>NC_087518.1:62212304-63412304 GCF_963921805.1 Phalacrocorax carbo | reverse complement strand
TAGATGAGAATGAGAAGCCATGTTCCAGTTGCAGGAGCTGCTTGTAGAGTCACAAGGACACATGGAGAGAGAAGGGTGAAGGAGATACGTCAAAACAGCACGCAGAACTGTGAATGGTGATGGATGAAGCTTTATGCGCCTGTATGATTTGCAACTTGGCATGTAGTTCAGGTGGCAGGAATACATTTCCCACTCTCCATAGATGCCAAGCAATATCATAGGAGCCATATGTGGCTCGCGGACAGTTTTAAGTGCAGCTTGCTGTGGAATGCGTAGCAGGTGTGTCAGGTAGACTTCGTAGCAGAGGGAGGGAGTGGAAGGAGTCTAGCTGTTGGACGTACTAAGTGCTAATAGTTAAAACTTCAGTCTAGAAGTTTTGCTATTCCTGGAGGAGAAAGTCTTTTGTGCAAAAGCTAAAACTCTTTTTCTGAATGGAAAGGACTGCAGTACTAAATTTCTAGTCCTGACCCCTGCTGTATTTGAGTACCACCTAGTCATCAGGTCTGTTACATTCGGTATGTGGATTCCCTGCACTGGGAAAAAGGTAAGATGCAGTCAGGGATATGCTGAAGGATGCTACAAACTGAGGAATTGGCTTCAGAAAGGATGAAATAATACTATTGCTTACTAAGCCACTGCTTATTGATGGTTTTGGAGAAAACATTTTGGATCAATTACTGCTTTTAATTGCAAAGGCCTATGCAGTTAGTGTGTCAGGTCTCCGTGCTGACCTCTATGTCTCCAGGTGTTTTAAGTCTTGCTTGATATGAATGCTTCCATATGTTCTGCCGGGTATTTACTCCTTTTTTTTTTTTTTAAATCGCTCAAATTTGCAAGTTACTGAAGCTGTAACACTGTAAATCTGATCTTCAGGAAGAGTGCTTGTAAACTATTTTTAGAGAGTCCTGTGCTGACAATTACTTCCATTTCGTATGAGTCTGGTAGTTTACATGGACAAATCCCGGGGCCTCATTGAAGACACATGCATACGTACGCAAGAGCTGAACTTGGAGGTCACTGCACTTCCCGATTTGAGGACATGCTCATATTGTGTCTGAAGAGGGAGCTCCCCTTGAGAGCTCAAAGGGAAGAACTGTAAATAAGTGCAGGGATTAGACTGAATCCAATGTTTATGGTGATGCAAAGTTACTCACATGATTTAGTCGCAATAAGTTTAATGAAATTATTAACTGCTCACTATTTTAAATAAGATTTCTCAGTCTGGATGTAAATTAAACATGACCCTGTATTTCAGCCTCTGAAGTATGTGCAGAGAGTTCAGTGTTTTATGTCGAAGCATTAACTTTTCGTAATATTCCTTTGATGCTGAATTTTAGTACGACTCTTAAAGTCGCCAGCTAATTGAACATTAAAATATTCCTGGTAATTACTGTCATCTTTGGAGGCTGCAGTACTCAGAAAATTTCAGGAAGCAGTTATCATAATTGCTTAATTCTAAACAAATAAATACATTTGTTGTCCATTAGGTGCCTGTTAATGACTTAAACTTGACTCCATTGTAATTGCAGAAACATACTGAAAATGACATCAGAAGCTGTTGTCTTGCCGAAATAAAGCAAACTGAAGAGAAATACACTGAAACTCTGGAATCAATAGAGAAGGTAAGACACTATTTATAGAATTTTTACTTATGTATTTTTATAACAGTCTAGAAAACATAATGACATAGTGGATGTATATATACATTTTTTTTCCTTGCAGTTTTTCATGGTGCCGCTGAAAAGGTTTCTGTCAGTATCAGAGTTTGACACTGTTTTCATCAACATTCCTGTAAGTAATCGCATATTTAATGAACAAATATAAGGTTCATAGCTGGTTACAATATCTTTGTGTTGTACGTTACTGCACAAAACGGTTATTTGAAGTGTGTTGCACAATGCACTAACGTAGATATTAGGGTAGCTGATAAAAAAGGATGTGCACACTATTTCATTTTTTTTCTGCTTGAGGGAATAGGATAAGAGAAATAGTATTATCATGTCAGATACTCCAGTGTATAACCACTCACTATCTTTGACCCATAGAAGCTAATAACTTATAGAAGATGGGTTATCTTCTAATATATGCTGGCATTTTAGTGATGGTACACAGTTGTGCCTGTTAGGTTGCCTACCGCTGTATGTTGAGTGGTGCTTTCATTAGGATTTCTATAGCTACTCTGCAAATCCTTGTATCCACCCTGGTTCTGTCATCACTGAAGGCATTTTAAAGTTAAGATAACTCACAGTTTTGGATTCAGAACCTGGAGCTGGAAAGGGTAAGGAAATCCTCTGTGAAGTATGTAGGAGACCTCTTTATTTGATGGAAATCTTAAAGGTTTCTGTGATTATTACTTTGTTCCATATATTTCTGGCCTAATCATAATAGTATGACAATTTACATATATTTTTTAGTTGATGTAAGTATTCAGCAGATGTCTTCACTTTATCTGACTTTAAAGGAAGCCGTCAGATATGGTCTGAAGCCTCTCTCAACACAGACAAATGAAAGGAATGTTCTTTTATGAGGCACTCTTTACAGAGGGTCCCCAGAGTGTAGCCCATGGGCCACATCAAACCTTTATTGCCTGTAAAAGATCACCTCTGTTTTAGCCATCTCTGGCATGTTCTGCAGGCCCTCAGGCCTGTAGGAGGAGGTGTTGGGGATTTTCTTATTATATGGGAACCTGGTGGTGTGGTATAACCCCAGCCGGCAACTCAGCCCCACACAGCGACTTGCTCATTCCCACCACCCAGAGGGACGGGGGAGAGAATGGGAAGGGTAAAAGTGAGAAACCTCATGGGCTGAGACAAAGACAGGGTAACAGGGAACGCAAACGCCGCGCACACAAGCAGAGCAAGCCAAGGAACCCATCCCCTCCTCCCCACGGGCAGCGGGGCTCAGCCACCCCCAGGGCAGCAGGGCTCCATCACGCCCAACGGTGCCTGGGGAAGGCAAACGCCATCCCTGCCAGCGTCCCCCCCTTCCTCCTCCTCCTCCCCCGGCTCCGTGTGCTGGGCATGAGGCCGTGTGGTGTGGGACAGCCCTGGGGGCAGTGGGGGTCACTGTCCTGGCCGTGTCCCGCCAGCCCCTTGTGCGCCCGGCAGAGCGTGGGAGGCTGAAACATCCTTGACTGGTGTAAGCCCTGCTCAGCAACAACTAAACATCTCCGCATTATCAACACTGTTTTTAGCACAAATCCAAAACACAGACCCCTACAAGTTACTATGAAAAAAATTAACTCTGTCCCAGACAAAACCAGTTCACCTAGTCTGTAAGAATGTTATAGTTGCTGTTGCAGCACCGTCCTGACAGAAGCAGAATGACAACAGTTGGTACACTGATTATGATACCTGACACCTTGCCGTATTTGTTCCACTATTAATATTTTCACCCTGAACCTCAACTGCTGTAATTTCCTTCTCTCTGAATATTAGTCCAAAATACTGCCACAGATATCAGTAACCTACTTGTCGTCTTCAGGTATGTCAGCTGCCTGTAGAGATCCCTTTGCTTTTGAAAACAAATGTATATTCTGTCCTACATTAATATTTCTTATTGCAAATAAGGCCCTGATGTGCCCTACTGACGGTACTGTAAACCTCTTTCCTAAGGCTCTGTGTGCCCAGGCGCAGTGACTCGTGCATTGAAAGACCTAAAGCCAGACAATACAAAACACTGCGCAGGGGTATAAAAAGGGCTTACACGCTGTAAGCACGAACGTGGGAGGTCGGCCTACTCACCGCTCGTTAAAGTAATGTAAGGGGATCAGATGAAAGGAGTAAAAAGGACAAAACCCATGTATTTGAAACTAGGAAGACACATAGTACACTGTTATGTTTAGGTTGTTTTACTTTGCTTTTCTTTATCTGCATTCAGTATTCTGCTGTTACAAGATGGTGCTTATTTCTGACTCCAGTAACATTTCATAGGCATCCAAAAACATCGAAAGAAATATAGGGCTTGTCTAAGCCAAAAATACGTGCAAAAGCTTTGTCTGCTCAGACCTCGTCTCTGCGGCAGTTCCTCAGCAGGAAGGCTGGAGGGCAGTGGAAGCTTGTTTAAAACTAAAAATAGCTGTTACACAGAGCTCTACAGCAAACTGTGATGGGGAGAGCAAATGCGGTGTTCTCGGAACAGGATGCATTTGCCTTTGTTTAAAGGGTTGTGGTAAAGGATCGAAGCTTTAGGACGATGCTATATTCCTTATATAGACTCTGAAAGATGCTTGCTGGACAAAATCATCTGCTGATGTCAAAATGCATTTTATTTTTAAGGAAAAAAAAAAAGACAAAAAGCCCAAAACCAAACCAAAAAACCCAACTCCAAAATGACCACCCCACACTATTTACCAGTCTAAAGAGAGAGCCTTTCATTAGGGCTCAGATTTAAAAGTTCTGTCCTATAACATGTATGTATGGCTCTGTATTTGTGTGTGTATCTGTGTACATGTATGTCTGTGTATATATTATGTACATACATATGCATTTGTATGTACATCTATGTATGTATGCACACATAGATGCATTTGTGTGTACACCTATGCATGCTTTTGAACTAAGGCTTATACATGGACATAGAGAGGGAAAGAGAGATGGAGATACTCGAGTGCTGGAACTTGCATTGCCTTCTAAAGATGTAAACATCAGTTTAATTTAAAATTTGGCTTGGAATTGGAGATAGAAGCCCCAAAAGACATTTTGTCCCCTTAGCATTAGGCTGTTTTTCAGGGGTGTTGCTTAGTTGAGTCCATGTGCTCTCCTGAGAATGTGCTCCTGTCACATGGTAATCAGGAAGCATTTCTATAGTACTGTCCTCGTCTGCTGCAATGTAAGATTCCGAGGATGGCCATATAATTGCTAGCAAGTGAATTTAATCTGCTCTAAGCTTTCGCTCCCTCATCTGTGATGTAATGATTGACCTTGTGTGTACCCTTAGTTTTCATCAGTGTGAAGTGAAATGTTTTCATTTAGTTCACAACTGAGCATTGTGTATTATTTTCGTATATCATATGCTGCATTAAACCATCTTCGGTGGCTTTTTTTCTTGAACAGTCCTCTATTTTTCACTGCAGTGGTCTGTACACCGCTTACGGTCAGTTATCCTGATTTCAAAGCTTTTTAACCTGGTTAGACTTAATTTCTTGTGAATTCTCTGACAGCATCCATACAGTATTAAGGCCGATGTAATCTCCTATAGTCACTTAGAGATTTTTGTATCATAGTGAACAAGTAAGGTGAGTTGCAGCTATGCTCAGGGAGCAAATCTTTCTGCAATACTCTTGCCTTTCAGCCGTTAGTTGCCTGCTGTATTGGGAAACTCATTATGGCTGCAGTTAACTTAGCACCAGAACATCACTAATTGACCAATGTAATGTACAAAACTAATTTTTCACAGCTCAGGGACATGAATCATTAATTTATCTTGTCACTAAAGCATTTCCTTGACTTGCTTAATTTTAAAATTATCATTATAAAATGAAGATGAATTAACAGTGTACGTTCCAAGCTAGAATAAATTAGTCTCTAATAGGTAGTTCTTGGAGTTTAGTTTTTCTTGTCGTGCTATATGGAAGATGTGGCAAACCTTGAAATTAGGTTCTACTCTCAAATGATCTGTTTTCCAGTTTATTGAAATTAATGGATCTAACATGAAATAATTTCTTTTTATATTCAGAGCTTTAAGTCATTCTGTTTTTAAAAACCTTTCCCCCTCCTCATTACTGTTTTTAAGGATTTGGTGAAAATTCACAGGAATCTAACACAGGACATCAATGATTCCATTGTTAAAAATGATCAGAACCTATATCAAATTTTTATTAACTACAAGGAAAGGTAAGATTTATGCACTCGTACTAATTGTGATAATCTGTGCTCAATTTGGTGAAGTATTCTACCATATTTTTGTTTGATGAATATTTCTGAAACAGGGTTAATAGTTACTAAGCTAGTATTTGGTGTTTTGAGCCTGGAAATCAAAATGTAATCTGTTGCTGTATGAGCCCTCCCTCTCCTGCCCCCAGTTTTGGAAATATTGTTACGTAGACAGGTAACATCTATATTTTGAACAAAGCTTAAGTAACTTATTTTGCACAGCATTTTTTTCATGTAAATAATCCTGAGTATTTTATAGCGTGTACCTGTATTGTTTAATAGATAAAATATTATAAAAGCAGAAGAAGGGGCAATATAAGGCAAGGATATATATTCAGGCTATTCCAGGTTAAAGAAAACAGGAGAAGCCATAATTTGAAGGAAGAGAAAGCAGGCGCAAAAGAAAGAAACAAGGGTCGTCCTGTAAGGCGTAGGGTAAGGGTAAGACCCTACCTTGCAGTCAAAGGTGTGACAGTAAAGCAAACACGCTCTATCTTCGAACCCTGAAAACCAGCCAGGCTGATAATAGGGTAGCTGTGGCAGCATGCCATGCCCTGCTGGCTAATTGCCAAATTTGTGACCCACCTTCTCAAACTGTTTTTCTGCCAGCACTGAACAGCTGTTGGACTGTATAGATGAACTTAGATGCTTGTGGTACTTCGCTGAAAACCACATACACTGTGTGCTGCAGTGCTGACCTACCTTGAAGTAACCCCTGCACTGTGGTTAAAAATGAGTTCCTTCTGGGACTGGAGTGGGAAAGACCTGGGAGCTAATTGGATTTGCTTGAGGGTGATGGGGAGGCAGGATTGTTGCAGTAATAACAGGTTTGTGAGAAATTGGGCAGCAGCCTCCCCAAAGCGTTAGCGGGAGAGCTGTTTTCTGAGGGAGGAGGATGTCCCAGGCTGCCCATAAACAGTCTTGCCTTCAGAGACCCTCTGTCTTAGCTTTTATGTTGGAGCAGGACATAGTTATTTCCCAGGCTGTTAGACGTTCTGCTGCTGTAGGAGGGAATTAAGGGACAAGAAGTTGTTCTGGAAAATGCTTATCTTTCAAAAGCAGTTCTGAAATGTGTGCTAAAAGGGGAACAAAGGACACTGAGAAGAAACCTCAAGTTTATATTATACAAAAAGGAAACAGATGGAGGTAGACTCAGTGTCGTAACCATGTAGTGATTAAAAGTAATCAGAAGCGGTGAGTGTTAAAACAGTATTGTCACTTTAATTGTGAAAAAACGAATGGTAATGATTAGGTGAAAAAGAAATTTAGAAGATCCCAATGGAAAGCTCATGGGAGCCCCCAAAAGGGGTTTTGAAGCATACAGAAGGAATGACCTCAAGAAATGTATGAAAAGGTGAAAGGAAACAGCAGTCTTTTGCAATGGGACTCGCAGAAAGAAGCACTCCAAAGGGGCAAGAAACCTCCTGCAGTAAAACAAGGTTCCTTCAAGAAGCATTGCTGCCCGTGACAACTATTGAAAATTTCTTGAGTTTTCATACACTCTTATTTTGATCTGAGAGTTCACAGGATATAACCTGGTAGAAACTGTTGGAGATGGATCGGTTTGGGTAACCTAGAAGTTCTTTAAAGGATAGCTGTAATTAATTTGTTTTAAGCCTGTGTGACAGAATTATTCATTACAACCTTGGAAATCTAGTGTTGTAAATATTACAGACTGTTGTTCTGTTAAACAGCAGTTATGCTGCTTTTTAATGAATCCTCTATTTATTAGAACATATACATGTGAATATTGAAGGAAATCGCAATGGTTTTACAGCATTATCAAGGCAGATCAAAACTGTATTCTCCTAAATAGTCTTCCTTGCATTCATGCTGCCCATTGAAGTCCGTGGCTAAATCCTATCCTTGCTTCTTTAGGCACTGCTCCTTTTGAAAGGAGGATTGTTAACAATGCATTTGTGAAAAGTGATCAAGGATTTTTCTTAAATAAGTAAATGTTCCTTTTATTCTTTATCTCTTGCTTTGATTTAGATTGGTTATTTATGGACAGTACTGCAGTCAAGTGGAGATAGCGATATCATGCTTAGACAACATCTCTAAGACAAAAGAAGACGTTAAATTGAAGTTGGAGGTATCAGTATTTTTTAACATGCGTATGTACATATATATACACACACAAAAACTCCATGTGTTTCTAAGAAAATGCCCTGCTTTCATCCAAGTCAAAAACTTTATGACGAAAAACTAGCTGGACTGATAGTGAATGTGTTTCTCCTCTTTTTAAATTTTTTTTTGGAGCCTCTGATCACATGAATGTGTGAGCTGTTGCGGTATGCATCCTGGCACTGAAGTGACGGGGTTCTGCCACTGGCATCAGTAGGGTTAGGGGTGTTTTGGGGAAATGATCATCAGCGATACCCTACTGTTTATTGTGACATCTCAACTGAGAACACTGAATTGCAGAATCCCTCAGGTAGGGAGGGTCCTCTGGGCTGAGCAAGCCCTGGTCCCACAGCCTCACAGGGCTTGCTGTCTGCCACAGCCCTGGGTCCTTTCCAGCACAGCTGCTCCCTAGCTGGTCAGCCCTCAGGGTCAGCGTGTCCCTGGTTGGTGTGTACCCGGTGAAGGACTTTGCCTTTGTCCTTGTTGCTTTCATGTGAGGTTGCTGTTGGACGTGCTCTGAAGAGTGTCACCTGTACCTCCAATCCGGTGTTGTCTGCAGACTTGCTGTAGGTGTGCCCTGTCTTTTCGTGTGGATCATTGCTAAAGATATTAAATGGGAGGTGTTCCTGGACAGACCCCTGAGGCACTCTACTTGCAACTTCCCTCAGGTAGTGTAGGAAACACTAGTCACTGCTCTTTTTGAGCCTCATGATCTAGCTAGTTCTTCATACACCTAGTAGTTCATTCGTTCAGAGCATACCATCCCAACCTGGATATGAGGATGCTGTGGGAGATGACGTTGAAAGCCTTGGAAATATCCAGGTAGACTCTCCCCACCCACTCACAGATCTAGCCATTTCATTGCGGAAAGCAGTCAAGCTGGATGTTCCCAGTCACCTTCTTCATGTGCCTGGAAATTGCTTCCAAGAAGACTTGCTCCGTCATTTTTGCAGGGGCTGAAGTGAGTCTGACTGGCCTCTAGTTTCCAAGGTTATCTTTTGCTTATTTTGAAGATAGGTGTAATATTCGCCACCTTCGCTGTGCTTATAGACACGTCCAATAGAATGCCTAATTTCTGTTGTCTTTGTGGTATTTATTCTACTCTTTCTCATGCTGTTGAAATATCTAAGAACAAGTGTGTAGACCCAGTCTTTTTTTGCTTAGCTATTATTGCCATATCAACTGTTTTCCTTTGTATTGTTGATAGTCTTTATCTGAAGCTTAATAGAGTTGCTTGGCTCATATATTGCTGAATTTTCATATATATCACCTGAATATTTTTGTTTTCTAACTCTCGTCTTATTCTTTCTTCTGGTTTGAACTAGGAATGTTCCAAGAGGGCCAATAATGGGAAATTTACATTGCGGGATCTTTTAGTGGTTCCAATGCAGAGAGTGCTAAAATATCACCTACTGCTCCAGGTATTTTATTTTTGAAATTTAAGGGGGCTGAGAGCAAAACTGTGATTGTTCATCGTCAGTGGATTGTAAGAACGAGAGCTAAAGGCCTGTATTGAAGGGAGCTGATTGACGTTTCTATAGATTTGAGGCTGATTTGCTACCAAATAAAATCCGGTCAAGTGCAGGTTTTCTTACAGAGATCATTCCTCAGAGCTGGAGCATATCTGGGGAAAAAAGAATAAACCACAATCGTCTCCTCAGTACCTGCACCATTCATTCTTGGTATGTTTAAAATGGTTAGTAGTACCAAACTGTAATCATGGTACTTGGAAGTGTGAACCATCACCCTCCCAGAGGAGGAAGCTGGACCATACTTACAGCATGCTTTCAAGATGTTTCTTTGCTGTCATAAATTACAATAAAGCCATATTTATTTTGAAATGCTTCTTGTTATAACCCGCAAAGCGTTAGCTTTTGCAGTTAGAACTGTAATAAGGGTGGAGAATCTTATAAATTTAATTTGATTGCTGTGCCAGGAGACTCATTAGTTCAGCTGCAAAGAAATATATTACTATATTAGATTGTCAACCCTGCCGATGCTTGTGAAATGTCATTTTAAAAAGATCTACTACTTGTATGTGAAGCATAATTTTGACTCTGCAGAGCAACATACGTTCTTTAATATTAAATTCTTTGAAATATTTCTGTAAATGAAGTCATCAATATTTTGATCAGTGGAAATTGGAAAAAATAAAATGAATGGTACAACTGCTTTTTAACAGGACTTACAAGATCTGCATCATGATTTTGTAATCAACCTGTATATTATGAAAAGCTGATATACAACATGTCACTATGCTCTCATGTGTCACACTAGTATATATCATAGAAGAAATATTTTTATAGACTTTGAAAGAAAAATATCCAGTAAATTGTTAGAATTGTACTGTGAAATATAAATACTTATTTTGTAGGACTTTAGCAAGTTATTACGTTAGCCGAAATATATAATTCTCTTCTCAAATTATAAA
Source organism: Phalacrocorax carbo (assembly GCF_963921805.1). Classification (NCBI taxonomy): domain Eukaryota; kingdom Metazoa; phylum Chordata; class Aves; order Suliformes; family Phalacrocoracidae; genus Phalacrocorax; species Phalacrocorax carbo. Next base: position 63,401,876 of record NC_087518.1, on the reverse strand, counting down.
GAGGAAATAACCTGTTTTCCCAAGAGGTTTCTTTTTCACTTCATAAACCCCAAAAAAGCCCTTTATTTTCCATATGGGAAGTGGCTAAAAAAAATTCTTTAAACGTTTACATTTGGTTTAAATATGTCTCTGAGCCAGCTTTATCTTAGGCGTAACGAGGCAGCGACTTCTTTTGAGCAGTTGCACAGTTTAGCTGGGATTTTATTGCTAACAGACATACCCCTCTGCAGACAAGCGCACGCTTTGGAGTGGGATGATATACGGTATGGTAACGTGCAAATGGAATCAAGTGTTACCTGTGCTTTCAGCGCGCACGTACAGCAATGATCCGATTGGCGAGTTCTAACTGCTAGACAGACCAAATTAGCTTCTAAGGATGGTTCATTATCAGCTAAAGCCAGTGTTTAGGCTGTAGAGCAATCCTTCTTCAACACTTGCCAGTTACCTGTTTGCAGTAGTCCCCACTCAGTTATCGGCTGCTCACTACGGGGATGGAAATGTGAATTCCTGGGTTGTGTTTCCTGGTTCTGCTTTTTTTTTTTTTTTTTTGGGGTGGGGGACACACGGACGGGATGGGACACGATGACGACGACGGTGGGTGCAGGGGTGAGCAATGACAACTTCAATCTATAAACTGACAGACAGTGGGTGAAAAATTTTGACTGCTCTGTCCACAGGAGCTGGTGAAGCACACTACTGACCCCATGGAGAAGGCAAATCTAAAACTGGCACTCGATGCAATGAAGGTAAGTATTCATGGCAATGAAGGATTTCAGTCTTTGTTGGCAGTTAAAATGGTAGCCTGGGACTATATTTCCTGCAGGAGATCATGTTCTTCACAGCAGGTCAAACCTGCTTTCACACAGGTCACTGCGAGCTTCATGAGTATGTCAGGGCAAGTATATAGTTGAAGGCTTTGGTCAAGTCTGGGAAAGAAGTTCGGTAGTTTTCTGGAGCGGAGGGTTTATGAAATGGAACTTCCTTATTTCAGTGTACTTCTACATCAGTTTACTGAGATAAAAAACAGGTGTTTCAGTAATGTTGGTCTCACTTCCAAACGTCGGGAATATTTCTGCCACTGTAAGGCAATTCTAATCAAGGTCAGTAGTTTCCCAGTGAGATAAGGACAGTTACCTTTCTTTGCAAGACTTTTTTTCTGTCATCTTAATATGATATCTCTGTGGCTCTACCTTTGAAAGCAGTAGTGTCTTTCTGGAGGTAGAGTATCTGTCACTGTACATTCACCTGCAAGTGGTGCAAACAGATGCTTTACAGAATAGCTGTACTCCCTTACGTATAAGGTAGTATGTGTTTCTCTGCACAGCTTCAGAAATGAAGCACAGTTCTGCGTCAGTTGGCTTCATGGCATGAGTTGTGATGTTCATGTGGTGGAATAGTGAACTTTTTTCTATCCTTTGCGGGGAAAGGGGGAAAGAACCCAATAAGGCATAGGTCATCTCTCTTTCTGTTGTATCCTCTGTGGCCCACAGAAGATGCTGAAGCCAGACTCAGTTTCGGATCACACGACTGTCTCATATTATGTGGCTGTCTGCCATGAATGCCTGGATTACAGACCAGCTCGCAAATGAGATTTTCGGCTCCCCTTTTTTTGTCATCGGGTTTTGTGCAGTGAATGCAGAGAGAGCCACCATGATGATCTCCCACGGAGAGACGTCTGAAATGGGACGGCACAGTGTTGCTTCCATCTAGCGGCAAGCCACGCATCCTGGCGGCTGCTGACTGCCTTGGCAGATAACCCTGGGGTTTATTTCCCCTGCACCCCTCCTTCTTTCCTATTTGCCGGCACGCTTCATTGTTTCTGGTGGCTGTTGGACTGAAAATAAAAGACCAGTTAAGAAATCTCTTGCCAGAGTGGCTGTGACAGTTATGTGCTGGCTGGCAGGATGTAATGACCTAATTAAAAAAAACAACCCTGAAATCATGCACTCGTCGTCTGCCCCCCCCCCCCCCCCCCCCCCCCCCCAATACCCAGGTGTGAGCCTCTCTCCTTAAGGTTGCAGCATTGTTTCCCTCCTGATTTACTGTATCCTCTCAAAATAGTCCCTGCCAGTGTAGTACAAGTAGCTGGGCAGCATCAGTATGTTGCTTCCAAAAACTCTGGTGTGCCTGCTTCAAAATAAGATGCAGTTGGAAAAACAGCCAGTAAAGTGGTACTGCGCCCCAAGAAGGAAAATTCTAGGAAGGATTATGCTGTCAGGTTTCTTTTAGCAGCAAGAAAAGAGGTTATTTAATTTCTACGCTAACTCTTTTAAGACTGATGTGAACGTATCCTGCACACATTCATTCGGGGAGCTAGCTTAATGATTGCAGCTATTCCTAGATTCTGATTAAAAATGTCTTAGGAAGAAGATGTATCTTTCTCCTACCCTCCAAATTTGTGACTGTACTGGAGGGGTACTGTGAAAGCAAGTTGTGAAGATCAGAATGCCGTTTCCAACTGCTGCTCTCAGCATCCCTGACCTTACCAATTACCACTCCTGCTCACTCCTCATCTCCAGCCATAAACAGAGAAGCCCCAGCAAATTGTCACTATTACTCAAGCATGTTCAGAACATTTTAAAGGCCTCAGTGAAATGTGTATGGTACATGTTCTGGTAAAGGGGACGATAATGATCTCAACCTGCGACTTCAGGTAGTATATCCCATAAAAAGCCCCTTTTAAAATCTGCTGTGTAATGGCTTCTCTCTGCAGTGCAGCAGTAGGAGCAAGATCCTACTGCTGGGGCAGTAGCTGCTGCTCTCCTCATAAGCACCCAAGCTCATGGTACATTTACACATTACATGCTGCTTTTGAGCTGTCCTTCTGTCTTATTCTCAGATATTGGATGTTGTTGACTGCTATTTCAGACAGTAAGTGTGCTGCACAAATTACATTTCCATCTTTAATCTTGCAAGTAAGATATTAATGAAACTCAGAAAAGACTAGCCCTTTTTCAGTTTGTTCCGTTTCCCTCTTTTGTGCTGCTAAATTCTTGTTTCAATAGATACGATGAAGAAAGTTGTAAATATGATAGAAATAGGCAGAGGCTTTCTTCCTTCTTTATTTAGGCATTTGTATTGGTAGTTCTTGAACATTAAAGATATATATGTTTTTAAAATGACTAAATATGCCGATAGGTCAAAGACAAAATTAGAAACAAACTTGCAAAAATAATGTATTAGAAGTGGTCTGTTATGGAAAGGTGTTTTTTCCTCTCTTTTTCTGTTGATCCTCTAGGACTTGGCTCAATATGTAAATGAAGTGAAGAGAGATAATGAAACGCTCCGTGAAATTAGACAGTTTCAACTATCAATAGAGAATTTGGTACGTGATGTTTTTCATTTATAGAGTTTTTAAATCACTTCTGATTATTGATAGATGTGCTTTTCCCCATTTCATATGACATTGTAGTACTCTTGGTGATATTTAAGTGTAAGAATGCTTTGCTTGGTCTAGGATGACACAAATATTTAAGTACAGGAATCTGTCATTTCGGGGGTCTGTCTGTAGTTAAATATATTTGCATAGTTAAAGGTTTGTATTTGTACAGTGACTCAGGTGTTTTTGTAAAGGGGAAAAATTTTCCCATTTGAATACAAAAATGGAATGGACTGATTCTTTACTGTGTTTAGTTCAGATGGTAGTGAGGAAAAGATGTTTTCAGGCCTGAAAAGTCCTTTTTGTGGGGGTAAAAGGAGTGGTCTAACACTTGAACGTGCCATCATCTTGACGCGTTTGCTGTATTAAATCATACGTATTACTTCTGTTTCAGAATCATTCCCTCTTGCAGTATGGAAGACCTCAAGGCGATGGGGAAATAAGGATAACTACGTTAGACAAACGTGCAAGGCAAGACAGGTGATGGCATGACTTTTGCTGTTTGCTACTAAAAAGCCTGTAAAGTAACTGTCTTTTTAGGCTGGCAGTCAGCTCAGTGGTTCCTGAGAGTACTTTCCATTTCACTGTGCCTTCACAGAGCCTATCCACCATTTACCAGGTGAATTTGCAGAGTCATTAATGGGAAGTTAGCTGTTAGGTTATCATCTAAGATCACCTGAGTCCCTTGCAAGTAGTAAGTCTCCAGCAAAAGTACTTCCAGTGTTTTTTGTTTAGTTATTCAGTAGCTTAGTCATTCACCTTCAAAATTTTAAGTGCCGTGGGCAAAGGCGTGTAAAATAGGACTTTGGGTGTTGGCTTTCTCTGGAGTGTTTTTAACCATCTTTATATTGTATTTTCGTAGGCATATCTTCTTGTTTGATCTAGCTGTAATTGTTTGTAAACGGAGGGGTGATAATTATGAAATGAAGGAAATAATAGATCTTCAGAAATACAAAATTACAAATAACCCCACTACTGATAAAGAAAATAAGAAGGTAAATATTTGTTGCTAATTCCTATAAAATGTATATTTTTAGCAGCAATTTGGAACGTTTTGCAGGAGTTCAGAATGTATATGCAATTTATTTACAAAGTTTTATCTTTTAATTGTAAGCTGAAGTGAATATTTAAGGATTTCAATTTTTTTATTTTGATGTAATTAAAACATTTGAGCAAGTCATTCCGAAGTGAATGTGGTCTTGCTGTTCCCGAAATGAGGGAATTAACATACAAATACTTCTTTTCATTAATTTTTTTTAACTTTTCTTTACTTATTTCATAACTGATGACCTACATATTGCCAATCTTTTTATGCAGTGGTCTTATGGCTTCTACCTCATTCATATCCAAGGTCAAAATGGTTTAGAAGTTTATTGCAAAACTAAAGACTTGAAGAAAAAATGGCTTGAACAATTTCAGATGGCTCTGTAAGTATATTCTTATTAAGGTAGAATCACATTCATCACAAGTGTAAGGATATCACTTAAATTATGCTGAACTGCTTTCATGTTAGATTTAATGCAGCCTGATTTATTTGACTTTGTGAGAAACAGCTGACGGGCATCTTCACGGATAGAATATTTTCCTGAAATTCCTCTTGGAAAAGAAAGAGGGCACTCTAGGCTATGTATTACTTTCCAACTTTGCTGCTAAGACTGTTACAGTAAGACTGTCTTAAGCAACCAGGGAGAAATATTAATTATTTTAGCAATAAATATTTAACATAATAGTGACATTTTCCCCCTCCCGTTTTTATTTTGATTAATTGAAATATATTTTTTGAAAGGTGATGCTGACGATTCGAGAGGGGATCCTGGCAGCTTTCCTAGTGGCTTTTAACTAATTTATTGTTTAGTATTTGGATCAAGTTGCTTGGCTTATTTAATTTAGTTTTAAAAGGCTGATTTCCTTTGTATGTTTTCAACTAAAAGAGGAGGGTGCTTTAGACTTCTTGAAACGCAAGTTGTTCAGATGCAGCACTACAGGTTACATTGTTACGTAGAATGAGCTTTATTTCCTTTTTCGATTCTTGTCAGAAAGACAAACATGATTATTGACACCGCAGGTATTCTGATTAAATTTAAAACGTGAACGAGGGAATCAGATGACAGAGTGATGTTTGCTTTATGGTGGTTTTTCTTTTTTTAAAGTGTGAGGGGGAGTGAGATACTCCCACTGAAAATAGAGAGATGGCGTTAATAAATATTGTTTTGAATGTGATTGTAAATGTATTTGGATTCAGAAAAAATGCTATTATGGGCTGATATGAGTGAAACTTGCTCATAAACTATATATATTTAAAACCTTAGCGTGAGGAATACTAATGAGTTAAATGAAAACAGGCAAGGAGAGCCTGGGTTTGACAGATACTATGAAGCCTGTTTACTAGGGTTCCCATCTTGCTGATTTTTATTGGCGACAAAAATGGCATGTGCTTTGGCAAAATTTTCTGGGTAGTGTCGTGGGGGTATGGGAAGAGGTGTTTATGTGTATGTGTGCAGAAAGCTGAGTGCTTTGCCTCTTTCTGTCCCTGTGCTCTCCCTGCTTCACTTCCTGTGATGTCGTTATTGATATTTACTTAAACATAGATAAAACATATATGAAAAGCACAAGGAACTCAGATTCATCAGCTTTAGCATTGCAACTCTTGATCACACTTCAGGCATCCTGTCCAGTGCACAGAATCCCGACCCAAACAGAACAAAAGTCTCCCAAGGAGCCTGGGGGAGCAGTGGGAGCGCTGTGTTTTTTCCCAGGAGCGAACCCTCAGTTCTTCCCAAACATTTTTATGGTTCCGTGCAGGACCGACCCCACTGCTGTGTGTGTGCTGAGTGAGTGCAGCTGTGTATCCCTACACAGCGTTAGGCACCAGCCAGTGCTCACGCGCTGTTCATGAGCGTGCCTTTGCCAACAAGGGTTTACTGCTGCTGGTTGCCCTGTGTGAGCAGAACAAATGGGACCCAAAGGGCTGACAAGTTAATGTGCTACTCTTTCATAGAATCATTAAGGTTGGAAAAGACCTCAAAGATCATCAAGTCCAACCCCCAGCCTGACACCCCCAGGCCTCCTAAACCATGTCCCCAGGTGCCACGTCTACATGTCTCTTAAATACCTCCACAGATGGTGACTCACCCACCTCTCTGGGCAGCCTGTGCCAATGCCTGACCACTCTTTGAGTAAAGAAATTTTTCCCAATGTCCAGTCTAAACCTCCCCTGACGCAGCTTGAGACCGTTTCCAGGTCACTGGTGACTTGGGAGCAGAGACCAGCCCCTCTCAGGCAGCTGCAGAGAGCGAGAAGGGCTCCCCTCAGCCTCCCCTTCTCCAGGCTAAACCCCCCCAGCCCCCTCAGCCGCCCCCCAGCACACTTGTGCTCCAGACCCTGCCCCAGCCCCCTGCCCTTCTCTGGACACGCTCCAGCCCCTCAAGGCCCTCCTTGTCCCGAGGGGCCCAAACCTGAGCCCAGCACTCGAGGTGGGGCCTCCCCAGGGCCGAGCACAGGGGCCCCATCCCTGCCCGGCTCCTGCTGGCCACCCCAGGGCTGACACAAGCCCGGGGGCTGGTGGCCTCCTTGGCCACCCGGGCACTGCTGGCTCATGCCCAGCCGGCTGTCAGCCAGCACCCCCAGGGCCTTCTCCGCCGGGCCCTTCCCAGCCCCCCTGCCCCAGGCCTGGGGCACTGCCTGGGGTTGGTGTGACCCAAGGGCAGGGCCCGGCACTCGGCCTTGTTAAACCTCACATAACTGGCCTCGGCCCATCAATGCAGCCTGTCCAGGTCCCTCTGCAGAGCCCTCCTGCCCTCGAGCAGATCCAGCACTCCCACCCAACTTGGTGTCATCTGCAAACTGACTGAGGGTGCTCTCGATCCCCATGTCCAGATCATTGATAAAGATATTAAACAGAACTGGCCCCAACACTGAGCCCTGGGGAACCCCGCTGTGACCGGCTGCCAACTGGATTTAACTCCATTCACCAAAACTCCCTGGGCTCACCCATGCAGCCAGTTTTTACCCGTTGAGGAGCACACTTATCCAGGCCATGAGCCGCCAGCTTCTCTAGGAGGATGCTGTGGGAGATAGTATCAAAGGCTTTACTAAAGTCCAGGTAGACAACATCTGCAGCCTTTTCCTTGTCCGCTAGGTGGGTCACCCTGTCATAGAAGGAGATTAGGTTGGTCAGGTAGGACCTGGACTTGGTTTAGGTTTGGAGAGCAGGAATATGTTAGGCACACTTGGTGTGGAACATCTTTAAAGGAAGGAAGGATAAAATGCAGAGCAGGCTGTTACACTTCAGGCTAGTAAGTTTCTGGCAGAAAACTAGTTTCACAAACCTGTGAAAATATTCTGCCTCCTGGCCAGCTCTGTTGTTACTGTGCTGTATGGTGAGTTGTTTTGTCATGAGGGATGTTGGGAATGATGGGCTACTGGTCATAAGAAACTGAGTAAATTTTTTTTTATTCATATGGCAGTTCTGTTGTCATATGGTATGTGTTTGCTATTTTCCTGAGACTACTGCTTTATTTAGAAAAAATATAATTCTGAAACACCTCAATTTTTATTTTTCTTAAGAATTTAATGAGGGTTATTGATGAAGCCTGTTCATACCCTACATCCTCAGTAGCAATGATACTGTGGCATGGCTGCACTGAATTTAGTGCTGTTGCCTTATTCACAGTAAGCTCCGCAGCTGAGGCTGGGTCACCTCCTCTCCTCCCCTCCTTTTTTGAAGTTTATTGTGTATAACCTTCACAATTGCTGGTTATTTGGGAGCTCTGAATTTTCTAGATGACAATATAAGGAAGCAGGATGCTGGGGCAGGACGTTTAACATTACAATCAAGCTCTTGAAGCTGAAACCTTGGTTGGACTCATAAATCTGATGAATTTGAGAGGTTTTTGTAAAGCTGGCAGGCAGAGACCAGTGGAGGATATTTTAACATGAGCCATCGTATCACAAATGGCTGAGTTCCCTCTTGGTGTGCCTGTTCCCTCACTGATGTGAATGGAAGTTTTGTGTGTGCAGGCAGAGCGTAACCACTTGTTGTCTCGGAAGAGAACTGCTGCTTAACAGCAATACTGGTTAATTTGAGCAGTTGCAATTTGGCTCTTGGAACTCCGTTCACAGTAATGGATGAACCTATAGCTGGATGGGTAAATAAGCGGCCTTTAAAAGCTAATACTACAAAGACTTTGCTGTACTAGACGCAGAATGTTTAATCTAGCATGTCAAATAGCATTGGTTCAAATGCAAAGTCATTCCATATCCAAGATAATATTAATAGAAGTGTCCAGCCAAATTACTGTACCAAATTACTCAGCCGAATTAGAGACATCATGTATTAAGTGAAAGTTTTTTTGCAGTGTGATAAAGTGCATGGTTTATTTGTTGTAACTAAGGCACTAAATCCCTCAAAAACTGATTGTGAGCGTGTGACGCAGTTTTGTTAGATTTTCTAGGAGCATATCCTGTCTAATCCGTCTTCTGTATTAAAAACAACCAGAAGAATCAGAACAAATAATGGCTCATAACATACCTACAAATTACATAAACTATTTGATACTTTCACGTTCTTCAGCTTATGCTAAAAGGTAGGAGCACCGATTGGTATTTTTTTCTGCTACAAAGCTCTCCTACACATGCTTTTCTTATTTAAAAAATGCTTATTTTTAAAAACAGCTGACTAATATATGTGTCGGTGAATTTATGCTAACCGTTCTTTATTTAAAAAAAAAGACTCCTTGGAAGTTGAAGTCGTCGTCCTCTATTGTATGCACGTATATACCTCAGTTATATTACTTTGGAACTACTTAGCTGACTAATTATCAGGCATAATTTCTTATTATGTGGCAACTGCTTTTCTCATAATTACTGTGGTGAGTTTAATTCCCTTTTATTTCATCATGAGATGACAGAATAAATACTGAAAAAAATTGTTGATTTTTACTACATCAGTCTCATGTTGACACTAAACATTTGCTCCCATCCACTAAATATTTCTTTGTGTGTAGTTTGTTTCTTGATCACAGTAGAGCATGGAAGAGGTGTGTGTTGTCTTCCTCACAGTGGCAGAGACCTTCTCCATGAAATATTTTCCCACTGACTTAATATCTGAATCCATTAGTGTAACATGGCATGCAATAGATTTTGCTGATTTGTGCTGAATTTATTGTGTTGTCAATGTCGTTTGCTAATTTAATTAAGTCTTTCTCAGTTGCGCTATGTAATCCACTCCAAAAATGGCCATCAGCAAACTTTGCTTCAGTATATATTCCTAGGCAGGAACATATTACACAGAGATGCAATTTAAAATGTAATCACAGAAGAATTTGGTTAGAAGGGGGGTGTGGAGATTGTCTGCCTCAGTCTCCTGCAGGGCATAGGTTGCTCTGGGCCTTGCCAGCCTGAGTTTAGTACGGCTGTATTTCAAGATGCACAGAACCAACGTTGCAGTGTATCATGCAACAGTGTTATTACATGCCTTTTACTTAGGCTTTACTCAATATCTGTCTTTCACAAACTGAGAAGTGCATGAAAACATCCTGCAGGCAGAGGGACAGGCCATTTTTAATATACTTAGTTGAAATTTCATCTTCAGAAGTACTACGATTGTAGTTTGTGCTTTGACATTGTTACTGAAAGTGCAATATTAACATGACGTCTAATTAGTAATGCCTGAAAAATCAGTCAGAAACACATGATCGTTACAGTGATTAGGGTACACATTAATTGCACGGAGTTAATGAATGTGCTTTTTTTTTTTAGTATCCAAATAAAAGAAATTTCAGACATGAAAGCTGTACAGCCCTCAAAAATTCAGTAGTTTTAGTTTTAATTACACTGTATTTAAGTTTTAGGTCACTACAGAGTTTGTGCAGCAGCTCAGGTACAGTCTAATATGTTTTTGAAAAATTACCATTCCAGTCAGACGTAAATTCATGCCTTGTAACTCAAGGGTCTCAGAACACACCATCTGAATGTAAGGAAATCATTCATTGATTCTCAAACATGATAGGCGTGTGCGCAACATTTTAGATTAGGCAAGCTACACGAATTGTAGATAGAGCTCATTGATTTTCTAGATTTTAAAGAAAATTAGTACAAGAAACAAGGCAGGTAAGAGGATGCTTTTCACCAATTACCATATCTATTTCCAAATTTGGGTGCACTCTGTGACTCATGACGTTGGTCAGATTCAGCTCAAAGAGATCTCAGTGCATTAATAATGCATATGCATTAAGACTTCTTCTGAGAGAATATTTGAGCTCTGACTTATTGAACACTGACATTAAATTAAAGCGTTCTTATCAGAGCCTTTAAAAGCCTTAGATATCTGCTATATTTTTCAAACGGCCTGCAAAGGTGTTTCACTTTTACCAGCCTCACGCAGGTTACCAAAGCAATAAACAAACATGCCTGCCCATGATGGCTTCTCCATAAGTATAAATACTTCAGTATTGCAAAAATGAACGCCAAGTTCATGTCTGTCAAAGGGGAATGGTTGCCTGTTCTTTGCTAGGACTCCAGTTGTTTTTGATCAAAGGTTTTTCAGAGTTATAAGCAACCATTCACAACATATGTACAGTTATGCAATTTCTCTAGATTATTCCGGACACGGCAAGAACTGTGTGAAGATCCTGTATATGATTAAGAGCACAGTGTAAGGGCAGTGTAGAATGTGAAAGCAAACCAGAATTTATGAAAACAGTGAGTAAAACTTGGAGGTGATAAATATACTTAGATATTATGTTTTCTGGTTCACAAAAATAAAAGATTTCCCAGTCCTTACGTTTCTACAACCCATCTTATAACATGTGGGGTATATTACTAAGAAAACTAATAAGTATTTCTTAAAATGTAGTGAAATAAATTTGTAGTGACACTACATCATAAAAATGAAGAACCCCCATCTAATTATTGGTTTTTGCACAAGGTGTTTGGGTTTTTTTCAGTCTTTAAACATGGAATGCTGCATTACATATTTGTTGCGATATTTTGCCTATATGGAGAGATGTCCTAATTTCTCCCTACAAACCGATGCTACCTTTTTTCTTAGCAGATCTAGGAGTTTGTCTGGTAATTTAGAAGTTTATGGCTGTATACATCCTCTATTTTTACTCCAAAACATAGACATTTCTCTTCAGTTAAGCGTAAATACGTGATAAAATACTTAAAGCTTATCAAGACAAGCAACTTTGCAAATTTGGGTTTGTAACACGTAGAACTTGCACAAATAACACTCAGCCAGTGAATATTGAAGTATATAAGGTATTGATGCTTTGGATTTACAAATACTGATGGGTGACAGAGCTTTGTTCCTATCAGGTGGTGTTTAAAAATGTTATACATAGCTCAAAGCAGTCTGTCTCCCTTGCTTTTCGGGGAAGTAGGCTGGTAAGGGAAAAGGAAAGCCATTATCTAGTTTGAAACAATGCAGTACACTTCCAAAAATTATCTTGTTAAAGATAATTTCCTTGATCTCAAAAAAGCCACTCATCATATGATCAAATAAGCAAATTTCCTAGCAAAGTCTTAGAAGTTGTGTGTTCTTGATCAAAAGCACAATTAACTTGTGATATAGTTAATTTAATTTTATAACATGTCGTCTTGATGGAGACTCTTTGATGTGGCAAACCAGAATGTTTGAGTGTTAGCATATGGAGAATTGATTGATTGATTAATTCAGTAAATAGCATCTTCAAAGATGATTCTGAAATGTAACAGCTTAGCTGGAACAGAGAAAACGAATTAGCTGTAAGTAATCTGCATTGCTCCTGAGAAGAGAAGGTAGAAAAGAAGCTGAAAATCATCCTTTGTGAAATGGCATTGCTGACCTCTAGTGAGAATGCCAATTTTCTCTCTTCACCTTTTTACAGTAAATAATAAAATCCTTCTGAGGATGGAAAAAGCATTATTTATTTGTATTTTTGTGTCTCTGCTCTTACGTCATTGTTTTATTACACAAATGCCTTTCGATTAGATGACAGCATGTTGTAGGAAGTGATCAGCTGAAATGGTGGTAGTTGCATGGAGCTGAAGTATTTCACCTGAAGGGAAGGATAGTGCAAATGTAAAGCTGGTTCTGCTCCTCGTGGGGAACAGGATTGTAAGGGAAGTCTGCTGTGTATCGGAGCAGGGAGTGAGGTTAAACATCTCTTGGGACCAGCTTTGCATGAGATTCTTCGTACAAGGTTTGGCTGAAAGCTTTTTGTCTTGTTTGACAGTAACATATATGGTCTTCTGTTTCTTAACTTCTGCTGTCCATGTTGTTACTTAAAGCATTGTAATATGTGACAAGTGGTAGCTGTATTTTATTGCCTAGTTAAATTTTCCAAAATTTTCAGAGATGTTTACTACCACGGCTAACTTCCAAGGTGCTTAACGTTTTGAAAGAAGGTCACTTTGGCACAAAACAGGAATTTTAACTTAGGCTGTCTTCATAAACAATTTCTGTTAAAAATGAATAACTTAGAAATCCTTACAGCAGATCTAGGTTTACTGATGCATTTTCTGCAGTCATGTCAGATATTAGTACGACAAGTAAAAGTGGACTGAAAATGTTCAGTGTCCTAGGGTGTTAACCTGTGTCATTTTCTTTATAGGCTATACTGCATGAATACAGCATCAGATTTCATGTCACATACGCTTTAAAATGTTCCTCAGCAGTTCATGCTCAGGGTGTCCATAATTCTGAATGGTTCTGTGTGGAGCATTTTAAATTATTATAAGCATAACATGGAGTGCAGAATAATAACAGCTCTAAAATGCAAAGGTCTGACTTAGGGTTGAGAGTTGAGGAGAGTTCAAGGTATTGAGTTATATCTGAGCTCTCTGTAATGTTTCTTCTTTTAATACTTAAAATAGTTGCAATTCATTGCAGACTCCTTATCTGATACTTGATGCATCTGCTTATTTGTTATGCCTCTGGGCTGGCAGGTGGGCATACGTACATTAACTATTCTCTAAAGCCAAGTTCCAGTCAAGTGAAATGGCCACTTGTTTTCAAATATAACTTTTAAAATTAGGAGATATTTTGCAAACTTCTACACACAGTTGAACCCTGCGTAATTTCTTGTGACATGATTGTATTTCTTGGAGACTGATACGGGAAAAGGATCTTCATAACCTGACCTAAACAACATTTCTGCAAAAATGTGTCAGAACCAAAAATAAGTATCATTAGAACTTCCTAGCATGTTTTTCCCTTTTGGGGGAAACCTGCCAACCCCCAAGAAAGGGCAGCTGTCTCACTGTGCTGTTATGTGGAACCTGCGACTGCTGGACAGGCTGTTCCCAACGCAAGAGCAGCCATACCTGGGCACCTGCTGCCCTTCCAGGTCACTCAGAAAAACACGCCTGTGGGATTGCTGCTGGGGGAAGAGAAGCTTCCTCTTCTATCCAAGCTGACATTCGCACTGAGTTATGACAATCTGGAGGAACATCTCTGGGCTTAAATGAAACCCGTGAGGTTTATCATCAGTCTGCTGGGAAGAATGACTCGATTCAGTCAGTGTTCACAATGCCTTTGCTTTCTCTGTATTTAACAGAAGTGATCTACTCAACAATGTTTTTGTCGGCACCTGCTGGTCAATGCCCTGTCTTGTTTTGCAGCTAATTTGCTTCTGAAAGGAGCTTTCTTGATCCATTTGCGTTTCCGTTTGTGTGATGTATTTGTTCTTTATTTTCCTATATGTGCTGTGGTTCCTGCAATTAAGCATGTATGTGCTTTTCGTGGTGGAAAAATCATGTGCATGTATCTGAGGAATATAAAATGTTTTTCAGTTCCCCTCCCCCCCATAATACGTTTTTCCTTCCAGTTTAAGAAAACAATAAATTTAGTTTAAAGATACTTGAAGTCTGGGAAGGAGAAGTTGAGTCATTAGTTAAGTACTCCAGAGAAGCAATTTTTCAACATAAATTGAAATATTTGTAATGGGTATAAGCAACACCACCTCAGTGGCCTTGACTCAGGGAGGGGGAATCTGTACACATCGTAATTGCTGAAGTCAGGCTAGTATTGAAAAGCTGCCAAGGAAGCAATTAAAAGGCATGGCCTTTAAAATATAGCAAGAAAGACAGAAGACTGGTCACTAGTGGAGGACAGCAGTGGATCTTGCAGGCAGGCTGTTTAAACTAGGGTTTTGGACTGGTAGCATTTATTTAGTCCAACCTGTTGTGAAAGGTCTTCTGTTGTCCTGGTTTCGGTGGGGATAGAGTCCATTTTCTCCCTAGCAGCTGGTGCGGTGCTGTGTGTTGGATTTCGCATGAGAATAACGCTGATAACACACGGATGTTCCAGTTGTTGCTGAGCAGGGCTTACACTAGTCAAGGACTTTCCAGCTCCCCATGCTCTGCCAGCGAGAAGCTGGGAGGGGTCACAGCCAGGACAGCTGACCCCAACTGGCCAAAGGGATATTCCACACTGTATGATGTCGTGCTCAGTGGAATAACTGGGGGGAGCTGGCCTGGGGGTGGTGGTGACCACGGCTTGGGAACAGGCTGGGCACTGGTTGGTGCGTGGTGTGCAACTGCACAGTGCATCACATCTAAGGTAGCCAAATGCCTGTTGTACGCTGTTGCTATTCAGACGTGTTCTGATCTTAATGTTTTCCCAACAGAACATGGTTTTGATTAGGTAAGGAAATGACAGTAACAGTTCCCATCTAAGCTGCTTGATACTGATGATGTATTATTTTCATTGCAGTATGCATCTTGGAAACAATTTAGACCCGAGATGGTCAAAGTTCAGTTTTGTAAAATGAGGTATAGAACTTACTGTTGGATATGTCAAGATTGCCAACGTTCCTTGCTTTATTTTGGCTTAAGTATTAGTGTTTTGATTGCGACATGTTTGTGTCTTGAGGGTTAAGAATTACTTTTTTTGAACTGTTTTCCCAACCACTATAGGAATATGTTAGAAAACTGTAGCTTAAACTGTTTCATTTTATTCACATGCACAATTATTTTGGTATTTTGAGAGTAGAGAGAATTTATTCTTTATTCTATAGGAAAAGGCACCTAGATGTCTTGTCTGACAGGATAATTTTGGGCTATCTATAGCACTACTCTGTGATCAGCTGTGCCATTAATCTAGGAGAAGATTATTACTAGAATGAATTCTGGCTGCAAAAGCTTGTGTGGGACTGTTGATAATGTGACACTTTCTGACACCATTTATAAAGGTGTTGCATTATGTGGGTGGCTGAAGGTGCAGAGTTGGCCTATGATCAATTTACTCTTCTGAGAAGTAAGAGTCAATAGAAAGAAGTGGCGCTACAAATGTGGAGAAGTAATTTTAAAAGGGGAATATTTCATACGCACAAGATCGGCAAAAATGGAGTGCTCTGAAGTCTGATGATACCGAGAGCAATCGAATAAGGTATCTGGATAACTCTTTTCTGCATGGAGCTCTGCAAACTTTACAGACCAAAGATCTGTTGAGATGCAGGATTGACTGAGGAAGATGGTTGTTCTGCTCTTCGAATGGTGGCTTCGATGGCTGATGCAGAGACAAGAATTGCGTGCCCAAATGACGAAGGAGACTAGCAAGACAAGCATCTGCAGGTCTCTGGGTTGGCGGTGTAGCAGTGAATTGGTCCCAGTGGGACTAATATTCTGCAAGTAACTTGGAAAGAGAAAGCTTTACTCAAAAGGCTCAGGGGCAGCCCAAGGATGTTGCTGTAGTGACTGGAGTAAATCTGGTTATGGGGATCCAGCACTGTGCAGGAGAGGGCACTCGTGGTTGTCCCTTACAAAAACTCTGCTGCTGAATTGAGGAGAGAATTGGAAAATTTTTCCTAATTAAAGATTCACTCTGTTTCTGTATCCTGACATTTTGTCTCTGCTAGAGTGTAGGAGTTAAAACAGCCTGGGGAAAAAGTAGAAGAGAGGAAGGGAAACTACTTTTGACTCCCCATGTTGCTTGTAAAAAATAAGAGATGGAGTTTTACCATAAAATGAGGAGCATGTTCTCTGTCATTATTTGCCTCACATTAAGTATTCCTGGTGTATGAGGGAGCTCCTGCTCTGGCCACTCATCGAGGTTGTTTGACAGCAGAGATGGTAAAAACCTTTCATTTGTGGTGAGCCTGGGGCACCCCATGGTAGAGGCTGGTGTGGAAGGAGGACTGAGGAGCCTGTGAGAGGGCTTGACTGGTGACTCTTCCACTGTGATGGGAAAGCAACCCAGTTTAAGTCCTAAACTAGATTTTCCTACTGCTAGCCACAGAAATTGCTTCAGTACGCTTGAGTTTTTATAACAATCGTGTGTGTGTTCCTTTTTTTTTTCCTTAGCAAGAAGTCCTCCTTCCAAGGAAGAAAATATACTTAGTATTAAGCTTAAAGTTAATATTGGCCTAATATTCAGTTTTTCCATGTCTTAGAACATGCCCACAGGTTGGGAAGGAGAACAGAAAAGAAGATTTTAGAAGGATGAAGTGTTCTCTTCACTGTGCTATGGCAGCTCTGGTCTGTGTTCTCAGGGCATTGCTGTGAGGCTTGAATGCCGTAACTAAGAGAGCTTCCTTATGGCTGGACACCACTGTGGAACATTGTATGCTGTGCTGCGACTGCTGTTTTTCCGTTGACGTTATCACCTTTATTTACTGTATTTAAAAACTCAAAAAATAGTATATGCTATTCAGTGTGAAAGGGTTTGTGGCAGGAAATTTCCTGTGGCCCTTGTGGTATTTGGGCTTGGACAGTCACAGAGGAGTTGTGCTTAATCTCCAGTTGGAAATGTCCATGTGGTATTGAGTCGGGTTATTTTTGCATGATTTTTGATTTGTTGAAAAGCAATATACTGAAAACTAAAAAGATAAACCCCCTCGATTCATCAAGTTTCAGACCTGACATTAAAAGATTTACTACTTGATATATACTGCCACAGCACATCATCTCAGATTCTCTCAGACTTGCCTGATGTGGTATGCAACGTGGCTGCCGAACTGGATTTGCCACGATGCAGCAATACTGGCCAGGTACTAGAATGTGCAAGAGTTTTCCTGTCCACAGTTAGCACTGAGATATATGTTTTTCTACAAAGCTTTCCTTATTCCATCTCTACGTTTACAGTAGCTAATGCACGTCATCTTTTTATTTTTGCTGTAGTTTTCTTCTGGTTGTTGGTATCATTAGTTACCTCTCTATATTGTGCTTCCCTTTACAGTGCTCTGCCTTCAGAGTAAGCGTATTATTTCTTATTCTGCACTGTTCTTTTCTAATGCCTTTACCAGAATATCGATGATTGGAAACTCTGGTTTGATGTAAACGTGAATGCTTTTTTGAGCAGTGATGAAACGACTTCTTGTCTGACATGAATCAGCGGATAACAATGTTGCTAATACTTTAGTAGACTATTTCTTCATGAAGAGAATCATGAGAGAACGGCTAAAATCCTAATCTTTTGAAATATGACGGACTCTTTAAGTTTAGAATGTACTTTGCTGATGTGTAAACTGAAATAAAACACATGACATTTTCCCATTCCTGTTTGACCTCAAATCTGAGACAATTAGGATGAATGACTAGAAATAGGAAGAGGCAAAAGAACGCTTGAATGAATTCTTCTGAATGAATGCAATGGCATTGTCCATTTTGAGGCAACAGCTTGGAAGCATCTTCGAAGCCTGCACAAAAAGGAAGGCTGAGCAGCAGGTTAGGTTTCTTTTCTTGTCGATTCCTGCTCTTTCTGCACAGGATCCTCTGTAATACGCTGAGGCTCTGGTCCCTTCCAGATTCATTTAATCTGCGGGTGATGTACTTCAGTGGTGTCTCCTTTGATTCACTAACTTTTGTTGTAAGGAATTTTTAGACTTTTACTTCTGGGTGGTGTGGCTTTGGGGAAAAAAGGGAGAAAATGCTGTCTTTTGAGTGATAGAAGGCAGGGCTAGCAAAACTGAAAAGGCCTTTTTGGTTTATGAATAGTTGCTGTGTGTCCCTACTCAGGCTCATGTCTTTTCAAAAAATGCTATTTTAGAAGATCTTTGTGCTAGCTTGGCCTTAGCCGACAAGGAAATGCGTAAAGTTAGATGGCAGTGAATTGATAGGGAGTATGAAAGATGTGTAGGTGGTGAAGAACAGGTTTTTAGACAGAGAATTTATCGATGTAATCGTTAGAATCCTACAATCACTAAACTAAAACCTGGTGGGGTTTAAAGAAACGGAGGGATTCACTCTTTGTGATACGTTTTTATGATCCTTAAGAACTGAGTAGTACTTGGAACAAAACTAGGGCCTCCTGTAGGTAATAGTGGACAAGATAAAGCGAAGTTTGCTTTATATTCCAAAGTTGATACTGCATTATATGTTTTCAGTTTGGTATTCCTCCACTTATACAAGTAGGACAAATGCATCCAAATTTTAGCACACAGTAGGGAGCTGATGTCTGTTTACCTGGGTAGATCTTTTGTCTTGTTTGGGACGTTATAATCCAATAGTTTAGCCCGTAGGTGCAATAAAACCACTTATGTTGAAAGAAGGTGGAGGGCCTTGTGACAGCTTCATTCTTTGCCGTTTTAGCACTATGCTTTTTTCCTCTCAAGAATAACTTTTTCTATTAAGGACTGTAGAATGAAACTGAATGCCTTTATAAAATATAAAGAAACTCAAATATTACTTTTAATGTAAAGAAGAGCGAGCACAGTGTATCATCTTTGTTCTGTTAATAGGAGGTATATTTTCAGTAGTTCGTGTATTTAAATCTTTGTGCAAGATAGCCTGAGAGAAGGATGGAAAAGAATTTCTACATACAGAAGGAAGTTATATAGTCAGCTGCTGACGTTAAACAAGTGTCTGTATTGAGGTTGTCATTTTTTTTCTTCTGCTATGCTGCTTATTTTTGAAGATTGATCCTGTTCTAATTAAATGAATGGAATTTCTTTTCTTTGGTTTGTTCTTGAAAAATGGTCAGGTTGTTAGGATTAATTGGATATGCTTTCAAATCTGATGTATCTCTGCGCGTTAGGCTGATACTTTTGACATGGTTTCGTAGGCTATCCTGGTCTGAGCCAAATGGTCCACAAAAAGCGGCTTTTGTTGGGAGTGTAAGTACTGTGACTTGTTCGAGGGAGTTTCCAGGATTGCCCGCAGTTACCTGCGGAGCCTGGGAGTTTTAGCAGCCCCGTGGCACGGATGTGAAACACAGGCCTCGCTCTGCAGAGGTAACAGCCCCAAAATAACACGTCATTCTCCTGGTTTAAAAAGTTCTTTACTTTTCTGAGATTAATTTTATCGTGACACCTGTACCTTTCTGCTGTGCATGGGTAGTATCCGTACCTGTTTCAGTTAGCAGTTGTTGTATTGGCATCTTGCATCTCACAGCAGAGAGGGGGACGCTAGTGACCGAGTGAAAACAGTACTGAGTGTAAGGTGGTTCTCAAGAACAAAAGCAAAATCCCATTTGCTTTTTGAATATAGTTTCATTTTCAGCACGTTCATTTTCAGCAGGTGGATTAGAAGACTGACCTTTCTGGCACCAGGTTCTTAAACAGATTCTTTGAATGTTTTTTTCATGAGCCTTTTCATTCAGTCCTGGAGAGATTGATGCTTGCATGGTTACCTATATTTATGTTTCATTGCAGTTTGTGGTTGGTCTATGCTTTAGTCTAGAAGTTATTTATAATACATAAAAATGAAACTTATCTAATAAGAATATCCAATATTAGTGCATGAATTTGTAATTTTGTGTGTCAGAAAAGCTTCTAGTCTTTCCTTTGGGTGTTGTAGATGCTTGCATTCTTACCCTCAGGATTTTTTCCCTATTTTAATTTCTTTCCATCATGCATTCCTATGTTTTTGCTAGAAAAATACCAGAAATTTATGGAATCCAAAGCATGCTAATATAAATAATATTTAAAAATACATTTATCCTTACTATGTATATTTTGTTCTTGTCTGATACAGTCTAGTTTAATATTAATTATGCACCTAGCATCTCAGTGTTACTGGTTTTGACAGTGTTAAGCTACTTTGGAGATGTTATTGAACAACAACAACAAAAAGATAACAAATAAATTTAGCATTCCTCCTGCCTCCCCCACCTGCCCACCCCACCCTGCCCAGTCTTGGAAATGGGGAATATGACAGAAAAATATGAATTGCTTAATAAGATTAAAATAAACCTGCCAACAGTCAGCAGTGCAACGAAATGATGAGTGGGAAATTTTGAAATTATATTCCTGCTTTTAAAGTGATCAGCAGGGAGGATAAGCAAAAGACATCTACAGTAATGGACTCCCGTACTCGCATTTGATCTTTGGAAATAAGTCTGCCGATAGTGTATTGGTGTCTTAGCAGCATAAATAGTGGTCGTCTGTTTTATTTGTTAAATTAAGTGTGTGTAGCAACAGCTGTAGGCATTGGGCAACTCATTTAAGAAAGACTAGCCAAACCCCAGTAAATAGTTTCTAATTGCTTTTGAATTCACTCATGTTATCCAGTTTATTGCTGCATAACTGGGCCCCTAACTGTCCCAGATTTGCTGCTCATGTTTTCCAGTGTGGTGGTTCTCAGTGCAAGCTGTTATTCCTTGCACATCCATGTAACAAAATACTTGAATGGAAAAGTGAGCATTCTTTAGGTCCATAAAATGATCCTAGTTACTTGAACAGGAAGAAAAACCGGATGATGTTTCTTTTGATGTATAATTCTCTAGTTATTGTGATAGCTAAGGTAGTTACAGGGTGTATTTTAAGGACCAGGTCTGCATAATATCATAACTCAGGTTTTGTGTCAAGGTATGTGGTAAAGGCCATATTTCTGGTTCACCTCAGTGAAAAGCATTAAAGAGTGAATGGAAGTAGTTGTTCATGAATTCAGATTTCCTGCTGTGACTGCTGTATTACGTTCTAGATTTCAAAGTTTAAAGCAGATTTTCTTCTTTTTTTTAGGTCAAACATACGGCCAGACTATGCGGATACAAGCTTCCATGAGTTCAAAATGCACACCTTCAGTCGCGTGACCTCTTGCAAAGTCTGTCAGATGCTTCTGAGGTAAGATTTTTAAGTTGCTTCCCCCCCGCCCCCAGGTGAAATACCCAAGTGAAAGGAGTATGTGGAAAGACATGGCTAGCTGGTTACCTGTCCAAGACAGACAAGCCATAGAGTCATACATAGTATTTCTTGTTGTATTAGAAAGTTTTTGTAACCAAATTTCCAAATATTAGCAGGAGCGCTGTTAAAAGCTCAAAACGGCAAGATGCTCCTCATTTATCAGAAGGCTGCTTTACCATGATTCTTTTATGGCTGTTCCATGGCTCCCATTGCCGTAGACCACCAGTTACAAGAACAGATGGAATATTTTTTTCAGAAAATCAGATGATGATGGTGCTCATAAGTGTTTGATATGAGGAGTTTGCTTTGTGAGACAGAAAATAACTGTGAGGCATTAACAGGCATTTCTGAACCAGAGAATTGCAGACAAACTGAGGATAGATGTTGCAAAGCTAGATAAGAAATGCTAGTGGGCAACTGATGCTTTCATGAGCAAGGGTTTGTAAGGCTAACTTGAGCTAAGAAATTCCAGGTTTTCTGCCTCTTTCCTCTGAAACACACACATGCTTGTACATCTGTAGCTTTTCATTCATTATTTGAGCTATCTTTTAGGAACTACCTTGGTTTTTTGTAAACGTGGAATGTCCAGTGGTAGAGACGTAGGTATTCAACCTAAATTCCATAGTGTAAGTTGGAGATGCAAAAGCTTTGTAAACTTTGGCCAGTTCAGATGCTCCTGTTGCATATTGTCAATTTTCTGCAAAACATAGCCACAGCATTTTAGAAAGGGCATGTGAAGTCTGGGTAGTGCTTTTGTTAAGCATGGGCACAGAATAAAGTAACCTCAGGTATGTTCCTCCCTGTCATGTATTTTTTTTCCTTCAGCAACCCTTTCCTGAACAGTTAGACTGACCTGGATTTTCAGAGATGGTTTTGTTTTGTTTCGTTTGTGCGGTGAGGTTTACATGACTATGAAGACTGGTGCAGACATCCTGAACTTAGAGATGGCTGGACTAATTTCTGAATTGGAAGCAGTACAGTTGAGTCGGTGTGTCTCTGCTGCACTAACTGTTGTTGCCGAGAAAGGGCTGTCGTGCTTTCAGGACACAGCCCGCGTGACGCTGCGTTGCCATGTGTAGGCATGCCAATTTGCTCGAAGATGGCTTGGGTGTCCCAAGTGCTACCTTGTGGTATATAGATGTGTCCTGGGATGTATAAGCTGTACTGAAAGCCTACTGGACTTGGCTTCATAAAGTGCCTAAATCACTTTTTAAAATAGATTGTCATTTTAAGCTTCAAACAAAATCTAACATGTAAATACTTGAGGAAAAAAAAAATCTGAACCTTATTGCCTAATCTTTAAGTGGGGATAAAATCCTAGTCTTAGAAGCATCTGTAGTGAAGGATAATGTAATGTCCTATACCTTTATCTAGAGAATCTTGCACTCCTGTGTAGCAATAAGGAAAAAACCAAAAATGGAAGGCTGCATTAAAATATTTTTTTACTTTCTAGTTATTTGTCTTTAATTTTATGTATCCCAATACTTAAAAATACTGAGCTCCTGAATTTAATTAAAACTATATTTCAACAGTAACAGTCTAGAAATTGCTGTAGTAAAAACAGTTGCTGTACATTTCGTTCAGGTTTAATGTGTTCAATCCAATGTTCCATGAGACACACCTGATTTTCCTTTGAAGCTGAAGGTGTTGCGTTAGACTAGGATGCAGAATCACTCCAAACTGGTCAGAATAATCTTGGAAACAGACAAGTCTAGTGTGAAGAGTAAGCAGATACATCAGTACATGGAAAGCGTATAATTGCTCAGAGGTACATGTAAAAAACCGTTTCCCTGTAGCCATTCAGAGAATTGTACCTAAGGAAAAGCCAAGCACAAATCTGAAAATAAATCAGTTTCCTCAGATTCAGATTCCAATTCATTAAGGGGAACTGGAGAGCATTTAAAGTAAGGAAAGTGACTCCTTATTTAGCAGCTCTGAATATTAACTAAAGTGTACCTGGATATCTGTTTGTCTGTCTAGCTCTCTTTTTAATTTTTTTTAAATGAACAAATTTAAAGTCAAGAATATTTGCAATATAGCATATAACCTCCTTAATGCTTAAATATATATTCACACTTACTGTCTTGAAATGGATCTTATTATACATGGTGTCTAGGCAAGTTCCCATTGAGACGAAACGAAGTGTAGATCTAGAGTAGGACAGACGCATAATGATACCGTTTCAAGTGTACTGTGCCAGGGTTGCTTTGGGCTAAATTGAAATGGAGATTGTTATTCTACTAGTAGTCCAGAAGTACTATCTGGTTGTGATTTTTAAACGGCTAGTAGTGATGAAAAGCAGATGAGCCACTTGTCAGTTGTCACTTTTTCTCAAGCCTTTAAGGACTACCATTATGCAGAACAGCAAATGACTTCTAATACCTTCTGCCGTGTCTCTTATTTCCTTTATGCGTGGAATTTATCACCTCTAATGTATCACTACCTAATTTTATTTTACAGGGGAACATTTTATCAAGGCTATTTATGTTCTAAGTGTGGAGCTGGAGCACACAAAGAATGTTTAGGAAGATTAGACAATTGTGGCAGAGCTAATTTAGGTGGTAAGTAATTTTTATTGTTAGAATACCATTTTTAATTAGGACATAAAACTTGCAAGATATAATTAAGGTTTAATTTACCTCTAATTTGTGTTTATTGTAACATACATACATGTGAAACTGCCATTTATAAGCACAATTAGAATTGCATTTAGAATTCATAGGGATTTTTATTGCTACTAAACTGAAATGTCTGAAAGCAGGAGAGAACTGTTATAGGTAAAACCCAATTTCTTCATCCATGTTGTATACAACAAGGAATTGCTCTTGTTTTAATCGTAGACTGCTCATATGTAACGCCTACTGTATGGCATATCATCTATCATCCTTGTGGTTCTCCCTGCCTATGTCAATGTTCATATTTTCCTCTCAGCTCCTAAAGCTGTTAGTTTGTGTTGCCTCAGCTTCCTCTTCCATCTCTTTGGTTTCCATGGTTTCTGTCCACTCACAATATTCACAAAAAGGTGATTGATGGCTCTCTACTTCCCACACCTAAGGACCATTTTTTTCCCCTCTCTTTTAATCAGCTGCTGTACTCTGAGTTTCTTCCGTGGCCATTATCACTTTGCACTTTCCCTGTTCTTCTGCTGCTCTTTGGGACCTTAAGAACTCTTTGACTTCAGCTACCGTTCGGTCTCCCTCAGGTGACTCCGAATTTGACCTCTTCCCTCTCTGCTCAGGATTGTATCTCTAATTCTCTCTCCAACATCTTCTGGATCTCCCACTGCTAATGCCAAATGTTAGGTCTCATCATTTTGCCCTCCTTCCCTTGCCTATACCTATTCAGTTGGCAGCAGCGAGTAGGTTACAAGCCAGCCAGCTCATTACATAACCATAGTGCCATTTTTGACCCTTCCCTCTGTCCAGGTTCTTAACTATTCTTCCTGATGATTTGGTGCTGATGGGGGGGACAACTGACAGACGCACCCCCACCCCCGAATTTCCCTCCCCACTAATGCGTTTGAATTCCTCTTGTTTGAATGTGTTTGAAAGAGAAAAGCCATTGAAAGACACAATGATTTCTGGAAGGCGTAGTTGTACGTGTTGGGGAAGTTTCTAATTAATTGTCCTTCTCGCTTCTCTAAAACCTGTATGTTCCTTTTCAGAACTATCTCATAGTAGTTTGTGAAGTTTCTCATGTCTCACATAAGCTACTACAACCTCCTCTCTTGGGTTATTTTGTTTTTGACGTTGCTATCTACAGCCTTTGCAAAATGCTGTTGGAGAGACAATCTCTCTCCCACTGCTTGAATTACATCATCACTTCATCCACTGCTCTTCACCAAGCTGCTGCTTCAAGAATTTGGTTCTAGCTTTTTGTTCCTTTCAAAATTCTGTAAGCTTGTTTCCATCTTTGTCCCTGTTCACATTACGTCCTGACTCCTACTTGGCTTTTGGCTCATTGTGCTACTTGCTGCTTCCATCTTTCATGAGATCGCTGACTTTTGTTGCAGTCAGTGACCTTCATTTTCTCAGTTGCTTTGCTGTATTGGAGATCCTCCATGCTATCCTCCAAGTCTGGACTACTTAAAAATAATCTTGCGTCGATCTGCAAGCCGTACAAACAACCACAGTATTTTTCATTGAAATCCTTTTTGGAACAAAGTTTTTTCATAGAACATCTTACGTATATTCTAAAGAAAATAAATAGTTCGAATTACACTAAAAATCGACTATTTTAAAGCACTTACATTTAAATTAATAGAGTGGAAAAACAAACACATATCACAAGAGAGCTATCTTTTGTGGTATGACCCCCCCCCCCCCACTTCTGCTCTATTCTTTTTTTTCACCTTCTATTTTAATCGCTTTTGTAGTTTTTAATTTTAATTGGATAGCTGGCACCCTGGGAGGCAGGAGCTTGTCTTTCTGTTCCTCTTCAAAGATCTGTGGACTCATACGGTGCAATGTGTATCAGTAAGAATGACCATAAATGCCTAGATAACACAAGGTCTGATTTCTTGCAGTTTCCCTGCATATATACTTAAGTAACGCTGTGCACTTGCTAGAGGGAACAAAATAAAGTAAAAAAAAAATTTTTTTTAAAAATCACATTTCTGCTTCTTTGCAAGTGGAATAAATTATCATTTTACAACTTCAAAGAAACAGAATGTTATTTTGGCTTTTACTTTAAATCATTGCCCTGATTTTTTTTGTAAAATGATACTGCACTGGGTCTTTCTTCAGTGAAGTTGGGAGCAACTGGATTGTTAAGATACTGGTTTGTGTTACGTGTTTGGCTTACAGCCGGGTGTTCTGCTCTCTGTCCTCTCTTCAAACTTCTCTTTCTCTTTTCAGTCTATTATTGTGCTATGCAAGGGCCCCCAGATTTCCGTAGCTCTAGTACAAGCTAGAAGAGTTCTGCGCATGGGGCAGGATGGCAGGAGGCGCTAGGCTGTGGCTTCCTTCCAGCCTGCTGCGGGAGTGGGTCACAGCGGCAAGAACAAACTCGTAATTGCAGTTCCTGCTGTGCTCCCCCTTGCTCTATGAATGAGTATGGAAAGGACAAATGGTTTTACCCACTTTGCTGAAACTGTGTCTTGTCTCCCCCTGATGGGGGGCTTTGGCCAATGAGTAGGAAGGGAAATCTTGAGATTTTTCTCAACTGTTTTCCATTTTTATTCTTTATTTGCCTTTTTAAAGAAAGAAGTGTTGACTGAGCAGTGCTGCCCATTTATAATGTGCACAGACTAAGGAAAGGTTTAAGGAGGAGCTTTACCAGTTCCTGCTTCCCTGTATATGGTCCAGAAAGGGATGGGACAATTCAGACTCTTCTAAATACTGGGTTGTGCAACTTGAGTATGAATGACTTTTTTGGAGCGACGTTTTCACTTCTCCAGAGCTATGCTGAGAAATGAGGTCTCCCAGAAGTTACCTGCCATGCCTGCTTAAGTTACGAAATGCTATTAAAGGAGCACAGACACAAAGATATCATAAAATTGAACATTTTCACTGCATTTTGTGGAAGTAGTATGCTCTACATGCACAGAATTCTAACATAGTTTTAATTTTGAAGCTTTTCCTTTTGGAATCTTTATAGAAATTAATTTATGATAAATTTAATTTTTCTAGTGGTGTCTTTTGCTGCTCCTGTGGGAAATTAGCAAAGGTCGCCTGAGAGTGCTATTAGATAAGAAATTGCAGAGCACAGCCGGAGTGCTTCAATAGCAGCAAAATGCCTGGAACATTTATTGTATCGCTATGTATTTCTTTTGTTTCTAGGGGACTATTACAGCCTTTTTCACAAGGTATAATGGGCGTGAAACACAATCATCCTTTTAGGAAACTGGACATTATTATTCCCCAGTCATGTGGTATTAGTTACAGCCACAGGCATGGAAAAAAACCCCATATATTCCATGATATATGTGTGGTCTGTTTAACCTGGTGTTCTGTCATTCTGCCAGTGGTTGATTCCAGATGCTTCACAGGAAAGTGCAAATCCTCTGTGTGGTAGACAGTGCCCAGGAATGATGCTACTGTCTTAATCCTGCTAAGGCTTCTTTTTTCCTTTCTGGTGTTCCAAGAGTTTTTACATCTTGTTAATGCTTTTGCACAGCTTCCCTGGTTTTGTTGATAGAAATATCTAAATATCTAACTGCGTTTCAGAAGTTTTGGAACGGTCTGTTCTGTAAAGTTTTTGTTTGCTTTTGTGGTGGTTTGTTGTTGGTTTTTTTTTTTTGGTAGGTTGCATATCTTATCCTGGTTATGTTTGACCTTTTTAGCTTTTTAATTTAACATGTGACTGTGGGTTTTGTGAGGAGAGTCAATGGAAGTCTTGACTGACTGCTTCTATACGACAAATTCTTATAACTTCTCATGACCTCTTATTAGTATACTTTCCGAACTGAATAGCCTTAAATTTTTTATGTTATCTCTTAAGTGGTACCTTTTCTATGCCTTAAATAATTTTCATTCCCGTTTTGTAGACATCTACTATTTCTAGAGGTCTATTTGGAAAGAAGTGATCAGAATTCAAAACCCTGCAATCAGAATATGCCCTGAGGTTTCTTAAAGGCATTTGAAATTTCCTCAGCGTTTTCTGTTTTTGTACAGTTTAAGATTTTGTTTTCTTTTTAGACCACTGAGCAGAGGTTTTTGCTAGCCTTTCTGAAATGATGCTTAGAAACCTCCATGAGTGGACTAAATCTTCTTTTATTTAATTCCAAGTCACAGATTGTGAAGATTTGGAAGACAGACATCCAAAGACAGATGAAACCTTTAGAATGACGAATTTAATAAGTGTCAGATTTAGATGATACGCTTATGAGAGAAATGTTGACAAAATCTGAAGATAGATTGCTGGGTGGTCATGCTATGCCCTATAGACAAATATACCCCAGGGCTTCAGATGTTTTGCTGCAAAGAAGGGCCAGGTCAACAAACTGTAGAAGTCACAGCGCTAAAAGATGCGAAGTTAATCAGTTGAATTAATAAATAGAACAAGATGTCTGCATTCAGCCCTTTTTTGTTATTGTTCTTGCCCTTGTTGCTGTAAATTAGCAGTGCGGGTTGAATTCTGTGGTCATTTCTGTCATCATTGATTTAAGTTCCGCCCCCCATCCTGCCCTGTACATGCTCAAGGAGTCCTCTGCATTTTCATATATTTTACTTTTATGCCCTATCACTTAAATTTTACTGTGACTTGAAATCCTCCATGCCCCCTCTTGTTTGCTAACATTCTGATGAACTCCTCCAAGTCTGATGGTGCAGTCGTGAACACAAGGCCTTACGAAATCCTTGAACACAAGGATTACAAAATGGGTGCATGTATTTCTCAGGCAGGGCCATTTATAAGGACGTATGGTTTTGTTCTGCAGTGGCTCATGTGAAGTCTCTTCTTCCTGTTTTACCTCTTCTGCCTTCTCAGCTGCACTCCTACGCCTTATTTAATGGCACAGGACTATTTTACTTGTCTGGTGATGCTCTCCCACTAGTTGGAAGGGTTTATATTTGGAATTGGTTAAGAGTGGGACCTTGGGTAAGCGAGCAGGAATAAGACATACCTTTAGCAGACGAAGGGAGAAGCTGCCTCCCTCATTATTCCCACTTTCACTGTCCAGGTTGCTCTGTGGCCCTTGCAATTTCTGCAGGATTGCTCTGCCCAGAACACACTGCAGAACTCCAGTTTGTTTCCTAGCCTAAAGCAGCAGGGTTAACAATCCATTTCTAGTGCTGGGCTGGAATTTTTCCAAGTCCATCCAATTATATTGAATTAAGTGTTCTCAGGGAAATGTTTGCTGGTTCCACAGGCTATTGAATATTTCAATTAGATGAACCTCCAATAATGGTTCTAGAATCTGAAAAAGTTTTGAATATTTTAAATATGGTGCCAAACCCACAAAATTTTCTTCTTTATATTGCTGTTCCCAGGGAATGTTAGACGCATCTCTCATCAGGGCATAAATTGATGAGAAAAACATTAACTGGGCATTTTTACAGTAATTTTTAGTTAACTTAGGCATGATTCCTTTCTCCTTCACATAATTCCATTTGAAAAAGTACTGCGTTTCCTTAGGTGGAAAAGAAGTTTCTTCAACTGTGTGATGATCTTGAAAGGAAATGTTAGTGTATGAATGGGTTAAGTTTAGAGTTGCCTTCATATGGTAATGTATATGCACGATAATATAGTCCATGCTGTTTAAGTAGTAGTTGCTTGCTACAGCACAAAATAGGTTATTCATAAAAAGCATATGTTTTGACATCGAAAAAGAAACCAGCAGCTTTCACAGTTTACCTCTTTGCTGGCTTGATCAATAGTTGCAAAATTGCTGGCTCTCCTCCAAACCTACCATGTCAACAGCATTGACAAGTAAACGCTCAAATCCCAGAACGTTCATTGGAGTTACTCCACTTCTTATTTAACTGCAACAAAGGTTGAGCTGCACTGTTTAATTAACCATCCTTGCTCAACCTGAACAAAAGTCACTCAGGGGGCTTGATATCTTGTGCAGAGTCCTACGCTATGGTGCTTCTAGGTCACAATTTGCTTTTCTTTTGATTAGCAGTGACTGGCTAAATGACCAGAAAGGAGCAGGTAGGCCCACAGCTCCTTCGAAGTGGCCTACTTTATAGTTCCTGCATTTTAAATATTTTGAATTTTCTTTTAAAATAGGAAGGTGAGTAGTTACTACACATCCTTTTTGTTTACTCTCCATTTAGTTAGCACGTAAATGCAGCTGCTCTCTTGCATCCCTGAGGAGCAGCTTATTCCCATTTTCTGATCTGTGCTCCCTCACTTATCGAGGCCAGCTGCTGCCTGTTGCTTTTGGAGTAAAATAATAATTATCAAAATGTTCAGAAAATGTTCAGAATAATCTGAACAGAATATTCAGTACAGAATAATCTGAACAGAATATTCAGTACAGAATAATCTGAACAGAATATTCAGTACAGAATAATCTGAACAGAATATTCAGTACAGAATAATCTGAACAGAATATTCAGTACAGAATAATCTGAACAGAATATTCAGTACAGAATAATCTGAACAGAATATTCAGTACAGAATAATCTGAACAGAATATTCAGTACAGAATAATCTGAACAGAATATTCAGTACAGAATAATCTGAACAGAATATTCAGTACAGAATAATCTGAACAGAATATTCAGTACAGAATAATCTGAACAGAATATTCAGTACAGAATAATCTGAACAGAATATTCAGTACAGAATAATCTGAACAGAATATTCAGTACAGAATAATCTGAACAGAATATTCAGTACAGAATAATCTGAACAGAATATTCAGTACAGAATAATCTGAACGGAATATTCAGTACAGAATAATCTGAACGGAATATTCAGTACAGAATAATCTGAACGGAATATTCAGTACAGAATAATCTGAACGGAATATTCAGTACAGAATAATCTGAACGGAATATTCAGTACAGAATAATCTGAACGGAATATTCAGTACAGAATAATCTGAACGGAATATTCAGTACAGAATAATCTGAACGGAATATTCAGTACAGAATAATCTGAACGTAGGAATATTTAAACTGTAATAACAAGACAAGCACAAGTCTTATTTTTTGCATTGGCTTTTATGTCAAAATACAGATACTGGATATTTTTCTTTTCCTGAAGTGTTAATAGTCAAGTCACAAATGGCGTTTCAGTTTGTCAGTGTTGGGAAAGTTCTGAGCTTTTTTTTTTTAATCCAATCCCCCCACCTCCTTTTCCATGAAATTTATTTCAGGTGAATTATCAGGAGTATTTATTACCTTCTTGTGTAGCGATTTCTTGAACCCAATTATTGAAAGTTGATCAATGAGTTTCTTAGTTGGTTATTATGAAAAGTGTTGGGATGCTGCAATCACCAAATGGAACTCATTCATCTAGCTGGGTTTGGGATATTTCTTAGAGGTGAAAATAATATTTAACAGCAACCATTAAAAATCAGATTCATTCATTCCCATTGAGGAGAGAATGACATTTCATTTAACTTTTTAAAAGAAATTTGCAGAACTAAATATAGGCCATTTAAAAAAAAAACAACCCAAACCAACCAACCAACCAAAACCCTCTAAGTGTGGATTTGACGTTTTGGCCGCCCCTGCAAGTACTTACCTAAATGACTTCCCTTTGTTTGAAGTCATTTATAATGCTGAGATGAAACTTTCAAAAAAGGTGATTTTATTCAGATTTTGGCAACAATTCTGAGAGCTGTATCAAATTGTGAAAGTAAATACCAAAATTATACTGAATTTCAGCAGCACTTAGCAACTACTTCCCTCAGGCTCCTTAGAAAACCTCAGTACTCTACCTGCATCTCCTCCTGTGGGGAGGGCTTGTTTTTCTTCTCTTTGCTCACTATACTAATGCAAATTAATACTTTTGGAAAGGTCATAATCATAAAAGTGTGTTCTGTGGATGACAAGATGATGCATCTTTGGCGCACTGTATGAGAGAGGAAACGGTGACTGAAAGCGTACGTGAGAAGAGAGCTCTGCCAGTGGTAAACTGGGCTGGGCTGGGCAGGCACAGCCTGAGTCCTCAGCTGGCGTGCTTGGTCTCGGCATGCCTTATCATCTTCTCACAAAATGCTAGAAAGGCAAAGGTTTTTTCCCACAGTTGTCTATTTAATGTAATTTTTTCTTTTTAGCAGAACAAAATGTACTTGCAGTTGAAGTGTTTTAGTTGATTTGCAGTGAATATGGCTTACTGTTTACAAGACATTACAGTAAAAGTTTTCAAATGTGATGAAGCACAGACCAGGCACATGCAGTTTGTGCTTTGCCTCAACAACGAGTGCACACAGGTAAATACAGCTGTCTGTGCTTTGATGAAGCACGGAACCGAAATCTGGAGTATACCAAATACCTGTTATCAGATCAGCCATTCAAAGAAAAATGTAAGAAAAATACCCCTTTTTGTGTCGTTTGTGATGGGGCGTGGTGTGTGTGTGCAGAAGTTATTGTCTTCATGCAGTCCTCCTGACAACCCGCAGGAGTTTTCCCTCATTTTTAAATAGTACAAGACAATTCATAGCAAAAGAGGCAAATAAAACACCAATGGCTTCAGAGTCTGTGGTATACTAACGCAATGCTGAACTGAACTTAGTCATGAAATATATAAAATGTTGAAGATAAAGGTATACATCTTATCTTGATATATGCTGGCATGCTATGAAAACACAGAGACAAAAAAAGGTGTGAACTTGACTCGCAATGAAGAGCTGTGGCTTTCAAATTCTCAACGAGTCAATACTTAAAAAAATACTTTGGAAATGTTCTAAAAGCGTACAGAGCTCAGCGGACCAGATTGCCGCGCGGCTGTTGGGAAGGGCAGTACAACTTGCAGCGAGGAGCCCTCCCAAGCCGGCTCGGCGCTGCCCGGCGGCACCAATGAGCAGGGAGGAGAGCGCAGCAGGGTTTGCACAACAGGACCTGGCGCAGCCGCGGGCTGCCGGGGCGGCTGCAGGTTTCAGGTAGCGAAAGAAGGCAGCAGTGTTTTCTGTAATGCAGCGCAGCGCAGGCTGAGATTGCTGTATAAAAAGTGTACAATTTACAGTTGCCAATAATGCCAATTTTTACTTATGTTTCAGAACACGGGAACCTGAAACATGAGGTAAGGATTCCTTTTCCTTTGCATGTGATGTTTGTTTTGTCGGTGATATAACAGCTCTGTATTTACTTTGTGCCTGTGCTGTTGGAGCAGGTATGTTTTTCTTCTGCGTTTAACAACAGATTTCTTTAAAGTCGTGGAAAGTAGAAGTTGTCTAAGAAACAAGATATTCATAATTAAATATAAATGTATTCTGTTCAAGGTGGGAGTCAATTTTCAGTTGATATGTTTTAATGCTGAGAGCGCTGGAAGGGGTGGAGGTGTGTTGTTGTTGTGTTGTTTTTTTTTTTTTAAGTTACAGGTAAAAAAGATCGCTTTGCAACTGATGTCTAGATCCTTGCTGTTCCTAGATGAAATCTGGCAGTAGAGTTAAAAGTAATCTTTTGGGTGTTTTTAATGCTAGCGAGTCCTGCTGGACGTTAGCATGCCAGTCCTTGCCACACCAGACTGCTGAGCGATGAAGGATCGTCAGGGCAGTGTTTGCCTCTTCACATAATAACACTTTAGTTGCAGAGCTGTCCAGTTCTTATGGAGTTTATATAATCCGGGGAGAATGGTAAAATGGGCCCTGTACAGAGGAGATGCTGTTGTGCATCTAGTGTACCTTGCTGTCAGCCCAAGAAGGCTGCAAGCTGCCCTGGGCTATTGTCTCACCAGCTGCTGGTGCCTTTCCACTGATGTACAGAAGGGCACAGCGGTTGGGTTTTGCCTGCCAGCTCTGACGAGAGAGGCAGCACTTGAAACGTAGAGTGTGATAGTTTCCAGCATCTATTTTAGATCAGAACTTTATGGTAATTTAACTGCTTTAGTGGCACGCTAGTTACAAACAGCGTACAAGCGTCTATGTTACTTCTCTCCATCAGCACGTATGTGTTTGGAGCCATCACTAAAACGGGCAGTGGCATCGGGGGGATGTTATTGCTGACATGACTGGTGCAGGGAGCAGCCGTACGCAGGGCTGACTGTGCCCGTGCTCGCTGCCGTTCCGGCGTCGCCGTGATCCCAGGCGAGGGGAGCCCTGGCAGCCTCTGGTGAGCTCGGTGGCTGCGGGCCTCAGGCGGGCGCAGGCCGCATCGGCGGCGGGGGGCCCCCTTCCTGGGGGCCCAGCAGGGGAAGGGCAAGGTAGCTTGGGGGGAGCTGCAGGTGAGGAGGGGGCTGCGTGGGCTGTGCTACCACACACTGCCTGTGCCCAAGATGCTGCTGCCTGCCCGCTCCCCTCGCTGCTCCCACAGCCATGCGCTGCCCAGCTTCTTGTGTCTCTGCCTAGAAATACCTGCTAATTAAGGGCACCGTAAAATAGGGAAACTGCAGCGTGGTCCGTTTGCCCGACAGCCTCCCAGTGCTGTGGCTGACAGGCAGCACTGGGGAGCCATAAACAGGCTGCTTACTGGGCCTTGTGGATGAGGTTGCCAGACTCAGTAAAGGTAACTGTGGCAAACGTACGGTGGCTGGATGAAAAAAGTACGTATACTGGTTGTATCTAATCCCCCCTGCTCCTTGGCTTCTCACCCCCTAGCTGGATTTGTAAATCTTTTTTTGTGAGGAAAAAGTGGCTTCCTTTCTGGAGCTATTGATTTGCTATTGACTATTGAGTTGATCAAAAACGTCACGATTGCATTCATTTTCACCAAAACTTCTGTTTAAGTGCCCACGTTAATTCTTTCTGTGCAGGAGGAAACTTGAGCATAGATGAGGATTTGTCATTTTGGAAAACATGGATTTAGATTTTGTACCAGTACTGTGATAAAATCTATTGGTACTGCAATATATTTGAGTATTGAGCATGTTTTCATACAGCTCAAGAATTATTTCCTTAAAATTGTTTTCCATCTGGTCCTTTGGTTGCATGACTTATGTAGTCACAGAATTACTGAGTTTTTTTTCATATCAGTTAAACATCTTCCTTCGTGCTTGCTTTTCCTGCTCCTGCCCTGTTCCCTCTCTTGTGTAAATCTGCAGTTACTCACCACTCTACTTAGGTCCCTATCAGCAAAACAGCCTCCATTTAAAAAGAGTAACTAAGTTATAATTGAGCTTTTTGTTCTTATTGAGTAATATTACCTTCATTGTAGCAGTGGTTTAAAATGTTTCTTCTTTCCGCTGCAGATGAAACAAAACTTGCATCCTTTCTTTAACTAGAGTCGTGGGGTACAGAGAGAGTATGTCCAAAGAGTCAAGAGTTTGAAAGCCGTTTTTTAAACCAAGCTTTTAATTTTGTGAGCTTGGCTACAGGGCTTAGTAATTTGGTTGTGCCCCAGGATACTGCTTTTTGGCTTGCCTTGGTGTGTGTCCTGCATCAGCTTATATCAACTGCAAGTAAATTGGAGCAACCTAATTGTTCCCTTTGTTATGCAATGTGCTTTTCTCAGCTTGGTTTGATTAAAAAATAAATGCATGCATGAACCTTTGTGCAAGCTACCAGTTAAAACAAGTTTGCAACAGCTGATCAGTAGTTCAGAGATATGTCTTATTTCACATGGAAGTTTTCAGGGATCCATATTAAGTATCTTGGAATAGAAAATAAATTAAAAAAAAAAAAAACAAACCACAACAAAAACTAGTCTCAGTCTTATCAGAGGGTGTTTGATTCCACACAGCTCCAGTTCATCCAAATTTAAAAGAAAAAGGGAGGCAAGTTACTTAAATATATTTAAGTGCTTGCCCAGAAACAAAGGAAATTAAGAATTGCGCGGGAAATTCTAGCTACCTTAAGTGCAAAGTAGGAGTAATGAGTAGTGAAAGTTTCCACCTTAGTAAAGCAATGCGAACAGCTTTGATACTTTTGTGTTTGTGGAAGTTATCTCAGACAGAAAATGCCAAACTGCATATTTTTTCACTATCCTATTCACAAATGATTAAAAAAATAAATTTGTTCTTGGTATAAAAAGATGTTGATGTGTGAATAAGCCTACAAAGAATCTTTTAAGCCTAGTATCAGAAAAAAGGGGATATATAAAAAAAACTTTGTATATTACTAAGGATAATTTTTAAAGTATGATCTTTCTACAAGATAAAGATAATTGTCATGGTGGCTGGGGAAGTAACTTAGGAAAAACAGCTTTGCCTAGTAGATTGTGGGAATGACAGGAGTGCAATGTGCCTACATGAAAACATGTTTATTCATATCCTTGATTTGTATTTTTGCTCTGCAGAAACGAACGAATGGGATTAGAAGAAATTCTAGACACGTGGACCCAGGTTTGTGTTGTGGCTTTTAATAGCTAAACATTAAATGAAGAGAGCGAGAAAGCTGTAACTCACTTTATCAAGTTGCATTATGAATGCTATTGTAATGCATGTGATGCTGAGAACTTTATTGCTAAAGTCATGAAGGTCTAAATTGATAGCTGTGTTTGTGATTTCAAAGATAAGGCCAGCTGATTGAACTCTTCATTCTTTTTCCTTGTTTTTTTTATGCAGTGCTTCAGTTCTGCCTGAACAGCAAAATGCCTCTGGGCGTTCAGTTAGCATGACCCACCCTACTGTACTTGCCAGTTTTAGAAGAAATAACTCAGTGACGAAAAGCAGGCAGTTGCTTATAAAGCTTAGGTTCTGATCTGCAAAGTTGGGGGTATTTTCAACTCTCTTAACTGTAGTGGTGCTCAGTGCTTAGCTGTATTGAATATGAGTTGCTCTTTTAAAAGGCATAAACCACTTGCAGTTTTATGTAGAATTTCAAAGTGATTTTATTCTTCCTGTTAGTTTATAGTAGATACTTTTGTGGAATCATGGCAGCAGCAGCCCGTAAGAAAATTAAATGCTTGCTTATAGACTGTACTTGAGTGGGCGAACATTTCCTCTGGAGACCCATTATATGTCCGTATAAAATACTCAATGGTTTTCAGTGCAGCTGTGTGATATCTTTAGTGTCATATTTTTACAGTAATTACATTTCTGTCCTTTGTGTCTTGTACAGTTTAATTATTGGAGATTTGTTATGCAGATACTATTTGGAATAAAACAAAGGTGGATTATTACATTTTTCTAGATTTGGACACCTGAGAATAGATGGAGTCAAACATTAAACAGAATGGCAACTCTGTACACCACATGATAGGCTGGCAGAGCTAAGCACTTTGTAAAAAGTAGGAATGCTGGTTGTGCCACTGGCATTGCAGCTGCCTTGGCGCTGAAAGTCTCAGTGTTGTAACTAGCTGAAGCAGACCACACCTTTCTTACTCACGTAACTTTGACATGTTTTGGAACACGTATTGTCGCTTTGTTCCCTCCAGCAAAAAAAATTGCCTCATGGTACCCCTAAATTGTTCTGTGTGTTGCTGACTGAAGTCATTAAAGAAAAAAATGACACCCTGTAACTCTGAAAATTAATACAGTCAGAGAGGGAAACATCAATACTATCAATTAAATAATGCAGAAGAAGGTAAGAATACTTCTTCCAGGTGAGACTGTTTGAGTTCTTCCCATTCAGTGGGATACGTTGCAGGGAAGTGTAAAGTGTGCTCGCAGAGTAGTCCTTATAGATCCGGATCTTTAAACATAGCTGTCTCATGTAGACTCCGAAAAGGTTAAGTAATCTAGCTTTGAGAACCTTTTGAGTATACTGGTGGTTTTACTTGCTGTTGAAGTCTGATACAAGTATTTACATTATGTTTATATACAAGTGCACTTCAAAATTAGTTTTTATTGAAGACCAAGTACCATTCAAATCCCCACAGCCATTGAATTAGAGATGTTTAAAAGCTGTATGAAACCAATGCCTAAAATAAGGTTCTGCTCTCCCCATCCCATCGATTACCTACACAGAACAGTTCTTTGAGTTGTTGGGGTAGTCTTATTGAATAAAGTTCTGGTCCCTGTTACATTTTGGAAAGCCAGTAGAAATGCAGAACATCCACGTTATGTTTAGGTCCCTTTATTAGAGATATTGTTGCAGAAGACTGTCTTACAGAATTGCTTCTGATGATATAATTTTAAAAAAATAAATAATGACAAAAATATTACTAACATGCTCTGTACGTATACTTTGTCAGTTTTCAAGTGAGGTGAGCTTTTTTGTATTTGCATTTTGTCAGCATATGCATTCTGCATCCTGCTGTAACTTGGTGGAGATAACTTTTGAAGACATTGTCTTTGGTGAAGCCTTGGCATCTCTTTTGCATAGTTTAAGTAATATTGCTTGTCAGATCGCACATTGCCTTGAGAGACAGACGATGATATCCAGAGAGCAGCGCTGGTAAGAGATCAGTTATCTCAGGCAGGCATTACTGCATTGATCCTATGAGCTTTTCAACAACACTGGCATATAAATCTCTGGAAATCCTAGCACCACGGTGCTCTTTTTTGCAGAGAGGTACTCAAAGTCAGAGGTAACATTTAAATCTTGATGTGACATCTTTTTTTTTTTTTTTAAAAAAGAAAACCCAAACCAAACAACCAAAAAACCCAAACAAACCAACCAACAACAACAACAAAAAGTTTGCTGCCCAGACTGGCTTGTCTTTAGCAGGTTTAATATGCTGCCACTACCAGTGTTGCATGTGGTGGTGCTGAAGCATGTGTACTGGCTTAGGAAAGCAGGCATTTGCTGTGAATCAGTTACAGGCACCTGCAACATCTAAATATTGATGGAGTTTTATATCAGCAATAAATACAACTATTTTGGGCTGCAAGTAATGTAGCACAAACTTTTCAACATCATGTTCTGTCTTGTCTCTTCTGTCATTGGCTATTTTAGTAAAGAATAATGAATGCAGGAGGCATAACATAGTCAAGCTGACGCACTACGCTTCTCTCTTTGTTTGTTAGAGCCAAATTCAACTTCTACTGACACAGCTTAGCCCTGCATGTGGGATATACTGCAACAAAACACTGTGAGGATACTGGATTAAAATATCTCTTGTCTTTGACTGGTGAAGCTCGCTGATAGAGGAACCAATTGAGCTGAAGTAGCCTAAAAGCATTAAGTTGTTCATGGCTGTTTCATTTGTTTTTCTTTGAAGTTTGGCTAAAAGTTTTGACAGTGACAGTTTCCTCTTCGAGATTTGCTTTGTGCTGAATAAGGAGGGGAGGGGTGGAAGGAAAAGTGATTAACGGTGATGAGGCAGAGAAATTCCTGGGAAATGAAACGGTCATGAGAAAAGAAATACGTGCAGAAGCAGTACAAGTGAAGAACAAATTGGAAAGCAAAAGAAAACATTATTTTATCTTCAGCCTGTGGTCCAGTTGCAGATAGCCTCCTGAATTGGCCCATCTGCTAAGTTTTAGGGGAGACAGGTTTTAGATAACCTTTCTTTGGATTAATCAGCAGATAGTAAAAGTCATTGAGAGAATGAACCTGTAAATGCATCTGCACTTACAAAGCCAGGAAAAATCTGATCTAGAGTTTGCATTTTGCTGTAGAACAACATGATTCTGCTTAAACGTATTTGAGAAGTGGTTAGACTGGTGTCAGTTTTTGCCTAGGATGGGCATATGGAGTGATAATTATATGACATTTTTTAACTTGTGTAAGAAATGTCACAAAAACTTTTATGCGTGTTCTTAATTTTAAGCATGTGATTTGCACAATTAAATGACAAGTGGACCATTCACATGTATATTTGTAAGCATAAATTAAGGCATTGTATGTTTTCTTGAGAGGGATGATGGAATCTGACCAGTATTTTTAATAGAAGCACTTTTGCATGTATTTTGGTAAGGGTAGAAATTACTTTCTTTCTCTTTCTCAGCTATTCCAAACTAATACAGTGTATGTTTGCTATCTTTTTATTTTTTTTAACAGTATGAAGAGTCTAAATGTGATAGATTCACAGCTTGGTGTTTTTAAAACTAGTTTTACCCTAAACACTTATGCTAATATAAACATTGGAACTTTAATCTCTAAAAGTGTGAAAGTATATTTCATATCAGAAGGATAAACTTGGTAAAAATAGAGCACTAGAAGCCCTATATTCAAGATTCATTGCAGATTAGACGCAATCTGATCTGTGAAGGAATGTCACTGAGCATGTTCTGACTTCTTAAATAGCTGATTTCTGTATAAGCATGGATTAAAGCTTAGAAAACCTTAGTTCTGAGCTGAGGGACAGAACCAACAGGTCTTCTGCCTTCAAAGAAAGTAAAATTTTGACTGTTTGGTTTTTTTTGTTTGGGACACACACACACACACACACACACACACTATATTAACAAGTAATGTATGCAGTGCAATAGCTTGGGCAAAGCTATTTTTCAGCGTAGTAGTTCAAAGTTCAAATAGTAATTTTTAAAAGAGCTATTTGCATTTCTGTTTGGTGTCTGATCCATACTTGCTTTGTGAAGTAATCCTGTAATATTGATTTTACACAGATTATAAAGAAAAGGATCTGAAGAGAATAACTGGGTTTATGGCCTGAAGTATATACGTTTAAAAAAAAAAAAGCCTGTGCAGGGAGAAGTACAGCATTGGAGATAGGTTTATTTAATTAGACATAATGGGAAATGAGCTACTGTGTGCTTCATCTTTTGTTGAAATTAGACTGAGGAATCTTTTAACTAGGTCGTGTCATCGTTGTATGTGTTTGATTGCTAAGCAGTGGAACGATATTCAAATGTTTGTGTATTGTGGTAATGATTGCATCTCATCTTCATAGTAAAAATTAGGGGGTAGTGTAATATTGGCAGGTTAGATTTCCTTTTCAGTTAAGAATGAGTTATATTAGACTGTGAGATATTTCAACAAATTCTGATACAATGTGCTCTGTGATATGCAGGTCTAACTCTGATTTCCATTTCAGTGCCACTCCAACCATATGCCCAGCCAAGAGCAAAACCTGGCCCAAATTCAAATGCTGGGATATCCCAACCTGCAGATAATTCTTTGTCAAGCAAGTAGTCGTTATAGATAAAACTACTGTCTTCAGCTGAGACTTTCAAGCACGTCTCTCAATTTCTTGCCTTATGAACTATGCAGGCAAGACCTTGGTAGTCCTGACTGGCTGTTGTCTTTCTCATTCAGCCCAGTGTAGAGAACACCCAACTTCATGGATAAGAAAAGATAACCACCTGCAATATGAAGCCCAGTGCTGAAAAACCGGCATTCAGGAATTTATTTCTCCATTTCAGCAATGGTGGCAGCTACCTGTGATTCT
The DNA here is from genome assembly GCF_963921805.1 of Phalacrocorax carbo. Taxonomy (NCBI): domain Eukaryota; kingdom Metazoa; phylum Chordata; class Aves; order Suliformes; family Phalacrocoracidae; genus Phalacrocorax; species Phalacrocorax carbo. The sequence goes on along the minus strand of NC_087518.1, from coordinate 63,360,726 downwards.
GGCTGGATTTCTGGTGGCACATTACTAATAGGCTGTCAGTGCCATTGTTGAGAACAAGAAACAGAAAAAGGTTAACCAAAAATAAAAAGCTAGTATTAAAGAAGCCCCCATTATTTAGTTTACTCATGAGAAGCTGACTGGTGTCACTAAGAGTATCTCCTTATTATGACTATCTTCATCAAGATGGATTAGACCAAGGTAGCATTTTTTCCTTTAGTAAAGGAATTTCTGTGTATAGAATGAGGAAATACATTGATAGGTGCTTTTCTGAGATGTTCAGTAGTGTTAATTATATAATTAAAATGTAGGGGTGAACAGCAATCCCCTTTTGATAGTTCTTGTCTTTCCTCTCAGTCTGAGTAGAGCAAACCATTACAGGTCATTTGTTTCTGCATCTTCCCTCAGGACCTTGCTCAGAGTCCCGCAGGCTTATTTCGTTCTCTGTTAAATATCTGTGGAAAAGCTTCTGGGGGAGTTGATGTGACAGCTTGGACTGAAGTTCTAGAGTGTGCATAAGACGTTCTTTTCAGCTTTAGATACTGTTTTCACTGACTATAACCATGGGCTTTAATGGCTGGTCAAAATGCATGTGCACATAAAGGGGCAGCTGACTGTCAGTTAAATTGGGGAAAGCCTAAAGGAATACTGGAGGGAAGAGAAACGTTTCACAAAACCTCCTCTAGTGAAGAGTTTGTTGTTTGGCAAGTTTGAGGTCTTTCCCACCGCTTACTGGTATGGGATAACCTAATAAGGTTCACGGTAGTAAAACATCCATCGCATCCTATATCTGACCAGGAGACCTGCTGCATGCAGGCTAACCGGAATGACCTGCTTGTTTGTTCTTCTGATTTAGTTTTTGCAGCTTCTTATTCTAGATAAAAATGCAGCCCATGGCTTAAAAAATGCAGGCTATACAGCTTAAAAAATGTTACTATTTTAGAGGCTTGAAGGAACTCAAACGTCTACTTCTCTTGGAAGTAAATTCTGTCTAATAATTAACAATCATAATAAAGCATATATAGTTCTGCATGTTTTCCCTAGAGATAATTTTGTAATGTTTGTGGAGCATTACATTTGCTGAGTAGCTAAAGACTTCTCTACACAGTAATGTATAAAGCTCCAGAACCAAACCCGAGCTTTGATTATACATATATAAAAAACACACACAGGTGTAACTTTTTGAGGGAGTTTATTGGGGTTTGAGTGCTTTTTCCTTCCCTACACAGCACCTAAACACTGTTCAAGGTGTGTATAAAGTATGCAGTGCGTGTCTCCAGGAGTCTGTGTGAACCAGGCGAATCGCAGGTGAGAACTGGTTTTACAGGGCAGCTAGGAGCGTGCCTGCTGCAGAAGGGAGTACTCCTTAGCAGGGCAGAGGCAATGCAGCTTGCTGATGTGCCGTATCATTCTGAATGTTCTGGAGTCCTTCAAGGACCTGGATTGCAGCTGTTACCTGACTAGCTCTTAGTATTGATCGATGAGTTTCGATGGGATTTATTACATCATGTGGCTGGGACAGTGTTGGGGTTTGAGACCAGAGTCAGTGAATTTCTTTGTGTCACTACGTTCGTAGGGGCAGTTAATGGGCCAGCTCCCCCCAGGTGGACCTCAGCAACAGTGGATTCAGAGATACACTGAACTGTGTGACCTAATTTGTGAGAGCAAACTAATTCATCTCACGTATTTATTAAAAATACATATTACGTTCAGGATCTTTGCTTTTTTTACTGCAGCGCTAATGCTGTGTGCTGAGCTGTTGTGGCTTCCCAAAATAATGAATTCATCTTTGTTACGATACAAGAAAGAACATGTCTAATGTTTTGCACCAAGAAATTTTCCACTAATGCATTTCTGGAAGGCAAAGCAGAGTTTTGTCTTCCAATGAAGCATTTCAAATGCAGTTTAATGATTTTTATTTGGGTTGTTATATTTTAAATTAAAATTATTTTTATATTCCTGTTGGGGAGAGGTATTTTGAAAGGTGCCTGTCCCTTTGGCATCTCAGCAGTGAGCTAACATTTAGAGAAGACATAGCCTTTAGCCTTTTCTTTTAATTAAACATCAGAAGACCCAGATGCCAACGGGTGAAATATATTTATTTTGTCAAACTCTTTCATCCTTGTCTGGTTGGATTGCAAGATTAGTTTGTAGGTGAGTAATTTAGGCTCTTTTGTCTTATTTTTGGGGCTGTCTCTATATCTTTAGCAATTAACATTTTATTTTTCTCTTAGAGAAATAATGGTGTTTAATACATGCCCAGCATAGCATGTATTAGTGTAATTTTTAAGGTGAGGCACATTAAAAATCCTACCGTATCTTTCTCTTTTTCTGCATAAAAACACTCTCAACATGGACTCTTCTAAGCAAAATGTCACTATTTACAGATAAATACAAGGCAGTTGGCAGGCAGAAAAAAGGAAAAAATTAAGGTAGAAGTGGACAAAATGGGCACGCAAGTGTGATCAATAAAACAAAATATATGCACAAAAAACCAGTACAGCACTGTAAAAAAAACAAAAGGGTGGAAAAAAAGGAGGAAAAAAAAAAAAGAAAAAGGCATGTTCAGAAATCATATGGCCCAACGTTGCCTTTAGTTACCATGGCGAGTAGAAGGGAATTGCAGAGTATTTTGCTAAAGTTTATTGGGACGTATAAAACTCTTACTCATCTTCAAGAGGAGTATTGCATTTATCCATCTGTTTCCATATCTGATTTTAATCTTCAGGGTACTGTCTCAGAAGGCAAAACAAAGATAATAAGGCAATGAATGATTAAAAATAGTCAAAAGTTACTGAATTTTAACAGTACTCTAAAGCATATGGTTTCTTTTTTTGTGGCTCACTCATTTAACTAAATCAGTATTTGATCACTACTTCAAAGTGTTTCTCACACAAAGAATTTGGGAAACATTGTAAAACCGAAAGCAGCCATCCCATGGGAGAAAAAAGGCTGCTGAAAATTCACAGAAGAGAAGCTCCCAGAACTGCCTCTGCCTTCTGCCTGAGGAAGGTTTTACAGCTTGGCAGAAGGGGCCAGAGGCAAGAGCCTGAGAAACTGATGCTGCTTTTCAGGCGAGTTTTTAATCTGTTCACCCCTTTGAGCTTCCCAGGGAAGAGAACAATGAGGCTGAGTTAGGCTGCAGGCCGAGCTAGCCCAGGATCCCTTCTTAAGCAGTAGCCAATTAAATGGATGCTTAAGGATAGAATATGGGGTAAGGTGGTTGGTACTTCCCCCACTACTTGGTATTTCTGTTCCTTATCTCTTGATTTTTCTTCCACATATTTTCATTACCACTTTCTGAACCAATCTAAAATTTTGGCACTCACAACATCCTTTAACTCCTACTTTGATAATTAGTTGTGTGAATGAAGTACTACTTTTTGTTTGTTTTAAGCCTGCTGCCTATTCCTTTGACGCTTCCTAGTTTGTGGATCAAAGTGAATAACAAATGAAGAAATAACGAATACTTTTTCTCTGGTCACTGCCTCTGTGCCACTCCCGAGATCTCTGTCGTATTCCCTCCAGTTATCGCTCTTCTAGCCTGGGGAGCCATTATCTGCCTAATTCTTCTGATACAGCAGCTTTTCTATACGTCTGACCAGCCTGTTTGCTTGTCTGCACACTTCTGGGTCCAAGAGTGGTCAGTCTTTCTAGCTCTGTGGTCTTCTCTGAGAAATTTCTTAGCATTGGTACACAGCAGAATTAGATTATGGTCTTAAAGAACTGATTTTAAAGAACACTTAGCAATTACTCCAAGATCTGTGGTCTGTGTGATGGTTTTAGTGTCCATCATCATGTACGAATATCCAACCCATATGTTACTTTGTCAAGTTACATCTTACGTGGAGTTATGACCAAATGACCTCCAGAGGTTCCTCCAGCCAAAGTTACTCTGTGATTTGTAATCCTATTGTACAGGTAGTTCAGTTCATGAAATCTTCCTTCAATTCTTTCAAATAGTGTTCTTTTTTAAAGAAATAATTTTGCACCTTCTACAAGACTTAATCCACTTTTCCAATTTCAATACTGCTTATTGATTTTTTGAACAACATAATTCCAAGCATGGATTCCTTTGGGTGACCCTTTTGGAAACCACCTTCTATTTGGGGGGGGGATAAAAAAAAATCACTGTTTTCAACCTTTTACTTCCTGTCCTTTTGCTGCTTATTTGTCTGGGGGGAGCTTTGCCTCTCATATCATGAAAACTGGAACAGAGTGTCATAGTGAGTCCTGTTAAAATTATTTTGCTAATCCATATCGTTATATAATCTTGATCCTCATTGTCTACTATCCAAGTCTACATCCAAGACAATAAACAAGTAGATGTTCATTGTCCACTTTAAAGAACTCTAAAAAATGCCCCAATTTTCCTTTAAAGAGCATTTTTTAGTCTTTACATTGTATTTATCCATATATTTGCAAATTCTGTTTTTATAGTAAGCGTTACCAGTCTGCCCTGTACAAACATCGGATAACCATCTTGGGACGTCTACTGCGTTGCTTTAAAACACTGCTTTCACACTTAACCTCCCATTTCTGTGGTACCGAGACGGCTTTAAGAAGTAGGTTGTGGATCACAATTAAACATCTCAGCAGTTTTCGTATTTGAATTTATTTAGTACTTAGTCTTTCCCAGTAGTGACAGTATAAAAATTGATCTGATTGACTTTTCAGTAGAATCAATTCGTTCAACCCAGTTGTTTTAACCCTTTGATGTGTGGCTCACGCAGGAAGAAAGGTGAGGTACTTTTATAAGGGATTCAGAGAAAGCACTTGAGTTCAGCCCTCACTGCTGCTCTTGCTGACCTGCAAATCAATAAATGACATGTTCAGTCCTGCACTTTTCATAACTTGCATTTCTTAAACTTTAGTGTATAACAGGGAATTAAATAGTAACTTCATTATCTGATACTTCGAAAGTGCCTCGGTTCCACTAACCTTAAAAGTTATTCTTTAACCAGCCCATTTGGAGTAGGAGAGGTGGGGAGAGGCGGCAGCATGAGGCACTGTGTCTTTTCGTTCAGATGATAAAGCAGCGTGTTTACTGCTCTTGGATTTTTTTTTTTTCCCCTTAATTGGGTTTGACAGCAACAAATTGTGTGAAATATGATACAACAAGAGGTGCATGCATGGAGCACAGCTTTCCTTCCAGAGTAGTGTCTTACCCATGGCAGTAGCCGTCTTCTTGCAACTACCAGTGATCACTTTAGTACGGTGGAATTCACTTAATATCACTACAGCTTCTACAATTTGATTTCCTGCAAGATCCTACAGGTTTCCTTGTGGTTTTTCCTCTCCTTTTTTTTTCCTTATCCGTGTGGAGGAGAGAGGATAAATAAGGAGAAAGGCTGAAAAGGAAAAGAATGAGTCTTAATGATGGAGACTGAAATCTTTGACCGCCCTTGTGCATTGTGTGCTGGTTTTGTTATATGTCTGTTTCTGATGGCACTGATTTAAACTCTGTAATTGTGCATAACTCTACACGTGGCTCAGGCGTCTGAGAAAAAGCGAATGATCAACTAAGCTCAAAGATCTGATGCTGGGATTTAAGTGCATAAGGGGTATTCTTTGTCAGGGCAGTATTTCTGGGAGGGAAAAAACCCAACTCCTGGTGTTCTGCTGGTGTCAGTTTGATGTCTGGTGATTCTTTGATGTAACTACAGGCTGCTGCCACAAGGTGTGGTGCTTCTTCCCACCCAGATGTTCCCTCACTGCCCTTTCTTTTGAGTCTAATGATCATCTGGTCACTGAGTTAAGTTGCTTCAGTGAGATAATGGAAAAGTGGGCCTGGGAGGAGGTGGTGGTGGTGGAGGATGGGGAAATCAGTGATATTTCCCCCCCCCATTGGGTTGCTGAACCTGCACAGTTAGTGGGGTGTGACAGAATGCACTCATCCTGGGTTAGACGAACGTCAGCCCACATCCCCCATTGCTTTCAGGTACGGCTTATGTCCTAACAAATTCCGCACTGTTTGCTGGAGTATATAATCCACATTTGGACTAGAAACAGAAAATAAAAGGTGAACCTTCCGTATTGGGAAGGTAAATATATTAGGATTTTCTTGGGGGGGAGGGAAAGAAACAAAAAGGCTTTAAGATGGGGCCTGATTATTGTGGCAGGACTGACATCTTGGCAGGAAGCTGGACTTGATTCCCATCTTTGCCTATGGTAATTTACCAATAACCTTGATTTTGCAACAAAGATCAAGTGATTTGGATGATTTTATTGTATGTTTTCATATTTATCTTTAAAACAACACCCTTTTCTTGTGTATTATTCATTCATCATTGATCCATCTTCAAGTTAAGGACTTATTTATGTGTAAATGTAGAAAATTAAACTATTTAATTTTTTATACAATTTTTTAAAATTTGTACTAAAAATTTGAAAATATTTTTCTTTGATAAAAAGGGAGGGAGTTTGCAGAAACTTTAGCTCATCAGAGTAGTACATAACTTTTGGTATGCTAATCCTGCTAGAAAAGAAGGGGTAACTTCTAAACAAAGGCAGTGAGACCAGTTAATATGTAAGATATACATGTTTTTATACTCAGTGGATACTTAAAACGTGGTCTGAATGTCTGTGTGTAGGTGTGTCAACTGAATGAGGCTAGGGATACTAAAAATTCATGGAAAAGCTGGAGGTACCACAAAATACCATGCCTTTTGGATTTCCTGTAAGTTATTGTCATGAATTATCAATGCTTCAAATGTGCAAAGTATGCAGCATAAAGATAAAATCACAAGTATATATTATTTAATTTTAACTACAATTGTGGTAACAGTGAAACATGTACTCATCTTTTTCACTTTTATAACACAAATATTTTGCAATGGAAGCAAGCTTTGTTGTCTTGTCCCAAAGAAAGTTATTCGCTGTAACCTAAACAAACCAGGAATCAGTAGGCATACTTTTTGAAAGCAGGTTTGTTTCAGCCAAAGCAACAGTGTCTTTTCGTTGCTTAATATAATGCCATAATTCTTGGCAACATTCATCTACAGATGCTTCCATGCAAAGAAGGTCTATATCGGCCTGAAATGATTTTGCGTGTAGGTTAAGGACCGTCAGATAAGAAGTAAGAGAGGTGTCTGCCATAATTGGCGTAGAGGCCACAGAAAAGAAGAAATGCTTGAAGAGTAAGGTCACAAGAGAGTTTAACTTAAAAAGCTGAAGGATTATGTAGCATTGCGAAGAAGGTGCGTGCCGGTAAGATTATTCTGTCATTTGCTGGAACCTGCCTGCTTTGCCAGGCATCAGCCACTTCCCCTTCACATTATGTAATAATTTAAAACTCCTCTCTTGCCAGAGAATTTATTTCTTCTAAGTAGCAGAAGTGGAGAGTAAAGTCTTTTATCTCGGAGGCAGATGCTTTTAGTCAGCACTGAGCACAAAAGAAATTGCGTGAAAAATAATTTAGCTTTCATTTTTGCAATGCTTGATGAATAAAATCTCAGCATGTTTTCAGCAATGCACGTTTTTAAATTTCGTTTGAGGCCTGTGAAGGATTCTGGGTGGCATAGGTGTGCGTTTTCCTGGGTTATATTGTGCACGGTTACTACCTTGCTGTCCATGATTATTATTGTAGCGTACAGTGTCCATACGCTGAAGTGTACAGTGCGGTCCGCCGGGTGACTAATTCCATTTGTGCTGAATAGGCGTGTCGAGAGGTAGGGCTGCCTCCTGTCATGTCAGGGGTTCAGGCGCACTGCAGGTGAGAACTGACTGTCATACGCTTAGTGCAGTATATTTTTTAGAAAGGACAGCATTTATGTTTGTTTATACTTAATTGACCAAGTTATTCAAAACTATTGAATCTCTGAATGCTCAGCAATAGAAGAATGCCTGTGTCCTGTACAAGATTCATGACATTTCACGGTATTAAATCCAGTGTCCAAAGTGGGGCTCTTGATCTCGAGCCTTTTTCCTCTTACTGCTTGCTGCAGAATCATTCCTGGGAAGGCAGAAGGTAGGAATAAAAATACAGCTCAAAGTAATTACTTCTGTGGCATAATGGATTTTTATCTTCCAAGATTTGTCCCTGTTTTTCAGAGCCTTTTGCTGCACAGAGTCGTCTACTGTCTGGACACGCCTTCCTAGCTCATCTATAGTATCTGCCCAGTGTAAGTTGTTAGCTCCTCAGGGCAGGTGCTTGTTTGAACAAATACGTGTTTTAGAATGCCATGCCTGTGTATAGCACCACATTAAAAGATGTGATAATTGACACTGGTTAATTTTCATACCTTGTGCTTTTATAAAAAGCAGCTCCTCGTGTACCACACTTTTTAATTCATATGCCAAAACTCTAGTTTGCTCAATTTTAAAGAAGTAGTGAAGCTTCTTAGTTTTGAGGTGACATATCTTTAAAATGTATATCCCCAGTTCACCTACGAGACTATATTGAAACTATGAGATTTCATAACTTTGTCAAAACAAATGAAAATACATTTTGAAACCTGATTATTCGTTATTGTTATTCACATAATACGACATTGAGCACATTCAGACATTTCTAACATTTGTTCAAAGTGCTGAGATTCTTCTCAGTCTAGACAATTTAAAAATCCCTTACTCGCACAAAGATAGCTGCCTGTGTCACTGCAAGTAAGGACTAGTTGCCTGAATAAGCTATTGAAGTTAAAATTGTGCAAAAGATGAGAGCTTGTCTTGAGCACTTGTTTGGAGACAGACATGTTATGAAAGGGAAATCAAGATCTGTCAGCGAAAGAAAAATAGTTTTCACTCTAATTTGTCACAAAACATATGTGGCTCTGGCCATTATAAAGTCAGTGATCCTCCCAGCTCTCTTCCACTTTCTTTCAGCGCAGTCCTGGAGAGAGCCCTCTTCTCTGAGAGGGGGAAAACTGCAGACATCCAAGTTTTAAATACCAAATACCTGGTTTGGAGCATAAATAGTAAGATGCGATGTTGGAATTGCATGTGAAACGTCTATTATTTTAAACATCCTTTCTTGCATTTGCAATCCACAGTTGTCCATCTACAGCATATCCAGGTTTTGTAAATTAATGTGCTAAAATTTGTGTCAAGCTTACATAAAAGATTTTTTAAAAATCTTGACAAGTACTTGATCTTTCTAGTACTTGGAACTTTCTGAAAATGGGATCCTTTATTGCTGCAGTTACATATGGATGTACAAAACCAAATGTACATATTTTAAGAGAAGACTGAGTGTTTGAATGATGCCTAGAACAGCTTCTGAAAATGTTTGCTGTGCAGGCAGGAATGGGTTGGTATTTGTACGGCAGTAGATTATTTTCCTGCAGTATCCTTAGCTAGTTTTCAGATTGCTTTTGCTCTGTTGTAACATTTTGTCCCCTGACTTTCCTAAATCTTCACAGTTTCTTTTCCTTCTGTTCTGAGAAACAAAAAAGAAATTTAAACCTCAAGAGTGAATCTGTGAGAGTTGTGAGCAGAACCACCCTTAAGGGCATGAAAGACAAATGGTCATCAGTCATCTAAATAAGGATAGATTCATTCCTTTCCCAAAAGACAGCCCTTTTGGCTTTCTCCTCTTAATTTTAAAACCATGGCTGTTCAGAAGCATTTCTGCAGTGCTGTTTTTTTCTTGCAGAGAGGAAAGCTTCCAGATTCCTTAAAATGAATGTCACGATGTGCCAAATGTCCCTGCTTAGGAGTTAAGTAAGAAAATGCCTTCTGTTGGAGTTATTTTCCTGAATAAAAAAATTAAAATCTGAAACTTCAGTTTGGATTCTGAATTTTCTTAGCTATATTGCTTATTTCTGATCAAAATAAATGCTTGCTGTATTTATGGGAGCACTAAGCTGAGCATTAAGTTTGATCTTGACTTGGAAGAGCTGAAACCTTAAAGCCGCTTCTGAGAGGGGGCTGCCCACCTCAGCGAGTGTCCATGCTCCCATGCTGCTGATTTTACTAATGCTGCTTGTACTGTCACTAAGCATAAAGAGAGTGTTATCCTCAAATATCTTAGCTCAAATGGTTTTTCAACAAACACTGATGTTCAGAGCAGGGGAAGATGTCCGTTTGTCTATGCATCGTTACTTAAGCAAAACAAACTACTGTCATGCAAAAAAAATAAAAATCTGTGTAGAAATGTTTCAAAAGACACACAAATTCAAAAATGCAACCATGTACGTTGAATAACATAGCTAGACATGTTTATTTTCCTTGTAATGAACTCCTGCTATGATCTGCAATGTAGTTCCAAGTTTTGTGTGGATCTTATCTGGAAAATGGAGATACAGCTACTTATCGGGAGGCTTTTTGCTAATGATCAGGTCTACAAAACCTGAAGAAGCAAAAAGCACTTCCTGAGTTGTGCTGTTTTTCTGTTTCTGATAACAAGTTGTTGATCGGAGTGCTAGCAGACAGATTTTTCCTCCCACATATCTTCATTTTAGCTGATGGTTGACCATTTTGCAGAGGTCTCTGCCAAGAATACAGCTTATATATGCAGCATTAAAGAGAAATGGTGGAAAAATTGAGTCTGAATAAATATAGATGATGTAATAGGTAGTAAAGGACTGGAGGGATCCCCAAATGCTGCTTCAAGAAGGTTTTTAAGGCGGTACAATTACAGGAACAGTTGAGGGAGGACAGTCACAGAGAGCAGGGCTAGGACTGTAAAAAAAATCTTTAGTACTTTTATTTGTCCTGTAGGATGGTAATCGTTAAACCTTCTGCTTCTGTGGAAGCGGAAGAGAAATGTGAACGTTTATCAGATGTGGTTTGGAGTGCATTACAAATTTGTTATCTGAATTATGAGATAATGAAGATTTTTGCCTGCCCCAGCGCTTGTAAGCTCTCTGTTCATGGAGGAAAGCCTGCTCTGCTTACACCTTTATAAGCAGAAGCGTAAACAGTTAGTTGAGTAAGGGTTATGGTAACTGTTAAATGTTTTAATAATCAGCCTTATGAAGTTTTTTTGTCTTAGAATTAAGCACAAAGCAGCAAACCCAGGGGTTGTAGTTGATCATATGAAAAATATCGAGGCTTTATTGAACAGTACTCAAAGACAAAACAGCTAAAGAGAAGACAAGAGAAATATTCAAAGCTGCTTCTTAGGCACTGTCAGCATTTCAGTCACCTGAATGTAAGGCTTTTAAGCAATATCTAAAATTAAAACTTTTAATTGTGATGACATACAAAAATAATGACTTAAGACTGGGAGAATTAAAAGTTCAATTAAAATATCTTCTTTGAGGTATGTACTTATTCTTTGTATTAATTTTGTCCAAAAGTAATTATTTAAATCATTGCCACTCTGAAGAGGGTGCACTTAAATGACTGTACTGGAGTGTTCCATGTACCTGAGTTTTGTAATTTGTGTCATAAGTACTCGGCCTAAAAGTAAAAAAGCCCCACCTGTTTTCTTTCGTGTCACACACGGCCCTAGAAACTGAATGTAAGTGGGTTTTTTCTAAGTGACCATGTAGTGTTGCTTTTCTTGTGTCTCCTCACCAGCTGAGAAGTCCTTCTAGACAAAATTTGTCTTTGGCAGAAACTGTCCAAAGCTATTGGCTTCCACTGGTTGTGGAGATAGATGACACTGATTAGGAAATGAGAAGCAGCTCTCTTGATAAATGCAAGAGAGGAGCATCCAGTTTATTGTTGATTCTGCAACAAAATGATTAGGAACAGGAATTTTAAACATGGAAGCTGGCAGAGCTGATTTGAAGAACATACAGGGAATGGCAAAGGACTTTGTTTTCATATAGTCCATGCTCAGAATAGAGCTTCCCTTTAACTAGCTTCTAATAATACTAGTATTGGACCAAGATGTTGCTAGAAAAGGTGGCAAAACTGCTGCTTTTTGTCACGGATGCTCAGACTGTGGGTATAACTGTCCACCTGCTTTTCATAATGCTGTCCTTATCAAACCCATCTGTTTTTCTCTTTCTTTTTTTATCACAACTCCTTGTTACTTCATTATCTGCAGTTACATGCCTTGATCTGAAACCTTCACAGTCTAACTTTACTTACCAGGGTGTAAATACTAATTCTGGATTTCTTCACTTTTATTTAAATACAAGGCCTCATTGCCTTTGTGTCTTTAGTTTGTGCTGTTAAAATCATTCATGACGCAGGCATTTAATCCAATGAGACAATGAGATACTGGTGTGCTTTACTTCGCCCTCGTTTCCTGGTTGGAGGGTGCGGATGGCTGGAGATGCACCTACTCTGAGGTTTGAGATGCAATATTTCTTCTGGTCTTTGCCATGGAAGGCTTCTCAGTTGGTAAATATCAGTCTGTTCCACAGCAGAGCTGCATTCCCTATTTTTGTAACCACAGAAATATTAACCAGAAAGGTTTAAAGCAAGTTCAGAGTGTCCAAACAGACACCTAGAATGCTCTCTTGGTGAAAGAAAGAGTTAGTGAGACTTCATGTAATTTCCTACAGGAAAGGCAAATGTCGTTGTGTTGAGATTCTGGAAGCATTAAGATGTGGCCTTGTCAGATAGTCTAAAATTCAAAGCCTCATGAAGTCGGGAGGCTTTCTTCCATTACATTAGCGGGTTTTTCATCAGGTTACAAATATTTGGTGATGAGGCTGTGTTTCCCCTAGAGAAAAAGAAGTCTTCCTTCGAGACTCATATTAGATAGGAATGGGTGTTTAATGCAGATAAAGCCGGTTTACATCTTTGTACAGTATATAGAATAGTATATAGTACAATATATCATATATAGTATATCCACAAATTCACCTTTGAACCCTGGCCTCCTATATTCTATGCAATTATTCTGTATCTTAAAATGATCCCTGCCCAAAGTGTAAACCACATGCTATGTTGTTTGGAAAGAACAGATGCTGGAATCAGTTTTGACAGATAGAGGTGATCATAGGTCATGCATTGTACATGTTATTAGCAAAAAATAGCATTTTTGTATCTCTGCATGAAACTCTGAGGGTTATTCAGTGCCGTTCATAGGTGCAGAGCTGCTGTAAGGAATACAAGTAGTTTATATGTTCTCATCATTTCATATAATGGGTATTCTATTTTGTTATGTACTGTGTTAATTCTAAAACATCACCTCCTGCCTTGACTCGTAACCGTGAGATTAAATACTCAAATGCGTGGTATGGTTTATGAAAGGATTTATTTTTCTGTAATGTTGCCAAATGGGTACTTGGTAAACCCTGACTCTAGCATGTTTTCTGCTTTTCTCATGAGCTATGATTTAGATCATCAGTTTGTGTCAGGTCCATGACCCAGGGGTTCAGCTGTGAAGACTTCTGTAGGAATCTGGGGTTTTTCCTGGTTATCAAGTGAAGTAAATTTCAGCTATTTATCGGTGGAATAACTGGGTCAGTTTGCTTTTTGATTTCAAGGTTGGAAAGTGCCAGGCTGCTTTTGCATCTTTGAATTAGGAAGTTTCCTACTTCATAATGCTTTCAGTCATGTGGCAATCTGGCCTAATGGAAGCCAATGGGATTTTTTCCATTAATCATAATAATGCATGGCTGAAATACTGACCTTGTCCTTTGTGTTGGAATTTTATCTGCTTTTAAACATATTAGTGAATAACTTTTTTGTGCCCGATGCTTTCCAGAAGTTTTCTGCAGTTGTCAGATACTCTCAGTACTGAAGCTGTGTACATCGCAATGGCAGCGTTTCTAACGCTTATCATATTTCACATTTAGGCATTAATGCATAATGTTTCTATACTTTTTCTATGACAAATAATCCATAATTAGACTTAAAACCTTTCAGGTTTCTGTAACTGCTTTTTCTTGTCTGCATTATTATATTACAGCAAGTACTCAGGATTCTTAATAAGTATATTTGTGATGAATCCACGTGCCAATTAAGAATGAAATTTCAAGATAGGCAAGGAAAATCTAGATCTTGTCTGTCTGAACTGCAGTAAAGCAGTTGGTACGCTGCCTCAGAGTGTACAGAGAAACACAGAGGAATTGATCTGTTACGATAGGAGGCTAAAAGAACTTGGCTCATTTAGCCTAGCAGAATGAAGGTTAAAAAGGGTATGATTGGTCTTTATAACTCCATTATGAAAATAAATGCAGACAAGGAAAAGAACTATTGAGGCTGCTGCCTCTCGGTGGACACTAGTTGGCCATGAACTAATTTACACTGGAAAGTAGAAGATTCTAAATGCTCAGAGAATAAAGTTCTAAAACGAACAGTAGGAACAAACAAATTAGTTTTAGGATAAGCTTGCTAAACAGCTGACATATTGTGTGAACTGTTTCTTGTGATAATGATGGACAGGACTTGATCCATCACACCCCAGTGTACTTCGTGTAGGTTAGGAGGTGAAGGGCTGACCAGATTCTGTCCAATTAAATGTGCACCATCACAGTGTCAAGCTGCTAAACTGTTTCTGAGCTGCTATTATCAAATCTGTAATCATACGGTGAAAAGGAAGTTGAGTATTCTGTTTGGAGCTCTTTGACTCTTTCCCTCAATTTATTAACTTTTCTGTACCCCATTTATTTCTTCTGTGCTTAGTGGTGATATAAAGGAATTTCTGTGAGAAGGATATTTATCCTTGGGAAAAAAGCTATTCCAGAATAGTATGTGCTTGTTTCTCATTGATTCAAAGATTTCATTTGGTCTTTTGTTCCTGGAAAAACTGATTTAAGAAAAAAAAAGTATAAAATAATGTAACAGGGACAGGTCCATTTGATCATATTTTCATACAATGAGTAAAATGTATAAGTTGCACATTCACTGCTTTTGTAGCTGTGATCAGTACAGGCTGTCTACGCACGTCTGGCATTGCTGATATTGAAATGAATAGATTCTCTGACTTGGACACTTTTGTTGGAGAGTGAATTTACCTTCAGTTGTACTTCGAGGTACAAAGTACTCTTCAGAATCTGAGGCAAATCAAATGTGTGCTTAAATAATTAACACCAGAAAATAATTTCCCTTGTTTTTATGTGCATCTTTGACCAGTGGCCTTGAAGCTAGCGCACAGTTTTGTTAGTAAAGTGGGTGAATGAAAGCAATACAGTAATTAATGAAAGCGGTGTGTTCTGTATTATTGCAATGTACAGGAATCCTAGCCATGTAGCCCTTTTATTCCAGGTGCTGGTTTATGTAGGCGTGGTGGTAGCGCGTATACATTGTGCTAGGCAGCGTATATTCATTGCAACAGCAATGCTGAGCACAAAGAACTCCTAAGTAGGCCAAAGACTACAATTGGATAAAAATAGGTAGTCAAATTACAGTGGAAGAATAAGATTTGTTGGTCACCACAGTAGAGAGCAGCTGTAGGTCATTGACGCTGTAGTTGTCACAATTTCTGCAGGTATTATGGCAAAGAAGTTTTCAGAAGGCATCTGAAGCAAGATAACAGAATTTGTTAAGACCAAGCCCCTAACCCGAAAGACTACTTGAATGAATAGGATTATTTCTAGTGATGTCAGGATGCATATTGAATTACGCGCAAGTATTCTAGGCATGATATGTTTTAACATGTTTAATTTTGTGTTGCCTTTTTGAATAATTCTGCTCGTTGACACAGTGCGATTTTTTTCGCATGTTCTCTTGGCCTGTTTTTCAGAGATGCCAATAATCATAATTACCAGTGAACAGAAATAAGTCATTTTACACGTGTTTACGATGAACAATTTCAGAAGCATTGTATCTTTAAAAAAACCGTGGATTTGCACTGAAAAGTGCATGAATATTTCTTGATTATCTTCTGACGAAATCAATACAAAGGTGGTGTTTTAGGTATATTGTATCTGCACACTGAAAAGGTGATAAACTAAAGCACCTGATAGAAGGTTTCATAATGTGGATAAATTTTTGTGCATTTCTTTCGATTTCCAAGTACGTCTCTAAGTTGAGTGCCTGTTTAGAGTTTGCTTATCACATATGCAGAGCTATCATTTATATCGTGATGAGGGAGTTTCCTTGCATTAGGACAAAGTTGTCCGCTTTGAGTAGATGCTTGTACGCACCATTGCTTCTGTTTGCCATGTGATGGACGCAACATTTGTTGGTGCTGAATCAGTATATGAAAGCATGGCAGCCTTCAGTTGAGAAATAAAGCAAAGTCTAGTATTTACCTAAGTGGAATAATGGCTTACTAATAATTAGGTGCTCCTTTTAAGTATGCCAGATAACTTGAAGAAATAGTAAAAGGTATGGTGTCATTTGGGTTCAGAAACGTAAGAGCTGTTATTATTTTGCTTAACATTTCATCAGCACTTTGGATTAGTATTTATTCTGGAATACAGAGTAGTAATTATTGAAGGTGAGCTCTTTCATGTTTCATACAATTTAGGAGATCATGAATATTTGTATTTCTTGCCACCTAAATTACAGTGGCAATCTTGCAACAGAAGTAAGTCTTCTGTAGGGCTGCTGATCCTTTGTTGTTAGAATTAAGTCAGTCATGACTCTCCAGCCAGAAACTGGTTAAATATGGCAGCCCAGGTACCGTGACTTTGCATGCTTTGCATGCTTATTTGTATTTATTAATATACATTATTGCAAAATATTACTTAACCAAAAACATTCTGGTTAAGATCATAGCTGGATATGCCCATTTAATTATAGCAATTTTTTAACATCCCATGTGCGGTTAAAAAATGGGGAAATTCTTATATAAAGTTTTACTTAAAGATAGAGTAATTAAAAATAGATCTGATCTGTTAAAATGATGCTTTCCTTGGCAGTTTAAAGAGTAGAAGAAATTGATTTTCTAAAAGCTTTTAAGTCTTTACTTATGTTTGTTATGGAGTGGGTGGTACTTCACTTGATTTCAAGTATTCTTATAATATCACAGCAGAGTCTTTTAGTGCAATACACTAGATGTCCATAATGCTTTAAGTGTTTTTTGTTTGCTTGTTTGTTTTTGGGTTTGTTTGTTTTTTAATGCCATTACACTTATAAGAACATGGAGTTACAGTACCCACATTTTTTTCTTCCAGCTCAAATCCCACCCCTCACTCCCCCATTTGATACATGCTTGTGGAAGGTTCTTGAACTGTAGTTGTAAACAGTGATTTACTTCTTTGTACAGGCAGAAAGACTAATCTTTGGGGAAAATATTTTGTGCCTCAAGAAGTGGATTGCTGCCTTTAAAAAAAAAAATTAAAAACAATCACAGATCATCTGTCTAGCTGCAGCCAGCATTGATGTGGAAGGACTAGTGTACAGCTAGGGTTCTTGTCTTGAAAATGAAACAGTAAATTAATCCAGGCTTTGCTATGTGTATCCAAAAACGTTGTCAAAACCTGAAAATAGGGAAGAAAAAAAAAAGGAAAGAAACAGTGCTATGAGAAAGCTGGAAGGATTATCATCCTTACTCTCTTGGACATGTTCACATCAGCAGTAAGCTTTTTTGTATACTGATCTAAAGCTGATAGCTTTAATACATGAATGCAGAGCCAGGGGTGGACACGTAGAGGAAAGAGCACGCATAGACGTGAAATCAACTTTACCCCAATAAGAATGGCGGACAAAGATGTGTTTTCAAGGCAGTTCCTCTCTATAAGGTTGTACATGGTGTAGTACTGAGGCACTGCCCGAGTGCCTTAGTCAGGTACCTATTAAAGACATAGTGTCTCTTTATTGATTGCTTTTGTGGTCTTCAGATTTTATAAATTGTTGTTAACAAAAAATACACACTGACTTATGTTTTGTTTTGTTTGCTTGTTCAGGTTTACCAAAAATGCAAGTAATTCGCAACTACAGCGGAATACCGCAGCCAGCGACACAAGATGGCCCACCATTGCATATCCAGATTGGGGACACTATTGAGCTCATTAGAGGAGATGCACATAGCTTATTTTGGCAGGTATTGTATCATTTAGCAAATGGCTGTATTCCATTAGTCCCAGATATTAAATTCTTATTGATATATTGCTCTTCTAATTTTTTCCCTTTTTGAACAACAAAATAATGTCATCTTGTTTTATCCAAAATAAATGTCTAATACAATTATTTTTACTTTTAAAGTGCCTGTAGTTCCTATATTATGTAAAACTTCATTTTTGCAGCCTTAGAATAAAAGTCCCGGTGAATAAATCTGCAAGAACATGGCACTGGTAACAATCCTTCTAGTGAAATTACAAGAGTTAAGGAGAGTGTTTGGCACATAAACAGCAAAGTCCTCTGAATTTTCAGTCACTGCTTCTCTTAGCATTGCAGAACTAAAAGCTGTATTGGCAAAACCCGGTTATGAATATTAGATTTATAGGAGAGAGAAATGGCTCTGCAAAACAGAACCACACCTAAACTTCTTGATGACCTGTCAGGTCCGTTAAGAGCAGTTTTTTATGTACATGGGAAAAATACATTCTCTTGACAGTAAAATTCAGTATCACGATTGATATCACTACTACTGTTACTGAAATTTCTTTTTAATTGTAAACTGTAAACAGATTCAAAATGCTGTCCTGCATTCACTCTAAAGATAAGTGCTTTCAAGCATGTCTCATTTTTCTTGATTGTTTTATTAATTGTTTGTACTAGAATCCTATGTACTACTGATGTTACTGGATGAATGGAACTAGAGCTAAATAGAAGAACTCCAGGTTATTAATAGAAAAACAACTGGGAAGGATTTGTTGTGTTGAATCGTTATTCCTGTGTTTGTGATTTTCTTTTTTCTTTGAAGTTATAATAAGTTAATGATTAATTACAAAAACTGCTTGGTCTGTTACATGAGTTAGGTCATACTTTTCCCCCGCCCCCCACCAGCTTCAGTTAGGGTTGAATCTTCTCCAAATTCTCCAGGACTGAAATCAGTGAACTCTGTTCCTATGCCACTGCATCATCCTGAACAACATTTAACTGGGGGAAATAATAAACAATAGAATCGCTATTTCAGAAAAAAATTAAATAACTGTAACCACCCTGCACCCCAACCCCCCCAAACCTGACCATAGATATTTCATACCACTAAAAATAATTTTTTTTCAAATGTTGGTTGCCAGGTTTTGGCCTATATAGTTTTATATGTAGGGCTTGGTTCTGCAAGGTCTGGTCCAGAGAAGCATATGAGCATGCTCTTGTTTTGGGACTGGCTGGAAGGTAATCCTCTGACTAATACACTTAGTACAAACCAGAATTATTGGCACCGTGTGGGACTGATTCTATTGCCATGTTCATATATGTCCATCAACCCAATCTACTGGAATTTGCATGGATGCTATTTGTACCTATCGTGCTAAAGAATTTAGCCAGAATCTCGCTGTGTTTAACTAGCAGAAACTGGAAAGTGCATGAGGCTTTTCCCCCAGAAGCCTTAGTAATAGATTTAAATCTTAATGGAAATTGTCATCTCCATTAGCATCATTCAGGAAGGTTTTTTTTCACACAAGCTGTCTTGTCACAGACTGCTTCACACAGATTTTCATAAGTCTTGTAATGACATCTGCATTTAAAAATGCATATTAAGAAAAAAAACTGTGAAATGCAATTTTTATTAAAATCTAAGTTTTATTCAAGAGGTGTTTTAGAGTAATTTACAGCTCACCTGCAAGACTAATATTAGAATGGGTTGTTGACTGTCGCTCAGTTTAGAAATTCAAGCACTTGTAATAGGTAAGTAAGTGCGGTTTAAGTATAATTTTTTTGTTCTTTACATCAAATGAACACCACGAGGTACCAAGTAGTGCTTAAGCTATAGCCTAAATGCAATCAAATGTGTTCTGATAGACGTAACAATTCTGCTGCGTTACTGTTTGAATGATCATGTAGCTGCTGTTGTAGTACGTTCTGTAGTAATTCAAGACCACGTACACGTATGAATATTCCTGTTATGCAATCTGGAAAACAGGAGGAGTATTTGGGTTTTCCTTTATGAAACAGCAAATACTTTTCTGAGAGGGAAACTGAGCAATCACAGAGACTATAAGATGGCTATGATAAGCATTCATGAATTCCATGAATTTTCTTTCTGCCTCTTCACTGTTATCATCCAAAACCTAACCTTTCTTCAAAGAGAATGTGTAATGTAGGGGCATTGATGCTATTATGAGTTATTTTACTCTCCTGGGTGAACACCTGGCTATGTATGAAGAGAAGGACGGTCGTCTGCTGATACTCACCAGTCCCCTTGTGCATGACTACTCTTCTTGCTCCGTCACGGTGCAAGACTGGAAGAGCTGTGCTGCTTGCCTAGCTGGTGCTCGGTAATGTCACTTGCGGAATGAAATAGGAAAAGGAAGAGGGGCTGGGGGGAGAGAGGAGAAAACTTAGTGTTTAAAATGGAAACTTCAGACCCCTTAACCAGAGCAGTACTAGTTGTTGCAGCTGTAGTAATGCAGCTTTGAAGTAGTCAGATTTTTATTATAGATGTGAATATTTCTCTCCTCTTCTGAGTTTAGTTCGAGTAAATTGGTACCTGCGTAACCCGAGGGCAGGCTTTCAGCGGTGCTGCAGTGCCAACCGTAAGATAGAATGTAATTCCAGTTCTACAGGTTTACATTGCAGTTACCCACCATCCTCAGGCAGTCATGTTTCTCAAGTACACCAAAAGAATACAGATATTTCCTGGACTGATTCTTTCCTTTTTCAAAACCAGCTTTTCTTTGATGCAGATTAAACCCCTATCAAGTAACAGCTATTACAGATGTACTTTCTAATGCTTCAGTAGTTAGCGGTCCTGCTGTAATCAGCCAAAAGACATTAAGTATATTGTAAATACACTTACGATACTAAATGGAAACATTAGGGAGGCAGCACTGTAAAAAGTGCCTTTTGAAAGCGCCCTTTTTTTCCTTTTGGTTTGTAATTTGGTTTGTAGTTTTTTTGTCTGGCTCCTTCCTCTCTTCACCACACTTTGTGCTGAACAAAATGAAAATGGGTGAAGGACATGATAATTTATAAATTTTAGCTGTCCTGGAGTCCTAGTTCTGTCCATGTCCGATGAAGTTAATGGGCATTGCGTAGCTACGTAGCAGGCAGCGGTCTGGAACTTGAGAGCAAATGTGTCAAATGGCTTCAGAAAGTGTCTCTCATTAAGACAGGTACGAGAGTCGTGAATCAGCCTCTAGTCTTGCTGAGACTGTCATTGAAAGAAATGGAATGAAGGGCTTTGTTGGCCCTTATATATATGAATATGTATGCACGTATACACACATACATGTAATATATATTTTAATATATAATATAATGATTTAGACATACAATGTAATTGTATATACATTTTAAATCCAGTTCTGTCCAGTCCTTTCCTTCTGGTTTTTTAATGACCATAAGCCATTGTAGGACAATGTTCAAGGGAAATGCTTACTCACCAAACAATAAGCAATTGGCGAGCAGGAAACATAAAGTAGAAAGAACTGATTAGAAGTAGTGAAGTATGGTAACATAATCATTTCTCTGTTGTTAATGAGATGATGGATAGGTCTTAAATTCTGAAATTGTCATCTGACAACAGGTCATGGTTTTGTGTATGAATGACACCAAGCCTTGATGAATTTAGCTAGGATTTCTAAACAAAATAACCTAGTGTCCTAAGGACATTATCAAATTATTTGTATGAGCTCATTATTGACAGAGCATTTTTAAGTGAGCAGTTTCCTTTGGCAACGTGTAATAGATCAAACCCTGTTCTGTTTAAGGACTTGCTTTTCTTCAACTAGCATAGCCACCTGCAGTTTTCTCATGTGAAGCTTGCCTTCAGAAGAAAAAGCCTTTCTTGGGTTGTCTCAGTGCTTGTTACAGTCATGCCATTGCTCAAAATGCAAGGGCAAAGTCTCGTACTGGCCATGGTACTTGGCGATATTTTGTGTGATGAGAGAGTCTGTCCGTGCAATGTCTCTACTGCTGCTTTTGCTTTGGTCTCGCTCCGTAGAATGCGTGCTTCGCTTGTAGCCTCTCCTAGCCCGCATCCCAGAGCTTCACAGAGCAGCATCTTCCAACACGGGGTGACTTCTAAGGAAGCTGTAGGATTGTTGCTTGGGTGGAGGGTATTTCTTAGTGCTGTACCTCTCGTGTAAGTCTGTCCACTGACGATGTAGTTGCTCACCACTTCATTTCAACGCATGTTCAGTGTCCTCCAGATGATGAATTTTTTGCTGCAAGTGCCATTGATTTGTTACCCACAGAATACTCAAAGTGAAAGCGCACAGATGTTACAACGCAGCCTATGGATTGCAGTTCAGTTTCCTGATTCTGAATGTGTATACATTAGAATGTCTGCTTTGTGACAGTGATTTAACCAAAACAGGTCTCAGCTAATCTCATGATCTTTGCTGTTCTGCTGGGTTTTTAAGCTGCAGTTTGTACCACTGTGTACTGCTTAGCAGTATCTAAGCCAGGTAATGTAGGGCTGGCTCTACATCGTATTGTCTCATGGACTGGTCTTTATCTACATGCTATGGTTTCTTCAATGACTTTATTTATTTTCACTTGAGGTCATAGAACAGCTCAGTTTGGTATAATTCAGTGCAGGTTGAAGCATTTAAATGTCTGCAGATGAAAGCTAGCTTTCATTCTAGATAACAGGGTGTGCAAATACATTTCTGGAAAAACAGTAAGAGGTAATTCTGGAAGCGCCCAGGCTGCATTTCGGACTTGCAGGACGAAGCGCTATAAACATGATGAAACACTATCGAACATTTGAAACGATGTCTCTTTCTTTGCACTTTCAGAAGGTAACACAGGGGTCCGTTTCTGACCTCATAAAATTTTGATCCTTGGCTGCTTGTTGGGGACATCACTTGTGTGTTGTCCGTACGTTTCCATGACACATGTTGCATATGTGTCATTTTTTCAGCTTCTTTCACTTTATATAAATGTTTCTCATGAACAGCGGTGGTGTGTGGGCACATACAAAACTAACGTTCAGTTGTTCTCCTTCAAATGCTTTTTCTCATTAATATATTTTATTCACTGACTGTGATATCACTTGCTATTCAGGTAAGATTAGTATTGTAAATAAGTATCATGTAGTTGGGAGACTGTCAGAGCTCTGCTTATAAGTTAAGTCTGTACTTCAGAGGAATCCATGTTTCGGGAGTAAATGGAATATATGGCTGCAAAGGGTAACCTGTATTCAAGCAGATAGTGAGGGAGAGGGCCGGAAAGCTTTGCTGAACACAGTTTCAGATCTATGAGATTGTCACTTTCTTGCCCATAATTCTTCTAATATCATCGCTATTCTGCATATTACAGCTTAAGTACTGCTTACCTGCTTTTTTCCCTCCTCTGCACTTCACTGTAGAGTTGGTAAAGATGGCAGTCACTGGGGTCGCTGTGCATGTGTGACAAATTGCATAATGATCTCCCTAGGAAAATGATGCACTTATTTATTGAGCTTAGCATATCACAGTCAAAGAATGTTTTCATTTTTTCATAAACCCTCATAATTCTTGCTTTTACATTCAGCTTTACCCTGTTTGAAGTCAGAGTTCTGATTTGTGTGGTGGTATTAGGGTACAGTTGCACATTTAGTGTTACAGAAACGAAATTAACTAAAACCCCAAAGAAATTCCATGTCTGTTTCTGAAGCATTTTTCCCCCTTTTAATTGTTTATGTTGCAGGTATGCTATCAAAAATAAATGTAATTTTCAAGATCACAGTGCTTGTAAAGTAGTACTCCTTATTCTCATTGTCGAATGCTGATAGTGTATTATGTTTACAGTCACTACATCAAATTTCATGGAGGTTAGGCATTTATATGCGTTTAAAAATCTGTTAAATGAAAACATTTGTTTGCCAAAATACACATTTTGATGCCTTCATTTTATGTATCTGTGTTCAGAAATTTTAGCCATGTGCACTGCAACACGTGGTCAGCATGGTCACAGCCAAATGCTTCTAGGACCCACAAAACTGTTGAGTAACACTTTATTAGAACATTTTATTTTCAAGACTCTTTGATATACTCATATTGTCCTAAATCCCTGTGCGTGTATTATCATGTACTGTTAATCCCCGTTATGTCTCAAAAATGGAAAATTTTGGGTTTTATTCCCTAGGGCAGAAATCTAACAACGGGAGAGCTTGGATTCTTCCCAAGTGATGCAGTAAAGCCTAGCCCATGTGTAAGTACAATTGTTTAATTCTGTTTGTCATCTTACAGAAAAACTGCCTAGTTCACACCATCGCCTTATTAATCTTACCTTACAAAAATCGTATCGTTTCTGGTTCCTTTGTGTTTTCATGGTATGTTCAATATTGCTTAAAATACAGCATTCTAATACTTTTGGTAATCGGATGTAGATAGGACATGTCAAGAAAACATGTTTGAGAAGCAGATTTAACTTTTGAGAATATTAATAAATTGAATTGTCTAAAGAGTTTTCAGAGTACAGAACAAACATTGTTGTGTGAAAGTGCACTTTCTTCCTTGCCCAGCAGTGAGGTGGGAATGCTGGGGTCCTAATCTTTTCCCCAGTCGCTTTGGGTTAGAGAGAGGGATTACACCTGAAGTAGTGAGTTTAAAAATGTGTAAAACTAATATTAAACTTTGAATTTGAGAAATTTTATCCTCTCTCTAGGTTCTTGCCTGCCCTTACTTCATCCAAGGATGTTCTCAATCTAGAGAAGTTCATGATAACAATAAGAAAAATTATTTTATAATAGGTACTCAAGAGTTTTATATACAGGTGTGATGATACATTAACATACCGTATACTTGCTCCTTCGTTCTCTGGTCTCTGTAACTCTGCGCATCAGATTACTATATGTCCCTTTGTTGAGATTAATTTGTGTAAACCCATAAACCCAGTGATGAATCATATTCCTTACTTTGCTGTAAGACACTTTAACTTCCTTTAACCTGATTCACAACAGTTTGGCTTAGCAATAGAATTGTTTTTCATTACAGCAATCAAGATATGCCCCTGAAATGGTTTGCAAGTAGGTGGAATCAGCTGTTAGTGGCTGCATTTTGATATGCCTTCAGGGCTCATATGGTGCCTTAGTTTCTAAAAGAAATATACATGTGATCCTAAGGAATAGAAATGCATTTGTATCTCTTGAGGCATCTTTAATTAGTGCCCCGTATTTTCAGATTTGGTTCCATGCACAGAATATTTGTAGGTACAAGGTATATTAGATGGGGTGAGAGGACAGATCTGGAAGAAGGAGGAAAATGTTATGTGACCTTAGCTTTCTTCCCTCCACCCCTTGCTTCTTGTACGAGTTGTGGGTTCCCATGCCGCGGCGTCACCCTCCCGGTGGCTGGCAGTACCCGCTGGGTAGTGGCGCGGTGTTCTTGGAGCCACCCAGTCAGCTGTTGTATACATCCTCGGCAGCAGCTGCAGCAGCATTTCGGGAACCACCACTACACTTCAAAGCAGAGGAAACGGGATGCCCAAAGTTAGGGAAAGCACTGCTGGGGTGTCGTAAAGGTTGCTTTCTAGCGGTAAAGCTTTCCGCTTGATTTAGAATATACTATCTAGAGGAGTACTGAAAAGAATAGTTTTACAGAATTAATAAATATTATTCACAAAATGTTACCAACCAGTGTCATGATCAGAACAAAAAGATAAATTGATGCTTTACCACTGTTAACTTGGAAGGATGAAATATAAACATCGTATTATGATAAATGGTGCAGTAAAAATACTGAAACATCAATCAGGTTTTAAACATGCTATAACTTTTACTGTTATTATTAAGTCTAACAGTCTTTACAACCAGCTGATATAAAAATGCCCAGAAACAGTATAAAATACATACATAAAGGCCTTCAGGAATGAGTTTTGAATGAAAAACTGCTGAGCTCCAGAATCTATATTCCAGACTTTTCACAGATGTACCTATAAACAATTTTTTCCACTTTGCAATAAGTAGTATATGTCAGCAGACATTTTCTGCTCCGTATGAGTAATAACTGGTTCTTCCTACCTAGCTTTCTTCCAGTTTTCTCATTTCTTTAGAGGTGTTGAATACATAGCACAGTATGAGCCAAGAGCTTCTGGAATAACATTTGATTTTACTGTATTTCATAACAATGGACAACACTTGTTATATATCTGTCCTTTCAAAATTAATGAAAAGGACTACTCATCTCTTGTTTTAACTGCTCTGAAGGATGGACTTAAACCATCTTTGAATTTTTATAACTGTTCCAACATAGCAGGACGACTCGATGCATTAAGAATTTTTTTTTAACTATTCTTTCTTCTCCTGCTGCTGATACGATGCATGTTATTTAATTAGTCCTATGGGAGATAATACAAATCACTAAAGGTGCAATTCTTCTGTAGATGAAACGTATTATTGAAATATCTCGCAGCATGTAAAGACTCCGTAAGTGCCTAGCTGGCCTTGAAACGACTCATTCGGTTGCTTCAGTGAAACATTTCTCGTAGAAATTCTTTGTCATTGTATTCATAATCTGTTAACTTTCCAAGCCTCGCCGTCGGAAGCAGAGGTGCCTGAGAAACACCGTCACTAGCTGCAGGGCTGTGAAGTGCCACCGCTGCTGCCAGCGGCAGTGCCCAGCTGCGTTAGGCCCCCTGCGCTTGAAGAGGCTTTGCGTGCCACCAGCACTGCAAAGGGTGCTAGCTGAGGGCCCCTGGCTGTGCTCCTGGGGAGTGACGCGCCTTCCTTTTCCTCCCTCAAGAGCTAGACTAACTTGGCGACTGTTTTAACACCTGGGTAGATGTACAGTTGTGCAAGCTGAACGTGTGACCCTGGTTCTATCACAGAGACCTTCAATGTGTTCCAGACTAGTGTCTGCTTTGTTATTTAGAAAAAAATGCAAGTTTTGGGCTGTACTGTAAAATTCAGAATTTTATAATAAAAGTCTTGGGTTGAGAGGCATTCGAGTAAGGGGTTGTGTATATAGCTCGAGTGACCATTATGTCAAAGGCAGAAAGCAGAACTTTGTGAACTTTGCCAGTTTTGGTTCATGGAAATGAATCTTAACAGTGCAGGGACAGAAGTCACGCCGTAAGTAAATTTAAAGTTACTCAAACCCCTATGCTGTCACAAAAACGTGAGCAGTTATGTTTGCTTCTGTGGAGAAGTTAGGAGGGATAATAATTTAATTTCTAATCTAAGTTTTTTGAAAACTTTCTCAATAAAATTGTTCTGAAGTTATCTAAGAAAACACCTAGCCAGTGTTTTAAGTGAAGTGTTTGGAGTAAATGCATTATATAACTCTAGCGTTGAGGCTTGTTAGCATGAAGATGAGAGCCTTAAAATGGTGAAATCATAACAACTTGTTTCGGTAATTCAGTAATTTCACACTCTAGTAACTGTGGTTTTTGAGGAGGTTGCAAGATAATATGTTGCCACACAAGTGGTTTTAAATATCATATGTGTCTGTATGTTCCCTCAACGCACACTGTCTGCTGTCGTCTAGCTTACAACATCCTGGTTCAGTAATCTCTTCATAGCTTCCAGTTCTGCTGTTTTCCGTTCAAAAGCTGCCAGTCACTACCTCAGCAATACCGCTAGACTATACCGTAGCATTTTGGACAGGTTAACACAAAAATTTTGCCTTACTTGACTCTTGCTACTTTAACTGCAGAATGCCGTGATTAAAGATGCAGGGTGTTTGGTGGGGTGGTTGTGTTGGATTGTCTTCCTTTTTTTCTTTATTCTGTTTTGGTTTTGGGTAGCTTTTTTTGTCCCATCACTGGAGTTCATTTCAAGGTCAGGTCTAGAGACTTGATGGAGATCTTGGTTGATACCTGAGATCAAGTTAGCGGGAGTTGTAACTGATTTCAATTTCAATTGTTTTAAGTTTGTAGGCCTGTGTAATAACATCTTCCTGAGTTGGGAGTCTCTGTTGAAGACACTCCATGTATTACAGATAAAAAAAAATATGAGAAGAATGTTATTGCATTTTTTCCCTATTAAATTCCAGAAAATGATAAAACATGCTTTGGTTTTACTTACTGGAAGACAAAAAAGAAATAATTTGCTTTTTCTAAGAATATATGACGTTAGCTTATAAGTCTGCACGATATACACTAAGCTGCCACTAAAATCAATTTTTCGGCACTTCGCACGTTTCACATGTTGTTTTAGAAGAGTAGGGTAATACCGAGGTATCAGACACCAGTGGGAGAAGGTCAAGATGAAGTGCTGATTTTCATGGGGGTTGCTTATTCTCTGCATCTTGTGAATGTATAAACATTACATGTTCACGTATACATATCCCATTTTCAAACTGATTCTAGTTTGCTAATTTTTTGAAATTGAATTTGAGAATCAAATTCCATGCTCATTAAAATCCAGTACAAGAGTTAATCAAGTCAAGTACAAAGGTATGAATGATGTCATACTTATATGATCTATGGATTAAACTCAACTCTCTCAGATTATATACTATGTTTCCTAATAGACAGTCTTTCTAAGCCCATACCTGAAGTGAATTTTGTACATGTTACTGCAAATTTGTTGCACATTTTACTTCTCAACAATATGTAGCGTTGGGCTATTTTCTGTATGATTTTTTTCTGGCAATGCGTACATTCAACTTGTAACGGCTCTATTAAGTAAGAAAATTTGTCACAGCAGCAAAAAGTGAAAATATCCTGTACTACCTTCAGAATGGTATGGAACATTTGTCCTTTATTATACCTTCCTTCCTTCAGAAGAAAATAGACTTGCAGGCTAACTAGATGGTCTGTTTCTTTCAGCTTGTTTCATCTGGATATTGACAACTAGATCAATGCTATCTAATGTGTGTTGATTAGGAAAAAGTCTTGATCCTCATTCTCTTGTATTGTTTCATGTCCTAGGTTCCTAAACCAGTCGACTACTCTTCACAACTGTGGTGAGTCCCTGGCTAGTCTTACAAGAATCTCTTTGAAAGAAGCAGTCATAGAAAGACAACTGTGTTTGTTACAATTGAATTTATATTAGCTTAACCTTTCTAGGCTTCTGAAGAAGGCATTGTGTAATGGTTTGGGAAAGCTACACTATGCATTGCCTAAAAGCATTTCTGATGTAATAAAGTGCTTAATGATTTTGTCATTTTGTTTACAAGTCTGTAGCTGTGCAGCCTCAGTCCCAGAGGTCTGAAATAGAATAATAAGAGATGCATATAACATGAAGTGTGCAAGTAGATCTTACATATTAAGTGAATAAAGAGAAGGAATAATGTTAGATTTCTCGTGAATAATTCTGCATTTTCTTTTTTTTTTTTTAAAAAAAAAAAAGAAAGGCTGTAGAGATATATAAGGACAATGTATCAAAACTGCAACCAAGGCTGGTCTGGGGCTTTTGTAGTGTGTGAACTCTTTACTGGAATTCAGCTCGCTTCTGGAAAAGACACGGTGATTCTGAGAGAACAGAATAAGCATCCCTTGTGTTCTTTCACTGCCTTTATGCTTTGTCATTTAGCCGCGAGTTCTGATTTCCTCTAGTTTGCCAAAAGTGAAATCAGAAGCAGATCTAAACCAATACTGATTTTTTTCATAACAAGCCAAATACAATGTTTAATATTAAAAACTGGTATTTTAAATTAAATTCTAACATTTGCTGTATTTATAATTTTGTTAAAAGAAAGCATATCTTTGGGGTCAGTCCTTATCATCTGAGGACTTGCAATACTTAACTGAAAAAGTACACTGAAACTTGCTTTAAAAAGTAATGTATTTTGTGAATAAACTTCAAAATGCATATTCCCTAGTCTGTTTCGTAAAATAACTATTTTTTTATTTAAAGCTCCCTTCTAATTGGTAGTGATGTATTAGCATGAAATTTTACATAGTAGTCGTCCGTGATGTTGGCTGTCTCTGGACTGCTTTCTAAAATGGTAAAATAAGCATCATTTCCCTGGGAGCCAGGTCACTTTCCTCTCCTCCATTAGCAGTTTAATCTCTAGTTTTGCAAGTAAATGCCTGCTGACAGCCTCTCATGAAGTCCTACCCAAACCAGCAAGGCAGAGCAAGGGCACAAATCTGCTTATGCAGTCAGGCTGCAGGATTGGTGCCTTATTTGTCTTAGCTTTCCACTCTTAGCATCGGCTCTTTCAAATTTGGACATACTAGGCTGGTTTCTCTTTTATTTTTTAAGCCTTTAAAGGTTATGATAAATTATGAAACAAAATAAAATGGTGTGCTTGTATAAATACCAAATTTTTATTTAGGTCTCTTTTTTGATATAATATGCTACCAGTGGTGATTCTCCACTCTGTAAAGATAAATCCCACGAGAACTCAGGCAGGTTCAAAGGTTCTGGGTTACTGTTTTATTGTTCCACTTGCAACACATGATTCAGAAAAACATTTGGTTTTATGGGCTATTCAAGCCAGTAGTCATTCAGCTAATGCTCAGGCTTGAGTACTTTCCTTAACAGGCATTGTACTTTTAGGTCTCCATCCTATGCAGACTACTGGGACTCTGCATTGCATATTTGATAGACCTTTTTTGTAGCTTTGAAGAAATCATAGGCAATTTCTGTTGTTCTCTGTTACAGGTTTGCAGGAGCAATGGAAAGATTGCAAGCAGAAAGTGAACTTATTAACAGAGTAAATAGCACTTACCTGGTGCGGCACAGGACCAAAGAGTCGGGGGAATATGCAATCAGTATTAAGTAAGTGGTATAAAATCTCCTCCAGAAAGTTCTCCTGTTCTCACATTTAGATATTGCTTGAAATAATTAAGGAAAATAAAAACCTGTTTCAAATTATATAATCATACACAGCCTTTAAGAGGGTCAATATAAGGAAATGGAAGTAGCTGACAAAATGCCCAGGGCTTACAGTAGGAAGGTAGCAATGGTTTTATATGCTGGTGTAGCAAACAGGTCCACAAAAATGATGATCTAGGGTATTGGGTAAGAGTAAGCAAGTGTTTGGAGTGTGATCTGCCTCTCTGAAGTGAGTAAGAATGTTTCACTGACTTCAGGGAGAACTTGTCAAAGCCCTTTGCATCTCAGACATTTCAGTAAAATGCGGGTTCATAAATTCTGTGGATGCAAATTATTGTGAGGGTCTTGTTTGCGTTCATGTTGTTAATAAATGTGGATATAACTGTAACAAATATATGGGATTTCCCAGTTAGAATGAGGAGTTAGTTGTGACTCTTTTTCTGACTACAGATTACCTCTTCAGCTGTACTTTAATAAATATATTTGGTTAATTAGACGTCAACTTTGTTTTGCCACAGATATACATTTTGTCTTAAGAATTTGTGTGGTGTTATTGGGGCATGCCCTCAGGTAATTATTGATTGTGTCTGATTAAAAACACATTTATATTCATAAGTTACTCATTGCCTACAGGTACAATAACGAAGTGAAACACATCAAGATTTTAACAAGAGATGGCTTTTTCCACATTGCAGAAAATAGAAAATTTAAAAATTTAATGGTAAGCATTGATTAGCTTAACAATGTGTGATTTTCTGTGTAGCTGTTGCTGTTAGTGAGAGCTACTTTGGTTTGTGACATTACAGAAGGCTGTGAGAGCGAGAGATTTGAATTGTGTCCTTCCCTGCTAACAGGATAATTTTTTATATTAATGGTTTATTCTCTCAGTGATGGTTGTATGTGCTTAAAACTACATATTTATATCTAGGACTGGACTGCATCCCTTGCAGTGATGTGGAAGACAGGAGGAATTTGAATCCCATGCATCAGCCCACTATGGAGTTAGGCTGACTCTTGAAAGGAGAATTTCAATGTCTCTGGAAATTCTTCCCTGTGCAGTAATGATTCCTAAAAGTAGCTAGGTGAAGGTTCCTTCCCAGTCCAGCATGTGCGCACGTGCATGGCTGAGCAGAACGGTGCCTACTGACGTGTAAGTTCAGAGGGAGAAGGATATAAGGTGCAGTTTTGCCAGAGAGCCCAGAAAAACCTGGGAGAGAGGGACTGGTCTTCCTGGTCCTGGTGCACTATGCAGGGATGTGCAGCTAGAGAACGGGGCTGTCTAAACAGCTCAAAGCTCAGCAGTCCTTGTTGGAATAGTAATCATCTGGAGTCAGGATCGACTAGTCTCAATTACAGCAACTGTGTGGCTACGTCGAACTTATACTCTGTGGCAGCAAACCATTCACTGGCAAACTATAGTAATAACACATAAAACATAGGTGCCCTCATTAACTTTCACTATGTTTCACCTATAAGCATAATTCACCCCCAGAAATAAGAGTTTGGTGTTATAACTGCCCAGGTCAGCAAGTTCTCAGTGTTATGTCAGAGTCATCTTGTACTGGGAAGAAATTCCTTTTTTTGAACTTCAATTTTAAAGAGTTTCTTGACAGCTCATTTTGCTCAGACAAGACTCATAAATACAGGGTGTCTGAATAAATTACCTTAGTGCATTTGTAAAATTTTACTGCTTAAGCATTTTCTGATGCATTGTTAAAGGAAGCTCGTTCAATATATTACATTTAGTGCAATCAATTGGATTAAAACCTATGCTGCAGCCTTCCTGCGTGCATATCCAAGTACTCTAAAATGATAAATAAAAATGAAGAACAATGCAAAGCTAGAGGAGGGAGAGATGCTTTAAAACCAGGAAGTCTTAGAAATTATATTAATTTAACCACTGATACTCTGTAAAACAAAACCATCCTACAGGTGGTGAAAAAAATCAAACAGAAATCTATGATTTGCCTGGCCCTAATTGAAATAAGTGCTCATTAGAACGGGAAGAATGTAAGTTTCCTGACGAAGCATACACCAATCTACCTGTGCACCCTAATGTCTTCATTTGACACTTAAAAACCAGTGAAGTGTTCAGTGTTAGGACTGGGGACCCTGAGATCTTACCACTGGTAGCAACATAAATCATGGCGTTCCTCAGGTGCGTGAAGGAGGTGGCTGCTTAGCCTGCGAACACTACCAGTGATTCACTGGAGACCGCTGGGAACATGAGCGCTCTCAGGGTCTTGACAAAGAGCGTGAGCTGGAGTCGCGTGCTGCCGGCTGCTTCTTGTGGTAACGATGCGGTTTAATGCACTGGTGCAGGTTTCACATGAGAGCTGAATGATCGGAGGTGTAAGTACAGGGGACAAACTTGGATGAAGAAGAAACAGAAAGAATATGCACTGCATCAAAGAATCGAGAGGACAAAAGAAATTTATAGTGTAAAGGCCTCATCGCTACCAATTTAGCTTTGCTGACATTCAGTTAGGAAGAAGTCATTCCCTCAGTCAGTTTTAGGATATTATGAAGTCTGCCCTTGGGAGTTAAATGGACATGTGACGGTGTAAGCACCGGTTCAGTATGCTGGGGAACAGCTGCTTTGTTCCGGGTAGATGGAAGAGAAAAAGTAACGGTGTCTGGAAGAAGAGGGGAACAAATGTAGTCCGAGTGAAACTGGGAGCAGAAGAGAGACAAAGCCAGCAGCCATGGAAACCTAAAGTAGTGATCTGCAGTGACACCGTGTTCTTTGAGTGACACAGCGTACTTTGGAGGTAACCAAAGTAGAATGGCTCTCGTACATAGGTTTCATAGTAGATTTGAAAAACTTTCGCAAGAGTAATTAAAATGTGCTGAGCATGCAGCAGGCCAAGGTGCAGTGAAGGGTCAGCTCTGCCGCTGGCGTGAATCATGGTGATGTGCCAGACTCCTGAGGAGCCCCATCCGTGCTGGCAGCAGCTACTTACCTTGCTCACCTGCTCGTAAGCTTGCTACTGTGATTTGTGCAACAAATGTTTTGGAGGCCAGTTGTCTGTGGACAGTTTTCACGGAAGAATGGTATTAAAAACCAAGCTTCTAAAAGCAACTGAATATTTGTGATCCAAAGCAATTTTTTTCTCAGTTTGGAACCATTTTACTTATTTTGCCAACAAATAAAATCTGCCCAGCTGAAATTCTTACTATCTTTGCCAAAGAGCATGAGTCTTACAGGCTTATGTGGTTCCAAAAGCTAACAAAAGTTTTGTCCTAATTACTTTTGCATTTATCCAGAAATCTACTGAATGCTCCTTGCTTACAAACTACCCTCTCTGTTGCCGTGGTAATTTGAATGTCTGGGTGCTCGCTGATGGTACGTGAGAGAAAATTCGGTTGCTGACATTGTAGCGTGCATGCTGTGCTGCTGTCGGACAGCAAAGCCCAGACAGTTCTTATTCGCCTGGCCTTCTGCTTGCTTGGAGCGCCTGGCAGGTCTGTGACTGTGAACTGTTAAAAGCAGGTGTAGATTATGCTTAGCTTTGGACTCTGCCATAGGAGCCTAGAAGCCGTTTCAGAGACATGCAACAGCTTGCAGCGTGGGGAGTGAAGTGCTCCAGAGTTCAGTTCACAAGATAATCTTCAGACTGTTTGTGAGAACTTAAGGTTTATGCACTAGATCTTGGACTAAATAATATAACAGTCATTTTGTTTGGCTGGAATTGATATATCACTCATATAGGATACTGTAGGCGAATAATTTTGTTAAATTTATTTTCAACTAGAAGGAAATGATTGAACAGAGTACTGTTTCCTTATTTTGACCTAAGCTTGGCTTGGTCAGCTTTGGTTTTGGAAATCTAAATGTAAGTAAGTAGAATGGAACGACTGAGTTTTATTTACAGCAAATACATTGCTTGCTTTGTGCTTGCACTTCTGAAGAGTGAAATCCCACAGTTGAAGTATCGTTAAATGAAGTACATTTGCTTTGAATTGTCTGGTCGCTTTTAATCTTATTCTTGGCTCTGTGTACAAACTGTGTGCCGTTGACATTTTTAGGGCTAATTCAGACATAAGACAATGGCAGGTGTTGAAGATGGCAAAGGAATAACATCAGCTGTCAGTATTTTGATGGGTGTTGCCTTATTTAGAATAGAAACTAAAGCAACTTATCTCCTTGGTAAATTAAACTATTTGAGCCAGTTTTTTATATTTTCATATGTATATATGTGTATATGTGCATATAGATATGTTGTGTGTATATATAAAATGTGTCTGTGTGCATATGTATGTTTGTATATATGCACACATATAAACACACACACAGAGAGACAAATTTTTGGATTGGGCCCAAGGAGAATGTGAAATGCTGGATTTTTCAGTGTGCGCTTGGGGGGTGGGGGCGGACAGGCAGAACCAACAAAAGAAAGCCCACAGATTCTAATGGCAGAGCCTTGAAAGTATTACATGGTCCGGGTATCTGCTCATTAAGCAAATGTTGATTTATAGGCAAGCCTTGTGCTTTATTTTGGATCTGTGTACTTACAAATGCATTTGTGGATAAACATCACTTATCATTCATTGCAAAAGAAAATTGAGAAGACAGACAGTTACCTTTATATATACTTAACAAGCAGCTGACCTTGCCTTATGCCTGACTTCAGAAAAGCAAATCCATGTTCAGCCTGGCTCAAAGGAGCAATAAGTGTTGACTCTGACAATAAGGTTTTATTGAAGTAAAACCCCCAACAAAAACCAGTTAAATGGCAGTGTAAAAGCAGTCAATATTTAGGATACTCTATTTATTAAAAAATGAACGGGTACTCTGGGATGTTGTTTTATAAAATAAGGTTGCTTCTATGATAAAACTGTCATTGACTGTACACCAGAGTGTTCAAAAGGATGTGATTTCAATTTCCAGTGACACGGTATTTTTTCTTTCTGAAAGGAACTCATAGAATACTATAAGCACCACTCTCTCAAAGAAGGCTTTCGAAGTTTGGATACTACTCTTCAATTTCCATACAAAGAATCTGAAAACTCAGTGGGACAAAGAAGCAACAGAACAGGTGGCAGCTGTGAGTATTACAAAAATTTGTATGTTATTTTCTGTCATATAAATAGTAAAAGGGCAAGGTACTTTGAACATCATCATTTTCCATTTTTGACATATAACCAATTAATATGATAAAGCTTTTAGCTAAGATTTTTTTGAAGCTAAGCAGATTCAGATCTGCCAGGAGGTTTATAAACATGTCTAGCAAGTTTGTCTTGCTGCCAAACTTAAAATCTCCCTGATATTCAAAAATCTATTAGGCATGCTGGTGAGAGATTAAACTGCATCCTGCCTAGTTTTTTCAGACATTTGCATACACATGGATACAAGTGTTAATAATGTCTGTGACAATTCCTAATCCTTAAAAAGGGATTTAAAATCAGTCTTGTAGTGTAGCCGTATGAAGTAGCATCTCAGTAATGCCAAATAAGTTTCTCAAAAAATCTATTGCATTTGCTGTATCATAATTATTTTCATGCTTGCCTTTTAACCTTAAATGTTCATTAGAGGCCTGTAAGCTTCTGAAAGGTAATGAAATACGGTGCAATCTAAATAGCAGTTAAAAAGTTTTGACTGAGAAGATGTACAATGTGCATGGTATCCTTCATTTAACCTATTATAGCTTCAGTGGAAGTTAGCGTGATTTTTAGGACATATACAAGTTCAGTGTTGATGATAAACTACCGCTTGGCTGGCCTCTGGAAAGTATATAAAGATTCTGTCAAAAAGCAAATATTAGATTTGCAGTTCTGCAGACAGTGGCTGTATCTTTGTACGGCAACAGATAATAAGAGGAAAATAAAAATTGATAGGGATTTTAATGACATGCACTGTGAAAGACCATAGAGTCCAGCCTAGTCTTTGTGATGATGAAGCTGGCGGTGTTACTTTAATTTGCTGTGTTTGTGAGCTTTTGCTTACTTGCTTGCCACCGTTCCATGACGTTCCTGTAACTTTGGAGACTTTCCTCCTCTCCTAATAAAAGTGAAGTTAATTTAGGGCAGATGATTGTAAGAAACTGCTGTGTGTCTCTGCATTTCATTGACTTTGGCTCTATCTCCCAACTCCTCTTTACTCCGTCCACTTCTGTTTCCTTTCACTGCTTTCCAGGACTTCTGTCAGTTGTCTCCCTGCTATGCTGTGTCTCAATACACCTCCATTCTCAGTGAATTTACCTGTCCCGTCCTTTCTTCTCCCGTCAGCTTGCGATCTCCCTTTGCTTCTCTCTTCCTCTTGTCATCTCTCATGCTTTCCTCATCCCTTGCCTCCTCACAGCATCGAGGCTTTAATTGTTCAGAGGATATGTCCTCCTTCATGTACTTCGTGTTTGTTTTGGTTATTATTGATGGTGAGAAGAACCGATTTGTTTTCTTTCCTTTCTTAGGCCAGTTGGAATGTATCTATACTGTCCACCAGCTTATTAGTCTGTAGGAGCATTAGTCCAATCGTTTCATGCTCTTCAGGATACAAGACTTATGGTACCTCATCATTATCTTCAGTCCACATACAAAAGAAAACATGGCCTTTAACAAGATCTTTTAGGCAGTATATGGGAGAGCAAGAGAGATGAGCGAGGGATGCTCTCGTTTTAGTCAAGGGGATGAGAAAGTGCATCTCTGCTACAGTAAACATCAGCCATTCAATGTTACAGACTATGCTGGTGGGAACTGGCAGGTTTTGTCTTAGGCCAAGCTGATCAAAAAACCCTCTCAATTCTCAGACTCCTCATATAAGATCTGTTAGATTTCCACAATTCTGCTAGCCTACCCAGATTGACTCTGGATGACTGTCATTTAATGGATTTGACACTTCTCTCAAAACGTCTTAGCATGTCTCCATGATATGGATTTTTTTTTTAAAGTAAAATTTCCATGACTAACAGCCCATCTGTGGGTCACACTGCTCAGTTTTAAAGCTATCCTCTTAGTTTATACCAAGTCGATGTTAGAATAACTGTGTAACTAGGCTGTGTCAACCCTGCTGCTCAATTTGGAAAGAAGTTGGTACACTTTAGGCTGCAGTTTTGTTCAGTACCAGAAGCAAATAAGTCGTGGGGCAGCAGCCAGACATTGAGTTCACTTCACAGTCCTCAGTGAGAACCGCCACACAACTGTGTTTTTTGACCTCTTCCCACTTAATCTGAGTGTAAGAAAAACAGTGTTGAAAGGAAGGCAGATAAGTCAGCTGAAGAGAGGGAGGGGCACTTTCCTGTTGTTTTTCAGTTGTGCAACTACTCGGTGTCACATTCACCATATTTTAACAGGCACAGGGCTGAAGCTAGTGATTGCAATGGACTTCAGCAGCTTGAAGCTGATTTTAAGGAGGTTTTGGGTTTTAACTCAGTATTTTGCACTATACTATTCACAGGACTGTATCTGGATTTTTTAATGAGTATGTTTTGAAAAATCAGCTTCTTATTCAAAACAGCTGCTCTGGTAATTGACAGAGTAAGTGAGAAAAGCATTTCTAAAAACCGTGAGTTGAGCCACTGTAGATTTGACAGAGTTGTATCATTTTCTGCTGCCAAAGTCTTGAGCTACTATGAAATTGAACGGCAATACCAAATTAACTTCACTTTCTGGAACAACGTGAGAAAGGCTTGTATTAATTTTCTGTAACTGCCATGTTTTCGTTTACCCATTGAAGGAAAGAGAATCAAGTGGCATTTCAGTTTACTTGTAATTTCAGATATGAATCAGAATAAATCACCTTGTAACTTCTTAAATTTTCAGGGAATTTGATTCTTTCTTCAGCATCTACTCGATTTTTAGAACAAAAATCTTCATTTTATGGAGATAGTTAATTAGGCCCTTGCTTTAATTAGAACTTTGCTTTTTAATCTCCTGGTCTTGAGAAGTCACCTGCTCTGTTCTGATATTTATTGTACCCTTCTAATGTTGTTGAAAAAGCTATCAGATGTTTACTTTTCTCAGTATAGAAATTCAAGTCAATTAGCAAAATTTGGGAGGAAATGGTACATTCCTGCTTCTTAATTTTTCAGTCCTAGGCTTTTCTAGACATCGTATGATCAAATTTTGGTTTGCTACACAGACAAATACTAATTCTTGTATTACATTAGAGGGGTGATTGACCATTTAATGAAATAAAGGCAAAAGGGGAAGAAAAGTTGACATTCTTCTACAGAACAGTTTTTAGTACTCTATTCCAGTCTGCTGATACAAAGCACAATCATACTGAGAAATCTGAGTCGTTATGAAATTTAGATTTTAATGTAACCTAAATCACAAAGCCAAATACTATCTGACTGTTTTTCATCACCTATAGACTAGGAGTAGGTACATTAACTAGTCATTTCACATCATTCTACTACTTAATGCATTAACTCTGTAAAAGTACCTGTTGATAAAGTAAAATAAAACAAGCGCCACCCCAACCCTTAAGGAAACAAAAGAACCCAGCCTTTCTCCTTAAAATTCAACACCAGAACCGTTATCAGTGATGTTTAAAAACAGACTAGTTATCTATAGAAATCTAGTAGGATTTCCTTGCCCACATAGGTTTAGTCGTCCAGAATGTCACATGTAAAACCAAACCTCCAGCTCTATCGGACAGAAAAATTATCAAAAAATTAAGGTAAGGTACGGACAGGAAAGGACCAGCCACCCCTATATAGCACCTAGCCTGCCTTTATACCGGCACGCTGCTTTTGCACACTATCATAATACTTCTGTAGGAATAAAGGCAGTCATCTGTCTCTAAGGTGGGCACGCCACTTCAGTCAAGTTGCCCTTTCAGCTTGTGTAATGTATTTCCACGCAGAGCTGTCACCTGGCATTGCTAGCTCCGGTGTAAAGGAGTTCCTTAGGTAACCTCGTGCATTCTCAGGTAATCCATTTAGTGTCAGAGGTGGAGAAACAATCGTCACTCTGAAGGATCAGAAGGGAGCTTCTAGGGCGCAAGAGGCCCTGGAGTATGTTTCTTTTCTATTACGTCGAGATACTAACCTAAACTGCTGTTGGTTTATGTTGCAGGGTTGGTTTTTTTTTAACAAATAACCCATAGCTTATAAAACTTAAAATATACTATCAGTCCTGTTTGTTTGATTTATGCTGGTAGTTTCATTGTCACAAATGTATCTATACTCATCCAAGTAAGATGCACAAAACTGTACCATTACTTCCACCATGGATTCTTTTTTAATTAATTGCATAAAATAGTTCTGGATGTCATTCCTGCAAATAACCATTTTGAAGCAAAATTATTTTTTTCAGGTGTAGTCACAAGAATAATATGGGGAAGCTGCTTTATCTGATGAATATAACCCTGCTCTATTTCTAAGGAACACTCTTGGTCAGTAACTATAGGTATAAATAGGCATAATTTAGAGGCTACATGATCATTTATCCAGTCGAGGATGGACTTGCCGTCCCAAATCACAGCTGGGAGCAAAGGCCCCAACTTTATTAGATTTTTGTACACTATATATCTTTGTCGCCTCTTCAAAAGAGGGACAAAATGTGAGAACATGTCAACAAACTGTTGTTCCATTTAGAGTGATTTTGGTTCATTTCCTCTAATTTTGTATCTAAAATACTTTGACCCTAGGTTTGTTGGCAGTAGAGCAAGTGCACCTCTAACCTTTCACCTGAGGAAGCTGTTACAGGCTCTGAGATGATATGTTGGTTCTGCCTAGGCCAAACTTGGCTTTTTTCTGCTTTCTCAAGGGTTTTCCCTCAAGTCAGGGAAACTGCAAAGGCAAGCAATACTGGTTGGGCCTGAGAGGATGTGGTATAGCTGTGGAATTCCTGTTGCCATTAATGATTATCAGGGCAAAATGCATACTTTTTTCCATGCATATTATGAGACCCCGGTTTAATTGGTACTTAGACTATATTCCTAATTAAAGGCGTGTGACTAGTCTTCCTGGGCTCAAGAGGAATTCTTACGTATGCATGAACTCCCGCTTTTGTACTGTTAAGAAGTGGGGAACACAAAATTAAAGAAGGAAAAAAAATTCTGTTCAATCTGAAAAATTTGCAAGAGTCTACAGTTGTAGTTTGCTTCTCTAAGCCCTGAATGGGTGTCTTCTTTCTACTTTACTCTTTGAAAAATGCAATTGCTAAAAATTAAATCATAGATCCAAATTTTCTAGTTATTATAGTCAATTTCCTTCCAGACATCCTTAGTAGGGAACCTTAGTTTCCTTATTATCAATGAATTATATAGTTAAAAAGCTATTATTTAAGTCTTGTGCCAATATTTCAATGTTCTTTTGCTTTTCTCTTTTTTCTCTTTCTTTCTCTAAGCCCCTTCTTTGTTCTGTGGGTTTTCTTTTGTAACTCCTCCAGACTACAGCTTTGTTCCCCCTTCCTCCACTCCTTTCTGGTCAGGTACTGCTTTACTGCTTTTATATTTCCTCTAGATTTGCTTCTGTTGTTTCTGTATGTAGCAAGTGAGGGAAGGGACGAATCTAATACTTGAGTTCTCTGACTCCAAGAACTGAGTTATTACATGTTATTCTTGGAGTGTAACAAAAATTAAACTCTTAAACTTTTGAAAAAGTGCTTACAATGAGCACTTTGAATAGGTGTTGCAAAGCTCAATAGTCGCAGCAGGTTCAATGAATGATCAATTGACCGTTAATTTGCTATGCAGTTGACATCGATGAGCTATATATATTTTAATGTATTTGCTCAAACGGACATACCTGAAAATTTCACTGCTTCTAGATAATATGTTCGTCCCATCCCTGCAGCAAACCATATTGCAGCAGCATCTTAGAATACAGTAGGGGTTTTTTTTGTAGAAAATGCTTTCTTTAAATTCTGTGTTAACATTGTTAATTAATTTTATCCATCTATTTTCTAAATATTGTTTTCTTTATTCCCATTTAACTGTCTCTGGCTTTAATAAATGCAAACATTTTGAACTAAGAGACTGCATAAAAATGCTTAAAGTAGTAGCAGTGGTAGTCTCCATTAGTGCAGACCTAGTCTTCAGAGCTGAACTGCACCGCTGGACAACTCAAGAAGAATTTTGCTAGAAGGAAGGTAAATGCCTTCGAGGAGCGTATGGAAGGAGCCGCTACTGTTGAGAACGCAGCATTCACTCACGTTGCAGTGTCACACCTCTGTGTAGAGGGGGTGGAGGACTTGGCCTAGGTTGTGCAAGTCAGGGTTGAGGCTGGCCCTTGTGCTGGGGAAAGGGAGGTGTCTAGCATGTGTGAACGCAGATGTAGTCATAAGATCTGACTAGGTCCGAGTCGGCGGTATGTTCTACACCTGCCCCACAGAGGTCATCCAAATGGTTTAGTACTCTGAGATGGATTCTTAAGGCTTTCTGTAGTTTCTAGAGGGTAAAAGAATGTAAGGTGGCAGCTCGGCAGTAGAAGGGCTAGTGTCATTACTCGTGCTGAGAGTGTCTCCTAGGAGCCCTCCCTTGATTCATGCCAGGGATTTCAATCTCAGTGTGCTATACTGCTCTTGAATGTTCTGCCCCTCAGTTGCTCACTGTTCTGGAGTATGTTTCTTCCATTTCTATGTCCTTACATACAGGGATTTTTTTTGGGGGGGCAGATACTTACACTTCCTTTCGGTAGTCACAAAATTGAGTGAGAATCCAAGCTTTAAGGCACTCTTCCAGTGGATGTTTACTTACATAAAGGGACACATCTGTAGAAAAGATGAATAGAAAGCCATTCTGGTATAGCTGTCTGCCCTGTGGTCACGGCATTCAGCTGGAATGTCTGAGGCACTCGCCTAGTTTGAATTGGAGAACACAAAGGAGAGCTGTGGGTAAATGCTGTGAGCTTCTCTCCCTCTGGGCGAGGATAGAAGATGACCTCTTTCATTCAGCTGCACAGTACTCGATCATTGTCAAGTGTGTTCTTACTGAAACTGGTATCTGTTCCATGAAAATAAAATTGTGAAGTGGCCTACAGCGAAAGAACGGCAATCAAGACTCGGGGTTACTTTAAGCCTAGCACACATTCCCATATATTCCTATCTATGGTTTCAGCAAATTGCAATTACGTTCCTTTTTTCCTATGAAAAACTGCTGTGTCAGAAAAATTCTTAAGTAACTGTAACAATAAGTAAGGATTCAATGTCTCACATATCACAAAATACTGATTAGTAATTCTTAATTTAAGCTTGTCTGCCTGTTTGAATGGCTAGTTCATACTCTGATAGGCTTCATTACTTCACGTGTCCTCAGTAAAACCACCTTTTTAAAAATAGCCAAATAATTTGCTTACATAAATTAACCAAATACTTATTTCATTATATTACAAGTATTTCTTTCAAAAGGGTCTTCAGAGCTGGCTTAGTCCTGCTGGTATGGCAGTTGGTAACATAGGAGAAGGGTTAAGTCGACTGTTGAGCCCTACTGGGGGTGCTGCCCACGCTTGTATAATAGAACTGAGGTTTGGTTAAACAGCGCAAGTAAATGTGCGTTGCGTCAAGGAGCGTGGCAGCTAATACACAGGAGCAACCCTTAGGGGATACGGCTGCAGAATTTTGGGGAGGCCATACCACAGGAGAGAGGAACAACTACTCTCAGCTTTTATAATAGTACATTGCCTAAATTCCACAAGGGTCACGGGCAGAAACGTGAGCTGCTGTGATCACATGGAGCCTCTTTTGTTTGCACCCCAGTTCCTTCACCAGTGGCCCAAACTAATATTAAAATTCATTTGCAGCACATCTATCTCATGGTCAATGAGAAACTCTTCCAACATACTCTAGTGTGAATCAAGGCTGGCTATAGTCCCCTGTCTTTTCTTCTCCTCCTGTTTGCAG
The DNA here is from genome assembly GCF_963921805.1 of Phalacrocorax carbo. NCBI lineage: Eukaryota > Metazoa > Chordata > Aves > Suliformes > Phalacrocoracidae > Phalacrocorax > Phalacrocorax carbo. The sequence continues at coordinate 63,317,444 of NC_087518.1, read as the reverse complement.
AAGGAAAGGCTAGGTTAAGCAAAAGTATATTTTACTCATTCGCACATGCACCTTTTATTCGCTTCCCTCAGATTTCCCACTCTATTTCCTGTTAATCCTCTGAGTATCTCCCTCCTAATCCACAAGGTTTATTTATTACTGCTTTCCCAATAGCTTGTTTTCTTTTTCCTTGCTTTTTCTTTCCCTCTTGATTTCTTATTCACATTATCCTCTTGACACTTTCTTTCCATCAATCTCTGCTGTTAATCCCATTCTCTCTCACCTTTCTCATTCTCCCTGTAGCTATCCTCTTTCCCTCCTGCACTCAGTGTTTCTTCTCTCTCCCATCTGTACAGATGTCCTTTCCACATGCTGACTGTCTTCCCTCAAGTTTCATTTATCCTGGGACAGCTCTGATTGGAAATTCAGGGCCGATAGTCTTAACTTGTTTTTGTGACTATGTCACCAGAGAGATACAGTTAATATTTTTTCCAAAATTAGCACTGTCATTTTCCTGTATTCCATCAGTCATTTGGCTTCCTTTTATATATTTCACCTCATGAGCATCACTTTTATTTGAAAATATGGGTGTTGGAATCTAAATTAATCTAAATTCAGCTACTTTCTGCCTTAAGACTTTTGGAGATATATGGTTTTGATTTCTCTTGCTTCTTTCTCCTTTTCCTCTCTGGCTTCACAACTTGAAAGAGAGTTATCAGTCCTTCTTTCCCCCAGATCTGGCCCTCTTTCTCTTTCTATCCTAATTTTCCTGAGTATTTTCCCTCATTTTCTTCCATGTATTCCTTCCCTCCTTAGTTCTTTTCTTCCATGTTTTCCCAGATTTATCTTTGCCTTGTGTAATCTTCTCCCTTGCCCCTTTATCTCCTTTCCAGAGTCTGCAATGGTACCCTGCTCCCCAGAATCACTCCTTCCATCCTGTGATGCTTCCCCAAATCTGCCAGTGATCTTCCTGCACACCTATAAACAGTTACTGACCTTACAATCAGTAGCTGCTCTTTTTGGTTTTCTCTCTTTCTCTAAAACAATTGCTGCCCACGATGTGCTGTTTCCCTGTAAAATGGATTACTGAAATCCTGATGAGGTACAGGACGAAACATTCATGTCAGGATCTAAACAAGTAGCATCTACGTCAGACTTGCTTAGAGGGGAGAAAGAACGTTTGAACTCCAGTATACTGAATATATCATCTCGATTTTTACAACATCTTATTGTAAATATAAGCAATAAATTGATTCTCTTTTATATGGTGTTCTGTACATCCTGTATCAAGTATCTGATAAGCATACTCTGCGTAAGCAGTCTGAAATGCTGGACTAAACTTTAATGGTATGATATAGAAGAGGGCATAATATGTTGCCAAAACAGTTTTTTAGGCATTCTGTTTTTGTGATATATCTAATAATAATTTAAACATAGTATTTGTTGTTATTTTAAAATAAATTCTCTCTGTAAACTAAAATACTTGAATATATAATGATTTTCATATATTTAACACTATTATGCAGAAGCCTCTGTTTCTGTGAAATGTCCCTAGGTCAGAAGAAATCCTAAATACAAGTGGGGCTGAAACTGTCAAGGTTTTCTAGCCCATTTGCCATGTTTTGTGCTCCTAATTTAAATTAAAGGTGGCTAGCTATGAACTTCTGGTATTACTTTTTAGAAGGCATTGCTAAAACTAGAATCTAATGGTATTTCCTAAAGTTGATTGGGAATTTCTAAGAAATCGGAAAGGGTTCTGAGAAAAAAGTTTATTATATGTACGTTGTATCATGTCATCCGTCATGATCATTTGATGAATTCTTCTGAAATATTTTCAATAGGAAGCTGGCTTGTGCTTGTAAATCTGATGTGCAGTGACTGATGTAGGAAAACTACTGCAAAAGAAAATGGCGTTAATGGAAAAAAAACCCAAAAAAGAATGCTTTAGCCAAATGATCGCACTACAAAATGCAGCACAATAGTAGAAGTTTCTTCTAAACTGATCAAGTCTTTTTCTTTTTTCTTTCAAGTCTTTGTCAGGCTTTTTTCCCAAGCCTTTATCTCTTAGGTGCCATGCTCCTTTACCTCTCATTGGAAGAGTCAAGGGTTTCTTTTGCAAGTTTGGACATTCTACATCAGGGTTAAAACTGTAATTTCCTATTAATTTCTGGGGGGAGAAGGGGGTTGGTTTTTGAAATGAGGCTTTTTTCACGTTTGCTTTTTAAAAAAATTTCACAACTTTTTATTGCTTAAAATGTCTGGCCTTTACACTGGCAGAATACTTGCATGCTGACATAGCTTAGAATTTTTAAGTATTAACTTCACTGAAACTTAGTAAGAAATTTGTAAGGATTTTTTTTTTTAATGTAAAATTTTGTAGAACAAATTCATTGGTGATTTACAGAATAAGCTCCTGAAAAGACTAGATTTACACCAGCCAGTGTTCATGCAGATTGTGACAAATGATCCATGCAAATTTCCTGTGGAAACTCTTTACTTTTTTTGCTCATACTGATGTTAGCCTCCAGTTTTAAGTGCATTAATATTTAACTTGGGAGTTGTTTTTGAAAGAACATCACCTCATTCTGTTTGCTTTGCTTCATTAGAGGTCTAAAGTTAAATCAACTGTAAATGCTAGTACTTCTTTTGGAAGGAAACTAGTGACCTGTAAAATATGTTGATGCATGTAACTGGCAGCAAGTTTTATTATGAAGCACAAAAATACAATAATTGCAGATGTATTTAGCAATTTTGGGGTGGAGGATATTGTATTTATGGTTCGCCTAGTTTGAGTTTTTTCCAACAATAAAAGAACTATTCAGAAATAACATAAAATCTTTTCAACTTTTACACCAATGTTTAAACCTCTTGATCTGTGTAGTGCAGATGCTTTCACAGTTACGTAAAATGAATGCCAGTGTATGTTGTTGTGCAATAGTTGGTTTGTGTTTTACAGCACTGCTATTTACATCACTTTAGTAGCCTTCAGTTAACAAATGCTGATAGTATCAACGTCTGTTTCATTTCAGTGCTAAGCCCGAAGGTGATAGGCATTGCCATAGCCAGGTATGACTTCTGTGCAAGAGACATGAGAGAGCTGTCCTTATTGAAAGGGGATGTTGTAAAAATTTATACAAAGATGAGCGCGAACGGCTGGTGGAGAGGTGAAGTAAATGGAAGGGTAAGGCTTTCTTTTCTTTGTCTCATTTCCACGTTCGCTGACAGTGATTTTGTTAAAAAATAAGGTGTGTTTGTACATCATAAACCTTCTTTGTATATTGAAATTCACAAGATACAACACGTTCTCATCTCTGTTTTGTAGGAGCCAGGCGGAACTCTTGCCAGGCAGCTTTCCCAGCATCTAAATTAATTGGTTATTTAATGTGACCTACCAGGCTGAATATTTGGGCAAGATTATATGGTTGGAAAATAACCAGGATTAATAGTTCAGCTGCGGCTGAACTTTCTTGAACTGTGTTGAACACATGTATTTGGGGTCAGTAGCTCAGGTCCCCAGTGCTGTGGAAGTCTGTTTAGCAATTTAGCACAGAATGGTTTCCACACCTTTCTGCCAGGCTACAACGCAATGGAATCAGCCCCCTTTTTTATAGGAGGCTGCTTTTTTGATCTTTAAAAATGTGGCTCGTATAAAGTGGCACGTTTATCAGGGATTTTTACAAAGTCACTTCACACTGTGCCCTGAGACTTGCATGGGAGTAAAGTTTCAGTTTTGACCTATAAAGGCTATATTGTTTCAATCTTAGTATACCGCTCTTTAACGTGGATTAGTCAGAAGTATTTGAGGCTGTGATTTCCACGTCTAAAGGGCTGAGATGCAGGGTCAAGGAATACGAGGTGGAGGAAAGTAGGTTGGCTGGAAGCTGGAAATGAAAGTTGCAAGTCCAGTGGAAGTAGATGTCCAGATTTACTGCTTTATGCAATTTGAAAAACATTTTTTAATGCACCTGAGTCTCGTTATGATATTAAAATGAAATGGTCAATTAGACAAGAAGTAATAGGGAACCAGAAGAAATAGTGGTCGTCCTATATATATTTTACATGAGAAGAAAACTGGGCATCTCCTTCTAATGCAGCTACCCCCATTGTACAGGGTGCCCTGTTATATACTAGCATTCTTTCTGGTAGTTTTCACAGCCTGGCTCAAGATCATAAGCCCACCTCTGGAGATATTTTGGCAAGGTAGTCTAAAACAAAGTTTACACATTGACTCCTTTTAATCATGTTCTAACGCTTTCATGAGTGTTAAATTGACTTAGGTATAAAGACGTCTGAGTGAAAAACCTAAAGCGGATAGATAAGACAATAAACAATATGTGACATTGCCTCCCTGTATGTCTTTTATAACCCTTATTTGGCACATCATTTATTGCAGAATGGAGGTAGCATTATACCTTATCCAGTCTAAAACACTGGACTCTGCTTTCCAGGTCCATCATATTTAAAACTCCTGTTGGTGGCAGTGGAATTTAACTCCATCTAATGCAATCAAGTCGGTGACTATTTTCTTTGTAAGAGGATCCCTGGAGCTGACTGAAGCCTGTTAAATACTCAGCTGCTCGTTCAAAATGTAGCAGCGTCCTGCCTGTAGTAAAACTACTTCAGCTCTTGGCATTTCTAGACTTTTGTCTGAATGCTTAGACTTCCAATTTGGGCAAAAGGGTTTTTTTCTGGGGAGGTGGTGGGAAGGGATTTAGTCTCCAAATCATCTTATCTGCAAGCTATTCTTTTATTTAGGGTACTTACCCTAACTGTGCCAGGTCAGCGAAGTTTATCTTTGTAATCTGATTCTTATATTTACTGAGCAGACTCGTCCTTGTTCTGCCTAGTCCAACCATTTTTAAAAAACTGTGCATCTCATGTATTATTTTGTTCTGCTTTTCCCCTTTTTAGGTGGGCTGGTTTCCATCAACTTATGTTGAAGAGGACGAATGAATTTAAAACTTTCCTCTGCTGACCAGCAGTTTCAGGGATTGTAAAAACTTAACATCTTTGAAGTGTTATTGGTCTTGTTAAGTATTTAAACAGCAGCATTTCTGTCTGTCTGAACCTTCCAGTCTTAATGTTGGGATTTATACAGAAGTTCGTGCTGACACATTATTACCTTGCCCAGAGCTGTGCAAGAAACAACCTGCCAGTTTACCATCACTGGGGATCAGTACAAAGTCCAACCCTCACCTTCCCAGAAGATCTCTGGAAAACAAAATTTCTTCATGCTCCTTTTCATTTCACCCTGTACTACACCATGAACACTAGCTATGGCTGAATATTTAATAAGTCTCTTTTCTTCTAGCTGACATCTGTGATGGTACAAGGAGATGAAGGCTTATTCCTTATCACTGTGTGCAGAAAACAGAGTTCAGTCATTCCAGTGGGCATAAAGCATAGTCAGTGGGCTTGTCCTGAAACATCAAACTACTTATCACCTTACAAACAGTTTTACGCTCACAAAAACATTCTGAAGGAAATGTGAATGTAGTGAACAGGAGCAGCGTTCATGCATGTGTAATTAGTTAACTGACTACTTTGAGGTCCTGCCTAAATCTTCTAAAAATTTGTTTAAAGACAACATTCTAAAATGGTGTAGTGATGTGCTATTGCTTGAAAAAGAGTCCACAAAGTGGAATTGTGGGATCCTCTCTTTGTCATCCCAAGTTTTTTTGTGTGACGTATCTTCATTTAAGCAGCTGACCACAAATGTGCAACTGAGGATAGTCATGACAAGCAGAGTTTTAAAATTTCCAGCATTAACATTACATAAATATTGTAGACCTGTTCTGTAGGAGTATACACTAATGCAAGGTGATGTCACTTCTCAAGAACCAAAACCTCTTGATTGATTCAGATGAACTTTGATGCTTCCAACTCTAAGCTCTCTTTTCCTAGTTAGACAGGAGCTTCTATCACCTTTTGTGCTCTTGCAAGGTAATGCAAAGGAAACTTGCAGACTTTGTGCCCTTTCCTCACTCGTTCCCTGGAATGTTAATGGCAGTTCAAAGAGTGAGCGGTCTTGTTGCAAGGAAAAATGTGTCTAGGTTAGCTAGTTTGAAACATCAGGCCTTGCAGAGTGGTGCCCACCCCTTGGTCAGTGTTTTAATGTATTTATGGAGGTTCAGAAGTGCTGTAGTTATGAGCTACAATAAACGTGGGTGATGACTTCAGATGTGCGTTTTGAATACTTAGATACTGTCTCACTTGGCTTGAAAACTTCTAAGAAAATAAAGCTCTTAAATGCATTTTCTTTCTAGGGTAACGTTGACCAATGAAGAAAGTTAATCCATGCTGTCCCATGTCCCCTCTTTTGCTTTTTCTGTCCTCTTTTCACATCTTGCAGTTAGTGTGCATAGATACTGCATGATTGAACGCTGCAGTTTTTCCTACTCTACAAGCAACGTAATATCCACTGTTCGTCCACAGAGCAGAATCTGCTAGTAGGTATTTCAGATTCTTTCTGGCAGTCCCCAGCATTCCTTGCTCTTTCTGGCCATCAGGAAGAACCAAGCATAGTGCAGAGGATTCACAATAATCCCCTTCATCTCTGCAACCATCTTACCCATGTGCCACACCTAGTGTACGCTGCTATGTGACCAGGTGAGAGAGGGGATCTTCTAAGTAGACATCCTCCACTTTTGAGATTCAGCCTTGCAGATGAAACTCTGCTATAACTTTTCAAGGATTTACCTCAAAATTATGCAAACTGTGATCGTGTTGAGTACGTTACTTGATGGAACAATTGAGAGCATTTGTAAATATGTAGATTATGCAAAAAATATAATTTGTAAATTATGTGTACAGCAGTGTAGACTAGGGTATACTGTCTTTGATCATGTTTTGACATGCAGTTTTATTGTCCATTGTGAGCCTGATCCTATATTCCTTAAGTAGACAAAGTCGATTCTTTTACAGTTTTGCCTGCTCAAGGGGTAGAGGAGTAGGCTCTAGGCCTGTGAAGTGTTTAGTGCTTTGCTGTCATATAGTTCTGAGAAGAGGCAGTTTAACTCAATACGAGTTGAGAAATACATCAGTCGTTTTCAACAGCTTGGTTTCAGAATCATTTTGAGTAGTCTCTCCATCCTAAAGTTGCTGTAAAGCTTTTAAGCAATCCCTGAGCCGAGGAATCAGCCCTTGAGACGATGAAAGCCATAGCTGAACTTACCTTTGTGGCATAAATCTACATGTCATTGTCTGTGTTCAATGCCCTGTATAGACTGAGTTAATGCTGCATCTTAAACTGTATTTTGAGTACCAAAGACTTCCTAAATATTCCGAGTGTCTCTTACATGTGCTGCTTTGTTTGTATGGAGGTTTTGTTGTCATGCAATAACAGAGTTACAGTACTTTAATTTGTACTATTTTGTAAATATGTTAAATACAATAAAGTGGTTAACTTTCTGTTTAATGGTATGTGTCAAGATGTGCAGCTGGCTAGTGTGAAGGTTGTGCTTCCTTTGTCCAACCACCTTCTCGTTGTGGGCAGAAGTTGATGATGTTCTGTTTTGACTTCCTAGATTTGCACAATCCTCGTTTAGCTGTAAACTGAGCAGTCAATGTGGATGGGATCGTATCGCTTTCCTTGAGGGCTTTTCGTTGTTGGGATACTTTGCCTTCTGACGGAATCGGGGGGGTGGGGTTGTTTTGTTTTTAGCTATAGAGAACATTGTGGAATCAAATACTATCGATTTTTCTCTGTCGAAGATAATTTTTGTAGTTTTTTGATTGAAGAAAAAAGTTGTTCTTAAAAAGTTTGCTTTTATGTGTCATAGCAGTGTCCTTTCTCTTCCACCTTCTGCTTTGTCCCTCTGTCATATGTGAATTAACACACAAATTCAGGAGCTCAGGTCTGAAAATACAGTATGTGCCTCCTTTCATGGGCCACTTGATAACCTTTTCATGGTGTAACCCATTTGTGCATTTTTTACAATATAACATTCATTACTGATATGTTTATAAAATATTTTTGGACAGGTGAATTAATTCAGAGAGGTTGTGATGATACAATTGCAGTGTTGTTTCATTGTGTCCCTTCTAGTTTTCAGAGGCAGAGATTTCCTTGTGGAACTGCCCTTCTAACAGATAATTAGTAAACTTAATGAAGCATTTGCACATCTCTGCAGATGTAAGGTATAATTTTCCTGTTACCCATGAACATATCACATAACTAAGAGTCACACCTAATGCAAGATGCAAAAATGTTTCTCAGTTAAATCCTCTTGTTAACAGCATCATGCTCAGTCACAGACGTTCTCCTTCCCCTTGTGTGTGAGAAGAGATGTGTGTCCTCTGATGGGTGAGAAATTGAGAAGGCGCTGTAATTAGGGCACAAGAACCAGTCGCGACTGTGTTCTGGAGAATTTTTTCAGTTGTAAGGCTTGGAAGCTCATTTGAAAATCTCAGCTTGAAAAAACATCTAATTTGAACAATAAAAATTATGCCAACCAGGATACCTTTCTCCTTTGTGTTGCAGGCAAACTCTAGATGCTCTGTGAAGGAAAAGGTTGATTCTCAAGGTTTTAGCAGTTCATAAGGGTGAGAGTGAGGTGCTGTCTAGAAAAAAGTGAAGCTGGGCATTTTGTACAAACAAGCCCCAGACCCAGGTTTTGTTCTGTTGATTTCGACGTTCAGTGCAAAAAATGTTTGTTTCTATTTCACGATCAGTGTTACCAACACGTAGGCAGAAGAGCTGCAATGGCAGGTATAATTTATGCACTAGCACTGTCACAGCTTCATCGGCAGTATTGACACTACAGTGAATTAGCTCTTGTCTCTTTGCTACAAGCTGGGCTGCTGAGAGCCCTACAGTACTATTTTATCTGCAGTTCAAGTTCTTCCTTTCAGAGAGCACTGCTCATTCAATTTGAGTGACAGAGGAAGCACTCCCTCCTCCCCATTTTGCTGCTGAGCATGACATTACATGACATGGAGTATCCCTCTGGTTAGTTTGGGTCATCTACCAGCTCCTATTCCCTGGGAGGGAGGGCGCAGCGTAAGAAACCGGGACGGCCTTGGTGCTGTGCAGCACTGCTCCGCAATGCTACGCCATCAGGGTGTTGTCAGCCCTGGGTTTGTCACAGATCCAAGGCACAGCACTGTAAGAGCTGCCGTGAAGAAAGTTAACGCCGTTTGGGCCAGACCCAGTACAGCGGGCATAAAGGTAAAATGGCTGTGTGGATTAGCACGTAACGCGCAGTGCTTTAGCAAGCCACGGTACTATCTGTCCTCATCAAATTCAGGTGGCGTCGTGTCATCACTGGCATACAACTTTGAATCTTGGAAGGTATTCGTGTAAGAGAAAGAAGTTAAAACACTCCCTAGCCGTTCTTGAAATGTGCCGTGGCATCTTCGCCCTTACCTAGATGTCCGCTGTATGGAGGAAGGGTACTTCTGAGTAATTCTAACTTCATAAAGCTGTGAGATGAGACGTTAAAGCTATCTGCTTCGTCACAAAATGCTGAAATGTGTAGTGCATGTATAATTAACTAATAGAAATACAGAAAGGTTTAAGCATCAGAGAATGCAGCAGGGTGATTCATTGTGTTATCTTAGCAACTTCCTTTTCAAGAACAAAGAGCCATTTGTTTTTATAGCAAATGAGATTTGGGTTTCTGATTTAGTTTTATAATTCCTGATCTGCTGTAGTGTCTTCTGTCCACTCACTGTAAGGATCTCTGCTGCTTACACAACTGGAAAGTTAGATTTTTATGTAATAAGCCATCTGAAATGTGTGACTTACTGGTGGATCTTTCTGGGTTACAGTTTTTTACCTGGTAATGTGCTTTTCAGAAAATAAGTGAGTTCATTTTAAAATGTTGCAATCTGACCTTAAGTAAACTCACAGTTACAATGAATGGCAGATTTGGAGGTGGCTGTTTGCCAAGGGGCACGCGGCTGGTTTGCTTCTTTCGGAACCAGTTTTTCATATTAATTGTGTAACGTGTGGCTTTAGGGAGAACAGAAATAGAGAACAAGAAGTAAAATGTTGATACTGTACCGTATGTATTAGAAATAACCTGGTGTATGATAACTTTTCTAAATGATTGCCCAAGATATCGAATGTCTGTTGATAACATTGGATTGGAAACAGAAATTCTCTAATGCTGTTATATGGGAAGACTTAGCTAATGGACTTGGTCCCAGTCCTACCAAATAACTCTATAAATCTGTCTTCAATTAGTTGTATTTTTTCCCAAAGCAATTAAAAGGTTTCCTCAAGGAGATGAAATATTATTCCTAGGATTAAAATTCTTACTCCTGCATAAGGCTAATGGAAACACGTACAATTGAAGGAACGCTTTTCTCTGGTCGTTCTCTGGTTGGTGTCCCTGTACCTTGTAAGCTATTAATGATGTGCAACGTGCCAGGAGGTCCCTGCCCTACTAAGTTACCGGGTAATGCACAAACACCTTTCCTATCTCTTTTCCCAGATATTTTGGTTTTGAATCCTGAGGGTTTTTTCTCTTCCCCTTCCTGTCAAGTTGCTATTTAAACTCGCTACCTCAGAAAGGCCAGTTAGCTAAAAACTGTGAACGCAGTGGCTTGGGAGCTTTTTCTCCTTTGCTCCCCTGCTGCTTAAGATAGAATGGCTGTAAGGATGGTATAGAAAACTTGATTTTAGGTGCGAGAGGGGAATGCTTACCTCAGAAGAGTTTGTAGGCCAGTTTTATTCTCTCGATTTGATTTATCTATGAATATAGCTTCATTAAACTTGGACTGCCTTGTGTTTGTGGTGGATGAAAGAAATTCCCTGGAACTGTGTGTTCTGTAATGTTCTGGGTGTCATCTGGGTGTCTGGGTTCTTCACCACTTGAATACTCTACATGCTGAAAGGGAGGCTTGTTTTCATAGGCTTGTTTTCATTCAGTCTCTTTTTTTTTTCCTTTTTTCTTTTTCCCCTCCCCCCCCCCCCCCCAGTTCACAGAGACTGTTATAAAATCCAGCTGAGGTGTGGTACAAGTCCACATGCCCAATCCCATAGGCATATAAGGCGTCAGGAATATTAACGTGGAGAGAAGGAAAACACAGGCAGATCATAAAAGCAATCATGCCTGATTTTTGTTTGTTAATTTTTGTTGAGAAGGGTGGGGTGGGACTTTCATTACCTATTATATCAGCGGCTCTATTCCCAAGAAAAATCCCAAGTAAAGGATGCAGTAGCAGGTTGTCTTTTCAAATTTTGTTTAAAGAAAAAAAAAAAAAGAGATTTATTGTTTTTACAGTTGCATAGCAATGCAAGCATATCCAGTTGGGTCAGGTGAGGAGAGGTATTAGAAGATTAAAAGGCAGACTGCTCTCCAAATCAGTATGTCACTGTGACTTTTTCCAGATAGTAAGTTGTGGAAAATCAGGCCCCAGCAATCTAAACAAAATCTAGATACAGCTTTTCAGTCTTTGCATCTTTGATTCATGCTTTGGGGGAACATACCTTTTTTCCTACATTCTCCTGAACATGGGAGCGCAGGCGTAGTCTTCCTGTCGCCGGAGTGTGAGTACTACTCAGATTTATACAGTAAGACCAGATGCACAAACTCCTTTTTATTTTGTATCTTCTAGGACATGCTAGTGAACACTCATATCAGTATAGAAAAGATTTCTCCAGAAAATATTTCTGATTACATTATTTCTTTTGCCTGCTACCCAAAGAGCCGCACGGCTTTAGAAGAAACAAGCTTCCAAAAGCAATGATTCCCCACTTGTACATTCTTCACTTGCGAATCTCCGAGGGCCTCAGTCTGCCTACGGGGACTTAAGTTTCATACCGTGCTCAGGGATGTCCATTTCAAGTGTGACCTTCCTCCAGCAAACAAATTCTTGACTAACAGTACTTTTTGTTCTCTAGAAAATACATTTAAAATATTTTCAGGTGATGTCATGCAAGCATTGGCTGCAAGTGGGCTGGAGGATAGGATCCTAATCACCCAGATACCAATGAACTGGTAATTTAGAAAAGAGGATGCAATTAAATAAGAATATCTGTGAAGTTATATGTACAGGTGGAAAGAGTTGTCTACACCAGTTAAGACTGGGCAACTTCTGGCTAAGCAGCAGTACTGCATTGAAGGACTGAGGGAGAAAAATAAAAGCAAACCATGGACAGAACATGAGTTAACAGTATTTTACTGTGAAGAAGGTAAATACGGTCTTGGTGTATAGTGATGGGAACATCACCCATAAAATGTGAAGTAATCAATTTCTGGTAATGCTTTGGCTGAAGTACTTTGTCCAGCTTTGGGCACTAAATTGTTTATAAGGTGTAGTCTCATTGAAAATACTCCTGGAGAGACTAACAAGGAGGCGTAAAGAAACTGGAGTTGTTTGCACGAAATTCTAGAACAGGCTAACGGGGCGGTGCTAATGGCATCCAAACATGTGAGGGGGCTTTGTGTAAGAGAGACCGAACTGCTCCCCACAGTCAGTGTAAACAGTACCAGAAAAAACCAACCTTGAACTGGAGCAAGGAGGTTTAGTCTTCAGGGAAGTTTTCTGAATATCATAGAATCATGGAATCGTTAAGGTTGGAAGAGACCTCTAGGATCATCAAGTCCAACCGCCAACCCAACACCCCCAGGCCTCCTAAACCATGTCCTGCAGTGCCGCGTCTGCATGTCTTTTAAACACCCCCAGGGACAGTGACTCCCCACCTCTCTGGGCAGCCTGTGCCAGGGCCCGACCACTCATGCAGCGAAGTCATTCTCAAGCCACCTAGATGCAAAATTGTCTGGGAATCTCCAGCACTGGAGGTTTTTAAGATATGGTTAGCTAAACATATGTCAGGGATAGTTTATATAGTTAAAGATGCTCGAGGTAAATACCACACGTTCTTTTGGAGCTCCTGCTATACTACCTTTCTTCAATCACCTTTCAGCTGTGCAGTGCTTCAGTCAACTGCTGGTGTTTGCCAAAATCCCATACCAATATTCTAGCAACATAGAGAGGAAAGGATACGTGAAAGGTAATGGGATGAACGTCCAACATGGAGCTAGCAGGCTGCTAAATATGCAGTTTGAATGTTTATGAATTAAAACAGTGTCTCCAGGAGATGCAATTGGCTCATATTTAGCTCACAGTAGCGTAAGAATGGTGTAAAAGCACAGTCTTAAGAGTTGGTTCACAGTGGGAAGCATGAGCTAAACAGCATTATTACAGTTGGTCAGTTTATTTTTGATGGAACATACTGTTGCTGCAACATATGCAGTGTTGTCAAAATCAAACTTTTTCTAAGTATGCATTGCTTTCAGGGAAGGCCAACAAGGCAGGCAGGTCACGTACCATGACTTTTGCTCTGTTCCAAACAGATGGAAAATGGAAGATCTGAGAAAGAGATGACTTTGCTTCAAGCATTCTTCCCTGAAATCTTCCAAAACGACATTTTTATAAAACAAAACCCGGTCATTTAGTTCTCATGCAGAATTTGCAAAAGTACTATAATATTAAAATTTGTCCATAAAAGAGAGTGTGACAAACAAGCTATCAGCATGACTGCAATCTTTTTTAACGTCAAATGATTGAACACAAGTGCTAAGATTAATTCTGCCTGGTGTCTGAACACATCTTTTTCTTGTTTGCCTTTTTCTAGATGAACAACAGATAAGCTTTTTTGTTAGCTTTTGGCACAGCATCCTTCTCTCTGTTCTGAATGTGTATATGGGGATGCAATGGTTTGTCTTAGACGCAGTTGAATTTAGTCTCGATTTTTTGATTGTCATGAGTATTTTGTAGTTATTCGTGAAATAAATCAACAAGCAGATAAAACAGCTGTTGTCCAAATGAAAGGCATTCAGTCAGTAAGACTAACACACCTAGGTATTTTCTCTTCCTGGCCCTTCATCAGGCATGCACTGTGAAGAGAAGAGTTTTATTTGAATGCCACTGCACGAACAGTTCTAATTACTAATAGTATTAATCAAACTATTTAGTAGTGTAGTGACATTAAGTAATAATTAATAGACCATGTGATGTGTGGCTGCATGAAGTGACAATCATTAACCTGTGACATAACAGAACACGCCTGGAGAGCAACCGGCATGCGATGTGCCACTGTTCTTCCCTGTGTCGCTGAGTTTGGCCTGGCTTCGGTCGTAAAATGAAGCTGGGTTCAAAACGCAGAACCTGTTAGCGTGACTGGTGCTTGGAGCGTATGCATGGTTCACTGCGCGTCAGCCTGAGCTTTGACATGGTGGTTGAACCTCTTGTCATCGCGGCTGCTTATCTGGGAGCTGGTATTGATGGGTCCTTGTGTGGTTCCACCTTGCCTTCAGAGTGTTCGCAAAGGTCAGGATTTGCTCTAGTGCTATATTAATTTTTAATAAATTCTAAAAACTATTATCTAGACACTGAAGTTACAACTGTATCTGTATAAGATTGCGTTACACAGTATGCATTCAAATGTGCATACAGAGTATTCTTTGTGGTCTGTGTCGTTAGCCAGTATTTATAATCTTGCTGCTTTAGGAGGAGAAAAAAATTATGTATTTCATTGGTGCAGCCTAGAAAGAGTATACAGAGTATATTTTTCCATTTTCCAGACCAAGAATCAGTTTTCTTTCCAGAGATCAAGGTTTCTGGTGAATACTTTGTTCACAGAAACACCCTTTTAGTCTCATTTGTGGCTTTTTTCTATGCCTGTATATTGCTTCCCTGGTTTCTTACGCGTTTTTGTTTCCTTTCTTCCTCTCCCTCTCCTCTAATGACATGAACAGAAGAACACTCCAGTCAACCCCTCATCCCTGTTTTGGAAAGCAATATCCAGAGAGGCCTGTTGCCAGCCTGTGTTAAGTTTTCACAAGGAGTATCTTGCCTTGGGCAGTGCCAGTGCAAGAAGCACTTAACTTTTTTTGCTTCACATAGTCAGTGTGAAAAATGCTTAGTAGAGCATTAACTTCAACTTGTGAAGGACAGCTATTAAAGCAGCTCGGAACACTTTCCAGCACGGTAACACAGCGTGGTGTGTATATGTGAAATACAGGCAACCCTGTGGAATACAGGTAGTAGCAAACGCAGAAGCAAAACACACAATCAAGTAAGATCAACATTTCATCTGTTTTTTCCGAAAGGGAGCATTTCTTGTAGCTATTGTATTTTGCATTTATTTCTTTAGAAAAATATTCATGTTCTATATTGAACATTTCGGTAAGAACAGGACCCGAAATAGAATCACCGTATCACCTGCTCAGTGGTGGCATTTTCTTATGCAGGAGTTTATAGGATGCTCTGTGTTCGGCTTCTTGTGAGGCTGGGAGGTAGTTTTTTGTAAGAGGTAACTGAACACTCATTTTAACAACATTCTGTCAAGTAATGAACTTTCCAGAGATTTTATATTATTTAAAAATCTTTCGTACGGTTCTTCTACTTAAGTGATCTGTTGTGATCATGCAACAAAATAGCTTGTTAGGAGGGGGAAAACTCTAAAATCCTTTAAAATATGCTTAGACATATGGGGTTACTTTCCAGATCAGAATTCACCGTTACACTTTCTAGCATAACACTAGAATCGTGTTATATTTTCTTTAAGCTTCTAAGATGAAAAAAATGTCTGGAGCACAGACCCTGGGGGACGTCCAGTATAGCCAACAACTTCAGAAGCAGCTCAAGCTTGACCAGAACTGGTAAGTTCAGTTGTAACCGTGGACCTTTCATTGTCAAAAGGGCACAGACTGGTGCAGACTGAAGCCACACGGGTCAGTCACGATGTGTGCTCTTGAGATTGAGTCAGCGCATGAGTTTTAGCAGTGATGGGGCCTGAGGACATGTCTTAGAGTAAGCCGTAGTTCTCTGGCAATCACATAACGTAACTGTCCAGAAGATTATATTCCAGCTGCATCTCAAGCAAACTGATCCTCAGTGCGTAGGGAGGAACGTGTCGGCACCCTTGCACCACCTGCGTGAAAGCTGAGGTTAAAGGCACAACCCCAAAGTTGCACAGATGCCTCATCTTCAGTTACTGCAGTGGGACCTAAGCATTCCTAAGCCTGAGCCTAAAAGCTACGCTAATCCTAGAGTGTCAGAAATGAAGTAGACCAAGAATCAAGACCTATTGCTTTTACTCAGCTCTGTTGTCCATTAAAGGAAATGCTTTGAGAACAGCTTTTTAGAATTTGGAAGCCTGATATTTTTGACAAGGGTCCCTAGGATGAAGAATCTGCTGAGAAGAGTTTGAGGAGCATTAATTGTGTCTGCCTCCTCTGTGTTTAGTATTACTTGCTTGGGGTTTATGATTCCAACGCTAAATGCAGAAGGAACCCAAGTATTTCCACATTTGTTGGATTCAGTTACAATTTACCCAAAGGGCAACAAAGCCCTGTTAGCTGAAAAGAAACTGCTCTGTCTCTCTGTTCGTGAATTTCTGAGACTCTGAGAAACTAATGCCACCCTTAACAAACACGTTAATGTTATGAATTTTTTTAAAAAAAGCAACCCCTCATTACTTTCATAACAATAAAAGACGATCAACAGCTGTCCCACGTGTAATGAAGTCAGGAGGGTCAAATTAGGCTCAATCTGGCCATACTAAAGTGAAGAACATGCAACTACCAGTACTGAAGGGCTGCAGGCCTGTTCGTAGAGATGTTATGCAGTAACCAGGTGGACAGAAGTATGAAACTTGGCAACTGAAATCTACAGGTGTGAGGCAATTTGCTGACCTGATGGAACCAGGATTTCTTTATGATACTGCAGTTACTGTAGTCTCAGAGAAGATGCCGTTCACTTTTAAAGACATAATAAATACTGCTGGGAGTTTGTAATTTATAGGTATTGCAAAGATGGTCAACAAGGATTCTAAGATGCTCTGTTTAAATCCCATAAAGAAAAAGCTGTAAACTCTCCAGGGTAATGGCTGAGACAAAGATTCCACTTGTGTTGACTGTGTTTCCTTCCTCTAGTATGGGCAGAAGTGGTCAAGGGCAGATTATTCTTTCAGTGGCAAAACACTTTTGACCAGCGAGTGCTGCTCCCTGGAGTGCCTCAGACCAGTGAATGCTCGCTGGTTAGTAGTCAGTCGCTGTTAGCTAGGTAAGTGTTCTCATATTGTTACAATTCTGCACAAACCTGAGGATTCCTGGTACGTATGCAGAAAGAACAATATAGCAGAAAGCTGCCAGCGTGGCAAGTGATCGTGTTTATCAAATGGCTTTTATTTTTCTCTTTGCTTCTTTCCCCATCCCTAATTTTCCTCTTAGGCGTTGTCGAAAAGCATGTGTTCCTTTGTCTCATTTATAGTGTCACACTTGGAAAGTTTCTTACCTGACAGAGACAGCGGCTTAGCAGTTCCGGTGTGCTGTGGGGGCTGCTGATTTGCTTAGCTTGCTTCCGTTGAGGCACACCGATACGTTACACCGGAGTCGGGTGGCTGTGAACAGACACTATTCACAGTAACTATGAATCCCTTGTAAACACCCAGCACTTCTGCCTGGTTTTACATATGAATCGATAGTCTCTTTGCAGCTGAGCAGATCATGAAATTTCTAATATCACTAAACAAGCAGCAGCATGAAGATATGATTGCCTAAAAGCAGGTGCTAGAGCTAAACAAATGGCTTTATTGATTCTCTTAGGTTTAATTAAAATTTCAGAAAATCCCCACCCTGCCTCTTTCTTTGGCCTTGTGAATTATCAATACAGCGTAGGCATGGTTTCCTTATTAGCTTCTGGTACTTTAAGAACAAGTAGCATCATACTAAGACTTAAGGATATATTCTGCGGTGTTTATACATGGGAAAAATAGATACTTGTAGTGAAGAGATTACTGTCCCAAAGGCTTTTTGGTTCTTTAAGGTCTCCCTCTTCATAATAAAGTTGGCAACAGATTGATTTAGAGAACTTGAGAATTCTATTGCTGAAGGAAAGCATAATATTTGTACAGGGTGGGGCGACGGCTGTGCATGCACAAGAAAAATTATCTGCGTGAGTAACGACGACAAAGCAATGGGCCTGAGTGACCCGAGTGTTTTGAAGGCTGGGTGGAATTCAAAGGGGTATTTTAAATGAGCTTTTAGGAAAACACCAAAGTTTCCAGCTACTGCAAACCAAACAACAGTTGATCAGTAAGGTGGTGCATAGGCCAGTGTGGTGTGAGAAGCTGCTCTAAAGGTTTTTCCATCACGCATTTGCCCCACAGCTGGCACAAGCATCTTCTGACCTGTTCGGCAACGGTCAGTGGCCAGCAAAACGAGAACAATCCCGAACTCTGGCCGCCCCAGTACTGCAGATTCCTGGGCAAAGTCCACTCACAATTTGTACCCATTATTCCTCAGAGGGAGACGAGGGCTCCAAGCAGCGCATTTGAATGGAGGAAATCAGACGCTACTGTCTTATAAATGCACGCTGGAAGATGTCTAAGTCTGTTAACTTGTTATGCTTAGTGTGGTCATATAGGGACAGGATTCAGGGGAAGCTTTTGATCAATATTCTAATCATTGCTGTGGTGGGAAAAACGGCTAGCTGGTGAGGCAGAGATCTCTGCTAGGACTGGGGAGAGACGAGATTAGTTCAGGGGCACCCTACAGGGGACAGCCTAAACTTGTACGGGAAGGAAAGAGATATTTTAAAAGAATGACATGTAATTCTAGCACGGAATGTCCCTGTAGGAAATACAAGTCAAGTGCACCAATAAATGAAAGAGGAAAATGCCATGGAAGGCAGTAAATCAAAAAGTAATTGATTGGAATATTTAGAGAGCTTGATTTCAATTGCTGAAAGTGAGACAATGGCATACTGCAGAAGTCTGAGGTTTGGAAGGAGAGACTTGCAGTACTTACTGTTCAGCCTTCTTCATCACTTCCCAGAAGGGGTGTGCTGGAGGGGCACAGCAGCTGACCCTGGAGGACATGGCCTTAGTCCTCATTTTGGCACACTGCATAGCTTCAGTGTTTTCAATAGCTTGACAGTTTAAAATCAGTTTTAAATGGAAGAATTAGGCCATTAAGCCCTAGATTTGGTGGGAATGGAAACTCCCTAGGAGCACTGCTGTTTGCTGGGTAGCACTGCAGCTCCTTGGGGTCTGAGGGCACCCTAGTCTCAAAGCACTGTAACTACCGTTTCCACTTGCTTTTGTGGCTTGTACTGCATTGAATGCTTATTAGAACTAAATTAAGGTCAGTCAAGCTACTGATAATTCCAGAAAAGTTATACACTTCTGCCATCTCTCCTACATTTTCACTGATAACTTCATGTTTGATTTTGCTTACATTTTAACATTTTCAACAGAAATGGCAATTATTCTTTGTCAAAATCCAGCCATTACTCTTGCCAAAAAGACGTATGATGCATTAGCTTAAGGGCAATTGCTAATAACTATGTAGGTGACATTCAGTTACATAGGATGGGCAAGTCTACGTATGTCTTTGTCAAGTGGTCCGGGTTGGCATACACTGTAGTTTACACTGTTTGGGAGCGCTGCTGAGCTAACCATGTAAAACCAAGCCAAAACAAATTTCACTTTGGCTTTGATACTATTTTGCTATGATTAACATCAGTGCTCTTCTGGGTTCATTGAAGTCTTTATGTTCGTATTTTATAACTGCAACTGAAGTGAGCTTGCTGGAGGAGCATTTAGTTGCCATATAGTCTCTCTAAGCATTTGTGATCATAAAATCATGGAATGGTTTAGGTTGGAGGGGACCTTTAGACGCCATCCAGTGCAGTGAGCAGGGACATCTTCAACTAGATCAGCAGAGCGCGATCCAGCCTGACCTTGAGTTTTTCCAGGGCTGGGGCATCGACTACCTCCCTGGGCGACCCGGGCCAGTGTCTCACCACCCTCATTGTAAAAAACGTCTTCCTTATATCCAGTCTGAATCCACCCTCTTTTAGTTCAAAACCATCACCCCTTGTCCTATCACAGCAGGCACTGCTAAAAAGTTTGTCCCAATCTTTCTTACAAGCTCCCTTTAAGCACTGAAAGGCCACAATAAGGTCTCCCCGCAGCCTTCTCCAGGCTGAAGAGAGGCTAACCTTCTTGGCCTTTCTTCATAGGAGAGGTGCTCTGTCCCTCGGAGCGTTTCTGTGCCCCCTCTGGCCCCGCTCCAGCAGCCCCGTGTCTGTCCTGTGCTGAGGAGCCCAGGGCTGGAGGCGGCGCTGCAGGGGGGTCTCACAGAGCGGGGCAGGGGGGCAGGACCCCCTCCCTCGCCCTGCTGCCCGCGCTGCTGGGGATGCAGCCCAGGGGACGGCTGGCCTTCTGGGCTGTGAGTGCACATTGTTGGCTCATGTCTGACTTTTCCGACACCAGTGCGCTCAAGTCCCTCTCCGCAGGGCTCTCAGTCCCTCCATCCCCCAACCTGTATTGATACCAGGAGTTGCCCGGACCCAGGTGCAGGACCTTGCACTTGGCCTTGTTGAACTTCATGAGGTTCACATGGACCCCCTTCTCGAGCTTGTCCAGCTCCCTCTGGTTGGCATCCTGCCCCTCAGGTGATGACAAATCTTTCTGATTACTGGGAGGAAGGGACTAAATTATATTTTCTTGCACTGTTCCAGCTTGTGTAAGATATACGTTGCTTTGCTAGACCCTACTATTCTGTCCATGTTAGTTCGCTTTCACCTGTTACCTCCCAAGAATGTTTTGGAACCTGATAAAACATCCCGTGTCTTGTTTCATTGCCAACGGACCTGGGGCCACATTTTAGAGTATTCAAATGCATTTGCGAATCCCATGTTATATCTGCATCTTTGGAGCTTTAAAAATCAGGTTCCACTAACACAGCTGAAACAGGCGCAGGTGTTTTCTGTTATAACAAGAAGAGTGGGAGTTGGCATCAGCTGTGCATGAGGTAGGGGAATAAGCTGCTGTGCTGGTATGATGTAAATATATTTTATTTCCTTATGAAGAGAAAAATTCTCATGGCAAAGATTTTATTTACTTATTTTAAGACAGGTATGCCGTGTTTCTTCACATCTTTACGTACTGGCAGGCCTCCATTTTCTCATAGAGTTTGACTTGATACATTTTCTGGATAAAATTGTGGCTGCATTGAAGTCAATGGCAGAACTTGGCAGAGTTCAGGAAGCAGTTTCTACACACTAAATACAGACGCCTGTGTTAATTCTACTTCCAGTGATTAGTTCAGATGTTGTTAGCCATGTAATTTGCTAACTGGAGAAGCAGTCACCGCAGGACAGACTTCAAGCATTGCTACATTTCAAGTCCAAACCAGCAATGACCATGTATATCTAATTATCTGAGCAAGTTGTACCTATAACCTCCCTTTAAGGCTTCAGGAGACCCGTATGATGCCCACCGCCCTCCTTGTTCTGAAGAGATCCTCTGCTTATCGGCTTGTCCCTTTCAGAGGGAGCTGGCTAGGCTGGCTAATCATCTTCTCTGCATCTCCCTATGCTGCCTGAGGGAAGCACATCCCAGATCCCTCTGACTACTTTGTCAGTGTCTCCTGTTTCTAGGTACCTTCCTGTTTCCCCGTAGCACCTGCCCAGGCCATGCTGGCCTTTGACAGTCTGTTGTCAGCACTCACCCAGTCTTACTGCGTTGGTGTAGCGCTGTACCACATCTTGTCTTTTTACAGGGACTTCAGGCATAGGTACAGACCATTCCTTCCTCTCAAATCACACACTTCTTGCTGATCAGCTCCTGCAGTCCGTGGCCTTCTAAAAGCAGTGTTCCTTATTTATGCTTTTAGTTATCTAAGGTAATCTAGCTAACCTGGCACCTAAACATTTTAAATGTTCCTTTTCAGAGAGTAGCAGCTTTCAGCTAATAACCAGAGCCCTTCAGTCATCTTTAACATTATTTTCTAAGTGATCATCCACATAGAACAGACTTGTCCTCAGACGCACACGCAGAGAACCTAGTAGCAAAAAATTCCCATGGACAGCACTGTGGGTATACAGGGTGATTTCTTACCAGCTGTTACGCAGTGCCTCCACCAGCATGTTTCCACCTCGGATCACCTTTAATTTGCATCAAGAAAGAATAAATCCTTCATGAAAGAATCCCATGTGTGTCTTCTGCAACAAGACACAGCATTTGTGAAGACAAACTGGCTGCAAAATTTGCACAGCTACTGAGTTCCTAGAAATGCAAACGTACATAACCTTATAATTTCCTTCTTAATAAGATTTGAATGGGTAGTAAATTTTTCCTTTCTGCATCTTACAGTAAACATCTCACTTCCGACCAGAGTAATTAGAACAAACCCCAAAAATCCAAGGCTATGGCAGCAATTCTGCCAATATTGAGAAAGAAACTTTTTTTTTTTTAAAATACACGGGAGCTGATTTAGGAATTCAGAATTTCTGGTAACATGGCCATTTGAAAGCTGGGGGTTGGCTTCCGAGCCAGTCCTTGCCTGAGGGGACTCTGCCTGAACCCATGACCTGTTTTCATCTGGGAACACTCATGCCCATCTTTGAGGTTTATTCAGTCGCTGGTACGTTAATGAGATGCAACTTTATAGTTGCCGTTTCTTGACAACTGTGGTCATTAAAACTTAGTGAATAAGCAACAGTTCTTATCTGTTGCGATTCTTTTTAAAATTGTTAGCCATTGGAATCTACTTCACAAAGGATGAAACCCCAGAGCTGGTCAGTGAACGGCTGCGGTGTCTTGTGGTACCATCAAGAAAATGACGGCTGGGAGAGGCCAAAGTGCAGTTATGTTACAGAGTAGGAAAAATTTTTCCAGCAACATTTTCTGGCTCTCTCTGAAGACAATGAGCAAGATGATGCCTTCACTCCAAAGGGAAGGGGCAGGCCCCCAGAGGAGGGTGGTGGGATCCATAATTTAAACGCCCTGCTAATAGCTCTGTTAAACAGCTTTGTTGTGGACTACAGAAGTACCAGCTGCGCACACTCTTGGCTGGAGAAAGAGAGTTGGGGAGATGTGAATGTATGTGGGAACATCTGGTGTGGAAACTAATCAAACTGCACAAATTATTTTCCCTGTGTTATCGCTTGATTGTTCTTCTCTGTGCCAAAAAGGAGGTGAGTGTCAAACCTCTTCAGACAGTGCAGCAAATCCTCCTAAAAGGAAGACTCTCTTTCTTCCCCCAAGATTCAAGTTATTTTTCTTGAAAATGAACCAACAGGCCAACTTTTTTAGGAAAAGAAAAGCCAGCTACTCTTCATTGGATGGGTGTTTCCCCTTCCCCCCGCCACACATGTACCCGTGCTATGCCTGTGTCTACAGACAGACATGCTCTTTGTTAGTCATTTATCTTCCTCTCCAAGAAGCCGTTTTCCCCCTGTGCAGTCTGCTGCACTGATGCTCTGCTCTTGCAGCACAAGTGGTTTGGTTCGTGTGACAAAAATCAAAGTTACATTTAACATGGCAATATCAGAAGAACAGCTGCAGGTATCCTGGCAATTCTTATTTCAGATTAGATAGGTTTATAGTTTTGAGCAAAATATTATCTGCTGTAGTGCAGTTCACCAAAGCTCTGCATTATTTGTAACTGTGGTTTTACAAATCTATGCCAGCTTGCCTCATCAGAGCACGATGCTGACACCACATCACATCCAACTGAGTGAAAGCTTTGTCTTGCATTGCTCAAAAGCTGTTTTGTATTTGCCTAAATTATGCAGGCATTAGTATGCTGATGCGCATCCGGACGGTATTCCGATGTCTGGTTAAACGGCGTGTGGTGTTCCTTATAGCCACAAGATGTCAGGCTAATCTGAGTAAGGAGCCGTGCTCGGGGCTAGCGTGTGTGTCTAGGTATGCTTATATATTTATATATATGTGTGAATGTGTGTATATATATGAGTAAAATGATGATGAAGATAATGATTAAATCTCGGATTTTGAAGGCATCTGAAGAAGCAAGCCAAACGTTTTTTTTCTAAAGCCCAAAGACTCTGATACTCACTTTCCTTAGAATGATTCAGAACTCTCAGCCCTTCCTATTTTGTCCTAAGACACAATTAGGGAGAAAGCCTGCATAGTGCCGAGGTCTGCGTGCTGAGCGCAAGGGTTCTGAGTTTGGCCTCTCGTCCGTCGCGTCAATGGCCCCGGTGTCTTCAGTTGGGAGTGGAGGTATGCGAAAACTGCGTCGGAAAGCGCAGCCAGCGCATGGTTTTATAAGCACCACCCCTCTCCTTCGTCCCCCACTTGCTCAGCATTGTTGTGAGAAGCTTGGAAACTTCTAAGGTGTCTCAGAAACCAGATGTGTGCTTGAAGATTGTACGGGGTGGGGGTGGGGGGGGCAGTTCTTTTGGGGTTTTTTTGAGTTTTTGTAAGACCTGCTCCACGGCTCTTCTAATTGAGTTGGGAAACGTTAAGCAGGCAGGACTTGTTAATCGGCAACCTGACCTGCTCTCAGGAGTAGTGGTGTGCAGCAAAAAGTTTTAATGAGGGGCTAAACTAAAAATTTCCTGCATTAGTTGATGACGCTTGTGATATTTTTGAAAAGCATCCCTGCTTCCCCCCTGGACCTGCCCATAACCATTATTTCTGCCGCTGCCGTTACTGACCCTTTCACCTGCCCTCGCTGCCGGCGGCATCCCCACGTCCCTGGCCGGGAGGTGATGCAGCGGCTCCTCCGCGCTATTCAGGCTCAGCCGCTCTTGAGCGCAGCTTTGGTTGCACAGATCTGCACCGCTTTCTTTCTCTGCTCTAATTAACATGGGTAACTGCCGTCATCAGTTCACAAAGCTGTCTCAGACCGTGGGTATGTGCTTAGGCTTTACACTGAATTTTATCTTAGGCTTGCTGCCATCAAGCCTTTATATGCTGTGGCTATCATTTTGGGTGGAAAAGTGTATTTGGTGACTCTTGTATTTAATATTCCCAGGGTGCATTGCTTTTTTGCTGCAAAGGACCATATCAATGTAACAGATTCTGTTGATAAGGGACTCCAGAAGGTCTCTAAATCTTCTATACTAAGAAGCAGATAACAGGCAGAAAAATGTTCTTTAGCTGAGAAAAAGTGCAGAGGATAAGGCTGATTTAAATTAGAAAGTAATTTGCAAATGAGCAGGTGGGTAGATGCTCAAACACAATTATTACCCATGTAATATGCAAATACTTTCCTATGTAATACAACTGAAATATTTGGAAAGCCCTATAAAATCTTTGGTTAGCAAATACTGTAAGTACATGAGCGTGTATATATATCCACCTACATGACCTCAATGCATGTATGTATGCATTACTGAAATAATACACCGACAGTTGAGTCCATCTATAAGGGTTGCCTTTGTCCTGCTGTCAAAAGGCTATGCATTCCATTTCTTCCAGTTTTTCTCTTTTTGCTGCTTTGACTTGAGCCTTTTTGCAGAGACTGTCCTTTATGTATCTGGAAAATTCTGAGCCCAGTGTGAGAAGAGTCAAGAATATGTCAGTCAGTAACTGAGGATGCGTGCACTGTTTTGAGCTGTGTCACATAGTTTGGAGACATGTAGGTGCTGAAGAAGCTTGCACTTTGAGATGAAGATTGAACAGAGGGAATGGTGGAAACCTACAGGCAGAGACACTAAAACCTTTGTATGTTGATAAAAGTACAGACCCTGGACGGAACAGGACCTTCAAAGATGTGGGAGATTGCCAGTCCCAATCTGGTGCAGAGTAGGGACTTTAACTGGAAACCCATTACAACTTTCAGTGTCATTCACAAAACAGATGTAGGTCTTGGAGTCCTTTTGTAAATGGATATGTGTGCCTGTCACCAAGGGTCCAACACGTGGTACTTGCTGGTGAAGTGACGGGGAATTTGAGGGCACTTGCTTCTCAGATACTTTGGTAATTTTGTTTTAGACGATTTTCTTCTTCTTAACTGAGCCTCAGTGATGAATCAGCCTGGGGGCACCGTGGCCTCCAGCACAGATTATTTGGCGGTAGCTCACTGTGTGCATGTTCGGGTACTGGTTTCCTGATAATACGGTAGCTAGTTCCTATGTTGGCAAAGATACAGAGAACATGAATGAAAGCAGCTCTTGATTTGAGTAATTTTGTATTGGGTCCATTTAGTTCATTTAGTCATGGAGTCATGACAAATTGGGCCGGAAAGGAGAAAGTTTCATATATCAGCCTAACAACCTGAAATGTCATTATTTTCCTCCTGTTCCCCTGAACCCTTGCTGATTTTTGCACTGCTGCATGTGTCTGTCCCTGTTCCTTGTTCTCAGTGGATGCCAAAGACGTGCTAGGAAGCCTTTTACCAAGTTTTACATGTTTCTATAAGAAAAATGATGCAGGTTTAACAGCATGTGCAGGTATTTGTAGAAAAGCAAATGTGTTTCCCTCTTGGCTGTTTAGTTGTCTGTAACAATAATGTCATAAATAAATAATGTTTCCGTGAGGGAAAAGAGGAGATGTTTATCAGATAGAATACATGCCAGTTAGGGTAACTCTGAACAAAATGTTAACATGGATTAAATAGGAAAACATGCTGCTGGCAAACAAATTGTTGGTGAAAACAGCTTCAGCTAGGGAGTTCCTTTCTCTGTTGGATAGAAATAGTGCCTGCCATGCAGACCGGCTTTTAAAATTAAGATGTTTGTCACCAGAAGCGCTGGGTCTGTGTAAATATTCAAATGAGAATAATTTAAGTGCTGCAATAGAATAATGTGTGTTAAATAGTACATGGGACTGTACAAATGTTGCAGATTATAGTAGGATCAGAGAGATAATGCCTAAGGGATTACTTTTTCCTTTCATGAAATTATTTTTCAATTGAATTGAAAACCTTATTCTGCTTTGTTGAAATCTAGGTGAGGCTTGCCTTTGTGTTCAGTGGATTCTGGAGCAGGCCGTTAACAAACGCAAACTGGCCAGTCCGTGGAGGATGAATCCCAGTTGTCCGTGGAAGAGATGCGCGATGTGCACCGAAGTTCTGCGTTTTCTAATACTCTCTTGTCAATCTCTTTCCTTCTTCTCTGAGGCCTGGTTTTGCGAGTTGCAAGGCTAGCTCATCTTCATTCCACTTCCACTTGGCTTCCTTTGCCAAGATTGACAGCTGGGGACAAAACACTGATGGCTTTCGTTAATCAGAGCGCACATCTCCATTAGCAGCTCTACTGAGACTGCCAGCTAATTGCCGCACAAGAATTACCACTCAGGAGTTTAAGTCAGCACAAGTAATGACAGAGCCAGACCTGTCTTTTTTGTTTATTTGTCTGGTTTCTTTTTTTATTATTTTTTTATTATTTTTTTATATTTTGTTTTGTTTTTTAAGTTGTAGCGGGCTGGATGACTAATAGCATGCAACTCAGGAGTGCTACTGCCTGAGAACAATCCTATCTCTTCGTAGCCATTGCAAACCATTTGAGGAAAATAAAGTGGGCGTTATAGATTAGGAAGAAAAAAATACAGTAAAGGGGGCTTTGGTGTTATTAAAGTACATGCTCTGAGTTTGGCATGTGCTTATGCTTTTTTTGTTTTTTAATGCGGTTGCCATCCTGAACTGACTCCTAAATTAGTCTCTGGCATCTGTTACAGGAATCTCACATTTGTAGTTTTCCGCTCCCCTCTTTGAGAGACATGTTTTTGCTTGAGAATTGGCACATTTTTAATATCGGTAAATGGCCCTAATAAATAATGTGAAAAGGGAAAGCATGTAAAAATTCCTACTACAGAGTCAAACTGATTAATCTATGATTATCTGGTTATCGTTTATGTATGTACTTCATCAGCCCACTGCAGTAAGCGTAAAACACATGGAAAAATCTGATGTTTCATAGAAAGTATGCTTATTGGTTAAACTGGTATGTATATTTGAAGAATGGGAAGAGAGCAAAAAGTGGCCAGACAGTGTTTGAAAGTGGCAGAAGACAATGCAGAGAGATTAGAGGTAGATGAATTATGAAGAAGGTAAGTACATTCAATCAGTTGCTCTCTATTGGCTTGAGGGTTATCTCTGCCATATTACAATGTACTGATTTATGGACTAATTAGTTGTACAAAACAAAAATATTTATAAAAAATATTTCTCTCAAGCAGCCACTAAACCAACCAAACAATAGGAAAATGGGTTTTGTGTATTAAAAAATTAAATTCAATATATATTTATGAGCCCATTCAAAATGTAGAGTCTTTTTGCTACCAGGTTTTCAGTAAGCAGAAGAATCTATGTATCAAAACCAGTATCTAGACACCTATGGAAGAAATGAAATGCCTAAGCTAAAGGTATTTCAAGATGTAAAAGATATATATTAATTTATGAAGTCATAATATTATTATTATATGAGCTTTAATACATCACATAAAGCAAAAACCAGAGAAGGAGGGGGCAAAACACCCGTAGCCACCTCTTTCTTTTGGAAGAGGATTTTAGTGTTTTACTGTTTCTTCTGCAGGCATGTGTTTTAATTTCTCAGACTGTTATGATGCTTCCAATTACTTTGACTCATATATAACATCCCTTCAAAAAACTGCAGTTGTGGTTTCCTTCTAGCCTTGACTGAAGTGCAAAAGAGAAAAACCCAAAACAGCAAAATCAAATGTGTGAGTTACATATCACAACATTGAAACGCCAAGCATGGTCGGCAAAGACAGTGTTTTGGGAGGTGTAATGTAAAATAGACTTGGATAAGATAATTTGAAGTAAGTGGGTGGCAAATACATGCAGATGGAAGACTGTTTAACTTCAGATTTGTGTAATTTGGATGGAGCAGGGAACTGTAGGTCTCAGTACTTAACGTGGTGGACGAGGTGTCAGAATTAATCTCTCTCTCTGTAATTGACTTTGTAAATCTCTCAACATCTTCAAGCTTCAGTCCCCATGAATAAAATGGAAATAGCATGCCTCCCTGCTTTGCAGTAGCGTCATGAGGCTAACCTCAGTAAAGTCTGGGAGATATTCAGATGCTAGTTACTGTCAGTAAATGAGAAACCTGTCAAAAAACTGTTCACTGCTAAATCTACATAGTTTAGTCATCGTTCCTTACATCCTACTCAATAAGAGAATTGTAAAAGTAGTTATGACTCTCTACCAGATCTAGGGAGGCAAAAGAGCCCTGCCAAGACTAATTCATAAGTACCAATCCACCTACTTCTTGCCCGTGGGAGATCTCTAGAGCAAAGTAATAAATATATTTTATGAGGGCATAGAAGAAACCCTGACATGAGGGAAGAACGAAAGCTGTAGGATGGCAAAAGAAAGCAGTATAATAAATGTAATTACCGGAGAGCTCTACATGCTGCTTCTCCCATCCTACAAAGGAACAGTAATTAGAGGTAAGAGATGTTAACAAGAAATGCATTGAATGAGTCAGTGTAGCCGTTAGTCTGTGTTGAACATGGTGACAGCAGATACCAATAGAAGGCCTGGAGGGAAAATGTTCTCTCCTGAACACATTTCATTTTCTATCTCCTTATAAGAATTACATTTAATGATTTAGGAGGTGTGTGGCGAAGAGCAGACACAACCGCTGGCCTCACACAGATCTTGGCAAGGGGCTTCTTCCCGCACTGAGCTTGCTCTGCTTTGGCCTGAGGGAGGCCTGTGACATGGTTTCTCAAAAGAGGTTGAAAAGCAGCTGCTTCGTGGCCATCTGGAGTAGATGCCCAGACTAGCGCTGCTAAGTTCCCAGCTGGAGCCAAAGACCACGCAGAGGCGGTGCTGACGGGCCTAGGCTCTTCCAGCAGATAAGGAGCAGTGTTTCACCCCGACAGGAGGTGAAATCCTCAAGTGGAGATCGGTGTGTGCGGGGCTCAGGTCCTGCCGTTTCCAAGTCAGAGGTTACAATGCCAAGTGCTTTGTCTGTGAATTCCAGAGCATGGATGTACTATCTAGATTGGCTTTTCCCCAGAGATCCTAGTACATTTTCAGTGTGGGGGCAACTCGTTCTCTTTCTTTTCACTCTCCCAGTGTTGGGTTTCCCCCAAATATTGTAACTCTTGAGAAAAGTGGATTTTTCTGCTTTTTGTTTTGTTTGCCTTTGGATTCGAAGGCCTTTCACAAACACTTCTCTTTGGGACTGGGGTAAAATATGGTAGTGAGAGCAGAATTATTAATTCTACTTTGTGTTGTTCTTGATGGCCTGCATTTTCTTTTCGGTAACCTCTGCTCCCGCAGTGTGGGCTCCAACCTTCACCTCTGTGTTTAACATTTTAAGTTTCTACAATGTGAAGCTAAGACATTGCTTTAGTATTTGAATCCCATTTTCTGCGAATGCTGTTAGCTCTATCAGGTGAGGAAATCTCAACTGACAAATGTGATCGGTATGATGTTTTAGCTTACTGGTTTTTTGGCGTATGTGCCGTCTTTGTGCTGGGCGTGTATCTAGCAGGCCTGTTTTTCAGAAAGAATTTAATAGACTTAATAAGGTCAGTAAAACTAGCAAAAAGCAAATCATAAACTAAGTTATTGTAGTGCTCGAGGTCCAAATTTATTAATGCATTTTTGTAAATACATTAAGTTCTTCTGTCATTAAAATGACTTCTGTTAAGCTTTAGGAAATAATTTATGAGATATGATAGTTAAAAACATGATTGTTATCTTTAAGTTATCATTCACTCTGTTATTAATTCCCATTTAAAAAAAAAAAAAAGCAGTATAGAAAAACTAACTTCCTTCCAACCTCGGTGTTTGTAACACTCAGTGAAGTGTCATGGTTACCTCTTCAGGCAAGGAGTGATTTCACACCATTTGGGATGAAATTGGGATGACATCCGTTTGTCCTGCACATCACTGTGAGAACACATATTGGTTTGATTCCATTCTAAAACGAGGAGGTGTGAAGTAGTTTTGTAAATAGTTGTATAGATGTTATGCATAATTATATGTTATATATGCTAATGCTATATGTAGTGGTAATTATAACCAAAGCTACTGAAAAGTTTTCAATACTCTTGTAGTGTAACACTTTATTCCTATTCAATGTGATGTGGAGCTTTGGTGTGTTGAACTCGTTCTCTGCCTTTGCCAGTCACTTTTTGGGTTGTTTCAGGCACCTCCATCTACCTCTCGGGTCACAGTTTCCTCATCTCTATTAAGATAAAAGGTACAGAATTTCTGTTCAGAGTATCTGAGCATTTATAGGTTGTAGAGAATAACAGTCTAGCCTATTGTCTTTTCCTTGAGGGTCTTGAAGAATCTCAATTGTGATAAATGGAAGTGCTTTGACATTTTGAGTACCTAAGAAGCTTGTAAGAATGATTTTGCCTTGTGTTTTATTTAGTTACAGTAAGCAAATACATCTTTTCATTCAACATGCTTACAGAACCTAGTCCAAGAGAGCCCAAGCCTTCAAACGAGATCTCTCAGTACTGTCAGTTATAACCAGCAATTATAGACAGCAGCCGCTAATTTTGCATCCACAATTATTTGCAGGTATGGAGTGAACCGTGTTCCCAGTAGATGTACAAGGATTGAAATGCTTACATTTATATGTTCAGGTAACACTGAAAACAGTCACTGAGGGGTGTGAAAGCACCAGCTTCTTAAAATCAGGGAACTTGAAGTATGGCTTGCACAAACGGGCAGCGTGAGGGCCTGAATGAGTGTGCATCTCATAACGTGTGTTTGCTAGTTTTGTGGAGGAGTGACGCTGCACTTCTGAATGTAGAGAAGGCATTAATCCTGAAACAACTGATACCCCAACCAGAAAAAGTTCTAAAAACAAAATCCATTCATGCTCCGCAGCTGAATCAGAAATTGGAGAACTTGCAGATTTTTTTTTTTTTTAAAGATTTGTACTGATCTTTATGGGCATTATTGTTCTCCAGATGTATCCTGCTGCACTACATTAATTAACTTTGGATCTAGCGGTGCAGCTGTGAACCACTTTATGAACGATTTATGAACATTGTTCTCCTGTTGGGATCATGCAGAAATCTGATTTTCATTGGTTGTCAGC
Source organism: Phalacrocorax carbo (assembly GCF_963921805.1). Taxonomy (NCBI): domain Eukaryota; kingdom Metazoa; phylum Chordata; class Aves; order Suliformes; family Phalacrocoracidae; genus Phalacrocorax; species Phalacrocorax carbo. Next base: position 63,285,707 of record NC_087518.1, on the reverse strand, counting down.
TGACGGTATGTAAAGTGGTTTGTGATACCACAGGTGGGTAAATAACCCCTTTTAGACTTGTTAAATAGAAAATATTTGCTAAGATACTTTGCTCAGTGGTATGCAGCAATGGTTTGAAGTGATTTTATATTTTTGTCAACTTTGTTTTAAAGAGATTAAACATTTTTTTTTAATTATTATTTTGTGTTTTGCTGATGTTACCTTCTGCAACACAGCCAAGAAGGTTTTGTTATGGGCAATACCTTGAAGAACTGGAAAATACTAACCTTTCTGTAGAATAAATGATGGAACTAGGTTTGGATTCCACTGAAAATGGAGAGGATGAAAGAAAGAAAATGTCACTTGTGTTATGACTTGAGCTGTGATTTACCTCTGCATTAGGGAAGAACAAAAATATGTAAGACGTGTAGACATGGCACTTAGGGACATGGTTTAGTGGTGGACTTGGCAGTGTTAGCCTAACAGCTGGACTTGATGATTTTAAGGGTCTTTTCCAACCTAAATGATCCTACAATTCTATGTACAGGACAATGTTAACCTTTTGCCTCCATTATCTACTTAGTATTACAGTCTAAAAAGAGACAACTACTATGGCATTGTCATAAGTGTCTGATTACAGATTGGATAAAACTGCTGACCCCATTTTTAAGGTGTTAAAGTGATTTTTGGGGTGCAGTGGTCCCAGAAATTTTATTTGGAAACATGCGTGACTAGAGAACTAAAGACAACTTGCCAGAATTTAAAAAGCCTCGCCGTGATCATTACAGAGACTCAAGCTTTGTTGACCAATAATCTGAATTCTCAGAGCTTGTTGAGTTTATAGAGATACTTACAAACTTAAGAGCTAAGCATGCCTGTTAGATCGGGAGCGACTGTAGTACTTCCAGATCTAGGCTGCAGTGAGGTGCTGGAGTTTACTTCTGCTCTATTAGATGTGACTTCTGGACCTGCAGTATTTCTGCTGGAGAAGAAATTTAAGCTTAAACTTCTTTCTGAGTTCAGTCTGCAGGTTGCAGCTGTGGGTTCTGTAAGTTCCATCACTTGAATTAGGTTAGTAATGAATAAAACCTGACTTTTAATTCTAATTTAGAGTTGTCCAAAATAATAGAATGTGATGATTTTTTAATAATTTACTGTTTGAAGAACAGTTTGAAGAGATTTCTACCATAAACTTTGTATAACTCTTCTACATATTAAACATTGCACTGATTTCATAGATTATCATATATGTTGCTTTGCAAATAACGGTATGTAGAAAGACTTTAATTTCCTCTTCCCTTAAAACAGAGAAGAGTCCACTTCCCTGTACATAACAGCAAGGCCAACCTCTGGGAGCTGTGAGCATGGCGTACTTGTGAAAATCTGGCGGTTTCTATTTCAAATGCTGAGACATCCAAGTTAGGGAGATTTTGGCTTCAGTGTCAGGGTGTGTGTGGGTGTGTGTGTGTATATATATATTTTTTTTTTTTTTCAACTTTCTATGCTTGTATGTAGGACTTGTCAAGTCCCTTTCACCCCTATCAGTGCCTCTAATATTTCTTCTCTTTGGGGAAGAGTACTCTGCCTTGAGCCTATTTTGCAATCTTGAACTGTGAAGACTGCCAATATATAGGATTGAACTTATGTCGGTATTCTTGAGAGGTCTTGTTCAGACGTATAAATGCCAGAATTAACTTATTAGTAATTTGTTCCTCGGATGTCACGAAGACCTGCATAGAATACTCAAGTGAAAATTACACTGCATGAGAAATGGAAAGCACTCATCCAAAACCAGTCTCATTTTCTCAAAACAAAAAAGCAGTAGCCCCCAAACCCACTCCTGACCCTCTTTTCCCAGAAAACACTGTTATGACTTCCATTTCTCAACAACGGTTCACTTCTAGTACAAAAATTGTATTTCCAGTGACACTGGTGGCCTGGGACATGTGTACAGCAACGCCGTTCAGCAGCGTCATGTGAGCAGCAGGTGTCGTAGCAACACGAACGTGCATGTCTGGAAACACACACGCAGAGGTTTCCATGGGGGGGATGCCTGGAGATGTCCCAGGCTGAGATGTGGCTGCCGCTGCTGACATGTGGGACTAACGCTGTCCTGTTGTGCTTCCTGTAACTCTCCGTCACTTTGGTTCTGCCAACTGCGTGAAAGTCTGACTCAGTGCACTTCCATGGTGTGATCTTTATCCCGGTCCTTCTCAGAAACGAGGCGTATTAGCCAGCAGTGTATGCAGCAATTCCACCCCGAAGCCTTTACAATCTGCTTAGGTCTGCAGATTTCATAACATCAGCCTTCTCTTTGTTCTCGGAGGCTGTAATATTTCTTGAGCAGTATTTCATCCTGTATATGCTTGGGTCTGTATAGACAATGATGGCCGGAAAAACAATGACGGGAAACACACGCTTTGTCCTGGAATTTTATCTGTTGCACGTTGTGGCAAAATGGTGTCTTGGTGAACATACTGTACTGGTGATGAACTTTCAGTTCATTAAATGAAATGCACCATATGGTGCAAAAAGCTGCTGTTCTGCTTGTTCGCTTTGCGTACACGTCCTACCTCCTCTGCTTTCTGATACTGTGTGACGGTGGGGAAGGTATTAAGTTGGTTAATATAAAATTTCTGATTTATAACACTGGATCTGCACTTTGGTGGCTACATGTTTGCATCCATAAGTAATGACATTTACAGTTTTTCTTAGGAATGAATGGATTGACTATGTCTTAGTATTTAGATCTGTAACTTTGCGTTCGCAAGGACAAATGTGAAGGCTGGGCTGGAGGTTGGCTGAAAATCCAGTCTTGCATATTCTATGAAAAAATATTACTCAAATTTCTCACAGGTGAATAAACCGCATGCATGGCTGAATCTAGTTAATTCAATGGTTTACTAAACCTAGAATCCCGATGAGGCTCTAACAAATCCCCCTGGTGTATTGGAGTTATGAGAAAGATGTATAAAATTATATGCAAGCAGAAGAGCTCTTTCTAAATGTGAGGAGTCTTTTGCACATTATTTTTTGTTCTGTTCACTACGTGAAGTAACTTCTTATCTATGGCTCAGTCATGATAAAGTATTAGATCAATTACGATTTGAGGGCAATATCCGGGGTCAATTTGCATCTGACTAGCTTATTTTCCCTTTGGATAGTTTGTTTTCAAAACAGTTATGCAGCACTAAGACAGATGCCTCTCTCTTAATGTCCCTTTGAGAAAGACGACGAGCTCAAAATGGAAATTTCTGGCGCTCCCTTGCCAAGCAGCACCTTGCCATAACCTGCCCCATTTTCAGAAGTTAAACACATGTGGATCCTGGATCAGACCAATGTTCTAGTTAGAAACGCAGGAATTGCAAGCTGACTGGGACTGACCGATTTAGCAAAACAACTGGAATACGCAAGACCACTGCACGAATGCTAGGGTTAGTGTCATCGTACTCTGAACTGTGGAGCCTGGTCAGTTCTTGGGTGCCGAACCTTCCAGGGAAGAAATATCCTACAGGAGATTTTAATTCTGCAGTAGGTTGCTTTTGCTGCGTTTTGATACAGAACCAAAATCCTCGGTTAGTGATTGTGTTGCTCCTGTTACCTTTTCAGGATGGTGCATGTTTACTATCTTACAGGCATCCACAGGGACAGGGCATCCGCTCCAGGAAACAGGAATATGTTGGAAGGGGTACGGATCTTCAGGTGAAAAACAGAGCAGATACTGTGACTGCATGAAGACCCTACAGTATCTTCAGGAAAAGGAATCTGTTGTTCTTCACAACTTCTGCAACGGGGAACAGGTTCTGCCTTTGTTTTCCCCTGAATTAAATAAAAAAGCAGGTAAAGCAAGGCCAAGTGAGGTAAATCTCCTCCTCTCCCGAAGATGCACACACGATTTTACAAATGTACTTGGAATACAGTAGCAGAAACTTTTCAATTAGTGAAGTTCTGTGGAGTTTAGAGGAAAAAATAATGAACCTGAAGAAAAGGAAGATTGATACGCTGAATGTACTCCTGTATAAAATTGTAATTTTATTAATAGGTGAGGGAGGATAAAATGCACGAAATGGTAGCTAAATACGTGGAAAGCCATATACTCTGCCCTCGTCTGGAAGATCATAAGTATATGAAATTGGAAAGCAGCTGAATTGATTGCAGTCTGATAGTCATTATACTTCAGCACTGCTGACAGAATCCCTTCTAACCAAACGTGCATGACATGCTTTCTTAGCACTTTCACAAAGCCTTGAGTTTATGACGACAATTAAAGTGCATCTTTTCCACTAATTACACAATCTGAATTTGGTCTGTGCTAATAAGCTTTAAGAAAATTTAAATGCCACATTTTAATATCAGAAATCCACTTAATTATAGGTAATCTCCAGCTCTGCATGTCACCTGTATTAGCATTTATATCCCTCATTGAGTCTGCAATATAATTTTCTGTTTATTGTCGTGAACATCCTTCTAATGCGTACCTGCAACCTCACGTAGGCCCGAACTGGCAACAGACAAGCCCTGAATCTACCTTTGCCGTATCTTATTTAGCCCACTGAAAGAGCGTGGCGGTGTGAACAGCAAGCATTCTACACGAAGGGCCAAGTGACAGCCTGAACAAGCACCAGCTTATTGCCTTCATCATCATCATCTTCACAGGATTCTGTTGGAGATGACGACCTTATTTGCCTACCCGTTTGGAGGCTGGGTACCGGCCTGCAAAACTGGCTTCCTCAGCAGAAAGAGCTTATCCAAGAAGGCAGCACCCTAAATTCTGCTCTGCTCGCCATTTGGAAGAGGCAGTCAGGTAGAATTTATTTCTCTCAGGAATTTTCCTTTTGCTGATTAATTGTTTTCCATACTAGGCTATTATGTTGGTAAAATATTTATAGTCATTATGATGAAAATTGCCAGGAAATGAATTCACACAGCCTCGCTACCTTTTGATTTTATTTTTTTTTTTCCCCAGGACTTTGAACCACTGCTGTGGTTTTGGCTTGCCTCTCTATTCTTGCCATCCTTTTCTGTCACACTCAGTAATTGGCCTAATAAAAGGCAGAAACAAGAATTTATTACACCTTGGGCAATACTTGAAACAAACTTTATTTGCTGGAGCAGCACTTTTCATCTACTCGCTGCTGTATATTTTGACATTCCTTCTAAATATTAAATTTGACTTTATTAAAAGTTAAATCTTGGCTCTTTTTGTGATTGCTGCTGGTTTTGCAGTTTCTTAGGCAGCCGTATACATATATAAACATATAATTTTAATGAAGCTTTTGGAGAAACAATATAAGCTGTGGCTGTATCTGCCTCATTCCTGCTAGAATCCACAAAAATGTAGGAATTAAAGACTAGCTTCTGCAATACCTTGTAAATTAGTCTTGGAATAATTTCTGTGATGAATTGAGAGAGCGAAGATGAGAACTATTCAACTTCTCCTACCTTTTTCAAGCTTGGGATTTGATGAAATCTTCCTGAAATGGTGCCCTTTACATTTAGAATTGTTTGCAAAAATAATGACAGTAGTAAAAATAAAACCAGGTTGGATTGTTATGATGTAACTTCCCCTGTTGAACCTGTTTTTCTTCCACATGCCAGGTGGTGAAATGATCACTTTTTTTTTTTTTTGTATTCTGAAAAGGCCTTAAGAAATAGCCATACGTCATCCTGGAACTGTTTATGCAGGAATTTTTATTCTTTGAAATCTTCCAGTGTTAAAGCAACAAGAAAACATTTAGAATGTCCTTTGGTGGAATCTTATTACACTCGTTATATATGTAAACTGATATTCTTTGATGCCAGCACGTTGCCCATACAGAGAAATCTCTGCACAATTAAATGAAAGGAAAAAGAAAAGGACTAAATAAAAAGTAGTATCTTTCTCTTCTCTGATTAGAATTAAATTGTCTGGTAACACAAATAGGCAATAATACAAAAAATCTACATTGTACATTATTTCAAGAAAAATAACTTCATTTGAATACAAAAGGATAAATACACTTTTTTGTCCTATAGCCACTCTTGTACAGTAGGTGAACACCGCATCTTACTGATGCAGTGCTGCTAAGGTATACAAGGATATGACTGACTTGAGTTTTATTGGGGGGGCTGTTACACATGTGCATCACTAACATCAGACAAAGAAATCTTTCAACCAACAAGGGTTACAGAGCAACGTTCACTAAAGCACAGGTTGGGAAGGAGTCGGGGGCTGAAGCAGGCCAATATGGCAGCTTTTACAGATTTCCTTATACCCACAATGCACTGACAGCAAAGAATGCCTTTATTTGGTCGGTCCATACACCGGGCGGAGGTACAGTAGCGCACCATATAGGAGTAGCAAATGTTTCTTAAATCCTCTTCCCCTTCTGGGGGCTGCCAAAGCCGTTTCAGTCCTCTGTAAGCTTTGCAGCTCGCATTGATCTGACCGAACAGGCAGCCGCCAACTTGTCTCGAGTCAGAGGTGAACAGTCTTGACTCGGAGCCCTGTCCGTAACTGATTAATATGGCTTAGTTCAGTTAGGCCGTCTTAGTTTGTATGTGGTTGTTTTTCCTCTCTGTTTTCCTTTTTACGTTTCAGTAGCAAACGCTTGGATTTTGCTATGTTTTCACGTGGCACGTTCATCTGAAGCCGTCTGAATGCGATGCCATCAGCCGTACGGAGCCTAGCATATGCAAAGTCCTGTTGCTCCGAGCAGAGCAGTCAGCAGGAACAGAGGCCCCTGTGATAGTGCCCCCCGGCCGGAGTTCTGGCTGCAGCCTCCTGGATCCCTCTCACACTTCAGCTTCTCGCATAAAATGCCAGTGTAAGCTGGAGGGCACTGGCATCGCACGTTGTTGATGCACGTTCCTCCGTTCTGGCAATGCAGTAGCTCGTTGTCACATACGTTTGCTGCAAGATAGCGGGGGAGGGAGGGAAAGAAAAGCAGAATAAATATAAGTTCATCTACGGGACAAACTCTGCCCTAAAACCAGACTTAAAACGCTACCCTTCCACCCCCCCACCCCCCACCCCCCGAGACATGTAAACAGGGGATGTGTTTCTTTAAACACTTCAAGGTTGAATATTTGATTTATTGAAAATTTTCTTATAATTTTTTTTAGGCTGCAGTCTTGGAGAACCATATCATCCACTTCAGACCACTAACCATAATATTTGTTAATGAATTAATATGAATAATGAATAATAATGAAATAATATGAATATTAACGCCTGCCTTGTGCCAGTGTCTGCATCTTTACAGCTACTACTGAACAGGAGCTCTAGGTGGGTGTGCTATTATTTGACAGGGGCAACGTATCTAGGGTTTTTGGAAAGCATGAACAGTGTTTAAAAATGCAACATGGCTTTGCTGAAGTAAAAAGCTTCATATGAGAAGGCAGGGTTTTATAATCGAGAGCTGCATGTATTAATGATCTGAAAATATGCAAAAAAGAAAGGCAAGCAGAGGCAGGAAGTTCAGCATGCTATTCAGTGGGGATTACAGGGTATATATACATATGGAAATAAAAGATAACGTTATTTCCATTATGGATCAAATATTTCTTCTTAATTAGATTTGCTGCTTTGGTACAAGGGTAACCAGTGCCTTAAAACTACCTCAGTTAGATGTTGTGTCCTGATATAATAACTTCAGAAGTCAGATTTGACAAAAGAGTTAAGAGAAAATAATACAAGCAGAAGTTTTAGCGCTGCATAATATTACTGTATTTGAAAAATTGACAATTTTACTTTGTATTACTTCATATCAGTTGAAATATTTCACTGGGTAAATCTGTGGAGATGTGAGGAACATACTACTTAAAAGTGTCAGTCTGTGTTTTATCCCAGATGACATCACTAATAGAATATGTGTGAGGCCATTGCTCTGTCTTCCACAGGAGAGGCTGCCTTAGTAAAGACCTTGCACCTACTACCCAGGCGGACGGTAACAGTAAATATTTTTGCTCAGAGAAATGGGGAAAAGATTATTTGGTTTAGAAGCAGACTCAACATTGTGTGCTGTTTATGCCTACCTTAGCCTGGAAATACCTAAATAATTCAGAATAGCAAAAATATTGTTATTTTTACTTTAAACATTGCTATATATTGCTACAAAAAAGTACCATTTTATAAACCTTAATTTACTTATTTTTAAAATCAACCCAAATATTATGAGAACTAAAACTGAAACAGTCCAAATTCTTAAGTGATGCAATTCTACATAAATCTGTACCATTTTGTGCACCAGCAGCCTTGCTGGTAATCTTATCTGTCCTGGCTTGCTTTCAGAAAAATAATTTTCTCACTCTAGAAGGACTCTCGGACAATGGCTTTCTTATGTTCATCCGAGTGGGCCAAATGATAATGCATGTGTTAGAAAGTCATAGATCCAACTGAGAGAGAACGGTCAAATAACTGTTTCAGTGATTCCTTTAGCAATCAAAAGTTGTTTCTGAGCGCTGTGGAGTTAACATTGTTGTCCAGTTTCTGAGTTGTAATGTCAACATTTGAATATTAAGGTACAACAGACAACACATTTTATTGAGGACAGCTGTATGCCTGAATTTCAATGTTCTATACACACTTTACAAGAAATGGTGTTTATATTATGTACAAGGAACAGTAAATCACCACCACATAAATATGATGAGATTAACAACCCAGAAAAATATAAGAGGTTGAAAAAATGAACTGTATTTTAAAAGTCAATATTTGAGTTACATCCTTAACTGAGGCTATGTATCTTTAAAGCTGACTTTATTATTCATATTGTATATATTTAGCCGTGTCAACAGGCAAACCCAACATGCTTTATCTGATGGCACAGCTACTGAATCTGCTTGTTCTAGTCTACTCATTGCTGGGATGCTTCCTACAGTTCAGGCAATGAAAATGGTGAAGTATCTGTCCCATCAATGCTGACCATTGTTTGCCTTGAATAACTGAGTGGCGTTCAACAGTTAATTAAATACCACTTCTTAAGTAGCAGATGAAATATTTCAGTTTGTGTTTGGCCCAGAATGTACAAGATAAGTGGCTGAAGCGGTGCTCTGCTCCGTGCTGGCTGTTCTGCCTGGCACACTGACGCAGGCTGCTCCAAATGCCCCTAATCATTGCTCTCCACGAAATTCCAGCTACAATATTGTAGACGTTGGTATTTAAATCAGACTATTTATTGCTCGTTAGAAAGTTTTAAAAATGTACTTAGAGGAGGGATGGATCAAAAGTGTCTCCTTCATTATTCTTGCCTGCTTTTAAAAGTTTGCCCACAGAAACACGTTAAACAGGTAGATTTTAATGTTCTCAGCAAACTACTGCATAGCTGAAAATTTTTGAGTTGTTCATCTTCTATTGTCACAGCTTTCTTTTCCATAGTTTTGTCCTTGTACCTCTTGCTCTTGCACACACACACGTACACACACATAGCTATGATGTAGCTCTAGCAATTGTGGTGGGGGTTAAACAAAACAATTCTGAAAATGTTCTGAAATCCCCCTTTTTCTTTTTTTTTTTACCAATTTTGTATTAATTTTATTCTGACCAACTCTAATACTGTTTCCACCTTCCTGAAAGCAGTGTCAGGATTACTTTTAAAACTTTAATATTAACTAATTATGTTTATTCAGTTTAGGAATTGGATTAGCTGTAGCTAATGAGCGTAGCACATCAGCAGCATAGAGAAGAGCACTTCCATGGGAATTTAAAATGAAATTTATGCCTTAAACAAAAGTGGTCGCCACGCCGTCAGGCCAAAGCAAGGCAAGTATGTTAACTGCTATGAGAATTAACACTGTTTCTAACGCTACCACAGCACTTTTCTAGGCTCTGTGTTAGAACACATTTTGCTTCAGAAGAGGCTGCAGGCTTCGCTGGGGCAGGGAGGGCCAGGACCTTGTGGGCCCTCGCTCCGCGCTCAAGCCCAGGGAGAGCTGCTGCAGCTGGAGCTGGTGGGGCAGGTGGGGCTGCTGGAGCCCCGGCGCGGCCTGGCCCTCGGCCTTCCCAGGGCCCCGGGCGGCAGGAGCGGCACGCCGGGCCGCGCAGGCCTTTCCTGCCCGCCGTTCCCCTCCCGCCTTCCGCCGGCCGTGCCCTCGCCACCTGCCGCTGCACGCAGCGACGCGTCGCGCCCGCTGCCGAGCACTGCGGGGCCAGCTCCGCCTCATCGCCATCGTTACAAGCAACGGTGATGAAAAATGAGTGTGAATTAATCTGAAAGGCACCAGGTATCGAGTTCTGATCAAGGAATGAAAACCAGAGAAGCGATGCGAGTAAAAGAACTAATTCGGAAGTAATCACACATGACCATTAAGACTGAAGTAGCTGTGGGTTTGCTGGCAGATATTCGTTAATTAGAAGACAGAACATCAAACCGATCATTCAAGAAACAAAACAGAGCTATCTGATTTGCTCTGGAGAGCTTTGCAGGCCTTTTTGGGGGATATTTCTGAGCGCAGCCTCCAGATCTGTGCTACTGTGGGCAGCGAAATAGTTAAAGTAAAATAAAGGAAACATTTTAATGTTATTTTGAATAATTCATCGATTTAAAATCTAAGCTATGGTCTGTTTATGGGATCCTTCAAACACTATACAGAGGAGACAGAAAAAAGCCACATGTAAAAATGGATAGCTATCTGAAGCCCCCTCCAAACCAACAAACCCTGCCCTTAGTAAGACTTTTTTTTTTTTAAATTTAAATGTAAACCACTTTTCCAAAGTTATAAATAGTAAAATATTGAAGCCTTTTTTTTTTTAGGATTAACCCTCTGTGAATGATGATGAAAGATGCCTTCCCACAAGTCACAAAATATTCTTGATTTTTAATTCCAATGTTAGTACATTTGTAAATGGAATAAAAAAGGAAAACAAGGGGAAAGTAACCTAGGAATAACCAGCTCAAGCAGTTCAAGGGGTAAGTGATGTGGTGTTTCACAGAATATATTGGGTATTTAAAGACATGTATTTTGAGCCGCACAGTTGTCTGACAAATGTCTACTTTCCTCTTAAATGTTCAAATCTGAATAATACACGAAAATTTCTGTGTCTGTCCAAAACTCAACTTCAGTAGCTTTGCAGCTCCTTGAAAGAAAAGGGACAGACAACTGTGGCTGGTTTTAGTTCTGAATCAGCACCACAGACACAGACGCAGCTCCTGCTCTCGTTGATCCCGAGGGCCACCTCAGGCACAGCGCCGTGCTCTTGGCTTATACGCCTTCTGTGTCTGGGCAGCTTCAGAGCACAGGCACAGGGCTATTGGGCTGCCTAGTGCTCGGGCAGAAAAACAATATCCTGTTGGGCTTAAACGTAATTTCCTTTAGCCTCCTGTCTTTCCAGAAGGCCACCTGGGAGGGGAGAAAATACATTTTTTACCTTTCTTTGCCCTACCTTAAGTTTTGTCCAGCCTGCCTACAGTAGCATCTTATTGAGGTGGGTCAGCCATATGCATGTAAGGACAGGCTATTGACTTAAAGAAAAGGAATGAGCATATTCAAAAGGACCTATTTTTTGATCTGGGATAGGTGGTGTTCACGTTCTGCATCAAAATTTGGGTTTAGTATGAAATTTTCATTGCTTGTGGAAACAGCATAAAGACCATTAATGATAAAGTCCCATAAAGGAAACTTTTTATTAGAGGTCCTGGCTTCTGTTCTTGAATTCTTAAGTCTTCAAGCAATGTTTTGTAGCGTCTATCCCATCACTATTTTACTTCAGCGTGCTCTTTTTGTGGTATCATTTGTTACAGCCTTCTCTCTCCCTCTCTTTTTAGAACCATCTCTTCACTTTTCTCCTTTTTGTCTCCCAGATCATGAGTATTATAGTCCCTGGGCAGGTTGGTGGGTTGACAGCTCTGGATATATTACGCAATGTTTTGGTCTATTCTAAAGCACCGATGCAAGTCTGACCCTACTTCTGCTGCAGTGCCTTTTCCATACTGTTCGTCAGTAGTTTGTGTGGCTGGCGCTACTGAAATTAGGAGAATATTTTGACCTTGGATTCCACCCATTGTTCATAACCTCAAAAGCGTGCAGCTCTACTGGCTGAAGAAATTATTCTTGGCTGGTTTTGTCTCTAATGCGTCTGTTTCCTTCACACTTCGTATCTAGTAAAGAATGTTACTTGAATTTGTTTATGAGGAAGTTTTCAGCACACGTGCTAACAGAATATCCTGTCTTGGCATAGGTGAGTAAAAAACCAAGCATAGTGAAACCCATGTTTTCAGCGATGATGTTCATAGGTAGCTTCGATATATGCAGTGGTTGACTATATATAAACAGCTGTGACCAGCACATTGAAATGCCATGAAAAAATTAGGAGGTTCCAGATCACTACATAAATAAGTTCAGTAAATTGAGGCCAAGCACAAGTGATTTCTTGTCAAACACAGAATTAGTTCCTATGAATACTATAAAGATTCTGTAACTAACATGCATTATTCTCCAAAAATGTGATCGTTTAATCAATAAATGGTAAAAACAATCACAGAATATAAAAGAAATTGCAACAAATGCGGACGCTCATGTGTATGCCTAATAAGAATGCGGACATCTACACATACGTATAGCAAACACGCACCAGAAAACCTCTGTAGTCGTGAAGGTATTAGTAATATTTTTCCCACAATTTGTCAAATAGACATTAATGGAATTGGGGAATGCAAAACACTTAGTCTCATTCAAATGCAAAGGTTTAAAATTGCTTCCAGTTGTGTCAGAACATCAGTGACCACAATAAAATATTTTCAAATTGCCAGAGTTAGCAACAACAAATTATTTTCATTATTTGGAAACAATCCTAAAAATAGAATTAATAGTTGTTACATGTTAAAAATCTCTATGTGGAGCTCCACTGACTCATGAGATTTCACCCATATAAAGTATATATTAGGAATGAGGATATACGGGCATGGGGAAAACTTACAAGTAGTTGGGCTTCTTCTGAAAGGTTACAACTATTGCTGTTACAGTTAGCATTGCACATGACGAAACCTCCCATTTTTATAACTGAAGTAGCTTATTCATTTGAATAACCAGTGGCAAATAACTGACTTGGAGGTTTTGTCACTGAGACTTCTCCCCCTGCCTGTCTTCCAATTAGATCTGCCGTTAGATTATTATTAGAATTTAATTTATTGTTACCAGTTACAATTACTGCCAAATCATTTTTAAATATTTTGCTACCACAAATGCATGTGTCAGCATTGATCAGACTTCTCCAGTGGTTTTAAACCACAGGCATACCTGATATGAAAAACTGCTATTGCTCTTTTAAACGAGATATTTGTAACGATTTGGGTTTTCTGAAGTGACACTAATTCAACATTTGCTGTAGTGGGATCAGTAAAACTATCTTAGGCTACTGTCAGATCAAGACAAGGTAGATGCTTCGATAGCATGAAAAGCAAACTGGTTTGTGCTTATCTACCAAGGCACATTCTGAAGTTAAGACAAAATAAATCAGTGTAGACAAGTACAAGCCTAAAGCATATCTCACTGTGTCAAAATCACAGTTGTAAAATGACAAACATTAATACAAAGATCTCTGGTGCAAAGTTGAAACAATGCTGTGATTAATTTTATTGCCAAGGAAATACACAGTACAAGGAAATAAACATTGACTAAGTGAGAGTGGTTTCTAAAAGCAGACATCTCCATCTTGACTTGTCTTAGAAATGCCTGTTAGAGGCACAATTGAAATGATACTGATTTTTTATCAAACCAGTTTTATTAAGTTATCAGGGAGTGAATGAATCGGTATGTAATGGAGGTACCGTGTTTGCAGAAAACTTCTGGTAGAATTTTTAGATTGTTTGCCTACATGTAATTTCTGTTCTTTCTGCCCAACTCTCACTTCAAAGCTAAGCCAGTTCTAATCAAATTGCAGGAAAAGTCTTCAGAGTTTCTACAAGAAGATGCGGCTACTGTTCAGAGTTCTCCCCAGCACACAGCCACCGAATGGATGGTGACTCCTCCCTCCTCTAAAGAGGTACCAATTTATCCTGGCACCCACATGGGTCAGCTCAGTCGATTATGTTTGACTACTGAGCGCACGAAATCCTCTATGGAACAAATTTTATTTTAACCATGGTATAAGGGTAGCAGAGGTAGAAAGTTACTCCATTTTACAGGTTGTGCTTTCTCCTTTTCCATCTCTATTCTTACTCTAAAATCCTTGGATTTTAATTAATAAAAGATAACGAGAAGATATACATCAAATCTGTCAAAAGGACAAGGGGGAGAACTGCATTTTGGAACTGATACTCTTGCATGATAGAGAAGCCATAGTAGCTTTGGCAGAAGCAACACAAGATTGCTTGTTAAAATGGCTGAAAACAAATCCAGATTTAGTTACCTAAGAGTTATGGTTTCAGGAAATGATTGATTAGCCTTTCAGTTTTCTGATTTTAATGGTTCCAATTTTATACTTTGCCGAAAGAAGATGATTCCCAAAGTGGGGGAAGAAATCCCCCATTCTTTTTATTGCTGTGCTTATGGAGGAGCACCAGTTAATTGTTATGACCCTTATTGTATTTTAGGGTAATCTCAGGAGAGCAATAAGCTACATCGTAGCTTTAGTTGCTCAAAAGGGACCACATACCCCTCTCATTCATATTCCACTTACAAAGCTGTAAGCTACAGTGCTGTTATTTCTATCTTCCTGGAGATAAATGAACATTCTCACATGATCTGTGTTCTCTTTCCTTACCCAGGACCAGAAGCAATTGAAACTACTGGCGGTTTTGTCTAGTGCCCACAGCAAGGTCAGGGTCTGGAAGTAACCACTACCAGTAAAAACTGGCTGAGCACAAAAACTCCTCAGATACAGAAGATGAAGTGTTCGTCAAAGGGTCCTGTGAACACTTGGAGGGTGGGATTCAGTTCCCTAAATACAAGCAGCTACTGCCATCAGAGGAGCCAGAGGGTATTCCAGACGTTTACCCAGGGCTGGGAGGTATGTCATACGTCCCACGAGTGAGGCGGGCTGGGGGAGCGGTGGCAGGGGGCCCGCTGGGGGACGCTGCCTAGCTGGGGTAGGTGCTGGGCCATGGGCGGGCTGGCTCCACGCTGCGCAGAATCTCCCAGGAGATGAACATTCAGAGTTGATGCGAACATTAGTCACAGCGCAAAGGTAAAGGTAAAACATTTATGTGGTTCCTACAAAGCATACGAAATGTGAGGGATTTTTTTTTTGTTAAAGCACAATGCTGGGAATCAGGAGATCTTCCTTCTGAATCTACATTGACTTATTGCTTTGAATGTGGATGAAGTGCTTCAGGGCGCTTTTGTGGAGCTAGCTCTAGAATGGGGACAGAAACACTGCCCCGCAGGTCTCCCAAAGCTCTCAGAGCAAGAGTTGTTATTGCCAGGGAACGATGGAGAAGCTGATGCCAAGGAAAGACAAATGATTTGCCTGTGCTAACAAAAGAAGGGAATGAATTCCAGGTCTATTTATTAGATTGCATTGTTTATTAGATAAATGCAACAGCAGAGATGATTGCTCTTTCCAAGGGAGTTTGGAGACTCTCAGCTATAAAAGGGCTTATAAACTATGAAGTTTAAAAAAGGAATATGCAGTCTTGTCCACTTAAGTGTCATATGCAATTGCATAAGATGTTTAAATGGTCTGACAATCGGAAATGCTGATGTCATGGATGCACCTCCTCCCAGTCTCACTAGTGGGAACTTTAGCAGCTTCATATTCATGTATCAGGAACATGGTAAAGATTTGCCGATGTTTTGTATCCCCCTCTGCTTTAGCTTGGCCTTTAAAAATATTATCTGATATTATTTATTTTTAATTATTACAGTAAAATTTAAAAATGACACTCAAAGGGCATATTCTTATATCATAATTCCTTCCTCAGATATACTGGATCACAATACGCTGTCCTGTAAGTGGGGTTTTAATTGGTGTAATGCTTTACCTCCCTACTCTTTTCATCAGAATATCCATAAGATGACTCAGCTGGCACGCAGCACTCAGCAAAAATAAGAACTAATAAATTAATGTATCAAATAATTAAACCTATTAGCTGCTTCACGATAGTTTTCATCAACAATATTTATTGCTACACACAGAGTTGCTCTAGGTATCATTGGGCGTTTATCTTCATGACAGAGCCGCCATTAGATGGGAAAACACAGACAGGAGACGCTTGCTTTCCAACACAACCTTCTTCAGGCACACTGGTTTTTCTGCAATGTGCTAAGCAGCTGTAACAACGCGACAGACTTAGCCCGTGTTTCAGCTGAAAACACTTTAAAAATTGACTTATGGTATCACATCATTCAGCAAAAATGTCCAAAACACGAAATAGCTGTCTTTGTTTATCTAATTATATTGCCTCTTAACAAAATTTCAGTCTCTGATTCCTTATTTGTCTTCTCAAAAGCGAGGGTTTGATAAGCACGCAGTTAGAATTCATAATTCCGTATTGCTCACTGACCGACACAGATGAGGACTGCATACAGGCAGCCTACGTATTTTTCAGAATATTATTTTGCAGGCCTCTACTAACAAGCTATCGCGATAGTAACGGGATTGCACTGATCTCATCTTAGTGACTCTACACTTCTGCTACAACACAGAAAACAGCTGAATAACAGCAGACCTGGCTTAGGCTTAGAAAGAGAGCACGCAATGTGTGTGTTCCGGTTCACGGCTGAAAAGTCCTTTCGACACGCATACGAACTAAAGCTAAAGCCTCTGAGCATGGATGTTGATACCGCTTACTGTGACAAAATGCTAAGATAATTCAGGATATTAAAAAGTCCAGAGTTAGAAGACTCTTATGAGTGAGAACTGTTTCCCTCTGTGCTTTCTATCATTCGTGCATTACTTTTGACATGCTGATTAACATACTTACAGTTCTGTTTATCAATCCTGATGCACAAAGGTGTTAAAATTTAATTATTAGTGAAGACCGAAATACCCTGAGATCCTCAAGGAATAGATAACCGCAAAATATGATTTCACTTCAAAGTACTTGCTTATTTTATTTAAAATTATTCTCTCCAACTTTTAGATTGCCAGGTCATGCCAGAGTTGAAAAATAGCAAAGATACCTCCATTAATCTAGACAAAATAAATTCCTCTATAATCAGTGTATTATATATTTCTAAAGATATACGGTATCAATACCCTTAAACGTCACGATGAAAAGAACTAATTGTGATACTCAGGCTTCCACTGGCCCGTAAGACCGAGAAGCCAAGGCCTTGGCCATTTCCTCATGCTCCGGAGAAGCTGCGCATGTAACGACGTTACAGACTCATTCACTCACCGTCGGTTTGGAGAAGGAAGGGCCACACAACAGGTGCTCTATTTTTATGAAAATGCACTTCTAGAACAAGGCACATTCTTTTAAAACATAATGTCTCAGTGTATTTTAAAATGTAACGTCTGAATATATTTCTTTGTAGAACTCTTGGAGGAAATAGAAACAGATTTCTGCTAAACAGGATTTGGATGACAAAGCTGTATTTCCTGGCAAGTTTCTCTCTGGTTCCAGTCCTGTCCTCTCCCCCAGCCACCCCCCATGCATACCCCCACCTTACATAACCCGAACCCCCACGCCTCCTGTCACATGCCTTTCCTTCTCCTTCGGCAGCCTTGGCCGCGGTGGTGATGGGAATCTGAATTCCCCAATCACAGCTCCTCCAGAACTGTGTATTCCTTTACATTGCCTCCTACGGTGGGAAGCGGTGCCTGCTGCGTGCCTCTGTGGCGTGAGTGCTGGCTGACGGCTGCACGTGATGCTGGAGGACAAGAGAAAGCTGTAATGCCGGGTAGGATGACTTTCTGTAGGACTGGTCTATGCCTGGACCCTTGTGAGAGGTCAAACGCTGCGGCTAAACACCAAGCCTCTTCCTGCTCCGTGAAGCCGCGTGGCAAGCTCGGCTAGCCAGCATGTCAGGGCAGCCTCCACCCAGATGTGCCACCTTGGGCAATGGAGGCTCCAGCACGGTTTATGCTCAGGTTTGAAACACAGGCCCGGAGAAGTGAGAGCATGAGAGGAGTGTGAAACGCAAAGGCTTTACGCTGCCTTTGTGAAACGGCATTTCTCGAGGGGTAACATGCAGCTCTGAGTGGGATGATGGTTTTCTGAAGCAAGGAAGCTACAGAATGAGTAGCTGTTAGGCTAAAAGAGAATGATGAGTGCTGAAGGGAAGTGGTTGGAAGTGGAACAGAGGGGTTTGGGCCAAAGCCAGGACGGGTGGGAGGAGGTGAGGGAGGTGCTCAACACATCTTGGCTGGCTCAGTGTTTTGTATTTGCTAAACAGTCAAGGTCTTCTAATGGTGCAGAGCAGCGTGGGCTGCGGCGTCATCGCTAAGTTGTCACGTTGCCACTGAATAAAAGAGAAGCTATAACTGCAGTACACTTCTCTAAGCATCTTTGCAGTTGTGTTTTAAATTGGTGATGGTTTTGCATGAACTAGCAAAGCTCTCGGGTCATTGCAGAAAAAAATATAGCAGTATATGGCTTTATTTTGATAGGTGGTGTAAATCTTGACCCAAATTTTCAAACCTTTTCAAAGTTATGCCGTGTACATGCAGCCTTTCGTGTTTCCTCCCCAGTTCTGTACCAAATGGCATGCGTTCATACGTAAGCTGAGGCATTTCAAAACATCTGGCTTGATTTTTGAGACATTTGTGTTTTAATACACTCCTGTAATCTGTCTGTAAAGATATGTGGAACAGGATGTTTTTTCTGAGAACTGAAGCCTTGCAGAGAGCTGCACTTTGCTGCATAGTGTCAACATAATGGGGCTGATTTAAGGATGCTGTTTGCCCTCGGTATGATTTTCCTTGCACTAGCAGCCCCAGTTTAGATCGCATTGTGGGATTCTCCTGTTCGCGAAATCAGTGGGAAGTAAGCCAGGTTTTTGAACCTTGTGAGAATAACTTGTTCTCCTTGGACCCTAGTCAGTGCTTATTGCCTCGCTATCAAAATGCAGCTTCAGCTCTTTAGAGAAAGAGCTACCTGTGGTGAAACGCTCTCTACTCTCCTTGGAAATGAAATCCTAAACTCTTCAAAGTAAGAGTCGTATTTCAAGGGTCTTCTGGCTTGAAAGGGAAGTTCATTTCCCGTTTAAAGTATGTGTAACATTCAGAGCTCAGAGATGCGGCGGCATCTCATTAACAGAACACCCTGCTGGATTGTCTCCTGTGGACAGCTGTGGCTATACTGAGAATGCTGGGGGCATCTGTCCCGCCAGCTCCCGTCAGTGTGTGCGGGGACTGGGAAGCGTGTGTGGATAACAAAGCTGGGAGCTCTTTTGTTTGTAGTGTATCCCTGATCTACAGCTGCTTGGTGCTATTTCTTAAGGCTAACCTAAATAATTCTTCAAGGGAGAATTCCTCCTCCAAAGACATTATGGCTGAGCCCCTTATAACCTAGCAGTTTTGAAACGCAAGATTCTTGGGTCCATTGGAGAAGCCTTCAGATCAGGCAGGAAATCGAGTAAGAACAGGGGCTAGCACATGGGTGTCAGAGAAAGATAAAGGTGTCTTCGGCTGCTCAGATATGCTCAATATACGGCTCGGCCACTGGCTCCACAAGCTGGAGCAATATTTTGGTTTATCCACAGACAGATTTTGTTATGCCTTATTCTCTGTACATCTGGAAGATACACAGGGTTTCATAAATGCCTGAAAAGCATGAAAGATTTGGAAAGTTACTTCACTCAGTCTCTAGAAAGGGAATGAAGTGTCTAAACTGATCTGCAAACAGAAGTACAAATCAAATAGTTGTCTCTAGATTCAGCCAGTGGCATCAGTGCAATTGTTATTGCGTGGTTTTCCACTTCCATCTGAACAAATTGACAGACAGTCATTGGAAAGAAAAAAATAGCATATAAAGAAGTACTTGTCCAAGCTGTAGTTATAAAAATACAAAATAGTTTGGGGCATAATGCTTTAATCATTGTAGACCCCAGCTATATATTGAAATCAGTGTTGTTAATGAACACGGCCTCTTTAATGTGATTATTTCAAGTTGATTTCAGTTATAAGTATCATCTGTAGACATTAATTACAACAACTGAACTACGATCAAACTCTCCTTCCTCTTCTTTGTGGAAATCTTTAAACTTCCAGCACTGTCACATCTTTCTCTTCTCACCTGATGATTATAGGTGAGAGTTTTATTAACAATTTAATTATTCTCTTTAGAGGCCAAGATAATTGTAATAGGTTTCTCTTGGCTTCCATTAAAAGTCTCTTTGAATGATTTTGCCATTGACTGCAGTCCAATGGGAGAGAGCAGTTCATAATCAACAAAATACCTCAAAATTGTGCAGGGATGAAAGAAATGGCAAGACCAATACTATTAGTATTTTACAGAACATCACGGCACTTTTTATGGGTTATCAGTCCCCTCCAAATGTATATTGGCTGAATCCTGCAAAGCTGTATTCACTTTCAGAGTTGTTATTCATACGAATAGCTTGACTAGAATTTGCACTGTAAAGGGTCGTAGTCAAAGATCTGACAAAAAGCTGAACTGACATCTATAAGATCAAGTTTTTTTTCCCGATTTTATCATATCTGTGTTCCTTGTCAAAATATTTACTTGCATGCTTAACTTCAAGATGAATTTGAAGTTACTGGAAGGGTTACTACATGCCTCAGGGGTGTGGATCTAGGGGAAGAGGAGATGATCGTGTAAGCACTTACCAGAAAGAAATGCACGGAGGAGCTAAAGGGGCAGAATGCTTGCACACGATTTGGTGAGCTGGTCGTACTAGAGATGCAGAGTGATGTGAGTATCAAAGAAAAAGACTACTGCTTGAAAGAATTTTTATAAAAATTGCATCGTTAGCAGCAGAGTAAAAGAAAACTGTATAAAGAAATACATTTACAAACAGTGAAGAAAAATGTTGAAATTATGACAAAATGAAGGAAAAAATGAAAAGAGTACAGACTCTCAGGATTTAGCTCTAGTCACATGCTGAAGTACCAAGGAAGGCCAGTCATAAAAATTAGTAATTTTTTTTTTTTTAAACATATCAGAAGCAGAAGCTTACTCGGCAGTCTCTAGGGCAAACGAATAGTGTACAAGGTAGGGAGGGGCAAAATCTATGAAGTCTTAACTATGGAAGAGCTTTAGGAGGTTACCAGGCTACAGCCCATGTTGACGGGGTGGTGCTCTGGACATGTGTCTCAAAGTTTACACAAACCATTCTTAAAAAATGGACAACAGTCTGTTGCATCAGATCTCCAGAACCAAATAATCTTGATCCAAGAATTTTGAAAAAAAAGCAGAAACAAATTTCTGACTGTTACCTGTGATTTTACTAATTTAATTGCCAAAACACACTTGATTAGCTATAAGAAGGGACTATGGCAGATGTGATTTTTATAAATTGCTCCCAGGGGATTGAGAGGAACTAAAGACTAGCAAATAAAACTTCCGCAGCAAGCAAGCTGATGGAAATCGTAATGGAAGAATAGAATTAGCAGATAGGTGAATGAGCGTGATGAGCACAGAAGAGTGAACTTTTTGCAGAGGGAAATAAGGGTGTACAAACCCAGTAGATGATTTTTTTAAGGAATCGGTAAGCATATGGATGCAAAGGATCGTGTTGAGAATGTATCTGACTCTCCAAAAAGTATTTCACAAGATCCCTCAGCCGTGTTTTTCAAAGAAATTAATAAGAGACGGGCTTGTTGGTTTTGGTTTCTTTTTCCCCGCACGGAATAATCATTTGTTGTTTCTTCCTTCCCCCCGTCCCCCCATGGAATAATCATGGATTGAATAATAGGAAACAGGGTAAGAATAAGTGTCAGAGACTGCTATTCAGTCCTGTAAGAACTGTGCCAGGGCTTACACATGCCGAACTGTGCTAGAAAAGTGAGTGAAGAGTAATGGAATGAAGTTTGCTCATATTGCAAAATATTGTGGCTGTAAAGACCTTCAGAAGAACATCTAAGGTGCTGGGTGACAGCATACCAAAATGGTTGGCACACATCAGTGTTCAAGGGTAATGCACCCCTACGGATACTTGCCTTTTACCATTTAGAAAAGGAACCTTCAGAGTTGTTTATTGAATATGTTGACTTAATGCTCTTCATCACTCAAAAAGGCAAATAGATTCTTGAAATTTTTAGGATAGGAAAAAACCAATGAAAGGGAAAGCACCACAATGTCACCGTACAACCTCATGATGCGCCCATCTCTTGAACGCTGCATGAAGTCCTGCATACTAAAAAGGTATATAGTACTACTAAAAAAGGTAGAATGAAGAGCAATCATAGATATAAGCAGTTCCTGTAGAAGGAGAGATTAAACAGATTAGGTTTCTTCAGCATAAGAAAGGGAAGATAGATTGAAGAAAAACAGAATATACATCTATAAAATCACAACTGTTATGGAAAAGGTGAATTGGAAATGATTATTCATTTATTCTCATCACCTCTTCCTTGCAAGAACCAGGAAGTACAAAATGAAATTGTCAGCCAGCCAGTTAAAACAAACAAATAAATATTATTATTACGCTTTGCATAATCATGAACTTGTGCCCAGGATATTTTGATAACAAAAGTATGAAGGTCTTAAGAAGTAATTAGGCAAATGAGCGGATGAAAGGCTCACTGAGGCCAACTACACGTTAAGACACCGGTGAACTCTTTGGCTAAGAAAATCCGTAAGCTGTAGCTTCCTAGAGTTTGGACGTGTATGCTGAAAGGAATACCACTTGGGCCCACTACTGCCACGTAGAGGCCACTGGGGTAAACTGACCCCTGGTCTAACTCGGTACGGGCTTTCTGAGTTTCTGCTCTAAGGTGTTCTACTGTCTATACGCATGCAAGCATGAAGCTAAACATGTGACTCTCAGGAGTAAAGGTTTTGAAGACCAGCTCTAAACTGGGCTGGGTAAAATGGTCAGAAGCCAGTAGGGTGACGTGGGCATCAGGAAATGTAAAAAGGCGCTTCTGATGAGTCTTTTAGTTGCGAGCTCAGATCTTGAAAGGTCTTGATTAGTTTCAGAAATTCATTGCTGAAGTACTCAACCTATTGATACTAAGGAAGAAATCCTTTAGTTCAAACACATTTCTTAAAAACCTTCAGTATGAGATGATATTTTTTTTCACCTCTATAGATTATTCATAACAAATACTGTCAAAGAGTAAAGACATATAAAATCTCTTGGGAAGTGCCTCAAATAGTTGTAGTATGTAATTAAAAAGCCTTGAGTTCATTAGCTATTAGATACCACAATAGTCAGCTCTGTAGAAACACAAACCTGAAGTTAGAAATGCTGATTACTTCAAGATTACGTCCTTTCGGTATGTTCCAATTCAGGGCAGAAACATCCCTTAGCATCAGGTGTGCCCCTGTGCCTAGAATAACTCTGAAATCCATTAAAGGTGGAAGCTATTCTTTTAAAATTAAAATTTTCAGGTAGACTGAATCTTGGTATACCTACTTCCATTTATTAATGCATGATATTAAAAGGCATTTTTTTTTTTTTTACCTGTAGTAACACTGGGGGAGCTTAGCCTCTCTTAGGGGAGGTGGTCAGCACCTTGCAAGTTAAAACCTATCAACCCCTTCTAAGCTAATCTTTGGTTTTCGTATCGCCATCATTGTGAACGGTGACTTGTATTGGCACGTGGGTAAAGGCAACTAAACCAGTAACTACTGAAGTCTTAGCACCCAGCGTGTGCAGGTGTCCGCAGTGCCACCAGCTGCATCAGCGGCAACACGGGAGGCGCTGACTATCTTTAATTGCCTCAGGTCAGTGGTTTTAACCTGCAGCCGAGTAGGGTGGGGCGTGCTTTACGTGCTCATAAATGATCCTTTTAAGGCCCCTTCATAAAAACGTCCCGCCTGGGCGTGTCTGTGGCACTGCTGATCTCTTTATTTCTGTCCTTGTAAAAAGGCAGCGAACAGGCAAATTACAGTGAAGTTACGGCCACTGAGCAGGCTTGAAAGGAACGCGCGGCAGATTTTTCACAGGGAAAGCAGTCCTGCTCGTCACTGCTCAAATGAACATTTAATAATTCATAACAACTAACTGAGTTATGTTTCCCCTTCAATACGTTTCCGAACGTGAAGAGATTGAATGGTGATTGCTATCAAGCTTTATGTTCTATTTCATGTACCTAATAAAAGTTTATCTGGTGGAGCTTACTTTGTATCTTTTTGATCTATTCCTAACCGGCTGCAATATACTGTATTAAAATATTTATCATTGTGCTATCAAATATTAACTATTTTTAAATCATCTGACTAAAGAAAACAAATAATGTTACTTGTTTAACTTTTCATAAATTTCCTAATATTTAGTTGTTCAGAACTCTCCCGTGATACAGCACTAAAAATACCACAGACTCAGAAACTGTTGTCACTCTTGTTAAGTTGGGCTCTTTCGAAATGCGCTCTGCTCGCGCCCGTCGCCGCTGTTCCAAAAGGCTCCGCGTGCAGAATCTTTTTGCCATCTGTAAAAGGTTATGGCTCTGCATCAGCACACGAGGATCTTAGAGAGTTGCTTGTTTTTCTGTAGGATAGTGGGTTTTTTAAAACTATTATTGGGAGCGTACGGAAGTTGTCTTTTTTGATGAAAAAGTTTTTAGGAGGTTTCCCTAATTTTCCACCTGCTCATCCGTTTCAAATTATGTGGCTTTGTCTAGTAAAAATACCGGCGACTTGCAACGGTGTAACGGTGGGAAGAGGAGAACCCTGACGCCCCAGCTGTGCTCAGCTGCTGGGCAGCCCAGTCCAGCCCAGCTGCTGCCTGCCAGGGCTGCAGCACCCCCCCAGCTCAGCGGGTCACGTTCTCCCGGGGTGCTCCTGCTTGCTCAACCCGTTGCTGATTCACATCACAGAACTAATATAGCAGAAAACTATTCTTTTTTGGTTAGTGTCCTGCTGAGTTAGATCTGAAATGGTTCAATGAAAGGTCAAACGAGTGCCTGAGAGATTGCTAGGGGTGCGGGACTAAATAGCCGGGAACTGGGAGAAGAGGGATTGCAGAGCTTGCAATTAGAGCGGTTTAGACAGCCATGGAATAGCAGCTTTGAAGCTGACACCTGGGCAAGATCGAGAGGAGAACAACCTCTTTGCTCCAATCCAATCCTTCACCTTGCAGGGGAAAAATTGTTCTATTAAATGTCAGGTGTATAAATGTTGCTACAGAACCATTTCTTTTCACTTTGGAGCAAGTAAGTCTGATGGCCAGGTTATCAGAGTAAATCCCCTGAAGTGAAGAGTCGCAGTCTGTCAAGAGCCTGGTGCCTCCTAATGAGGCGTTAACTATGCTAACTAGCCCCCTTTTCTATGCCTCATTCTCTGGTTGATTGATGACCTGTCGTTTTCTGCTGCTTCCCCCCTACAGGCGGTACCTAATTCACAATCCCCATCCTGTTCACAGAAGCCGTCCTTCCAGCACAGCGACGCTCAGAGAATGTCCTGGAGTTCTCGCCAATGCCCCTCTAATTCCACTCCTTCTGCAGGTTCTTCCATTTCCAAAATATTCCACACGCTTTGTAGGCAGCACTACGAAAAGCAGCTTAAGGCTTGACCCCCAACCTAGGCATGCTACAGTAACTACGTGGATCTGTATAATAACTATATCCAGAGAGCATCCTGTGTTTTCATCTCCTCTGTGCTCTCCATAGAGGAAAGATGCTGCACTTATTCATTTTTGTTAAATATAGTGTATGTGTTATGACATGTTTATCCTGACTAAAATATCCTCTCCCCAGAGAGGTACCAACCTTCTTTTTCTCCTTCAAATCCAGTTTCTCATTAAAAAAATAATACCATTCCATGATATTCATCATTTGGAGAACAATTTTCTACGTATCCCTCTAGCTGTATGGCTATTCTGTGGGTCATGCATTTTGGAATGAATGCATCAATAGCACCTTTGTGTTGTCTTTTCTCAGGTCTTCTAGACCAGGATGTCAGTACGGCACTACGTGTGTAAGTTGTCAGCACGCTTCCCCTGAGGTGAGCAGAATCGGTGTTTTGCATCATCTGAGAATCAGGCCCGATAGTGCTGTAATTTTGTTTGTGATCTTGCCTCGCTTGTCCTACAGCTGTGAGGTGAACTTTGCCCTGAGTTGCAGCAGTGGCATTCTGGACTGATGGAAGAATTAATCTGGATTTAAATTTGGAGCCATTTGAAGCAGAGTCTGCTCCTCTTACATCCAAACCCCTATACGCACATGATTTCTTTAGTCTGCATAACAATCACGCAACAGAGGTGTTGTGAAATCAGTGCTTAATGTATGAAGACCAGGGGCAGATGGTTCTTTGGGGACAGCAACGGTCAGCCCCGTCAGCGCTCGATCCTTTTCCGTAAATGCTGTCTACGTTTTACTTCCCTCCAGCTCCAAGCGCGGCGGTGCGCTTACCAGCGCCAGCCCTGGCACCAAAACACACCAGACTGCAAGAACACACAGCGCCCGCGCAGAGGGGAAATCCCGCCGCGTCCTGACCCGCTACACGCATTTAAACCGCTTCTGGTAAAAAGATGTAACAAGATACAGCTGGTTTGTCTGTGGCTCCCCACAGGCAGTTGCAAAGGTGAACTGGAAGGCAGGGCATCCCAGTTCTGAACTCCTATTTCTTTTAACAGAGCATAGTTCCCCCGGCACAAGTTCAATGTGTGGTATTGAAGGACCCGCAGGATACGTCTGGGTACAGACATGTATAAAAGATCGCTAGCCTTCAGTGGGGAAGACTATCACATCTATGTATTTAATCTGTCTAGAAAGAAGTGGGTGATGTATTTTTTCAAGAAAGACTTTTTTTTTTTTTTTTTAAGAAACGGATGGTAACGTAGCTTTTCTTGCTGAATTGTAAACACAAACTTCCAAAAGCAAATGTTAATATAAGTTCCGGGGTTACAGTTTCAGGTTTCATTTTTCTTTGGCAATTCAATCTACATGCTGATTTTGATCAAACGCCTCAGCTTCTAACATTTGTAACACATGACAAAATGCACACAAAAAAGCTTATATTTAAATAATCGTATAATAAGTTGAATGCACACTGTGACAGAATATGAATTATCTAACAGGCTGCAGAGTAATACAAGGTCAGTCTGGAAGACAGATACAAGCACTGAGCGCAGTTTGAGCATTGAAGATAACAGTGTAATCCTTTGCCTGCTTTAATAAAAACTATTTAAAATGAATGAAAAAGGGTAAAATAAAATAAACTATTCAGAGCTTGATGTAAGGCATCTGGCTGAAAACTCATTCGCTAATTGTTTAAGACTTACACCATTGAACCAAGATGGTTTGAAACAGTGATTCACAATAAATAATGCACTGAATTTAACTCGGGTACAAGCTGCCATTGGTAACTCTTGCACTCGCTCTAGGCCCACGTGGGGCTGCGGGTTCAACATCGTTCTTTGCTTATTGACTACATGGAAGGAGATAGTGAATAACATCAATCATTGGACCTTCCCTCACCTCCTCCCCCATGGGGTGACCGTGTCTAATGAAAATTCAAGCTGTGCTGGTAACCTGGGATTGGCAAAAGCATCACTTTTTCTTTGCCTGACTGGATAAATATGCAGCGGGTTTTGGAATCAATTCTTGTGTGTGGGAAATTAAAAGGTGTTATTTTTAAATGATCCTGTATGTAAGCAACAGAGTTTAGTCACCTGAAATGCCACGGCCAGGAAAATGCAGAAGATGCAAGACTATGAGCCGTACACTGAGAAAATCAAATGAATGCTCCTGCTTAATCTTTTGCCTTCATCCCTTTTTTTTTTTAACTCAGGCACTTCTTTTGTGTGCACACATTTCTACCTTTTGTTACAGGTTCCTCTTATCACAAAGCACGACGCTGAGTTTAAGACTGGCCCAAACCAGCTGTAGTTGCTGGTAAATTACTTGCCAGGCTTGGAGCTTTTTTTTTCTGTTTTTATATTCATTTTTAAAGGAAATAGTTTAATTTCTATAGAGAATGAAATATAGCTATATACTTTCTCATGTTTCTGGAATGCTAAAAGGGTATCAGGCCCAGCCTGTTCTGCTCTTAATTCGTTCCTTGTGCCCCGATCTCAGGACGCACGCTGGTGAGCACAGCGGTGTTGGCACCCGGGCGGGCGGCGGCGAGGCAAAGCCCAGCAGCCTCCCTGCACGCACGGCGCCTGCGGCATGAATGGTGCCGGGGGGGCTCAGAAGCGGCGCGAGGCACAGTCGCGCCTATCGTGCCGCTTTTCTGAGGGCAGCAAACCTTGCCGAACCAACCGGGCGCTGCTGGCCGCTGTGCCTGTGCGTACGCGCCCTAGATTCGATGGGGTAACAGCTGTTACCACCGTGCTTGTTATCTGGGAGGCAAAGTCTAAAATTGCGCCTGGCCTCTGTGGGCACAGAGACGCGGGCGATGAGCGCTCTGCCTAGGTGCTCGAAGGTTTTAGGTGAAACCGGTAAGAGCGAGGTAACTAAATGAACACTTCCGAGGGTAATCACTTCTGTGTCTTTTGCCCATGTGTGGTATAAGGTAGACTATGAGCAGTAATTTATCAAATGATATATTGGGAGGCTTAGGAACTATCACATGAGTTCAGCCTTGGTTTTTCCCCAAAAGGATTACTAATATATAAAGCTAAGCCCCTCCATTTACTAATACAGTCATACAAGCAATTAAACTGGCTTCGGTATAGATTTAACTTATTTATAGGTCAAGCTCTGGTTGCCCTAGGTCAATGATTTTTAGCAACAGTGCTCCATAAGAATAGATTTTCTTAATAATGCCAATAGCCTCTGTATAACAAAAAGTAAACAAACACAAACTCGTCTGTTGAGTGTGTGTGTCCATCTTTGCACAGATACATTTCTGTACAACACAAGGTCAGGAAACAGATGAAAACCACACGCTACATGTCCAGACAAATAATCTTTTTAAGCTTTGCTCAAATTGCCACACTACAGAATTAAATGAATCGGAATTCTGTTCCTCCATGAAAAGACTTGAAATGAGATTTAAATCAGTGTGTGCTTGGTAAAACACGGCAATTTGATGTCTGTGCCATAAAACTGACAGCCGCATCTAGTTGTTTTTCTTCTGAATTTGATTAGATAATTTGGTCTAACTTGGAGAGTATCTAACAGTTACACAATCAGACTGAGATTTGTTCAGAAAATTCCCTCACAACACTGTGAGGGAAACTTAATTAGTTTTGTCAGTAAATATAGAGGCACTAGCTTGCATTTCCAGAAACTGTCTAAAGCTTTTACAAATACTCTGATTCAGCTAAAATCAGGCTAATTATATGTTGGGCTCAAAAAAATCCTCATTAAAAGAACATTATTGGGGTTATAATGCCCAAACCTGAAAAGACAGGAGATACTGCATTTAATAAGCAGTTGGTTTGACAAGCTGGTATATATATAGTATTATGTTAATTATATGACTGTAAAATTTGCTCCACAGACCTCCAGACCTGTTTAATATCTCAGCTACTTAATATCTTTTTTAGACTCACTGTGTGGACATGGTGTTTACTGTACTTTATTCAAATGCTACTGCAGAGAATAATTTTTTATTTCTTCCCCCTCCCCCCCCCCCCCCGTGGTTCCTGCCACTACAATATCTCAATACTTCACAGTTCTAATGCTTATTTTGCCCAGTACCTAGGGTGAGGTGACAACCTCCTCCTACATCAGGGGTGCAAGGCAGAGGGAGATCCTATGATTTCTGAGTGCCTTTTTTTCTTTAATACCTAGAATCTGATTTTTCAAGATATTAATAATAGAGAACTCTGAGATTTGAAACATTACTTTGCCCACTTTCTGCTGCAACTGTAGGTGCTCAATAGTTTTGTGAGTCAAAACTCAAATGCAAGCATCCAGAAAATGAGAATACAGTTAACAACTACATGTGAAAAGTATGGTTTAAATAACCTGCTAAATATAAACAGGAGCTTTCTGACAGAAGCTGAGAAAGTCCGGTTTTCTTGGGTGACATTTAATGGCGTTGCCCATGCGAACTTCCTTTCTCTTCATGTACTAGCTTTAATGCTAATTGGTTGATTATCGCAGTCTTTCCTGAAATTCTTTATTTATTGGTTTTCTTTCCAGACCTGTTTGCTGAATTGTCACAAGCTCAGATTTTCTACTTCAGAGGTACCCATCACTTGGAGAGGCAGCGGTGATCTCTAGCTTCATTGTTGTGGTGCGTTTTGGTGTTTTGGTGTTTTGTTTTTTAAAATTTATAAGATTTGCATTTGGCTTAGAGTATTTAGAGCATTTGTGTGGCTATATGTCCAATTTTATACTATTTGGCTAATTGGTGTCAGTAATTACATTCTCTCTTGTGTTTCTCACGCTTAAAAATCAAAAGCAAGGTCTTGTAGAAATCTCTGTAATGTGTGTGTAATAATGCAGAGAGGCAGGGAGAAAAGGTGACAGAAAAGCATGAGAGGACTCTCCAGAGTTTCTGGTAGTAGAGGATCAAAGCAGTTATAAGGAATAAATCTTAAGAATTTACTACAAAAGAAATTTGCAATAAAAGTCTAATCCTGTATATACCGACGTGGTTATTTCCACTCACTTGTTTACAAGGCCTGTTAACCGGAGGAGAAGCTACATGTGCAACTAAGCATTGAAGCAACATCTGCTCTAGCAATATTTACACAAAATTTCAGCTCTTATTTTTAAGAAGTATACCTCCATTTTTTTTACCTTTAGCTTTTGTCTAGCTTTCGCTAATTGTAACAGGTAATGAGCCAGTGTTTTGCAGTTTTATTGTCCGGGGACATAGTTTTAAGGTGAGAAAGCATAGTTAAGTTACTGAAGAAGCTGACGTTCAGTACATAAAAGTGACTATGTAAAGAAATCACGTTTTGTCTTTTAGTAAGAATTTCAGATTTGGAGTTAATACTCTGATGTTTTAGTGTACCAAACTTATTTCACAGTTGGCAAGACACACATTTACGTATTTCAGTGGGACCTCCTCCAGGCATTAGTAAGCGAAGGAGAGAGGACACAGAAAGCATACTGAAATAAATGGATGGCACAGTCAATTTACCGGCCTCGTCTGGGAGCCTCTGCAAAGGCTCAGGCAGTACGGCCTTCTTACAGCTCGCAGTGCGTTTGGCTCATTTTCTGCTCGTAAGTGGCTGCATGCGGTAGCACACAGAGGCAGCGGCCGCAAAGTGGCACGAGAGCGGCGACTCTGAGTTACTTACGTTGACAGCCCAAGCTGTGCCAGATATATCCCGGCAGACATTTATCACATTTAGGCCCTGATGTTCCCTCCTTACACTCACAAAATCCTCTGTCATTACAGCGATCATGGACTGACCCAAAAGGGTTACAATAACAGTCTGCAGAAACAAGACAACACATACACACTGGATTCAGGTCTCCATACGGTGATAATTCATTCAGTACCAACAAAGGGTGCATTTCCAGTGCCAAAGGTAAAGGAAGACTGTCTATTAAGGATATCTGGAGTAGTGACTGTAACTACTGTAGGTCCATTTATTTGTTTGCATATGTCATTTCAGGAAGAGACGTTTTATGACGTGGAGAGAAAAAGTAAACAGAAAAGATATAAAGGGAGAAGATACCGTGTTATTTGAGGATAAGTGATTGTAACAGATTCTCTTTCGGTAAGAATGTTTTTGACAATTTAATGGACGTTAGAAAAGCTTTGCATAGCATGGATATATCAACGTGCCGTCAGGGTGAAATGTTTCGCATTATTAAAATAGGCTTATCTATGTTACTCAATATTTTCAGAAGTGCTGAATGTCTTTACAGGGCTATATAAATGCACTTTACTTATTTCCAAGATAGTCTTCCTTTATAGTTTTGAGCAGTATAATAATTTAGGTAGATATTTGCCATTAAATTGATGAGATTGTATTTATCAGTGACATTAATAAACCTTTTACATATTCCGTGATGAAAAGCTTGAGGTGAGCAGCAATGTAACGCAAAACTTCACGCTGCCATTTTCATTTCTCTCACCTCCCAGTGGGCAGATGGAAAATGCAGTGAGGCTCATGCCCCACTGAATATTTTCCACGTGTTCACCTAATTACAGAATGACTAGGGTAATCCATTTCCTCCCGCAACACCGACCGTGTTGCTCATTCACAGCCCTTTTCTACATCATGATTACAATATCCGAGTCCAGCTTTCAGCTAGCTGAACAGAGAAGACAAGACAGTAGCTAGCAGAGCTCATTTTTGGCACTCCATTCTTCAGTTGATTTATTTGTTTGTTTATTTTAAATGAAGGGCTGTATCTTATCTGTATGTAGCCCCACGTAGACCCAGAGTAACTCCACTGTCAACTGAGACCACAGGCACATTTTGGCAGCATCTGATATCTGCTGCTGTTGAAGGCAAAAGATACACAAATCAATTCCTGAACCTGGGCGACCTGCTGGGAGTCTGGCTATGTAAAGCCAGATTAGTCTGCGAATCAGTGCTAATTTGAGGACTGCCTTTGGCAATTGTTTCCTAGCACTAGGTTAAATCTCAGCGATATTGTAAATGACAAAATGGAGTTGAACTGGGAAGTAAAACATTAAAAAAAAAAATCCAAAGGAAAAAACATAACAGGAAAAAAATTACCGGGAAGACATTTGTCATCTGTTGTCTCAGTGTTTATTAACTATAAATTACAGATGGCACTTGGAACAGTTGGCATGCTGAAAAAGAATAGTTACCTTTGGCAAACAGAGTTCCACAGTAATAACAGAGTCAATTAGCTAGCAAAATTCATTAATGCCGCTGAAAAGTGACACGCCAAAAGTACTGTGCGAGGCTGAGCGGAATTACAGCACAGTGAGCGCCACCTGAAAAGCTGGCAGTTCTGGTGTTAATCGGATGTATGAAATGTTTATGTAAACAGGTATAGAACTGAGATACTTAGTGAATGCAGGAAGTAAGATTTGCTTGAAGAGAGGTTATAGAAAACCTTGAAAGACAAAAAGCTTGGAATTACATTAGAAACGGAAGGCCTGATTCTTGTATGCTAAAAATGGCTTAGTTGGACATAATGAAGTTACAGTGATTTAAACACATGTTTGTGAAAGAAATCTATGGCCCACGGTATCGAATGTTTATGGACACATAATGTTATACTTTCCAGAGAACAAGAACCTGACCCTGAATCACTGAAAGCCTTCCTACTGAACTGTCCCGTAAATGCGTAAGAAGTACCAGGCCCACATTGTGCTGTTTAAGGGAAAGTAGATAGTGGAAACAGAACTTTAAGCCAGGCCCTTTTACAAAAGTAGTAGATCAAATCAGATCACCACGCAGACCCAGTAACCTTTAGTAACTGAATCTGGCCTCCATCTTCCCCAATACAGAACTGATACTATAGACAGGTAACCGACAGAAGTCCACCAAACATCCAAGCTTCTTGTCCAACACAATGTCACAGGCTGTGGAACACTTCTGGAGACCTGCCAAATACTTAACACATTAAAAAACTCAAAAGCCACCATTCCAGTGTGCCACAGGGAGGCAGTCAGTATATCCAGGGTATTAAATAACATTAAATTAAGATTCCCAGATCATCCTAATAAAGCAGACCACACACTAAGTTCCAGGGTGGGGAAAAAACTCCCTGCAGATCTGAATGGGGAAGGAATTTTCCTCCTAACCCCTATCTGGTGACTGTTTGAAGGATGGGAAGACTACAGTAGTAGTTATTTGTTCACTGAGATTCACTATATCAGTGTGATGCTGCCAAAAACCACAATGAAACAAGTAAAAAAGAAGGTTGGGGAAATGGCCTGAAGCTTGCAGGCTCACTGCTCCTCAGGCTGGGCTGACAGTGGCTACAGGACAACCCTCCGGATTCACTTAGCCATATATCATTAGGGTTTCTAGAGAGCTCACAGGTCTTAACTGAACCCTACGTGACTGCAAGGCTGGCTTTCTTATGGGCGTGACAATAATTACCATTTCAGTATTTCTGTTGTAAGGCAAAGGAAATGTTTTATTACTCTGGGTCTACTTGGTGGTTTCCATGCTATCCATGCGTGCCAGTGCGTGTATTCACTGAAATAAAGAGTTATTAGGCCTTTATCAAGCCCTTGTAAAAATAAAAAGCTCTTTGAGTTGTTAAATTCTTTTCCACTGTAAGCATGTCAAGTAAATGATTTTTAACTTTAAAAATACCTCAATTTATTTAGAAACTGCAGTTGCCTGTATGAGGTAATTTTGCAGTTAACTGACAAATCCACAGATTTTTGATATTTCATTTTAGGAAATAAAATTTATTTTGCTTCTAAAGAAATGAAGGGCATAATGAAAATAAATTTAAGCCCACTGTATAATGCGTTGCATTTGGTTCACTGGTAAAAACCTTCTCAGTATTTCAGTTCTTTGAAACTAGTCAGTTTTAAAAAATGAAACATTTTACATTTTCTCCATTTAGTTAGCATCGGCTAAGATTCACAGATTTGCTATCCATGTACTTACCATATATATTTATGAAAAATATATAAGTAGTTTTGATAAACCAGAGCCAAAGCCCTGTTAGCTGCCATTAAACTAGCTTATGCAAACATTTTTCTACATCTAGGGCTGAAGAGGAAAGAATTAGCCTGGAAAAACGAGACTTTCACATGGGAATAAGACTTGCACATGTCACTGGAAATCTGCTTATTATAACGTTCATGCCAACATTCCACTCATACTTCAAACCCAAAGCACTGCTTTTAAACTCAGAGAAAAGAGAAATGAGCATTTCCAATAGAGCAAGACTCTTTGTGCTTGACCTAGAAGGATGATGAATCCATCAACTCTCTCAGAGGTGAGAATACACTACATTTTGCAGGATTAAATCTTAGGAGCCCCAGTTCCTACGCACTTTAAGCACAAACTTCTCTGTTTTCTGAAAAGCTCTTGGGTGTCTGCCTCACTTCACTGACTTTAACCAAGAAGTAGTATGGAACTTAAGTTGGCAACTCAGCTAGGCTAAATACATCTTGTATGCAGTATGATCACTGTGATCCTGAAAACTGTCTTAGTCCAACAAGAATATTATTTATTTGAAACAAATTACCTAATACGCAGGAAACCAGGGTTTGATCCTATAGTCATCTCACATGGGACAATTCTCTTGGGAGCCCAAGAGAATTCTTCCTGCATTAAGGTGGGAGAGTCAGCAAATGCATCATGTTGCCTTTTTTTTTTTTTTTTAAAGACTTTTATTAAGTGAAAGGTTTTAAAATATTTTTTATGCAGAGTCTGGGCAATTTTGAAGTGTACAGTTGTTTTACTAAGACATTCTAAATCCATCACTTGCAAATTAATTTAAAATTTACTTATTTTTTGACTCCTGGTTTATTAACTTCCTCGTCTTACGTAGCTGCAGCTGCTGTCTTAGCATTTCAGTCTACATGGGAAAACAAGTTACTGAATGAGCTGATTAAAAATCCCAGAGTAATTTAGTGTCATATTCATTGGGGCTACTTATGCAGCTGAAATGATACACCCCTGATGTCATACCAATGATGTCTGTCACCTACATCCAATGAATACGAGAGACAGTGGGTTTTTTCGAAGAACATTTGGTTGGGTTAATCTCCTCAGCACAGTCATACAAAATCATGATTTGCCTACTGAAGTTCTTATTAGCTCAGACTAATTAATGTCAAAGGAGATCATGCATTTTCTGAGAGTGTTGCCAAGCAAAGTTAAAACAAGGACAGGTGAAATGCAGTGCGTGGATGGATCTGGGTGTTTATCACGAAATAAAATGTAAATCTGTCAGGCTGCAGACTGAAACAAATAATAGCAACCTAAATAGTTTCTGGTTTGAATCTCAGCAATGGATTATTAAGAACATTAAAATATAATTTATATACCCATAGTCTATTTTGGCTTGAAAAAAAATTTTATAACTCTTTTTGTTTCCTGGAAAATGGAAAGAAAAAAAAAATCACAATGAAAATCCAGAACAGGTTCTACCAATGCTTACGTCTGTAAGAAATTATACAATAAATTCTCCACCTCTGTTACAGCCTTTTGTGGCTACCAGTGAACTACTGGCCATTGTATGAGGCTTCCTTTATTGACTACGTTCACTCTTCACCTAAAGCGTCCTAACTTCTGCCATATACTGTCTGTGGTGACATGAGAACAATGCGCATTCTGCTCGCGTTGATAAAGATCATCTGTTTTTTCCTAGCATGCTTTCTTTATTATGTGCTGACATTTGTCTTTAATTCTGCATTTTGGGTATCTATAGCAGATGCCAGGTCGGAAACACTGCTTTCATCTAGGAACCCCTCTTCTAAACTGACGTCACGTCAAACCGATTTGATGAATTCCGCTCCTAACCACAAGGGTGTAATTTCAGTTTCTCCTCTAAGGCGAGGCAAGGGAACACTGCGCTTGCAGCCCTGTGCCTGGGAGCAGAATCAGCTGCGACGTGTTCTTATGAAATCTCAGTGAGTAAAAGGGCTTAATAAACACCACTCCCCATGTCCTATTGATGCAGCTGGCAACTTTTGTAGGTCTCTAGGCACGTATTCAAGAGTCTGTATTAGGAATACCGAAAGTTAGACTGGGAACAGGTATTTATGGCTCAACCCTTCGGTTTTCACATGCACAACTCTGGTGTGGCTCCCTCCTGCAGAAGGAGAGCACAATCAGTTTCTCAGGGGCTTCCTGGGCAAGTCTTCCCAGGACCCTTAGCCAGGGAGGTTCATCGTCGTATACAGATTCAAAATACCTCCTTGGGGCTACAGGGGCAACGGAAATGAGGCGAGAAGTCTACACAGATGTTCTTATCCATTGAAAAAGCTCATTCTGGCTCAACTGGCAAGTAAGCAGCAGTGGTTCCTAGCAGCTGCCTGTAGCTGAAAAGGCACAGAAGAAAAGCCGCAGTTACCCCGGGACTGACCTATGCACACATTTTCATCGTCCAGCTCTGCAGAAGCATTTCTGAAGTAGCCCAGCCTGCATAACTCACAGTGCTGACCTCTAGTGTTGTGCTTACAGCTCACGCAAATGACCGTATTGAGCAGCTCGATGTAACTGCACCGGTTGGAGTGCCCGAAGCATTCACAGTCTTTCAAGGAAGAACAGAAATGTATACAAAATGTATACGGCAGCAGAGTAATAGCACATTACATGCTTAGTAAAAATGAACCATGAACAGAAGTATGAATGAATGGCACACACATGTTAATCAATGTAACATGGACAACAGCAGATGTTTATCTGCAATGGAAGTGAGGTTTGTTTCAGGCAGGTTAGCGTGGCCCGACGACCATGGCATGACGTCGAAGATTGGCTGTTGTTGGCAGACCTGATGGAACTGAAGCATTTGCAGTTGTGAACCTTTCAGGGGTACTGGAGGCTCAGTTTCGCTGATAGGAATGCTCATCTTTCTGCACATTTGAGATGAATATAAATCCAGACATGGGAGAAACTTCCTCATATTAGAAATATTAAATACAGTGGACAAAACTGTCAAACTTCATCATGCTTAAATCCACAACTGTAAGTAAAATAAAAGCTTTGTTCTGACGTAAATGGCGAGTATTCAAAAATGCTACTGAGCTCGGGGTACTGTAACTGGTAGACACCTTGGGAACCAGACTGTTTCATTCCAAGACCAAACACATCTCTAGTTTGACAATTTTGGCCAGCACCTCCTAAAACAATTAACAGAGAAGAAAAGGAAAGAGGAGAGCTACTTCTGCTGTACTTCTGGGGTAAGCATTAATGCATGTTTATATTCTGAGATAAAAACAATTGGGCCAGAGAAGATAATGAAAACTCCCAAATGTGTACGGAGTAGAAAGTGTGCTTACTGCAGCCATCTGAAATGCAGCTGGCACGGCAGCCGCCTGTTAAAAACCCCTGCGTTAAACAGACTGCTAGTGCCTTTTAGTCTTTAGTCACAAGCAATGCTTGGTTTTATGCAGAAAGAAGCAGAAATTAGAAATGTATCAATATCATTTACAGAAGGCACAGCTATGCTTTGTGTAGAAAGCTTGTGTAAGGCTGACCACGCAGCTCTCAGATTACGAGCCCGGAATGAATGCAAGAGAGGTTATTAGGAAGATCAGAGAAGTACAGAGCCTATTTAAAAAGCGAAGACTAGGATAATTTGGCTTGTTTAGTCCAGGAAACTGAAGACGGGACATCACTGGGCTATAAATACAGCAAGGAGACAGCCTTCTGCACCCTAAGTGAGTATCTGCGCTAATGCACAACACTGGCACAAGAGCAAGTGGGTGTTAAGGGGCTATGGAGAAATTTCAGCTGGAAATTAGGAGATGGTATCTAGCCATTAGGGGCACCCAGCTTCTCGAACACTCTTCCGATTTGTAGGAGAAATGCTGATGCTTTAGGGATGTAGTTTATTAACTGGTGAAAGAGATTATGGTACGTTTCCTGCAGTAACAGAGTACTAGATGCAGTGGCTCGGAAGGGCTTCAAGGACTTGAAGTCAGCTTAGCCTGTAATTAGATAAAGCAGTAGCTGAGGGTGTAAAGTGTTTCCATACGTGACGGGCCAAGTCCCCTGTGCTGCCGTTCCTGGGGTAGGCTGCTGATGATACCTGGGCACCTAATAAACCTGCCGGTTGTTGGCATAGGGTGTCAGAGACAGTATCTGCGCTTGCCTGTGTTTTTATAAAGGAATAGCAATACCGATACACGTTTATGAGTATGTTACGCGCACCTAATACCTATGTATTTCTCTGGCCGTTGTCTGACGTGGTGAACCGTAAATAAATAACATCTTTTCTTATATGGTACAACACTTAGCACAACATATGCTTCAATGTTGAGAGCTGCCTTTCTGCTGCCAGGAAACATTAATTCAATTTACATATGCCCATTGAGCTAACATACATGAATTCTTGTTCTCTTCAGTGTTATCCTGCTAAACTGATGTGGTTCATGCCAGTCTGATAATTTTGATGCCTATAACTGCTGGCGTGCACTAAAACATTTGGTGTATCAGTTTCCGTGTGTTACTACTTGACGTAATTGAGGGGGGAGGAAAAAAGTGTGAATGTTTGTTGTCTCTTGCAGCTGGTCAGTATGATTCAGCATCTCGGCCGGCCACCTGGCAGCATTTCTCCCCTGGTATATCCATCTTGCTCAAGTAAAAGTGCCTGTGTGGGGTTGAGGCAACAGATCTAGGTGTGGAAACTAGCACTAGCAAACAGGAGTCATGGGAAAATTGTTACGATTGTACGCTTTTATGCGTTTGACACTTAAAATGAGACAACTGGCTAGTGATAAGCAATCTGACTCTTCGGCATCTCAGATCCAGAAGCGATGCTGTCTTAAGTCTCCCTGTCTGACAAAGGACCTGCCTTCTGCTGCCGTTAGAAAATTTATTTTGGTGAGATGATGCTGTGCTGGTATGTTTGTCAGGCTTGTGGCTAAACATAATCATGCCCTAGGTGAATTTAGAGGAGATAATTTGCCTTGTTTCTCGAATCGGTAACAGGCAGCAGAGCACTACATTTTTATGTTTCAAAAATACGCAGACTATAAAGAAGTGCCAGTACATCAGACTTCTTGATGTCTACAGACTGCATCATCTTTTGTGTTTAAAGTAGCAGAAAGAAATTGAGAATATTCTGTGAATGACTGACTGCACCACTTCCACTCTGAAATTGTGATGTGACCTGCAGTAATATGGCTACTAGACATAATCAGCTATTACAAAAGCACAGGAAACAAAGCTACACATGAAGTAATTCACTCTGTAACAAGGCTTGCTCCAAGTTATCATTTGGACTAAAGGAACATCTAATAATTACAAAGGGCTCAGTCTGATGTACACACATGCTCCTAAACATACGCAGAAGGACGACCCAAGTTCAGATGTGGCTCATCAACATTAAAGGTAAACAGTGAGACCAGTTCTTATACTTGGCTGCACTCCTTTGGGTACTGTTCTTTTTTAACACCCATGCTGCGTGAAAGAAGCCTTTGTCTCAAAGTGAACTTATACTAAGCTATAGGAAAGTTCTAGGAATCTTGGTCATCAGGCTGGTAAATGCTATATGGTACACTAAAAAACCCGGTTAACTCAAAAACAGTCTAACACCTGGTCAAAGATTAGCCATGGCAAAGGAAAAAAAAACAGCATGGCAAGTAACAATTAAATCAATTTTTTGCTAATTTTGCTTCCCGCCCCTTCCCCACTCTATTAGTGACATAAAATGAAGTTATTTTGCTTACTGCTGTTGGCCCGATCAGTGAATCATTATTACATCCCCCTGTGTTTATCAAAAAAGCTATGTAAAGGGTCCTCAAATGATTGAAATGGAATTACTTTCACCACTGGCTACATGAGCTGCTACCCTAAACCGCTCAAACATAACGTGTAGAACTGCATTCAGCATCTTGCCAGCTGGGAAGCTAATACCTGTCAATGCTGTATGGCCTTTCTAGCTTGTGTGGTTCACCTTAACCAGCACACCAAGACCAGAAAGTACCCTGCTTATTAGACTTGCCAGAAGCACAGCTTAAGATTTTTAGGCACGTGTCCCTGGCTAGCAGCCAAATCACTTCCATGCGCTGGCAAAGCCATGCAATCACTGGAAGAGATGAGG
The DNA here is from genome assembly GCF_963921805.1 of Phalacrocorax carbo. NCBI lineage: Eukaryota > Metazoa > Chordata > Aves > Suliformes > Phalacrocoracidae > Phalacrocorax > Phalacrocorax carbo. Next base: position 63,245,215 of record NC_087518.1, on the reverse strand, counting down.
GAAAGTATCAAAATCAGGCTGCAAATGGTTACCCACAATGAAATGACATGAGCTTACAGTGCCAGAAAATGCTGGTTTCAGTTCCGAGTACCACGTCAGGAAAGACACAGATAAACTGGGTACAGTTTAAAGCTGAATAACAGTAAGGAGTAAATGGTTTGGAAAATAAAACCTCAGGGGAGAGGAAAAGATAGCTACATAGGGGTTTAACATGGAGAAAAAAGGGAGAAGAGATAGCCATGTTAGACTTGATAATTGTCTTTGGATGATTCAGGAATTGTCAAATCCTTTGCCAACTCACAGAAGGATTGACTGTGTGAGCCTTTAAAGCCTATTTCCAACGCAATGATTCTACTGCAGCAATCTTGATCCTGTTGCAGAAAGCATGATCAAATTACCCATTGAAGGAGGCTCATAAAGGGGTTGGTCGTTTCTTTTTTTCTACAAATGGCGTATTTCCCCCCCATTACAATGCTCTGCGTTTACATCTTTGAGATGACAGACTATTGTGCTGTGGGGACACGGTTCAGCCGAAGCTAAAACATGAAACGTCATCACATGAAACAACAGTAAACACACGCGGAAGGGAAGCATAATTTTTAAACTAAGATGGGTAATGCATGAGACGATGCTCACTGTCATTTTCTGATTAAAAGCACAGAGTATTTCAAGAAAAGTGCATTCAGAAATCATTCAACTGTTTTTTCTTTTTCATTTTCCAGTGACTCTGTGTTCCTCCACATAACGCCAGCAAAAGGCAAACAGGATATTTCGTTGTAACCTTAGAAATGACCCGCTTCATAACAGACAGTACGGCTTGTTATCACAGTCTCATTGAATGGGTGAAACTACGTTCAAACATTTGTTAATACCCCTATTCCTTATTAAGATGTGTTTCATGAGTAATGAGATATTCACAATAGCTACAGAAAGACAGAACATCTTTATACATACTCTTTACAGATAAATTGATGAGGAAGAACAATGAGCTCTCAGGGCTCAGGCTGAGAACGACAGATATGCAAACGAAACAGGCCGCCTATACGTCAGAGCGAATATTGGCATCCTTCATTATGCCCATATAATTCCATTATTTTGATAAAACACTGAAACATCAGTTCAAACCGTAATGCCTACACTCTGAATTTGCACACTGTTACAGTAAAATGAAGATGTAAGGCACACTTACAATGCATTAACAGACATAACTATGCATTACACTCCATGGCAGTTAGAGATACTTCTGAGGACACGGACAGTGACGTTTAATGTATTGTTGGCCCTCAACTAACCTGCTTATGCATCCTCTTTTACAATTTATGCATATCAGTGAGGAAAACAAGGCTACAGCGAGCATTTGCTTTCTAGGCAACAATCTAAATGGTCATATTCGTACATTTAACTCTGTTATAAACAAATGCTACGTCACTTTATGCGCCAGCAGTGGCTGCCTAAGAAGCATATTTATGATTGCCTTTGTATGGCTTATGTTGATGCGACTTAGTGTCTCTGCAGTTGCCGATGAAGATGCCTCACCAGTAAGCTGACGGGTACACTCCACAGATATTCCAGATTCATACAGTGCGATGTTTTCACAACACAGAGCACTATGGGACCACTGTATGAATCCAAGAATTCCTACCTCTCTTGTGGTTTGCAACTTGAACGGAAGAAACAGTTGACATAGCTAATTTGGGAGCAACTGGATAGGTAATAAAATGAACAGTAAATTAGAAAAGGTATCATATAGGAACAAATCAAAAGATTAAAATCAATGCCTTTATTTTCTAACTTTTAAATTAACTTTGACAGTGGTTCTTGTTTTGTAAGGAAAGGGTGAGCGTTAGGGAGAATGAGTCGTATCCTATCAACTATTGAACCACCTGAGCTGTAATGTCCAAGATAGGGAAAGGGAACGTAATTCACATCTACGCGCTTCGGCAGTTTGCGTCAGAGGTTATTTGGTGGCTTCTCCCAGTCCATGACCAATGACTGTGTGGTAACCAGAGTGGTCTGCAAAGGGTTTCATTAAATATGCATGCATATTCTGGCCTAATAGCATAAAGCAAACAACAAAATAGTATTAGGTATAGGCAGATTTCTGTCATTATTCTCTTCTTACGCTATCCCTGACTGAAGCACTTCATCAACAATAAATGTTAAACATTGTAACGTGTGCCGCAAACATATAATCTGAATAGAAACGCTTTTAAGCTTTTCTGTTTCATGCTCCCTAACAACACGTCAAAACTGCATTTACTAGAACTCTTATTCTGGGGGAAGAAACAGCGAGTAATTTTGTACTGTTCAGGACAGATTTAGCAATGAAATTAAGTCATAGATCACAGGAAATATAATTAAACTCTGAAATCCATTAGAAATGCTAAGTATCATTTCACTGGGAATGTTTTGATTTTAAATTCCTGTGAATAACGTCGGCTAATCCTTACAGAGAGCCGAGGAGCAGAAATCAATCTGGATGGTTTTTTTGTTTGTTTAAGGAACACATCCCAAAGCTTGTGAAATATAACACGGGCTCAGTGAAGTTATTGGAACGCTAAGTATCACTTCAGCATGGATATTTAATTTAAAATATATGTGAATAATGCAAACTGAAGTGCATTGCCAATCCTTTTAGAGAGCACAGATCAATTAGTATTTTCTGGTTTGTTGGGCACACAGAAACTTGCACATATAACAGGGTAGATTTTATACATATGTGCATATGTTTTGATTTGGTCATAGCGATTAATTGATTTAACTACAGCCCTTCCAGTGTAATTCCTCAACAGGTTTCCAATACGTCTTGTTCAGCTTAGTAGCTATTTCCTAGATCACCTTTTTCTTAATTTTATTCTCCATCTGTATGTGTTATAGCACAGAAAGGACACTCTTTGAACAGTCAAAGCGAGCCACAGGCCAGATTTCTGCAGGGGATTTTTTGGGAGCGCAGGGCAGTAAATAAGGAGAACAAAAGAATGTTATTTTTTATAATGAATAACCACTTTGAAATGTGAAGTACAGCTGAGTACAACTTCAAATAACAAAGAACCTTACTTCTATTAGTCGTCTTAAAAAGTTGTTCTGTCTCTTTCAGGGCTAATCATTCGTGCCAAAGACTGCGAGTAACTTTTTGTGTGGCACTCAGATTGCAGAAAACTGGGAGTCTGTCCTGCAGAGACCTTGCCTGTATGGTGGATGGCACGCAAGCTGAGCATGCCTCTCAGCTCACTTGGGAAAATGGAGCGGAAACAAGACGTTAAAACTGGGTTTGATGTAGACAATAACAACCTTTCTCACTCAAGCATCTCGAAACTTCCTCAAAATATAGACTGCTGCCTAAGCAAGTCCAACATCATCTAGGGCTTTCTGTTATGTCAGTACTTATAACCTGCACGTCTGCTTCTCCAGACTTCTTGCAGCAGTGATGATGTGCGTAACCTCAGTGTTGGAAGACTTTCCAGGTAAGGTTTGTTTTAAGGTTATTTTCTCACCGGATAGCATTACTTTGCACCAGAAGAAAAAATGAGTTGGATTATCATTGTTGCTACTTTTGCCACCATGTGGGACTCCTTGAAAGAAATGTCAGTAATTTTAGATCACTAGGAATTTTACAGCATCCTACCTTGGTTTGGTTTAGAAACCTCAAGGGAAGAAATATTCGGCCATATCCTATCAAACTTTGGAGGATCTGCATGCATCAGGAAAAATCAGGTTGTGTTATTTACATCTGTGATATTGTTCTAAACACGCAAGCACACGGACAAAGACATAGATTACAAACATCCATTACGGGACTAGGCTAGGTTGCGCTTGAACAGTACGTGACTCCACAGTGAACAAGAACACAAGCAATTGATGATTCCCAAAACACCAAGTGGACACAAAATACTGTGCGTAACGATTTATCTTCCATGGTTTAAAATATAATTTTCCTTGATGAGAAGACATCCTAGACCAATATATGTGATTCTAACACCAGGACCAAAACAGGAACATAGTCTGCTAAATCTGCTCTGTAGAGATAAAACGACAGTATCAGACAAATATGGCTTTCTTACCAAAGACACATATCTTACCATAACATCCTGTTTTAGGGCCTTTTGAGTGAAATATATTTCTGCTATCAGAAGAAATATATTTACCAGTAGAGTGGGCCTTTTCTTTTGCTCTCACACTTTTGTGTGTTGTATCTATTTCCTATCTCCTCTACTAGTATATTTTACAGCTTGATGTGTTTTTGTGTGGGAACCTTAAATGCCTACATTTTTTGAAGGCCCCACATAACGTGTTACCTACATGTAGAAGCATTTTGTCTCTCAGTTGAAAGAATTAGCCATGCCTCTTTAGAGCTTCACCTCCTTTGGGCTATGTGCTCTGGGGCTGGGGGAGTGGGGAGTGATAATCCTTAGCAGAATGTTGCTCAGCGTTAGGGCTGAAAGTAAAGGGGATGGGGTTGCGGGAGGAGAAAACAAAGCTTTTCTTTGGGCCCTGATCTGGGAAATGGTATTTATACTCTCCTCCTTTTCCTGTTTTAATCTCTTCTCTATTTTCATCTGCCTAGGGTTGAACATCAGATTTGCACTGCATTTTTGTCATCGTCTGTGACTACTGCAGCAATTGTGTCCTTTCCGAGCTGAACAGAATTTTCCTTAATGGTCGCATCAGCCTATGTAGTGGTGATCTTAGTGGGGAGAGAGCTATGTCTCCAGTTCTACCTACAAGGAACCCAGTGGGGTAGTGAGTAGGTTGCAGTTGGCACAGCCTGGACGGCGTTATGGGGCTAGGCTTATAGGTCTTTTGGAAGAAGGTGTGTTTTACTGTTACATCCACCTTAGCAGAAGACCTGCAGGGATGCTATGACAAAAAGACTGGGACTTCAAACACCTGATGTAAAAGGAGGAGATTATTTTTCTCGATAATACTCTGACCCATTTGTCCAGGATGAAGAGAAATTGGCTGGGTGGGGATGGCTGTCCCAAGGGTCCTCCCACATAGAGAACAGTTCAAGGCAAGGATGATGCCTTCCACTGTGCCATTTACTGTTAGGTAGTCTGCTGCAACTGAATCAGTCAGGTTGTGATATAATCGCATCATTACATTAAATTCTTGCAGTTTTGTGCTATTTCCTTATCAGTCAAGAACATGGAAGACAGAAAAAGAGTCAGTTTGGTAGATTCTCAGTCTATGTATTGATCAAAAATAACCTGCCTCTACTGGTCAGATCCACCAATTCACACACATAGGAAGGGCAACCACAATAGTCAGAATGTATGACAATAGGTATCTAAAAGCCGTACTTACTCAGGTAGCCTGATAACCCAAGCCCACTGAAAGACTAATTCCATGCACCTGAGACACCACCTTCCTCCTCCTCCTCCTGAAACACTGACTGACTGACTGGTTATGTTAAAGAGGTTTCGAGCACATGCACGAATTACGTGCACAGTTAATCCACTGTTAAAGTTTTGGTAGTTTTAGGAACACTTAGGCTTGACCTAATGATTTTAAAGGGACTGGACATCAGAGAATAGATATAAAAATCACGAGCTAAAAAAGGAAAAGCAATCTTTATTGACTACTTGGCCCTGCTGTCCCCTGAGCCTTTTTTCCTTTTAGCTGTTGTGCAACATCAGGGTTGTTGCAGAAAACCTGAAACATTTCAAACCAGAGCTGCCAAAATCGTCCTTCTGTTGTTGAACACTGTGTAGCACACCTACTCCAAAAAATTCATATGCATAATGGTCTTCAACTGAAATGGCCTAGGTATTACCAGAAGTAAAAGTAATAGTGTTAAAGCTTTGTAATGCCTTAGGACTAACCATCTGGAATATCTGTCATTTAATAAACTCTAAGTCCTATATAGGAAATCAGATATTTTATATAAGCTGGTTCATATAATCAATAATATCTCACCTATAACATTATTCTGATGATGATTTCCCCAAGTAATCTCTTGTCCAAATAAAATCATTACTTGTATGACAGAAAAATCAGTGTCACATATTTCTTTGCGTTCCTGCAAATGCTATAGATCCGTGCTCATTTTAGCAAGCTTACTTAAAAAGGAGGTTGTGACTTCCTGCAAAATAATTAAAAATTCCCTGACCCTTTAAATGAGATTCCATTGCACTGCGCGTCTTCATGGACATCCAACACAATGAAGAGCGTATTTACAGTGCCTGAAGATTATGATTTAATTATAATTACTAGTGATCATTACTAGTTATTAGTGATAAATATAGCCATCTCAGAAGGGACTTCTGTAGGTTATTCGTTCCACCCTTTGCTCATAGCAGGGTCAACTTCAAAGTTAGATGAGGTTGTTCACGGTCATATCCAGCTGAGACCGGCTGCGGTATTCAGTGTCTCTGGGCTCCCTGGTAATGTGGTTAATGCTCCCAGGGACTTAATGATTCCATTATGTGCTGCTTTATTTTTTTTAAGCCTTTGGTAAAGATAATATTTTTTTCTTATATCCTCCTTCATGATACAGGTTTCTTGATAAAGGCCTTTCTTCTTATCTTTGAAATTTTCTGGGTTTAGTGGTTGGGTTTTTTTTCTTTTTTCGTTTTCTTTAATGGAGACACCTTTAAATGCTTTATCTAAAAAGGTATGTGAGACCTCCAAGTCAAGGAGTGTTGACTGTCGTTCCCACAAGTGTACCGGAGCAGATGACTCATCCTTTGAACAGGCACTGAGAAGACTCATTTAGCAGCTAGTTATTCTTTTATAGCAACTTGTGAAAATATTTCTAGTCCTCAGTGATTACCACTGAGCATTTTATTTATAGAGAAGTTGACTAGATAAACCAAGCTTTTCCAGAACAGTTCCATGTACGGACACTGTATTCTGTAATTAAAGGAATTATTTTCCAGAATAATTACTGAATTGTGGTGTAGGTATTCTAGAAGATATATGTCTACTGTAATATATGCTATGACAGTTATTCTGGGCACACAAGCCTACAGAAATGTGAAAAAGAGTTTCTAAAAGTACATTTTTGTGTTATTATTTAAAAGTGAAGCTACTGTAGGCACCTTTGAGAGTAGAGGTATGTGAGCTATGTAACTGAGCAGAAAAATCAGATATGACATTTTAAATTTGCCTTGGAAATTTCTGCATTTTTAGTTACTGTTGTTCCAAAGCCAATTATAGGCAGAAAATAACTACTGGGGAAAAAAAAAATAAATCTTACTTTCATGAAGTAAGGAGCAACTGATTGCATGATATTTATTAGGTGTACGATCATTTCTGTTCTTTTCCTCCCAGTCCTTTTTTTGGGATATACAGTGTCACAATTACCTCTGATATTAAACAAAGAAACTCTGTCTCAGCTATTCACTGGAAGTGCAGCCTGCACCATGGGCTACGCAGCGGTTTCAGCCTGGGGAAACAGTGGAAATGAACGGGTAGTTTCCCCCTGATCCAGCCAGACAGCTGCGCACGAAGCAAACCTGCCCTGGCGCTGACAGAAATCAGTCGGCACGTCGTTGGCTTCTCACTCCAACAAAGTCCTGAGCTGGCGGTAAATTTAAAATGCATTCCCACTGAGAGGGGCTGTCCTTCCTCGCGGGTGAGGAGAGCAGCTGAGGGAGCATGCGACGACTACGTTGCTGCCCGGGCATCTGCGCCCTACGCAGACTTGCGTATTTCCATCTCCTCAGCTGTTCCTGCTGACCCGCTCCACGAACAATGCGCTCACTGAAACCACTGCTACGAACTCAGCAAGTCATAAATAACGCTCACTGTAACGGCAGACAGGGAGCACTTGTGCTGACAGCTAGCATTGCTTATTTAATTTATAATAACAATAAGGAACCCAAGTGAGAGACGCTGATTATTATGTTTTTTAACTTTCCTTCAACTTCTACTTAAAACACGAAAACCGTTTAAGAATTGTCAATGTAAGCTCAATGATTCTAGTAGAAGTCCATGTTTCTAGTCACAAAAAAACTGGCCTTGCCACTGCCTGTTTTAAGCCACGAGTAGCTGAGAGTAAATATCTATTCTAAAATATAGATGTCTGCTGAGCACAGCGGAATTGTATGTGTGACAGTGGGTTTAGCTGTTAATATTAAACAAAAAATTAGGGATAATAAAAAATAATGCTCACTGAAATCAATGGCAGGTCTAGTAGCGGCTGGAATAATTGGGTGTGTTTATATCAGATCGTACTCCATCACTTATTGCAAAGCTCACACTATCGTTATTACAGCATTTCTATCTCACTGGGTCTGTCTGAGGTCACGATAACCTTCCTCACATAAAATTTGCCTTTCAGCACTTTCATAACACTGCAAAATCTAACTCATCAAAAGGGATGAAATGCTGAAAGTTTTTTTTTTTTAAATCACCCTTTTATTTTATAAAGTTTTAAAAAATGCTTGGCCAACGTCAGGCAATCTTTTTTGGAGCAACGTAGGAAGTTTCATACCTGTTCCTTTGAAGAAAGGAGAATTCTGCATAAATGTGTAGATGTTGTTGTTTTATGGCAGCTCCTCAGCCATAACAGCTTTTATAACTGTTGGAAGAATTTAAATGCAATTAGTCCTTTATGTGTCCACTTGCTGCCTTAGAGTAAAAGAAAGTGATCTTTTTAGAGGCTTTAAAGAAAAAAATAATCCAATGATCCAGCTCTGGAAACATTTAGGTATCACCAAAAATTCCACTGATTTTAACAAACGTGTTGGGTAGGTCTCAAACTAATGTGGTCTGAGGGAATATTCTTCAGTTGTCGGTATTTCTGCTAAAAAATCTGCAAAAGCGCACAATGAATTCAAGTATTTTTGGAGGGAAATATTTAGGTACCTTCTGATGACAAAAAAATGTAAATTATTCTGTTGATAGTTTGCGGGGTTGTTCCTCTTTATTTTGATTGATTCTGCTTTTTCCTACAAAGATGCTGGAATTGGCTGGTCGACTAGGATTACTGTACAGTAATTCACAACCGATGAAGAACAGTAAATCAAGATCTTTTCTTGAAAATCAGAATGCTGATTTGGAAACCTCATTCTTCCCTTATACTCCATGAAATAAACTGATTACATGTCTAAGGGACAGGAAGAAAAAGAGGAGAGGGTAAAATATCAAAGTGCATTTTTTCCTAGCAATTGCTGCCCGAGCTTTGTAGATGATTAGATTTTTAAATATCTTCGTGGATCATGTCTGCTCTCTATAAACTTCCCCGAGTAACTGTAGCTAAACTTGCGTGTTTTACGTGGGTACTATGCTACATATTGAAGCACTGATATCGTATTTTCTACAGTGTCCTATCACTTGACTGTTTGTTAATGGTTAAAACAAAGATAATTGTGAACTAAGTAATATCCCATATAATACAGCAAATAAAAAACCACAGAAAGACAATCTGACTGCCACAGTGATTTTAACTAACCCAAGCTGATGAAGGTGAACTCAAAAACAATACTAGACTGTCAGTGGCCACGTCTACTGGACTGGTGAGAACGGCTCTTCTTATCTGTTAAAATTGGTGGATCTGGCAAAAAAAAAAAAGTGAAACAAAAGCTCCCCCAAATCCCACCCCACCAACCTTTTGGGGGTCCCTGGAGCAGCGCTGGCACTTTCTGGCCCTGCACTCGAAAGCACGCCGCAAAGCGATCGCTCCCGCGCAGCGCTGGGGTCAGCCCGGCGCGCTGCTTCCAGGGTGCCGCCCGACTCGTGCAGAAGAAAACTGGCTTCGTTATGACTCCCACCAGGCAACTAAACTGCTCGCAACGCCTTTTCTTTAGAACGTTAGATTTCTGTCAGATCCAGCGTTCACATGAGTGTGTTGCACCACGTAGGCGATCAGTATTTTCTTTCAGCCCCGTAATGTTGTAATATAATGGAAAATCTAATTGCTAAAGTGAAAAATTCTCAGTGCTTCTAAGTATTGAAGTAAAGGAGGGAAAACAAATACTGTTACTGGCTTCATATTATAATCAATTACTTAGATAAGGTCATTGCCTTAGACTAGGAGCCCGATTAGAAGTATTATTTATTAAAAAGTCAGATTTGGATAAAATTGGATGGAAATGAGAACATTTTGCTAGTATGTCCAAGATAATATGTACAGTCTGGAGACAATATTTAAATGTGCTGAGCAGATAAACATCTTAATGGTCTCTCAACAGTACAGTGCTCTCTGTAAAACTTGACCTCGAGTAATAATGGACCAGTAACGTGCAACCTAGTTACGCATGTTTACATCCTACCGACGTATGTGGGTGTTGTGTATGTACTCGAGACCGGAGCCTGGCATTGTAATGGATTTGATCCCCTGTCTGCAAGTTAATGAGAGAACTTCTCCATTACCGCAAGGGGGCAAAATCAGGTCCAAAACACTCTGTGTTGTTATAAAAAAGAAAAAAGATACCCGCTCTCACAACCTTTAAAGATATATATTTACCACATTAAAATTTCATAACAAATATGTAAAACAAATAAAGCTGCACTCATCCTGATGCTGTTTTAGGTCCAGAAAAATAACTACTAGATCTTTCAAGGTTAAGAAAACAATAAAATGGAAGAGTGCCCATTCAGTCTTTTTTTGAATTTTTGTTCTTGCATTCATTATCATTAAGAAAAAGTTCTCTTAATTTGAAATTGGCTATAAAGAAGAACAAAAACATAGAGAACAAAGCAGAAAACACCATTTGATTATTGTGATTGCATCTTGCACTTGGGCGCAGGGTCTCTCTCTAAACTCTGACTCATCTGCCACCAGCAGGCTTTAAGGTGATAACCACCCACACAGAGCTATTTGCACATCATGTCTGTCCTATCCTGTATCTAATTATACCCTTTGTAACAAACTGTTTAGCATAATTAGTGGAGTTATGCTTTACAGGAATAAAGATAGAAGCTATAGTGTAGAAGATTCAACTTTTTGAAGGCATACATGTACAGATCTGTAACTTTGGTATTTGGTCACAATAAAGAACATTCTGATGCATTGGTCTATGTAAAGTTGTACAATCGTTATTTTAACAAGTAAAACAACGTAGGTTTCAGAATATTTACATACTGTATTCAAGCAGTGCTTAAAATTATGAAATGGTTTTGGGACTCATTAATTGCTAACACCTTTTTCCAGACACGGCTGAAAAATGCTGAGCGGGCCAGCACTGGACTCAAGGATGCTGGCAACGACCAGAGAACCTATCATTCCACTGATAGACAACAGCAGGTACAAATGACCTTAATGGGAAAGCTCTGGTTTTTTGGTTTGGTTTGTTGTTTGTTTTTTTTTTTTGTCTTCTAGATGATCAGAAAGGATGTTTACTTAATGACCACTCTTTCTTTGTGCTCAAACTAACGCTGAGCTGCTTTAATGCAAGAGCCTTTGGGGTAAAAAAGGGATAGAGAATGATGCATATGTCTGCACATAGGTAAATGTATTTTATTTTTCTTTCCTTGCTTTCACTGCAGTCTTAAAAGCGTTAAACGAACATCACTTGCAGTGGCATCTTCTCTGTAGGCTGGCAGTTTAGTCTTCATAACCCCCACCCAATCCCATCCTCCTTATATGGCAGGAAAAGCTTGGAGCACGCAAAAGCCAATACCCCCCATTAGTGCTTGCTGCCAGGAAAAATAAAACCCAAACTGCATCTCCTGAGGGTAACTTCCCATCCCTAGATGGGGAAAAACTCTGCTGATGCTATGAACACAAACATTGTATTAGCATAGACAAAAGAGGAAATCATGCAGAATCCATTAAAGCAGCCACCACTAATTAATCTTGTTTGGTTTTATGTGTTAATTGTACTTCTGTTAAATTCTCTTAGAGACCGGGATAAATTTATGGGTTCTATCCTTGTTTAACGATAATTCTGCTATTTCTGTTTTATAGGAAAGCTGTTCAGAACATTGTGCGAGCACAACTATTCTCCCCCTGAGCTATTTAAGAAAAAGCACATGAAAAAACCAAGCAGAGTATCCGTATTTACTTGTGCTCATGAAGAGATGCCATGCTTCGTCCTTTCCAGGTGGGCAAAGAAATTTGTTGAAGCCTAACACATATTATTCCAAGACATTTACAGCAGATTAAAGATAAAGCATAGACTTGCAGAAACTCTTGTATTTCCTAAAGAATGTTAAACAGAATTTTCTCCATTCGTAATAGATAAACTGTACTAATCACCCCAGTGTAAAATACAAAGAGGTCAACAACGCATCCTTTCAGGTCACCATTGTTTAAAAGATATTTGAGTTTCCCTATTAAGTTTTCAAAGGCCAACATCTGCTGATGCTCAGAAATGGTAGATGTGGTGATGAAGGCTGTATGGAGTGTGAAGTGAAAACACAACCACATAGTCCATGCAACACAGTACTAAGGAACTACAGCACAACCAAACTCCAAAGAGCTATTTTCCCATCCATCCCATTGCTGTTATTAATAGCAGGAATATTCCTGAGAACAGTGACATAAACTCCTCTTTCATTTCGTTAGTTTTTTTGGTTATAAGCACATGTATAAACCAAAGGGTTTGAAAATAGCAGATCACTATGCATTTGCAGTCATGTGAATGCCGCAGGAGATACTACAGCAGGAAAATGACATTATTGAGATTGAAGGCTTTCATTGGCATGTTATTGTCATCGATGCTGTTCTGCTATTTAAAGCTGCAGACGAGGTGCCCTGGCATTCAGCTGTTAACGCTGCCCTCATCTGCAAGGAGGCTAGTTTTGGTGGCAGTTAGCTTGCGGTCTAGAGCTTAGCAGCGCCATTCACGAGCTTCAGTAAACTGGGCCGATTCATAAATTGACAGACCTGACCCTGCATCATAAGAAGTGAGGCAGTTTTACCCAAATTATTAGAAGCTTTTCAGGTGGATATTGGGTATGGCAAACTGCATTTTGCTACTGCGACATTTTATCGTTGCGGTAGTCCTGCATCACGCAAGTTGTGCCTAAAACCTCTGCAAAGCTGAGGCTGGGGGGGGATATTCTTTCAGTCAGCCGCAGCAGGATCCCGTTTCTACCTGCCTGCTTTATCTGTCATCAGCGAGCGCGTCGCGACTGTGAGCACTTCTCGGCTCCGGAACTCAGCTAGACTCACAGCTGAGCTGCTGTGTACTTAGTCCCTTCAAGTGTTTTATTTAATTAGTCATCGCTTTCATTGATATACTAGTTCTTCACGTAACAGTGTTATGGTTTTGTTGTAATTTAAGTGCAATATTTTGGCGCTTTAACTGCATACAGGAAACCAGGTTTTTGTGAAGGAACACAATTCTGTTTGTTTTGTGGAGTAAAGCCCAGTTCAAAGGCTGCTGGAGTTAATGCAGATTCCGACAGACACACTGCGTTTGCTAAGCTATTTCATAAAAATGAAAACTCTTCCATTTATGAAAACTTCCATTTGCTCTTCAAATTTACATGTACCTGCATGGAAATTAACAGCCCTGTACTTCTCTGTTACAAGCAAACTTTTTTTGTAATTTGTTTTTTTAAAGATGCTCAAAAAATATTTTCTGTGGAACAGTGTCTTAATTCTCTGCATAACACCCAGTTTTGTGGCTCTCAGTTTTCCTCTGCTGGTCAGAACTGGTCAGAAAATCTGCGGTTGAAGGCAGATGCGTTGTCAGGAGTGACATTCCCTCCGACCACGTAATATCGTTACATGTTAATGCAACGGAGGAAGGCCAATACACAGCCCCTGCACTACAGAGCACATTTGCAGAGAAACATTATCTACAACAGAAAGGGATGTTGGGAAATTAGATCCGAGAAGCTGAATGACAATGCAAAACAAAACTGGTTTTATTACTTACTACCGATACTGGAAATACTGGGTATACCTGTAGAGAAAGAAAACACAAAAATTATTGTTAGCTATTTGCTGTAGCTGGCTGAGCTATTACATCTAAGATTCTGAAAACCATTTTCTCCTGATTGTCAGAATATTATGTCCATACATAGTTAAACCCGAGCAACTGCCAATATGTACCTGGCCCTGTATAAATGCAGAGTCTGCAGATTTTTCAGTACGAGGCTGCAGGGACCACTAACGTGTATTGACAGATGGGTATTTCTGGGACCTACACCAGCCCTCTGAACTTCATGAATTTGTTCAGAACAGTTTTGTATTTCAACTACCCAGCCATTAGGTTTAATGCTCTAGATAAAAATATCAGTCATGCATGTATTATGCAGATCTAGGAGACTAATTTAACCACGGGATAGATGCATTGCTAACTGCTTTGGCCAGCTGCTTAAATCAGTTGATACCTTCTGTTGCATTAACTGTAGATAGCTATTTTTAACTCTTCTACCTGACGGTTATCTAAATTAAGCTATGGAAACGAAAGGTAATTGAGCGAAACAATCTAATGCATTAGGTTGGTCGTATTGACTAAGCCTCTCATTGATTTTTTTTTTTCCCCCCTCCTGCTTTCATTTCAATTCCTAAGCTGAATTAATGCAAGAAAACCATTCCAGAGGCAGGTGAGAGTTACCAGAAGAGGTGGGGCTGCTGAGGAGTAAATCTCCCCTGCTGGATTAGCAATGCAGGCTCTCACGCTGCCTGATGCAGTCCCAACACACACCTTGTTGACAGGTCTGCCCTGAAAGGTGTGTAGCACAAAAATGTGGACATAAAACCTTTCCTGAAATGCCGTTTTCTTTAGATTAAATAGCATTGCTAGTGGCACTATTGCTAGTCTCTTGGGTTAAAGTCACAAATTGCAGATCGGTATTTAAATCCTGGATATTTGCATCCTCTTGTTAAATACAGTTTCCCTTTTGCAAGTTTTATTGACTTTTGATGGCATGCATTTTACTGCAGAAATCTGTCTGTTTCTCCATTAAACATCTGCTATACTTCTTTCAACATCTCTCCTGAAGTTCCAGCTTGATCTGAGAGGGGATGGACCTCATTCTGCAATTACGCAAACTGGACTGCGGGAATGTCTTGGGGATAAATGATAGTCACTGTGAGCAAGGTTGTAGAGTCAAGGTGGAAACGCTTCTACCTCGTGGCACGGCTAAAACAGCGCTGAAGTAACTGCGTTTGCAGAACAGCAGCCATAAGCCGATCGTTAAGGGTTTCACCACATCAGTCGTGAGGCGCGTGTCAGAACCGCAGCGCCCTGCTTTCGTATGCTAAGGACCTTGTGGTCTGGCAGAGCGCGGGGCACCACGCGGGAGACTGCACCTGCTGCCACCCGAGCCGCGCAGGCGGGTGTCGTGGGCAAACCTAATTATTCCTACTTCTGCTGAGACGAACGTGTATTTTCCAAAATTTTAGAAGCATGAGGTATTAAAGGCTAAATAAAAATATCATCATAATAGAACAATGGTGTTATAGTTGTAAAAGTAACAAAAAGTGCTTTTTTTTCAGTTGGATAATGTAGGAGAACTTCTGTCGCTTTTCTTAGATGTCAAAAAGGCAATGAATTTTCAAATAATTTTCCCTGAAGTTTCAAGCAGCAGCTTGTTTACATTTTTGCAAGTCATTGTAGCTGTTTTAAATTAGCAGGATACATTTTCCTTTATGCACTGATGGGAACTGCACAAATATTAGATAAAAATACAGATCCTGCGTTCTTGCACTCACACTTCCACTGTGAAGCGGTATTTGTATTTCCTCTGGGTATACTCCCCCGCCTCCAACCTCCTTCTCTCCTACACGCACATACAAATATCCTTTCCTTTCTCTCCTGAACAGATTGTAGCAAAGGGAGAGGTTTTCCTGAAAGTCTGCTCTCCTGATTTTACTGTATTGCAAAATTTTCAATGAATTCATGGTGATAAAGGTTTCCCAGGCAGAGAATAATGACAACAAGATGCCTGCTAGCCTGAAGGGCTCTGTATTAACCTTGCGAAGCTGTCTTCGGGTTCTGTTTGAAAAGCTCTTCTTCTATTTCCGCGCTGAGTTTCTGGGTTGGTGTAATTCTCTGTAACCAGCTTGATTTTTGTCATACCAGGTATCCCTGCCTGTGCCGGCTGGCCTTGATAGCGCACTACTTTGTGCCCGTTCTGCTGAAGAGGGTGAGAGCGGCACGTCTAAGTTTGTCTGGAAAAGCGCTGCTTATGTAGGGCCACGAAGCAGGATCTATTAACACTCTGCGAAAACCACACATGTGATGGGGAAATTATTCTTAGCAAGAGTGTGTCTGTGAGATCTGGAGTTCCATATTGAGGCTAGCTCTGGGATTCAGCCGAGCTGTATTTGGTGCAAGTCCTGAGGTAACGAGGCACAGGAGGCGCGATTCTGCCTCTCCCCCCCGCTGTCAGCGCGGAGGCGCCGGGGCCGACAGCACAGCCCCTCCGTGGGGCCGCCGCGGGCTGTGGGGCCTCACCCCACCGCTGCCGGCCCTGCGCGTGGCAGCCGGTACGCTACGTGGCGTGGATGGTTTCCAGTCAGCCTTCTGCTGAGCCCTGGGAGCGCTTGGCAGCAGCGAAATGATGTGAGCAGGTTATAGAGAGAGAGATGAAGAATCGGGCCCATTACTTCCCTTGATGCACAACTCTCTTCAGCTAGGCATAAAGGGTAAATAAAACCAAGTGACTGCGTTTATGTATATTCAGTTGTTAAGCCAAAGCATTGTTCAGTCTAAATTATCTTCCAGTCAGAATCCCTGGGATGGTTATTAATGGTTATTAATTCCTTAGAGTGAGGAAACAGCAAGTAAAGCGTGCAAAGAAAGTTCAGGGGTAGCTACTGCCCTCAAAATGGCAAACTTTGCAGAAGAAAGTCGCTAATACTGTTGTTTTTTACTTGACTTGAGGGTGGTGCTTCGGTATATTACATGGTCACTGTAAGTGCACCTAAATATACATGCATTGCTTGAGAGAAAAAAAAATATCTGGTGTTTTGTTTTCATACAGTCTTCTGCCCTGTAATTTTCTCATTTCCCCTTTTTCCAGAAAAGAGCTCAGTGAATTATCCAGGTGAGGTGAATACAGCCCAGAGACTGAGACTTAAGACGGTCTCCTATGAAGGTATGCCAGGATACGATAGTCAATAATGCACTACAAGTTTGGATTCATATTAATTGCTGATCAAAGCTGTGTGAGAGCTTTTCTGACAAAACAGATGCCCTTGTAATTGCACTCTACACTGCTCATTTTAACTCTTAAACAGGAACAAAATATAGAGCTGTTTTCCATAGCAGGAGTCAGAGCTGGGCTGTTAATGCCACATCTGATCTTCTTCTAGAATATCTGTGCTGCAGCATGACGGCACCCCCTGCAGTGAGTCTTTTCCCCTTTGCAGCTCCTCCACTAGGGCATGATTGCAATATCAGATCTTCAGCATCAATTTCAGAAATTCTGACTCTCTAGTAATTTAAGCCCTGAGAAGCTAGAGAAACCTAGCATCTTGTAATCCCTCAACGCGAGTGATTGTTATGATCACAGGAGTAAACCTTTCATGTATTGCCAAACCTGTATTCAGCCAAAGGACCGTACACAGTAAAAGACACAGTTCTTAGGAAATGTCACGTGTTTCATTGCACGAGTCCTAGGATTCCTGCTACTGTTAATTTTGCAGTTGCTTGCTCTGTAAAGATTGAAAAAGAACTGCTGAGATGAAGTTTGTTATCTTCCACCTCCGTTTCCCCAAGCAATATCACCACAAATAAATGGGACAGAGAAAGTATTTAGCTATTGGTTTACTGGGTAACACTTTTTAAAATTTGGGACTTTTCTCATGATGTTTGAGGGGCTCCAGTTTTGAAAACTCTCTGTCTAGGAAAACTCCCAGTGACATCAGAGGATTTTTTTTTTTCAAGTAATCATAATTTATGGATAGACTATTAGATATTAGAAACTTCAAAAAGCCTGAAACTCAGACCATTTCTAGAACTTTGAGTATCTTAGAACAGACGCTTTGCCTTCCCATACTGCTCCTTAAGGACTAGAACCCTCTTCCATTGCGCCTCTTCACCACATATGGAAAAAACAGAGTTGTCTAAAACCAGCAGTGCACGGAAGCACTTCCTTTCCCAGCAACAGACGCCACCACAACCAGCACAACCAACCAACTCGGCAGGGTCACACAAACAGACAGAGTGCTGAAGAATAATTTTTCAAGCCCCATTTTAAAATGCACATTATTTATAGTGCATTGGTTTTTAGGTATGTATCTGCAAGGTTTTGCTGGCTATTGCACTGGGTACCTAGTCAGAGGGAAGTTAGTCCATCATTTGCAGGTTTTCCTGATGCTTTTGTCTTCTTGAATGCTCTTGATACACTTCAGTTCTGACACCCCCCCCCCCCCCAAAGTTTCCCAGCCTGACGCAGCTTTTGTGTGACATCTTCCTGTGGCTTTACATCTTCTGTAAGCTTCATGAGCCAAAATTAATGTATGATATAAAATGGGAACAATAAGAAGCTTTGCTGTTTTGTAGCATATGGCACTCACGTCTTCCTTTTTCTCTATGAAGGATGTTATCAAAATCACCAGGGAGCAACATTTTACCTCTCAAGCAGGAGTGTCCCATTCCTTCAAATTGAGATCATGTAGGTTCACCTCCTCTGCCTCAGTCATGAAAGTAGACACTGGAAAGGTCCTTCCAGCTGTTTGGGAGAATGGGGCCCTTAAAAATGGGACACTTTCTACTTCATGAGTCTGCTTTGACAGGACAGTGGATGCGTACTCTTTTCAGTTACAGGGAGACATGCTGTTTAGGCTCCTGAATAGAAAGCCTGCCACCACACAGCATCTTGGCCAACTTAATTTACCTCAGTCGTTCAAGATGTCTTTGTGTCAGCAAATATTAATGGGAAAAACTGCAAACACAGATGAGGGCAATCAGTGCAATACTTCAAGTGCCATATTTTTTGCCAGGAACTCTTTCTGTGGCAGCTGCGCCACAGAGATGTCTGGGAAGTCCCTTCCCATTCAGGGAGGATTAAGGCCGTGGTGCTGAGACAGAGGCTGTACTGTCAGAGGGGGACCCACTGCAGGAGAAATTCAGTAAACTGGTTGAGAATATCGGCCTAACTGTTGACTGAAAAGAAGCCCCAGTGTTCCCCATGTTCTGGCTGATCCTTCGTTTCACGTCGAACTGTGAATTAGGAGTCACGTAACAGCTGGGAGTTGGTTTTTGCCGAGTGTCAGGCACTTCTGGTACAGGTTATTGGTTGCGGAGGGACTGACAAAAAGGGAGCAGGCTTTGATGGATGGGAGCCCAGCACAGTCTTAGACAGCTCTATCTGATGGAGCAAAGAACGTAAGCGCCAAAGATGATCTAAACAACAGGAGGAAGGAAAGGGCTAGTGCTGTCAGGCACATACGACTGCTGAGGAGGAAAGCTAGCTTGTAATACCAAGTATAGAGAAATTCAATAAGTTCACTCTGAGTGTCAAAACATATTGCAGAACAAACTATCCATAGAATGTGGCAGCACAAGGGAATAAATGTAATCACAAAATAGTCAATAAGATAGAGCGAAAATATAAAATAAATGCTATGCAGGAGACAAACTCGAAAATATTGTTAGTGCCAGTAAACAACAGAGCACTCGGTGTCTTTCACAAGCAAAGCAGGGAAACAAACGGATTTGCGTTCTCCTGAAAAACTCGTGTTGACTTAAAATGAGACGGATACAGAAAACAGCTTTATGACGAGGTTTCGGCTGTGACTGGAGTATAATCCAGAATGGTCTTCTATTTCATGAGCAGCTTGAAAAGGTATAATGATGCCTTATTGGCCACAAAAAATGGCAGAAGCAGAACAGTGGAAACAACATAAGTTCCACTGGAAAAGATTTGGTAATGGACTTTAGGCTTCCTGTTGAACCTGGGCAAATTTCCTAAATCCAGAGAATCTCAAGAAAAAGTATCTTTTTCTTTTGTGGGGAAAAAAATAGAAAAATAAAATTTGAGTGTTTCATTTATACAACTATTTTTAGAGATATCTTATTTAAGCACACTCATATAAAAAACCATCAAATCCATTTAAAATATTTTGGTCTCAGATGGAAAAGATAGACTCTGAAAACTGGAGGAAGGAAGAGGGACACTGTGTTACTGAATTATACAAAGTGTCCCCAGGCAATTAAAGTAATATATCAAGGAGAGTTTAGGGTCAAACCAGGGTTTGGTTTGGGGTCATTTTATTCTATCAACATGTTCCAGCAACTACTGACAGAACTGACGCCTGACTAGGGAGAGTGCGATGCTTGGGCTGCAGTACCGCCCGCACGGTGGCGACGGTGACAGAAATGCAGCAGGGTACGTGACATGACATTGGCTGTGCAGGGCGTTTACACAACGGTGCAAAACTGACCACGCTCCAACACATGTGGCGTTACGTCTGGAAGCGACGAAAGAAAGGAAAGCCTTTACATACCATAAACGATTGATGCTCGTAATCAGCCAGCCCACAAGAAGAGAAGCTGATTTAGTTCTGAGTGGTACATGGGACCCGATGCAAGAAGTAGTTATCAGAGAACCACTTCTGCACTGAAAGTCAACATACTTGTTGAGAAGGAAAAGGATAAAAAAAATCCACTGCAGTAATAATTAACTTTCAGAAAGAGAGCAGAAAAAAATGAGGAAATCCGTTAAAAGAAAAATGAAAAGAGCAGCTAAAAAGATGTAATGCAAACAGCATGGAGACAGGCTAGAGACAGAGTGTATGAAAGACTCGGAATCATCACATATAACCCATCTTTTTTTTTTTTATTATAAAAATCAACTATCTTATAAACACACACACAAAAAAACCCAAAACCAAAAAACCAACCAAACAAAAAAACCCAACAGCCAGCCCAAAACAGGAGAATGAAGATGATTTTGGAAAGACACCCTTCAAATCTTTAAGTCATCTCAATGGAGAAGGATAGGGGAAAAAAGTGTAAAATCTGTCAAGTTAAATATAAACCACAGTATTTTGAGAATCAGCTTGCTACAGGCACAGCAGTTAATAATTCTTTTGTGTTAAAATAACCATGCTAGAAGCAGGAGGCCTCCCAGAGAGACTATTGGGTAGATAGATAGGCAAGAAGGTATGAGAAGTATAGAATACTAAATTAATTGTTCTCACTGATGTTTGCAACAAAGGTTAGAGAGATTCTCAGTCTGAGGAAGTTTCTCAATGTCTACCATCATCTGAAGGTGTTTTAGAAGATATAAATAATATTGACCAATAAGAATTGCCATAAGTTGATGCTCACCCAAAACGTGTTTTAAAGGAACTCAAACCTGACATTTCTGAACTAACTACTGTAACACATAACCTGCCACTTATGTCAGCCTTGATGCCAGAAGAAATGTTGTAACTGCAGCACAGCCTTTAGAAAGGACTCATGGGCTGACCCCTGTAATAACAAAATATAAAGCAGACACATTTTTTTGCCACTGTAAAAGATCCATGTCCTCATGTCTAGAATATCACATGTAATTTGAGCCTCACCAAATAAAAAAAATGACATCTTAGAACCAGAAGAGAGCAAGAAAGCACAGATGACCAGAGATGTGGCATGGTTTTATATATGATAAGACTAAATAGATTAGGATTCGAAATTTGGAAAATAGGTTGGAGGAGTGGGCACGTCAAGGCTACGTAATCATAAATGGTATAACGGATGTAAATAGGGATGCGTTATTCTCTGGTTCTTCCTGTCTAAGAACCTACAGGCTTAACCACGTAAAAACATTTAAAGCAAAAAACAGGAAATACCTTTCACTGAGTCATTAAAATGTGAAATGTATTGCCATAAGATGCCACTGAGCTCAAGCATCTGACAGCTAGGTCTCTCTCCTCTCTCACCAGCTGGCACCACTGTGGGTGCGATGGAGGGTCGGCTCAGAAAGCCAGTTTATTGCTGGCAACTGGGAAGGCAAAGAAGAAATCCTTCGTACCTCTTCCTGTTTGCCACAAATGCCTGCGGCTGGTTACTGCTGAAGTCAGGAATTGCGGGTAAGCGGACCATTCGTCAGCTCAAACAAGGTTAGTTTTTCACGATGCTATCACAATAATAGTAATAATGATAATAAAAATGAGAAAAGACTGCCTATTATTTGCAGAACGTTTTGATTTCTGATGGAACTGTGTATCTGATGGAATGCAGTAATGATGAAAGTTGCTCTAGCAAGCTTCAGGCATCCTTCCCGTGGGCGCTAGTTCCACCGTTCCGTCTGGTGTGTGCTCAACTGATTGGAAATGATGTAACTGACACAGCACGCTGCATTTAGAAAGAGCCCCGTCTTCGTGTTCACGTGTCTTGTCACGAGTTTGGGTGATTGGTGGGGTAGCAACTGCATTAGTACATATATACACAGATATAAAAATAAATACAGGTACATATGTGCATGCATATGTATGTATGTGCGTATATGTGCATATATAAAATATATTAAAAACCCTACCTGGTAAATCTCACCATTTCTTCCAAACATAGTTTGAAAGTATTAGTTCTGTGAACCACACTCACTTTTTATAACATGCGAAAAAGTGAATACTCTTACAACATGTTTTCCCCCCGCTTTTTGGAAGTTCATTTTTTTCTGTTCAGTCAGAATTTTATCACAATTTCATGCCCCTACACTTCACGGTTTGTTACTTGGTCTATTACTCTCACATTTAACTCGATAAGGTCCTGCTTCCTATGATATTAATTTCTGAGTTTTGATTCTTCACAGCTGCTGCTTTGAAATTTTAGATAACATTCTGAGCGTTGCACATTCCTCCTGGTTTTAAACATTTCATTCAACTGCAGTACATAGCTCTGTTTCTCCCAAGTAACTTTTCAGTAAATTTTTATATTCTTGTATTCTAAAATGAATATTTTGCTTTTAGTCAGGGCTAAACCGTGGACTCTTTTCTTAGCAGAAGCTAGTAACTTCTGTCAAAATGTTTGGTGATTTATTCGCGTCTTCTTCAATCCTTTCTTCAAAGGAATTTAAGTCTGTTACTCAGTTCCGGAGGCTTCTGAATCACTGTGTATTTCATACACGTGTGAAAGGACGCGCCGATGCTCACACATCTTCGTGCCCTCCCTTTCAGCACCATGTTCTTTTCGACCCAGTCCTGGCCAGGAGCAGGAAACGCATCTAACAATATCCAACTGATATCACTATCCCAAGATAATATGGAAGTGTGCTGGAACAGTGAGTACGTGTGTGGTTGGATGGCTGTTAGCTGGAAACAAGCAGATACGAAAACTCAGGTTTTGCCCTTGCTTTCCCCCTTGAACACGTAGAGTGATCTAAAAGAGTGCATGTGAACCTGGATTGCAGGTCCACATGAGGTAGAGACTTCCTTTACCAACCTTGAGATCTTCAGTTATTAATTGCAAAATTTGGTCTGGGATTTTTTAACTTTCTTAAATGGACAAAAAATGAGCAAGGCCCTCACTTCACATGTTGAGCTGAGGTTGCTTTGAATCTCGAGGCGGTAAGGATGTATGGAGGGCGAGCTGAGGGCGCCATGGCTGGAGCAGGACTGCAGATATCCCCACTGGTTTCTCTCCTCTGTGTGTGCTTCTTGTGTGAAGGGTCCTAATTTTTCATTCCATAGCCCTTTCTGTGCACTGCCCAGGGGTTTGTCTGTGGGTACAAAGGTGCAGTTCTCATGCAAGCTATGTACAACCGTGTAAGAGCACAGGTTATGTACGCTTACCACTAGCGCAGTTTGACACACTGTCAAATTATATGCACGGGGTCATAAAGCAATGACAAACTTTTGCCAGCATTAATCTTCCTCCAGTGTCACGATACGGGACACAATTCTAATAATGAAATATCCTTATTATACAGAACTACTTACAGATATTAGCAGTGCCCTTAGGTATAGGCAGATAAGAACCAGGGCTCCACGGTCGGCCCTGGTAATTCTTCTTGCACTTTCCACAGTCTGGGCCAGTTGTGTTATGCTCACATTCACAAAGGAGTCTTTTGTTCTCTTCTTTACAGCCAGTAGCATGAAGGTTGCACTTACACCTATTTTTAAAAGGCAAAAATAAAAAAAGTGGAATATTATTTAGAGGTGAGTTTAAGTTCAGATTAAGTCTTAATAAAGCATGTCCTATGGCAACCACGCTATTTCTGTGTCGTGCCTGTATCATTGTTTTAGCGTGCTTTACAAGACATCGCACAAATAGCATGTTGTAACACCTTCAGCTCAGACAGGTCTAAAAGCAGTAATTTCACCAAGACTCCGAGATGCTGAATCTTTTCTTGTTTTCACTAACGCAGCTCCACTGAGATCAACTAAATTATTCATAATTTTCACTACAGACAGGTCTATAATCTTGCAAAAATTCAGGAGTTACTCACCACTCCCAGGAACAAAACAAGTTCTCTGCTTATGTCCTTAGAGAACCTGCCCCAAATTAAGATCCAAATTAGGCCCTGGGAGTCTGAGAAAACAGATTTTTATTAAATATCCTCTGCAATGCCATGCTTCAGTAGAAGGGAAGCTCACTATAATGGTGTTTGGCCATTCTTGTTTGGCAAGTACTCTCTTGCTCTGTAAAGAAAATTTTTTTTGCTTGCTTTAATTTGATGTAGTAGCTGAAGGTCAGGGGAAATATTTTGGTAGGCACGTTTAGTTTTACTTAGGAAAGAACACCCAGTCCAACCTTGCGACAAAATCATTAGATAAACCAGATTCCGCAACTGGTCTTAGAACAATTGTTTTGTTCTTAAATTCCCCTTTCCCTGAAACTAGGATGCTTACAGAATGGGAAGCTAGTTTCATAAGCAGTAAGATATTGTTACCTCTTTCCATCCCTTTCCAACAGATGTCAAACTCGGCTAAAATCTTTTTCTGTTTGGGGCTGGAGAGAAAAACTAGTATTTAACGACCCTGTCTGTTTGTTTTCGTAATGATTGTACATCCAGTGATTTAAAGGGTTCTCGTGTGGGCATTTGTCACCTGTTCCATACAGTGACCAATAATTAGAGCAAAACAACACATGGAGTGGCCAAGTGCAAATTAACAGCTGTCAAGCTGACTTCCATTTGGAAGGAATATGACCTCAAGCAACTGGTCACATACATATATATCCCCAGGGTAAAGCAAGCTTGCAGTTGTAGTTAGTGGCTGATGGAGAAAAACCCACAAGACTCTGTAATACAGTAGATGGGAGCATTCTCAATGCGAGAAAGGAGGCAGGTGAAACTGCTGTTATTTGAGCAATGCTCATTCCAAAAGAAAAACAGGTTCAGCACCTTTGAAATTGAAATACCAAAATGTCTTGAATATGCAAGACAAAAGAAAGCATGATTCACTTTTATATACTTGCCAAAATACTGATGTTTAAAGACTACATCAATTCTAAAGTAAATTTTCAATGAGTAGCTGCCGCAGGATGCAAGACGCCTGTCTGGGTGTCAGTGGATGAGATAGGCCTGTTCATGGAAAGATTGAAGATTTTGGTAAATGGCACTCCTGTAAGAAAAGTGATGGGTAGTTTTACTGTCCACAGGCATATGAAAACAGAAGACTCCCGAACAGCAGAGATAGATACACAATAATGGCAAGACTGAAAAATAGAGTCGGAGGAGAAGGAAGCAGGAGAGACTGTAGAGTCACAGAATAAATGAGAGACAGGAACCGAATGGGTTTCTTCCAGGGGGAGTTTTCTGTTTTATTGGAGAGACTCATCAGTGTCAGAGGCAGCAAACTGGTCTAGGTGGGAAGAGAAAGCCGCTGATTCTGAGGAAAAGCTGTAGTTCCTGGGGCTCTGAAAGGGTGCTGAAGACTGGTAGGGGAACAGAGGTGGGGGAAAATAAATGTAGGTACATCTGCTAATTGCTGTAAATGTGCACAGGTCTTTTAATAAGCACCTGAAAGTACCGAATGGTTGTGTCAGAGAACCTGGGGCAAAGTCTGTTTGCACTTCTTAATGCTACACTTGTCATAGGTTCCTGACGACATAGACCGATCCTTCCTCAGTTTTGCTTGCATGGCTAAAAGTCTTGGGCAGACTCCAGCCTTCTCCATCTCCCTCTGCTTCTATCCAGTCCTGTCCCATGCCTCTTCATATATATACAAAACATACATATGCATGTATTTCTATGTATGAATGTATATATCCATACACAAACAATTCCCATAAATTCTCATGCATATTGATTTCCTTTTATTTCCCACATTCCCTAACTCCACTGTGACCCAACCCTTCACGGGCTGCCTCCTCCTTTTTCTTATTTCCCAGGCAAGAGGGCATAGACAGCACGGAATAGCTCTGCTGCCTGTTCTGGTGCCCAGTTTTTTAAATTTCTTAGGGCAAGATTGGTGCAGAGGAAGTGCTTCTCAGCGCAGAGCTGCGGCATCATGCCGCGGAAGCTGTTCTGCGGTCCACACGGCAGCGCCCGCGCAGCACAGCAGCGGCAGGGGTTCTGCAGGAGGCACCTTCTGCAATTAGCCACCAAGCTCCAACAAGCGAAGGAAAACCACACATTTTGGAGGACTGTAGTTGTACCAAATACGGGCAGGTTTTCTCAAAACCAGCAAAATGCATTTGCTTGTGGAAGTAGCTGGGGACCTTCTGTCAAATTTTAAAACCCTATTAACTGAGATTTAAAACAATCAGTCCTCATAGGGGCATTCGGAACAAACACACACAAACCAGACAACGGAGGGGCATCTTAGCCACTTAGCTTCCTAAACAGAGGAACTGCTAAATGGCTCTTCCTGCTCTAAACCGGTGGAGTAATCACAGATCCACTCAATCAATGCCCCTCTGCAAATTAACTTATTGGGATGTTTAATATGTATTTTTGAAAGCTTTTCCAGCAGAATCGCCCAGAATGCTGCATCCTGCCTTAAGGGAAAATGCCAAATAATACCATGTTTAAGAAAAAGGAGAGCAAACATTCTACCCCTGCCCCAATTAAAAAAAAAACCACCACCACCCCCCAAAAATAAAACCCCAGCAATGGGGAGAGATGTGTAGCCTTCTACAAGGATGATTTAAAGTGAATGTGAGAAAACAACAAATTCAATCACTGGAAAAACATAAAGGACTGATCTAAAACCTTTGTGGGCAGAGAACAGACAGTCAAAACCTAAAATTAACAACTGAGCAAAAAAAGAGCCAACAATGCTGAAAAACTCCAAAAAATCTCAGAATAATTCAAACTTAGCTGTGTACGATTTCCAAGGAGAAGAAAGTAAGAGACAAATGTGGTCACTGTGGTTTTCTACAAGAGTAGTTAAAGATCAAAGATCAAGGTAAAAGAATAAATTTATATTAAATATGTCAAATGTAGAGTTAATGAGAGCTAGTTAAAGTGGGCACAAAAATAAATGTTTAATAAAAAAACCCCAAACCACAGAAGGTCAGACAATGTGTGGCAAAAAACATTTCCTTTGCTGCCTTACTGTACAGGCAACATAAAAGTTGGGTTGGGTTTATGATCACTAGTGTTATACAAGTTCAAAAAAAGCTGTAGATTAATGGAAGCTGAAGAGATTAAACTGGAGTTCTTGTTGGTGTCAGTAACTATGCATAGGGAGTAAAGGCGAGAAGCATAAGCAGAAAAAAAGACATTGAGAGCATTGAACCACAGAGGCTCTGATTCTCCTCTCACATGCACCAATTTTTTTGCTGAGGTCACTTCACAGGTCTCAGAGAGATTAATCATGATTTCCACAGCACATGAAGGATGTAGCTGAATACTGAATGAGTGTAAAATGCAGACAGTGCTAAAACTGAAAAAGAACAAAAAGCATCTGTGGAAAGCAAACCGAACATAAGTTGGAGGGTACCGTGCCTGGGGAAAAACAAGCCAACACCGACTTCTGTGCTCTATGTGGAGAGGCATTTTTACTGAAAGAGGGAAATAATGCTTTGTCTTCTGTTTCTTTAGGAAGGCTGCACTAGGAACTGGGCAATCTGACCCAGGGACCTCATCAGCGTGTACCTATGGACAACCGCAGAGGCTTCTGCAAAGAAGAGAAACGCCTGTTGTGCTTGAGGAAGAGACTTCTCTGGATGAATGGAAGAGGTAAATGTGTGTAGCGGGGCTGAGGGATGTCTAGAGCACAATAAAAAGCTGCTTCTATTTGCAGGAAAAGCAGTAAGGAAAATGGAAATATTTAAGGTTACAGAGAGAAGACCATTTAGGTAAAAGTACCATCCACCAAGAAAGAACCACTCTTGTGATGAGATGTATCGCACTGTGAGCAGTGTGAAACCAAAGCAGCAGAGCCTGGACCTTAGCCATTCCTGATTCCTGTAATCAGCTGAGCACCACTGATCTGGTGGCCGACCTGGGCCCTGCCAGATCACTGTCAGGATGTGGACATCAGCCTCCTACAGAAGACTGCCCAAGTTCGGAGTCCTTCATCTGTCTTGTCTTTTTTTTAAGGAAGATTACCTTTCTTTTCTGCTCCGGAGGTAAGGAAATATTTTGTTACCTTATGTGAATACCCATGATGAGAAATTATTACTGAAAATCCTAGGTACCATTTGTAATTTCTTTAAACACTTCCTTTGAAAGGCTGTTTCTAGTTGTTACTGCTTTAAATCTGAGATAGGATCAAAAGGCTTAATCAGATTTACCGACAAAGCACATGAAACACAAAATTTCATATAGCCCTTGTAGATGGTTCCATTAGAAGAACGCGGCCCCTTTGGCTGCATGTGTAAGAACAGAGAAGTTCTGAAAACCTAAAGAACTGCTTCCACATCCTGTGTAC
This sequence comes from Phalacrocorax carbo, assembly GCF_963921805.1. Lineage (NCBI taxonomy): Eukaryota > Metazoa > Chordata > Aves > Suliformes > Phalacrocoracidae > Phalacrocorax > Phalacrocorax carbo. The sequence continues at coordinate 63,216,609 of NC_087518.1, read as the reverse complement.
TGAGTTCCAGATGCCTATATAGTTTCTTGAAATATATTTCATGCCTATATAGTTTCTTGAAATCCAAAGAAAAAAGCCGAAATGCTTTAGCAGGCATTATGTACACATGTCCAGAAATGCAATTACTGGGTAGCAGTGGGCAGGTAGCAGCTGCCTGACACATCAAGTGGGTTTGGATGTGTACTGAGAAGGGATGACTGAGGGAGCTGTAAAAAGAGCAGGTTTGAGAATGCAGGCTAAGGTACGGCAAATGTAAGAGGAGGTGTGCTGCAGCCTTTGTACTGCACTGGCAACAGCCTAAGGGCAAAATCCCATGTAAGGATAAAGCAAATGTTAAGGGCAAAGTGCAGTTCTGAGATGCTCACCATAAATGGCATTGCTGAGGTAGTCACAGGACCCCAGAACGGTAGGGGGTTGGAAGGGACCCCTGGAGCTCACCCCGTCCCACCCCTGCGTGAGCAGGCACCCCCAGAGCAGGGGCACAGGGCCGCGTCCAGGCAGGGTGTGAATGTCTCCAGGGAAGGGACCCCACAGCCTCTCTGGGCAGCCTGTGCCCCTGCTCTGGCACCCGCACAGGGAAGGGGTTTGTCCTCATGTTCAGGGGGAGCTTCCCGTGTTCCAGCTTGTGCCCGTGGCCCCTTGGCCTGGCGTTGGGCACCACTGAAAAGAGCCCGGCCCATCCTCCTGACACCCGCCCTTCAGGTATTTATAGGCACTGATGAGATCCCCCCTCAGCCTTCTCTTCTCCAGGCTGAACAAGCCCAGGTCTCTCAGCCTTTCCTCACAAGGGAGATGCTCCAGTCCCCCGACCATCCTCGTAGGTCTCCACTGGACTCTCTCCAGCAGTTCCCCATCTGTCTCGAACTGGGGAGCCCAGAACTGGCCGCAGCCCTGCAGCTGTGGCCTCACTGGGGCAGAGCAGAGGGGGAGGATAAACCTCCCTCGCCCTGCTGGCCACACTCCTTTTAATGTCCCCCAGGACACTGCCGGCCTTCTTGGCCCTAGGGGCACGGTGCTGGCTCAGGGTCCCCTCGCTGCCCCCCAGCACCCCCAGGGCCTCTCAGCAGAGCCGCTCTCCAGCAGGTCCCCCCCAGCCTGTGCTGGTGCGGGGGGCTGTTCCTCCCCAGGGGCAGGACCTTGCACTGGCTCTGGCTGAATTCCCTGAGGTTCCCCTGGGCCCAGCTCTCCCGCCTGCCCAGCTCTCGCTGGATGGCAGCACAGCCTTCTGGCACCTCAGCAGCTCCTCCCAGCTTGGGATCATCAGCGAACGTGCTGAGGTTACACTCTGTCCCATCATCCAGGTCATTGATGAATATGTTGAACAGGACTGGACCCAGCACAGACCCCTGGGGAACACCACTAGTGACAGGCCTCCAGCCAGACTCTGCGCCATTGATCACGACCCTCTGAGCTCTGCCCTTCAGCCAGTTCTGTGTCCACCTCTCTGTCCGCTCATCTAACCCACACTTCCTAAGCTTGTCTGTGAGGATGTGATGGGAGACAGTGTCAAAAGCCTTGCTGAAGTCGAGGGAAAGAACGTCCACTGCTGTCCCTTCATCTCCTCAGCCAGTCATGCCCTCGTAGAAGGCTATCAGGTTGGTCAGGCATGATCTCCCCTTGGTGAATCCATGTTAACTATTTCCCATAACCTTCTTTTCCTCTACATGCCTGGAGATGACCTCCAGGATGAACTGCTCCATCACCTTTCCGGGGATGGAGGTGAGGCTGACTGGCCTATAGTTCCCCAGGTCCTCCTTGCCCTTTTTGAAGACTGGAGTGACACTGGCCTCACTCCAGCCCCCAGGCACCTCTCCTGTCCTCCATGATCTTCAAAGATGATGGAGAGTGGCTTAGTGACAGCATCCGCCAGCTCCCTCAGCACTCACGGGTGCATCCCATCGGGGCCCGTGGATTTGTGAGGATCCTGTTTGCCTCGGTGATCTCTGACCCAATCCTCCGCAGCCAAGGGGGAGTCTTCCCTTCTCCAGACTTTCTCTCTCCCCTCTGGGGGCTGGGATGCCTGAGGGGCAGCCTTAGCAGCAAAGACTGAAGCAAAGAAGGCATTCAGTCCCTCTGCCTTCTCTGCATCCTGCATCACCAGGGCCCCCACCTCATTCAGCCGCCAGCCCACAGTTTCCCCAGTCTTTCTGTTACTGCTGATGTATTTGTGGAAGCCCTTCTTGTTATCCTTGACATCCCTTGCCAGATTTAGCTCCAGGTGGGCCTTGGCCTTCCTCGTGGCATCTCTGCACACCCTGACAACGTTCCTATATTCCTGCCCAGTGGCCAGTGCCTTTTTCCACATACTGTAAACCTCCTTCCTTTTGAGTTTTTCTAGAAGCTTCTTTGCTTTGTCCATGATTATAAATATCAACAACTCCATGAGCAATTAGGTCATGCATGGGGAGATGCAGGCCTTGAAACAGTTTCTACCCAAAGGGAACAGTTGTCTGCCCATTACATCTGGTGACAGTTTCTCTAGGCTTTTTTCTGTTGATCATTGTAGGAGCAGCTCTGTCAGTGCTGAGCTTGTGAAAGCGAACGCCACGTCCCCACAACACTTGTCTGTATTTGGGAACTTCCATCCTGAGATTTCCACAGCTTGGCTGATATCCACCCTTCCCGTTCAACCTGCGAGGATGTTTCCTGCTCAGCAGCCTGCTTACAGCACACGCAAGAACACGTTTCCCTCCAATGTGCAAATTCAATTTTGAATCACTGGAGATTGATATTGCTGTCCACCGCTATAAACTCTAATTGTGTGGGAGAACAAATTTGTTTTTCTGACCACTCATCTTTGACAGACTCATTATTTTGTCATAAAGCAATCAGGAGGATATTTTTGGCAGTTATATAAGGTGCAGGAAGCACGCTGGCATGTTGAAGGAGCAGCGTTGTTGTAGTGGGAGCAGGAGCCCCGGGTGCACTGCGTTCCTCACAGACTCTATTTACATACAGACAACTGACATCAAAATGCTGTAAAAAATCACTACGGTAATAGCGTGCCGACGCTCTGGCACGTGAGTGCTAACCAACAGACTGGGGGGGTGGGGGGGGAGTGTCACATGAGGGGATCAATTATGCTGTGATCATTCATGAGAAAGTAAGGCAAGAGAAGCTCTTTGATACATTTTTAATGACTCGCCATATGTTCCTCACTTAGATACATCTTTCGATCACTCTAGGTCATCGCCAAAGTTTAGAATATCAACTTAAAAACCAGCTTGTAAGCCCTCTGCATGGGCTCTTCACCTCTGCACGCCACGGGTCAGCGCTCTGCTCCCAGGTAAGCAACGCCTGAACTTGCACAGGAGTCCTCATGTTTGCTCTTCCTACTACTGCCCACACAACGTGGTGTACACAACAAATTCATCATCATTTGAGAAGCTGTCTGTACAGGTAAGTGGCAAAACGCTTGTACCACTGAGCGTACAGGGTAAACATAATGAAAATACTTAGATAAGTCCGTTTTTCCTTCAAATGTCTCTAACAAGTGGAACATCTTTTCATAGAGGCTCACAGTCTCAGAAACGTCACATCTGCTGAATATTATTATTCATTATATCATAGGTATTTCCATGTCATGTCAAAAAAAAAAAGTATGCTGGTCCTTATCCTAATTTCCAGAGCTTAATAGATGCCTACGCAGCTTTACTATTGAAGCAGATTTTGGATGATGAAAACAAGTATAAAGGACACTGTTGCGAAGAAATAAAATGATTGCTGGCCAATTTACTTCTGCGAGGATGGAACAGAAAGCATGAACACAAACATAAAAGAGGTAACAAGATAATTACTGCAATCTAGGCTGCCAGGGCTCACTGCAGGGACTACCCATCTGAAGAAGTTCTGAGCTAAAAGGGTAAAAAAAAAACTAAGGACAGTTGGCAATCAGAAAATGGCATGGGTTGCTGGCTGCAAGTAGGTCTGCTGAGCAAATGTTCTAGCTCACATGAAGCAGAAAAGTAAATTCTGGTTTCTATTCAATACTTTTTGAGCCATATGAATATCTCAGGTCAACGTTGCTGTATGGAAGCCACGTCCAAAAAAGGCACTACATCTTTTGCTGGGAGTTATGAATGAGACCCCTGTGGTTTGCTGGTAAAATGTAGCCACTGAAGTGAGAGTAATGAAATATAAGTCCTTTCTTTCATTTGTTTATTTCTGGAAATGCATTTGGTCACCAGTCTTTTTCCCTGTGCCCTTCCCTGAATTTATCTAATATGTCATAATCTCTCACTGGGAAAAAAAAAAAAGATTCCTTTGTGGAATAGCGCTACATCAATAATAAAGGATAAAAAAATTCAATAATAACAAATATAACTTTGTATAGGTAGATATATTATTCTTTCATTTGCAAAGCAAGGACTAATGTTGGATCAGGTTTTTAAGCTTCTTAAATCTGTAAGTAGCTTTATGGCTAGAAAAGAAGTTTAACCTGCTCTCAGTAATCCTGCTGCACCTTAGTACCTTAGAATCCAGAGATTTACAGAAGCCTCTTCAACTTTATTCTTTACTGTTTAGTTTTTGCTGCTAAATTTGGGAGGAAATTGAATTAGATTCCCACAGGCAGTATGGAAAATTGGGGGAAATAGCTTCTTATTGTCCCTCAGCTGAATATAATATATCTAGTGGGGAACAGCAAAACCCAGACACAGAGAGCATGTTTGCTTTGCTTTCTCAGTGGCCTACTTCCAAGCAGTTTGGAGAGCTTGAAATTAAAAAAGAAAACAAAGTCCAGAAGGGCAGCATAATTCCCTTTTCCACAGGAGCGAGGACTTTCCAAGACTCACAGAAAGCATACAGGGCATGGAGTTGCCCATTGTTTGCACTAAGCCAGCCCAAAAATAAGAGAGCACAAGCGCTAAATTTAAATATTAACATGTGTGTAAGTTTTACTGTGTTTGCACGCTAGTAAACATTTTTATATGTTCTGATTATTTAAATGGCAACTACTGTCAAGTTCGATGCTGGTCAATACGAACAAGAACTACAGGATCACTGCTGGTCGATTTATATCTCAACCTGTATCTGATTAGCACGCTCTCTGACAGACGTATGCTGTCTTCCTTTTGAAGCCAAACGTTAGTGGGGCAGGTCCTTTTGGCTTCGCCGCGCCTTTCCCCTGCCCCTTTCCGACAGAGGGCCAAGGGCAACCTTACCTTGCCAAACAAACTGCAGATGTTTCTGAAATGCAGAAGTTTACATAGGAAGGAGGAGGCAGTAACCTAATGAACCTCTCACAAACGCCTCAGTATTTAAGCATTTGAAACTGTTCTGACTTCTTGGCTAGATAAAAAATGTTTCAGACCAACAGATCTGAAAATTTTCAGACTTACTGGCCGTCTCTTAGGTCCAAAGTCTAAAAATAATCCAGTGATGCTTATATGTAGTAGAACAGAACAGCTAATTCTGAGTCTGAGTTATTTCAGTTTCCAGATAAAAAATACCTACCCTCAATATTAAATGCTTAGATACCCCATGCCAAGTGGAATGGGCAAATGCTTTTTCTAACTTTCATTTCACATTCTCCAAGTGTTAAAGCTGAAATGAATCTGTCTGAAAATATAGCCGCTGTTAGCTGCTGCAGAGAACAAACTTCCATCCCCTTCCCAAAGACTCCTTTTTGCTTTTTCTTCAGAGATATTAGTTTTCATGGAAATGTGTCAATAAAGACAGCGGCTATAAAATCTGCTAGAGTTCGCCAGCAGCATGTTCCGCAAATAATTTCACCCATGAACACAGTTTGCCAGATTCTTAGCTGATGTAAATCCATCTGGCTCCACTAGAATCAATGAAATTATGTTAGTTCACACTGTCTGAAATGTGGCCTAATTTGTTTCTAGCTTTCATTCCATTCACATTATCCTAGGCTCGCTGGCTGTATTTTTAGATAATGGCAGATAATCTTTTTGTCATTTTAAATGGCAGGCCTGAGATCTTGAACAAGCATGGGATGGAAACTGGGTGTCAGTGGAGCATAAGGAGCCCCGGTGTGATGTGGCTTTAGGGACACAACTGCTGAGAAGGGAGGATGCTGATATTTTACATTGTCACATGCATCTGTTTTGCTCAAATCTTTAACCTCAAAAATAGAAAGCTTTTATTGTCTACCTGAAGGATGCCAAAACTGGGGACCGTGGCAGTCATGTCTGTCCCAGAAAGGAAGCAAAATCTCTTGCTAAGGTGAAGACAAACTTGCTGGTGCTACCAGTTGATCACCTAACACTGGTGGTTGTTTTGGTAGGTTCCCAGACTACCACTGAAGAACAGAGTAAAACCGGCAGACATAAACTCTAAGTACGGCAGTGTTACAACTAGTCCCTCCTTCCCCTTCTCTCCCACTAGAAAGTTCCCTTCTTTCTCACTGGAATCACTTGATCTCACCTACTAAGCTGCGGTGCTTCACGTAACAATCCATCTCTTGCGCACCTTGATAGAGTGGGAGGGTGGGAAGCACATGTGTTGCGGCGGTACTACACAGTTTGGGTGTTCTGAGCTGTCATGATGTGTCACTGGTGTTTTAATTGGCTTGTTCTAAATATCAGGAAAAACTAGGAGAGGGTAAAACCAAAACAGCTTCTCAGCTGGTTATGCTGTCATACATCAGGGAGAGAAGGGCTACTGGGACGAGAATGCAGCTCTCCCTCCCCAGCTGGAATAACACAATCTGTTTGGCAGTACCTTGTCGTTGTCTGTCTGGTGGTGCAAAAAAGCTAAGGAGCATGCTGGCTGAGATTTGGCTACTGCTTGTTGCCATCAGCATGCTAAAGAAGCAAGTTTCTGTTATTTTCAATTTTTTTGCTGCTGTCCAACGTCCTGCTTGGCCAGTCTTAGTTTGCCACCCATCCATCGGGCAGTACGTCGTTACCAGCAAGTCAATACACACCAACAGATACCCTGGACACACCTTCTATTTTAATCACTGCAATACCACCAGGCAGAATTTAGCCACTCTATCACAGCAGTTGTAAAAGTCTGTACCGCAGCCCGCTAGATCGTTAAGAACTGACACACAAACCTCAGGTGAAAGGTGCACTGCCAAGTTTTACAGCTTACAAATTTAAAAACAGAAGTTAAAAAGTCTTTAGGAGTCACTGTTTCTTCTCTTTTCTCCCATACAAACCTGAACGTTAGATTTGAAATTCCTGGCATTGTGTTAACGTACATCACCACTTTTAAGTTTATTGAGAGACCGATTTTTCTGGGTTTAATTTAATTAATACCAGTCTTGCATCTGCTCAGCAGCAATCCCAGGAAAGCTGCTCCAAGATGCTAGTGATTGCATCAAACTTCCTGTCTTTACTTGTAAGTAGTATTTCACAGTATCAGCTGCCAGCTGGTACCCTGAATTCTTTTTCCCAGCACAACACTGAAAAGAAACAATTTGTTGTGTGGGAGGTCTAAAATTGTGGCCATTAAACTACCATCCAAGTGGACATGATTACAATTCAAAAATGTTACTTAACTCTCTGCAATGGGAAAAAAAAAAATTATTCTTGTATTTTACGATAGCCCAAGTGAGCTGTTACAAATTTGTGTCCATGATTAACGTTGGACAGACCTGGCCGAAGCAGAAGTATCTTTAAACTTAGAGAAAGGCTCAGGATGTAGCTCCTATTGTGTCACGGTAGGGAAGAAAGTATTTTCATGAACCATTGTCAAGGGAGCAATGTTTCTGCCACGTGAGAAACAAGAAAGGTTAAATTCATACTGATTCCAGTAACTTTTTGAGGACTATAATAGAGAAAAGCAGCATAAAAATATCCGTGGGACGTGCAGAATTCGACACTGGGGAGACCAGTTCTGTGAAGCACTACATCTGCTGCTCTTTTGAAAAGATTTCAGAGCATTTCTGTTTAAGAGACCTCCTATGGACTCATCTAAAGGCTCAACCGTGCCCCTGGTCGTTTCTGCTGCAGGGATGGCATACACGGAAGAGCGGGGCACGGGCTGCAATGGGCTGCAGCTGATGCAAGCCCTAACCCTGCGCAGGAGCAGGCTGCCGCCCTCGCTGCGCGTCCCTTTGCACCCAGGCAGGACTGGCCCCGCCGCGCTGCAGCAGCCCTTGGGCAGGAGCCCGGTGCGTAGGCACACAAGAGGTGCAGGGCAGCCCACCCCACGTACGCCTACTCTTGGACAGCAAGTTTCACTTGAAAAAGTGAGGCACCTCTGAAAGCTGCAACAGAACGAATAGCTCGGTCCTGTTCCTGCTGCAGACGGTGACAGGAAAGGCCCTTCTGCTGGTCCTGCTATCAGGATTCAGTGAGGAACCATCTCCCCTGCTCATTCTGATAGGCATCTGCTGTGACCAGCTCTGCTGTTAAGCCCTCTTCGTTAAATTCATGTCTGTAGAGAGGATTTTGCGCATCAAACAAAGCCCTGAGGAGTCTTCCACCTCCCTTCCAAACAAACGCGAGAGGCCAGGGAGATTTGTTTCCAAGAAGAAAATGAGTCATAATTCAGAGAAAAGCGAAAAGCAAAGCGGACTCATTTACGGAGGTTGTCTAACCCCGCCAGAGCGGCTGGTCCAAGCCAGCTCCCGGTGCCGCCTGTGAAACCCCTGGCCGGGGAGGCTCCTGCAGCGGCTGGAGCCGCGCGGGACGCGCCAGGGAAGCAGGGTCGGAGCAAGCGCTAGGAGATGGCAGGAAGCTTCAGGCAGCTGATCTCTCTGAGATCTGCCAGGAAGAAGTCAGGCTCTGCTCCAAAGAGAAAAGGAATACTGAACATATCCTTGGGTTTTTTTCTACATGTTTTGGCCACCTTTTGCTCCAGGTGTAGTCCCAATAGACACAACCAGCAATAAAGCACACAAAAAGAACAAGGGCTGGTTTCTCATTCCAGTTAAGTTCTGTTAATAAATATAGTTACACACAGCCTAACAGTCCCTGAAAAGCCTGGGACTTAAGTGCTTTAAAAAGACATGTACTTCAAAATCACATTTCCTTTATCTGTCCTGTTTTGCAGATGTGTGTGGGAAAGGTAAAGAACTACCGATAAAAACCCACTTTAATTTTCAGTATCGCCATGAGATGTCTAGGCACTCACCGGACATTCAGAAAACCACCAGGATAAGTGAGGGCGTAGCAGAAACGTAATTCAGGTTCTCTTTTGAGAATCCTGAGAATCCAGGCACGAAAAACTTTTGGCATATGATTTAGCTGACTGTCCTCTTGGTAGGTGTCTTTAAATGACAAACATGTAAAATACTTTTGAATTGTGAACACACAGCCTAGCCCCAAACTAACACTTGATTCTGAGAACTAGCTTAATATGCCTCCTTCAGGCTTATGCCGTGCTGCTGGCCTGCGCAGAAGCCGCTGCCCAAGGCTCATCGCTGGAACCACTCCGAAGGGCACCTTTTTGCACGGGCAAACCGTGCCCTGCGCTCTGCCGGCAGTGTTCTGCTGGTTATCGCTGGCAGTACTCCGAGGTGTTCTCTGGGTTCTTAAACCCTTTGGATAACCTCCCTCCCCCGGCAGCGCTGCCATCGTTACCAGAACTGATGCTTCTCAGCAAGCCTAGGGAGAAGAACGCGCTTCTTGCAAGGGCAGGGCAATGGATCCCTTCCCGAAAAATCAGGTTGCTGAACTTGAACTTTAGGGATAATTATAAGGCATGAGGCAGCTGTAGTCTCTTCTGGAGTGAACGAACTATCAGAGGGTGCATAACGAACAGTTCAGAGAACGCGAACCTGACCAAATAGTTCAAAAGTAGTTTTGTGCTGGTGCTTTTTGCGTTTCATTAGGGTTGATTTTCAAAATGCTTTAGGCCTCGTGGCTCCATCTAAAATAATTGGGATTTGGCTCCTTCTTATCAGCAAAACTGATACTCCAAATCCACTTTAAAATAAAATTTTTTGTTTGTTTGTTTCTCTTTTCCTTTTTCTCTTTCAGCTTTTCATCTCAATTGGAGGTCATAATTTGAAAGAGAAAAGTGAGAAAACTGAACAGAACACTTCTCATTGTTTATCATGCCACCCTCAATTTTTTTAACTTCTAAATTCCGTAACATATAAGCTCCTTGTCACAGAATATTTCCCTCTGGAATTATTATGATAAGAATTATTTGCCAGTAGACCTGTGTGAATAATTGATTTTTCAGTTCACTGACTGAAGTGAAAAAAAAACTGGGGGGCAAAAATAATTCATGTCAAATGAAAATGTGTAGTTTTGTTTTCAGGTTTTAAATCTTTTTCTAGAGATTATTTTTAATAATTTTTGAACAAAAATATTTCTGAAGGAAAAATCGTGCCTTGAGTTTTCAAAAAAGTTTGTCAAAAGTATTTGTTAATGTGGGTCAAATTCTGAAGATACTTTCAGCCATCCCTGAGCGGTTTCTTCTGCGAATAATTTATACTTCAAAAATAGTAATCCTTTCTCCTGCTGAAGAAACCAGATGAAAAGTGAGCGGTTTGTGTCTGCGCACAGTGCTTGAAGTATGCCAAAAGCAACTTAGCATCCTATAGCTAACTTAGACACTGAAAAAGAACTATTGAGTCATCTCATCTCTAGCCCCGTTGGTATAACACCACCGCACAATGAAATTATTTGCTGAGACTAATTTTAAACGGTTCAGGAGATGAAGTTCTAACTGGATCTTTTCTTTTTAATTTGGGAAAACAGTTGTTCTTTCACCTACTGTATTTCTGTTGCTGACTTTGTGTAGAGAAAGCTTGTTTTCTTTTTCTAAAACACCATATGATTACTGTTTAATTATAGACACTATTTATTGTTATCTTGAAGCCACTAAATCGGCTAGGTTCTGCAAACATTTTATGATGTTTTACTAAAGTCAGTGGAATCGTACAAAGATGGGAATATTACAAATGCTGTTTAGTATTAGAAAGTTTGAGATGGATGATATCATGGGTCAAATTTACTGGCTTTTTACCAAAGGAAAATCTGAATGTAGTAAACTGATCGATGGTCTGTGGGTATGACTCCTAACGGGTGGCCCGGCCTTCCCAGAGGTCAGAGCTAGGCCAGGCTATCGGCTTGTCAGGTGCCGCCGGCCAGGAGCTCGTAGGCCTCAGATGGGGAAAGGGAGAGGAGACTCGGCCCCGGCGCAGGCCGAGGAGCAGCGAGCAGGAGGCACGCGCGGCGTGTACATACCCCTGCCCGCTGCGGTACCCCCAACGCCGACTGGTTCCCCCCGTGCCAAAAAGGGTCTCCCACCGGGTTTAATACTTGCCCTAGCCCCAAAATCAGGTGACGGGGGACAAGAGTCTTCGGGTAGGTCTTTGTGAAATGGGGTTGACGATACCACTTTGATATTATTCCATAAGTTTAAGTGACAACGGACCGGTAGTTTCAAAGCAAAGTCTTAAGATTCTAACCTAAAGTCAGACTAGAATAAAATAGCGATTGCTTCTGGCCTCCGAGCACACTGAAGCATTTATTATTGATGTTTGTTTTTAACAAATACTGGGCAAATCAAAGAATGTTCATAGAGAGGCTAGAGCTGAGCTGCACCGTCCACTGAGGGGTCTGGAACACATTTTTTGTTGTCTATGAAAACAGACATGCTGGGAGGTCGAATTTGATCCAGCGACTATAATATTCCATGTACCAGAAGAACTAAACAACTTCATTTATATTTCAAATGTTTCAAATCAATACCTCCCTTCGTATTCTGCGACCCCCACCAGGAAACTCTTATAATTGAAAATGTAAGGAGTAGATTGCAGGTTATGAATAATGTAAGACTGTCATAGGGGAAAGCAAATTGTGAAATACTGCTGACAAAACCAATCAGTATATGTTTATACTGAAGAACAAACCTTTGTAATTCCATCTTGCATAACATAGCTTTTAAAATCCTATACAAACTTCCCAGTTTTCCCTGAAATGTCAAGCAGGCATCCTCAGGCTCACACCCCAGTGGAAAATGTACAGGCTGTTTCTGTTCTCAAAGAATGTTTGAGCTAATCTGGAAGTAAAATGGCCGCACACATATATATAAAAAATAAATACAATACATAGCTCTAAGAACAATACCAGAGAACTAATAGATGCAGGTAAAGAACTTAGATTTGAAAAAAAAAAGTCATTAATCCAGGGGTGTCTAGCAGCATCCATTTCTCAAGGAGCAGCTTATTACAAGGAATAGGTCTAGCAAGACTGGCCAGGGTCCTGTTTGGGGCTTAGACAGCCAGATGGTGAGCAACAGCTTCCTTGCGTTAAAGCGTTCTTCAGGGCATGGACTTCAGGAGACTGCTGTTCAAAATGAATGTTTTTTGTCTGCACGCTGACAGAGAGTTGCCATCCGTTGAAAAGAAGAAGAGGGATTTGTTCCGAAGACCTGACGGGTAGGAAGAAACAAGGTGCCCTGAGAGGATCCTAACAAGAAATCTTGCATGACACAGAGCTTTATCCTTAATGAACATGGGCATAATTATCAGAAACCTCCTGAATTATGCAAATAAAACCCCAAGAAGAATAATGGCCACTTTATTAGGAAATATTTTTGTATGCAGTACTTCTGGGGATGAAGGAATTAGTGTTTGTTTCTGATATGTTTTGGTGCTGTGCTCTCTCTCTCAGACACTGAGGAAGTTGCAGAGGAGAAGGAAGGAGAGAGCTCCACTGGGATTTAGGACGGTGCCCACAGCAGTCGCGACCTCCTGTCTCCACCACTGCCGCTCATCATCCTTCCTCATCTGTTCTTACGCCTGCTCAGCACCTCCTCTTGTTGACGGACGCAAGCCAGGAGGGGAGCATTACACCGGAGTCAGAAGTGCCCCCAGATCTTGTTAAAGCTGCTCTCTGCTTTCACGTTGGGCGGAAAACCTCACGAGAGGAAACGGGCAGGACTTTGTGGATTTTCTGCTATATACAGGTTTATCATGATACACAGCAAATTCACTGAACCCAACGACTTAGGGGCCATATAATCGTATCACAAAGGGAGCAAGCTTCTGGCACCTGTCCCTGCTTCTTGTCACACAAGTTGAATGTAGCTTTCAGAATACAACATTTTTATTCCGTTTTTTTTCCTGCGCAAATCATTCCTGTGTTGTCTCAGTTTTACCCCTTCATGATAATCTCTGGGTTTTCAGATGCTGACCTACTTCTGAAGATAAAGAATTTGGTAAAAAAAGGAGAAAAAGTCTTAGTCTGTAACAGGCTTCTGTTGGGAAGCATGCCCTGCGGACCGCGACCTCCGATAACAGCCGTGACGGAAGAGCCGCCCCCCTCGCGGCGGTATCGGCACCCGCGGCTGCGAGGCAGGACAAGCGCCCTGGGCTGCCTCCCACCAGTCTCTTCGGACGAACTCTCACCCGTGCCTCACGGCAGCTCCTTCCCTTTCCTAGCTGCCTAATGTACTCACAGCAGCCGAATTTTAAAACCTGGTTTCTTTTAAAATGTGCTAAGCTTATGAGGATATAAAAAAGCACACATTTTATGTGGAATTAGGGGGAACCTCCCGCGTACCGGGCATGGAGACTGGACTTTATGTTCCATCAATTGTGTTTGCATTGCAGCAATATTTGTGCAACACTCTGAAAGGCCTCTCTCTTGTTACAGCATGCCCTCAGCCCATTTTAAAGTGCAGAACCTTTTCTCCTGGAGTAAGCTGGGTTTTTTTGGGGTCCTAATATGTGCAAGGGATTTTTCAAAAGTCCTGGTATAATAAAACACAGTCAAAATTTACAAAATCCCCTATTTTTTTCCAATAGCCAGCACTAAACCACCTTTAGGTGGTTGCATTTTAAGTGCCAAATGCCTCTAAAAATGTAACGTGATGCTTCGTGTATGAAGCCTTTAGCCAGAGCACATGCACGTATCTGCTCCCCACAACTCACAGACAGGCTGAATGGCAGCCGCACACTAACCGTGCAATTGTTAGTCAAAACCCAGGCTCGACTGTATGGTGAGGAAACCAATAAACTACAATAAAAGTATACACTGCACCTGCTTTTGGAGTCAAGACACGTAACCCTTTGTCAGTGTGGTGGTATCACTCTCCTGCATCTCTCCTATTTAAAGCATGTATATTTTATGAAGCATTAACAGATGAACCATCCAACGTATAGACCACAAAATCCAAAATCTGCATTAGTCTCCAGAAGTAGCCATTGGAATGAAGTGAGACCTCAGAATCTGATCTCTCAGTGCAGTGTGAAAAACAAACATTCAGATCTATACTTTAAGACATCAAGTCTAAGCCGTGAGACATCTGTACGTGTCAGAACTGAGGCCGGTGCTGTCATTCAGCCACCTCAAAGGACGAGTCTTGGAAAGCATCACCACTGGGGGGTTACTGCTGCCGTGACTAACTGGCCTACCTGGTGAGAAGGTAAAGTGATGCACGCTGGTCTGGGTGCGCAAGGATTCTACGCTGCTGAAACTTTCTTTTGAGATGTGTGCAGTAGAGGAGAAATTAAATGTTATTTTACTTTTCCCTACTCCTTTCATCCAACTGTTTCTCCACTCAGGAAAAAAGGCAAACGGAAAAGTGGAATAAAGCCCCCCCCCCTTTTTTTTTTTTTCCAATTTTTTCCCCCCAGATCTAGCTTGTGGATTGGGTTAAACATTCTCAGTAGCAGAATATTAGCAGCTAATGACACAGATTGTTTGATCTTTAGCTCATTAATAACTGTACACACCATTTTGGAACCACAGCTTGCCATCTTTCAGTTCTTCTCCTGCGCTGCAGAGGGGAAGGAGCTGCCCTTGCTGGCAGACTGCAGTTCCTATGGGACGCAAGTGATTAAAAATGTAACTGGCTCCTTGCTGTTCTGCTGTCCTGCTGGAGGAATTATTTCAGGGGCATTCAAAGGAAGGGAGGCATGGTTCCACCAGCACAGGATCTTCAGTGAAGCTTGTTAAACGATAAGCAATTTTCTGCATTGACAAAGTATTAATAGGTTTACTTTTTCATAGCAAATGGAGATGTTCCTGGTGAGGGTTTCCTTTCCCTCTTCGAGCCACACGGGAGCGACTCCCCGTGCGATACCACTGAAGGGGTGGCAATCACCAAAAAGAGAAGCGGTACGCAGGGCACGGAGGTATGCAGGGTGGGGGAGGACCTCACAAAGCAGGGACAAAACAGGCGCCTTCTCACGCTGCAGCTCCGTCCCCTGCCCCAGCTGCCACCACTGCACCCTGCTCCCGCGGGAGCCGCTCCCCCGTGCTGCCGAAGGTCGTGGGACCTGCTCTGCTCTAACTGGAGGGCAGGAATGGTGATTTTTTGAAATTTGGGGTTTTTTTTTTGTTCAAGTCAATTCCTAGTTGTGCTTACATGGCAAAATTAACACCCCCTAGCTCTGCGTAAGGGAAGAAGTGGCCCACGGTTCGACACAATGAGAAGATCTGGAGCTAATTAAAACGTGATGAGGCTATAAAAATATAGCCAAGGTATGTAAGGTTAAAAAAAAACCCCAAACCTCTCAAATGACCCTCCCTCTCCCCCCAAACAACAGACGGGAAGCATCCGACGACTGGGACAGTTGTGTCGCAGTGAATGATAGCAGCATACATCAAATAAACCTAAAGGATCAGCTACCAAGGAATGAATTTCATGTTCCCTCTGCATGAAAGGCTACCAGAGGTTCCTGGGCTTCGGTTCACATTCACGTGGCCTGACCTGGAGTTTTTGACCAGGCCTAAACAAAAGCACTACAGAAGCATTACCAAATCAAAGAAGTTAAAATTACTGTGTTTATGATGATGTCAGTAAACACCATCCCAAAGTCTGAAGACTTTTAATGCACGAGAGAGTTAAATGGGAAAATGAGTAAAATCAGCTTTACCAACTATAAAAGTCAGAAACAATAAACAGTCCTGCAACCATTCTGTCTCTGGTAGCTTGCATTAAAATATATATAAAGTGTTCTGGGAACTGAAGCAATGCTGCAGTTCAATAAAACTAATGCAATTAAAGAGAAAGAATCCTGTTTTATCCCTGCTTGCAATTTCAAATGAGAGCTTCCTAAAACCTGTGACCATTGCTGGAATCCAATTCAGGACCCCGGCTTATCAAATTCCCAGCTCTGGCACCATGCCTTTGAGGTATTATAAAGTGCTGCTCATCACACCGGCTCTGTCTATAAATGCTCCAGATAACTTTAAAGTGCAGCCACCCCATTTTGAGACAGGCAAGCGCTCACTGTGAATCAAAATGGAGTCACCAGACGTGTGCAGCCTTCAGCCAGCGCTCCTCTTCTTGCAAGGCAACAAAGGCAGATGTGTTAGCTCAAAAACGTCTCCCTGTAACGTTTTTTTAAACTTGGAAAGCTTTGCAGGACAGCACACCTACACAAAGCTGCAGGTTTCTGAGGCCCTGTAGAGCAAGCATCTTATTCTGTAATTCATCCCGGGGCTGAGAAACCGCCAGGCTAATGAGCTCTCCTGCAGCCTCTTCCCCTGCAGGTGCTTCCCTGGAAGCACAGTCTTAAATCAGACACCACCATGCCAGATGCAACCCTGCAGATGAACACCAACCCCTCCCTCCCAACGTGGCTTACGAAAGCCACGGCAGCACTAGCATCTGACTTTGATGAAATCGCAAACTCCTTTTCCACTCAGACAGTGGGAGATGAATTAATTCCTCAGCTTCTTTAATGCTGAGAGCCACGTCTTGGGAATACAGTACAGGAACATATTAATCTCTCTGGTAGGCGATAACGCAATATGTTACTGATGGGGGAGCCAGCACGTCAGCGCTATGAGAGTGACCCTGACCAGCAGATGACTGAATGGGCAAGGAGAGAAGGAGCTGCTCTAGCTGGAAGGCACAGCCTCTGCTTTGGCAGGCCGTCCTTCACTCTTGTCCCACCACTAATTTTCCAATGCATTACTTTGTCACTTGGGTATCCAGAAATGCTCATTACGAAGGTACGTGACAGCCCCTGATAATATATGTCCGTGGCGAAATAATTGATCCCTCTTTGCAGTGGTGATCTTTAATGCTCATCGGGCATGGTAGGTTATTAGACCAAAGGCACCCCTTGATGGTCTCTAGGGTAATACCTTACCAGACAGCAATGTGCCGACTATCTGTCACCTACAAAATAATGTCATCCCTGGAAAAGGGCCTGGCAGAGGCGGTTAGGGGAGGAAGAGAGTTTAATTATATTTGTGGATGAAAAGATGTCCTGAGAAGAGTGGACAGCCTGATTATTTATTGGCTGTTCAAAAGCTCTCAACACACCGTAAGAAAAAGATCGGGCTCTGAGATATGGTGGTTCACATTGCTGTTACAGACTCTAGCCTTGGAGTCAAGTTCACGCGGAAGAACAAAATTACCTCTTACAATATGTGGTTTACTTCTGAAAATGAAAAGGGTAAGAGATGTATTAGTAATGTTGGCATTAGTGGAGGCAGCTGGTTTTAGATATTTGGTATTTCAGGGATTTGAGTTTAGCATCGTTATTAGAAGTACAGCTTACTATAGTCCTCTGCTAACTTTCCAACAGTGAGCAGATGGTTACCCTATTACCAACCATTTGCATTTAACATATTGTAATGATTTATATACCACATGTCACCGAGCAAAGTGAAAACAGTCGATGGCAACTAATTAGTTGACTGTGAAGACACATATCTCAATGTATATATCCTTATTATAACCAAATTTTATCTTTTTGGTTGTTAATAGGTTTAATGTGCAGCGTAACAGGAACACTGAAGGCAGTTAAACATGAACCACCATGTCCCTCGGTCATTGGGACAGCATTGCTACCATCAGCAGTGCTAGCAGTACCCCCCTTACATGCCTGTTTTATGAGTGATGGTGCGGGAGGACGGATTCTAACAACCCATTGTACCAATTCTTCTTAAGTGTATTTCAAAGCACTTTTTATAAAGCTTAACATAGCAGATACTGGCTCATGTTACAGGGCAACGCACATCTAGGGAGGGTGGGAGCAGGGATACTGCACGGCAGAGGAAAGACACCCCGCACAGCTCCCCTAAAGATAGGAACGGATTTAAGGGAGAAAATGAAGACAAGCACAAGGTCTTCCAGGGAGTTTACAAGGAAGAGGCAGACACCTACTGACATTTGCACAAACACCAAAGTCAGAGGATAGACTCAAGGGTTCAGAGAAACAGCATAACTTTAGAGAACTGCCCTCCAGCACCGGGATGCGGGCATGTGTATGGACCACAGGTATTGCGTTATCCACGGTGTGTCCCAGGGCCTCATCAGCCCTAACCCACAGCATGAAGCTACAGATTATCAGCCTCTTCCTGAGGCTGTTTAGGCTATCAGCCTCTTTTGTTGTTTTCAGGCTTGTTTTAAAGCAGTGGTCATCACCCCAGAAGTGTCACAATAACCATCAGTGAAGTACATCGATGTTACTCCAGAGTATGGCAGCACTTCCAGCATAAAAGTCATACCAATCATTCCTTTTTATTAATTGCTACTTGCTTAGGAGTCTGGATGAACTGTTGTGTAAGCAACCAGATGCTGTCCACAGACTCTAAGGCTCCAAGGACTTGGTGTGCTGCAAAAATTAAAGGTGGTTTCATACAGGAGTGGTAGTATATGAAGAAGTTCTCCAGTCCCTGCTCCCTCCTACGGTCATTAGGATGCCTCTTGCCATTCAGCCTCCTTTCATTTCTACCATGCCCCACGAATCTAACCAGGACACAGCCCCTTGGCCTGCGAAGGGCTGCGGCTAACATTGTGCCTTCCCGAATGCCTCAGCAGCCAGAATTTCTCTTGGGAATGCCACCTGCAGCATACTCCCTCATCTCCTTTTCCCTGACCGTATTACTGCCTGCTAAATCCACAGCGGTGCCAGTTCCTTCTGTAGCGCTTTTCTTGCTTTTCCATCAACAAGATTAGATTCTATGAAAACAGAATAACAGCAGTGTTGAAAACTTCCCCGTTGTTCAGCCCAGTTAACGAGATGTTTTACCTGTGCGTCACCGAGGATGTCTGGTGCCGACCCATTTGCGCTGCAGCCTGCTGCGATCAGGTAAGAGCCATGACGGCCCCCTTTGTGCCCTAGGGCTACCGAGACCCATTAATCCCCGAAACTCAAGAGTGAAAGAGAGGAAGGGTTCTCACAGACCCCCACGTAATGGGATTGTTTGACCTTGGCCGTTGCTAATTCGCTTCCCAGTTTCCTGAATAGGTATCTCCACGCGACTGTATCGCTGCACTTAGCAGAACTGTCCTGCTTTACATCAGCCTTATTATATGAACATGAGAGAGGATGAAGAGACTTGAAAGGTGCGGGGTTTTTCCTCATTTCTTTTGAACAGAAGCTGAGATGGCCTCCATAGTCTGTCCTCCCTCCTTTCCTTCCTTCTCTCCTTCCATCCTCCCTTCCTCTCCATCACTTGTTTTCTCTCACTCCTCCTGCATGAACGCATTTGAACCACACTGGTTTAGTAAGGGTAACTTCACTGAAATGAATCCTGATCTACAGGATGGCATCTGAAGCTAGTATCAGGTCTGTCTCTTGTTTCAATACTTCTCATAATGTATAGGGAGTAATACACAGCATTTACTATGGCACTGTACTAGAAGGAAATAAAAGGAAAGGCAGCAAAGTTTACTGTCTTCATTTCAAATACTTCCTTAAATCACAGCTGAACGATGGCTCTATTGCAACTAACAAAGAAGATTAACAGAGAGAGAGGAACATCATCTGTGCCAAGAGAAAGCACGTGGATATTCTGGGTTCTACCTTCTGAGGCACTCCACATGCTGCAGAGTATCTGGGAAAAATCAGCTCCTAAGCACGTGTGATTAGGTACTGAGATGGACAAACCTAGCAGCAGGCAAGGTCACCACGCTGGCACCCGTGGAAGGGACCAGAATGTTAAATTAGAAAAACCCCTACAAGTCAGTGGTTCCTGTTACTTGTGAAATATTTGGAAATTTTTAACTTTTAAGATGGTAATACATCGTACCACTCCAGCTTTAACTTCAACCTGAAGGACATCCCTGTGCCAGGAATCATTTGTATATGTGAGCCAGGAGATCCTTAAGCTTATTTCAGTGTTTGCATTAAATTGAACTTCTTTGAAAGGAAAAGCTTAAAGGAAAGAGAGCTTCTGCAAGATATTGGAATCACTGAATTTATTCGGAAAGGCTCTTTGGATAGCTTTTCAGCATACAAAGTAATACAGAAAGAAAAATTCTCATTTCTTTCATCAGGAGTTTCATCTCTACTCCTTTAATGTTCAATGGCAAAATGAGTTATACTACAAAAAGGCTTGGTGCCTCTCCTCAAACACCCTGATCCTGTGTGCTGCTGAGCTTCCTTGAAAGACAGCTGGAGGAGATCAGTATGAAATCCTTGACAACTTGCAAAACGAGCCAAGAAAAGATGATCAAATGCTAATGAGCAAAGGTGGTGCAAGAAACCTGGTGACTGAAACCCACTAGTTTCAAGAGTGTTTAGCAGAATTAGAGACCTCGTCAGCCGTCCAGGCCCTAATGCTCTGCTCCCCTTCCAGTGCTACAACACTGAGACCGCTCTGAGCTGACGGACAGGACTTGTGCCAGCAGGACGGGGGGTGAAAACCAGTCTTACCTGAACGTTGCCTGGCGTAAAAGCCAGCCAGGACACCTGTACTGAATAAACCATTGGAGGCTGCTCATGTGTGAATAAACACAGTGACCATCTAATTATTTCAGTTCCTGATAATCCTAGATTTGTTTCAGAAAATGAAGGACTATTTTCCTTAGTGACATATTAGAGTCCATATATTAAAAAAGCTCATTGCACTTGGGAGTTAAAGATAAATTGACATATATTTCTTTTTCTTTCCTGTTCTGTAATGAGTTCATAATTTAACTGGAGAAACTGCTAGATTCCCTCCAAATACTAGTGAAAAATCTCAAAGGACAACAAGCTGCTTATGCAAGTGTTCTCATAAAACAAAGAGTATTCAAGTATGGTAAATAAATACTAGACACAAGAATGGTATTCAGCTGTCTCCTTGCAAGCTTGAAGCCTACACATCTTCATATTGATGGTTTGGTTCTGAGCGGAACATTAATGAAAACATTTTCTATTATAAATAAAACTAAAGCACTTCTATCTATTACCACTCCCCTAGGGCAAAGCTCTGCTTTTGGGTAAATTACGGAGGGATCTTATTACAGCGCTGCCAAGTGTATGCCAGAGTAACACACAGGTTTAACCCAATTAATCCAGCCATCAAACGGGTCTGTAGAACAAGGCAGAGGCACAACCCAGCCTCCTCGGAGAGGCCAGCCGCCGAAGGCTGCAGTGCCAACCCCCGACTCGGGGGGCTCTTTGAGGGAAGGGCACCCACCTCCCCCAGACCCAGCGCAGCCACAGCGAGCGCCTCAGGGTCACAGCTGGCAGGAGGGGCTGGCTGACTAAGAAGACAAAAAAGCTCCAGCCCCCTAAGCAGCACGCACGCTCTCCTGCAGAGTAATTTATTCAGACCCTGAGATGGATTTAAATTTCGAAGAGATAATGTGTGAGCAAGAAACTGTTAAAACTGAGGATACTTTTCACTTGTGTACTGTGAGTTAGAGGTTAGAGGTTTCTATTACTGTTGGAACTGCAACCGTAGCTGAGACAGGTCAGAAAACCCTGGGGCTTAAATACAGAAGCTTCAAGGCGAGAAAGAGTATAAAAATAAATTCCAAAGGGCTTAATAACATTGTACAAAGTCTGGATATTCTGGTGTCAGAAGGAAACTGGTGGTTCTTAGATCAAAACCTCATCACCCAAAAGCAATAAGATTCTTTGTTTTAGCCAGCTAGTCATTCTGTCACCCACCGGGGCAATGTTTTTTTATTAGCATCCTGAATTACAGTTAATTTACAGTGTATAAATGTACACATCACTGACAGTATAACAGTCAAAGCAAAAATACTTTGGAATGAATGCAGTTAAACCTTTAGCAGCCTGATCCAAAATCTGCTAGGAACCTTTTTCTTGACTTCAAAGGAATTACCACCAGCGTTTTAGCAGGCGTCTCCTACAAAAAAAAAACGTTTAAAAAGGGAGCTGCGCCTCACAGCTTACTGCCAGGACTGTCCTGCATGTGGAGTCGAAGACAGGCAGAGCTCGCAGCCAGTCGAGGCCACCTCTGCGTGCAGGGAAGTGAGAGAAGAGAGAAACCTTCCCGAGGTTACCACACAGGACACCCTCTGATTCTTTGCAGCAAGGCCAGAGAAGGGGAAAAATGTCTGCTCTTTCTTAGTTTCCCATCCCAGAAGACTTTATTTATGCATCAGTCGACCTTTCTAGCCGTTAGGACCATCTTGCTTCAGCAGTTAATTAACACAAGTGCCATAATTTAATACAGTTAATGCTACTTGATGCCCTTTAATGTACCTTCCATTAGTGATATTATTGTAGTATTACCCTGTAAATTAAAACGAGATCAAGACTAAGAGAGGCTCTCTTTAATTAAGGTACTGGCACACTACATCGGCCATTATTCACTAGAAAAAATCACCGTGATTTAGTGAAGCAGACCATCAGTAAGTCAGAATTAGTTCATGTGGATTATTACGTTTCTTGAATAATGTGAGCACAACGGAGTTGCTGAAATTGCTAACAGCCACGTTTCCTTTTTTTCATCATCTTAATAAATACACAGAGGAAGTGGTAAATTGAACATGAATAAGCAGGTGGTAATAGAGGAGGTAAGGCATTCATCCAGAGCACACAGGCTTTCATCTCTAATGCAACATACATCAGGCTTACTTCACACCAAAATGCAAAGCAATGGCAAAACAAACCCTACATTAAGTGGGCAAATCTCCTATCTATAATTCGTTGTGAAGTACTAATCACTCCAGCATCTTGTATATTAAATATGGCAGCTTTAAGATAGATGCTTTTCACTGTCATTGATCCTTAAAATACAGTGTGAAACAATTTACATTTTATGCTGTCCTTAGAAAGATGCTATTGTGAGCTTTGGTGATTTTAACTATACTTAACCTACAGGTTACCTTTTCCAGTAAAAGGACTAGCTTTAAAATGTGTCTGTTAGCACCACTCATCTACCACACATCAGGCTCCTCGGAAACATCCCTTTGTATCCGTCCTCACTGAACAGCCGAGTCTAGCTTCACTAAATGTATACGAATATCTATGTCTCAAAGCCCAGAATACAAAACATCGTAGAAAAAAAAAAAAAAAAAAATGTAACTCAATCTCCAGTTAACATCCTAAATTAACTGCACCGGCTGGAAAGCTCAGCGGAATCAGAAGCAGCAGCACAAAATCCCTGGTAACCCCTGCTCCCCGCCATCGCGTTCCCGTGCTCGGGGCATGCCAGGCCACAGGACCATAATGCTGTAAGGTTTCTGGTAGGAGACCAGAAACACCCAAAGCCGGGTGACAGTGGCCCCCCTGCACGTTACCTTTGGTGTGACTAAACAATCGCGGGCTGTGCACCGCAGCCCCACAGCTACTTAGTAGTAAACAAGCCCATAAATTCTTTAACAAGGAGGGCTCACTAGGTACTGAAGGAAAGGCCACCAAATCCCTAAAGAGCTGTTCTTCTCATTAGCAGAGGAGTGATAAGAATTCACATGAGTCTAATCTAGCGAGATCCTATTACACATCAGATATTTCTTTTAAAGCATGTGTCCAATTACTGCAGCATTTAGACAACAAGCATCAGCATCAGATAAGTTCACTGTACAGCCACGCTTCATTTTTATAGATAATTTTCCACAAGATTGCTGTGCCCCAGATGTGTTCGGAAGGTTTCTGTTTCTAATTTGCATGCATTGCACTCTTTTTTAATCCTTCAGATGCTTCCTTTGATAAATTACTGATAGTATAATTGAAGTCAGACTAAGCTCCAAATGGGTTTTCAGATGGGGAGCAGCTTTTCCTCAAGCATAAGGACCTTCAAATCCTGAGCTTTGATATGATCCCTCTGTAGAGCTAACCTATGTGGAGCCCAAAGGAGAAAGGATACACATTTAATAGAATATACGCCTCATTTTTTATGTACTGAGGCTAACGTTACTAAACTATTTCAAACAGTATCTTAAGCTGTCCATGATCCACTTAGCCCTCTCAAGAGCCTTCTGAAAAATAACATGTAACTAATGAGTTACAAAAAGAACGCTTAAACCAGCAACATCTATCTTACACTTTTACATGTTCAATTAGTGATTCTGTACGTACACATACGTACTTGGTCTGCACACAGAAGACTGTACCTACATGCTAAATCTGTGGTCCTAAGAAATGTATTTTGATGTCACATACATATAAAAATATATCGGCACTGCAAAAGAGCTTATGCATTGAAATCTGCATGTGGCATCAATTCTTCCTTTATATATAGTTCGAGGAATATTTTTTCAATAGATTACATCACAGTAATTTGATTCTATTTTGATTTTATGTATCGATTTTTGCAATATGGAAATGCTTACGTACATGAAAGGGTTGTATAAAAGAGGTAGAAAATGGCAAACTCACTACAGGAGTAATACTATAGTCTATGTCACTACTGTTTTATATAATCACTGTCTCTGCATTTTTCCCTCAGTCTTCTGTCTGCAAAAAACTGCCCTGGCCTTCCATGACAGCTTTTCTGTTCATTTTGATACTTCTCTTCTCTTAAAAAAAAAAAAAAAGGTTTTAAAATGAAGATTTGAACCCTCTATAGAGGAAACAGAGGAGAAGGAAAAGGTGCATTAGAGAGGTGAGTGAATTGCTGATAGAGAAGGTCCCGTTTATTTCTTCTGAATAAACTGGCATCCCAGACACATGTAAAGGTATCACCCTCCTGCTTGAGGTCATCAGTCAATTGCTAGTTTGAGCTGGGAAGAAAACTTCCCGATAGGGATGCCCTTGCGCAGTTGTTATTTTTGGGGCTACGGTACCTGATACCAGCCAGTGCTTGCCCCAGAGGGACTATTTGCCCTGAACCCAGCTGAGTAATCATCTTTGTTATACTCAAATCAGTCTCTCCAAAAGACTCTGGTTTTTTCCATTTTACTTCAGCTTCCCTGCACTTCAGAGCTAGTTAAAGTACAAGGAACGGACTCTAATCTCTGCCGCCTTCCTTGTTGACAGGCAGTTCATAGCCGGACCTAGCGGGAGAGGTCCGCGCAAGGGCTACTCGATCAATCACAGCTTACACTAAAGGCCCAAAAAGTCAAATGATAAAACACAATCTCTCTTTTTAGTTAACTGCCATCAAATGAGGCTCCAACTGTATAAAAGCAGAAAGTGTGCTAATGCTAGGGTGAATTCCTGAGCCAACGTAAGAAACTGTTAATATTATCCTGCTTGTGAGACAGGGCTTAAGATCCCAGGCTAGTGATAGCAAACACCCGGGACTTTGTGCCGCTGAGTCAGAAACTTCTACTACGACCAGAAACAGACTTCAGCTGAGCCAGAATTCCAGTGAACACGTCTGGGATAAAATGTTTTCATGTCTGGGGACATAAACGTTTTTGAATAACCTCTAAAACCAAACATACGTGCCTGTTTCTAAAGGTATATATTCTCTTACCTTCCGTATACCCTTATGTCTGAAATTGCATAAAAGTAGCGTGCCAGGTGTTGCTCATCTACATATATTTCTCCGGTTGCAGGCCTAAGTAGTCTTATCCTCAGATCCGTGATGGTAAAGAAATCTCTTAACTTCTTGGTTGTGTCAAGCTGGCCATAAAGAGAGGCCATGTTATGAAGCCGAGGTCCAGCAAAAAAAGCAAATCTATCTTTGATTTCAAAGTGGATTATTTTACTGTTTGTCATGTACCCAGTAGAGTATTCCTCTGTGCAAATGATTTCTAGGACTGTGTGCTGCGATAAATCCCTCACTGATTTTGGGTCCATGTGGAAAGCATCTAAGCAGTCCGTGGCATAGTATTGGTAGGGCTGCCATGTTCGCCCATAGTCGAGCGATTTCTCCAGGATCATTTGGTCTGGACGGCCAGACTCAAAAGTGATAACTATGTTATCTGTCAGCTCAATGGTTTTGTTCCAGGAGAGCGTAATATTAACATGAAGAGGCTTTGGATAATCCTTCCAAGTCGTGGACTGCCAAAATGTGGAGGGATGTCTTCCTTCGAGATCGAACATCAGTTCTGGAGGATGAGCCAGTTCTTGGGTACTTGCATCACATTCATTATTGCACATGTAGGGATTCCCCTGGAAAAGAGCAAAGCAGTGTTACAAGAGGCACGGTATAGGTGACTGTGACACATAAAGATGTTTCTTGTCCCGCACATGAGAACTGCTGCTTTTTCTCCAGGAGCAAAACCAAGAAAGAAAACACAAATGCTTGCAAGGAATACCTTCATCTTACCGAGATCTATCCTGGCTATTTTACCTGTGGAAGTAAATGTATAAACACACACATACACAGCACCCCTGCTTCTGTAACATAAACATTTTTCTTAGTATGTTTTAGAGAAAGACAAGAGTTTATTTACCCTGAACAACTCGGACCAGCGATCGAGTCACGAAAGACCAAGAACAGTAAGCAAGTCTTTAACAGCTCAGTAACTCTGACTCTTCCTAGAAAGATGCAGCAGCCAAAGATAATATCTTTTTAAAACAAGTATGTTCCTCAAGAGCTCCTATCACAAAAGAAGTAATTTTTAGGGCAAGTGGTTTGAGGTCAGCAGTGCAGCCCATATGTACGTGGTATGAACTAGTACCCAGTACACCTTCAAGTTTCCTCTTGCCCCGGTGTGAAATTTGTCATGCTTAACTCTGCTCCCAGCTTAGCACCGCTTGCCTTAAAACATTTACACTCGCCACCAAAAGCCATTAGAAAAACAGTGCTCTGCCAGCTCTGGGGCTTGATTCAGACGTCTGCCATCTTATTACAGGGTAGCAGAGTACTTCAGGGAAGACTTTTCATGAGGCATTGGCTCCAATTTATCAGGACAAGATAATCCAGCGCTTGATTAGGTGGGAGATGTCAGCAGCTCCAGCTGGAACGCTGCCGAGGTGGCTGCAGCTCTGAACCGGGGGTTGAGTTAAAAACAGCAACAAAAAAACTTGCTAATAGTGAACAGCTTTTACTGCTGCTTGTCCTCTGTAGCAAGGTGAAAGTGAATTATTCTCTTCCTGGCCTTTTGATGCATTAACTTACACACTACAAGCTCCTGCTTCTTCACAAAGGCTATTTTGTCTGCAGCTCGGGGATATCTTGCAGCAGTTCCCAAGATATCAGACCCCGTAGGCTGCACTGAATCACGTCTATCTAATTTCAGCTTTCAAGAGTACATTAATATTTTGCTACTTGTTCATTCTGTGTTTGTTCCAGAGAGCAGCCGCTGCTCTGTACCCTTCCCTCCACCTCGCATACGGGCTGTGGACGAACCCGGGCCTCTTTTCACTGATGGTCAGCACTGCTGGGGAAAAAGACGCACGTGCCTATACCTAGCGGTGCTCGACGGGGGCATACGTGTAGCTGTTATTGTCGTTAGTCAGAGCTCCCCTCGCCTACCCTGAGAACAGAACAAGCCCTGGTATGATAACCAACCTTTCCTTTTCTTACAGTTGCAGTTATGCCTCTCCATCTCAAAGCCTCAGGGCAATGAAGCGATTCAGTGCCATCCAGTGCGCGAAACGGGTTTCAAACAGGAGTTTCTACCCTGGCCGCTGCTCTGCTCCTTGACATACTGCCACGAAACATGAGCAGAAGGACTTCTGTGCTCACTCTGACCTCTCCACTGGCAGCTTCATCCTACCTGGGCAGGGAAATGATATTTCCTTTCTCTCTCTCTTTCCCATTAATACCGCTGAATGCTAAAATGGATGACGACTCAGTGGGACTCAAAGTTAGGAAAAGAACTACAAGACAAGACAGAGGGTTATTTGAGAAGCAGCGCACTGCTTGTTACACTGACAGTTCCAAAGCGTGCCGCTGTAACTGAAAATACTCTGTAAAACGTGTCTATAATAAGTCCCTGTTACAGCTCTGATTTCAAGCTCATGGTTGCTATTTCTATGCCTTCCTTTTGAATAAAACAGTGAAAATCAAAAATAAGTTTCAAGCAGAATAAAGAAAACACCGAATTTGTTATTATTTAAGCTCCTTTTAATGTATCAGACACAAACACCAGGATTTGCTAACTTACTTAGGCCTTTTCTTTTCCCTAGGGGGAATATACACGTCGTGACGTCTGTAAGGTTCCACACCCTTTGACTATATGTAAATATTAGTTTTGCAGAAAATGTGCAGAGCTGCGTGAACCACTCTCTTCTGAGGTTTGCTAGAAAAACCTGGTCACTTCTGTGCCTGTCCCCGCGGAGCTGCCTGCGTAGCTGTAACGCGTGTGCTCTGTCATCGCTTTGGTAAAAGCAGCTTCACTGGGAGGTCATGGGGATCGAAACCCAGCGAATAAATGCTGCTGGGCAGCCAGACAGGTGCATTAAGCACTGCTGAGGGATGGCTTTGGTTTCCTGCTCCACAAGCAACCACCGAGTCTGTTATGATTCTTCACGTTATAAACTAAAGCCGCTCTGATCCACTAGCCTCTGGATGCGGGAGGAGGCGTGTTTTATGACTCCAGTGGGTAACTGAGATTGTGTGGGACATATTGTTTCTTTCTGTATGTAAGAGTTGCTTTCTTTTGCTCCCTTTTTCTTTCACTTTTTCCTTTTTAGCAAAAGCTGAGGTGCCAATATAATCACAGAATGCTGGGAGTCAGGGCTTTAACAAAACACAAGCTGAAGTGAATGCAGTGGGATCATGAAAGCTGGCAGTAATAAGGCACCTGAAGCCCTAGCTTGCTACTGAACAGTATTCTTCATGTCTGTGGGCACAAAGCTTTTGGGGAAAGATGAGGTTCTTCCAATTGATGGCAGAGTATATGAGAAATGGGCCAGAATGACAGCGCTGGCCTGCACCTGAAACTCTTACTAGCGGTCACGACAGTGGCACAACCGACGGCTAAAACCCTGGGGGTAAGGGCATCACTGCACGTGAGAATCCTAATAACAAGCTTCAGGCATATCCTCCCCAATAAACTGAATTATTCTTTTAATTTTACAGCACGCAATTCTCTTTTAAGAGGCAAATGATTTGATGACACCAAAATAACCTGTGTGGAGTTCAGTATTCTAGAGAGGAAATGAGAAGAAAAAAATCTAAGCCGATATAAGCCGATAAAATAGATGTCCTGAATTCTAACACAGGGAGGGAGGGAGGGAGGGAGGGAGAAACGATGAGTTCAGGTAAGTTCTCCTCTGTCTACTGACATGGCAGTCATTGATGTAATTTTGAAATATTTAACGTGATTGTTGCTTCAGAGGCTTGGAGTCAGATTCCCATTTTCTCTACAAGCAACCTGGCTTTAAACTGCTTCTAATTCATCTTAAATGTAGTTTGCATATGAAGTCGTACTGACATTACCAAAACAGTGTAAAGGGGTCTTACCCTACGTGAACGTCCCTTAATACATGTTACTATGAAAACAATTAATTTAACCGGGATTAGTTACATATTTTAATGTCTTGATCTCTCTGATAATCCTCTTTAAGACCTCTATCTCAGTAAAATGAATACAACAAAGAGAAACTTTCCCGGATTTGTGAAAACTAAGCCCGTTCTGTGCTGGGGACATCTAAAGGACTGAGGCATTAGCAGCTGTAAGTAATTTTGTGACCAGCAGGCAGCCGTAAATAGATCTTCATTTAAGCCTTCCAAGCAGCGGCTCTTCAGCTGGACAAGGTAGAAAATATTTATAACTTTTCAAAACGATGTTTAAGCCATTAGGAGATTTCTAAATAATGAAACATTAATAAATACTTCCAAACACTTTACTGCCAATTAGTATAAAAGGTAGGTGAGGCTTTCCCAACACCACAACCATCTGACAGAAACCCGCTGCTTTCCTGTACCGTAACTGGAGATTGATATTAAATAGCTCCTTGCAGACAGGCAAATTGAGTTGCTATTTGTTTTGTTTTAGGCCACTCACGGAATTCAAAATATTACCAAAACTACCGACATAGCCTATAAGCTTTGGCTTCAGGAAGAGACACCCGTTTGGCAGGCACGGCGAGGGCGCCTGGCTGTATCACACCGTTCGGTCACGCTCGGCCCCGGCTGGAGAAGCGGCTGCCTAGGGCTGGCTGGTCCCAGTAGGGTTTCCCTGCAATTAGCTGGATTTCATTTGTTTTAGCCTACTCGTGCCGGCCAGCTCGCGCTTTGACAGCGGCGCCCGGGGTGCTCTGCAAGCGCCCCTCCTGGGACGGCGCCTGGGGCTGGCCCTGCTCCCGCGGGGCAGGAGCGTCTTACCGAGCGCGCCTTCAGCAACGACTCGGCGGCAGACGTCCCGTGACCCGAGAGTGAGGATTTTGGCTAAAAACAGAGGTCTAGCAGTAGCGTGACCTTTGAATGTCAGCAGGGGAGCCGGCAGCGATGCTGCAGCCGCTGTTCGAGGGTTAAAGCCTGTGTGCAGCCGCTCAGGCGAAGCCGCCTGCCTCTCATCAGGACGGCTCCTCAGTGGCATCCACGCAGGCTTAGGGCTTGATTGAAGATGTTGCTTCTTTCAATCTGCTTCCTGTCCACACTAACACCTCATGGACTTTTTTACTCGGGAACAAAGACGGGGGGGCTTAACCTTTCTGCAGTGTGAATATTGGAAGCTGTAACACAGATTACCTGCTGTAATAGACACCTGGCTAAATCCCTGCAGAGGATTATAACTTGCATTTTCAAACTGGTGAAGGCTGCTGAGGTCAAGCAGGCCAAGATTTTAAGAAGGAGCAAAATAAATTTTCAAGAAGCGAGTCACAGCAACCCATTTTTATACCGGTGCCTCAAGGTAGTTAGTTAGCTCAGGCGCACAGGACGAGAAATAAATACAGCCTGACTGCATTTGGACTGAGGTTGTGCAGTAAATTACTGCATTCAAGTCATATTCTTGGAAATAATAGAGTATTTCTGCTTTCCTTTCCAAGAGATCATTACACGTAGTTCACTTGGTACTGTGCTGTACCTTGTAGACGACTGATTAGACGGCAATCGCTAATAGCAGCAATTGCCCTAATGGTTACATTTTGCATGTGGTTTCTAACCAGGAATTACTTGTTTACCACGACAGAGCCAGATTATTAATTAATAATATTAATCATATTAATTAGGAGATACTACTTCCTGGGCATTGTCCTACTAAGGGCAAACAGTCAGTGCGGTGAAGGACTGGCAAGGCACAGTATCTGTCGCACGGTAATTGATGGTCTCAAACGCACTCTACATCCATTAGCTGGTTTGAGAGCGTCTCGGTCAATGTCTGCAGAATTATCGTTGTGATGAAGACAGGGATGGCTGTAGACAAGAACATTTTACCACCAATAGCTTTTCATCACTGCAGTGACAGCATTTTAAGTTGAAGTGATTTAAGTTAAGAAAGAAAAAGTGCTAAAATCTCAGTGGAAGATTTGATGCTCTTTCCCAGAGCTCCTGAGTGAGAGGCATCTGGATGGCCAGACAAGCACTTTGAACTCTGAGCTGCAGGCTGAACAATATAGTCTCCAAAACCAGCAAAAAGAAAATAAAAGCACGCTTAAATCAATAACTTCTGAGGAGACTTAAAAAGATTAAACCAGGGAAGAACTGACTGGCCAAAAATAAATAATAATGCTTAACAACTTTGTGTACTTCTAAGCTTGAAAGTACATTGCAGATTATGGCCCTTTTCCTGCAATGCACTCGGTGCAAGCAGGCGCTTAAAAATGCAGACTTTATAAAGATATTTAAGCCTCTAAAGATCTGGCACTTTGCCTTGTGGAACATAGACGTAGCTAATTAATCTTCATGACGCCGCCATGAGGTATGGGATCCTCTCGCAAATTTACACA
Source organism: Phalacrocorax carbo (assembly GCF_963921805.1). Lineage (NCBI taxonomy): Eukaryota > Metazoa > Chordata > Aves > Suliformes > Phalacrocoracidae > Phalacrocorax > Phalacrocorax carbo. The sequence goes on along the minus strand of NC_087518.1, from coordinate 63,184,850 downwards.
GAGATGCAGAATTAGAGAAAAATGCTTTTGAATTATGAACTCCGTAATCCCTGATTATATGGTACTATTTCTTCCAAAGGCTTTTGGTAGATCAGGTGAAGGCATTCTTGGCACTCAGAGTAGTTCTCACATTATTAGGTCATGCTCTCCCCAACACTATGAACTGAAAATATATCACAGGAAAACATTGTAATATTTGCAGCACCAAATGCCTTGGTGCATTTGGCAGAGACACTTAATTCCTAGCAGAACATTCTCTCTTTTTAGTTACTTTAGTTACTTTTTGGAAATGCTTTTCAATTTACTGTAAGAGGCAAATGGAGTTTTGTTTCCTCTGAAATACCTTTACACACTTTTGAGGGGAAAAGCTTACTTATTCCTAGCCTGTGATTTTATGCTTCTGAGGCTATCTTTGACTTGGCAAACTCCCTGATGTTATTTTGACCACTTGATCATTCTGGCATTAACGGTACCTTAAGACAGACCTACTGGCACTGACCCAAGAGTGGTTTTGTTATTGCAGAAGCTCAATATTGGTGTTTTCCTCTTGTATCAGCAGGTATCTGGCAATATAATCACTTTCCTATTTATAGCTTTTGCAATGTCATGAGGTGCATAACGCTGGGACCCCATTGTGCTGAGCTCTGGCTGAACAATATGGCAAATGTTCCAGGAAAACCTGTGTTTCTTTATACACCAGGTGCATATTTGGGTCTGAGAAACTGAAATCCCAGAGGACGCAGCATCCCCTTCTCGCAGCACATTGGCACTTGTCCTGGGGAAGCCAGCCCACCCGTGAGAGCGCTCCTTGGACAAGGCAGCAGAGGGTATCGATCTCCAGCGTAGTGCCCAGCTTGCGTCGGTCCATGTTCTCTGAGCCACCTCTCCAGTTGTCCTGCCACCCTGCAGGAGCTCCAGCAAGGGAGTCATGCAGGAGATACGGAGGCTGTCCTCAACTGGGAGTAGCTTCTACTGTCAGTAACAACAGCCGCAGGTGTCTCTACCTTACATTTTGTGGTCTGATACAGACCCCATCTTGCTCACTTTCTGCTTATTTTGGACTACCCATGAATTTAGAATGGGACCCCTTTGTGAGGGTAGAAAAAAGGAGTTGTCTCAAGCACTGCAGTTGAAAGGTGTCATCCCTGGGGGAGAGAAAGCCAGTGCAAAGGCAAGTTGGTCCATTATCATGGACAGACGGTCTCAGTCATTGCAGTGATCACAGAGGGAATGTGAGCGTCAAAAAACAGAGAAATCAAATCACCTCATTGGTGACAGAGGGAATCAGGGTGCTGGAAACACTAAAAAAAAAAGAAAAAAAACAACAAAAACCCACTTTTTTCTGTATTTTTTGTGGTCATAAATTACTGTGCTCAGGGTTTTGTTCCACAAAGGAAATCCGTGAATAGCAAAAATTCTGACAAACGTGTTGTGAGAGGAGGGAGGGCTCTGGCAGGCCTTTGTGACCCTGACCAGCCCCACCTGGGCAGAAGGTCTTAATGGCCTTCACCTGACCCACCTGGGCCCAGGCCCTATTTAAGCTCAGCTGGGGGTTTTAGCTAGCCTTTTCTCCTGGGTGAGCCTTGGGCCTGTGTTGCAGCTCCTGCTCCTGCTCCATGACCCTGCTCTGTCCACTTTTTGCACCTGGGACTGCTGATGGACATCTGCATCCCCTGGCTGGGCTCAGCGCATGTGGGGTGGCACCCACCGGTGGGGGCATGGCTGGTGCTGGGGTGGTCCTCTGCTCCCACATGTGCCCTGGTGGTGGGTGACTCTGCTCCCGCTGCTCCCTGGCACTTGCTGAGGGATGTGCAATCCATGAGGAGATGCACACAACAGAAGTACAAAGCTCCATGGCTTGCCCTGTGCAACAGTGGAGCAGATTTATATTAGCTGAGAATGAAATCAGATCATGGGATATCAAATCATGGCAGCCTGGAAATTTTGTGTTGGGAAAAATTTTGGGAAGACTCGTGGTGTGAGGAAACAGGCACGCTGTGGTCTGGGTGGGCTCCTGCACCACGCTGCTGAGGGTGTACTGCCAAGCCCTCCCATGCGAGGCAGGGTGATCGCCATGCGCTGTGCTTGGCTGGTGCCTCCTCTCAATGGGCGAGATGCGTGCGAACAACAGGAGGTCCTCATCCAGTAGATAACACAACTGAATGAGTAAGTCCGCGTAACTAGCCCTGTGTTTTTATTGCCCACAGACAAACCGAAGAAATGTGCCTTGCAGCAGTGAAGGCAGGTGGGATGTGGTCGCTGTGGCTCCTGCAAAAGGTTGCTCTTAGCTTTCTGACTTCCAAGGAAGCTCCATCTTCTGCCCCTGGGGACTCTACTCCTGCAGTAAGGGTTTCCTTGTCCTGCTCTGTGGAGGCTTGTGCCGTGAGTCCTGGCAGTTGAGTGCCTTCAGACAGAGGCCAAGAATTCCAACCTGATTTCTGTGCAAACCAAGCAAAGTGAGCAGAAGAGAGCACTGATGCGGTGTTTAGCTGATGAGCCACAATAGTGGCACAAACCCTATCCTGTGCCGATTTCAGTAAATGCATTTATTTGGACAGCTTTTTATGGAGACTGTTCATCGCAGCCCTAACAAAACAGCAGTCGTGCACATACTAACTCTCGCGTGATGTTAGAAATGATCAGTGTAGAAACACCATTAAAAATTCTGAAGTTATTGGAAAATCAATGTACGGTTTTGTAATGACCTAAATGAAAGCTAGATGGGTCTGGGCCTCTCCATTAAAGGGCAGAATTATAATGATTTCTGTGTTTATATTTTAAAGTGAGTTACAGTGAAAACAGTTTTTCACCAAGCTGTTACTGATTAGTTATATCCTATTATGGTAAGATTTTGGATATACACTGCAGTTTAAAAAAATCTTCTGTCCTTAACACATCTGGACTAAAACTCTCCCTTATCAAATTGCCACTTAAATAGCTTAATTATAGTGTTGCATGTATTTACTTACTGAGAAAGGTGCACAAAACCCCCTCTTTTTTTCTTAGCCATTATTTTTCAGTCCAGAAGGCTTCTAAAACACTATGTCACTCATTGACAGCTTCAAGAATTATCTGACTGTCCACCAAAGCAGCCTGTTGTAGCTCTTTAACAGCACACAGCTGTTCTACAGTGTCCAAATACTAAGAGGGGAACTGAAGACTTCTATATTTGATTTAAACTTCAGAAGTATTTTACATAAGCACATACAAAAATGTACAGTGCAAAATGACTATTCCTAAACAAGCAAAGCTTTTTTGCCTATTCCTACTGTATTTAAGTATAGAGTAGTAAGAAAAGTCCACACTAGCACAGGCAGTTACTATAAAGCAAATAATATGAAGAAAAAACTTTTAAAAAATGATGTCCGCCTAAGCTCTATATTATTGGCTTCTGTGCAGGTTCAAACTCGATATTAGTGGAAGTCTGAAACGCTGGTGTCCAGCTAGGAGTTTGTAAAAGCAACCTTAGCACTTACGCACGGGGTTCATCCAACAGCTCAAGTTACATGTCAGGCTTGACTGACTGAACAACATGATGGGTAATAGGCTTTATCATTAATGCTTAATAATTTGGGGATTTCCAGACTCCGTAAAGCTCAAATTACGGTTGCAGAGCTGCACTATGTAGTTTCAACTGGGCGGTTTGAAGGCTGCCCCTGTAAGGCTGGGGTAGGGCCGCTCGTCTGCGGAGAAGCCCGGAGGGTCCCTGTCCCGCCAGGCCCTTGCAGCCGCTCGCTTGCTACCTCTTCCTCACAGCGCAGCAAACCAGACCAGGGGCTTCCAGCCACTAAAGCTAATTTTGCACTAAATTAGAACGAGGCCACTCTTAAAACAGCACAAATTTAATTCTTCTGGGTTTGGAGGGAGGCCTTGAAAAAACTGGAAAAAAAATTTAAGAAATCCCATTGTGCCACTCTTCTTTCCAGTCCAGCAACTTCCAGTGGATCCACTGGAAAAACCTCTGTCCTTCTGAGCTGCACCTTTGCCGTGGGCTCAGCCCCGCCTCAGGCAAGCGTCAGCCTGCAATCTAGCAGCGCGCTGCTTGCTCGGCCCTCTCCCGCACGCCTGCCGGGGAGCTGATGGCCTCCGAGCTGGCAGCTTCTCTCCAAGGACAAATTTCCTGCAAGCTTGGGAGATCCCGATTTGTGCCTAGCAATTATGCTGCCGTGTGGCGAGCTGGCTGAGAGGGCTGATGTGTCTGGAAAGCAAGTACTTTCCCCCCCAGTCTCAGTTTTCCACCGCATCACAGCTCTGATCTGATGCACTGCTTGGCCAGATGACTGCTGATGCTGCCAGGAGGGATGCAACAGCTGGGGACAGAAGCAATGCAAGGCACATGGATTGACTGGCTTAAGGGCAACATGAAAATGCACCCTGAATTGTGAACAAAGAGCTAAATTATGCCTGTGCTGTCATACTCATGCTTATCTGTTAAAAGTTCATTTACACGTACAAATAGCTAATTGTACGTGCAAGTGTTATTTATGCTGTAAGAGACTATTCTGGGGGTGTAAATGTGTATTGGACTTGGGCACGACCAGTTCTGTCCCAACAAAATGACTTTCGCTGCGTATGTCACCCCATGGCATCATTACAATTTTATTCTTAAAGGGCAGCAGGGTTTAGGACAACAAATCCAGACTATTTCCTTTCCTACAGATGTAAGCATAGCACCTGCAAATGCTACTGGGATCTGCACTGAGGGCGTTTCTGTGGCAATCTCTGCGATCCAAATTCAGGTATGAGGAATTCTGTGGGTTTTTTTACAGGCAGTACTTTTTTCCCTCTATATGTACACATGTGTTTGAGCATGTTTCAGACTTTTCTTTGCTTCATCTGAAAACTTTGTTCTTTCTTAAAAGGGGAACTGTAGGATATGCTATACCTGGGAGGTATAGCTGATGGAAGGTATGTTACCTCATTGTGGTAGTGGGTTTTATGTTTACTCCAAATACTGGTGAAATGTCATGATGAACACTGATACCACCAAAATGCACCGTATTGTGATGGACACAAAGTTTATACAAAACTATTTTGATGCACTGAAACACATAATTCCTGTGCTAGGAGGTTAAAAGGAGAAATAACAAAACCAAACCCAAACCTAACTGGCTTTGTAAAGGCAGAGGCCTTGTTTAATATTCACCCCCAGGAAACAGTCACCATTTATTTCCCACTTATAATTTCCGCCAACAGAAAAGATGCTATGTGCTTGCCTAAATGTGCAGCTCCTACAGACAGTCGCTCTGCGTAAACTGTGGGATATTGAGTATGAATTATGGCAAGACAATGAGCAGAAGGATACCAGATCCTCCATGGTATTCATTAAGGGTTGCCTGTGACAAACCAGCGTCAACTTTAATAGTTTTCCTGGGGTGATTTCTGCTTCCTCTGTGGGAGACTTTTAAGACTGTGAGAGATGATTCCTAAGAGTAGCAATAGATAACTTTTGTCAAATGTGATGCAAACATAGTTTGAAAAAAAGTATCTCAAATTTCTCTTTATTTCTTCCGAAAGAAGGTAGTCTTCTTAGAAGAGATGCTCTGATCAAATACCTATACAGGCTACACCAAGTAACGGGTATATTCATGAGAGCATTACCAAAATAATACGTTGGTTTCACTGATCATCACAATGAGACAAATGCAGAGTGCAGTTCAATTAAACAGTTAATTCCCCAAATCTGAGCCATCTTTTACTTCGTTATCATTGGAAGTAGACAGCTCTGTTAAGCCGAGGCACGCTGCCTTCCCCGGCTATGACAGTCCCTTATTTCACATACTACCCCACCAGTTTCAATAGGCTACCCATGTAATGGGACGTAGCGTAGCGCGCTTGCTACGGATAAGGATAGCAAAACTGTGTCACTTCCAGCTACGATAAAACTTTATCAATCCATGTTTATGTAATATTGCACGTGTTTGCAATGTTTTACGCATCACTTTGCAGCTGTAAACCTCCAAATGACTTACAAGCAGGTATGTTCAGCTGCCCACAGAGTCACAGCTGGGGCACATCGGGCAGGGAGCTGAAGTAATCAGTTCTCTGGCAAGTGGTGGCTGAGCCAGGAACAGACCCTTTTCCTTTGCCCCACAGGCTTTGTTTTCAAAGAGAATTTTTTTTTTTGTCTTTGCATTAATTCTGTGGCTAATGCCACAGAGAAAAGAAACTGCAGAGCCAGACAACAAATAAAAGGGACTAAAGAGACGGAAGAAATTATTTTCTTGTTGGGGATGTCTCAGCTGTGCTGCTGGGACTGTCTGCATCTGTCAGCGCTGTTCATCCCACCCCGGAGTGTTACCTGTTCTGTGCCCGTGGATTTCATGCAAAATTGTATTTCTACAATAACTGTAATTTTATTTCTGATTCTTAATGTCAGTATTGGTTTTGACAATTTCTGACCCACTCCTGTACTACCAATGTGTCTACTGCCATTTTTAATAAGCTTTAGTGCGGGTGGATTAACACTGAATGTCAAACACCACAATTAGAATTGCTGATGTTATGCAGAAACACTGCTTTTAATATATAAAAAAATCTGCCTTACTGTTGCCACAGAATCTGCACTCATTTCTGTTGTATTTGATCATTTTTGTTGCAGAATTCCCAGGCTCAGAGCACCCTTGTGTGTATATGAACCACTTAAAGGAAGAATGAAAAGGAACATAAACAAAAATGACAATTGTAAGTGAAATCCAATTTCATCTCATTTCTCTTAAAAGGTGGGCTACGTTGTTTCCCTTCATTTGTGTCTGTCAGGATGATAAAATAAATATTTTTAATGAATCACAGTGTATACCTACATAATGTGGGATTGTTATAGAAACAAATTTAAATGTTGAATTTTATTACACAGTGAAGGGACATCTTATTAGTATTCACTAATAAGAAGTGTGATGTCTCTGCATGTTCAGGTTATAGCACGTCGTGCTTTCAAAGAGCGAAGACACTCATCGAATCCACGTTAGGATACTGCACCATTATAAGAAATTCAATCCAAAAACATACAGTATCTTTTGAGGAAGGCTTGCAAACTTTGTGATAAACTGGTAATTTGTTCAGGTCTGTGCTAGAGATGGTCACGTAATTTCCCTTACTACATATATCAGTAATAAAAAATAACTGCACAGCTCTGAAAAATATACAATAATTTCCTAAAATAATTTGTGCTGTTATCTGCCAATTTACAGTTTAGGTATGGTCTGTGGTTGCACTGACTCCGAACACCCTGTCATTTTCAAAACTTATTTCATCACAGCATGTCAAAACTCTGAAGAATCCCAGCTGGCTGGATGGCAGGGCAGGGGGGAGGAAAGCAGCTGCTCCTCTGTCCCACGCAGAGGGCAGGGGCGTAACGCCCGCGTGATACCTGCCGCTGCCTGTCGGGCTCTGCTGCCCCAGGTGGGAGACTCACACCAATGGGAACTGGGGATAAAACCAGTCCCAGAAACACTGCATGGCCTGGGTTACTGGCCCGAATGACACGGAGTGCCTCCCAAGTCTGAATGAGAATCTTCTACACAAAATGAGACAAGAGCATCTCTAAGTGCGAGAAGGGTTTATGGTAACCCGTGCAATGCCTCCAGCCAACGCAACAGATGGGTAGCACGCAGGCAGCCCCCTTGAACTGAGCCAAACTTGCTTACTGCGTTGACTGTAAGGTAGTTCAGAACCGGAGACGAAAAGGCTTCTTTCACCACGGGGCTGTGGTAAGGCTCTGCCTGCCCCCCTGGTAATGAGGAGGGGTCACTGCACATCAGCTGGGTTAGCTCAGGCGGCCCCGTTAGCAAGAAGAGGGCGGCCTGGGCCACGCGGCGGCGCTCAGCATTTTGATGCCGTTTGCTGCATGGATGATGTGCTCCCAATCCTCTATCTGCGCTGTTAACCCTCTACTGAGATTAGGCCTGGGTGCATCTGCCAGGATGAGACAACTGTAACTCAGGAATGTTGCAGAATGAATGCACCCTAAAAAATGACTGACTTAAGCATTAGGTGGGGAAGCGTCTCACAAGGAGAGACTGAATGTAGTTTTTCTACAGTGGGAAAAATAAGACTTTCTACAGTTGCCTGCTGGAATGTCTGAAGGTAAAGTTTAAGGACAGGGATTCCTTTTATTCTAACATATTTCAATCTGTCACAGAGTGAGTTGATAAGAGAAAGCTCTAAGTATGTTCCTTTCCACTGTACCACCCTGGGAAGTAATAAATTACAGCATATTATGTTCCCTATCAGATCTACCCATCACAGGCTTGTCTCACAGAAGTCGTGATAAAGAGAAACACCTCAGATAAAGTAATGCAATTAACTGCTGCCATGTGAAATCTGAAAAATTACATTTCCTTATCCCAGCCTGTCTAGCTGCTCAACCATTTTTGAGCAAAAATGCTGTTTGGTGACTTGCCGGTGGACTGTGGGACTGTTTTCCAACAGACCCTGCTTCTTGCAGTGGTGCGGGGAAGGTGAAAACCTTGCTGCAGCTGCCGGTATCCTGCGCCCAGGGGCAGGAGCGAACCGGGGAGCCCCGCTCCACCTGCAGCTGCCCTGGTGAGGGGCACGGCAGTGACACCAGCCCCCCAACACATGGATGTGCTCCTGATGTAAGAGGCTCTTGTGGCCGAACAAGGCAGCACCCATAGCCAGGAAGGCGTGACGTTGCCTTGCTGCGACGACTGATACGCCTCCACGCACTCCTACAGTTACTCTGTAATTTCAACAACCTAGTGCCGCTCAGCATTTACCTTTAAAGGGAGTTTCGGGCCCCAGTTTGTCCTAAAGGAGCCATACGAAGTGCCCTTATTAGAATGAAAAATAGCTCTCTCAAATGAGTCATTATTTGTAAGGGTGCAAAACTAAAAGACCTTGGAGAAGGTGAGGTATTCTTTCCTCCAACACAGAGTTCAGGGCTGTGCTATGCTACAAACCAAAGCCATATGCCTCTGCCTTTAAAGTTATGCAGCATTTACATTTTTTACATAAAACCACTTTGCATATACCATCTGAGTATTTTCAGGCCCTAATAAAGTGTTCTAAGGATAAGAAGTGGCATAGCTCTGCTTACAACAATGTCTTCAGACAGCATACAAAATCACCCTGTTCAACACGGCCATCTGTGATATGTTAATGCAAAAATTAAAAAAAAAATAAAAAATAAAAAAGCAGCTTCAGAAGATTTATGCCCTTAGATTTCTTAATTTTCATTTCTCCTAATTTTTGATTAGGCATTTACTGAAAGTGCTGCAGTGAAATCAATGGAAAATAAATTTTAGCTGGTAACTTAAGTCAATATAGGGCTCTAAATAATTTTAAATTGATTTGAAATTATTTTTATGAATTTCTGTAACACAGTATTTGAGCACATTAGTGAAATAATACTTTACATGGACACTTGCAAATTCAGAAAGTTGGTCAACAATTAAAAGGTACATAGTAAAAAAGGAAGCCTGTTATCTTCAATATTAATAACTCATAGCGGCATAGTAAGCTTATTTTAAATGATTTATTAGAGTAATTTATTCAACAAGCAAGCCGAGAGGTACTTGTCTTTGTCATAGGAGCTGTTTTAAAAAAAAACCTGTTGTTTATCTCTTGCCTTCTTGCAAATATTTGTGACTCTATATCTCTAAACTTATCTGTATTTATTCTGGAACGCAGTACTGACTAGCTTTAGATTATAAAATCAATTCCTCCCTCTGACATTATGCCCAGTAAAGTCCCTTTCTAAAGCTCCAATATTTCTTGGACCGCTTTTCTAGACTTCATTTTGTAAACATTATTTTGCTGATGTAAGAGTCGGAAACTTAGAATTACAACAAAATATATGTGTGTGTGTGTGTATATATATATTTATATATGTAGAAGTTTGCAAATAGCTTTAACTCTGACATGGCATTTTCTTGCAGGGTCCTGTGCTCTCCAAAACTGGAGAAATTGCCTCTATACATGCAGATGACTGGAAATTTGGCTGATGCCAAAATTTTGGATATGATGCTCAAAAATAGAAACTTCTGAATTTTTTTTGGTATCTGCAAGCACATAAGAAGAAAACCAATTTAAACTGTACGTTGAATATATGAAGAGATATTTAAATATTTTATAAAATAACCTTTTGCCACAGAAAATATTTTATTAGGACTTTAAGGTTTTATTTAAAGTCTCCGAGGTTCCTTTCACTGAGGTAAATCCTATCCTGAGATCCAATTAATTTAATTCCTAGTCAAGAATTCACTGAAGCCAACAGATGTTCTTACTGAATAAAACCTGAATAGCAATTGAATTAAAGCTCTGGGAGGTATCCCAGTACTTATGAGGTCCCAGATCATCCTGTCGCTTCCCAGCAGCTTTCAGCTCCGCGTACAGCGCTGCTCTGAAGCCGGCCAGCTTTGCCGTCAGCTGCTCTGCCCTAGCGTCGGTGGAGGAATGTGACTTGTGCTAGTTTTTGAGTGAAAAAACCTAAAAGCTGCCACTCTGCTGCTGGAGCCTGGAGCTGGGGCAGGGCTGAGGATGAGGTCCCTGCGGCACCCCGGGGCTGTGGGGAGCCCGCGGGACTGGGGAGCAGTGGCCACTGCCCCACCTGAAGGCAGATAAAAAGGCAGTAAAGCAAACGCGTGACTCGAATAAATCCAAAGAGTAATCGTGTTTCTCTGAGCGTAAGGCAAGTGGGTTTCCTAGCAGTGCTTGCTTTCTCGGATATCACCTTTTGTTAATTAAAGAAATGCTTTTTAACAGAATAGCTGTCATAGATAATAGAATTGCTATCACTTTGATATCTTAATTAAATGATACCGCAGGCTATACATCCTTCAGGGCACCTTCATTTAAGATGCGTGATGTTTGTCAGTCACCATCATGAATGGGATTTTGTTTTGTTCAATGCCACCTACAAATGCATGGCTTTATCAGCTGAGCCTAGGCTAGCAGGGCAAAGCCAGGCATGGGCTGATGTAACTACAGGAGATAAACAGACTGAAACGGCAGATCTGTGGAGGTTCTGACTAGCTCTTTTACTTTTACACAATAACGAAGCTCACCATCCTGCAGAAGAGTTTAGGGTAAGTTATGCGGCAGTGGTGCTCAAATTCTAATTTTGTACTGGATAGCCCACGTTTGCCATTAAAAAGCATATGATATGTCACAGATGGACTCTAAATTCAGTGTTTCTCATCCTGCTATTTGTTCCTGGTCACGGCTGAGGAGATGACCAGCACGCCTTCAGCTTACCTTGTGGTCCAAGAACATGACTGTGTTGAACACCATGGGTCTGTGTAGAATGTTTATAGTTCAGCTACGTTAACAAGATTAACATAAGGGTCTAAGCTAAACAGAGATAGAAATAAAAAGCTTTCCGCTGGGCTGTTGCACATATTAATTATTGCTATTTGTTTACAAATGGGTATTGCAGTGGCCGGCCACTGAGTGGCCCGAGCCCACAGCCTGCTGAGGGGCAGTGCCCGTGCGGGGATGAAGACACCCTCTGCCGCGAGGCACTCCCTGTCGTGGCAGCGTTTTAACACATCCGACCGTCAGTTTTACTGTTTTGTTGATGGCCAGCTGCTCTTTTGTCACCATTACGATGACATGCTGTCACGCACTGGTCTTAGCAAAGCTCAGGTGTTCGCTTGTTGCTGTGCCTTAGGGAAGGGATGCAGAACTGCCATGCCCTACGCTCCTGAATAAATCGGGAGTAGGAGATCTTCAGGAAGCAGTGCAAAGAATAACAAGAACGTTAGGCCTTACACGTATCAGGTGCTGTTACTCTGGCATATGGGATGGACAGGTCCCTCGTGTGTCCCTCTTCACTCCCACTAAGGACTGTGGGAATCTTTGCACGGATTTAAATTGAAGCAGATTTGCCCCGAGACGCTGAATTACGTAAACAGCAGCAAGAGTCTGTAAGATGAAATTCTCCCACAAGAAATAGTAGGAAAAAATAATGAAGAGACACACTGTGTTTGATGGGGGATAGTGTAAGTAAAATCAATCTCTTAATGATGAATAATTGTAAAGGTTAAAAGAATGACATTATTGTGATAAGCGATGTGCCCCTCCAGTCATCTCAGATGAGGACTTCCCTCCCACTGTGTTGTATTGTTTGGAATGATTTTATTACTGGACCTCACTTCATGTAAAATTAATTATTCCTTATTATATTTGCATTTTTAAAAAAACACCAATTATGAAGTATGACATTTAAAATAATTCACCAAGTGAGTTTAATTAAATAAAGAATAGACAGAATGTTCTGCAAATAGAGCTGCTGCTTTGAGAGCAGGCTGCAGCACACCCCCTGTACAGCGTTAGCAGAAGGGGCTAGGCTTTGGGAACGAAACTTCTCTGAACTGGTGAAATACCAAGAATAAGAATTAAATGTGAGAGTGATCTTGTAAGAAACTACACCGTTCATCCATAGAAGCAGCACCCCAGACTGCAGTTTCCTTAGTGGGCTCATGCTTTGTGTTTTTAAACTACTTATTTAAAGGGCAGCGGCAGTGTAAGTCAAGTCAACAGTGAGACAGCTGCGTGAAGGATTTGTTTTGGGCTTTGAACCTTTAGTAGGGCAGATGAGTAAGAAGGGCTGGGGAAGGCTTCCTTAATTTTTGCAGTGATTCAAGACAAACCAAGCACTTGTAAGGACAATACAACTCCTTTCAGAATGGTAGCTTTTTCAGGTTTAGAGGAAACTCGTATTTTTTCCACTTTATGTGACATAATGCAGAAGTTACATACAAAGTAGATTCTGTGCTACGTCCCTGAACTACTCCAGAGCTTGAGGGGAGATCAACTTTAGCCTCCTGGATGGTATCAATAGTGGCTGAATAAAATCTCTGGAAAAATATACATTTACTCTTTAGTGCTGTGAAAATCTAGTTAAAATCTGAACTATATTGCTTACATTCACATCTTTAATGAAATGTATGGAAATCTGTGTCGGGATAAAGTGGGAATAACTTTTGTGACTTTGTTAGAGCTGCGGTAGACCAAAATACCAGGAAATTAAATCCTCAAACAGGTATTAGGTTTTCCTGCAGTGTCCTTAATTAAAATCAATTTTCTCTAAAAAATGCATTAAGACTTCAGAAGCTGAAGGTTTTGACACTCCAGTATGCATAAGCTAAATTACGTTTTGGTTCCTTGACCTACCACAGCTGATGCTGGTACCATTACTGGGATTTTTACTTGTCAAAGTGCCACGGAATGGTTAGCTGCTTCAGAAGGAGAAAGTTTCAGGGAGCAGCACTCAGGCAACACTTTTCATGGGAAGCTTTTACTGACACATGCTGTTGCAAACCTTCTGGCCAGAGAATAAGATGTGAATTCTTTGGTCACAGCTGAGAGCCTTTACTCCTCAGAGCAGCCTCCCTGAAGTCACTGCAACTCTATCTGAGAGCTGATGGCGCGAGCCACGCGATGCCGTGCAAATGGGATCAGTGACGGAGCGGCACGGGAGCGCCTGCTTACAGGAGCCCAGCGCTCGGGCACCGCAGTCCTTAGTCCTGCGTTTCTATAGGCTGGCCTTGGGGTGCAGCCTTGGTCAAGAAAGTAGTCTGAAAAGAAAGTCACTGGGGAGGGAGAAAAAGAGAGGAGTACAACTAAATTTTGAAACCAGTTAGTGGTAACTGTCAGCAACAGCAGATAAAACAGAAATAGAGAGGTGATAACGGTATGAAACAGGAAAGGAGGAGTGTGAAGAACTGAGGTAATCAGGAAAAGAAGGCAAAAACCAACAGAAGTTTAAAAAAGACAATTTCTTTTTGTTACCGTTTTCCTCCTCCTTAATCCTCGATTATTTTGGATCATTCCTCTGAACATAAAAGCCAGGAAGCCACAACCAGGTCTTTCCTCCCTAAATAGCAAGGCCGTACTGGGAGCCCTGCTGGTTCCTCTTGAAAACTGACAATGCAGAAGGTATGCTGTTAATGCAGCCCTACTCACTTGCTATGAGCATGCACAAGGGCCCGCTTACCAGGTATTGGGAGCAAACCACCCAGAGGCAGTTCACTTTCTCACTGGGCCAAGCATCTTTCCAGGCAAAGTTCTGGCTAAAAAGTGCCTTTTCCCCCCTTTCTCCCTTTCAGTCCTCTTCCTCCTTTTCTCAGGTATTTGGCTGTGGGTCCTTTCCTTTTCCTAGAACATGGTATTATAGCAAAAGGTACTTGTGCCAATTTCTCCTCATAACTCTGTTTCTGACCAGTCATGCCCAGAGTCACTATTTTTGTCATGGTCCCAATTTCTTTATTCCAGGAGCTAATGCCCCTGGAAGGGCAACAATTATAATCAGCAACAGCATGCACAGCATTTCACCCATCCTTAATCCCAGCACCGTGGATATGCTCACAAGGGAAAATCAGGGTATAACTGCAACACACAAATGCCCATCTGTGCCAGGAGGACTCTGTCCTGTGCTGGTAACATTAGCACTGAAAGTGTAGGGTAATAGGATCACACGTTACTTGGAGTTCCCAGAGGTCTTGGCTCTTCATTCCTACCTTTTTTTTAATATGTGCTAATACAGTCCAAATAGCATGACTACATTCATGCACATAAAATCACACCTTCATTTTGCTGTATATGAGGCAAAGAATTGAGTGTCTGGTCTGAAGGCAGCAGCCTATCTACAATGAGGAATTTTGCACACAAGAAGAAAAGCATAAGAAAATAAAAGGTCAATGTCTTCAGATGGGTAAAGAAAATGGGATGGAAAAGTGCTAGATTACAAAAAAGTGAATTACCATTTTCCCTACTGCCCAATTTCCTCTCATTCCTCCATCTCAGTGGACATTATGCTAAATGACAAAACAAGTAGTAAAGACCAGAACAAGAACTTCTCATGCAGAACAGCCAGAAGTGCAACTTCTTAAGTCCTCTTTTTACTCCCCTCTTTCCCCCAAAAGTCTAAAGATGCATTTATAATCCGAAGTGGGCTCTTAATGGAACTTGACCATAATTTATTTTTATGGCTTGCAATGTTAAGTAATTTTACTTAACATGCTATTTTAAAAACTAAATGCATGAGAACGTGGAGAAGGAAAAGTATGAGATACAGCAAATGCACTAATGAAGATTTATACATTTCCACTGAAAAACAAACCGCTGGTCTGGCTCACTGATACTGTATTTCTCCAGCATTAGGCAGCTCTAGCAGGTAAGTCTCTTACAGAGTCTGACAAATAAGTCTACCTGGTGCCTCAAAATATTTTTTCAAATGAGGGAAAGATCTCACAGTTTAGTATCAATTTACTTACTGGATGAACCAGTGTGTGGGCATGCACTGATCACTGCAGTAAGACAGGTATCGCTGCTCAGAATTTTGTTTGCTGGATGCAAAGATTTAGTGGCAGGTCAAAACTAATTTATGTTAACTGCCTGTTTGGAGCTATCACGTCATGTCCATCATCACCACATCTCATACCCTCTACCTGACAGTTTATCTCAGCCTAACTGCTAAAAAGAAAAGGGTGTTAATATACTCAGGACCTCTACACCCTTCCTGACTGGAGCTGCTGCTGGCTCCACTAGGAAAACTCGCAGGAAACAAAGCTCCTGTTGGTGATACCACTGTCCCGAATGCTGGCTAAGCTTTCATCAGGCTCCAGTGATTATTTTGAATTTTAAAGTAAACATTTCTCTTTTTTTTCCTGCTTTATTAACCCCCTAATGGAAATAAAGAAAGAAAAGTGAATTACATGAATGATCAAAGACAAACTTCATGGTTGTTGCAAAGTTACACATACTGTTATACCTTACTCCTATTATTATTTAAGCACTATATTACAAGGCAATCTTTAAAAATTATTTAGAGCAGCTATGATTTCTGTGATTTATTTGTTTTACTTTTTTGTCTTCTTTTCAGAATTCTGGTAAATTAACGTATTTCAAGAGGCCTAGAGGAGATAAAAGAAAATCTAATGGTTCAGATTTGCCTTTATCCTTCACCAGGTTCAAGGATGTCCCCTAATCTGACTTACCCTAGAATTTATTCTTGAATTCCTTTAAAGCTAATGTGCCCAAAAATACTTGTAAAATCTTCCAGATACTAACTGGAACATTGTGCTTTTTTTCCACAGGAAGCCCCATATTCCCACTGCTGCCTCAAACCAGCCAATTTCTAGAAGAAATATCAAGCAACTGGTGTTCACCTGCAAAGCCTGGGTCACTCTGCTGTCAAATGGCGAGAGTCAAGGCACAGAAGCTTGGATTTTTGGAAACTGCATGACAAGTACAGCAAGCATTCAGGTCGGGTCTTTTGTAAATCATTTGCCTTATCTACACAAATCTGCCAACTGGCGTTTTTCTGTATGCTTTTAAATTTCTTTTCCCTTGCTGTAATTATGAGAGGTACATCAGTGCCTAAGGCTATGTTACTATCTCTAGGCTCAGGCACTTTAAAATTAATGTCTGTTTTATGAATCTTCTATATTCTAGCTTGTTATTAATGCAGACGTGTGTCGTGGCTTCTCGATGTGGCAGGTGTAGGTATCCTCACTTCTCAGTGGCCCTCCTGGCCTCAGTATGTTTGCTAATGTTGAAGCCTAGAAGATGTTTTCCCCACAGAAACCACAAGGTAAATGTAACAAGTAATCAATCTTCTGAACAGCAATCAGGAAACCTCTTAACGAACATCCTACACAAACACAATAATTAATCTCAGCTATGACCTGAATAGCAATTAATATAATCAGCTTCAAATGGTGCACCTACTGTACTCATTTTTTGGCTGTCACAGTTAGTTAGGATGTTTTATGCAATACAAACATATTGGTTTGTTTTGAAGAATACTAATTTCGGGAGGGAAAGGTGACACAAATGTTTTATGCAGATCAGGTTGTTTGTTTGTACGTGTTCAGACTAAAGCAAAACACAATGTCAATGTCAAAGCAGAACAAAAAGGATACAGACACTCAGAAACTGGAAAAAAGCCCCAAGCCACCAAACCTCACACAAAACACCCAGCAAACCCCGTCCTCTAACCACAAGGCCTCAAACAAGCAATCGCGGTCTGCGAACACCAAGTGGCGGAGAAAGATATGTGCTTGGGCACAGGTTCAATTTAAGCAGTGTAAACTTAGCTCTCCTTTATTAATTAGGAGGACATGTCGGTTTGAAAACCACAGGCTGATCCTCAGCCAGGGTAAGGAGGCCTAGTGCCGCTCTACTCATTTAGTCTGGCTCAAGATCAGCAATGCCATTTTTTGAGACAGTTTTTTTGAGAGAATTTCCTGCTCTGAATTAGTGAGCAACACTTTTTTTTTACGAAGTGAGTGAATTTTGGAAGTCCCATTCACTTTGCATTCCTGTGGGGCAATAAAGCAGGCCGGAGGGCTTCATTGCCCAGCGGGCCGGCTGGAGGCCACGCTGCACAGGAACGTTTACATGGCGGCACCGCCAAGGTGTTCTTAAATAGGAGCAAAAGTGTTTTCCCTAAGGATTAAAATAATGCACCTATCTTCCAGACACACTTCTAACAATCTTTTCTTTTATACAGCTTTTCTTTTTACAAATCCTAACTACTAAAATTAATGTTGGGAATGCCTAAAGAAATGTGGCTGAAAATAAGCTCCTCCTCGGACAAATACAGGCGACTCTTACTGATTTTCAGCGTCAGATATATTTAAGGATGGGGCTTATTTCATACTGTTTATTTATTTAGCTTGGCTGTCATTTCAAAGTGATGGTGAAAGGGAAAAAAAGAAAGAGGAATTCCTTGTCTTTTCCCTGGTGGTAGCTCAAGCTAGTTGAGATTGGGCGGATGTTCCCTAGGGACTGCCAAGAGATGCTCATCATGACATTTTTCTCAAATGACACTGAAATTGTCTTGTGAGTCATTAGATCCATCACTTCAGTTTAAGTACACATTATGCACATTATGCCAGGTACATGAAAAGGTAGGGCTAGCCAAAGGATGGAAAAGTCTGACAGGTAACTGTCGAACAGTTACATGTCAAGAAGAAAATCTATTGTTAATAATAACTTTGCTTCCTCACAAAGAAAGAGGATGAGGAGCACTGGAAAAAGAAGGGAAAAACATCAGAAAATGAATAGGACTCGAGGGAGGAGTGGAATACAAGAACACAAACATGCTAACGGTGGTTCAAGAAACACCCTAGCACAACGAATAAAACTTAACTTGTATTTTATTGATGATTTTTCCTCTTCAGTAACTATTTTCTGCTCTTCCCTGTGGTGTCTCCACAGACAGCTCTTGTTTCCACTTCCTCTGTCATGCTTCGAAACACATCTACAGTTTCCTTCTCCATACAGAGTGAACATAAAAAGACTATTTTTCTAATTTCTCAGCTTTTGAACGAGCACCTGTTGCCACTTCCACAGTGGCCTACATTTTCTTTCCCTTCGCCAAAGGAGGAATCAGCAGCTCCCAAATTCAACTCTTTTTGTCCTCCATTCCACAGAAAAGGCAATTTTTAGAAAGCAAGCCTCCTCCTTCTCTCTGTCCTCCCCGTCTCACAACGCCCAGCGTTTCCTTTGGATTTCTTTGTGGCCACTCTTATCT
This sequence comes from Phalacrocorax carbo, assembly GCF_963921805.1. Lineage (NCBI taxonomy): Eukaryota > Metazoa > Chordata > Aves > Suliformes > Phalacrocoracidae > Phalacrocorax > Phalacrocorax carbo. The sequence goes on along the minus strand of NC_087518.1, from coordinate 63,166,345 downwards.
GTTGGTACCAGCACGAGCTCCTCCTGCCTCCGGCGGGCACAGCTCACATCCAGGTCCCGCTGCCCCAGGAGCCTGGCAGCCGCGCTGTCCTCAGGCAGCCTCCGGCATCTTCTCCGCGCTCCGAGGCATAAGGCGGGCAGATGGGCGCTCAGATGGCGATGGGGACAGCGAGGCACAGGATGTGCAGAAGCGTCCCTTGCAGAGAGCGAACGGGAACAGGCTGTGAAAGAGGGGTCAGGCAGTTTGCAGTCATGCTTTGAAGAGGACATAGATTGTAGCTTGTGAAGGAGTTTCAGATTTATAAGTCTGGGCTCTGAACTGGACATTAAACTGAAAATTTTAAAATTTCAATTCAAAGAAAACTTCCACTAATAATAATTTCTGTATCTAGCACATACATTGTTAAAAATGTTGACACAAAACACTTTAACATTGGGGGGGGGGGGGGGGGGGGTGGTGTTAAAAAAAAAGAAAACAAAGTGGGATAGTGGGATACACAGAAGTGAGGACTGGCAGCACTAGATAGACCACAACTTTCATTTGTGAGATTTTCATAGTTGTGGCAAAATCAGCCTGACTTTTTATTCCAATAGATAACATCTATTTAAAAAACCCCAAAATCTCAAACAGATCTACCGACTATCTCTAACCAGTTCAGTTGCTATGGTATAAATGAGTAGGTGAAGTATGTTAAGGGTATCCCTGCTGAAATGTAAAATGCAAGCACTGAGAAGCTGGCCAAGCAGTATGAAAGCATACCAGCTGGGCTGGGACAGGAAAGGAGCAAGGTCAGGAACTCTGAAAAAGAATCAGGTTCAATACGGAAGTCTTGAGAGGAATGAATTCAAGTCCTACAGAGAAATAGAAAACTACCTTAGGTGAACTGTCAGAAGCAGCTGCCTGTTCTAAAAATAATAGTCCTTGCTCTTTTGCTTGTTTCTTTTTTCTTTTTTTTTTATTCTCATTTCCTTTCCTTCTCTGCTTTCCCCTGATTGACAACAGAAAAAATTTGTTGTCTTCTTTTTTTTGCCTCTATATGCTCTTGCAAAACTGCTGGAATCAGGCAAGAAGAAAAAGGCTAGAAAAATAAAAGATTAAAAATGTTAAAGTACATTCAGCAGCCAGCAATCTGACCCAAAACTTCAGGTAGCAAGTTCATGCAGATGTCAACTTGAAGCTCCCATGGACCAACATTTCAAGTGAATTTTCTGCAGGGTTTTTAGAGGGAAAAGTAAGAAAGGCAATAAAACTAGAAAAAAGCTTTGAAACTTCATTGGGCATGCAGTCCACTCTGCAGTTCAGCTTAGCTGGAAGAGATATTCAAAGAGTCTAAATGTTTTCATTCTGCAACTGTCTCAATTAGGAATGGTTTATTAATTAAGGGAAATTAGAGAGAAACCCCACTAACCAATAGTCTTCCCCTGTGAAGAATGGCTTCCTTTCCCTGGACTTGGCATCAAGGGAAAGCTCCGGTACTGATCCTGGCCTAGGTGCACGGTGCAGAAGGAAGGAGAGGAACCACAAAGCTCACCCCATGTCATTCCCTGCTCTCCCATCTCTCTGCCCTTCTTGAAGCTCAGACTTTGTCTAAATGCTTCAGTAACACTTACCATGGTGGGGCCTGGATCACTGGGACCATTAACAGTTTCTGAAAATACTAATGTTGATAGAGAAAATGAGAGCAAACCTGTACTAATTCTGCTAAAGCCACTGATGTTAGTCTGGATTTAACTGGTGCAAATCAGAGCAGAGCACGGACCTGAACAGCTGGAGAATGGTAATTACTGTACAAAAGGCAGTGTCGTGTAAAACTGAGATCTATAAAGTCTCTTCATTCAAATCTTTAGCTCCAAGGGAGCTTTGTATTTTCAACTTAGTTATAGCTATGATGTGCAATGAGATATGGTGCATGCTGAAGACCTCAGCTATCAATTAGTAATAGGCAGGAATGAAAGACTAATATCTAATGTATGGCTGATACGGTCTCCAGTGAGAATGGCTGGGTATTTCAACTGCATGCCTGCGTTTCTGGGGAAGGCACAGTGAGCTGCTTGATGCCCACAGCAGTTGGCGTTGAACAGTTGGCAGCTTCTTCATCTCCCTCTCAGGAGAGTGCCCGCTTTACACCAGGGTTTGGTTTCACGTTTAAATCTCGCACAGAACCTGCCATGGAGGATGACATTGATGGTCGGGGAAGAGACGTTCAGCAAAGGCACCCATGCCAGACGCAGTGAGAAAGAAACGTTGCCGGTGCGGTGTAAGTGACTGCTCAGAAATGGGTTAAACCTCCTGCGGTACGGTCACCCGTGGATTTGGCGGGGCCCGGGGGGCTGTAGCCATGCTCGCATGGGCGCAGGCTCCCGCTCCACTGGCAGGGCAGGAGGAGCCTGTCCCCACAGCCTGTCCCAGCCCTGGCACAGGAGCGTGGGGCAGCAGGGGCACAGCGAGCGGGGCTGCCCTCCACCTCCCGCTTCATACCAAGTGCCTCTGTTCACAGATAGTTATATCTAAGAGGGCTTAATGCTCTGAACATGGGAACACAAATGCGTATCACAGACCTGCTGATAATCTAAACCCTCAGGTACGTAGACATCCTTTTAAACGAATAGCTCACATAATGCTTAGACACCTTAAATGAAGGCCAACGAAGCTTCCTATTAGAGAAGTTGTTTTGATAAACACTTCATTACAAAAAGCCAAAAGCCAGCAAGATTGCGTTCCTTATATGCGTAACAGCAGCTAACACATGCCGTACAAATATATCTATTATTTACTAGCCACCTAAAGCTCTATCAGCACCAGCAGTGAAGCAGACTGAATCTTATCAGCAAAACTGCTTTGACACCAAGCTGCTTTTCTCACAGATAAAGTTCTCCCGGATTCTGCCAGGCTCTGCAATGAGAGCTGGAGAAACGTGCAGGACGGCATACAAGCTCTCCACAAACAAGCACACAGAAGCAGCCTGTGCTAATCATCGGAGCTGCTGGCACACTCTTAACCTTCTCACCAACAGCTGTGAAAATATTCTTTTTTCAGATCTGAAAAAAAAAGAACCACAGTTTTATTTTTTCCTCAAAAAGTTCCAGAAACAGTAATGTGACCTTTTGGGGAATGGTACAGAAAATGGGAGAGATAATGGGTCCTTTGAAACAATGAATCAATGGGGGGAACGGAAACAGAATTTGTTAGTGAAAAATTCTCTTTTGTAATCCATCACCCTGATAAAATTTGCTCTTGCTGTGTTAGGGAATAAATCGGCTATCGTTCTGTGGTAGGAGAGTGGCAGCAGTGCGTACCGCAGTCTTTAACAGGGACACACAGCTTCGGTATTTTGAGCTTGGCAATTTATATAAGCGAAGAGCCTAATCCTGAGCTTGCGGGGCTCCAGAGCAACGGAGAAAGGAGGGAAGCGAAAGAAGGAATCACCTAACTTCCACACGTCCCTGTCGCTCCTGCATGGAAAAGATATGCATGGAAGACAAACTGGCCATGCACGCTAGCGCCAGGCAGCTGGCACGGCGGGCTTGCTGCGCGCTGCCACCCAGCTTTTCAGCTTGCTGGTCAAGGTAGAGACCCTGATGGTCGTGAAGAAGAAAACCTGCACTTGTAGTTCCTCTAACACACCTTTCGAGAGATGTTTTGGAAACTGTATATCACAGTTGAGGATTTTTAAGCATGGTTTGTGGAATTTGGTGGCAGTTAACAGAAACACCAAAGGTAACCAGGGCTGGGTTAATGCAGAGTGTCTTGGACTGCAGATACTAGTCATAAAATTGCACCAAAACCTTAAGAGTTAAGCTTGTAAAATACCTAAATATTACAGGTACATCAACAGCAAAAGTAAAAGCGTTATTTGAGTGATGGAACAGTCTGAGCCTCAACAACAGGGATGTAGCAAACACACATCTTAGTGGAGCATCAACTCCAAAACCTCTGCCTTTTCCTCCTGAGCGACCCAAGCTCAGGACAAGACACCACTGGAACCTGTCTTCACCCAGCAAAGCAGCTGCAACCCCACCACCAGGTTTGACATCCTTGGGGCATAAGGGGCTATTCATATCACCGTTTCGGTGCTGGGATTATTTAGGAAAGAAGTTCTAGTAAGATGTAGGTGCATCACATATCAAAGGATTCAGTTAAAGCTCTTTGTCCTACACCTGGTGAGACTCTTCCTCTTAATCTACAGAGAAACACAGTTTAGAGTATCCTACTAATGTTCTGCCGTACACAAAAAGAGATCCCTGGTCCCCCAGGAACCTTGCCTTTCATTTCAGTGTAGCTCAGATCACCATTTTTCTCTTGAATTAATGCAATTTCCATACGGCTAATCATGGTTACTCTTATCCACAATTTCTGGTTTTCTGCTGGGAAGTCTCAGTTGAGAGTGAAGTGTTATTATGTCAGACATTCTATAGATCCATTTAGAAGGGCTGTGACAGAGCCATAAAGCAACCATGAGAAACCCACCAGAGGCACTCATAACGGGGAGATGGGGAAATACTGTGCAGTTTGCTGAAAGCACTTTGCAATCTAGCAAGAACCAGAAAAAAGAAATTTCCAGACACCCAGCGATGCCGCAATTCAGTCAGGAGATTGAAATCAGAAGTCTCAGGAAGTCTTAGCTTTAGCTAATGAAAAGCAAGGTATTACCTGAACCTATTGTCTTGTGAATTGCTAACTTCTCTCTGTAAGGATTATACAGAAATTATACAGATCTCCCCTCAGCCTCCCCTTCTCCAGGCTAAACCCCCCCAGCCCCCTCAGCCGCCCCCCAGCACACTTGTGCTCCAGACCCTGCCCCAGCCCCGCTGCCCTTCTCTGGACACGCTCCAGCCCCTCCAGGCCCTTCTTGTCCCGAGGGGCCCAAACCTGAGCCCAGCACTCGAGGTGGGGCCTCCCCAGTGCCGAGCACAGGGGCCCCATCCCTGCCCGGCCCCTGCTGGCCACCCCAGTGCTGACACAAGCCCGGGGGCTGGTGGCCTCCTTGGCCACCCGGGCACTGCTGGCTCATGCCCAGCCGGCTGTCAGCCAGCACCCCCAGGGCCTTCTCCGCCGGGCACTTCCCAGCCCCTCTGCCCCAGGCCTGGGGCGCTGCCTGGGGCTGGTGTGACCCAAGGGCAGGACCCGGCACTGGGCCTTGTTAAACCTCACACAGCTGGGCTCGGCCCATGGATCCAGCCTGCACAGGTCCCTCTGCAGAGCCTTCCTGCCCTCGAGCAGATCCAGCACTCCCACCCAACTTGGTGTCATCTGCAAACTTAACTGAGGGCGCACTCGATCCCCTCGTCCAGATCATTGATAAAGATATTAAACAGAACTGGCCCCAACACTGAGCCCTGGGAAACACCGCTTGTGACCGGCTGCCAACTGGATTTGACTCCCATCACACCACCCACAAGTCCTTCTCTGTAACCAACACGCTCTGTTCGTCCATTGGGCGCCCTCCCTAGCTGGCTCCCTCACCAGCTGTGTCAGGAAGGTCTCTTCCACACACTCCATAAACCGCCTAGACTGGTCCCTCTCTACTGTATTGTATTTCCAGCAGACATCTGGTAGATTGAAGTCCCCCATGAGGACAAGGGCTAGCGATTGTGAGGCTTCTCCCAGCTGCTTGTGAAATAATTCATTGGCCTCTTCATCCTGGCTGGGTGGTCTGTAACAGACTCCCACCACGATATCTGCCTTGTTGGCCTTTCCCCTGATTCTTACCCATAAACACTCAACCCTATCATCACCATCATTAAGCTTTAGACAATCCAAACCCTCCCTAACATACAGGGCTACCCTACTGCCTCTCCTGCCTTGCCTATCCCTTCTGAAGAGTTTATAGCCATCCATTGCAGCACTCCAGTTGCGCGAGTCATCCCACCGTGTTTCCATGATGTCAATTATATCATAGTTTTCCTGCTATACAATGGCTTCCAGCTCCTCCTGTTTATTGCCCATGATGCATGCATTGGTGTAGAGGCTCTTCAGCTGGGCTGTCATCTGTGTCACCTTCTTAGAGGAACACCCCTGAACCCCTTTGAGGCGTTTCACTGGTGTTCCCCTCTTGGGTGCTATTACCTCTGTAGCCTCCATACAACTTCAACTGCACTCCAGTGACCGCAGCGCATCTCTGACACACAGGCTGAGTGCCCTCGCTAGCATGCCATCCCTCTAACCTTGGCGTGTCGTCCCTCAGCTTGTCTCAGGCAAGCCTGATATTAACCTGCTCCCCCTTCAAGTCTAGTTTAAATCTCTGTCAATGAGCCCTGCAAGCTCATGAGCAAAGACCCTCTTTCCCATTTGAGAGAGGTGAATCCCATCAGACATCAGCAAGCCTGGTGCTGTGTAGGCCAACCAATTACCAAAAAACCCCAAATTGTGGTGATGACACCCACCACAGAGCCATGCATTAATAGACTGAGTGCATCTGTTCCTTCCAGTGTTGCAGCCCACAACTGGAAGGGTGCTCTACGATATACAGCATTTGATTATTTTAATTAAGATGGTGAGCATAGTAAATGAAGAATTAATATTCTTTTCCAATCTCAAGATAAAAAGACGTATCTGCTAAAAATTACTAGAGCCCACACTAACACAGAGTTTTGTGTACAGTCTTATAGCTGCCATCTTCCAGCAAAGCCAGAGTCCTTCGGGAATCCGAAATACTTCATGCTCTTAAAATCTTTATGTATCCACTATGAAAAGAAATCATAGCACAGCAGTATGCTTAGAAAAAAAGTCTCAAAATCCGTATTCTTTTTAAATGCTGACAAAATTTATAATTCATGGTAATAAAACTGAAATTCAGTGCACTTTTTTTTTGGTCCTTACGGTGACATTATTAAACAAATAACTAAAACACCTCTCAGATTTATCTGTGGTTGGTTATTTGAGTGAGTTTTAGCCAATTACTACTGAAGATAAAAATCCCACGTTACTACCTGTATAAAATGAGAAGATTAGAGGATTTTTTTCCCTCTGTTTTCTCCCCCCTTCATCATCTATATGCAGGACAGCACTTTGGATATTGTCCATTTCACTGCTGCCAGTGCAGGTCTGCCTGCTGGTTCGTCAGGCTGCTTCTCTACTGCAGGGTGTCAGAAATGAACACGAGAGAAATGACCACGGAGGGGAAAACACTTTACAGTTAAGAGTCATGGAAATTGCTGGGAGGATTAGGCAGGCCCCATAGCAGAAACTGTTTTTGCCTTTTTAGAAAGGTTAAGTATTTGTCAATTTGATACTTTCACTTCAAAACAAACAAAGCAAGCTAACATTTCCTTAAAGAAAATAGTAATTTCTTCAAAGACGCGTCCTAAGGTTTATTTAGATGTTGCTTTTTCATAGCAGCTCTTTCATGGAATAATTCATAGCAGAGAGGTAACGTGTTGAGAGGTGCATGGTTTGTTAGCAGTAAATAGTGGTAAACACAATCCCGCTCTCCCCACTCTGCCATTTGTGTAGAGGAGCTGGCTGGACTGCCAGCTCTTCTGTCCAAGAGTACATTAGCAATTCATCAAAAGAGCAAATGTCATTATACACGGGAAGCCCAGGGAATTACTTTGCATTTGATTTCCAGCTCTGATAGCATTATTATTGATTCAAATATTCTCCAGCATAACATGCACTAGACACAAAAGATCATTGTATTTTTTAACTGCCAATCACAGTAATCCTGAGTTGCCCAAATACCGACGGCTTTAATAAAATTGAATATACAAACCCCGTAGGTCAGATTTCTAGCCTGTTAACTAATGAACTTCATCAGAAGCTCCCAGACTAAAGCGTAATTTCTGAAATATCTAAAATAGCTGTGTTGGTATATTGTATACCAAAAAAGCCAGGAATCCTTTACTGCAAAAATCTGTTTTAGGTAGAAGGAGTGCAAATGAGGAAGGAAACTTTTCCTTGTGTTGCTTGTCTCAAGTGAAGAACAGTGAGGTCAGCACAGAGAGGGCATGCACAATCACAGCCCAGCCTCCCTGAGGGGGTGAGACCAGGCCTCCCTGGGAGCACAAACTGCTACTGCCTCCAGCACAAACTTCCATTTTATGAGGAAAAATGGGAGAAGACCAAGAAGGCAGAGAATAAATCTGATAATTTTGTCTTAAAATGAAAAGGCCTTTTACTGTATCTCTTAAAAATGCAAGTTTGTGCTTTATTTACAGCTCAAAGCTATCTGGCTGCAGCACTGGGTGCACAACGGGACATTACCCAGGCGCTGGGGCTCCTGGGCCACGAGAAAGGTGTTCCTCTGAATGTGTCCGTCTCAGCCCCACCCGACACGACCTGAGGTGGAGGGTGCCCGTGGTACATGGCCGTAGCACCTTCGGGGACTGGCTGCTGCAGGTTCAGCCGTCTGGATGCGCAAGAGCTACTGCTGATATGAGCAGTCCGGAGAAGGAGTAAGCTGCAAGTGCACAGAACAGGCATCCCAAGCTCCTCAGGAAGCTTACGGTGTTGCAGAAAACAAGGACTCGCAGGGGCAGCCTTTGGTCCTCCCGAAGAATAAAAACGTAGGTCATTGCCTGAATGTGAGAGACTTGGCAGGAGACTGGGCCGCAAAACGATTTTGACGGCAGTTAGCAAGATGTCCAGAAGAAAGATGGGGAGTTGTTTCTGCAGCTAGTGAGACATATATTCTGCCATGGGCGGGACAGGCAGGGCTATGGCCTGCAGCAATTTAAGGCCGCCTATGGGTTTAAATCAAGACAGCTGCTGAAGGGATCGGGGAAAGGAAACTAAGAGCTCTCATGGCTCCACGCGGGCACATCTGAGAGGGCCAGCCAGGATGTTCCTGCAAGGCCGGGATAAAATGACGAGCGAGGGCGAGAACTTGGTATGAGACAGCACAAGCTTCCTATTCCATGGTTAGTCTGTTTATAACTAGTGTTGGATACAGAGGAGAACTGGTACCGAAGGAATTTGATCCCTCTCTCTGTAAATGCCAAAACAACAAGCAAACAAAAAAACAGAGAAGGAGCTTTGTTTAGATAAATGCACCCATCCAAAACCACCAGACAGAAGCGCTGCTGGAGCCAGACACAATGACACTTCCAGCTCACAAAGGGCTTTGACATCTACTCCCCAGTGACTCTGGCTGGAGGGATGTAAGTCACGGCTCCTCCCTGGAGGTCAGAGACCCGGAGCAGAGCTGGCAGACTAGACCAGCTGCTTGCTTCACTGCAAAATCAGTCAGCTTAAGCTGACCACCCCAGTGGCTGCGGTCTAAGCTAAACCAGGAGACCTCAGGCTGAAGTGGTGGGCGAGTCCCCTGTGTGGCCTCTGCTGAGGGGAAACGGGCAATAACCACAGGAGACAGCAGCAAAGGACATGCTGTCTTGAACCACGTGGTGAAAACGTCAAGGTTTTAAAGACACTTGAAACTTCAGGTTCTGGGGAACTAGGAAACCTCCAGAGGTGGTGGCCAGTAGAGAGGAAAATAGCAACACATACTCTAAGATTACCACTCCTCTTCCAGATGCTTCACCAGATCAGCTTCCGCTCCACTGAAATGTTTGTCTAGCCTCAGCCTCCATTCATGGAAGTGATGGAGTCTCTTGCCTTTATCAGCAATGAAGGAGGAGTGTGGGCCCAAGAGGAGATAGGCCATTTACAGAAATGCAAACTGCTGCCATTTTCCGGTCCCTGCTGGCATAGCCCAGCTTTGTCACATTTAGCCACAGGCAGATCACAATTATTTTCTGTTTTCTTTTATTCTCCCTTAGCGAATTAACAGCGGAAAAGTTTCCTTAATCAGAAGTAACTTGTTTCTGCCACACTGGTATTTACATGCATAACTGCCTGCACGCTACATAAAAATTCAGTGATCCCATACCTAGAAAAACACATCTATGTGGGCTAGGGAAAGAGTGGGCTGAGGACAGGTACAAACAGCACGATTTAGTTAGCCTGTCTGAACGTTAAGCTTCAGCCTGTTATTCCAAAATACCTGTTTATTTATGGGTTTGGATTTTTACCCTATAAAATATGTACTTTTTTAATAAAATTAAACTACCCTCTACTGAGAAAGCATCAAAAATCCCACTCCAGATATCTAAGGATGACAGTGGATTTGCTCTGCTTGATTTATTTCTTGAAGTTTTATCCACCTACGTCTTTCTCAGGTGCTACCATTCTGCTTCTAGTTTCACATTTTAAAAGGAGTATTATCCTTCTAAAAAGAAGCATTCTTCAAATCCTATCTAATCTCAACACTAGACTGTTACTTCTAAAAACATAAGTCTAAAAACACAGTGCACAAATATATTTTTCATCATATAAAAACACAATACTGATGGAATGCTCCATTTCTGAATAACTAAAGTGTGAGTATCATAGCATGCATTTATGTTTTTCAACTCCATTTTTAGGTTCACTTCTTTTGAGAGCCATGATGCAAGTTTCTCCTTACTGTGAACCCACCTTTCAGGAATTAGTGATAATTACATGTGGATGATTCTTCTGTTTGAGACTGTGGGTGATGTTAAAAGTTTGGAAGGCTGCAAGAACTTCTGGTTACTTCAGAGCAAGGTAAGTTTGACTTGAATAGGAATTGGGTAGGTTTTTTTACTCTCTAGGATTTTGTGGCTGTTAATTTATGGATAGCATTTTATGGGTAGCTGGTGTGTTTATTTCTAACTTTGTGGCTACCTGTAGAAACTGCTGTACACTAACCTGTGCTGTGTGTATGTCGGTGTATGCTCCTGCTGGAAATGCTCCCAGCAAGTGGTGATGAGGAAGGCCAGAGGAGTAAGTTGGTAGGAGAGAAACTGCTTGTTTGATATTGTCTTGTGACTGCAGCTGGTACTCACGCCGTGGGCCTGTTCTGGATGTCCTCAGTGGAAGTGCTTTGGCTCCGTTATGCCGTAATATTGGTTCTCAAGCTCTCAAAGCTGAAGAATCATGAGGTTCTGTGCTGTGCCCCCTTAGCTCAACAGGGAAGGCCGCAGCGCACCGTGAGACACGAAGTCAGAGCAAGCCTCATGCGCGGGACAGTGGCAGCATGCCCAAAGCGATAGAGTATTCACAACCAGAACTTCTCTCTTTCTAATCTAAGATTTTATATGTACCATGGAAGAAAAAGAACTTCTAACAATATAGGTTTTTAGTAATTTGCTAATGAGATACTTAAATATAAGTTTAAGTAATAAAGGACTTCATGTTAATCAAAAGTTCCTGTACTCCATAAAGGAATAGTAAGAGGCTGCACTTGATGTCGGATGCCTGGCTGCCATACCAACAGTTTCCCAAGATGTTACAAGCACATGTCTCCTCCAGTAAGCGATGCCAAATAACAATTGCTAAAACTTTCTCAGAAAAGCTTCTTCCTAGATAAATTTGAGAACATCCATATTGTATTTCACTTAAAACTAATTTCTAGGTATCTCTGCTTAAGCTTTGAGTAGTTCAGTGCCTACTAAACCATTTTTAAAATATCTTCCATGGTAAACCAAAGCCCTTCCAAGTTAATAAAAGAATCACAGAGACAGCACAATGCATATGGAGCAGAAACTTTCATAGGGGAAAAAAAACAATATTAGGATGCAAAAAGAATAGGATAGAAACATTGGAAATATTGGGATGCCACTCCATAAATCATTGCTGTAGACTCTCTTAAAATATACTTTTGCTTACTTCACCTGCCATAGGGCATAGCAGAAATAGAAAAGACTCAAAATCAGGTGATGGAAATGATTAGATGTCTGCGCTGACTTCTATAGGAGGAAAGAGAAGAGCTTGGTATTGTTTAGGGAGAAATACAACAGCATAGTGTGACTTGCACAAAAGTAGTAAATGAAGCGCTGTATTTATTCTTTTAAGTAATGAAATTATACAAATCAGTGAAACAGAAAGGTAATATATTGAAAATGTTTTACTGATGGAATTTACTTCGATGATGTTTAACTGAGAGCCTGGGCATTGCAAAAAAGATGACAATGTGAAATAGAAATGGAAGGGAGCACCATTTAGGTCAAGGCAGATTCTGGATTTATGCTGGTTGTTGCAAAAAGCAGAATTTAGTACTGAAAGAGTATAAAACAGCTATTTAAAACTTGAAAAGGAAAAAAAAAGTAACAACTCTGCTTCAAAAAACGTTTTCAACTCTCAAAAGGTCAAATTCAGCCCCAGAACAGCAGGTATAAAGTACAGACAAGCTGAATTTGGTTCTAGAAGTATATGACTTTATCTTTCATCTCCAAGGTTTTACTGATTTTATTTTTTTTTTAAAGCTTGGACGGAGTTGTTATTCTCAGCACAGTCCCATATGCTTTAATGTGACTATCATATTTTATTTGTGCATTTTAGTCAAATGCATTAGTCATGTATCACAGATGACCTTGTAAAGGAAAACTTTGAAAAGGAGAATATTACAATATTATGAGAGGAAATCTAATTAAAATTATGTAAAGTTAATAAAGATGGAGTATTAAGTAAAAACCAGGAAAAACATATGCTCAGGGAGGGAACTAACTCTAAATGGAAGTATGCAGTGAATATTGTCATTCTGATGCAAACATTCTGAATTATTTTTACTCTAAGTATGTCCATTGCTATGGGCATTTACAACTGAATACAGTTTGCATGTTCCATTTAGTGTAAAATAGGTGGTTTTATATTTGACAGACTCATTTTACTGCAATATTTTTTTAAAAAATTGCCACTTAGGAAATACTTAATCAATAGCGATCACAAAATACAAGGCAACTGAAATAGGAAATAAAATAAGAAATTACTACTTTTCCTAACTAAGAAAGCACGGGTGACTTGCTTTTCCATTTACATCAGTGAATCATGGAACGTCCTGAGCCGGGAGGGACCCACAAGGACCATCGAGCCCAGCTCCTGCCCCTGCACAGGACACCCCACATTCACACCATGGCTCTGAGGGCCGTGTCCAAGTGCTTCTGGAACATCGCCAGGCTGGTGCCGTGATGCCTCCCTGGGGAGCCTGTGCCAGGGCCCCACCACCCTCTGGGGGAAGAGCCTTTCCCTAATGCCCAGCCTAACCCTCCCCTGGCACATCTCCCTGCCATTCCCTCGGGGCCTGGCGTTGGTCACCAGAGAGCAGAGACCAGCCCTGCCCCTCCTCCTGCCCTCGGGAGGGGGCTGCAGAGGCCATGAGGGCTGCCCTCGGCCTCCTCTGCTCCAGCTGAACAAACCCAGGGACTCCAGCCGCTCCCCGTACGGTTTCCCCTCTAAACCCTTCCCCAACTCCGCAGCCCCCTCGGGACACTCTCCAGTACCTTTATACCCCCAATGTCCTGCGGTGCCCAACGCTGCCCACAGCGCTCGGGGTGAGGCCGCCCCAGCGCGGGGCAGAGCGGGACAATCCCCCCCTCGCCCGGCTGCGATGCAGGGCTCGGTGCCCCCCAGGGCACGGCTGGCCCTCGGGGCTGCCAGGGCACGCTGGGGGCTCGTGTTCAACCTGCCGTCGGCCAGAGCCCCCAGGTCCCTCTCTGGGGAGCTGCTCCCCCGTCTGCCTGTACAGCCAGAGCTGCCGAGCCCCAGGGGCAAAACCCGGCACTTGCCCTTGTTAAACTCCACGTGGTTGGTGACTGCCCAGCTCTGCGGTGTGTCCACATCCCTCCGCAGGGCCTCTCTGCACTTGGGAGCATCAACAGCTCCTCCCAACTTTGTGTCATCAGCAAACTTGATTTTACAGAGTGACAGGACTGCAAGAGACATGTAAACACTAAAATGCAGAAAAGGCACAACTTGCTTTGCAATGCAGGCTCTAGCCCATTCTCTTGGATGTCATGTGGAAAACAACTTTCAGATGGCAGTGATGCCCCTGGAGGTGCAGAGCAGCTGCGGTTATTAACAAAGCTGAGGGGAGCATGCAGCTAGCGCGGCCCTGCGTGAGGGGCAGGGGCATCGCTGCTTTGTCCCAGGCGCACGACAGGCTGATGGAGCCAGACTGGCCTTGCCCTTGGTACCGAAGGTGTGCGCTGCCACGTCTGAGCACAGAAGGCACCGCGGATCCTACGCTGGCCTGTTCCTCCCCTAGCCACAGGGCTGTGTTTGTACATTCCACAGCCAATATATGGAGGCTGTGCTTATGGCACTGGAAGCCCAAAGAGACATTTATATCCACTGCAGAGAATCCAAATGTGCCAGATTCTGGCTCCTAACTTGCACTGAAAACTCAGAAAATGCCATCATTACAGCCGTATGTACAACATTGCCTGAGGATGCGACTGCAGCAAATCGCACATCCCCAGGAAAACTAGTGATTATTTCAACATGGCCAGAAGACAAACTCCTGACAAAACAGAAACAAAACTAAAAAAGAGCGCTTAACATAAACACCACCAACACACATGAATCTGATTAAATGCTGACCTCACTGAGGAGAACGTAGCTTTACATGCAGAAGCTGTGCCATGCCTTGAATAAAGACTCAATCTATTTAACCCACATATGGTTAAACTGAAAATTGTGTTATCCCCTTTTTAGCCTAAATTATGAGCAGACCTTGGCATGCGAAGCCTGACTTTGGAAATGTGCCGACTGCATGTCACTGCCTCTTTGCAGTGATGATGTGATTTCGATTAGCACATGGCAGTGTGAGGGGGATGCTGATTATAAAGAGCAATCCCCTCACCTGACAAGAGCTCTGTGATGAAATCTCTTACACGGATTAAAGAAGGAAGGGCAATAACTCATCAGAAAAAGCAGAACTGTCTGCTTAATTACTTGAAAAATGTCTCCGTCACTACCTTTTATGACATCTGGCGGGTATAAACATGTCCACAGTTTTAATTAATTTTACCTCTTCTTTCATTGCACCTGTGTAGCCTGGAGAAATGGAATTCTAATGAAATTACAGTCAAGCATTTCTACCAGTTTGAAACACACTTTGGCAATAACCAGAAAATTAGGCATTTCCATGGGTTTAATTAGGGAAAGAGAGTGTACTTGCAAAAATACTTCCCTACCATTACAATTATTCCAGATCAAGCCACAGTGTAAAATCCCTTCTCTCAATTCATTTAATGTTGTTTTTTGGTGTCCATCTTAATTTAAAAGGATAATGGGGCAGGCTTTTCCCCGGGATAAAGTGGAGTTACGGTGAAAACCCTTCTCCTGGCATTTTCAAATCAGCAACAGCATAAGCTCATACCTTTGACCTTGCAGTCCTGCAACTCTCATTTAAAATTGATGAGTGAGACCCTTGAATTTATTCTGCTGAAAACAACAGTTTTTATAACGACATTTATAAACATACCACTAATTGTCCAGCATCCTAAAGTGCCAGCTCTGCAGAAAAACAAAGGGAGCAGAGGTCTTTCTCACCTTCTTTTTTCTGGGAGGGAAACAGGCTTGCTTGTATTCTTCGGGGATGCTCAGTAGGAGTTACCGTCTTGTCAAACTGCCAAACAACTCCAAGACAGGCATGTCTCGGAATGACTAGTATATGCTTTTGGAAAGTAGGTATCTGAAACTCTCGTATATTTAATTGCCCTGAATAAAGCTCCAGAAAATCAGTCATGCTGAGGCAAGAGAAATTACAATATGCTTCTTATCAGAAATACAGCAAAACAATGGATCCAAAAGATCCACCTATTCTTTTGACTATGCCACTCCTCCCAGTGCATGCCATCACTGACTTTTTTTATCATGACAAAACCCTGTTTCCCCAATGAGGTATAAGACAAAGAACTTGACCCTCAGCTTTAAACATGAGGTACTGGGGGAGGAAAAACGGTTGCTGCAGGGCAGCTGATCAGCAATAGGAAAGAGGCTGTAAGTGACAGAAATTGAAAACTGCGAGTCAAAATCAGGACTGCAAGCAAGGAGGAAAACCAGAATTGGAGGCAACATTCTGCAGAGTGACTTAAAGCGACCAGGATCTGCTATACCTCCTGCCTGTCAGGTGGATTAATTTGGAAAGTCACACCTAGGCTAAATACGTTTACACTATATTTAGTTGCAGAGAGCAGAGATCTCGGCTAGCTATAAATCTGTTGTTTAGATGTTCCTGTGATAGTTACAAACCCAATAGCTTGGGTAGCAGCAGCCTAGCTTTGGCAGCGCAGTGCTCATCATGGGCTAATTGACCTTGCTGAGAGTGCGCCGGCTCTGCCAGATGATTTATGGCTTCCATGCTACATCACTATCATACCTCTACGATATGGTCTTTCCTATCCATCTTCCCAGTTAAACTCTCATTCAGGCTCTCGCCATACCATGTCTTTGATTACAGCAACAACCTTTTCTCTGGCCTTGACAAATGCAATCTTGCTCTGTCGATAACCATCCAGAACGCCACTGCAAAGACCATTTTTCTAGCTCGTTGCTTCGGCCACTGTGTGCTCCCATTGCACTCCAGCACCAGCTTCCCCTCCTGCATCTCATCAACCATCGGCTGTTTGCCCTCACTTTCAAAACCCCTCACAGCCTATTCCCGCCCCACTCATCATCTCCAGTTTGGTATCAGGAAGCCAACTCTTCCCTTGTAGGACTGCCTGGTGATAAGAGCCTTCCCTCCTTACTTTTTTGATTTTTATGTACTTATTTATAACACAGGCACCCTCGTACAATCTCCCATACCGCTCTGCACAGCTGGGAGGAGTTCTCAGTAAACATCAGTGAAACGAGATCATGAATCTCCTTATCTCCTTAAAAGCCTCTCTTTTGCAGTGATGGCTAGTTGAAATGTGACACTAAATATTAATCATGTGCTGTATTATGACTACTGTCTGTCATGCTAGCATTGACCCTTTGCTTCCTTGTGCTCCACAACTTGTCCGTTGCCTCCTTAAAATGAGAGCTTGCGTTTGGGGCAAGGGATCATCCAGATGTTTGGACAGCACCTACCTAGCACAAGAAGGTCTCATAAATGCAAGTGCTCCTAATAATATGGTTGCATAAATAATTTTTATAGTGGCACTACAGAATCTGCTCACTTGGGAATCAACCTGCTAAACGCCTGTCTTCACTAAGTTTATGGAAAAGATATATGGTTAAGTGCCGAAGCAGCGTGTATTACCCTCTGCCTGACTTCCCCTGCAGACTCCTACAACTTTCTAGGCGTTGTTACTGCTGGCTATTTTCGCGCTATTTTGACATTCAGAGAACTCTGATTCCCTTGTGACAATAAAAGGAAGAGAGGCATGGAAAGCTTTTAGACAAAGAGAATCTGGAAAGGGTGGACTGCTCAGCTGAACGAGGAGACGTGCGAGAAATGGTAACAAACACAAAGACACGCAGGAAGTATATTAAGTTGTTATAGCAGCACCGTCAACTTTTTTTTTTAACTTACTGGAATGCCTGAGTTGTAACTAATCTTTTAGATTTAGCTGGTGTGGCAAACACAAGAGCTATTCCTTGAAAGCCACCACAGTGACTGACTTTCAAGAGCTCCGTACAAAAGCAGGAACTTTCATGCTCTATCAAGTGTAGCCTCTATAGCTCTAAAAAATACACTTAGTTCTTTTAAAGGCACCCAAAGTGAAGAGTGACACACTAAAGGAAACGTGAATTATGGTTTCCTGTAACTTTCTTATATTAATTTTCCTCTGGGAGAACACTTAACCGCAGTGCCCGTTAGGAGCTTGCACACTACTGTTTAGAAGCAATGCGGTACCACGGGAAGTCGCCATCTCATCCCTGGAATTGCTGTAAGGGGAGGTGCAGGAATTTGCTCCTGTTCATTGCACGTTCCTGACACTACAGGGGTTGTCACAGGCATTTCAGATGAACTGGAAGATCACAATATAAATCACACTGAGTCACAGGTCTTCAAGTTTGGGAGTACCACTATCATGCATGTAATCCGCTACAGAAATATTAAGCGCAATGAAAGTCATCAGAGGCTGCATTTCTCAGAAGCAACTTCTTCTTCCAACTTCTCCCTGTGCTTCAGCTCATGGTAAGAAATTGTGGCGTGATCAGCTCCCACCGTACATCTTCATTCCTGGCCTGTGTAATTTAGATTAGTCCATGCATCTATAGGATTCTGTCAGCCACCCCAGTTACATGTGAGTCATTGCTCTACAGAAGGGACCAGCTCCATGCACTCGCAGTCCTCCACATTTGTCACAGCAAAACACCTACAAATGCTTTGGTCTGCTCCAAAGGGCAAGAAGCAGCCCTGCTTTACATGCCACAAACTGAAAAGGAACATCAGAAGGGAGTATTTTAAACTTAAGATAATGCTATTCTTAGCTGGCAAGGCTTGTGGTTTTGATGCTTCTCAGACACGTAGCCAACAGTGAGCTATCTGGCTTCACGAATCCCCCCGCTTTTCCGCTCTCGGTTCAATCTGCGATTCGAATGCACGCTCCACTCCTTGGGAACATTATGTGGATTTGCAAAACTTTCAGAAAGACTTCCTGTCCATTAGCCATTGGCTGCTTTACAAAAAGGCATAAAGATAGCATTTTCCTCTTGTAACAGATGTAATCTCCTTGCAGCGTTGTTCGTACTGTTTGAAGGAAAGCAATATTCCTTTTCTCTTGGATTTGCTGAAATAGTGGCATCTCTCAACATAAACTGAAAATATATTTGGGACTTAATTTGATTCGGCTTTCAGGATTTCACACGAGGGATGAACACACGAGGATCGGCTTTCTGTAATTAGTGAGGCGCGTTAGAAGGTCTGGCTCCTGTAAGGTCATCGGCACAGCAACCAACGGTGTTTTCGTTGTGCCGGGAAGCACCTCCGATCTGCTCTTGGCATGACCCGCTAGACTGACAGTTTTATTTCAGTTGTCATTCTTGAAGCTTATTTAAAAGTTCCGCATTTTTCATTTATGAATATATTGTAGAAATTGTTACATTCCACACAGGATGTGGAGCAAATTCACGTATTTTGGTTTCCAGTTTATGCTCATCACAAATGAAGAGTGAGATTAGTAGTCCTAAAAAACATTTCATCCTGATGAAGTCTTGGAACAACTCTAGGCATAACTCAGAGCATCCTAAAGGCTGCTCCAGCTCATGTTGGTTACACAAGTCCCAGCACATACTGGCTGCACTGACTGGAAGGGTATTTTCTCAGGTCCACTCTACAACCTCCAGCTGCTGGCATGATCTGCCTCCTGAACGCGCTTCTGAAATAGGGGGAGGATCAAAGAGCAGATGGCACTGAGCTGGCTTTGCCAACCCTCTGCCACTGGAGGAATTTTTCTGTGCCAGTGAAAATCCTCTGCTCCATCCTCGAGCCTGCTTGTCAGTTATTTTGCGTGGCCAAGGCAGCACAGAGCATCCAAACCGGGGTCTAGGCACTTCCACGGTGGCTTCGGTGGACCTGCTCCAAACTCTCCCAGGCACGGCTGAGGGTGCAGAGGAGCCCGCGGCAGACAGGGTAGGTGGTTTGTAATGAATAAGGCAGATCTGTGCAGCAAATTCACCAGGGATACTGTGGCAAGCCCCAAAAGAGGCAGAGGTCTAATATCCATTGAAGAGCGAAGATAAAAATAAATGTTGCACAGCTGCTCTCCTTTGCACTAGACAAGGACGTTTTTAAGGGTAAATATTGTTTAGAATAATCCATTGTGCAGAAGCCTTTGGATTATCTACTGCTTCCATAACAGGCGTCAGAGAATAGCTACCCTGAGTTGTATCAAAGGACTGTCCGCGACCCTTTTCCTAAGAAAATCATTAGGAAACCCAGGCAATATTTCAAAATCTGAACCAAGTACTTTACCAAACTTCACGGCGGAGCAGGAGCAAGCTGCCAGGTGAGTGGTGACAAGGTGTTTCATAACCGAAGATCTGCAAACCCTTGCTGACAACGAGATCAGCACAGCGGGACCACTGTTCAAGGAAAGATGTTTTAAGTCTGGCAGAAACTTCATGGCTCTTCTACAACCCAAGTCATCACGGAATCAGTTATGGCAATTTTTATTTCTGAAGGGCAGCATCTGGCCTACTTGGCACACTTAAATTTCAAATGTCTACTTTTTCAAAGCAAAAAGCATAACAGAAGTGTATAACTCAAACTGGCAGAACACTGTATTTTGGATGACATTTTGTAGTTAATAACAATTTAACATAGCATAAACTCCACTTCTGCTGTGCTTCAGCCTGATGCAACCCAGGAAAGCTTCTCACACAGTTTAAAACAGAAATGCTTGAAGATCCTCAAAAGCAGCAGTACTAGCAGGCTCTGCTGCTCTTGGAGCGCAGTAGCTCCTGCGATGTTGTTAGTGACTCGTGTTAGTGTTTGATATTTACTGTAAACGGATGAGGTTCTGAAACCGTAAGGGAATGTGAGGGGTAATACTTTGGTCACGGCACTGCAAAATTTATACTATAGTTTTACCTGTTCCCAAAATAAGAAAATAAAAAAGCTGTACAAACTTCAGAAGACTTGTACCAAATTCACAGCAATTGGTGGGAGTTTGACTCGTGTCCCCATTCGCATGGAAAGCCCTGCCTGGGGCTGAGCCTTGCGCCGGACCAGCTCCTGCTCAGAGAGCTAAGCCGTGCCTGAGCAACACCGCTGAGCACCAGCTGCCTTTGTTTGTCCTCGAGTACCGCTGCACTCCTCCTCTCGGTACGTTCTGGAAAAATCTGGGTAGCCCCCCACCATGCCCAGGAACGGCCAGACCCCAGGACGCGTACGCACACCACGGGCTGGCGGAAAGCCAGGCTGGCTAATTCCTCATTTGTGTCAGTGTATTTAAGCTTCTTCCCAACAACATTTTGACCTGGGTAGAGGAAAGGAGCCATATGGCATCTTCCGCCACTGACAACAACTGCTGTCAGCGCACCCCGTGCATTATCTAGGTGATTTGTTTAGATTCAGCTGTGTCACTAACTTGTAGCAAACTCAATTATAATTAAGTTGCGTATTAGGCAGGCTCCTCGTATAAGCCAGTTTCATTTTCACAAGCCATTTGTGTTGTACTCTCTGCCGTAACGCCACTTGCAGATGAAGCATCCTGACCTACTGCTGCTCAGGGCCGTTGCCCTGATCTGAGCTCAGTGTGAATCTCTCTAGCGTGGCACCCCCAAGAAATCAGTCAAAATAGAAATAATGCACAATCACCAGCCTCAGCACCTCATCGCGCTGAAGTCAGCCTTCAGATCCCCGCTCTGTTTTTACTTTTTACATTTTTGTGTTTCAATTATACTGTAAGCTATTTAAAACGGGGACAACGCCCTCCCTTATTTTTGTACCAGATCCAGAGCAGTGAAGCACCAAGTTTAACTGAGGGCTGTGGGGGTCAGAATAAGCCACCGTTTGTTTTAGCCATTTGTGCCCTGGGAGGTAAACAACGGGTCAGGGAGCAGCTCTGGGGTTCAGCGGTGTTTTCTAGGGTGTTTGTCATGTGTATTTTCTCAAAAAGCATCTACGAAATAATGACACCTGTTTGTGTCATCTAGATTTCCTAATTTCCCCAGACAGTTTCCTGTGTTTAATGACAGGATGGAAGACCCTAATAGTGCCAGCCCACCCCCCCAGTGCACTGCGGAAAGAACAGCGATATCCCCCCACCCCCTTTTTACAGTGTGGATTTCCAAATCAAATATTAATGCTAAACATAATGTAAATTGGTTCATAAAGCTTATAAAAGAGCAAAACTGTAGAAAGTTATCTAGGGCTATTCTGTTTCTCAACTTTACTGTGTTAACGTGTTACTTAACAGAAGTCACACAGTTCTTAGTAGCCTTCTGCTTACGAATGCTCAACAGCAAAATAAAAATTTGTGGATACTGTCAGATCACATGTAATCGCTGCAGCTGCTTCACAAGCTTTTGCTTTTGAACCATAACCTCAGAACAACAGGGAAAAAGATCATAATAATCTAACTACAAATATCATGACTTTGATAAAAAATACTTTTAGAATTACAATGACAAAAGAAATTAGCACACTTTTGCCATGCAGGAAATAGCTGCAGTTCGTTATGAAAAGAACAAAAGAATGTCATTTCTGTAGGTATTTGAGGTAAGTGTGGGACAAATGACGGGGCAGCAGACAATGGAGACTTAATCCCAAAAGAACACTATTAAGACCATAAAAATTCAGCAATTCTGAAGATTCTCTACATCCTCTGCCTGGAAATGGAGATGACCAAAATGAGATGCAAATCAGTGCCTTTACCTAATGAATAATGCAAATGAGCGCTCCTCTTACGGTGTGGCAGTCTGCAGGAATCCTCTCTGCCTCACCTCGCATTTCTTGTGGATTTAAGCACGTGTCAGAAGAAATTAGAGAATGGAATTGCTAAGAAATGACAAAGCCATGGAGCCCCAAGTCAGTGCAGACAGCAGGTACGTTAAGATGCACGGTACAGAGGAGGAGAGAGCGGACACCTCATTAAAATGAAAATGTTGCTATTTTCCCTTCACCTAGTTAATGGAGTTGTATGACAGTGTAATCTGCAATTACTTGTGTGGCTACTAGTTATAAACATCCTCTAAAATGATACCAATGTGGAGTCTCAAAAACTTTATAAAAATCTTTCAGGATTTGGCAGGGGGGTGGGTGGGTTGAGTTTTGGGGTTGATTTTTTGGTGTTTTTTTGTTGATGCTGGTGCTGTTTTATCTGATATAGTTTAACTGCATCAGCATTTTTCTCACAGCATCACAGAGCACACTACACCTTATCCATTAGTCACAAGCATCACTGTAACTTTCCCTTAGCATCTAACGTTACCCTCAAAAAATATTCTCAAGTGAACAAACCTGAAGACATGCAAGCCCTGAAAATTAACTTTTTAATTCCCCAATTGTTATTTTGCCTGAATGCATTCGTGATTCAGAATCCAGAACAGATTTCACCTGCTCCACTGAAACCTCTTAGCATGCCGACCAGCCTCGCTGCCACAGCCGCTACCAAGTCCCTCCTCTTTGTCACTGCATCGGGTCCCCAAACCAGGGATTTGTGAAACAACGCTTTTCTGACAGGTGCTCTCTTAAAATACAGAGCAGGTAGACGCAATCCAACAAGCCATTTGCTCTTCAGACAACTTCTTGTTTATCAGACGTAGAGCAGTGAAGGAGCAGCCCAGCTGCGAAGGGACCTCCCAGGGATTTGGGGTGCTGGCAGGGGGTCCCTCGTCACCGAGGTGCGCAGGGGATACTCGGGGACTGCAGGTCTGAGCATGCAATTTAGCCAGGCTGTGGTTCAGGCAAGCACGTTTTGGGGTGGGGAGAAATCACCTCTCACTTGAAAAGGGAAGGTCACCCCAAAGTCCTGCACTGTAAAGCTGAGAACTTGACGCAATCGCTAAACTTTGGGGTGCCCATCATATGCAACACAGCCTTGGGGCCGTGTTCCTGTTGCTCACGGAGCGACGGCGTGAACCAGCAGGCAGCAGATCAGTGTTCTGATTCAGCAGCCCATCAAACAGATAAACCTATGTACTAAGCAAAGAAGAGATCAGAGGTGCCTTACTACACGTCCTTTCAGGGGAT
Organism: Phalacrocorax carbo; assembly: GCF_963921805.1. Lineage (NCBI taxonomy): Eukaryota > Metazoa > Chordata > Aves > Suliformes > Phalacrocoracidae > Phalacrocorax > Phalacrocorax carbo. Next base: position 63,142,977 of record NC_087518.1, on the reverse strand, counting down.
GGGGGGGAACCCAACCCCTTTTTCTCACAAGCTGACAAAGACATCATTGCTATTTATAGCTGCGCTTCAGTTCATCAGTTGGAGGCACACTGCAGAAGATGCTACAGCACTAGCGACACCGCTACTAAATTAAGAGCTTACAGCTCCTTTTTAACAGTTGAAAGCAAAGCCATTTCTCTATTGGGCAGCTTGTTGCCAACTTCATAACCGTACAAAACAAAAAAAAGTATATTATTTTGGATGGATTTCCTCTCAGCTCAGTCCTAGTGAACCAAGGGGGAATTGCCTGGGATGCGGGTCTCTAAGGGATTCGGTGTGAACTCCATAAAAATGTGACTTGCAATCAAATATAGCATTTTCACTCTCTTAAATTAGAGGGACACAGGTACATTCTCTGCTCCTGTTCCTCTTAGTAGTTACCACGCTAGGAATATACAGAGAGTTTAAGTTTCTGATAGCAAGGGCAATGATAACTATAGAGAAGAAACTACTGTAAAAGCAAACTAAGCAGGTGATTTGAAGCAGGGAGACAATTAAAGCACAGCGTTTCTGAAAGAGTAATAAAAATGTCACTGCAAATGACGGATTGTTACAAGTCCTTGGCTTCTTCCTAGCACTGCAATAGAATATGGTGTTAAATCAGTTCCGAGAGATTATTAGTGGTATATGTTATTTTCACAAACTCAAGGAATCAAGTATCATTTCATAAATCAACTGCAGGTTAAAATTAGATTTTTTTTTTTACAACTCTAGTTCTGTGACCTTCACATAGACAATTAACAAAAGGAAAATTATAAAAAAATAGTTGGAACCTGACTTAAACTAAGAAAAGCTAAAAACATTCCACTAAAAACCCAAAATAAATCAGAAAATAGCTCTCTTCTATGGCTGCAGATCTGCTCAATGCCTGTGAGGTTCAGATTGCAGAATAAGACATGGAGCCACAGATAGCGTAGAAATGAACTCTCATTTCTCATTAGCTTAAGGCTCTGTAAATTACTTGTAAAGCATGCCCAGATGTCGTCGTGTTTACTTTCTGTATTGCTTTTCTGCATAAAGCGTTAAGACACCTAAGTCAGAAAACTATGAATTATTGAAACCAACAATAACTGAACCCAACTGCCTGGCATGTGGAGACCTACCTAGTGCAAGGCTTAAGCAGACATCCGTACTGTCAGATACAGCAGAACTGTAGGCTCAGCTATAAGTTTCTCTGCTTCGTGAGTTTATGAGCCAGATAATGTCTGCTAACAAAGTCCGTGGCAATGCTTTTGGAATCTCACGGGCACTTCTTACCTGGAGGAAACCCGATTTCCCCTGCAAATGAATTATCCAAGCATCCTCCGAGATCGGCACGGAAATATGAGGGATCTCCGTCGTCGCCTTCTGAGATGCGACGCGGCTGCGTGCTGCTCTCACGTGCGCGGGTCACTCGGGGGCTGCAACGCCTCGCTGGCCACTCCAGGCACGTGTAGGATCGCAGGGCAGGCTCTGCCACCGAGACGGCTCCTTGTAGATTGCCATTACCCGTGCTCAGGGGAGGAGCTTTACCACCCTGTTCTTCAGCCGCAGCCCCGTGCTCCACCGCTGACGTTCACATGTATTTCCCAGCAAAACACTGCGGAGCTGACCCCTGGTTAAAGGGGATATTCATTCCAAAGGTGTTTCCAATTCATGATTTATTTCATCCTTGTAAAAGTAAACACGTTCTGCTCTTCCTGAAAGGCTTTATACAGCTCGTAATGGTAAACAAACCAATTACTAATCCAGAGTAAAGGCAGCGACAGCAAAGGCTTGCTCAGCATTGCCCTTATAGCTACTTTCGAGGCCTTGGACCTAGGATGGCGGCCAAAAAAAACCCAACAGTGACTGGCTTATGTGACGGGAGTTTAGAGAAGCTCATGTAAGGTGGTGTCATTAAAAAAGGTGTTAAAACAGGTTGTCACAGGTGCCATTCATCTCTGTACTTAATTTGTGAGAAGCATTATTTTTTCTTGATCAGCTCCTGTACATCTTCTTTTGAGGTATCAGAAGGAACTGGCCTGGCAAGGGGAGGATGCTCACAGTTGCATTAGTATAGGTGCAATGACCTTGAGGATGGGAACTGAAAAGGTTAAATTCAGTGGGGCCCTGCTGCTCTCTGATTTTTTGTTTCTGATCTTACGCACGATTTTATCATTCCAAACCCATCGCTTACCAGGACGAGGCCCTTGACAAGATACAATCACCAGAATGACATTTACTCCAAATTTTTAGTCAGATCATTATTGATCGGGAGAGTGAATGCTGCCTGTAAAAAGGCTGTGCCTGCCTCCTCTGCACTCCTGCAATGTGGTTACTCTCTTGGAGGCTGCTCCTAGGAAAAGCAGCATGGTAAGGGGTCCTCATGAACCAATCCACGCTTCAGCACGCGCCTCTCCCACCCTACTGCTGAACTCCTTAAGACTTCAAAAGGACTCAAAAATGTTTCACTTGTACCCGTCCAAGGTCCGTAACTGAGGGCTGTAGGGAGGGGTCTGTACCATTTTAAGAGACTGTTGCCCAAAAAAGGGTAGCAGAAGCGTAAGTTAGAACAAATCCATCAGCTCTGGTGGCTTCTCACGCCTCACAGCCCTGAAGGTGTGACGAGGCAGGGACCAGCCAGGAGGAAGGCTGGCTCTTGTGTTCTTTGGCACAACTCCCCATTTCTCTCTTCAGTCTTCCCTTTCTCCACCATTTTCAAAGGCTTCCATTTCAGCAAGGCTGGAGAGAGGGTCCGGCCCCGGGGGGAGCAGGGACAGCACAGGAGGCAGAGGTATGGGAGCCGCCTTCTCCACGGTGGCCGCACCATCCTGTTCAATACACCTACACCACCCTACACCAGCTGAGGATTGGTAGGAACAACTTGTAGGAGGAGGGGAAACAAATGTGTGTGTGGCTTCAAGAAACAAACGAAACCCTTGCAAATTTCAAACATCAACCGTTTGTTCATTGTTTAATGTTTAAAAATGGCATACTCCCTATTCCAGCTTAAAGTTTCACAAAATGATATGCCGAGAACCCCGTCTGTTCTGACTGACAAAAAAGGGAACTGCTGAACTCTTGTTTGGAGGCTTGCTTTTAAACTTATAAACCCTGAAGTTTATAAACAATGATGCTTAGCTAATGTTGAGTGCTGCAACTGACGGTGGCGCAATTATGGAGAACTACGGGAAGATTATTCATTAATAGTCTTCTGTCCTTTTTAATTATTTACCAATAAGCCATGAGATGCATAAAGCTAAACCAATATATTTAATATGCAAACCCCGATACTTATTATATGTATTCTAGCTGGTACTTTCCAGCTAGAAGGTCTAAAATATGCTTTTGGTGCATTCTTGTGTGCCCCAAAATTGCTGAAACTGTACCCAAGAAAAAAACGTGTTCCCTTAACCAAACCCTATCCTGGCACTAAGACAATCAGCCTTGCACTGAAGCTCACAGGGGTGAAGTAATCCAAGAACAAGCACCAGTATAATGAGTAAAGAACATTTTATAACTGAAAAAGGTTGGAAATAAAGGAACTTCAGTGAAATTGGTCTGACAAGGAAAAGATAAAAAGATAAAGGCGTACTGTTAATTTTGTTTTTACTTAAGATGGTTTTAAAGTTTCCAGTCGAGAGTTTCAAACTAGTGCAGCACAGAGAATAAGACGCACTACTAAGGAAGCAGTATTTGGGCACAATCCACTGCTGTCAGTGGAAGTCCTTCTGTTGACTTATACAGGGCGCATCAATTTCAGTGGAAGATCATATTTTAAGTCCTGTTTATGGAAAGTCAGACACTGACTCTTAGGCATGAAATATACATTATGATTCACCTCTACCAGCTCTTGAGTTATTGAAGGGCACTTTAAAAAAAACCAAAGCCAGTGCTTCAGATAATAAAAAGCTTGTATGTTCTTAACCTTTTCTTTTCAAAAGCTTCCCTCATTTTTATTTCAGGAAAAAGGGGACCCCAGGTGCACACTGCTGGCAAAAATCTACCCCAAATTTTTACTGAGAAACCTACACTGCTTGAACCCCTTAAACCCATTACTTAATGCTTCTGGAAGTCTGAGCAAACTCTTGCAGAGCCAGACACCTTGCTAGGATATTCCTGCAGGCTATCCCTACAGTGTTTGTACTGCTTGGCAGATCCATATGGTCAAGGAAGCCAAAAGACATGTCAGAGTCTGGAAGGCTGCGATAAAAATAGACAGGGAAAATAGCACATGCAGAAAGAGTTGTTTTAGCAGTCAGAAAATTACATTCCATGCTTTTTTCTATAACTAGGCACACTGTTGTTTGTAAAAGATGAGGGCTTTTGTGTAGTCATTTGTTAGTCCTTTTTTTTTTTCACCTTTTTTTTCCCCCCAGTCATTTGTAAATGTCACCCACAAGCAGCTCTGTTCCTAGTTTTCTCTGGAGGAAAGCACCTTATGAGCAGGTGTAGATGGTACAAATCAAACTGATGAGTTAAAATGATGGCTCCTGACAGTTTTACAGATAAAAATCTAAAATGCACCAGGATGCCGGAAAGATACAGTACGTACATGTAAGAAAACTCTCCTCTCACCATAATGGTGTCCCCTTTTAACGGTTTTACAGCTACTTAGCTATAAAAATTCTCTCTGGGCTGAAGCCTGACATAAAATATCTCTGGTATAACACAATTTCTTGCTTGTAATAAATACAATTAAAATTAATTTGCACCCTTTTCTTTCCTCTCCTTTTTTAATCCTAAATTCCATATAAGCAATCTGCCTAAAGAACTAGAAGACAACACATAAAACCATTTTACAGAAAATGCGATAGAGCAAACATCAAAGCTATATGAAATCACTTACACATGTTGCCAAGCCAGCTCAGCGCCGAGGATTTTCATGTCCCTAGCTATACTTGTAGATCAAGATGATGTCACTGCAAGTGACCTGTAAAAACATAAACTTCCATACCTAAAATGTGTATCAACAGCCATTGTTTCTACAAGTAGATGGGGTACAGAACTACTTCCTACTTTTCAGCTGGTGAGATTACCATCCCAGTGTTCCCAGGGACGTGCATCTCCACTGTCAGTGACCTTAATACCATCTGGGGTTATTTCTCATTTTTCAGATCCAGCTAGTGCTTATAGGCTTTGAAAAAAGTCAAGAAATATTTAGTTTAACAAATCTTTTACCTGGTTTTAGCTACTTTTAAGTAAGTATGCGGAGGTTTTATGTATCTGAAATCGCAGCTTTGGCAAAACAGTATCAGTATTGTTTAAAAGGAAAATAAAAAGCAGCAGTAATTGTACCAAAGGTACTCCCACTAAAATTCAGCAGCTCCCAGAAATTCATCCCTTTTCTAAACTCTGTGGGTAAAAACAAACGACAGGTTTTCATCCTCGCGTGAGGAGATGGGTAATTCCCACACTTTGGCAGCAGGAACTGCTGATGCTTGTTGGCATTTCTCCCCCTCTGCTCCACAGCATGGAGCAGAAGGGATATGGGCGCCCGGTCATCGTCTCGGTCTCTACCTTTTTACTTGAATGCCCTGGCATTCTGTGGGCTTAAACGTTTGCATGGGCCGACTCGGGCTCTATATGGGACTGGCTGCTTAACCAGTAACATAAATGTCTGAATGTTAAAATCGTTATTTGGGAGCCAACTTATCGACTTCTGCCTACTCGAAGGAGTCCAGGGGAGACCGCTAACCACAACAGTCGTCCTGATGTTCGCAAGGTTTGCAGAACTCTCGGCTGAGTTTCAGCACTGGCTTTGTTTCAACTAAGACGCTTACAAATGGAAATTTTAATATATGGAAGTGCCTCAGGAACGTGCGTTTGATTCCCAGTGATTCTTAGCTGTTACACGGTACAAACCCTGCAAGAAAGAAACACGAAACTCTGGGGTTGAGACACACACAGGTACTAAACAAATGAGAAAAATATGTTTGTCCAGATAATATGGACAAACCTGAGCAGCGTAAAGCTAGCTCTGCTCAGTTTTGCCAAGTAAATCCAAAATTCACACTCTGAGACTTACCCATCACAGCGGGAAGAAATATAATATCACACTCCTTGTACGCTGTCCTCAAAATGAGAGAGCAGCCTGGAATGCCTAACGCTGCACAGCTCCCGGGGACCGCGGGGCATCGCGCCCGTGACCGAACCGTGCGGCAGCAAACCGGCTGCTCCCGCGACGGGGGTGATCCCGCACCGCCGGGCTGGCTGCCGGGCACCAGCGGGTGGGAAAGCAGAGGTTGCCCTGCTGAAAGGCGGATCTACCCCCCCTAGGGAAAAATAAATCTCAGTTCAAGGTTTCTAGCAGAGGAGGAGCGGGGTGACCCGCCGCCATGGGACCGCAGCCCAGGTGATGCGCTGCCCTACCCGGATGAGGGGTGCTGGTCGGGATGCTGCGCCGCCCCTCTGCCTCAGCAAAGCCTGTTCGGAGAGCCTCCCTGCACGAGCACAGGCTCAAGATCACCCCTGGTACAAATTGCAGTAGGCTGCTAGTCAAGGTTTTATTTATGAATTAGCATTGTTGTACTGCAGAAGGCGGCACTACAGGTGCTGCTGAGGGGTCGTTTCTGGTCCAGCTGCGCTGACTGCGAGCCATTCCGACTCCCCTGTGGATGTCAGAGTAGCCATTTTACAGTGGAAGCCATTTATTTCTCTATATTTCTCTGTAAAACTTGGGTGTTTCCGCACCCAAGGAAGAGCAAACGGCCGAGTTCCCGGGGAGGACGTGGGCAGCTCCCCGCAGCCACCCCCTCGGCCGGCAGGGGAAGGCACGGGGGGGACCCGGGGTGCTGAGGGCATCACGGGGGGGCACCAGCTCCGGAACTTGTGAGGACCCCCCCCCCCCAGAGCCACAATCGCCCCCAGCAATCCCTTGCTTTCTAAGGTCAATTATTATCACAATACCGTGATCATTGTGTTGGCTTACAAACGTCTAATATTTCCAGTTAACTTCAGGGGAAAAACCAAAACAGGCAGAGCAAGTACCAAATGGAATAAAAGCAGTGTTAAAAGCAGCAGTTAAGCAGTTTCTGTGAAGCGTATTTACAAAATATACATCTTGTTAAAAGGATGCGCTTTTACATATAGTTGTGATATGTGCCTTAAAAGTCTTGCAACGGAAAATAAGTAGAAGCCCTTGACTTTGTTTAGGAACCCTGTTTTACCCTCAAATATTTTTAACAACTTAAGTACCTTGGGGGTGTGCTTTTGCTTTGTTTAAGATTTGAAAACATTCTGGTACCCAAAGTGTAACTGAGGAAAAACAAAAAAAAGCAACCGGATAGAGTTTTGTTAATGATTTACTGCGGAATCTTGATGTGTGATAATGAATAAAATGCAAATCTGTTGTACTGGCACTCCTCAGCTTTGATTTATGAGGAATTATTACTTTTTAGATTGCTTCCAGTTGGAAGAAGACAGAGCTTTTACTGAAACATTTTTTTAATTCCTGCTGTCATTAAGTATATCAATCTTTTTTTCCCTTTTATGAAACCAAGAACTCCTTTGCCAAGAGGTCCGAGGAGCAAGGCGCCTTTGACGGGTCTGCGGGCAGGCTGCTACCAAAGGCACGGGTAGGCTGCCGCCCCGGCGCTGGCGAGCGGGAGGGAGCGGGAGGCGAAGGGGCACGGTGTGTGCTTCCCGCTTCCCTCCCGCCCTGCTAGCAGCTCTGCCCTGAGGCTGGAACGCACCGAGCGAAGTGACGCTTTGGCGGCAGCAGCCATCCTCCGTGTCAGTGGGGTGGCGAGGGGAGAGGGGAAGGGACGGAGGGGCGCAGCTCAGCACGCAGGTCTTGCGGTACTGGAAATGGAGTGAAATGTCCAGTAACTTAAAAGGAAACACCAAAATAAAAACTCCGCTCCCTGAAGGATAAGGTTTTTTTCCAACAATGACAAAGCAAAACTTGTACTAATTAAATGCGCTCAGAAGAGTTCAGAACAGATGACTCCACGAATTGTAAATGAAGTCTGCAATAACTTTGAGCTGGACGTACTTTTAAAGTATGTGACTGTGAAAATCCACGTTAAACACGGCAGGAAGAGTAGCCTCATCTTTAGCCCCCTGTTCCCATCCCACCCCTTGCTACCTAGCAAGATCGCGCAGGTGGAACTAAAATGAAGGACTGTATGTCCTTATTCAGCCCGTAAAAGAAAAAAGTTTTTCTCTTATCAGCATCTCTTAACTGTATTGTTCAACACTGTTTTAAAATATCTTACCCAAGAATGCATGTATGCATGCCAAAATGCTTCAAAACCCACTTTTTTTCACCTTTTGATTTATACGTTACTCAGAAGAATATCTGTTCATTTAATTCATTCAGTAAACATAATAATGGTATCACTAACTATACTACAGAGTGTTTTCCCTTTTTTAAGGAATATGAGCCCACTTGTAATTAAAGAAATGCTATATTAATGATGCTGAAAGTCTCAGAGGGAAAAATTTAATGTCCACCTCGTAATATTATGCCAGAATTAAATGCACAGAAGACTTTTTAATAATCTTTGTTTCTTAATTTAGTTTTGATTGGCTATGAAATACAGAGTAGCACTCAGGGGCTCAAATTCCTACTGTCATCAGCATTTCTGCTCTATAAATTGTACAAACACACACGACTCCGGTCTGTAGGCTTCTTTTCAAGCTTCTGTTTAACCTATGAAGAAAATTAGCTGCAGGCACCAATAACTGCCGATAATTTCACCATTTTTTTAGCCACCAGGGTGTGAGATGATGTTACAAAAGCTAGGTCTAAACATAAGCAGAAAGTTGTATTTCTATGCTGCCGCTCCAGCTGCAAACAGGCCGGTAACGTAAACTCATCTCCAGTTTGCCAGTCACAGCAATAGCCACTAGGAGTCTCCGGGTTAAGCCCGTGATGAATTTCACTTAATCCCGGCTAAGGTTTGAATGCAAGCCCCTCGCTAAGGGCTGGATTTCAGCACAGGGGCCGGCGCAGCTCTGGGGCGGGGGGACCCCACGCCATGAGTGGCTCCCGATGCTTGGCCCGGGGGCACAGCCGGCAAACGTTTTAGAAATAAAGTTGTCAGAACCACCTACGCACCGTTCTTGTAGGGCAAAAGACAGTGACGGTCCTGAAAAGTCAGATTAGTTTCTTTTTATAACTGGATGGAGTCTTGTGAAATTGTAACACACACTTACAAAGAGGGAAGTAGAAGATTTCACCAGCAAGATTTAAAGCAAATTTGTTTTGCAAACCAAAATGCTGCAGGCCACAAGAACTAGCACCCCCAGGTACTTAAAAATTTGCAAAGTGAATCCTGCAGTTCTGAAAACGTGAAGTAGCTTCTTCCCCTTCTCCTTGCCCTCCCCGCTCCTCCCAGGCAGCGAAGCGTGAACGTGCGGTGCCAGACACGCTCTCACCGATGCCCTAAGCCATTCATTTGTTCATATGTTCCTTTCGTGCACCTCTCCTCTCCGGCAAAATCCTTTCCCAAGCCCTAAAAAACCTGAGAAACTTTAAAAATGATGAGATTCTAAACAAATAATGGTTTGGAGGACTATATATTTGTCTTCTGCTTTTTGAGCTTCTCAGTTTCATTTTCAAACTTTTCTCTGCAACCAGAAGGACTAAGAAAATAAAGATGATGTTTTAAATGAAAGCTGAGAATCTCACATAATCATAGGACTTCAGGGGTTTGAGATTTCAGGATAATCTCACGAGTTGTCAATACCGAATGTCGCCAGAAACGATAATATTCTCAGACTAGATTGCATAAAAGCAACCGTGGGATACTTTTCCTGCTGCATGTTCCCCGTAACAGCTACGGATGCTGCCCTCGAGGGAGGACCCAACAGTACCTACAGGTGGTGAGCTGCCACGTGCCGGGTTTAGCTACCAACCAGAGGCATGCTGCATTCTGCAACAGATCTGAACGTGCGCGGCCTCGTTATTCGGCCTGCCAAGCGAACGGGCTCACGGAGTAAAAATTTGTCATGGACTCGTAAGAACATTGAATTCCATGGGGAATATGCAGAAATAAGTAGGAGGCAAATATGACCATTAACTGCCCGTCTCCTCGGTATCGTGGGCTCGCACGCGTCGCAATGCACGATTGCACCGTGTGCTATTGCAGACTGTTATCGTCCCCCTCTCCCAGACTGCCTTAGGCTTAACCATGATCTCCCCGCAGGACTTGGGTGAACCTCTCAGTCTGGTTCTGTATCAGGGATATGATACACTGATAGCTGACACGGACTCAACAGCTAGAACCTTAGTCCCTATAGTCTTGGCAAACAGAAAATTACCAAGCCCGATCAGAGAACTGATACCGGAACAGAACATGAGGCTGCTTCAGCCTCCTCCTCCTCTTCCTGCAGAAGCAGGCTCAGCTCTCTGGTACCCTTGCTTATCATCAGGGTATCTGAGCGGGCCCCGGCCTCCGCCACGGAATGACCAGCAGGCAGCTGGGCGCTAACCCGACTTCAGTAACACCGCATCGGCACGCAGGTTTAGCACGCAAATACCCAATGCTCTCAACAATAAAACCTGGCATCTGTGTAAGTCGATTTGGCACTCCACCGTGCTGAAGAGAAACCCTCAGATAGCTGCCATTTCAAATTCAGGATTTTTAGTGCAGGAACATGCCTGACAGGAATGCACTCTTCTCCACTGCCCACCTTCTCCAAGTACGACAGCGCTATCTCCTTAACTCATATTCTAAAACTAACAATGAACACAAAAATAAAAGATCTTGAAATACCAAAGGCTCAGCCCTACAAATGTCTAAAACCTTGTTTTGAAGGAAATGTGTTATTTCTTCATGTAGCTATAACACGACAGACATGAAGCATTTCAGGGATGCGACCGCTCTGCTGCTCTGCAGTGCCTCAGGAACATCAAATTATTTCTGTCATTTTCTTAACGTTTCAAGTAAGTCGAGCAACTACGAGCACAAATGGGAATATAGCGTATATGCACGCTATAGAGCTGTACTGAAAGCAAATACAAGAGGTTATCACGTCGGAGGCAATCACTCCACACCCACACCCCTCATGGTGCAGCTCTCCCTCCCTCTACCCAGTTCTTCCTCTTTCACTGCTCCCCGTGTCGGGGTTCTGGTGACCTTCAGCGCCCCAAAGACCTAAGCAGCAAGTGAACTACACCCATCGCCTCAGGTGACCCCGAGCAACCTTCCATCACCGTTACAGCATCAAGGACCTTGCTAGGTCAAACGTTTTCAGGAGCTCTGACACCATTTTTAATACTTACATTTAATCAAAATGTCTTTTTTTTTTTTAATCATTATTCTAACTAGAGAGCGGGTTTTTTTCTTTAAAAAGCATTATTCTAACTAGAAACTGGACCTATACCCAAGGCATTTGGAAACTTAAAAAATTAGTGAAGACAGGAGCCACCGCAATGTTTATCTGCACTAAAAGGAAGAAACCAGTTTTGCTGGGCAGTTTCCTTAGCATTAAAAGAACAACTTTCCTTATTCACTACATGATGTTACTAAATGACACTGATTGAGAGCTAAATCACAGCTATTACTGTTCTGAGGGAGAATATACATTTCAAGACAAAGAAAAAAGAAACAGACCGCATTACGTGGGGCACGTTGCTTTGATTTGTTTTTAAACAGTGGCTGCTTGAAGCTGCTCAGAGGTTTAGAGTGTCAAAGCCAAGTCAGTAGAGATGGATTAGTGGGCAGAGAGCAAGTGGTGCAGTCAAAGGTTCACAGTGAATGTAATTTATTCACGTAACTCGCAATTTATCACGTGGCTATTACCATAATGTACGTGGGAAGCAGCTGCGTGCGTGCACATAATGCCCTAAATGTATGTGTGGTTGGACCTGAACTCCTTACAGAACAGCAGTGGTTGAAAACGATACCATAAGGCATTTAAAAGCAAATTTCCTTCCTGTGGGGATGCTGTCACAACAGCGATGATGATTCGTACACAGGCAAATAAATATCTTGTAGACTTTTCTCAGTTACGATAACCTCACTTAACCAGAACTTGTTGGTTTTTCAAATCTAAATGATGTAGGTAATGTGATGTACGCTTCCGGGGCTTTATTAATAGATGTAAGTACATATGTTTTGCATCTCAAACTCACATTTTCCAGTCAAGAACTACTGTATTTTCCACTGAATATTTAACAGAAATATTCAGTGGCAAAGAAAATGAATCCTCCGTGTTCGTGAGGAGAAAGAAGTTACCTACAAGTTGAAGATTTCTTTTAACCCCAGTGACCTCTAACAGCACGATCTATCGAGCACTTAGGAGCAGCACAGCTTTAAAAGGTTGACATATATAGCGTCTGCCTGATTCCTCATACCTGTACAATTATTTACCAAGCCCAACATTTCCAAAACTAGCCTCTAATTTTAGGGGCATCTAAATTACGGAGCTTGGCTTTGGTCTCTTTCGGTTGCCCTGAACGCCTACAGCTTCAGCTGAAGAAGCAAGCTGTCAGCAGCTGGCAGAGCTTGCCCCCGCCTGAGGGTGCTTCTTGCTGCACCATCCACGCACACGGGTATGGACCTGCTGGCACGCAGCTGCCCCGCGCGGTGGCAAGGCTCCGGCGATGCTGCCCGCGGCTGCGCGGGCTTGCCGGAAAAACTCCATCAGCCCGGCTCCCACCACCACTTTTCAAGCTTCTTCAGTTTGAGTTTCTAACAATGATCTCATGTTTGGAAGCGATGCTGAATTACACCACGCCATGACGCTTTCAGGTGATCGCACTGGAACCAATGCACTCCAGTCTTCCGTGGTCCAGGCAAACGCACCCCAGTTACGCTTAGCGCACTAGGCGTTTTATGCCACTTTCTTTTAAGTCACTGAAAGTTGACCTAGAGAGACACTGAATTCAGACAAAGCCAAGTGAGGTCCCCAAAAGCAGAACACCTCACTGCCCAGCTCAGTCTACTGCTCAGCATTTTGTTCAGCAGAACCTTTCACACTCGGAATACAACACAGATTCTCTTGGATAACTACATGTGCGCTTCAGGGCTTCCATTTGGAAGCCATCTACCACAAATTCACACCCGCTAATTACGCAAAATTAAAAGCTTGCCTTACCATCGCACAGAAAGTCTCGGGAGGATCTCCACATGTTATGTCTGGGGGATCCAGAGTCACTTTTACGTATTTGATCATGTCTCTGGCTTCCGGCTGGCAGGCCATGTAATCCCATACTTTTCCTTCTTCTGTGTAAATCTGAGTCTTGCACACGTCATAGTGTCCCCACACGGAAGGGTAGTGCTGCATCACGGAGGACACGGTAACCCAGAGGGCGTGAAGTGACAGGAATCTTGACAAATACATTTCTAAATCCTTTTATGTCACCTTTGTAAGGATGCTCAGGACTGGCGTACGTGCAGTCTATAGGTTATACATATATGTACATATACATGTATAGATTTTATAAAACAGGTTCCAACTCAGACGTGAAGCATTAGGCTAGGGTGTTTGTTTCACTAAGTTGAAGACTTTGGTAGAAGCCAAGCCAGACTCCGATGACAGCCTTTCACAGCAAAGCAGCGCTTGTCCTTTGTCTTATAACTTATCTGTCAGGGCTTCCTGTAAAAGATGTCCAATAGCAGATAATAATTTGTGAAGTTGCAGGTCTTCGGCTACACTGTCGATAACCCTGAGTGATCCTCCGTGTTCAGGGCTCGCAGGGGATGCCCAGACACACTGATAAATCAGCATCCGAAGCAAAAGGATGAGTGTCTACAGGCTGGTGTCTGTTTCCCATCAATCATTCCTTTCTTCTGGCACCAGCACCCTTTTAGAAACAATAAGAGTTAGAGTTATTGTCCAAGAATCAATGCATTACGAAATATATGATATGTTGACATTTTGGAGGTTTGATGCAATATAAAGCAAATTGGTATAATATGGATAACCTTTACCGTGGGTGCTGTGCTAGAATGAACAAACTACCAAAATCATTCACAGAGAAAAGTATTTTGACATGAAGGATTTAACTCTTCTCTAACAGAGACAGATTTATAGCGTTCCAGGTGAGTTACAGGTTCCTGCTTCCAGAACTGTATTTCCACCCTAGCAAATCTGGAGAGCAAACTACTGAGCGGCACCATTGCCCAGGTCGGGCAGGCAGTCAGGGGAGCGGGCAGCAGCAGGAAGGCTCTTCTACTGAAGCGACACAGAGATGGGTATCAGGGCTACCAGGTGCCGACAGTCTCTTGGCAAAAGGAACCTCAGCGAGCTCCAAAAGCCTTATGCGTCATTTTTTTGGGGTTTTTTTTTTTTTGGAAGCATAACGAAGCGCACTTCCGCTTCCTTGAAATTTCTCATTAGCATTAGAAGAGCTTTACTCTTTTTTGCTCTTTTTTTTTTTTCCCTTTGAATTGTGATTTACTGACAGTAAACTACAGATAAAGATAGTGGTTCATTTGTAGCTTACTATAAGGATGCTTTCCCGCTCTGTTATGGCACTCTCATTTTCCTAGCTTTGGGGGTGGGGGTACCTGTGTGCTCAGCGTTTATTTCACAGCAGATATATCCCCTTTCCTCTCTTCAGAGAGCAACTAGAAACTCCCTTGGCTTGTATCACCTCAGTCGTATTATTACAGGTATAAAATCCTAGGATGCTATTACAATGACTTAAAATAGACATTTTCTAAAAAGCGCAGGTGAAAGTACAAATGATGTACGAGGGAAACCGCGAAGACGCAGTAAAGTTCCCTAAGACGGACAAGGAAAAGCAGGGCTCAGAGCTCCACCTCGTTTCTCTCGGCCTGCGCCAGCCCGTGCCAGCGAGGACGGGGAGCCTGGGCGCCGCACTCTCTGCAGGAGCAGGATCTCAGCCAGCGCCGCAGCACCTCTGCGCTCTTCTGTCTGGATGCTAAAACCTAAGCAAACCCGTCAGGCGGACGTTAAGAAACAACTGTAAGTCAGTGCTTTCTGCAGCCCGCTTTGCTGGTTCCCAGTTTTAAGTTATGCCCAGTGTCATGAACCCTCCTGCGCCCCGAACCCACGGGGAGCGGTAGGTGACCTGGTGAGCTCCTTCGTGTGTCGCTTTGGTAACACCCGTCTTCAAAACTCACCCTCAGAGCTATTCGCAAACGGCCTCCCTATATTTAAATAATGCTTCATCTTAAACCGAGCTAAACTACAGACGCTATGAAATGCCAACAGATGGTTGAATTGTGTTTCCATAGCAAAGTAATTTACAATAATTGCCGTATGGACGTAAATGCAATTTTCCATTATATTCATTTTATCAAGTGTTACCACACAACTCTCCTATATTTTATCAGAATATGCAGAGAATATCTGAATTTCCATGCAATAACAATCCTCAATTAGTTCAAATATATTTAAGCTTCAAATCTGAATTTGACACAAAAGCAGAAACATCTAAGTCCAAATTAAAATTCAGTCTTTTTAAGGAGCACACTGTGTAGTGCCACTGCTTTTCTTTGCGACCTTACATTCTTTTTTGTTTTCAGTGGGAATGTTTACTTATCATCTTGGAACTCAGTCATTCAGAGAACACTTTCCATGTCATTCTAAACACACCTCATGCTCTTTCCCTCTAGTCTTCTCCAATGTATTTTACTATTTTGCAGGGGAAGAAACCACCCCCAAGCCCCCACAGCTCATGACAGTCATTACACAAAAGGGAAACAACTGCTCAGCTACAAAGAGAGCCAAATTATTTTAAATTTGTGACAAATCAAAATATCGTCTGTATTGGTGAAGGCTTGGTCATAGCTGGAATAAAGAGTAGGTGAATATCATGTTTCTGTGTAGAAATAAGAAGTCACTCAGTTTAATTATCCTTAGCCTAGAAGCCTGTATATTCAGGCAAAAATAGGTTTGTTTTCTTTAATAGTTTCCTTGCTAGGGCTTCAGCTACCTGTAACCTTTTATAACTGCTGCAACTCAGACCCACTAATAAACACGACTGGATTGGACTAAAATAACACAAAGCAAGCCACCACCTTAGCACACTGCACTAGAATACTTCCCATATAACGAATTCTCATTAAAGGGACCCAGAGACATAATGATGGTCGTTACACAGAATTATAGACTATAACATCGATCGAATTTAGTGCGCTGACAAGGAAAAAGTGCAGAGGAGTGCAAGACATCCGAGCATTAGGCAGCTGTAGCAGCGTACGACAAAACATTCCTGACGAGCAGCAGCCAATTATAGCTTAAATTTCTGGCATATAATCAGTTCTGATTAATAGTTTTCCATTACATTACAGACATATTATTAATGTATTAAAAATGTCAAGCTTTGGCAAGAACTAATACGGCATGGCTCAGTTAGCCTGCAATATCTTCTTCTAATGAGCTTCCATTGATACACAGAAAGATATTGACCAAAGCACATTAAGGATCGTGTGCTGAGCGCTGCTGGGGTTTTTCTGACGGAGCTATACCATTTGTCTTGCTTATATTTATTCCTGCAGAGTCACTCACGATATGCATTCTACATCTCAGTGCTCTATTGCTAAGGACATCTCTATTTGAATTATTCTGTTTAAAAGTGTTTGGAAAAACGTTCCTAAAGCTTCCAGCTGTACCAGCCGCGTATTGCTAAGCCCCTCGCTGCGGGCAACACGCAGCCACGGGGGTTTTGTCCCCAGCAACGCCTACGCGTCTGACCTTACCAAAAAACAGTCGAACAATCTGGGAGTAACTAATGCGTGGAGCCCCGATCTGCCGCACGCCCTGGGTGCTGGGGGCCCCTGGGGGTGCAAAGGGGGAGCAGCGTCCTCACTGACCGGGGGTGAGGGAGCGGCGAACTGCCGGAGGGACATCAGCTAACGCATGCACAGCCTCCAGAGCCCTGCTCCTGGAGACCTCCTTTGTGGGGCAACGGCGACGTGACGGCAGGACGTCGCCAGGACGTTTAGGGCCTCGGATGTTCGCTCCCATGTGCTGTAGCCTCTGCAATACGGGAACACCGGGAGGCAGGGGTGCCGAAGGCTGCTCCTGCTGCCTCTGCCTCCCCCGGAGCCCCTCTCCGCCTGCACAGAGACGTTCAGGCCACGGTCGGTACGCTACAGGAACGGCAGGCAGCCCACCCCCGGGCCAACACCAGCTGCAAAGGCGGCCCTGCGCGCACGCCGCCCTTCCCAGGGGGGCAAGTGACCCCTCGCGCAGCACGTGAATCCCGCAGCCGGAGCGATGCCCCCTTCACGCACCTCAGCAGAACTCCGGATCCCGCGAACGCCCCTCCTCTGCCTCCCCCCAGCCCCCTCCCCAGCCGGCAGCCACCAGCCCCCACCGGGGCGGCTGCGCAGACCCCGGGCAGAAGCACGGCGAGGACAAGAGCCAAGCACCAACGCTGCAACGCACGTCGGCCTGGGGAGAGCCGCCTGAAGTGTGGAGCAGGGCGAGGAGCGCCCGCGGCGCCTCCCGACACCGGCACCTGCACAGCGATTTTTTTCCACAGGAAGCATGTTTTAAGTTTGTATCCCTAAAGCTTCAGCAGATGAACATTACCTGGTCAAGCCCAGGTAAAAAAGATCCTCTGTGGCCACTCCAGGTATTAATTATTTAAAGACAGTTTAGAAGGTATCAAAAAATGTGTATTAACCAAACAGAACTAGTCCTCATACCTGCAACTTATGTTTAATAAAACCCAAGTGTCTCATACCTTGCTACATCAAGATGACTTGAGAGCCTGGTATATATAAAGCTCCGATGTTCGGAAAAATAAAAACCAACCCAACCTCTTTCATAAATGCAAAATTATTCACCTATGCGAACAAGATGAGGCCCTGTATTTAACGACTTAATACACGCTTTCCGTCATACTTGCATGAAATACAGCATATTCCAAACAATGGCTGTGGTGCCTTCGGACTCAGACGCTGCTCCAAACAAAGTTTAGCTTCTATTTTCATCCAGCTTATTTAACCATTTAGCAGAAAAAGATTTCTTTGCCGCAAGAGGAATTTAAAATGCCAATACCTATTGGCTGAAAAAAAATAAAATACAGCGTTCTGCTACCACAAAAAATGGGATTCAGCACTATACTGAACATGTTTCTGGTTTCCCACATCATTCTTTGCTGAGTGACGCCTCACGCTACCGCTGCCGTTACTCGCCGGGTATCATCGGCTGTCAGCACACCCAGAACAAGCACTTCAGCTATTTGAATTTCACAGCCTTGGTAGGTAGCTGCTTTAAGTTTTTCCTATAGAATCCTTACAATTGTGGCTTTATTGCCTCAAATATCTCTGTACCTAGCATCAGTCTGCTCTGTGTGGTTTTCCCCTCCAGATCTGAGTTAGCATTTGGAGCGGGTTTTTGGCCGTCACTGTTCGCACGCTCCCCGGGCCGTGGGTCCGGGGTACGGGGCTACCGAGGCTCCCCGCCGCGGCGTGAGCTGGTGGCCCTCTCGGCTCCCAAGCGGCGCGGGGACGGCAGCCTCCTGGACGCTGGGCTCGCTCTGCGCTACTGCCAGCTTCTCCCAGACGCAGCCAGAAAGTTGGTGCCGCTTCTCATCAGCGTCACAGGGTTGAGGGTCGGTGGCAAAGTCCACGACTCCATGAGGATCTCGCCGCTAACTGCTGGAAACCCTGCGGTGGGCATCCTTCAGCGCTCCAAAGACGTGCCAGAAATCAGCCTTTGTTTTTGCAAAGCGACACAAAAGCCCCACGCACCACAAAACAAGCCAGGGGAAAAGTTCTGCTGCGGTCTCCTTCCCTTCGGCTGGCGCCCGGGCCGCGGCTTCGCGCGCCCACCGCACCGTGCCCGCGCAGGGCGGCGGTTCAGGCCCCCGCTAGCGCATCCCGCCGCCTGCTCCGCCCGCCGCGGCGCGGGGCCGGCCCCGGCGCACCGCACCGCACCGCGCCGCACCGCACCGCCGCCGAGTTGATGGCGGAACGGTAGCAAGCGCGCCCGGCGGGGGCCGAAAGCGCACACGCACCCCCCTCGGAGAGGGCAAACGCGTCTGCTTTGCGGGGCTCAGCTGGTCCGCGCCGCCCGCCGACACGGGGGGCTGCTGCGGGGCTCTTGCGTGGGCGCCCACGCACGCCGCCGCGACCTGCGGTGCGGGACGGGGGGAGCGGCGAGATGCCGGGGTGAGCCCCGGCGCTCCGCGCTGCTCCGCGGGGCTGCGCCCCCTGCCCCGCCCCGCCCCGCGGAACCCCGGTCCCCCCCGGTCCCCCCCGGCCCCGCACGGGCTCACCGCGCTGCGGGGCGGGGCTCTCCCCCCACGCCCCGGGACTCCCCCCGCCTCCCGGGGCTCCCCCCGCCCGCGCGCGCCCCTCGGAAGCCCCGCGCGAGCTCCGCGGGAGGGGGGGGGGCGGGGGGCAGCGCCGCGCGGGTTCCGCCCCGCCCCGGCCCCGCCCCGGCCCCGCTCCACGCCAGCGGCAGGGGGCGCGCGGCTCGCGCCGATCCGCTTTCGGTGCGCGGCCGAGCCCCCGCGGGGGCACCGCACGGCACCCCACCCCCCCCAGCCCCCCACCGCACCGCCCCGGCGGGCCGTACTCACCGGGCGGGCTCGGGCCGCGCCCTCGCCTCACCGCGGGCCGGCGCGGAGCCGCGGCGGCGCCGGGACGCGCTGGGGCTCCCTCGGCGGCGGCATGAGGGGCCGCGGGGCGGGCGGCGGCGGAGGGTCCCCCCGGGGAAGTTGCCGGCGGGGCGCGGGGCCTCGGCGGGGCGCGGGCGGGGGCCGCCGCCGGCCCTAGGCACTTGTCGACGTCGAAGTTCGGCGGGGCGCGGCGGCGGCGGCGGCGGCGGGGCGGGCGGGCGCGCTGCCGCGGTGCTCCGGCGTTCGGCGGGGCGGCGGGCGGTGCGCGGGCGCGCAGCGCATCGCGGCGCGGGGCAGGTGCCGCCCGCCGGGGCTCCCCGCCCGCCACCGCGGCTCAGGGCGGCCGCGGCATGAGGCGGGGGGCGGGCGGAGCGCGGCCGGCGCCGGGGCTGCGGCGCGGAGGGCTCCGGTGCGCGGCCAAACTTCGGGCGGCGGCGGCGGCGGCGGCGGCGGCACCTCCTCACGTCGGAGCGACCTCCGCGCGACTGCCGGCGCGCGGGGCGGCGGCAGCTACCCCACCTCCGGGCCCGCGCCAGGCGCGGCCCTAGCGCCGCCGCCGCGCCGCCCCCCGCACCCCCACCCGCCGCCGCCGCGCTCCCCGCCCCGCCGCCCCCGCCGAGCGGGCCGCCTGCCCGGGGCGGGGGGTGGGGAGGGGGGGTACGCGCCGAGGGCTCGGAGGAGGGGGGCGCTGCCTTCCCCCGGGGAGGGGGCACCGGCTGCCCGGCGGGGGGCACGCGCACCCCCGGTTCCGGGGGGCTGTGGCGGCTCGCCCCGCCGCCGCAGCCGTGCTTTCCCTGCTGTGTTATCCCGGAGCAGCCCGGCCGCGCGCCCACGGGACGGCGCCGGGCGCCCCGGCTGCCCGCACCGCGCCCCGCGCCCCGCACCCCGGAGCGGTCCCGGCTCTCGCCGCAGCCCGGCCCCGCCCGCCGGGCCCGGGGGTCCCCCTGCGGGGCTGGGCGAGCCGGGGAAGCGCGTGTCCTTCCCCGCCCGCCGCCGCCGCTCCCCCGCACGCTCCAGGGATGCGAAAGCTGCGGCTCCGCGTCCCGCTCCGCCGTGCGGGGCGCACGCAGTTGTCCCCTTCAGACTTCCCCAGGCTGTAAAACAGCATCTAAACCGAATAACGGCCAGTGGGTGCCGTGCGGGGACGGTGCTCACTGCCGGCAGCTCCCTGCTACTGAATCTGAGCGGCTGCGGGAGCCGGCGCGGGGCAGCCCGGCAGCGGCCGTACCGTGCACGCTCGGGAGCTGTGCGTACCGGTCCTTTGCGTGTTTTGCATGTTAAGAGGTGTCAAATGCGTTTATGCAGGCAACAGTGCCGTTACACTCGCCTGACGGGAGCCGGCGTGTCGCCGCGCCAAGAGGCAACCAGCGCGGTGAGGCGGCGGATTCCTGCTGGAGCGAGGCACCTGCCCTCACCTGGGCTGTGGAGCTCGGTGCGGGGTGTGCGTAACTGGCAGGAGCCATTGAGAAGGACGTTTGACTTCTTCTCCTTATGGGCAGGCAAAGCAGCAAAGTCAAAAAGGCGCCATGCAGTTCTTCCCGGCTTCCGTTCCGCTGCGTGGGCAGTGGTGGTGCTTCTCCCGCTGTTCCTCCTCTGGCGTCTCCGCGGCTGTGTTAGTGCGGGTACCACACACGTGGAAAAGCAACTGGTACAGAAAAGGTACTGGGAATGATCAAAGGGGTGGGAGAACGCAGCTTCGGGGTTTCTCAGCCCCCAAAGCAGTTCGTGCTCTGTTTGCAGCCTCCTGGTGCACGGAGACTGTCCCTGAGCTGGCACAAAAGGATAGAAGATGAGCAATTTTCTTTCACCAGCTGAACTGGAAGCATGTCAGCATCGAGATCCATAGGGCCTTCCGCAAAGCAGCGGGCAGAGTTTCACTGCGGTTGGAAGAAACGGGTTGTTCCCCTAATTCCAAGGCAGGTGGGTGGCTGGGCAGCCAGCGCAAGGCACCGTACGCACCGGGCCGCGTCCCTGCAGCCCGTGACAGCTACCGGGCCCTCCGCCTCCGAGGTGCTGCAGGCGCGGTGGCTTTGCGCGCGTCGCGGCCGGCGGTTTGCAGGCGCTCCAAGGCAAACGGTTTGGAAGCGCTTGAGGAGGGCTCTCTCGCTTTAGACTTGAACTGGGAGGGGAAGCCGCGTTTCCACGTGCGCAGAGCACAGCCCTTCACATTGCAACGATGCCCGCAGCAGCGGCGCACTCGGCGGAGAGCAGAGCCGAGCGTGCCGTGCGTACCTGCTCTGCACCTTTGCTGTCGGGTAACGTGCCCTAAACATCACCGAGTGGACTGCGTTAGAAGCTCTCCATCCTGCACGCCAAGGAGTCTCCGGCCTGTCCGCTGAGACCGTCACTTGGCTGGTGGGGCCGGCTGGCCACAGAGGCTGAAGGCAGGACCAAGTCATTTGGTATGTCAAACATCATTAATTTCATCTGCTAATGATATTAGCCTCTTCTGTATCAAAGCTGGAGCATCTGGTTTGAGTGCAGTGTCACCAAGTCTGAGATCAGATGTGCCATACTGGTACGAGTGGTGGCCAAAAATCAAATCCAGTCTGAGAATGTGGCCAAACTTCACAGCCAAATTTTAAGCTCATCAGAAAAAAGGGATCTGATTTAAATTCTTTATCAAAGGCTGTTGCAAGGATGGAAAAGCAGATGGAATTCGGCAGCTCGAGGAGACTTGCCTGTGTTGTTTTTGTGCTTGCAGGAGTCATAAGCTGGAGGAAAATGTGGAAAGGACGATGCCATTATAATCAATCCGAAAATATTGTATGAATGCCTGTACTGAATTTCTCACAGCCCCCTTAGTGGTGAGTAACGATTGTTCACATGTAAACGGACCGGGGAACGGGCTGCCACGGCACCTTGAGACTGGACTTTAGCAGGATTCCGAAAGCAGATTTGATATTTACACAGAAAATAAGATTAACCAAAGTTTGAAAGGAATATTTTAAAATGTACAGACTACTGCAGGTCCCACTCCCTGCCTTACTGGGGTGGAAATTGGCTAAGATGAAGATTTAGCCAATTGTTAAATACCAAAGGATGGCAAGTCACGACACTGGGAATGCATTATCTTGAAAGTGCTTCCAGCAGCGTTTCTTATGTCTTCTCAGTAATAGCTGCTACTGGCCCCTAACGGAATCAGGGAAAGGGATTAATTTTTGATTACTGGCCTGAGCGTGGGAGCACCTCTGCCTGTTAGGATGCTCCTTGCTACAAGGCATAATTTCTATGGGAAGCAGCACAAGTTGCTGGTACAGAAGCGGTTATCACTGATTGCAAACTTTTCTGTGAAACAACAGCTGAGCTGCGAGTTTTTAACCAAGCCCTGAACCTAGTCAAATTTTGCATGATTTCAAGCTGTCCTTGGATATTTAGTGCATCCCCTCATGTGCCGTTATGAATCTTTTATTACCTGCTCTAGTCCGAGTTGACCTCTAATGATACAGCAGAATTATTGTATTAGTGCGCTTCCCCGCGGCAGCGGAGCGCCGCACTGGGCTGTAGCGGAGCCCCTGGCTTTGCCTGAAGTGCCAGGTGTCCCCTGAAACGTGTCCCGAGACACGGGGAGCTTCCCTGCCTGCAGCCCGGCGCTTCGGCGTATCCGTGTCGGAGGCCTGAAGTGACACAAGCCGGCGCGGTGTGATGCGGTGGCTGAGGCCTGGCCTCAGACCCACGAGGCTGGTGTGGCTGGTGGCTGCCCCACGGCGGGGCTGGTGCCCCGGCAGGGCTGAGCGGCGGCGGGGAAGGTCCCGCTGTGCGGAGAGTGGCTCGGTGCCGCTGCGCATCCCTGTGCTGCAGAGCTGCTGCCGGCTCCTCGTGCTGCTCCGCTCCTCCGGCGTGCTGCGTACACATTTCTGAGCTCCTTTGCTGTCAGCTGAGGGAGGTTTTGCAAAGCAACAGGCAAAAGGTGTGGGAGGCAAGAGCAGGAGTGCTAATTTGCCCCTGCGTCCCCCTGCTGAGCTGAGACAGGGGTAGAAGTAGCCAAGCAACAGCAAACTCTCCCAGAGGCAGAGCTCGTCTGTCCGCTTTATTGCTGCTTTGCCCACAGTAGTTTAACCTCCCGTAAAGTCAATTGGTTGGCAAGGATTTGAATGTTGGTCTGGGCCTGCACCTTTAGCGCCTCCAGCTGCGTCATTTCCAGGAGAATGACTGGAAAACTGTATTGAGATAAATGACAAAATCAAAAGGCTTCTGCATTTGTGCAGGCAGGGGGACAAATCCTGACTCCGTTCAGCGAAGCAGCAAAAACGCAGGCATCTCCAAGCACCGTTCTGCCACTGCTCGAGCTTCAACGCAGCTCAAGGGCAGGGGACGGGGAGGCTACTGAAAAAAATGCCACCCCTTGGCCCGAAAACGTCCATCACAGCAGAGTTTGCAAGAGGTTTGGTCTGAGCGGGATGGCTGGCAGAAGAGAAGAATGCTGGCAGCTACAAGTGCCTTGTCTGGACCAGGGCTCCCATCACAGCGCTCTGCCCCGAGCGGGCCCGGCTAGCAGCGCTGGGAAGTTTTAATGGAAAAGGCGGGTGGAGGCACGCGGCGCTCGCAGAAGCCCTCTAGCCCCAGAGTGAGGTAATCTGGGCGGCCAGCTGGGAGTATGAAGTTGCACTGATGCTCACTACGTAGAGAGATATGCGAGTCTGACATCCTACTCCTGCCTCCACTTCCATACGGCTTGGTAATGATGTGTTCTCCTTAGAGGGTAAGCAGATCCTTCCCAATCATGTTTCAGGGCTGAGACCTTCGTCTGAACGGGGCATCTTGGTCTGAAATCTTGAAATTGGGTTTGTAGGACTTGGGGAGAGAGGCTACCTCATCAGCAGGGGTTTTCATTTGCCTGGGGTTGCTTTCTGCTGGCAGGGCGCGGGACCCCGTTACTCACTACTCAGGTCTAGGAGAGAAAATGAACCATTTCAGGAACCCTGGAAGAAGCGTTCTTGTAATTCCCACGCGGTTCCCCAGGGAATGCGGGCAAAGGACTTCCCCGAGGTGCACCCTCGGTGGGCAGGCAAAGTCAGTTACTTGATATGCAAACGGTTATTCTTAAGTATCGGACTTGTTGATTCAGAGATGCACGTAAATTACAGCCTGCATGTCCGCTTGCAGGATGAAAAATGTTTTGTTCTAATAATAAATACTGAATCTCTGCTGTTTCCATTTACATAACACACATGACACAATGTGTAAATCCTTGACAATATTTTTTCAGAATTCAGCAGCTTGTTTTTCTGCAAACATAAACATTTATTTTTGGTGTTAATAATTAATAATATGCCACATGCCCATAATAAATGCAAAATCTAATCTTGTATAGACATAAATGTGTCTGCCAAAGTGGTCTTTCTGTGCTGTGAATGACTTTCACAAAGTAGTAGCGTGCATTCTATTTTCAATCACTGGTGATTTGTTTTGTGAACAGATATGTCATTAAACTAAATGTTTTCCTTTGAAAATAACAAATACTTCACACATTTTTTTTTCCAAAGAAAAATAGTCGATAATTATTAAAAAAGGGGAAGCGGCTAATATCAAACTCTTTGCAGCTGTATCCAAAGCAAAATGTAGATAGGCATGTGGAAAACCCCAGCAACGAAGGAAAGGGAATGTGAGATATGAGAGCATCGGCCCTCATCTCCCCAGGGGAAGGAAGGGAATGACCTCCTTGGGGTCAAAGTCACTCCTGCCGTTGGGCAGAGAATGACTCTACGTGGTGCAGAACGAGGTACCGGAGCAGTGCAGCGTCGCAGATC
Organism: Phalacrocorax carbo; assembly: GCF_963921805.1. Taxonomy (NCBI): domain Eukaryota; kingdom Metazoa; phylum Chordata; class Aves; order Suliformes; family Phalacrocoracidae; genus Phalacrocorax; species Phalacrocorax carbo. The sequence goes on along the minus strand of NC_087518.1, from coordinate 63,117,726 downwards.
GAGGTACACCCTTCCCTCACCTATTGATTCCTCTCTTCAGAGCCCAGTATTTTTAGGTTTCATCATTTCCTAGAAACCAGCAGTAGCTGAGAAACCTCCTGAGAAAGCCTCTGGGTTGTGTTGCTCTTGACGGCCGTCCCACCCGGCAGCCGGCGGTGCGGCTGCGCTCAGTTACGCCGTGACTGCCCTTCCCGACGGCGTTAGCACAGCTGGCGGCAGCCGCCGCGCTGAAGGCCGTGGCTGTGCTCCTGAGCCCTGCTTAACAAATTGCATTGTATTTTAACACCGATTTCTGGTACAAGATGGAACGTAGGTTGTGTAGTCATCAGCGAAGCCATGTGTGACCGTGGTTCGCTAAACTGCACTGGGAATTGCCACCTTTCCAGAGCGGGCTGAGCCGACTCGTTGGGACCAGAGGACACCAGAGGAGTAACAGAAAGTGAGATGTTTTATCAGCCTGTTTGGCAAAGACTTCATGGTTTCTATATTTGTTCTGCTTTATTCATACTATTCCAACCAATTGGTAACCCTCTCTTTAAGTAACTCTCGTCTTTATTGGAGGTTTAACTGTTCAGGTCATCGGTTGTGGTTAGCCGCGTGGATGACGTGAGGGTCCTCAAAAATTGGTCAAACCTTCCAGAAAAAGTAAACCTTAATATTCCAGCATGAAATAAGAAAGGAGATGAAAGAGATTTATCTGAAGCATTTTCCTGCTATCGTTATGCATTCTGTAGAAGACAAAGATCATAGAAGTCCAACTGCTCTTCATGGGCCAACGCTCCTTAATCAAATGAAAATAGGGTGCCCTACTAGGGGTGGGTTCAGAGTAACTGGGCTGGGCCGACTCGGCCACTCCTACACTGACAAACTCCCTGAATGGCATTCTCCAAGGTGCTTTGGAGGAAGCTTTTCAAAACTCCCAATTTTCTGAATTTCTCTCTGCTCCGTTCGCCTTGTGCTTGGGCACTCTTTCTGCTGGAAGCCCCCAGGCAAGCAGAGCTTCATGGAGGCTCGCGCCGCTGTAACGGAGCCGGGTCCTGGGGGAGCCTCCTCACTGGCAAGGGGGACCATAGGTTACAGCCGTCAATACAATTGATCAAAAACACGCACAGCAAAGGTTTCTTTGCATTTTCAAAAAGGCTTTTAAGAATGAAACGTTCCATAGAAATGGCCAGCACCGATGGCAGCTTCGGCTATTTTTCAAACATAATTATAAGCATAATATGTTTTAAAAAAGGAATAGATTATTTGTCCAAAAATACTGAACCTGTTTTCGAAATGGAGGTTCCATCTTTTAATTCAGTACTTTGAAAATTTCACATGTGCTTGTTTTTTTTAGCAGCTAGACTTGTCAGGTCTTGGAGTCGGGGACTGCTTCTTACGCTTGTGTACAGAACCTAACACTGCTCTCATCTGAGTGATGCGTCTAAGGTTGGACTTGCTGCATATGATACACACAGTAATTAACAGTAATTCATCATCTGTTGTCAGACATCTTCTAGCTGTTAATACTGTCCTGAACATCTTTCCCTTTCAAAAATAGATTTTTAAAGACGGGTGGCTGTCACAGTACGTACGTGACAGCTAGCTGAAACAGCCAGCCGCTCCCAGTTCAGGTCCCAAATGGAGCTTGGTGCTCGGGTACAATGGCGATTACGTTGCTGTGTAAAAGAGCCGGCTACAGCCTGTTCCCTCCACAGGGCAAAAGGCACGTATTGAGAACTGCCAGTTATCTGCCCAATCCCGCATGCTTCCTTACACAAATACGGACATTGCGTAGCACCAGTTTGAGTCAGCCCAATATTTTAATATTGAATAGAAACACCCCAGGGATTATTTTCATTGTTCTATTGTTGATGAATTTCTTTCCTAGAGGAAAAGCGTGATTTAACACGCAGGAGTGAATTACAGTAGCGCGCTGACGTGCTCTGACCCAAGAACAATGGGCAGAGATAGTATTTGAAATTATCTTATCCCTCCCAATAGAAAGGAGAAATAAGTATACAGAAGCATTTCCTACTCGAAAACCTGGAGTACAAGGAGGCATTTTTGGATGCTCGTTTGATAGGAGTGTGGAACTCCTGGAGAGAGGAGGAGGGAAAACTCGGCCAGTTTTCATATGGCTGAACCACACGTTGTCAGGTCACCATTAGTTTTGATTTGTGGTATACCGTTACAAACCAGTGAAGGGCAGCACTAACCAACTGTTTTAGGTAACTAGAACGATCACTAATTATGTTTTCAAGTTTAAAATGATGTAAGCATTAATTGTTCAACTGGATTTGCTGTGAAACTGGGTGCGTTGCTGTACTACTGCAGAACAGTAACTTCAAGAGCACTCGGTAACGGTCAGAGCAGCTGCAGATTAACAGCTTGCTTGTAACGGGTTTTAGGAACGGGCAGTTCTTTTATTGAAAAGCTGAATCTCTTGCTAAGGGTATGGTCAGTTCAATTGCTTTATGAGGTTATGGCATAGGATCCACACAGCAAAACAGGTTTTAGCAGACCGAATTATGATTTGTATCAGAAATCCGTAAACGATAACACAGATATTTTTGTAGTTCAAAACACTGGAGGCATGCTTTCCTACACAAATTGGTACAAGAGATTAGTTCATTTACTTCTGAAGTTTCCTTCATTTTTTAAAATAGGAAATAATGATTTGTATGTCAAATAAACTCATATTTATACTCGATATAACAGGATATGGAAAGAACTTTCATTGGCAATTTTATTTTTTTCCTCATGTCTGAAAATTCAGCCGTAAACTTGTACAAACTCTTTCAAAATACTGTCTTATTTACTGTGGTGTTTGGGAGGGAATAAATTGAAAGGTGGTCTACTATTTAGTCCCATTTTATATGTCCTATGCCCATGCGCACATTTAAAAATGACTTTAACAACCTTTTTCTTTCCCCCCAAAATTAATATCTTGACTTTCCACAGGAAGCTACGTTATACTATAAGTTCACGCAAACAATAGTTCATCTATTTACTTGTAAAAACAGAGCTATACATCATTCTAAATTTGAAGGATTTGTCATGGCTGTGAAAAACAGATGAATCAGTCCTGTTAGATGATTAACCGAATGCCCTGTAAACAGAGATCTTCACTGCGATTTTATAGTAGAGAAAGGTCTCTCCGTGTATATTCGAACAGCTACCAGCAACGTTCATTTGTGGCATTGTCCCGGTTTACAGAGGAAATAATTATTTTAACACTAGGGGTACTTTAGCGCTAAAGAGAACATGTCTTGGCTCAGCTCACAAATGCCAGCGTGCGCGCGTGCAGCCTTACTGTCTCCTTCCCATCCACGCCGCCGGCCGCCCAGCCCGTCCGCCGTGGGGTGCGCAGGCCCGGCGTGGTGCCCAGGGCTGAAGAGAGACGGAGAAAAGTGGCTGGGCTCTCCAGGAGCAGCTGAGAGCGGAGTGCCGCCCGCTGGCCCTTTGGGCGGTAGGCTGCAGATTAGCTTCTTAGACACATGGCAAAGATTAGCGTAAAGCCCAGCCGCCGGGCGAGCGCTCGCCCCTTAGTGCAAAAGCGTCTCCTTTAACCTCGGAAGTTTTGGTGCGTGATATATGTATGAGCAGCCACTGCCTTTGCCTCCCCTGTGAGCAAAATGAGAGTTTGTGAGAAAAGTTTTAAACGGTTGCTAGAGTTAACAGAAATTCCTGCTTTATCTGAAATTATTTTTGTTGTTGTTTCATCCACCCTGAATATTTGAAGTACTAACGTGAATTCAGATTGTGCTACTTACTGTGTACTCGCAATGTTTTCCATGATGGGAACACTCTAGGCTTCTTTAAAGACAGCTTTCTGGCATGCAGCTGGCCTTCCTGCCAAAAAAGGGGCCCGGGAGGTGGAGAACAGGGCAGGAATAGCACCCATGGCACTTTGGGTACAGAAACGTAGGCGTTTGGTGAGTTACCTCGGCTCCCTCGTGCGAGGGGACGAGATAGGCAGGGATTCGTCCCACGGGAGAGATCTCGCTAAGGGAGGTTTAATTACAGAGCGGACCCAGCTGGGAGCCTTAAGGCTTGGGGTGGGCGCCAGGTGAGCCACCCCCGGGCACTGTCTGCACCCCCGGGGCGGCTCTGCGCCACCGCTTTTGAGAGAGGGGCTGGTTTTATTTCCTCGCCCTCCCTTTCACGCGGACGTGTGAGTCCTTCCGCCTTGCGGGGTTGGAGGCAGGTTGTCGGTGCCAAGAGGACTCGAGCTGTTTTCTTTCTCTAGCAGGCTTGTGTACTCACTAAGCATAAATATCAGGATTTTCACATCCCTATAGTCAACATGTATTTATATTTTAAATTTCACCTGCATTGCAAGACATTTATTACTATATTTAATGTGCAAGACTGTCCAATTAATTAATGAAAAATTCCCCTTCTCTTTTTAAGGGATTAAAATTGTATTTTATGGGATGTGTCTGGGACACGGGTTACAAATTAAAATGGCGACATTTGCTGCAATGATGGTTTTTATGTCGGAGAACCAGACCGATAGATCAGATTATAGAAAAGATGAGTGAATCAACAAATACATAAATGATTAAAAGCTTAAGCTGGCGCTGAAGTTTATGTTTACTCTGGTATGTAAAACAGCTATTGATCTGGAGTTAGATGAGTAATATTTACAAATTTATTCCCGAATACGTCACTATTGTTGTGTTCTCTTGCACCAAGCGCCTGCCGGGTTACCCAGGTAGGCCCCTGGCACTTCAGCCTGAACAGCGGTTGCCCGAGCTGCTGCGGTCGCGCAGGCACGTTGAGGAGCTCTGCTTCGAGCTTTGGTAGGGCTTCCACTTAAAGGAAAAGGAAAAGAGCAGGAGGGAAAATGTTTCCGCCAGGTGAAACCCCACCGTACCGGTGCCTCGGCTCGCCAGCGGCGGCGTGTGCAGGCAGGCCGAGAGCCGGCGGGGCGTCCGGGCAGGGACGGGGCTGCCGCGTCCCCACGGCCCTGCTGGGGCTCTCGGCCGCGCCGCCTCCCTGGCACAGGGTGGCCCTTCGGAGCAAGGGCAGCGGAGCGGGGAGGGCCGAGGAGCAAAGGCTGCATGAATGCGGCTCTGAACAAGAGCCGGAGGAGAGAGAAGGCAGGAGGAGGTCAGACCCATCTAAAGCACGGACCCACGTCAGCTCATGAGCTCGGGCTGCAGGGCGGCGCGTCCCTGGAGGTTTCTTTTGTTTGCTCTCAGAGATCTGTGTTTCTCCAGGGCTTTTAAGAGTAAGGTTTCTGTGGGTAAGCTTTTTTTTTTTTTCCCTAACCCCTTGTTCCTCATTTTCTTGACACATCCTTTGAAAAGGCATTGTATTAGACATCACACACGGTTGTGACCTTGATGCTGCTGGGGCCGGGCACTTGCGTGCCCTCCCCTCCTCTGAGATCGGACCTTCTGAGGGGCCCAAGGACTGATTTCAGGACCTGAGAGGATGGGTACTTCCTGTACCATGCTCCAAAAAGGCACGCACCGAGAACACGGTGAACCTGGAGGTGTCTCGTAAAGTATCTTCTTATAAAATAGAGCTTACAATAGACAAGTAACTCCAGAAGAGCAGAACTGGCTCAAGCTGAACCCGGGGTTTGTTAAGAGCAGAAAGCTGGGCAGTGGATATGGCCTGCTGGGAAAAGAGAAAGCTCAAAGGATCTCCAAAGGCAAATACTTTAACAGAATTAATTATTCTCTGACTTATGCACAAACACAGGAAAAGGATTAGAAAGAGAAGTTTCTGAAATCAGAAGTTGAATGCCAAGGGGATGCACCTGGCGTCCGTCTCTGGTGGATGCTAAAGCTGTAACTGCTTTCAGCAGGGGCAGGGCGCAGATCTGGCTCTTCCGAGGACGCCTGCAACATGTCTGTCGGGCCTTCTACCCTCTTTGGGTCTTTGATTTCAGCAGCTTTGTTTGCGGATCTGGGGCTGGGTTCACAGGGTCTGGGAACTGGGCAGGCAGGATTTGACGTTAGCGTCTGCCATACTGGAGAACCCAGCCACTGGGTCCCAGTCCTGCCCAGCATTTCACCAGATCGGAATCGACGTCAGCTGTAACTTTAAGTATTGGCCACGTGTATCCTGCTGAGTGTCCAGTTCGCAGTGCCCCTCTTTATTTTTTCCTAAACAGAAAAATGGTAGTTAAAATTATATGAGGAAGATACAGTTGGATGTTGAGGCATCGGAGCACGAAGAGCGTAGCCAACCTGCGTAAGAACATAAACTAAAGCACTTGTTCTCATTTTTCATAATCTTCACCTGACGGCTGAAACCACAGATCATATCCAGAATGAGAGACGTTGTGTGCTTGACTAATATATATGGCAACATTTAAAGATGTATTATTTACAGAGTCATAAATGTATTATTTTACATTTGTGGCTATTTGGTGGCATGGATCTGAACGATGTTTTTAAGGGAAATAAAACCATGCTGCTCTGACTGGAATCTGAAGTGACCCTGTCGGAACAACCCATGGCGGGCACCAACAGCAGGCAAAGAGGGGCAGGGGAGACAGGGAGCCAGCGGGAAGAGTGTGCTAAATCCTCCTGTGAGAGTCGAGGCAGTACAGCTTATAACTGCAGATGCTGAAGCTTGTAGGTAGCTCTACTTAGGGGAATAATTTCATATTACTTCTTAAGGGTTCTTTTGTCTTTGTAATTGCATTGTCTTGTAAATAACTCTGCAGGATATCTTACCAAACAGAAAACACAAAATCCTTTACAATAGGGAATTGCAATATTTAGAGTCGTGCCTTGTCCCAGGTTGTTGCCTGAACACCCATTTACTTCTGAGAAGGTTGGCCCAGCTGCCCTGAAATAGCTGCTTACTTCACGCAGATTCTTATTAAAAAATTCTATTAAAATTGGGTTCTGAACTAGGGTTTGGGTTTTTTTAAAGGTCTTGTTTTGCTCAGCCCAGCAATCTGAGAGTTCAAGAGATAAGCATTTCTCAACACGAACAACCTGAAATGGGTTTCAAAAGAAGGCCATTAGAAACATTGTTTTCTAATACATTTCACAGTTTATTGATGCTGAGTAGTGCAAAAAATTATGAAGAAATACATCTAGAGCCATTTTGTCACTGGACCATCACAGAAAGTGTGATTAGTCTCATAATGAATAATAAACAATGTGCAGCTGGAACTGCAGGGAGGCAGCGCGTGCGTGACTGCAGCAGCGGTCTCGGGGGCTAATTGTGGGCGGCCAGGTCCTCTCCCCTCCCCCAAACGCAGAAATGAGCATTTAGCGGCACGAACAACTGATGTTCTTTCGTACACGGGCTGCTAAGAGGGTATGGGAAGTGAATTGAGATGTGTGTCAAAAATGACACTAACGTGGAGAGCCTATTCCCTTGCCGTGGTGCTCTCTAGGATAACTTGTGTGCGGTTGTCTCACCGCAGCTGTGGTCTTATCATTATCGCCGTCAGATGCAGCCGCGTGCTTGTTTCTGCATCCTTTTATTCACAGCAAATGAAAACCAGAAGGTCCATTTCAGCTGTGTGCATGCTCTCCGGTCGATCCAAGAACTTCATCTGCTTTCCCCTCCAGATAGGCTGCTTCGCTCCCATCTGCCACGCAGACCTCTGAAGTGTCGTGGGAATTGCTTAAGCAACGTTGGTGCATCAGATAGGAGAGAGGCATTTACTGTGGAAAAGATAAAGAACTCTCCTTCCTTTTTAACAGTTTTGAATCAATTGGTTAATAGATGGCTAGTGGTTCAGGTAGCTTGACGGCTCCTTGGCGGCTCCCTGAGAATTCAGGAACCCTTGGATGGCGGTATTGCTCCACAGTGACGTAATATCGTGACATCATCCTCTGCCACAGTGGTTGTTAGCAGGAGGACACCATTAATCCAGCAGCCTGGGGGTTGCTGCAGAAGCTATTCTAGCTTTGCCCTGGCAGATACTGAAAAGAACAAGGGTACCAGTAGGACGAAGTTCTTGGCAATGCCATCTTTGCTCCACCCGGTATGGTATATTAACCACACCTCAGTCATCCGGCTGTATCTGCACCCCTCGGCCCGATTTCCAATTACTGGAACCAGCCACTCTCCATATGCATTTTAGAAATTAGTCTCTGATTATTAAATCATGACTGCATGTTAACAACCATTATTTTTATAAACCCACTGCAGACTCCCATGCATTATAAATAAATTGTATTAACTCCAGTTCATATCAAATATTTATAAATATTATGGAAAGGGCTCACTTTCTGTGCATAGTTATTAGACATTTTAGATTATAGAAGATTGCAAATGGTCAATTATGTGAAATTATGAGAATACAGACTTAAAATTAGGCTCATAATCCTACGACAAGAGAGAGACACACAAAACCAAGATTCCAACTGGATTCAAGAAGAGTGACATGCTTTATGTTTCTTAATTATCTTTATTTCCCTGTAGTATTGCTATTGCCAGAGCTCAATTTACTACGTGCCAATGAAAGAGTAATAAGTTGCAGAGACACTCCTATATCAGATGAGATAGTTTCACTCTCCTGTGTTGTCAGAACATAAACCCATAGAGGACAGATGATTTTAGCTCTACTGTGTTCCACTCGGAGCAATTTTGGAGTTTGGGCAGAATTCAGTTGTAAAGTAAACTGTTCCTACCAAAAACCCTGCTGGAGATGGGCAGTGAGGCTGTTGATGTCACTGAATGTTAAGCAGCTAGTAGGAACTACAGATCTAAATATTTTTGTAAATCTAGGTCATAACTCCTCACTGAATCTCTGAAAATATCCCCTAGTGTGGTAATAAAAACCAGAAGCCAGAGCAGGAGCACTGAGGCTGCCGGTTCGCCGTGCTCTGGTTTATAGAGTAGGGAAGGTCGTGGCTGAGTGACAGCTAGGACTTCTGAAAAATACTTGTCCAGGTTCCACTGGACCCGAAGGAAACCATCTTCGCTTCTCTGGGAGAACCTGGGAAGACCCGTGACAAGTACCTCTGAAACCCTCAGCCCGGTGGTCCAAGCCGGCCTGCGTACGGCTGCCCGTCACTTTGCCCACCAGGGAGCAGAAGCCTTTGAGAAGTTTTACCTTTTTGGTTTGGTAAGGAAGCTCTTCCAAGAGGACTCGGTATGGTCTTGTACATAAACACGATAAACCTGTTTACCCAACCTCCTCTCTTCCGCAGCCGCCTTCTAACTAAATCTAGGTTATGTCCCTAGTTAGAAAATTTAATTAATAAATAAGTTAAATGTTTGTACAGCACCTTGAAGCTGTAAAGTGCTGTATAAACCCCGAGTTCTAGCAAGTCTTTCAATTATGATACAGCATGTTTTTACAAATATGTTTGATGTCCTCAGAACATTTGGGCGAAGTGGAGCATATTTCCTGTTGAGAATAGACTTTGCTGGTTGGAAACCATGCCTTATGAAATGCATACTGCTGTCACAGCGTCCAGCTCAGGAAAATAACAACATAAAGAAACATAAGTTGCAGCATTAAAACTGCGTTTTCTAAGTATTTGGAAGCAGGAGTAAAATATTTCAAAGAATCCCCTCTTCCTTGTTTAATTGGAATCGTGTTGCTTTGCTGATTATAGGAGCACCTGCAGGTTTTATTATAGTGGTGTTGCATTTGGCTGTAGTTAGTGGTCTCACTGTTTTCATAATCTATTTTTATGAGTTTATCATTTGGACATTTTAAAATGGAAACATAATGAAAATCATAATAGAATTAGGAAGCTTTTCTCTAGAAGAACAGTTTTCTCCACAGCCTGCTCCTACCAGTACCGTTTTTCTCATCGTAGTTAAGTGGAGGAGGGCGCTGGCTTTGGGAGCGCCAGGCCTTGCTGTGAGCTGCAGGGCTGCAGCCGGGGGAAGGCTTGCTCTGAACCGGGCTTGCCGTCACGGCGGTTGCAGGGGAGGTGCAACAAGGTGCATGATAAGACTAAGAGAAAATGTAGTCTAAGCCAGAGTCCTCTTCTATTTTGCACACTTAAGGCCATGACTTCTCCCTGCGTATACCAGGCTGTACTTTATTACCATAAGCTTTCTGAGACCTGCAGTATTTTAGCATTCTGATTCTCGAGTGTTGAAGCTGTCAAGCGGTGCTTCAACAAGCAGAATCTATTTTTTCCAGGGAAATATTTCACATCATTACAATGCTTTTCAACTCCAACTAAGGATAGTTTATGAACTACGATGTCACTGCTAATGCCAGTGAAGAGGTCACATTTTGCTGCGATGGAGAAGAAAAATGGTGCCTAAGGACACTGGAGAATGCACGTACATTTTGGGAGAAGAGCTGCTAGACTTCTAACAGCCATGTCAGAATTCATATGCTTGTAATTGGAAACTGATACTGGATAATTAAGCCGTGCCAACAGATAGCCTCAAAGATATGCTACCAAGGATACAGCATGCTATTCATGGCATTAAAAAGCTTTAAGGTAGAAAGCTCTCAATTGCTCACCATTAGGCTGGCTGTGCTGCCACGGAAGCCAAAAGCAGGACTCCTGTCAGCCTCCATGGGAACCGTGCTGCACTGCTGACACGTGCGTCAGATAATTTCATCATTAATTGCATGACCAAATATCGTAATTGTAAATCTGACTCAGCCTTACTCATCAGTAGCATATTAAAAGTATAGATAGGCAAAGAGCAACTCTTCTTGCAATGACTATCAAGCCTTCAGCATTACGGGGTTTTTTTTGCCAGCTGAAATTAAAGTTGCGAGGAGACAGAGAAAACCCCAATCAGAATAGCGGTCTGATAAGAAATAGCTGCTTATGCAGTGATTAAGGAGTCACCTAAGTGGTGGTTAAGAGAATAATTCCACGAACCTGAGCGTCGCTCTCCCCCCACTCCCTGGGAGCCACTGTGCTCTAGCAGAAGTAATAAATCACAGCGGGAAGGGCTGCAAAAGGCTGCCCGGGTCCCCCGCAGGGTCCCTGGGTGCCCGCGCCACCACGCCTCCCCTGCCGCGGGGCCGGGGGCTGCGCCCATGCTGCACAGCCGCCTTCCCTGGCGAGGGCTAGCCTGCCCCAAACTCTCCTTTTGCAGCTTCGTGATCTCTTGTCACGGCGCTTTCAGAGCCCGGGATGAATCCCCATCTTTTACGTCAGCTGTTACCCTGAGAAGCGTTCCTGAGTGGTGCTCGGGTCCCCGGGAGCTTCCCCTTCCAGGCCACGGCCATGCGCTTCCTGCTGTTGCTCTTCGCAAGCCAAAGGCAGGTTTTTTTCTGCTGTTCTTGCTTTTAGCTCTGTTTTCTCTGATATTTTCTATCCTATGGAAATGAGATGACAGGCAGAACTACAGATGGAATTAACTGAGCAATCCTCAAATTCATTATTCCAGACTTCTACCGATGTTTTGCATATCTGAAAGCTGGTAATGATTTTTCTGTGGATAATTTATCATCAGGGCAACCTTTTCTTGTCTCACCTTTTCCCCTATCTTATCAATCGAGACAAAGCCCGTAGAACAGAAACATCCTCCACTTCTCTGCCTAATGCTGTACCAAGACCTGCTCGCTCCGCTGCCTGGGAGCCCACACCCACAGCACCGCTCTGCATCGTTGGACTTCCCTTAACGATCTCACGGGTTCTGTATTAAATACATGAGATGGTACTGCAGGCAGGATGAGCTGTCTTCAGTATACGCTTTTTGCTCCCATAGCACAGAGGCCGAGGGAGCGGGCTGCTCGGCTTTAGCCTACTCCTGCCAACCTGGACCCCCAGCACTCTGCCACAGCTTCACCGCCGCACAGGACTTCTGCTTAGCCAAGCGCGTGTTCATCCCATACCTGCCCAACTGCCTCAGCGCCTGATATTCTGTTTACTTCAAATCTTGTTTTGCAGATTAATTTTTTGATGTGTCAGTTGGGTGTAGAAGCTTCTTTTCCTGTGGGTGTTTCAGCGGAGGTAGCCCATCAGCGCAGGCTCCCTGGTCCCGCATGACCTCGAAGGACTTCTTGTCCACGGGAACTTCAAATCACTATTTAAGCTGATTAGTAAAGAGCATTTACTATAGATATTAAAATCCTGAACACTTAAGAGACCTTCGCACTGCGTAAGCTATTGTGCAGCATCTACGCTCTTTGTCTTTTTTTCTGAGAGAGTCGTGTAAGTCTTGTAATTTCAGTTCTCACCAGGAGCAATTTCCAGTGTTGGTCAAATGATTTCTGGTGACCCGAACTGTATTTTTGGTGTATGCAACCTCCTTCTTGAGAATGACCGGGAATCCTGATACAGAGCTGGGAGGCTGCCGTGGTTGGTTGCCAAGCACCGAGCTTCTTCCCCCACCAGGCTGGCCGGCTGGGCAGAGTTGGAGCTAGCATCTAACGTATCTGCCTGGTTTGATGGGGAAGTGACGGATGGGCACGGTGTGGCTCCTTCCCATGTTCCTTTTTCTTTTTCATACTTTACTGGGTGCAAGCCTGTACTCATTTACACAAATGTAATAGTACTAATGTCCATTGGATTATATGGTTAAAACTGAGCAGAATTGAATTTACTATATTTTGTTTAGTTAAATGCAATTTCTTATTACAAAGCGGTGGTTCCTTTGATACTCTCTGCATTCTTTGTAGCACATGTGCGCTTTAAAGAAGTGCACGGTCTATATTGAGACCATACTAACTGGCATGAGGGTTTCCAGAGCAATTGCTTCAACTGAAATCTACAGTAAATAGAAGAATAAAACCCCAGGTAAATATTGGTAGCTTTATAGCTCCCCATAGCACAAGAGGGAGTGCTGCAGGAAAGCAGTCAATTTCTGTAAAAGCTTTATTTTTCAGCGCTGGTTTTCCAGCGGATGTAACAATCTGGAACCAAAAATGCAGAAAAATACTTGCTTTCACGTAAGCGTAATGCTGTCTCGGGCACGCTTGTCCGAGGGCCCGACCAAGAAGCGGCCAGCGCGCCGTGTAAGAGATGCCCAAGCCCTGTCAGGCCGGCTGAGGTGAGGCCCCGGCACGTGAGGCTGTGCGGTGTGCGACCCCCTGCCCGGCCCAGCCCAGGGGCCGCGTCCACGGCGCGGCGGGCTGGAGCCCCGCGGGGGGCGGAGGGGATCTCCGCCTCTTCCAGGGGTGAACGCTGTCTCTCTTCCTGCCCCTTTGAGTTGTCCCGTCTAATGGATCTTCACAACCTTCCTGCGCCTGGTTCCAGTTCTAGCTCGCCAGCTTTATTCTTCTGTCACTACGAAACACGGGTATAGACAGAGAATATTCCCCAACAAAGTGCATGAAGAGACTTGTGCTTCCCAGTACTTATTAACATATTATCTGGATGTGACTTCATTAGGAGTTCTAGTACAAATGTGCATTAAAATACATGAATAATTTAGCTGTTCAAATAGTCTTAATTAACAAAATTAACAATATCCCTTTCACCAACCAGTGGAAGAAAGGAATCAAACGTGGGCGAGTGAAGTTGTTTTATTTTGATGAGAAGTATGAATTGCACTTTCTTAAACTGGAATGCTTCCCGTTCCCCACCCCACCCTGACATCTGGAGTGCAGGGCCAGGAGGAGCGCGAGGTCGGCCACTCAGGCCTTCTCTTTCTGTTAGACCATTCAGTCTCTCCCTGTTTGCCATCAGGCTCCATAACTCACTGAACTCATAATTAAAAATATGTTCTTAATTTTGAGTTTGAATGAATCTGCCTTTAGCTTTCAGCCCTTGCTTCTCGTTATGCTTTTTCCTGCTAGATTAAAGATCCCTTTAAAGTGCCTGTATTTTCTCCCCACAAGGTGCTTATCTGCTGTAATCAACTCACCACTCAATCTTCTTCTTGATAAGATAAATAGATTGAGCTGTTCAGGTCTCTCACTGTAAGGTATTTCCTCCAGCCTAAAATAATGTATGTGAACCTCTTCTGCACATTCCTCAAATTTTTTTTTTAACATCCTCAGCCTTACACGCTTCTCATATCTAAAAGGAGCAATCTACCACAAAAATTGCTTTTTTTTTTTTTCCCTTAAGGAACCATCATCATACAATGACCCTATGCAAGCCTCAAAATAACAAGAACTGGATTTCTTTTGACAGCATTCATTTATTAGGCAGCAAGGCCAGCTGAACGTCTCTGAATCCTGCTGCTTCCCTTTCGCATGAACCAGATTGCAGTGAAATCCTCTGATTCACGGGAGGGGAAGGCAAACAGTGGCGCGCGTCCCCGCGAGGCGCCCGCGCCCGTGTCACAGCCGCTGGCGAGTCGGGCTGGGGATGGGATTGGTGCCGGCCACCGGGACAACGCTGGGGGTCACGCCGTGGCCGGCCCTGCTACGCCAGACCTGGGAGCGTGCTAATACCGTGGCGACTGGCGGGTTTCAAACATACCAACACCAACGAGCAGCAAATACCTTGTGGGTGCGGAGCGCCCTGGGGAGAAAGGCAAGTCGATGAGTGCCGCTGGCACCGCAGCCTTTGGGTTTTCCCGCCGTGCCGGGGAGGGCTGAGAGCAGAAAGAGGCTGCTTCCCCGCTTGCAGGCGTGGCACGGACCCCTTGTTTACCACTCTTGCGATACTCGCTGGTATTGTTGGTAGCGACGTGGTCCGAGATCCAAAAGGCATCAGCCATCGTAAGTGTAAAAGAATAGTGATTTGCCCAGACTTGGTAATTGCCTCACTTTGAAGTAGAGAGTAAGTTGTACATAATTAAAAAGGCAGTTTTAGGGCTAGTAAAAAGGGTAGAAGAATAAAAGACATACTAATTAAGTTTCTCTCTAATCTATATACCTGGTGGAATCAAACTGCCTGTTAGCAGTCAGAGCGAATTGCGGTGAGTCCCCCTGATGCTGTCGCACGGAACCTGGCTTTTCTGCTGTCCGTACCCGCAAAGCTCCGCGTGAGCGCAGGGCAGCTGCCCGCCAAGGCTTCACCGCGTGGCCAGGGCCTAAATAACGAGTCGTTCCTGCACTCTTGTCCAGCGGTGCCGTATGTGGTGAAACGCGCGGCATTCATGCCTCCCGCTGCTGAAGGACCGAGGAGATGATGTGTTGGAATTTCAATAGTCGTCTATGACCGAACAGTCGTGGTTCAATAGTTTTTCATAGTGTTTTAAAAAAGCTATTTAAGAAATTGCTAATACCTCATTTAAAACCTTGATCCTTTTGATGTGATGACAGGGGGGTCAAGCTTGGAGGCGGTGTCACAAGCGGAAAGATATGAATGTTCAGCATATAGAAGTATTCATTAATGACTCATAAGCAAGGATGCCTGGCTACTAATTGGAGATTTTTGTGCAGAAGGATTGTATTTATGGGCTCCATGCAATCTAACTTATTTTCATTCTGCTGCTTGCGAGGCTATCTTTTTGGCAGGAAGAACTCATTAATCAAAATCCTTCCTTTTGGAAATGACAGGGTATTGGGAGGGTGGGGAGGGAGGAGGGCAGGTAGAACAGGTATCTGAAATGCCAGAGAGATGCTGCGCCGATACAGCTCATACCACCAGGCAGTAAAAGGGATGTCAGAAGAGAGGAAAGCCTCTATTCCAGAGCTCCTTATGTCAGTGCATCATTGATGAAACCCAGCTCTGCTTCTGCGTGCGAAATTTGAAGCTACACTTTTATCATCCTTTTATATCTGTTGATTCTTTTTTAAAGCAACGCAGATAAAATCCGGTCTGCTTACCGTCAAAGCATTTGAATTAACATTTTACGTTCTTGGCCGAGGCAGTTTTCTCACGGTCTCATGGTTCTTGTTGGCGTCGGGGTTTGTCAGGGAGCTGCGGAGATCGGGCAGGGCGCCCGGGCCGGGGGCTGCCCGCCCGCGCGGCGGCAGCGCAGCATGGCGAGCGGGCTGCGGAGAGCAGCGGCGGGGCGCGCGGGGCGCCTGGGAACGGGCGGGTGGCTTGGCAAGGTGCAAGGGAAGGCTGCGGGCCTTTCCTTGGCGTGCGTCCCCTCACGCTAAGCCCTCTGCTGCTTTCACGTTTTATTGCTCTTGAGCGAGAAACAGGGGTAGTTTAAACAGACAAAAAAGCTATCTCCACCCTCCTAAAGGACCGAATTATGCATTCTCTGAAACTGTTTTTTTGGCACGGAAAACTTGGTATTTAAGCTCTTTTTGCTTACTCTGTATCATAGGCTAACAGATAGGGATTTCTCATGTCCCTGCTGGCAGAACCACCTTTTATCCTGTTCTAGCAAGGCCAGATTGATCTATTTTTTAAGATAATAAATATGTCATTGACCCTGTCTGCTAGCATACTTTACGAATTCATTAACACTTTCCTATGTTGTATTATTTACTGTCGTATACAGCTATGCAAAGGGATCTCCAGCCATTGTACTGTAAATCACTGATACACAGGCTGAAAGCAGTTGCTAGAACAGCATAGCTCACCTACCACTCGCACGTCAGAGACGTTATTAAAAGCAGTATGATGTGCACAACTTTGGTGGAGGCTGAATTTGTGTCTGTAAAAAAAGGAGACAAAATGGACAGGAATGGTGGCCGCACACCTGAGCAGACCGCCTGCAACGCCAGCACTTTGCAAAGAACATTAGAGAAATCAACTCAGATATCCTTGTGATTAACCAGCTTTTCAAAGTCTAGCGTAAGCTCTTTACTCTTTGGAAGGAAATGCTTCCAAGGAGGATAGAGAATTGTTTTTAATGGAGGTAATCTTCTAATAAATTACTTCTGACCATGGGGAGACTTGGAGGGGCAAGGTAATCCCAGAGTAAAGTTGATTTAACTTCTCCATTATCCTCAGGAAGGCTCTGGGATTGGAGCTTTGAAGAGCTATATGTGACATTTTTAAAGGGTTTCAGCAGAGGCTTAAACTCCTATAATGTTAAATATGTTTTCTGAAGCAATGAGATTCTCCTACCAGGGGCAAGTCATGAGCAGCATTTTTGCGTGTACACTAGAGCAGATGACGCTGGCTTTTTGACAAGGTTACAGGATGCAAAAATACATGGTTTTTTTTTCCCTTCTGAGTACAGCCTTACCTTTCCCAACTAGCAACAAGCAGGTGTTTCTCACTTGTTCAGCGATGCACTTGTAGGGAGCTCGCGCTTTCGGTTCCGGTCCTGGCGCACACGACTGCGCGTCGGCGTGCGGCTGGAGCAACCTCTGCCCGCGCGCTCGGGCTCTGGCATGGAGCGGGGTGGCGGGGGACGTTGGCAAGGCTCACGGCGTAGCTAGCTGCCCTCGCTGGCCCGCGCATAAAGAAAATGTGACTCTGCAAGTCTTGGGAACCGGCACCTTTTTCATTCGGGTACAAGAAGGAAACCTGAAATTGTCATTTTTCGACAGGACATACTGATTTGCATTACAAGGCTGGGAAGAAAACACGCATTTCATCTGCTTTGACAGCTGGCCTTCTGGATTACACTTATCAGCCACATTAGCCCAGTGGCCTTTGGCAGAAGCGGAGCAGGGGTTGGTAGTATTGTTCTTGCTGATCAGGGACAGCGCACGGCTCCGGTTTTCTGCATCCTTTTCGGCACTTCAGTGGCATTTATAAATGTGACAGCTGCGAATTAGCTTAGCTATTTACAGGCCGGCTGGAGTGCACATGGCTCGCCGACAGGGAAGGTGCAATAGATTTTTTTTCCTTCCCTTCACTTAGTGTTTGATATCCACCAGGAAATCTGCGGCCGCCGAGTCTAATAGCGGTCACAAGCCTCGATAAGACTCTGCTGATCTATTTGCCTTGCTAATTTCTGTAGACAGTTGTGTTTGCATCTGTGGTCGGTCTCGGCAGGGGCATCTTCCTTCTACAACGCTATGCGGTCGCGTTGTGGGATAATGAAGATGAAGGAGGCTGCGCACCTGAATTCCTGCCCTCGCAGAGGACTCTGCTTCACCCTTGTTAGTTGCTGTTCGGGTGCTAATGGTGCTTCTACCCTTCTCACGGCCCGTTTGATTGCTGTTGCCTGCTGGATGGGGCTCTGTAATGAACAGTAATGCATGGTGAGGGGTCGCGCAGCCCCTGCACCACTACTTTGTCTTCCTTAGTAGGAATAGGGATAAAAAAACCCACAACCACTCGGCTTTTATTTTCAGAAATTTCTCTCTGTATTCAACTTAGCTTGAAAGTTTAAATTTTTGCTGAATTTGTCTGCTGTAGTAGGCAGAAGTGAGCTTATCCACAGGCATGTCTGAATTACGAGGGTGTGCAGAAAGCGCCCGGTGTGGGGGGAGGAGAGGGGAGGGGAGCTCAGCGGGAAAGGCAGGGGGGCAGAGAGCAGCCACCGCCTCGAATCCGCCCAGCGTGGGGGAGCGAGGAGGCTCCTGAAGCCCTGTTCGCCTGGCAGCAGGCTGCGTGCTGGCGCGGTTCAGGCTGGGCCCCTCCATGAGAGCCTGGCAGGCACGTGCCCGCATCCCATCCCTTGGTGGGAGTTGCTGCAAGCCACCAAGGGGTTAAACACGGGAGCTAAAACATCTCACTGCTGCCTTCTGTATCAGCCACGAAAACCTCAGTGTCCTTATTGATGCTGGTGAGGTTCCCCCTGCACCACAAATCGTGTCTAAGGGTCTTGAATCGGGGAGATGCTTTCCCCCGCCGGCTCCGGGGAAACCGGGACTTCCCTCGCCAGCAGCGCCTCTGCAGCGCCCGGGGTGGGCTTGGTCGTGGGGCTCTCGCGTTGTAGCCCCCGGCTTTGTGGCACACAGCAGGGGACTGGTGTGCAAAACTACCTTCTGTCTTACAAGAGTTATTTCTGTGACAAATGCGTGTTGGCAACGCGCACCCCTTCAGACTGTTAGCGAGCGATCTCATTTAATCTCTTCAGTGCCTCCCATACAATTCTGCCCAGTCACCACCAAAATCAGTTATTGTGGAAAATCCTTCCCCTTCTGCCCCCTCACATTGTTAAAATCCAATTTTAGCCTGGGGAAAAAAAAAAATTATCTAAAGGATTCATATGGGCAGGGCAAATTTTGCGACAGGCTGGTCCAGAGCTCCATCCTGGAAGCGGTCCTGCCTGTCAGCTGAGACACTGCAGTATTTGTAATTTTTATGTATTAGTGGTCTGGCGCCTTTCTCTGGCATCTTATGCCACACAAAATTAGCCCAGCATATGGGGAGTGTGATTTGGAGGACATAGGTTTGAGTAATGAATGAACAGTGACTACGCTAATTGGCTTCATGGGCACGGAGTTCGGCGTCTGCAGAGGGGAGTCGTCACAGCTGTTTTACAATAAATAATAAAAATGAGAGTCCCTGATTTGGGAATTTTTGTGGTTTTGTTTTGGCAATGGCAAATATTTCCAGCCTCCTACTTGTGTTCAGAGTTTGTGTGCAGCCCAATTCTCTGCACACTGTATTGAGTGGCTCTTACAAACAAGTGAGCCGACATCTTTTTCCTTTGAGTTTTTAATGTAGCTGTGGTTGATAATAAAGATCGACGCGTCTGAAGGTGTTCGTCAAGTTCTAACATCAAAACAGTAAGGAAAGCAGGAACCTCTGTGCTCGTAACAGCTGTAAATATCTCATAAGACTGAATATCAATTTTCAAAAAATAAAGCTTGCTATAAAAAGAAAACCCCAGAAAGATATATTTTACAATACGATTTATTTTACGAATTTCTACTGACTACAGTGGTTTCCAAGCCTGCCAGGCTGCATTTTTTTATTTATTTTTTTAGCTGCAAGTGTCTTAATGACCCTCATTCTTCCTCTGGCTGATCCTAATTCTGCAGCCCATGGTCACTGCTGGCTTCTCCGCCGGAGCGACCTACCGCACCGGCAAGGGCTGGCTCAGCGTCAGCACCGACCCCCTCGCCCAGCCCTGTTCCTAAAGCCTGGCTGGCAGAGGCGCCCCGATGCCGCAGGGCTGAGCACGTTCTTTGTCCTTCCAGAAGTGGAGGGCCCTGCCGGCTGGGGACGGCGGGTCCGGCACCGAGAGGGAGGCTGGGGTGCGCCTGGGAAGCCTCCGCTGCCCTGCGGGTCCCTGTTCTCAGCGCAGCTCTTGCCAAACACCAGCGATGGGATTTAGTGCTTTTACTCCTTGTTAGTTTAAAGCGGGCTGAACTTGTGCAAAGTGAGTGCAAGCAATTTCAGTTATCCTCTCACTATAAAAAACAAGGGTGGGGGAGAGGGAAAAGGAGAGAAAAAAGATGACTTTGCCTTGCGAAAGCCGGTTCCCGGTGAGCAGGCACGCTCTTTCCTCAATGCGCTACAAACGCACCTCAGTCCTCACATTAAATTTTACCATCTGTGTTTTGGGGAACATAGAGAGTGATCTTCCAAATGGGGTATTTCGGCTTTTGGCTGCGGCTTTTTGGGGTTATGGAGGTACCCAGAAACTGAGAAGTGGGGCTCTAAGTGGTGCAGTCTATGGAGGGCTTCTTAGAGCTGCCTTCATTCCTTGGGCTGCTTTTGAACACCAAGTGCCTGCATTTTAGGTGCTCTCTCTGTAGTTTTAGCTGCAAATAAATGAAAGAATTTGACAGTTGTATCTGTCCTGGATGAGAAGTAGCTGCTGTAGCTCTAACTTAAACATCTTCCCCAGCTGGTCGTAAATCATCATTCATAAAGATAGATCATTATTCGTGGTAAATGAGCCAGAGAAATTCTCCTGTCTGTCATGCCCCTCCTTGATAACATGATGATCATTACTACGCTAAAAACCTTTAGAAATACCCTGAACAATCTGCTTATTGATACAAGCCTTTATAATGGCGAGGGGTGCGTGTGTTTGCATGTCTATGTAAGAGCCTAACAGTATAGTTAGTGCTGATGTTCTAAGGAGTTAAATGGGCAAGGGTTTTAGAAGGATAATGTGTTTTACTAGTTCAGCAGTTTTAGCTCCAAAACCCGGCAAATTTTGGTCTCAGTTCTCTACCAGCCTTCAAACAATACTGCCTCTTCAGTGCAGTGCTCGCGCTCCCTTTGCCTGTTGTCATTTACGCTGCTGCTTGGGCTCCCCCCCAATTGTGAACAATTAAAAGCACATTTTTGTTGCTTCAGATTGCGCCTCTGTGTAATTGTCTGTGGGAGTGAAGTCCTGACCATGGCCCCTCTAGCCGGAGGCACGCTCACAGTATATGTTGCTTAGAGATTTCCTATTTATGGCTCTCCACAACCCTCCTCGGTTATTTTTCAGGCATACTGCTCTTTTCTTAAAATTGGATTGCAGAGTTCTCTCCATCTCACAACTCATGCAATAGGATCAAGACAGCAGCAAATGCTGTAACTCCTAGGCAGTGTTTTATATCACCAGCTGATCTGCTCTTTGTTAGAGGAGTCTGTTTGTTACTGTCCGTGCCCGTCCACTTGGTGAGCAATGGCTTCATCTGCTGGGAATGCAAGTAACCTAATTTCGAGTAATTTTTAGAAGAGTCATGGCTACAATCTCCTGTTGGCTTTGATGTCTGCAAGATTTTATGAAGTAAAGGAGCTAGGACTGCTCCACCTCCCGTATGTTAACTTCTGTCTCGGTAACGGTCTGAGGGTTATGAGAATAATCAGATGGGCGATGCCATGGTAATGAAAAGTTTATCCAAACAGGAGCGCGGGCTTTAAAAGCAAAATATCATGATCTACTCTTGTTGCTTTCGCTCTCACGTGGTTTTAATGAATCCTTACATGCAGTACACGCAGCAATAACGTGTCCGCGATACTCTGAGGGATGACTATGGCAACAGCCGCTCATTCTAAACCTGAGCATCAAACGCTTTCACCCTTTCTAGTACATAATTTTTAATTCTTCCCAAACACAGCAGCGCAGTTCAAGCAGTGCAAAGCTTGGCAGGTAGCATGGTGATGAAGATTGAACAGCTTAATTGTGTTCTAGATAGAAAGTGCCAAAAGGAATCAATGGTATGGGAGCCAATGAGAAGCACAACTCGGGCAGTCCCACTCCCTCTCGCTTTCCAACAGAGAATAGGGAGCTCTGTAATTTAGTATTCCTGCATCAAATATTTTTTGGGTTTCTCCCATAGAGGTGTTCATAGGAGAAATTCACAAACCTTTGCAAATATTTAAACTAAGTTTCAGGTTTCCTTTATTATTATTCTCTTTGTGTGGGTTATCAAGTAAAGCACCATTTTATTTATTTTGAGATGATCAGACTTTGGTCCAGTCCATAAAATATGTCTGAAACGCCGCCTTCGATTTAATAGCTGCCCACATATCCTAAAAGAAAATCACAAGCAAAACAAACTAACTGTATTTTGCAGGTCACAGGCAGAAGCTTGGTGAAAAGCATTTTCCAACTCTAATGCTTTTACCTGCTTAGTTTCGCATAGAGGAATTAAGCACACACTTTATAAGTGTGTTTAATAACATAATATCTAGCGGTTTCCTGCGGACAGTGAGGAGGCAGCTTACCAGCTTTTAAAATAAATGGAAACATACCCTTTACGTTACCTGCCCGATGTGATCCATTGAACACCAAGGGTTACACTGGCAAATCTACAAGAAAAGAAACAAGAACGAAGACAAAAATGCTTTAACAAGAGAGATAAAAGTTTCCAGCCGGAGAATAACCTCTCTGTGGCTCCTTTTAGAATGTAATGGATTTACTCATCCCAGAGCTGAGCTGACGGTCACCCCCACACAAGTACTGTTAGAAATAATCAAGGATGCCATAACAGCACTTCAGCCTTGCACACTATTGCTTTAATTGTACACAAAATAGAGTGAATAGATATTGTATCACTACTTCTAGATTTCCATTTTAGCTGCTCTATGAGTTAAAAAAAAAAAAAAGAAAGCCTGAAAAGACACTTTTCATTCCAAGGCAGGAATCGTTTCACCTGGTTCTGGTCCGGGCCACGGTAGCTCGGAAACACCCAGAACAATTTGGCATAGAAAGAAAAAGTAATTCTGCACCTGGCTGTAAATCCAGCAATAATGTAATTTATCCAGATTGAAATTTCCCCCAGATATGGTTATGTTTAACACCCCCCCGCTTGCAGAACACGCCGCGGGCTCTTCAGCAGTCACCGTCCCTGGGACCTTGGTTTATGCCTCCCCCCGAAGCTGGGCTGCGCAGCCCCCTCCCCACACAGGCACTGGGGTTGCTCCTGGGAGGCTGCGCTGGACCTCTGGCTCTTCCTCCCGCAGACGCTTTTCCTGGGGGAGGACAGCGGGAGCGTCCCCGCCCGAGCCGAAACATCTCGACATGGCTTTTGTTCGTGGCGCTGCCGTTCTCAAACGCGCCGGCCAGGGCCCCTGCCCCGGCGCGGGCAGGAGCGGGGGGCCGCGGGGCCGGGGCAGCCGGGGGCTCCCCGCCGCGCATTGCCTGCCCCGTTGGCAGGTCTGCTTTTATAAATGCTGCGCTGGTCTCTGGGCAGGCCACACACCCACAGACCAGCCCTTGGAGGGCCCCGTTTGACCGGGACCGCCTTCCCTCTTCCTAGGAGAAGGTCGGCGTGATGCCGGGTGCCAGCTGCCCACCCCTCGCCTCCTCCCCGGGGCTCCAGTTGCGCCTCAGATGAAACAGAAATGCCGTGGCAGATCCTGTTCCTGGAAGAAGCCGCCTTTCCTGGTGGCTTGGGCACAGTTTTCAGGAGCTGTTTACATGGTGTCCCCTCTGCCTCGTGAATCAGTGAACCGCAGCGAGCTTCGAGTGCGGTTTGCCAGCCCTTGTGCTGCTGGCAGCGCTTGCCGTGCCTCTCCATCGTATGTGCCTTGAACGTGGCGGGGTACGTAGCCAGGCTGGGCAAGCGCCTTCTCGCAGGAGTTGTAGGGTATTGCTGACTCTTCTGCTTTATTTCCCTGCACTAATTGCATGCAAAACAGAAGGCTGTGCCTTTAAATTCGGCGTGTAAAACCTGCATTGGTCTGGAATAAACTGTGTACATAATTTTCATTAAAAAGGCAGTCTGCTCAGGTGAAACACCCGGATGAGTATATATGGCAGTAAAAGGCAAAAAAATCAGAAAAACTTGAGGAGTCCCTGTGCTCATTCATGGCAGCAATTTACTGTTCCCTCCCCTCCCACCCCCTGTCTGAAACTGAATAGTCCTTTCATGGGAGAATAGGTAAAATCTGTACTACCTCAGTTTCAGATTAGAATGAAAGTTGATATTTTCAACAGATCCGCAGGAGAAAAAAACTTCCATCAGTCAGAAGGAATTTCACATGTTAAAATCAAATTTCCCATTTAGAATCAGCAAGCAAAAATAAAAATCTTTGTTTCAAATTTTTATTTAAAACAAGAGTTATTCTGAAATGTTACTTTGAAGCAATTGTTCTTCAGTTGTACTGGCTGGAAGATAAAGACCTTTAAACAAAATTTATTCCCGCAGAGAAATAATACCTTGGCTATGCTGTTTTTTCCAAAGGAAGAATCTTTCGGCCAAAAAGATGTGAAATTGGAACAAGAACTGAAGTGACATTGTTAGACCACGTTAAAATACAATTGAAAGCGCGCGTGTACGAAACCCGAGGCTGCAGCCCGCCCACTCCACCACTAGCAGCGTGAACTCTGGGGCCCGCAGGGGTCTGGTGTGGGGCGGGGGCCGGGCGCAAGGGTGCTTGTCCAAGTGACCTTGCCCCCAGCTGGTGAAGAGCCCCCCCGTCTCTGCCGGTGGCACCCGCCCTGGGTCCCCCCTGAAACTGGGGCAGCGGCTCCAGCTTGCCCAGCTCCAGCGTCTCTTGCGGGCGGCGCTGGAGGGACGGGATGAAAGGGTTCTGCCCCCAGCGGCGAGCCCGCCGCCCACTGTGCCCTGCCCAGGTTTGAGCTTCCCATGGGGAAGGATCAATAGGACCCGGGAAACCCTGGGTTTCTTTACGTGCCAAAACATGTTGGTTATTACACTTTATATGCTTCCTACTAATTACCAAGGCATCGTGGTGGGGGAAACCGCTTGCAAAACCGCAGAGCGAACCGAGTGACGGTGCTGTGCTTTGGCTTGCTAGAACCAGCACCGACTCGCTTATGACAAAAAGTCTGAGTTACGCTTTAGCAAGCGGTGGGGGTCCCTCGGGCAAAAATCTCACTCAAGGGGTGCAAGGGGACAGGAAGATGGCAGCTCCCCTGGGTAATCGTACAAGCTAAACTCAAACCAGTTGTAATTGAGCAAAAAAAAAAAAAAGATTCATTGTGACAGTTCATTGTTAGGAGTTTATAAAACGAGAAGAAGAGGAGGCCAAGAGAACAGCTAGGGGAAGGACAGGAGCAGCTTTTATAGTACGCGCCCATAAATTATTTCCCCAGGTGCACACACAGGCTGTGAGTGTAATTTCGTCTTCGAGCTTTGGTAACATAAACCAGAGTCTTGGGCGTCACTGCCAGGGTTGCTGCTCTCGCCAGAATCCTGAACAGGATTCGAAACTTGTGCAGGAACGAGCACATATTCCTCCTTGAGTCCTCTCAGCTCTTTTAAAGAGCCTGGATTAAACGCAAACTTAACATTTACGTGTATTAATAGAATGCATAAAAAAGAATTTATGTTGCTGCCTGCGTAGCTTGCACTGCACTGTTCCAGTAAAGGTGCTCGTATCAGGAGTGTACATAACTGGAATCACTTTCCTGATGTGGTGGTTATCAGGACAGGTACAGGCCACGCAGGCTGCAGTACGAAGTGTTTCTTCAAAATATAGTGACTGATCCTACGTTTTAATGCTTCCTACTATATATACACGTGTTTTTGTTACAGCATAAAGTATTTTCCATGGTACAATAAATAGAAATACAGCATATGCATGTGTATTTATCACATTTGTGGCTGATATACTGCTAGTGAAAATTAGGAATAGAAATAGGACTATGAGTACTAGGTCAGTGTGACAAGTAAATTTAAAGCAAGAAAGCAAGCTGCTTTCTAGGACCAAACTTTGTACAAGGATTTTCTTCATAAGGATATAAGGATAAATCTGAAACAACTCCACATAATTTATTAAGGTGAAAAACAAATATAAAACTAAGGCAAATAAAGCCCTAACGCCAAGTGCTCTCCGGGTTGGGGGACAACTTTGCAGACTGCAATTTAGGCCTAAATCTCACCAGAATGTACGTTCACATATAACTGTTTATAGCTGAAGTCCAAGCCCAGGGATAAAAACAGTGTGTGGCCTGATTTTGTATGAATTCATTAATTATATCTGTAGCTATAAAAAAAATTGGAAATAGTCTAAATTTTGAGGAAAACAACCATTATTCAAATCCCACTTTAATGTAGTCCTTGCCAATTTGCCTTCCATAACAGATGTTACTTCTCTTGACAGTTTACTGGGGCCAAACCATTTATTTCTAGCCAGAAAATTGAATAAATGATAAAAGCCAAAAGGGAGGAAGACGCACGTTTTTGTCCGTGCAAAGGCTTACTTCTCCCCCAGGGTGATGCTGGTTGCACAGGAGGTTGAACGTCTACCCATGTGCGCCTGCAGACGTGCACGTGCCTTTGCCTTGCTCTTCACATGTGCTCATCAGCTTAGGACTCGTTTCTTTATGTTTTGCTTTTCTAGCTTATTTTTTTGGTCTCCTCAAAAGTCTGATTTTTTCCTGTCCTTTCTGTCCTGCTCCAGGGGAATCCTCCTGGCCAGCTGGGAACATTTTGTCTGCGTTGGATCCGACGGCCCCTTCTGCCCTCCTGCATCCGTGGGCAAATCTGCCTCTCAGTCCTCGGCCCTTCTGTGTGCGGTCCAGGTTTTTTCCTGGACTGAAGGGGGTGCCCCCTGCTCGATAGGGCAGAGCGCTCTGAAACCCGAAGCCCTGCGTTTGGAAGATAATTATCAGACTCTTCCACTCAACATCAAAAATGCCTTTAATAAGAACTTGCTACTAAACCGGCGGTGTAGCTTGTGAAGGTACCGTTGTTTGCAAGAGATGGAAAATCATAATCACATCACGATTTACTAATTTTTCCCTCCCAGAGATTCTAAGCAGGTAATTACACTGCTTCCTCTGTGACAGCAGCAAGCATTTTAGCGTGGTATAATACTTTGTGGAAGTAAGCAAAATTGCCACATAATATTGCGTTTTATTAGGGTATGGAGTCATCGCAGCCAACCACAGGGATAAGCACTTACTTTAGTGGACAATAGTTCCATAAAGTGGAAGTGATAAAGCCTAAAGGAATGTTGCTGAGCGAGTCCTGTTGCCACACCGGTGTGCCCAAATTTCCCTCTGCTATTGGAAGAACAGCCAATGCAGCTGTATTTCACTCTTAAATCAGGAAAAGGATCTGTGACCTTTGAGAACGAGCTGTCCTCAGAGCCTTTCAGCCTTCTCCGGTGTCCTTTTCACAGGTTTAACGGCCACACACGTACACGAAGCATGCAGAGGCTGGAAGCATTTGGCCACAGTTCCACAAGAAGACCTAAGATTTCAGCAGAAATGCTGGGGAGTTAAGGTATTTTTCCAGAAGCCACTGGGAAGCGGGTATGACGAGAGGTAAAGCGTTTTGCAGAGGTAAAGGTAAAAGCCCATGTCATTTCTCAGATTCACAGAGAGGATGTGGCTTTCATCGTGACGGGTTCATCGTCTGTGCTGAGCCGCCAGGATGCGTCTGCCCGGGCTCTGCGCGGGGCTGAGCCCTGCCTCGGGGCTCTGAGAACAAGGGGCTGCCGACCGTTTGCAACAAGAGCGACTAGGAGCCCTTCTGGACGAAGTCATCTGCATGAAAGTAAGATGTTTTTCTTACTAATAATACTTCTCATATTCCCTTTGTTACACTTACTTTCACAACATGACTGAAGAGACGTGCTGCTAGGAATAAACGTGATACTTGCACTGCATTATCGTAAAAGCGGAGATAATTTTCCATAGAAAACAGAGTAAAAAGAAGCATTTTTTGCTTTACCAATGGCATAGCAAAGTACCGCTGTTCGGCCTGCCACCAGCGCTACGCTGCTGTGCTACACGGGGAGGAGGCGAAGGTTTCATGCGCTTTGAAACCTTCAGTTTCTCTGACTAAGAAGTTCATTTTGCGTTATTTGTAATTCTACACATTTTGTGGCTTGTCACAACCTTAACTGCATTTGAATGCAGTTTCTGTGTGTGTTAAATGTAGCCTTTTTAAATAAGTGACATTTCCTATATTATATGCCATGGCAAATTGCAATTGTCAAAGTAAGGACCTTAAAAATATTAAATGACAGGTATGGTAGGCCAGCGAAAACAGGTATCTTGGTGTTTCGCTTCTTCTGAGGGGTCAGGCAATACGTAGCCCATATGCAAGGTGTCAGCAAAGGCACCACAGATGTCACGCAATGGGCATCGTTGTGTTACCCCTCTTTGTGCCAGTTCCTAAACGCTGGCGTCGTGACTTGGGTTCAGCGTGTCCTGGGCACTGGGCGAGAAGACAGCCTTTGCCCCAAAGGGTTTGTTGTCAAATCCAATCTTACTCTGATTTTTAATTATATTTTTTTCTGGAATATTATAGATAAGAACAAATTCTACTGCCAAGGGTGCAAATAGTTTCTCTTGATTTCACTGGATAGGCACTGAGCATATAAAGGGAACTACTTGTTATCAGGTTTTGGACGCATTTAACCCTAAATTGTCTTATTCTATCCTACAGCTGTACCTACAAGGAACCACCAAGAACTGCAGTATCCTTACAATATTATGATTTAGGAACTGCTGAAACGAGTTTTTCCCTCAGTATGCCAAGGCAACAGATTTCACCTTCTCTGGCATGGGAAAGATGAAGGGAAAACTGCTCAAAATCAATTAGTAAAAAATCACTGACCATCACTAACATCACAGAAAGGTGTGAGCCTGCATTAAATGAAAAAAAAACAATGCAGGCTTGCGCACAATTAAGCCCAAAGATGATTCTGAGCAGTATAGCACGTCTCTATTGCATATTGCCTTATCGTGTTAATGTCAGCCTGAAAGCGTTCCAGGCAAATCTGTTCAGAAAAAGAGCACAGTATGTACGAATCTCTCTAATCTAAACAAGATAGGATGCTTCTTACAGGTATGCAGTTTACAAGGCATGGAACATATGCTGAATGAGAAAAACGAAAGAAATCGTGATCATGCAGCAACCAACCATCTGAATAAACAAGGATGCTGTGGACAAAAGTCTTCCATCACCTAAATGATGACAAAGAGTGCAAATTAAGCCTGCTTTATTAAGGTATTTTGGTGATTTTTTTACCTCTAACGCCATTGTTTTATATTCAGTAGAAGTACTGTTTAGGGGAACGTGAGACAGTCAGTGCAGCTCATGCAGACAACAGGCAAAAGTCTTAATAAGCTAATAAAGGAGTCTTCATAGACTGTGATTATGACAAAGTAGCTTGATCAAAAAAACCCTGACACCCCTAACCCCCCAAATCCAACCTGATTGTAACAGTACATTTGCCAACTGTTCACATGGGAATGGGCCAGGATTCATCATTTAAAGTAATACCTAATTAATGCTGGTTTGCAACAGATGTCAAGGTTTTTTTCTAGCCTCACGTGCATATAACTTTTATACGGTTTTAAACATGTCCTCTGAATCCTGTTTTTGGCCTCTGTTTCGGTGCAGCCCAACCAGAACTTCGATAAAGGCATGGCTGCGGATCGCCCCGACATTCAGAAGCGCAGAAGTCCGCGCCGACCGCGGCATGCCGGGGACCAGGGCTGAGCCCGGGGGCTGCCGCGGGTATATATATATATATATATATATACATGAGCCAGCTCACAGCCGGTCGCTCGCTTCTGCTGCGCTGATTCAGCTCTGTGGCCTCCCGGGGTCTTAGCACAGCAGGAGGCCAAGGGCGTAAGACTGCGATGGTTGGTTTTCCTCAGTTTTGTCTGTTTCTGGGAAGTCAGCTCTGTCTGTATGCTCCTATGGCTTTTACACCACCCGTGCTCCTGCCGGCTGCCTGCGGAGAGGCTGTTTGGGCCAAGCCCGTGGTTTAGCCAGGCGAGGCACAGTGAGTCAGCTGTAGCTGTGTCTCGGCAGAGCTAGTGACATGTCCCAGGCCTCCCACTGCAGGTAATTTTGTTCTGCAGTCAGGAGAGTTTGCTGCCGTTCACCCGCCCCCCGCCCCAGTTAACGTCCCCCCGCTGCCCCAGCTCCCCGCGCCGCGCCGCGCGGGCTCTCCGGGCTGGCACGCAGCGCTGCTCACAGGCAGCTTCAGGGGCTGGCTTGTGCTGCCCTTCCAGGGACGTTGCCGGCACTCTCGGGCCATCGTGCGCCTTCCTACCAAAGCCACGTTTATTCAACGTGCACGGGGAATTATTCATGTGGGCGTCTGAGGAATTTTACAGACGAGCCCCATTTTACAGACTCAGAAAAAAACCCAAACAAACCCAACCATAAGAAAAATGACAAAGAACATGAGGGAGATGGAAACTGGAGAGACAGCAGAGAGCGCAATGGTGGGGGAGGCAGCTCTGAAATGCTACATGGCTTTGTTTTCTCTCTCACCTCATCTGCTGTCTAACCTGCAGCGCTTCCAAAAAGCAATAACACACAGCTTAGTGCATGGGATTAAGGAGAGCAAGTTTTGAGGTGGATCTGGCCCCACACATCTTACTTTGCATAGGGCCCCAAAAATCGGGGGATAACGGTGTAAGCCACAGGGGTGACAGAGTGGAATGAAACGCAGAGACGGGCAGCAAGGGATGCTCAGCAGGGCAGGCGTGGGAGATTTAAAACAAAGTACAGGGACAAGAGGCATGCGTGCGTGTGTTTGTGTGCACATACCTGAACCTAACCAAAATAAAACTCCAAACTAAATTTTGCCGGTGTGACCGTAGATTTAAATGCTCAAGGAAAGACTCATCCTTTCCTTTGCCAGACCTTATTCTGCTCTGTTTCCACCTGTCAAAGGGAGGTGAAACAAAAATGGAGTCAACCCGTCTTGTGACAGGAACAGGGTGATGCTTCTGATGCTTCTACAGCCTGACAGCACTAGTTAAGGCCAATATTAATGAATAACCTATACGGATATTTTGAAAGCCTAATTTCTGGACTCCAGCATCTCTCCAATTTAGATGTTAAAAAAAATGCTTTGGCCAAGAAAGAGTATTGTCCTTTATTTTGAGCTTCCCAGCTTTTGTTGGCTTATAACATGCACAAGTGTAGTAAAAACCTGTTTGGCATGTGCTACACCTTTTAAAATTCTGCATGAAAATACAAAGCGTTTACCTTCTTTAAAGAACTTACTTATTTTTAGGACCTCTCCCTTCCCTTCTTCCCCAGTTTATATGAATGCATTGGGAAAATTTATAAAAAATGAAAGCCCAGTAATGATGGGATAGCTTACTTGACATTTCTCAACAAAAACTGAGTGCTTGGTTTCAGGCTATTTTTCTAGCTTGAATGAATTTTTATGGTTACATCATAAAGCCTTGAAAATCATAGTTTATAGGGAAAAGGGTGACACCACCTTAGTTATGATATATCATGAGCTGCCATTCTAAAAAAACCTGTTAACTCCTTCTGGGAGCCTGAGAATATATTGTGATGTTCATGCACCATCTGTTTGATTAGCTTCCAAAAAACGTGATGGTGAAACATGTACAGCCTAAGTGTCAGTCTGGATTAACTTCCCAGCTCCCTGAACGACGCACGCAGGCACCTGCCTACACACACCTGACCACTCCACTCCATACGTGACCACTCCACGCGCCATTTGTCAGCACCGCGAGTTTCATCGGGGGGGTAGAGGGCAAATGCCTGTGTTTAGGGTAGCTACCTCTGGAACGAGAGGGCTTTTCCTGGGCTATGCGTTTTCCCTAGGCTATAATTCCACTTTGGTGACTGAATTTGAAATTGGGGAGTCAAACTCTCAGGAATCCTGATGTTGTCTTAGAAATCATGACTTTTCAAATGTAAAGACTCAGAAAACTTTTTGATTAGTTCCCAGACTTTGAGGCTTTAAGATTTCTGCCTCAAAATTAAAATAAAACAACAAAACCCTTTAGAAGAGAGCTATGATTTTCACAAATTAGTAGACATCCAGGGGCTGAGACTTTGAACAAGTTCTAACAACTAGTGATCATTTTGACAAGCAGATATTTTCAGTGGTTTGATCATCAGGGCCTGCGTGCCCGCCGGCATCCCCAGCGCGCATCAGGTCCTAGCTGGAGCTGCGGTATTGAACCGTCTTTCACTAGGGCGCTTCCACCACGCGCACCCTGAGCACTCGTGGGTTGCGAGGCTGACAAGGCTGCAGCGACAAGGAAACCTTACTGGCTTAGTACAGCTATCAGAACTTATCGACCAAGGAAACCTCAGCAGCTGAGGACGGATCCGCTAGTAGAACTGCTGCCTGAAAGAAGCAAAAAGGACCCCCCTCCCCCAGCTCTGCAGACGAGGAAGGAGTGAAGCACATGAATTTCAGTTAAAGTTAATGCCACGTTGGCTGACACACAGGCAGCTTCAATTCTCTTTAATTAGTTCAGAGTTAAGTGACAAAGTATTTAATCAGCGAGCTAACAAGTGCGGCAGCTGATTGCTCTGTGCGTGCATCTGCTTGTGTGGGGGCGTGACTGAAAAAAGTAAATAAAATTACTTTCCTTCCTTTAAATGAAATGGGATCCCTAATTTTATTACAGCTGCAATCGGTTTAGAGGCATGATAGAGCAATAAAAATTGATTCTATCCTGTTTTATTCCTTTAACAAAGTATTTCGTTTGAGAAGATAATACTGTAATTTAACTGTTCAGCTTCTCAAGGTATGAATTTAGGCCTTATTTCCACCGCATCTCTGTGAAGGGGACGATCCAGCAGGCTTATCCTGATGTTGCACTGTTGTATTTAAAACACGCCCATTTCGGTTTGTCACTGATCAGATTGAAGCTTGAGCCCCTTTTCTTAGAAAGGTCTAGAAATCATGATCCACATACATAAGCTTATTAACTTTCAGTATTGCAATTCATTTCATCAAGGTCTTAAGATAAATACCGTGAAAACCCTCTAACTGCTGCAAACCACTTACCGGCTTAGTAATGCAGATTACCATCAAGACGTCACCTTGGGCTACGCTCTCTGCCTGGTTCCCGTTCAGCAAGGTCCAGTTCACGGTTTCCGTCTTAGGTCCGAAGCCCCCGCGCAGAGCCTGAAGTTGCCTGCGAGATTGTCCCTGACGCACTGGACCGGCAGAGGATGGCACGTTCGGTCCGTTGTTGGCACCGAGCTGGTGGAACTCGCTCACGGGAGCCGGGAACGGCCTGCGGACCTGTTCGCTGTCAGAGTTGTTCATTCCAAGCCGAATTATTGCTGTAGCCGGAGCTCCAGGCACAGCGGGGACCCCGTGTGTTAGGTACCCACGGGGCAGAAAGGCAAAGCTTGTCCTAAGCAATTTCTGAAACTAAAGCAGACGGGAGGCAATGGAGTTACGTGGAGGAGCTCAGGGAAAAACTGAGGCTGTACCAGTTAGTGTGGGCAGCAGTCTGGGAGCAGTAGGAACCCAAATGGGCTTTGAAATAAATGAAGCTACTACTTCAGTAGTAGCTAGCTACTTTACCTAATCAAGAACTTCCTTTGTAAGTCTCTACAGAAGGAGAGAAGAGACTTTTCAATTAATTGATAAAAAATATGACTCAGAAGTGCAAAGCGACCCTTCCTAGCTGAGCAGCAAATATCCTGAAGCTTCACTGAGGCTGGTTTCAGAGGGACCACAATTTCATCCATGATCAATAATTTATAGTAGGGGCCATCTCAGAAACGCAATTTTACATCAGCAACAGGGCTGAAGTAACTCAGATGTGAGCGGCTGGTTTACGGGGGCAGCGGTGCAGAGCACACGCCGCACAGCCCCCGGGACGGCGGAGGGGGGCACTACCCCACGGCTCTCCCTAACCGCCCCCGTAAGGCCACGCCTGAGGCAGTGGAAATCACCAGAGATCTGTAGCGTTGCCTCTGCTTTTGAGCAACAGCCACACTCCTGGGAACTTCATTTTTTAATTTACAGTAGAGTGCTGAGGGAGGTTGGCCTGAGAAGTCAGACATGGAAAACAGACCCTTGAATATGAAGCTGACAGGTTTTATTTAGAAAGCCAGCATATGCACTGGCTGCATTCATATCTGCAGTGTTCCCCAGCTTGACAGGCAATCTAGAGTACGGTGTATATTAAAGAGAAGTAGTTTTGGATTCAGATTTTGGTTCCCTTCGTGCAATTCCTGTAACACTGACCATTTTTAGGCAAGCGCTGGTTTTGTTTTTCAATAAAGGCTACGGATTCAGTGTCTCTCATGGCTTTTTATTTAACAGCTCACTGAGAAAAAATTGTATTTTAGCATAAGGCGGACTGCCCAGTTAGGCAAGTTTACTTACACTTTTTCCTATGCAAGTAAAATACCATCAGAGTTGATCATAAAGCCCAGCCTGAAGAGGCTATAGGAATGCATGACAAAGTTTTTATGGCTTTAATTTAATCTCAGAAATAGTATCCAGCAAGTGGAATGTTGTACATAGCTACATAAACAATATTCTCATATTCAGAATTCCTTTGAATTTCTCAGTGACCTTAGGAGGACGGGATGATACTGCAAGTTTTCTCAGGCTAATGCCACCCCTCTGAGATCACAAAGTAACAGGCCTGTTCATGGGAGCTAAAGTCGAGTTACGTCATCTCAGTCACAAAGAAATGTATGTATAAGAAATATAGGATTGAAAACCACGTGCTATGGACCTCAGTTCAAGTCCTGACTCAAGGAAATACCCTTAGGAGAGCACTTAAACACAATGCGTGTGTTTACATGCTCTCCTGAGAGGAGGTGGGCTGCAGAGCATGTGCAAGTTCTTTCTTGAACTAAGATTGAAGAAATTGTATGTAGTACTGCTTGAAAATCTACCTAGAACTGGAAATATTAGGAAACCTAAAAAAAAAAAAAGCCAGCCGTAATTGCTGTAGTGTGGTGGTCCCGAGTCAAGGCGTTGCTAGGTCTGTGTAATAAATAGCACCAGCTAAGGAGTGAGACCATGAAAGTGGGGAACTGATTTAGCTTGCCTTGAATCAAAATTCTGTGAAAGGTATAGATAAAGCGCTCAGCTTACAGAATCCTTCTCTAAAGACAAGAATAGCCATAAATGTTGCGGTTTAAAAAATTTCTCTCAGTTATTAAAGAGGTGGTTCCCACACAAGTCTTCTCCTGTGTGTGGAAGCATTACTAAAGACCTCCATCAGACAATGTCTTAACCTGGTAAATAAATACACATGCAAATCTGACACACACTTGCAATGCCGGTGTGGTGCTCCTTCGTGACCCCAGAGCCAGGTGAGCAGCTCCTTCTGCCCGTCGCTGCCTCTGCTACACGTGGGGGTAACCTGCACTAGCTACCCTCGCGCCGGGAACTGGGGCAGGTGCTGGGAAAGCAGCATGTAGGGCCTGGGAAAGCAGCTGGGAAGGTCTGTAGATTCATTTAGACTGGTTAAACATTATTAACTCTTTTAGACTCTTTTAGAGTTAATATGAGGTTAATATGAGATGACTTTTGTAAAGTAGTAAACAGAGAAGCCTTCTGCAACTTTAAACTTAAACCAGACACAGAGAGGGCTAAAAATCAAATAAGAATAAATGGAAGTTAAAATTTTATTATGCAAGTTACATCAGTTTAGGTTTCCTGTTAGACTCTCTAATATTTTCTTTCTTTGACTCATACAGGCTTATCAATAGATCCTATGATTTTTACAGCTCTCTTACAGATCTTCCTTATATTGATTCAGTGACTGCAGGTGTGAAAAGAACAGGAGGCAAGAATATGGCAAAAATGGACTACTAGGCTTTGCCCCAAAGTCGGGGCTCAACGTGCGCACGGTCTCCGACACGGAGCTGACCCCAGGTGGTAGAGGCTCCCGCGCCTGAGCGGAGGGCAGGGGACCCGAAGCCTGGCAGCTGGCTGTCTCACCTGATCCTTATCAGCTGCAGATGGGGGCGATCTGGCTGTGGCCAATCGGGCCACTCCCAAGGTGATATCAGGGGACCCTCAAGGCAATGGTTGCTAAGTAAGAGGTTGAGAACAGGCTTTAGGAAGTGAAGTATTTAAAATCGTGGGGTTACGTGGCTCCTGGGAGCGTAAGCGGTTTTCCCTTCTGGACGTGGCTCTGAGGCCTGAACACCTGGCAGAAAGTGGCAGAAAGCTGGCTGTTACTGACTGGCAAGCGGAGCGAGCTTGCGATTTTAACCCGAACCCCACCGCGTGAGTTCAGGTAACAAATCCTGCAGCTGCTTTTGTTACTGCTTGTGTTTTGGTAATCTTAAAAGAAAGTTCCCTGGAATAGTCTTCTAGGATTGAGGCTGGAATACCAAAAATAAGGGGCAACGATCACGCTGTCAGGAACGTTTCCACCTCCATTTGTCCACTAGGTGCTGTTTCTGCTTGTAGCTAAGGATTGCGTGAAAGACAAAAGGATTGACTCTCTGTGGAGGAGCATGCTGTGGCGTGGCCTGAAAGGTCTTGTTTAAATGAGCATCTAGGCATGTGAAGGGTTATTCCCTGGCCGGAGAGCAGAGCTTCTGGCGAACGCCTGGTTAGGAGAGGGTGTGTTGACAGGGCTTTGCCTTGCTGCAGTATAAAACCTATAGCTGTTTTCTGTGGACTGGCTGGACTAGCCGTGCAGATGTATGGCATCTCAGTGGTTTCATGATGCTGCACACTCTGCAAGCCCTGGAGCTGGTTTCCACTGAAAACTGGGTACAGCAACGCAGTGAACATAGCTGCAAATACAAGTGAGAAGTACAAATGGAAATTACTTTTGGAGGGAACCTTCCCTAGGTTTTTAAGGCTTTTACTGCACTGTGCTGGGAAACCACTGGTATGTATGAAATATTTTGAATATGTAATTGTTTCTCCTTGGTTGAAGTGAAATATTTAACCTAACATGTTAATCTGTGTATGCGGACAAAAGAAGGTAATGGGAAGAGGGACAAGGACAGGAATAGCAGAGAAAAGAGAATCTCTGAGGAAGCTGAAGAGCTTTCCGAAGTACAAATAGCATCATCTACTTTGTGGCTAAACTGATTAGCTCTCTTATAATCACATCTCAGCTGATGAACTTTGTGATCTTCCTCTGCAAGAGCCCTCTGTGCCTGTTCTATTTCGTTCTTTAAGAAGATTAAGTGGGTAATCCTGAAGCTCCACAAAACCACCTGTTGTTTGGGCCCCTGTGTATTGTGGCTTTTGAGGCAATCCTTTGGCAGTTCAGATTAGGATTGTGAACAGGCTCACTTATCTGTGTACCTGCCGGTTCCCAGTCCACACGTGCCGCGTGGCACAGCGGGCTAGATTTCTAGCTGCATAAGTAGCTGACCCTTAGGAAAAAGGGGCCCAACCAACCTATGATCTCTCCTGCTTTCCCCTCGCAAGGGACAGGTTCTGTCTGCGGGAACACTGCGTTCATTGCTGTAATGGTGTTTGCAGACAGGCTGTCCCTTCACCATCTGGCTGTTCCAGGGTTTAAAATGCACCAGGTGTCGGTGACTGCATCCACTTCATCAGGAAGGGTCCCTTGCAGCCTGCCTAGAACAGAAATTCCTTTTTTTTTTTTTTAAAAAGGGGGGGGGACAAAAAAGTTAAATGTGTTGGAAAGAGAAAGAGGTAAAATCAGGAAAGCCAGTCAGCTGCAGGTTGAGTTTTAAACAACAGTCCTGCCAGAACTGGGTCAAAAGCCGTGTTCTACATAATCTGCTGGGACACAGTGGCAGCCGTTCAGGCTGGGGTGTGTTTCCATAAACCGCACTGTCCAACCATCCTAGTCAAACGTCACTCTCTACAAGTGAAACTCCTAAATCTAAACCCACGACACTCACTCCGGAGGAAAGTAGGAACTCTTTCCTGAACAGTCCGGAATCCTGCAATGATAGAACATATTTGTAACACGTGAGTTAAATATTCTGGATTTCCTGCTTTTTCTGCTCTGCCAGTGTTAAGGCCACAATCCAACACTATGTTAAGCTTGTGCTTAATTCTAAGCACCTTAATGATCTGACGGAAGTAGCCAGTAGTGTGGCTGTTTGTCTGCTTTGATTTAAAGACTTTCTTAAATGCATTGCTGACTTTGGCCTTCTCTACCACAGGTTAATACATTATGATTAAAAATGAATAAGTTCAGTTGCATCGTCATCCACAAAGCTGTCTCTGACAATCCATTAATATAAGGTTCTTCTCATCAGTACGTTTATTCTTACCCATCTCCCCCTTAATGAAGCTTGGGGAGGGGAAGTAATTGTCAAGTTATAAATCTTACTATAAATGGTAAAGGTATTTCAGTCAGAGGTCTTATCTTAAGAATGTCTTACACTTAGCAACTTTTCCTGTAAGAATAAAGGCCAGACATTGATGCTCTTAAAGTCGTCCTCTGACGTCTTGCTTGCACATCCACCTGCCCATCCTGCTCTGTGTCCAGCAACCCTAAATCACCGTGTTTCGGTCGGGTTTCTAGCACCGGGAGAATACATCCTGGAAGTAATAGCTGCACACTGCTCGTGTCCTCCCTTTGAGCCGTGGTGACAGGTAGAGCTACAGTTATTTGCTGCAGTTTGATTACAAACACAAGATTCGGTGAGCCATGGGTGCCGAGAAAATCATGCATCAACTTGTCAGTGCTTTTCTGACTGTGGAAGTCTGATTGCTTACCAGGAAAAAAAATTGTAAACATATGGCCATTGTGTTTGATTAATCTGTTCCTTCACATTCCCTGGCAAGGAGTGAAGGGGTCACCAGACCTCAGCATGGATAAGTCACTTCTGGTTGCCCTTAGTTTGGTCTCTAGTAATCACCATTAATGTCTGTGCAGCTTAATTGAATGTTTTATATTGCAGAATGGATCGGTATGATTAGTACTTATCATGCTAGAAATGGCTCAGCAGAAAAAGAATAATCTGAAAAATGTGGTTTTTGTCAGGGTGTCTTAAGTGCCGGGGTGAGGGACTAAAAGAAAAGATTACTGTTGTGAGAATTGATTTGATCAGGGGTGCTAAGGGTAGATGGAAAAGGGATTAATCATCCCACTCCTGACGCTGCGGTGCACGTAGGGTTAATAACAGGAGGATTCTTTCACTGTGCTCTTCTGGCTGAGGAGGATCAGGGTAACTGAACATAGGTATATGCTTTGACTGACAGTTTATTCATCAAGGCATTGATTGTTTCCTGCCATTCAGCTTGAAGATAGGTTGTCGAGCACAGGAGAAGTGTCTAATTAAAATTCCTTTGTGATGTGATTCCCCATGAAAGGTGTGAAACCAACAGCTGAGATAGCAGGAGAGTTTAATAAAAAATTTTGTTTTCCAGGATTTCAAAGTACCTGTTTTGCACAATCGGTTTAGGAACCTAATTCTGGGGTTTTGTCCTTCAGTGTAGGTACCTGGGTATAGCTGCCCTGTGAAGCTTCCAGGTGGGCACGAGCTGCTGCTTTCCTCTTGGCTTTTGGCTAATGGCTTTGTATTTTCTAATGACAACTTGCCAGGGGAAAGCAGTGATAAACCTGACCTTCTCTCACGATAAAGAGTAAACAAACCAGGGAATTTACTCTGGTTTTGGTCGAGGAGGTGAATTTGAATTGTTGATAGCTCATTTTCTTCCCCAGAAATTCACCGGTACACTTTGGAGTGGAAGGGACCTTAGCTGTTGTAGCTGTTTGAAGGGAGCAGGCTGTGATAGAGGAAGACAGCTATTTCTCTCGTAGCAGTTGTGTGAACAGCAGCATTTGTGAAGCGTTAATAAGCACTGAACGCTCTCACTCCCTCAGGATGCTGTAGCTCAGCCTTGTTGTGGCTGCTCCCGCTGTGCGCTGACTGGACTGCTAGCCGTTTTGTGTCCAATATTCTGTTTACATTGGAGATTAGGAAAAAGTCTTCGCTGCATGAGTGGTCGGGCCCTGGCACAGGCTGCCCAGAGAGGTGGGGAGTCACTGTCCCTGGGGGTGTTTAAAAGGCATGCAGACGTGGCACTGGAGGACATGGTTTAGGAGGCCTGGGGGTGTTGGGCTGATGGTTGGACTTGATGATCTTTGAGGTCTTTTTCAGCCTTAATAATTCTATGATTCTCTGTAAGCCAAAAATTCTCTATATTGTGGATGTCTCTTCCCATGTTACTCAAAAAAGGATGAATTTCTGTAACAGTTCTGACTGTTCTCCAGCCTTCTGATCTCCCAAAGTGTTATACCAACTAGTCTGTCGCAGGGGTAGTAAAATCACAAACGTTTTGTATGAAGAAGGCTTTTAAAGCACAAATTAATGCTGAGCAAGCAGAACTTTTTATCCTTTATTAGTCTGCATTGCTAATCTTGTAATCTCCTGTAAGTCAGTACGTAAAAACCTCTTCCTAGCAAGAACTCTAAATTATGTCATGGAGAATTGCACGACAGTTGAGTGGCATTATATTCCAAAGTAGTGAGATACAGCTACGGCACCCTCACAGGAGAGGGAAAGAGCTGTTGCATATAGAGAGAGCACTAAAGAAAAATTGACTTTTTTCCCCATGAATTACTAGTTCCTGTTCTTTAGCTGGCAATGGCCATATTTTTCATTGCAATGAAATATAGAGATACAGACCCATGAGAGCAAAAGTGATTGTAACTATATGTAATACA
Organism: Phalacrocorax carbo; assembly: GCF_963921805.1. Classification (NCBI taxonomy): domain Eukaryota; kingdom Metazoa; phylum Chordata; class Aves; order Suliformes; family Phalacrocoracidae; genus Phalacrocorax; species Phalacrocorax carbo. Next base: position 63,077,400 of record NC_087518.1, on the reverse strand, counting down.
GGTATTTGCGTATTTCAGATGATAAAAGGATCAAATAAGACTTATTTTAGATCAGTACAAAAGGGTTTTTTCAATACTGTGGTCATTAATTCTGAATATTTTCTGTAAAATCCAGAAGTCAAGCAATTTTTTGTAATTTCTAGGTATTTCTAGAAGGGGGCTGCAGCTTCATTGAAGTGTTTATTGGAAATAAGGGGGAAACAAGAGCTGTATGGCTCGAGACAGTGAACAAAGTCTAAAAGTCACCTCTTGCAGAAACAAGGCCTGGACAGGTGAGGGAAATAAGGTACTGGCTATTTTATTTCTTATTAAAGTATTTGGCTGTGGAGATTCTGTACTCTTTGGCAGGATCACGCCTGAATTTTTGTTGCAATACTTCTGTAAGGTCGAAAGCTGATCACAAAACGCATTCCTGGCTGCGCAGGGGCTCTGTGCAAAGCAGCAGCAGATCCAGCCACCTTCGCTGGCAGGGGGTGCTGCGCACGTACCTGCTGTTACATCGCCTTTTGCCTAAGGAAGATGCAGAAATCACCCCTCGGAGGGCAAGCAAGATAGAGCAGAACAAGTCAGAGAAAGGGCTGGAGTTATCAGAGTATCTAGAAGTACTTTCTTTTAATTTACTCTTTTCTTAATGGGAGATGGACTTCAGTCACTAATGTGGCAAGCAAATCACTTCGCTACATATGGGAACAATGTGAATAATTCTGTGGTGTGATTTATTATGTGCCATTGAAAGCAATTTTGGTTTAATCAGAAATCATAGTAAATATGTAATTAAAAAGTTCTCAAAATGTATGGGCTAAAAATGTCAAATGGTATTCATTGGCAACAGCTTCATTTGTCTGCTTCCGTACTTGGAGTTGTACGGCAGGGCACAATCACATATACAGCTCAGTGATTTATAGAACCAGGAGCAGACGCTAATGAGAAAAAGCTTTTAAAATAAAGACTTCTATTATAGCATTTATGTAGCTATGGCTAAAAAAAAAAGACTGAACAGATAGTTTCTGGACCTGAATTTGAAAGTGTCCAAGCTTACGCCCTTATGGGCATAAGAATTATAGAAGGAAGGAGTCGACAATAAATTTGGAGGAAAGCTGTATCTTGCTAAGTGGCACTTCAAAACTGGCATTAGTTCTAAAAGCCAATGTCACACTTACCTTTTCCCTCCCTTCCTTAACTGATGAGGAGTTTGGTCTTCAGCTAGTATTTGGTTTATTTTGTGTTTTAGATGTATGCAAGTGTATTTGCCCACAATAGAGGTCAGGGAGGAATGTACGTTATTTAATGCAATACAGGCAGCAAAGTTTTTAATAAGTTATCTAAAGTATTTTTGTGGTAGTGAAGGCAATCCCCGACTCTGCTGTACTGATTTGCACTGAATGATGTTGATACTGAAAGAACAGGGCTCACCTGCATCCGCTGCAGAGGTAACACAGCCCATCACTGAGCTGTAGCATCAGCTCTCGCTCCTGCCTAGTAGTTGGGTGCAACAGTGGAGTGGTAACGCGAGCACTGGCCAGCTGGTACCCAGCTCCGCACACAAGCGGGGACCAGCTGCGGCAGGGAATACTGCTGCCTGCTTGTCCCAGGTTATGTGGACCTTCTGCCATGCCTGTCTCCCGGGAATGAGCTGGGTACGAACCGTACCAGATGTCTGTGCTGCCATCAGCAGCTGTGGCTCTGTCAAAAAGTCCCGCTTGAGCTTTTGAGCTGGAAAAGGTTTTGCTAATGACAAAAGCGAAAGTGAAGAGGCAAAAAAAATTATTAACAACAGTTCTAGTAGTCAAGATTTGTCTCACTGTAGAAGTTACAGGAGAATCAGGTGATCTATTTTCTTGTTACTGTGCTGTACAAATAGATACCCAATTCTTTAATCTCAGTTTATCAAGGATTGTAATGCTACGTATGTGTGTTTGCTGACTGACGTCTAGTAACTGAGTCAGTAATACCGTACTGTTACCAGCTAATTGATCTGAAGAGCATTGCAGGGCACTCTATGCATGCAATATGGTTTCCATAAGTAATGCTGCGACCGCTACATTGCTATTCCAGCCACCAGCTCAAAGTAGGGCCAACCTGGAGCACCTCTTTGAGAGGGACTTGAATGATGGTAGGTAAATATGTATTGTAGAAACTAAATATGCTTCTACCATTCTTTCTTCCAAATTCTACAAAAACAAACCAAAAGAGCTGTGTTCAAGGACTGGTGGACTCTGGAACATGGATTTTAATTGGGAAAGAATAGGACAGGGGGTTTTGCTTTTTATTTGCTTTTAGTAGCAATATTGGGTAGGAAGCTATCTGAGAAACTAGTTAAACCTCTTCCCAAAGCAGGAATAGTACAGACTTATAAACCTAGCTCCTATCTGTGGCTTTACGGTAGGAGCCAGAGGAATTGCTGGAAAGCCTGGACAGTTTAATGCTTCCTTTCTCTAGAAACTCTGTAGTAAGAAGGCGGTTCTTGGCCCAGTTACATATCCTGATGAGTATTGCCTTGCCACCTGGGAAAGATCTTGCCTGCCTCCCCAGGTAAATTCTCTGGGGAGATTGCAGCTGAGGAGAGGAACAGCCAAATCTTTTGGCCAGCCCAGGAGCCTGAGCCAGGCGGGAGGCCTGACCGCTGTGCAGTGGGGCGTGCTGAATGACTGCCCGTCGGCGAGTAAAACCATTGCCTTGTTCAGATATCCAGAGATGTAGTAAGTTCTACTCGGGCACCGTATTGCTGAGGCAAGGAGTTAGTGAGGATGGTCAGAAACAGCCTTTCAAAGCTATCGTGCGAGGAGGAGCTATTGCGTTCCCCAGTATAACCTCTCCATTTTCTGAACCTCAGGAACTACTTCAGCTGTGGGGACTGCTTTGTGTGGCATGAATCCTGCTGGGCTGGCTTTGTATAATGTACAGTGGGTGGGCTTTTACAAGGAGTATTTGCAGGAATAGTGATATTAATATAACTGTTAGTTCACATGCATGATGAATTACAGGTTATGCTAATTATAAAGCAATTTATCTTTCTTATTTAGAAATCCTCATTCCTAAGCAATAGCGGGTCTTAGAGCAAGCTACTAGGAGACTTCTTTCTTTTTCAGCTAATTAATAAAAAATGCAGTATTTCTAGAATGTATGTTCTTTGCTTGAGTTTTGTTGGATTAATAATTTAGCGAATATAGTTGGATGTGTTTAATGCAATTTTCTTCTCTTTCACTTTCAAATGTTTTTCTGGTATGTAAAAGAAAAATCACTTTTATGCGTGTTTTCGTGAAATAAATTCCATTTTCCCCCACTTCAGGATGATCTAATGTTGCAGTAAAATGGGGTGGGGGGAGTCTTGAGCAGCCAGGTTATTCAAGCATAGCTGTCAGGTTTGAATGGCCAATGCAAAATAACTGCTTTTCACAGCTTACATCCTTAAGTACTTCGCATATCACCATAAACCTTAACTGAAGAAAACTTGGCGGCAGTGCCACAGGAAAGCAGTCAGTCGGTAGGTCTGGGTGGGCCTGCTCTGGAAGCGACGGTGGGACACGAGGACAGCTGGGAAGCAGAGCCTGCCCGTGCTTTGCCTGTCCCCATGTGGACCCAGCAGAGCTGCAGTGTGTCATGGGCTGGGATCTGTCCTTCGCCACTGCGTGTGCAGCGCGGAGTCGGGGTGGTTCCCGGGGTTGCTGCGCTGATGGCTGGAGGCATCTGTGGCTCTTGCTGGATTCTCCTGGCCTGCTGCCCTTGCCCTCTTCCCAATGGTGCTCCTTCACTGGGTGCTGATACCACGGGCTGCGTGAGGGAAGGGAAGCCATCGCTGCTATGGGGGGGCCGTTGTGCTGTTGTGGCTGTCAGCAGGTCGCTCTCCCTCACGTGGCTGTTGGGCCCCAGAGCAGATCATGCCACTTGAAAGATAAGGAAGGTTATGGCCATCTACCCACCAGTAGCTGGGCTGAATTAAACATTATCTAAAACGGCTCTACTGCTTTCTGCTGGAAGTGGAAACAAACAGTAAGCAAGAGGACAATGTGGTGGCTACTTTTAACTTTAGCAATGGTTGGTAGCAGAGGTTACCTTTGCTTTTTCCCTAGAGACTGTCCAGTGCACGATCTGCTGTGGGCTCTAGGCTCAGCAGCCAGAAACTGTCGCTTGGGGAACAGGTATTAAGTATTTTTCCCTAATTCTCCAGAAGTCCTATTGGAAACTAGACCAGGAATTACACTGCCTGGTATGTAAATTATATGTTAAGTAGTTCAAATGTTCAGTCCAAAAAAAAAAACCCTCACCCTTTCACAACTGGAATACAGAGCAGAATATTCAGGTAAAAATAATTTATGATAGTAATTATGGTATAAACCAACTTGTCAGCAGCCAGTTGTTTAAATTCCTTCTTCCTCACTCCAGGCTTCTCAAACCTGTAGGGAAATCACTGTAAGAAATACCCCTTCTGCCTGCTATATTCATCAGAAATAGGATGCTGTATGTGAACATTTTTCTGTGTAATGAAAAAAAGATCTTATTTGCAGTGATCTGGAGTTTCAAGAGGTCAACCAGTATTCTGATAACTAAGCTTAATCTTTGCTGGCAACATCGAATATTAATTACTAACGCTCACACCTTTCACCATTAAAATCTGAACATTTATGCACATAATTATGAGTCATCTAATGGCTCAACAGCTTTACTTTTTTTCACTGCGTGCATTTCATTTTGTTTAACCATAAGAGAACTGGACTTCTCTATTACGGGCAAAGGTGATCCAGAATAAATCCTGACAGTTTAAGGTACTCCTGAGCTTTTGCCTTTAATGAAAAGAGACTGTGAAAGCCCCTTCTGTGCTCCCAGCGTGGGAAGGGGGCATCCGGCAGTAGGAGAGCTGATATGGGCACTAGTGGAAGCGACAGCATGGCAGGGTGGGACAGACACATGTTGGTTAGCTCTTTTTGCCCCAGGTACCTTTACCAGCAGGGAAATGCCAGAACCCTCATAGCACATCCTGAAGTACAGCCCTGGCCTGGTGGCCTTGCCGCAGATTAACTAAGAGCAGCTCCAATGGGCAATATTAGCTGTTCTGGTAAGCGTGCAAGATCGCTGCTATTACTGGCTTTACACCAGGGGTTTCTGCAGACTATATAGTCAATAGATGATCAAACACCCCTTCCCTCACCCATCTGTTGATATCTCCAGGCAAGCTGAAGTCTGTGGTAGATGCAGATGCATTCAGAAAACAAGCATGGTTTGGTTGAGCTCTTCCTCCTTGCCACAGCAAGCTCGCAGGGCAGCCTCTGAGGTCTGGTCCTTGCTGGACTTCAGATGAAATGCTCAGTCTGGTGGGACAAGCATGGATGCCAACCGGGATAAAGGACTTATTGCTGCAAAACTGGAGAGCAGTCACCAACTCATTTCACATAGGCTACTGGACAGGCATCAACTGGATAGAATGGCATGAACTTGGTTTGGGAGTTAAGGTGGAAAAAAGAAAAGCCAGTTTGTAGGCATTGAGAAACAAGGCATAGATGAAATGCTGGCCACTGAAAGCAATTAAGTGGAGGACAGTGCAAGGCCCCAGGGGAATTCCTTATAGGAGAACAGCTATTGGGGCAGAGCTTGGAGGTGGTAAGGAGATGCTCAGTCGGAGGGAGAGGGTGAAAGTGTAGATGAACAGTCCTTTATAGGGTTGTGACTATTAAACAGCAACTGCTGCCATTGCTTGCTTGTCTGCCTTGTTTTTTTCACTTTGACTCGGCATGAATAGTAGCTTAACTACTTGCACGTAGGTACTCCCCTGAAGCTGGAGTACTATCAGGCTGGAGAAGTTGTGAGACATTCTGGGCTCCCGAATGCAGAGTCCTCATCTCTGTCCTCAGGTGATGAAGCTTGGTCCGTGCCCCCCTTTAGCTACTTGGTCCTGCTCTCCGTGCCAAAGGGAAGACTTCTCCTCATGAGTTCTCTGACACTCTTCAGTGTTTAAGACAATTTTGTAAAGCACGGATGTTATAAGAGTCATTTCTAAGCTGTCTGCAGCTCAGGCTCTTGTGCAAGGAGACTGCTTCACGGGTTGAAATTCTTTGTTGTCCCTACCCAGCAATAGCATAAGATGGTGAGCAGGAAATGGCCTGATAGTTAAAGCAGATGGTTTCTCAGCAAAAGCCTTCTGTGGCTTGTATTCTTTGTAATTTTTTTAGTGAGACAAACCAGCTTTCCTGATATGACAGCTTCATTGCTGTGCCTTGTGGAAACATGCTGCCAGTTATACTAATTTTACCTTGTAAGAACATAAGTATGACAGCACACTGGTAAAGCAAAAAAGTCAACATTGCTATGGTTTGAGAGATGCTTTTTTTGGACATAAATGGTTGTCAATAGAGGGAAGTAATTTATAAAAGCTATGCAGAGAATAATAACAACATTAAAATATAGTAGTGTTCCTGCTCTTCCTGATTTTTACATATGCGTGCCATGAGCCAATGCCATTGCTAAAAAGAGTACTTCCCAAAAGGGCTGTTCTACATCTACGTGGTTTGTAAATGAGGACAGTGAGGGGAAAAATAATAGACAAGCTTATTCCAGAAGACTGCACTAAAGGGGGTTTAGAGCCTGAAAACAGGGTGCAGAATTAATGTTAGTAATGCTGGAGCCTGCTGCTAGCAGAGGGCCACGGGGCTGGGAGCTGTTAAGAGCAGGCTGGCCATACTGGGGGCGGGTGCAAGGAGGTGGTGGCACCACTGACCTTGGTCTGCACAGACCAAGGGAAAAAGGGACGCTTCTGCCTTTCTTCTGAGGGCAGTATAAGGCTGGAGCATCCCGATTCACACTGTCTTCTCCTCTAACTAGTGTATCACAACTCTGTAAATCAGAGATGAAAAGATGCTAATGGTTTCTTCTAGGCTATACCGACTTCCATGGAATATATCCAAAGATCTCAGATTAGAGCCTGAGTGGACATTGAGGTCTGTCTTCCTACAGTGCCATCAACAGCGTCTCCCTACAACACTAAACGGAGCCTAGTTTTGCTGGGGAGGGTCAGCGGTGGTGCCTGATTAGATTAATGTTTTGTCCTTAGAGTTCTCCTTTTGGAGTATTGGAGGTCCCTGAAGGTCAAAGCACAGGAACTGGCACTAATATTTGTAATCATCCATGGTCATCCAGGAAAAATATCTGGAAATGGCTCTGTTAATTATCTGCCTTCACCATATCAATTTTTGGGGTAGAATAAGAATTCTGAAATAATCATGCATCCATCATTCAGATTTAAACTCTGTGACTGAACTCATTCATCTTAACTGCATATGTTTGCATGGGCTCTTGTTTTGGGTAGGAGTTTAAGGTGAAATCTAATCTGCTCTGTAGGGGATATACAGAATCCAAAGATAATGCAGTTAATGGGGTCAATTCTTTTTCCCTTTTCAGACTGCGTATTTGAAATCGGTCCAAGAATTTCAGCGATGGCAAACAAAAATTCAATTAGAGCTGTGTGGTTCTCTTCTCCACAATGTCAGTTAGCCCTGCACATAGAAGACATTTGCTATAACTGTGTAAAAGCGGAGTGTTGGCTTCTCTCTGCAGGGAACTGACTGAGAAGGTACTGAATTGAGTTTCACACAGTTTCAGACAGTTGAAAATTTTTTTTTCAATGCCACAACACTGGCAATAAAGACAACTAATTTGGTCCAGTGCCTTAATCGTTTTCTGTTGCAGGTGCGTAATAAGAAAGGACAACTACATGAAATGCTACAGCTAATCTCCAAGCAAAGCAGTGTCTTGTAGCCATACCTGCTTGTAAAAGAAGCCACAGGGTCTAATCATTAGAGGCCAGGCTAAGCACTCTGGATGCCCATATTCTAACAAAGTTTGTTAGGTATCTTTTACGGTCCTCTAAAAAGGAGGAATAATGGTGTCTAGATATTTGTATCTCAGAGGTATTTATATATAAATTGGACAATATCTGGAAGGCAAAATACAACCTACATATAGCAATGATCAGTTAAGTATTATTTTGAGTATTATAATTAGGAAGGAAAGCAAAATATTATGCATTGATCTTCAAGGTCAAGATTTTTATAGGATTTTGCTAATAGCTGTAGCGTGCCAATTACTTTAAGTAACTTTTCCTTTTTTAAATATACTCAAACACCCAACTGTAAACACCTCTTCTGGAGCAGTGAATCTCTTGGAACAGTTCTTCAGCTTGGTTTGTTTCATATTCTCTCTGTCATCCCACCATCTCATTACTGACCTTTCCATATTGTTAGCTACTCTTTTTTTATTAATCTTTGTCAAATTATATTGGATTTCCAATAGCCTCCAAGAACTTTGGGGTCAGAAGAGGTCCCTGGGAGGAATGTGGTTCTCCGGAGACTGAGAACCCCAGGTCAGACCTTGCCAGCACTCATCTATCTGTAGGACTCATGGAAGTGGGTGTTCCTGCCCTGCTGCAGGTCATCATCCTGCCCGAGTGTTCATGGGGAACAAAAGGAGCGTATGAACCCATTGTTCTCCTGGGATGGGTGGGGAAGAAGTGCCTTGCCTGCTGCTCTGGGGTGAGGGTCACTGTTTCCCTGTGCAGCAGCTGGGGCTGACAGCACAATGTCACCTGGCCCCTCTCTTACCTCTCCTGGAAGTACCTTGGCCTGGAGCAAGCCTTGACCCTTCTGAGGTCTATCAGTTTTCTTCCTTGCACCCAGGAGCTGCCCTCGCCCAGCAGTCAGGAGAAGGTCACATCCTGCCCACTGCCTGCTCACACTGAGGGTTTTTAGGCAGAAGAGCACTTGCACATGCTGTTGACATGACAATAAGCTTGATAATTCCCACCACAAAGGGACAGTTTTTTAGAAGGAAAAAACCCCTGATGTATAGTTAATGCTGAGGGTCAAATATTTCCTCAAACTTTTCAGAATTAAAACCCTGTGAAGACATTTATAATCACACTTGACCACTCTGAATAGAGGTCCTGATTTAAAGATAAACAGTGTATTCAAGAACATTAATGTGGACATAATGCAGAAATAAGTCTCTCTAGCATCCACATAAAAGCATATACCTCTGAGGAACTGCTTGTGCCTTTCCTCATGCTTTTTTTTGTTCACCATTAAACAATAAACCTTCCCAAAATTTTGAAAGCAATGATTTTTCTCAAGGTACACTGCTGTTCAGTTTCTTAAGACACTTCCTTCAGTTACTTGACCCTGCAGTAGGGCTCTAAATGGCAAATTGATGACATCATAGTAATTTTTCTTATGTAATAAATGGTGAAGCCATTAACACAGGGCTATATGACTTAACTGGAGACCAAAGAGAATGAACAGCTGGCTTCTCAAAGAGGAAAGCTCATACTCACACATATATCTTCAATAATAGCAGGGGAAATACAGAAAATTACTGTCAAAGTAAATTGCATTTTGTATGAATGCCATCTCCTTTCAAGTTTGCCCCAGCATGATAATCCTTCTTCATTTAGTGGTGTTGCCCTTTTCTCTTTAGAGACCTTTAGTGAAGTAGTCTTTTATATTTCTTGTATCATTGAGGTGACTTAAATGATCAGGGATGTGGTAGGCCTGATTTTTTTTTTTAATTATTTGCATAAATAAAGAGGCATCTATATTCCATACCTGCTGCAATTATAAAAATCTATTGTCTTCATTTATAAAATAATGTGCTTTGCGGAGTCAACCAAGAGATGAGAGGCAGTTCTTTTTGGTAATCTCGATCTATTCTCAATGTTTATTAGATCTGACCGCAAAGGACCAACAATGTGGTTTTGATGCCACTCAGTTCATGGCTTCTGTGCAGCTTCTGGGAAGGGTATCTGCATCTATTGAAAACAGAATTGTGGAAGAGAAATACTCCAGAAGTATTTTATCACAGCCTCATGTCTACACTGCTGGGCAGTGCAACCTCAGCCAGCCTCTTCTGAAAAGAGCAGTCTGAGAAATGCTATGCTGGTCACCAAAAAAGTTAAGCTAGAACAGACAGAAAAGAAGCCCCTTCAGCCATTTAGACACCGTCTAGAAAAGCACTTCAGTTTAAATTTTGGATCACTTCAAAGATGGAAAGTGTCATAAATTCAAAAAGCTGTGCTACATTTTGCTGAGCATTGCTTTCCATTTTTCATTCCATTTATATGTTTAGTCAGCATTACTTATAAAATGTATACATTATTACATTTTAAACAATATAATTGCAATTAATTGAATTTGAAGCTCCATTTGTCAAAGTACTCTGCTTTAGTAGTTTATACTCCTTTCTGACGCAGGCTGTCCTATTTCTCTTTTCTTACCAAAAAAAAATAATCTATCTTGAAATAGTAATGGTATTTTAATGCTCTTGGCAAGAGTGGCTGCAGCACAACAGCAGAATCAGCTGGTTACAATTAAATCATTCCTCATTAAACTATAGTGTGGTGGGTTAGACAGTCTCATCTAACAAGGTTGAGGGAAGCTTTTTGTCCTTTTCTGTGTTTGGTGGAAGGCAGAAACTATCTAGTGTAATACAAAACTGGTTATTTTCTCAGCTTTTCCTCCTGCGTAACAACGAACTGATATCAACGAATTGCGGTATAAAGTAGTGCAAGTGGGGGTGATCATTCCTTTTGGATGTCTTGTATCTGGAGATTTCCTGTGATCCCCTTAGATGTAAGGGAGCTGAACTCTACGTCTGCTGAGGTCCACGTGGCGCTTGGGCATCTCCATCTTACAGCACGTCACAGCTCTTCAGACTCGCAAAGGTTTTCACAGTTCTGGCTGTCTAACTTGGCGTATTTGCCTGTCATGACACACCTAGATTGTCTCTTGTGTTTGGCAGAATGGAAGGTATTAGCTGCATACCTGTTGATAAAATAAGATATGATGGTAATTTCATAGTTTAGTGTAAATTCATAAAATTGTTGTTTAAAAGTTTAAGTAATTAGTTAAAAGCTTTTTGATTAATGGTAGCTAACAGCTTGTATGTATGACTGTTATAGTGCTGAGTGGCTGAATTCCAGGTGAAGTGATTGATTGTGTTCTGGGGGTGCACATATGTTCCTGGGTGCACATAAATTATTGTTAGTCATGCAGTTTCAGTAATAAGATTATTTTCAGTTATATCTATTCCATTTTAATGTCTTTGCTGTTCAGTCTGATTCCAGACATCCAAGACTGCCCTGTCTTGCATCACTCCCTTTGTAGTTATTCCCTTGTTCTTTCATGTAACTGTCATACCTCAGGGACAATGGCAACGAGAAGAATGAAAAGAAAATGTATTTTGATGTCTTGATGAAAATGACAATTTAAGCAAAGCAAAAAAACCCACCTCTACATTTTAAGAAAGTAAAAGCTCTACTTTGACTTTGTTGTGACAAGGCAATTTGGCTTTTAGGATAATGTTTTCACAAATGCTCAACAGCCACATAGGTAAACCTATTTAGATGCCTGTCTTCCATTTGCCTCAATTGGAGATAGGAGTCCAGGCTATATGGTGAAAGAAACTGGTGTCTACGCTGTTCACACAACTTGTTCCTCAGCACGTAGACCTCTATATCACTTGATATTCAGTGAAACTTGCGTTCTTTGGTTACAAAAATGTTTATTGAAATTTTATTTGAAGGAAACAAGCATAACTGGATGGGTTTACTTCACCGGGTGTGTTAGAGCTGCTCTGGTGGTTTTGCTTGCAGAGTTCACCCACACAGCATCTCTGGCTCATACCAAGAGGTCTGTGTGAACACTAAGCTTCTATGATATGGCCAGAGCCAAAGAGTTTGAGACTTCGCTGCATGGTGTTAGGTATCACCCTCACCCACTGGGGGTTTTGACATTTAACGTAAAACGGAACAAACTGTGAGGGGAGCAATTTAATACCAGGCCAGCGCAGGAGAGAGGGAATGCAAAGGAGGTGCGCTGGTTCTGGCTGAGAAGGGGTTAATTCTCCTCACCGTGAGGGGCGGCTGCCTTTCCGGCTTCCCGCGCTCTGCCGCGTGGCGGGGGGGGGGGGGAGGCTGGGAGGGGCGGGGCCGCGGCGGGGGCGGCTGACCCCGACGGGCCAGTGGCAGGTTCATGCCATGCCACGTGACACCATGACCAGGATATGGAGGGGGGGCAGTGGCGGCTCGGGGGCGGCGCGGCGGCGGGCGAGTGTTTCGGCGGTACGTTCCCGCGGTTCGTTCCCCCCCCCTTCCCCCCCCGGGGCTTTGCGCCTCTCGTCGTTCTCCTTTACATTGCATTTCTGTTCTTGTTTCTTCTGGTTTTAATTATTAAATTGTTCTTATCCCAACCCACGAGAGATACCCTTCTGATTCCCTCCCCCATCTACCGGTGGGGGAGGGAGCGAGCGGCTGTGTGGGGCTGAGCTGCCGCTAAACCACGGCAGGTGGCATCAGTTCAATTTTAGCCCCAACATCTGCGCCCTTTGGGAGCAGCCCGCCTATAAGGAACCACATAATGTATTGTCCTGAAAAAACAAAAACGTGCTAGACTGACAGCAGTTGCTGTTGAGTGCTCAGCTGTCTCAGCGATGCAACCCAAGAGACAGCAACCGGCCACGTCTTCCACCATGCCCTGTGCCCATGAACCTCGCCTGGGATTGCCAAAGGCCTTTTTAAGAGGGAAAGGTGTCCTGGTGTCCTTTCAGGATTGGCCTCTATGCTCAGCCTCTTGCCTGGAGTTCTGTGGGAGGGACGCCTGTCTCCTGCGGCGCCGGCTCGTTCCGCGCAGGCTGCAGAGCAGCTCCCAGGCCGTAACTGCTCTCATTCACCAGCCCTCTCCCTCTGCCGCTGGCGCGTTACTGTTCTCTCTGCCTCTTCTCGCGTCCAGCGTATCAGCTTCTAGATGTGCAGAGCAGTTTCTGCATGCGGATCTGGAGTAAGTTTGCTATCAGAAATCAATATTTTAAATGATGTTTTCCCCAGAAGATTATTATCATTGTAAAATCAAAATATTTTGCAATTCTTGAAAGCTCAAAGAATATTCTGTGTATGAGCTGACAGGAAACCATAATCAAATTGTCAAGCAATTGCTCCTACTGTGGCAAAGTGAGAATGTTAGATTACGTGTGTCAGCATGTGAAGATAAAGACTGCATAGTGAACAGCACACTGAAGGCTGGGTAGGAGATGGGAGCTTTATCGCTGTACACTGTAACCTATTGTAGGAGGTTCTGCTACCTCAGCAGTCCTCAGTTTGCATTAAAAACCTTTATGATCAATAAAATGCCTTGGTTTTGTCATTTGGTAAAGACATTTTAAATTTTCTACCAACTTTATTTGGTCAATTAAACTGAAGACTAATTGCTATTCCAAAGGGTTAACTAATGATAGATGCGGAATACTAATACATGTGTATGCTGGATGTTTACTGACTCTAATATTATTATCACTGCTCTAATCTCTTCAAACAGGCACCTAAATGCATGCTGCTGTGATTATTTGAGTAAGAAAAATGGCTCATTTATTCAACATATACATTGGCTGCTAGTCTGGGTTTTTAGATGTTTAAAGATTTATGTTCAAATTATTTTTCTACAGTTTTCCTGTCCTTTTACCTATTCTTCTGTAAACTCTTCAATCTTCCTGTTCTCTGCACAGTGGATGTTCACTGAAAACATCTCACCAAAGTGTTTTGTTCTGAGCTCGGGGGCTGTAACTTGAAACCTGCTGAGAACTTGAACTCTCATTAAATTCAGTCAGAATTAATGACTCATCACCTTGCAAGATCAGGCTGGTGGGGCATGTTCTCAAGCAGCCCAATCGTTCCTGTAGCTCTTTTTCTTTTAGAGGTAGGATCAGAAAAGAGATTTGCAGGAGTGAAACTTAAAAGCTTTTTGACTCTGGTAGCCAGATTGTCATTCAGGCTGGTTAAGTGTACCACAGAACAGGCACTTAAGGTCAGTGAAAGAAATTCAGTCATTTTAGAAAAGTACAGTATTTAGCCATTTAACTAGTACAGCCTTCTTTGTCTGACCCTGAAACAGCTTGCAATTCCCTAACAAATTAGCCATTTAACTAGTACAGCCTTCTTTGTCTGACCCTGAAACAGCTTGCAATTCCCTAACAAATTTTGAAAGGAAAAAAACCCCAGTGGTGTGGGATGGGAAGTGGAAAATAAATGGGATACAATCAGAATTAGGTCACAATGGTAGATTAAACTGGTGTCGTACATTGAAACGGTGACTGACAAAGGGAATGCACTGTATTTCATCATTTGTGTCAGCAGGAAAATATTTGGAAGGGTGTTCTTTAAAAGTATATGGAGGGAAATAAAATGGAGAATCACAGATATGTGAGGACTGGAAATACGATGCATGCTTAATGTCAAGAAAAGAAAAAGATTGATAAATAGTAAATGTTTAGACTGTGATTTAGAAATAGGTTTCTAATCTTCCTGGAGTAAGGGCCTGGAGCATCCTTCCAGCAAGATTAGTAAGTGGGAAATAGAGTCGTATGGCTGCAGGTGAAAGCACGGAGGGGCTGGAAGAGGAGACAAGACCTTTCCTCTGGCTTCCACTAGAAAGGGCAAAGCAGCCAGGCTTGGCTCTGCCTCCGCTTTCCTGTTACTGGGTGCAGCAGGTGGACTGTTGCCTTCGTACCAAAAAAGAAGGCAGATTTACTTTTAAACTAGAAATTAGCTAGTGTGACAATCATGTAATGTGGGGCCGGGACTAGACTGGGCATCCAATGAGTCAGTTCCAGTTCTTTAATATTACATACTTTATCCTAAAGAACACATTAGTTCTCAGAACTATTATATGTCTGGTGAGTGCATTTAGTCACACTTTGAAGGGCAAAGTCTGTGCTTCTGTGATCAGTATAGCTCCTCTGCTGCATTAGAGTGTATCATTTGGAGAATGCGTGCTGCAGAGCGATTTGGTCTAGGCTTGTACGTTTATTTAGTACCTACCAGCTGAACTGTCTAACTAGATTTGACTTCCTTTGCTGCCTATGAGGTCGCATGCATTTATATCTGAGTCCTATTCTCATTAAAGCAATAGGAAGACTACAGATGAATGATAGTAACCTCTTGATCTGGAGAAAATATTCTTTTTCAGGGTCTTGAAGGCTTATCAAATGCTAGAGACTGAGATTCTGAGGAACAGAAAGAC
Organism: Phalacrocorax carbo; assembly: GCF_963921805.1. Classification (NCBI taxonomy): domain Eukaryota; kingdom Metazoa; phylum Chordata; class Aves; order Suliformes; family Phalacrocoracidae; genus Phalacrocorax; species Phalacrocorax carbo. The sequence goes on along the minus strand of NC_087518.1, from coordinate 63,062,350 downwards.
TGAAGATGTGACTGGTCCAAGATCTGAGTGCAGTGCTAGGGAAAAAAGTCACTACACTCCAAGCTACTAGTTCTTGTAACTAAGCACTTCAGTGTCTCCTCTCTCCTTGATCCCTCTCCATTAGAATGATCTTTTCCTACAGTCAGCAGCGAGGTATATCTCCTCAATATAAGTGATCTGAGAGTGTTGTTGAAAAAGGTATGACTTCAACATGTAGAAAACCGATCATATATGCAGAATATTCTAAAAGAGGCTAAAGTTTTAAGTACAAAATTAAAATTAGGAAAACCTTGTGGGCTGAAAGCTTGCTGTTGATTCAAGTCCAGAACACAGTAGTGCTAGCGGTCTGGAAGTTTGTTTACTGGCAATCTACAGGTCTTTTCATTAGTCAATTAGTATTCATTGTCAATCATTGTCTCCTCATCCCAGGGGCTTATCAACTCTATTCCGCTAAGCAAATGCATCCCTTCAGTGAAAATTTGCTGATCATCTTAGTTGACAACTAAGCAGCTGGTCACTTTTGTGTGTCACCTGTGCTTAAGCAATGAATCCCCACTGGCTACTTCCTTTGTGCTGCCACAACAGGAGCTGCAAATGAGTAGGAATTAAGTAATAATTACTGTTGCTTTAACTCTTGGGTTGAAACAGCTTACTTGTGGTTTGTTTTTGCACAGCTCTCCAAAGTGCTTAGCTAGAAAGGCATTTAAAATGTTTGTTGTATTGCTGGGCAGGATAGCCTGCCAAGGGCTATTATGATGATAAAATAAATGACAGTGGCTGTACTTTGCCAACAGAATATTGGACCATAACCTTTTCCTTCAGCAGTTTCCACAGTCGCTGTCTGAATGGAAGAGGGGGACAGTGTTGGGGTAAAACGCCTTAGATTCACATTCTTACTTGACTGTCTCTCCTCCTTCCTTAGAGGACCTTAAGCATGCGTCTTCCTGAAATGAATCTTACACAGGACCCTCCTCCATCTTCCCGCCCCCTTCAGTTTCTTTGGTAATGAGCAGAATTTTAGCATTAGAAGAACGTCTTTGTAGTATCATTCAAGGAGGAGTCTTTGTTGTCATATCTTAATAATTTATCGTGCTCTTGATAAAAATTCTAAAAGATCAGTAGATAACAGTAAACAGGCTCAGGAAGACAGCCCTTTGATGCTGATGATGTTAATTTTGCAGTAACTGAATTGGTCTTCTGTCATTACAACTTCAGATGCATAATTGCAAGATCATCATTTTGAGAAAGTTGCTACTGCCAAATATTTTACAAAATGACTGTATATTAATTAAGCAGTTTAAAACAGAAACTATGCCTTTCCTTACCAACACAGAAGGGAGGAAAAACCTGTAGTGTGGCTGATACCCTGAAGAAAATAGAATTTTCTTCTAAATAATAACAATGAACCATGTGAGCCTTGCAAAACAGAACTTGGTGGCCACAGAAGGCACCTGAGAGATAGGGAAGCATTTGTTTTACAGGAGGAGATAGGGAAGCCTTTATTTATGAAGGGAGCTGAGAGACTGATAAAAGAGAACATCCCGCCTCAGAAGATGCTGAGAACTGGGTGATAAAGTATATAGTCAAGAAAAAAACCTAATTGGGATGTTGATAAGAACTAAAACTAAGTGTCCTTTAGGTGAACTATCCTCCTCATAATACTAAAAAACATACTCATAGGCCAGAAACCCCCCACTCTCTGAGCACGCGTGGTAAATTTAAGGGGAGCTGTACCTTTAAGGCAAAATGAGAGGGAAACTACCCAATTATTAGCCGGGGAGGTGTGAATATTGCCTGTGACTGACACACTGAGCTGTATAAATACCTTGTGGTTCTTGGCGTGGTGTGCCAGCTTTGTGGAGTTACCACCTAGCACCCACCTTTGTGCAAAAATGAATTGAATAAAATACCTCCGATATGTGGGTAGTTTGGTGTTTTGCAACCTCCTTTTTGGGATAACATGGAGACCTTAAAACATTTATAAATGAGGAGAATAGTAAGCTGCAATCTCTTTTCTAAAATTAGAAAGGGTTTTTTTAATATAACCAAGCCATTAGATATGGGCAGACTAGTTCAGATCAAAATAGAATTAAACCGAACCTATAGTTAATAGTCAAAAATACTGAAGGCTTGAGAAACTGATAATAATTTTTGCATATCTCAGTACCTCCTGGGGTTAGTAGGGAGTAGAAAGCTTAGAAATGTGTCATAAATAAGGCAATTCTGGAGAGGCAAATGGTTTAGTGATCTAAGCTTAGGGAAAGATGTTTGGGGGCCTGTGACATGAATTTTTTTTGTGGTCTTAGGTGCTTTTTGTCCTCTCTTTGCTTCTGCATGGGTAGTTTGGATACTCAGTTGTGTGTGTGTTTGGGGGGTTTTGTCTGGGTGTTTTGTTTGATCATCCCTGCCCCAGACTGTTTGCAGAGAACTTTTGGTATGCAATGTGCTTTTTTTATGGTCTTGTCTGCAGTAGTGTTTACAAACAGCTATGGATGGAAGAACAGCATCCCAGCATCAGCTCCTGGAGAAAGAAATGCCTGTAGTTGCTTGTGAATCCAGCTGCCTTTGGGAATGGTGCACTTCATAATGCCCTTTGTCAGTGGTAAAAAGAAGGTGGTGGTTCTTAATCCTTCTGGTATACTCCTTAGCAGACGTGACAGCAGAACTGAGTGATCTGTGAAAATGGAGAGCACAAGATCTGTGACTTCTACCAAGTTTGTGCTCAAGTGCAATGAGAACAGCAAAAATGACTGCTGGATGCTAATTGGTGTCTACTTCTACTGGATTGGCATACTCTTCTTAGTTACTACAGGTTTCTTGCTAATGGCTAAAAATACATTTGGGAGAGAGCAGGCAATAGTAGCTTTACCTCCCCAGCTCCAGCATTACAGAATATTCCAGGGAATTTGAGGAAATGAAACCAAATTCCTCAGGATCAACCCTTTGAGAAGTTTAACACTTTGGGAGCGTAATGGAAGGGAGATAAATCAAGTCTCTCTTGTACTGTTTATTCCTGTCAGAGAAGGCTAGAGGTTAGGTTCTGGTCTAAGATGCAGTGGTAGAAGTTAGGATTCACTTTATAAAAATGAATGGTGTTACAGAAGTATAACTAACAAAATCTAACCTTGTGGCTGTGGTGACTTGAGTTCTGCGTGTGGAGTTATGTTTACTCTTAAAACAATACATGTTCAAGTATTTGCCTCGTTATTTCTCTGAATAGGCCCTGCTTCTACCTGTAGGTGCATATCTAGGTATAGCCAGGTGCCTGATCAATTTTGACTAGACCCCCCTACTCGGACCATTTTCCTGCCCAAAGGCAGGAGAAGCCCGGCCCATAAATTTGCTTTCCTGTGCCTTTGTAATCTAAGTCCCTGTTACAAGAGCACTGATTGCCTGCTAATGTTTCTAGTATGAGGACAGCAGTAAAGACAGCTATTACAGAGGAAATGGAACAAAGCACAGCTAAGAAAAAAGCTAATTAAAAATGAAGGGGATGAGGAGCCTGGAAGATGTAATGGTCCCAGAAAACATTTTGGTCCTAGAACAAAGGGTATCTTCTGAAATGTTTTCTTAAAAGCATCATCAACGTAAGTTCCTTCCGTTCTTTCTGTTTTGGGTATCTGTCACAGCACTGCTGGTCACTGTGTAATTGTTGCTGTCTCATCTTGTCCACCTGGATGTTTTCTCTTAATCAAAGATTTTATTTGTTTCAGTAACATAGCTGTCCCATGGATCTCCTTTGCATTCTCTAAGAACTCTTCCCCAGTGCCAAACCAGGGTTGAATCTATCCGTTATGAACCAAACACAACATAGCTTCATAAACAGCATTATTGAAGAGGCACTTTGCATGATTTCAAGTACCCACTTTACTAACATGTGACTATTCTCAAGAGTAATAAGGACTGCATTTGATTCTTGATACCACAGTGAACAATTCAAGGGCTGGAGTCTGGACTCAGTTGGACTAAGATAAATGTAGAGGAGCACCACGGAAGGCAGTTGTTGTTATGGCTTTGTATGGGAAAGCTGAGATCAAAATGTTTTCCTTTGTATCACAGGACACTCCCAGGCCCAGCACATAGATTATATTAAGCACTTACTATACCACCAAACAGAAGAAATAAGCATTTAATAACCTTACAGAAATGGAAGTGGGATTTAGTAATTTTTTTAAGATATTCGTATTTTTTGTCAATTTCCAATTGTTAGTTTGTCCTTTTTCTCTAACTCTATTGCTTGCAAAAAGATGAAAAAGAATAATATTGTTTAGCATTTTTATAGTAACGGTTATGGTAATTTTAGAAAATTCTCATGCCAGTCATTGTGTTAAGGTAATTTGAAAACATTACAACATTATGGGGGGAAAAAAAAACACCTTTTATGCAGATCATGGCTGATTTACCAGCAGTGGAATCCTGGGCTTTCATTACTGTTAGTGTAACTGGCCTGTTACACCTGCCTCACTACTTTGCAAATAAAACATGACAAGCTCTTTGCAAGAAGATTTAGAAACTCAAAATAGGGGATATAACCCAGTACAACTGGTTTTGGGACACTCCAGACTGAACCCCCACTGCTGAGACCAGAGCCTGGCCTGTCTTGAGCTGCACAGCAATGCGCTATGTTATTCTATTGAAGAGGACTGAAGGCAAAGAGATTAAGGATGTTTTGTCAAAAGTTACACAGGAGTGTGTGCCAGCGTTGGAAATGTGTGTGTTGTCCTTCGAGAGCCTGGGATATGCTGCGATGCTGCTGAGGCGCGCTTCTGGCATGCAGAGTGTCCTCCGCCATTTTGTGCCCTTTTCCTCCCGCCTTCCCAGGGCCTGGCTCTCCTCTCCCTGCTGTCTCAGTGCGGGCGGGAAGATGAGGTTCCGTTCAGCTGAAAAGAAAATGTCATTATTCACCTTCAGTGTTTTAGTGACTGTAATGAGCATCACAGGTATGGGAGAGGGTCTGGAGCTGGCTGAGGGGGAGAGATTGCTGTGGTATGGCTCTGGGGTGTTGAGGTGGCATGTGGGGCCGTGTCCTCCCCCAGGAGCTTTGCTGAGGAAGAATGAGGCCCTCCCTCATCCCAGCCCAGGAAACAAGGAGACGTCATCTCCACGGAAGGTGTTGACCCATGAAGGCTCATCAGTTCAGATGTGCTTTCAGCCCTGGTGACTTCCCTCGAGGGCAGTTTGTGGAGCCACCTCTGCCTTGACCCCATTTTCCAGAAGGGTGTGATGGGGGCGACCCTGTGGCAGGAGAGCAGAAAGAGGGGCTGCTGGCCATGAAATCCAGGTGAGGGCTTTGGGGGTTTGCAGGGGATGTCCCAGGGAAGTGAGGCGTTCCTGAGCCAAAGCTCCCTTACCCCGAGGTAAGGGCTAACTGCTCCTCCCCCGTGCATGCCTGCCTCTGGGTTGATGCCAGTGTCTCTGCGCCTGTAGCGTTTAATCTAGTCAACAGGCTCAAGCTGCCAGCGCGTGGCTGTCTCGGAGCACAGAGGGGGTGGCTTTGCCCATCTGTTTAGCTCCTGCCAAGCGCAGAAGCCCTCGAAGGAGGCTGGTGCCAGGGTGCTGCCCGCCATGAGAGAGCGGACACTAAGCTGGGGGAGTGCGTGTCCACAAGAGCCTTTTCACACCTACACGGGGAGCAGCGGGGAAGGAGAAACAGGAGCAGCCTGTCGAAGTTAAAGCTTAAAGTGTCCTCAACAGGAGAGTGGGAGTGAATACTGTTTAATCTCTCAGTTTTACCACTCTCTCAGGAGAGATGAGTGGAGGCGCGAGGAAAGTACATCATGACATACCCTGTAACATGGCAGAGAAATGTACTCTTCTTTTACTGCAACATTGCCAAGGAGCACCAGTAGTTGACTTGCACTCCGTTGTAGCCAGGTACAGTATGAACACAGCAAACCCCCTGAAAACCCCTCAGGATGGGGGCTTACAAAGCTTACAAAGAGTAAGCTGCGGGGTGCAGACCCCTTCCTCTGTGCTCTGACAAGCTGGCCTTCCTGCAAATTGAACAGCAACACTTCCATAAAAACTCAGAAACAGGTGCCTGTTTCAAATATTTTGCAAGTAGTACCAGACTTGCCCTATCCTCTCTAAATCTGTGTGCCCAGGGGGCTCAGCATCTTTTTCCACAGTGATTCATCCATTGGGCTTATCTGAGGTTCCTGTGGATTTACAGCAAATACCTGAGCAAAGCATTATCTGAGAATTGGAGAGATTTTTATAACTTGTTACGGATCCCTAGATTTATGCGTAGTTATTCAAAAAAGGTGAAGGTGGTTGATGCAGAAAACATTAGTATACACTGTTCTTATAATACAGTGATAGGAATTCTTTGCCTTTCCCATAGAGTCTGGTACAGAGAAGAGATGAATCCAGGTTCCTTTTCACCTAGTCTTTGCTCTGAATGATGTTTTAGGTGTGTCTACACCATAAAGAATAATGCAATGTACAATTCCTGTACATGTAGCGAGCCATCCACACTGGGCAGGGTGTCATCAGGTAGAAATGTTTCATGTCTCAAGAACCATGTGTTCCCCTTAGTGCTGTGTAGCTGGTAGCTCCCAGTTTTGGTAATGACCTGAGTGTTGTCTGAGTTAGTCCCTGCTGTGTGGTGTGGATTTGTGTTATGGGGCTTTCATGAAAGATTTCTGTTGGGGATTTTGTGAAGATCCAACAAAGGTGTTGGACTTGGTGTGGATGGTGCCTATGAGCTTAGGGAGCAGAACACCCACATTGCGTTAGGGGTTGTAGTACGTGCTTCCTAGTGGAGTTTGGTAACGGTTAACTGCTTCTGTGACGGCCCATTTGCTATATATGAGGCTTTGATGGGTACGATTTCACAGCATCTCTTAGGAAGTGACCTGACAAAATTTGCACTTGCAGACCCCATACTGGGGGCTGCCAGTTCTCATGGGAAGCGATTACTACCAGCAAGAGACTTGTCTTTCCCTGCCCACTCACCCCCTCCTTTTCCTGACAGTCGGCTGTAGCTCTTGGCTTACAACAGGGGACCCAGTGATACACAGGTGCAAAGATTACAGACTAGCCGGTGTGCAGCGCCTTGCCCCTGATTAACGTGTGCTCCACTCAGTGCAAGCAGCACTGTAAGCAGGAGCAACCTGTTGGGAGTTTGATCAGGTCCTGATGAAAACAAGACAGTTACTGTGGGAGGTATTGGGAGGTAGGCAACCTGCTGCACTGGCAAGGATGCCCATCGTGGGATGCTGCTCTCCCCCTAGCTGGCCACTGGAGAGAGATTTAATTTCCCTTTCTCTTTGTCCTTTTGCTTCTACTTTTTTCACCAGAGTAACTTTAGCCATTAAAGTTGATGTATGCCATTAGTTATGGACCCTACTAATAAATCTTTGTGTGTGAGCCTGTCTCAACATCCTTTGTGCAACAGTTAGCGTGTTAGGACCCAATATCTGTTGGAGTCTTTGGTTGTGGTAGTTATGCAGTAACACAATATCGCAGAGCTCATTTGTAAAGGCTGTCAGGTGTTACTGTAGTGCCATATAACCTCTTCTAGAAGGATGGGAGACCTGAGGATTTTACAAATAAACTGAAGAGGGAAAATCTGCAACTTGTGTTCAGTTATAGTTAGGATGCTTAGGCAGTACACATTTCAGATAGAGCAATAAGCTTTCAGCTTCCATGTAACTATGCACAGCAGGTCACTTGGTTGGCCTGTCTGGATTTAGATGAGAAAGGAGATTCTTGTCAGTAATCCAAAGAATGCTCTATGGACCAGATTTTTAAAAGAAAAGTCATTATCCGCAATATGAGCCAGACTTCCTTCAACAGCTCATCCCCAGTTTAGGCACAAAAACAAAGTGGCCATATTCAACCAAAGAGCTTGGTGAGGGGTGTGTGTGCAGAGTCCTGGTCTCTGGTGCTGCTGGGGCAATGTGGGGGGAGCTGCTTCTGTGGATCTAGTAATGAGTGTGTCTAAATATGACCGTGGCATATTGAAAATCTGTCTACAACTGAGGGTGCTAAGCCCTTGAAAATAACCCCCATGGCTCTTAGGAAAGCCTGATCCTGCATCTGTTCGATCTGGAAGTGCTGGGAGTGAGCTCTTGCTGTGCAGATTTGCATTCCTTGTTGAATTCATTTAGAATTTGTTGTCACATTTTGTAATTGTGTTGTATATGTTATAAGAATAAATACATTTGGGGGGAGTAAGAAAGTTATTATTAATCTGTTAGCATACTATTACAGGTTTCTTTGGTGTATTTCACATCATTCTCTGTTTTGTTTGAAGCATTTATCTTTTTCACAGCAGAGTTTAGTTGATTAAACGTTGGGAGAAACTTTGCTCCCTGTCAGTGGAGCAGTTTTTACAAAGACAGTGGTGGTTCTACACTTTTCACTTTGTCTGACTTCAGAAGTAACTTCAAGAAATAATAAGTAGATTGGACCTGAGAGCATTTTTAATGCTTTCCCCCCCACCCCATCCTTGGCTTTACTGCCTGGTGATGTTGATAAGAGCTCTGCCCAAAACTCCCTTTCAGCTTCAACAGGTTGGGAGGTCACTGCAGGGCCCAAGGGTTTTCTGTGGCAGACCTGATTACTTATAAACTCGGTTTGTTACTTCCTTTGTAACAACACAAAAATTCTGGGATATTGTGAGGAGTTCCTAAAAGCACAAGCCTGCACTAAGGAGAATGCAGGCAAGCTAACAGCTTAGCTGATGTCATGCACAGAAGTCATTGGTACAGTCAAGAACGAGGATGAGCCTTGCAATCAATTATTTCTTCAATGTTTTCCAGAATGAAAGCCCACTTATGCAGACAGTGGGTTTGTGCCATGAGTATGGACAGTAAAACACTCAGTGATCCTCTGGCTGAAAGAGTTCAACCCATATATGGAACTGTGGTTATTATTAATGATACACTTTACCCGTTATTATAAATAATTTGTGGTTTTGCGAAGGCGGTGCTTTGACTGACTCCAAACTGTAACACACTTTTGATATGTACTTTCAAGACTTCAGCTGTAATCTTTCAAAACTTTTAATTTTATGCTGTAGATTCCTAGGTTGATAAACAATTTAGATGTCAACTGTTGCATACAGCTTGTATGGTGTCCCTTAATTCTCAGTTTCCATTGTATTGTTGAATAATTTGCCTGAATACAGCCAGTACAGTAATTGAACAGAACTTTCTGCTATGCTATTACCTATAAAGACTGGGAGTCAGATTCTCTTCTGGCACAGCTTTGACCTCACTGGATTTATTGTAATGGAGAATATCATCCTCTCTATATGGAAGTACATTAAAATAATCACATTTTTTATCTGTGGATATTCATTAACCTAAGGGGATATTCTAAACTTCTCCTATGGTGAACCTTCTAATACCTGGAGAAACAGAAGGAGTATTGAGAAAGTGACATTTGTCTGATAAATAATTACTCCTTCATCTTGATGCCTGGGGTTCAAAGATCAAGTCACTCAGATCAACCAGTGAGAAACCTGCCATCCATTAAATCCAAAAGCTTTTTCTTTTTGAGATCACCTTCAATCATGTCCTGATTTCAGCTGGGATAGAGTTAATTTTCTTTATGGTAGCTCCTATGGGGCTGCATTTTGGATTTGTGCTAAAAACAGTGTTGATAATGCGGAGATGTTTAGTTGTTGCTGAGCAGGGCTTACACCAGTCAAGGATGTTTCAGCCTCCCACGCTCTGCCGGGCGCACAAGGGGCTGGGGGGACACGGCCGGGACAGTGACCCCCACTGCCCCCAGGGCTGTCCCACACCACACGGCCTCATGCCCAGCACACGGAGCCGGGGGAGGAGGAGGAGGAAGGGGGGACGCTGGCAGGGATGGCGTTTGCCTTCCCCAGGCACCGTTGGGCGTGATGGAGCCCTGCTGCCCTGGGGATGGCTGAGCCCCACTGCCCGTGGGGAGGAGGGGATGGGTTCCTTGGCTTGCTCTGCTTGTGTGCGCGGCGTTTGCGTTCCCTGTTACCCTGTCTGTGTCTCAGCCCGCGAGGTTTCTCACTTTTACCCTTCCCATTCTCTCCCCCATCCCTCCGGGGTCAGGGAGTGAGTGAGTGGCTGCGTGGGGCTGAGCTGCCAGCTAGGGCTAAACCACAACAACTCACAACCTATGTCTTTGTATAGTAGATACTACTCATCTCAAATTTCTGTACATCCCATCGATAGCCTCTCTTGTCTGAAATTAGGTATAGTCTTTCCTGTTTCATTAATTAGTTTTGTTGTAGAGAATAGAAATATTGTTGCTCCTCATTTCTGTATTTCCTTAAGAAAAGTAACACCTGGTGTTTGGATGCCTCAGTTTTGCTGTAAGTGACTGAAAAATGACCTCTTCCAGGAAGTCCCATAAAGTTTTATGCTCTTGCCTGCATCTTCTGCATTTCTAGGTCTTGGACTAGTCTTTCTAAGTAAATCACTGTTTGAAAGTGGTTTTTCAAATAAAATGTGAAGAAGAAAAAATTAAAAAGAATAGTTTGGATAAGAGACTCATATCATATTGTGGGTTTAATGCTGACATACCCCAGGGGTACTTGTAAAAGGCAGTGAAACTGCTGGAGTGCAGTGTGGATTCAGGCTTTTACTGGCCTCACACCGAATAATTAAGTCCATGTGGTGTCATTTCAAAAAGAGAAAACAAGAAGTGAAGGAAACCAAAATACCTATCAAAACAGAAACAAAAGTATTTTTGACAGGCAAGAAACAAACCCATGTCTTCATTTATAATCAGCCTTGGCAATGAGAGGTTCTAATCCCAAGGCCTGCCTTGCTTGTTATGGTGTTTGATTTCAAACGCACAACACAAGTCTTCTCTGCCACTGCCTTTACATGTGACTTTGACATCTGCCATAAAATGTTACTACAATACTTTATCATTCTTTGTGCAATAATTCTGGGTATCTTTTCAAAGGATACCACCCTGAAAGCTTCTTTGTTTACTCTTTCATTCCATAGCATTCACAGTCTTTTTTTTTTTTTTTTCTAAATGGTTACAATTAGTTTGGAAAAAATATCTGCTACGGCTTTTAGAGCATGTTTTGTTTGACTTATAGCATTATTATAATATTCTAGTTAAAAATAAAATAGCTATTGCTGTTAATACATAAAAATCTTGCAGCAAATTAAGTTTTGACTTAAGAATTCCAGATAACACTGACATATGCTTGGGGCAAGTGTGTCCTGATTTGCTTTTGTTGTTGGCAAAAAAGGAGAGGGAAAAAAAAAAAGTGCTGTCTGCAGTTATTCCCTTCCTGGGGAGCAGGCTTGAGGGATGAGGCGTCCTACGAACACCTGCAGCAGCACTCAGTAGCTCTCATATAGTCAGAGTTAGCAGCCACACAAAGTGCTTTTGCTTAGAAGACACATCCTCCAGTGAACTAGGCAAGAACTAGATATCCTTAAATAATGATAGATAGGGTATAGCTCCCCAAGTGAGTTACTGTGCAGCACACACTGTTTATGGGTATGAATCCCTGCCATGCAGTTCTGTGCGGCATGCTAATGAGTACTGAGGGGCTTGTGAAACGGTCTCTCCTGGTTCCTCAAGTGCTCCAGCATCATGGAGGCTCATGGACTTCTGTCTTTCATTTAGGCACTTTCCTGTTGCAGACATGACTGTATGGCTATAACTCATTTGTAGAAAATGTTTGTAAGTGTATATTCACTATTTCCCTTATAACTATTTCAGGAACCTGGGCTGAATAGTTCACCTGTAATCTATTAAGTAAAGAAAGCAATTTTTTTAAGTAGTTAAGATATAGATTTAGAAGCTTTATAGCACCTCTCTAAAATAGGCAAAATAGATCCTATGGGTGCATTCATAGTGTTAAACAGCATTTAACAAGGCATCTTCTATTAAAATCTTAGGTTGCTGTCTGGAAAAAAAAAAAGAGCAGCAAGAGTGTAATGGAAAACAAAATAAATCAAACAAACGTAAACTGAATCTTAGCTATGAATCTGGCCTTAAGCAATTTGGCACCAGCCCGCACCCTTGGAGAGCAGCTGCATTGCAGAGGAGCTGCTCTCTGATGGGAGGGTGGCTTTACAAGCCTGTTCAAGGCTCTACCGCAGTGCTCTGCCAGATGAGTTTCTGCTGCCCAGGGACAGGTGCTGAATCATGTCGCTCTTGGTCAAACAGGAGCCATCTGCTCCTGTACCAGCACTGTCCTTTCCTGGTGGAGATGTCTTCTCCCCTGTGGTGGAGAGGCTGCAGGATAATTGTGGTTCTGGACCTGAGAAGGGGGATCAATGACTGGGCAGCGAACCTAATCCTGTATTCTAAGTAACTTAAATTTTCCTGTTAGCACAGTGAAGTTGTCACTCCTTTCACTAACTAGCTCAAATGAGAAGATGATTCTGGAGCCACTGGCATGATAGCTAAACCATTTGTGGAACAACTTACTTTTAACCAGCATCCCTGAGGTTGTATAAACTTATGAATTTGAGCAATAAGCATTGGGATGGGAGCAACAGTTAAACAGGATGATAAAGTCAGGCTTATAATGAAGGAGGAGAAATCCCACTTGCCTGGGAGTCTGGGTTGTTCCTACAGCTCCCCAAAAGGGTGAATTAGCTCATATTAATTCATTAGTGGTAATGAAGTGCAGTAAGCCAGCAAAACATAGGTCCTGTGTGGCTTCCTGTCTGAAACGGTCCTGCTTTAGTTCCTTCGTAAAGATCTAAACATGACTTGTACTCAGATACTTCTGCGATTGAAGTTTTAAACTGATGCTGTAATCCTGCAGGAAAGGTATTTTTGGGGATGGTGGCTGACTGTGGCCTAAAACAAATGGCTGGTCCCAGACTCCCCGGAGCAGCTTGCTAGCCTTGGCCAGAGCAGGATGGCAGCATACTAAGCTTCAAATACTGACAAACGTTCTGAAGTGCTGCTAGCTACATTAAAACTGCAAATGCTTACAGTAGCCCCGTTTTAGTCTCTTTCCTGCAGTTTCCCTGTAGTCATTATTAGTTCCCATTATTTTCCCGTAGCTCAGCAATTCTCTGCCATGAAAATAGTACACAGAAATAATACTGGCAAAAAAGGGGAGAATAGATTGAGTATATAGAGAGATGTAAACATTTATGCATCCCACATTAGTTATTACCATGGAAAATGCCAATTAAATAAACTAGTCTGTGTTGATAACTGCTATACAATTACTTGGAAATATTGCAAAACAGCGATTCAATCTGTAAAGAGCACTGGAAAACAAATGCAGGAAAACACCCTGGTCCAGGAAAGTGAATGTTTAAATTTAGGCATGTGTAAGCCTTCTCACAGAATGTCTTCAGGATTTGCATACCCATTTAAATGCTTTACTAAATTGTGATCTAGAGCTCTCCAGCTACCTGGAGATAAAAGTAAAAACAAGAAGTACATATAATAAGAGAAACATTTTTTAAAAAATAAAAACAACATAAAATGTTGGTGCTGGGTATGTTCCTGGGATTAGTGAAAGGCCCCTGGCCTTGCCCATCCAGTCATTAATGCAGGAGAAATTCCGTGAACTTTGGTTGTCACCCACCTCTTCCAGATAAAGAGTAAACCTGTGCTTCTTAATGGCACGTGGAGTTGTTAGATGCCTCGCTTTGCCTTTTGTAAGGACAGAGGTGTTCTTGCACTCTGGGAAACAAGAAGTTGGATCCTTAGATATTTAAGACCAGCCTAAAATTTTACATTTTGCCAGCCTCAACAAGGACTGACATCTGTCCTGGGCTGTTCAAAATTAATTCTTCTATTTCTCAGAGGTGCTATTTTTATTAATTTAAAACAGTTTATTACATTTTTTTATATAAATAAAACTTGTTTGAAAAGCTATTACTTCTTTCACTACTGTCAGGAAGAATTAAATTCTTCTTAGTTAACTCATTTCAAGATGCTATGAAAATGTTTTGAAAAAGTTTTTAAAAATAAGCCTCATACCAGAATACTAACCTTCCATAAATATTTTTTCCTTATGAAACATTCAATAGCAAGAGAATTCTGGCTGAAATCAGCACATGCACACAAAAAAATTAGATTGTTGTCAACCAGAGCAGAGTGCCTGCCAGAAATATTTAAAGCAGATATTGATTGAGAATACCATCTTACAGTCTTGGCAGCTAGACGACTTTTACACTGAGCAGGGAAAGCCAAAAGGCTAAATCCTCTGACGAGGAGGGTGTTCAAAAACCTGCCCAGGCTCCTGACCCGAGAGCAGTCTCTTCAGAGTACTTCTGAGTAAAATAGTCTATTATTGATTCAACAGGCTTTCTTGCTTTCCTTGTCTTTAGTTTCCTCTGTTGTCCTTCAGTTCAGTCATTTGGGGCTTTTCAGGAAACCTCAAAGAGGAAGTATCTGATCTCTTGCTTCGCAATTTCTGTTATTCCCAGCCAAAATACCTTGTTAAAGGGCGAAGAAGTCTGAGAACACAGGAGTCATTTAAGGATGAAGAGCATTAAAAGAATATTGTATACATGTTGTCTGTATATGTAGTGTGTGATTTTGTGTATTTACATTTATCTATATACAAAACTGCAATATTCTCATAAAGTTTCGAATGCTGTCAAATGCACTATTGAGGCTGAATGTCAGTGAACCCAGGCAATTCTGGATGACAGAGGTGCCTGGTTAAGGTAAGGTCAGTCTAGCCAACTTCCGTGCTGTTCTTGAGGAGGACTACGAACAGCCTTTGCGTAGCTTAGGCAATTAACCTCAGAGGAGGAGCGGGTGTAATGTAATGTGCAAGAATATCATCATCTTATAAGGAGTTCATAGCAAGCTTGCCTAAAGCATAAAGCTAGATTTTTAGCTAAGGCAAATTGGTTTCCCTCCTTTTGAAAGCAATGGGCTATGCCATTTGTGTTAGCTGAGTAATCCAAGTCAATTCTGATGAAGAAATACCAGATTAATATGGCTTCTGCTGCCCTATGGACAATGGAGTCTTAGTGGGGGTAGGGGTTTTTTTTGGGCTGGGGGGTGTGTAGGGTTTTTTTGTGGTTTTTTTTTTTTTTTAGAACAGTTCTATTCATTGAGGATTTTATTCACGGAGGTCAGTCAGAGCTGTAGCTTTTGCTAAGCTTTTAGGAATGTGTCATTTGATGTGTACAAACACCTCTTGGATTAGAGGAAAATGAACCAAATCAATTGCTGAAAGACTTTTTTTTTGTAAACCATGTGATCAATAGTTTTTCTGAAGGACTGGGTTACAAGATAACAATCACAGAATACACATGGAAAAAGTGAAATGGAGAGTTGGAGAAGTTTGGAAGAGAGGAGTGGTGAAGGAATGCAATCGAGTTTATGACAGACTTTGTGGTTATGATCAGATTTGTTATCCGTTCAGGCACTGATGAGTATACAGTTTATATTTACTTGGAGTTGGATTCAGGAGAGAAGATATTTTGTTTGGTATTCTAGAGCCATTCACTTAATTCTCAGCTTCTTTCTGTTTCCATTGGAAGACTTCTATTTTAATACAGGTTTCTGGAGCAGAAATATATAACCTTTTAAATTTCAGTTTCAGTTTAAACTGATGCTACGAAACAAAGATCTTTGAAGACTTGTATTAAAACTGGTTGGGTGCATCTAAGCTTCCATCTGTAACAGCACATCTTTGCCCAGTGCATGTTATTCTCTGAGCAGCTGAGGTCAAAGCACAAACGGTTTTACGAGGGCCTGCCTTGGAGCAGCTCAGCTGAGGGCTTTTCCAAGCTGCCGGTCCTATTCTGTCTAGATCTTAGTACCTTTTAGTCCCACCTCTTTTTTTAGGACCACTCCTCTTCACCAAAGGCACGAAATATGTTGTAGTATTTGAACACTTCTGGCTGTTTATTAATGGTTGATGCTAAGTGGGTGCACAAGAGCCTCTTTCCAGCTAACAGTTAACACTATGTCCCTTAGGCTGTTAGTTTCTGACCCAGGGGGTGCCAAAAGTGCCATATTGTCTAAACACTGTGACTCCATGGGGATAGGCTAGCTAATGAACTTCCTTTTTCTTGCCATTTAAGTACAAATCCCTATACTGGGGTGTAATTTATAGGCTTATAAATACATTTAATTTATAATGATCTTATAGCTGGCCATGTCTGCTTGACTCTAACATGCATAATGATGTGCTCTGTGGACAGAAGATCTTACAATGTAAGATAGATAGTGTGCTTGGGTTCAATCCTTAGAGATAAAAGGCTCAGTAGATTTACTACAGCTGATCTTCCTTAAATTCCTGTCATTTACTAAATTCCTTAGAGTTGAGACTTTGCATGCTATGTGGGAAACTCTTTAGAACGATTTCCTGAATGTAATATAGCAAGTCAATTACATAAATTCATTTCTTTTTTGGTGATTTGCTACTGGCTGCTTATTGATCTCTGATGAAAAAGTATTATGAAAGAAATTTATGTGCCCATAAACTTGATGGCAATAGTGATAAACAGGATTTGCATGCAGGTATAGCTACTGCTTACAATCCCAGCAGAAAGATTATATCGCTTCACTCCAGATGATTGGAAGTGAGAAATAGCGCTCCACCTTTTAGGTTCATGAATTTGGTGTGCTGTGTCTGTGCGCGTGTGCATGCATGGAGTATACTCATCATATGGTATATTAGAGATGTTTAGCTTTCACTCACACTTAGTGGCCGTAATGCATACCTTGGGTAGATCAGGCCTGGCAGTTCAGATTCATGCTGCTGTAACGCTTTCCATACAGAAAGCACACCCCTGTTTGTCAGACTTCCTCGTATCCTTTCTGCTGGGGCAACATCTCCAGTGGGCTGCATCCATTCTCAGTTTTTCCAAGGTGGACAGTTGGTTCATACCTATATAGTTTTATTTTGGGGTGAGAGGTGCTATAAATTGAGTTTTGATTGAGGCTGTTTCCTCTGAGTATTGGGATTGGTACTTCTGACAAATAGGGATTAGTTGTTGGACATGAGTATTAGGAGTCCATGGTACTTTGAGAGCTCTCCACAAGTATGGAGGACAGGAGACAGGCCTTTCTGCGGAAACTTCTGGGGCAAGGGCTGTAGGGCTCAGCCAAATGCAACATGGTATCAGCAGGGGCTACCATTTATTGAGTTTCATGGTTTAAAGCAGAAGTCATAAAAATTGGTGACTTGTAATAACCTTGCAATCCATCCTCAAGGTGTTAATCATCCTCATAGTACATTAAACAGTCAGTTTTATCTGTGCATCAATCTCCCACAAAATGATGGGAAAAACAACATCATAGTAAGACAGCTCAACACAATAATTAATATGCAGTATTAAATCTCTCATAAGCAGACAGTAAGGAAAAGAAAGCTCAATCATTACATTGGATTTAATTTGCTGAGGGAAACAGCCTTCACACCTGAGCCACAGTCACAGCTTGGTTTTCTCTCAATTAAATCCATGCTTGTCTAAAGCAATGAGGGTTTGGAGGACAAGATCAGGGCACATGCTAATGAAATTCCCTGCAGTACAAGGGCATTACGCAGAAACTGTACAAGGCAGAGACCATATAATCTGTATTTTAAATTCTCTGTAAAGCAATGATTGTAAGAGCTTGGTGAACTTCAGATGTAGACCATACTACTAATAATCAGAGTTGTTTTGTGCAAGTAAAAATTCTAAAAGTATGAAAGTACACTTGTGACATGTTTAAGGACAGAAAAATTGGGTGTGTTTATATCTAAAAATATTTACTTATAAAATATGGGTATTTTCAAGTTATAGCATTAAAAGAGATTTTTCTATATGATATCGCCACTCAAGAATACTTATCACAAGATATTTTTTTTTTTGCACCTATCCTTTCAAAATCTGATACAATAACAAAAAGTTCTGCTTGCTTCTACCAGATCCATTTTGAATTCTTCCCTTCGTACACTATGTTGTTGGCCAAATCAAACTGTAGCACTATGAACTACTGCAATACTGCTCTACTAATTAGGTTTTCTTGCCAGACTGTGAGAATTTCTGGCACTCTCACGTAACTCCCAGAGAATCTCTAAGTTGGGGCTTCCAGAAAGTTGCTGGTAGTTACTATTATTGATTTCTTATCTTTTACTGCAAACCATGCCTTGGAAGGATGATAAGCAATTGCATTCAAAGAGACTTTGAGGTATGCCTATGCAATCACAGAATGTTCTTCAATTTTTTTCCTCATCTATGGCAAAAAATTTTTTTGAGAACTTTTTCAAGGTTCTTCATCTGTTTACATTTATAAGCAAGTAACCCTATTAAATAGTTCTCCATCAAATGTGTATGCATTGGTGCATTCCTTCCCTGAACCTACCTTCAATGAATAGAATTTGAACTGTTTCAAGTCATTCCTAACTAATCCATTTCTCCCATGCTATAATGCATGATTTGTCTTCTGTCTGTAGCTCTAACCTCAAGAGAACTTTGTAAAAGAAATCTAAAGTAGCTTAAGAAGGTTGTTAAAGCTAATGAGAATGCTTTCATTTGCCTAAAGTATTAATTCTGAGGTGTGGGTTTTTTTGAGTCACATTAATGAATCTCAAAATTTGGCACGAGGGGAGAAACACAACATTACAAATTCCCAACTCTAGGAATCCCATCCTAATCCTGACTGGCTTTACACCAGCTTCACTCCAGGTAGTTCATTTCAATAGAAATACAGTACAGCCAAATAACTCTAATTGATTGAAAACTGGACACCCAATTTCAGATTTTGTTTCTGTGGAAAATATGGAATTAAAAATATTAGAAATGAAAAGAGAGGGTGGAAGAAGTCAATGTTTCTCTTCTCTTCCGTGCTATCTCTAGGTTTCTGTTGAGTTTGTCTAGTTTTATGCAGGGTGTCTAGATGTCCTGTTTCCCTCTCTCAGGACATTTTGCCAGGTATTCAGCTATTTTTATCCTATTCTTAATTTGATTCAGTTTGTACTTGTGTCATATGTCACACTGATGTCATCACAATTTTGTCTCTAGTCTTGGTGTTTACACATAAAACAAACTTCCTAGTAGCCACTGGGCTCCTATCCCTAAACTGAATTTCAAAATAATTAACTGTGTGTGAAACAGGAAACAAACCCCTTAGGATTAAAAATAAAACCCCAATCACCAAAAAATGAAAACCCAACCCCAACCCGCCCCCCAGCCCACAAAAATCAAACCCAAAACCCCAATTAAAACTCCACCATATGTTGTTAGCCACTTAGGATTACATCTTTGAAACATTCTGATGTACTTCTGCCATGACCAGTGCTTTACTAAGGTGTTGAGAGATTTGCTATTTAATCATTTAACAAAATCTCCCAGCTAGTAATTTACAGTTTGGTGTGGTTTGCCCCCTCATGAGGAAGTCGTACACAGCAATGAGGCCACCCCTCAGTCTCCTCCTCTTGAAGCTGGGCACACCGAGTACCCTCAGCCACTCCTTGTGAGTCATGCCCTCTACTCCTTTCATCATATTTGTTGCCCTCCTATGAACATATTAGAATATCTTTATATCCTTTTATTGTGTAGCCCCAAACTGCACACAATGTATTCCCCATCTCATCAAAGACGCAGTCCTACTACTTTTTTCCCATTTTTCACCTGTATGACTCTTTCACACTACTACCTCTCACATTTCTTTTGCATTGTCTGTTTTGGATTATTCCAGAAGTAGATGGTCCACCACTTTTTCTTTCCTTTTTTTTTTTTTTTTTAAAAGGCCCTACTGTAAACCCATCATTGAAAATTCATGCTGGCAGAGGAAAATTGAAAATTATAAATGCTTCAGACTATGAAATGTGTACAAGTCAGTCTCAGGGTATTTATGTAGCCAACCCCATCTTTGGGATACCATGGTTACGCTGTTTTCATGGAACTGTCTTGAATGCCCTAGCACTGTTGATGATAATTCTCAGTAAGACCTGAAAACAAACTTGTGTGGAATAACTAACTACCATGCTCAGGGGCCTTGGGAATTCTGAGGCTGATGGGTATGGCAATAGCCAATACATGACTCCGCAGATTTAAATATGCAAAGATAAACAGAGTAAGAGTGTGAGAAAATTGGCAAAAGTAGAATGGTTTGGATTTTTTTTTGAAGTCTCAAATGATGGAACACTTGTAGTGTAAATGAGTTTCATTGTTATATTTAAAAAGCTGGAAATTAATTAACTCCTTTTGACTCCAAAGTACAAAATAAGACTCAGAGCTAGTCTAAGTCAGAAGAAAAACTAAACAAGAATGGCTCTGTAAAGGATTTTGCTGCTGTGTATAAATAAATAAAAAAACAAAACACAAAAAACAATTTGCCGCCCCACATCAAGCACTAAAAATTATCCTAGAAATACAAGGCTAGTAGTAACGTGATACTAAGGCAAACTATCAGTATGACTGGAACTCTAACTGGTATTAGTGGTCACAACAAAAGAATCGAAAAAATGCAGAGCAACAGGTCAGTACAAAATGTTTCCATGTTAGAATTTGACATGAAATAGTTGGCATGTTTTGTTGTACTGTTTTTCCCTTCTGATGCTTAAATGTTGTGATACTACATATCGTTATTCATTAATTGACTCTGATCAGAACTACCCCTAAGGGGATCCAAGAGAAGGAAACGGTGCCTTACACCCGCTCAGGTTTCATTACCCCCACCTAACCATGACAGGCACCCCAAATGGGGTTGGGGGTAAAGAATCAGTAAGAAGTGAAACTGGGTGCATGTAAGAGGGACTCAAGCTATGAATGTGCTGAAGCAATGGGAGCTTCAGTGGGTTAAGGGTCTGAAAGAGAGTGTGGTAATAGTCTATATGAATATAACTTTATCTAGGAGAGTTTTTAAAATCTTAAGCAGATGAGAGCTTGGTGGAAACGAAATTATTTAAAGTTTGCCCAGTTAGGAAAAGAAGGAAGATGTTATCTGTTTAGTTTTGAGGGGTTTTTGTGTATTTTTTATAATTTCCTAAAATTTTAAAGCATGCCTGACTAATATTTTTCTTTACTAATGAAGTAAATAAAATACATGGCATGTTTGATGGTGTTTTTTCATATTATGCCAAATAAAGTTCAGATCTTGGGGAGAAGAAAAAAGAAAACCAAAAAGTTAAGAGTAACTAAACTTCAGTTTCCAAAAAGTGAACCAAGAGACTGCTTTTTTCTTTCTTTCTTTTTTTTTTCCCTTGTGGGATTGCGAGGACAGCTGTCCTCCAACCTTTCTTCTGTAAAAAAATCCAAGAAGAGGGCCTGTAGCTGGTAATTAAGCCCGTTCCACACTGTGTGGTTCAAAATGCAAAGCTAAAGCAAAATAGAGAGAAGATCCCTCTGCTGTACCTTTTGAGCTGCAGAGAATTAAACTCTCTTTGAGCGTTCTGCTATCTCAAAGGAAGGACTACTTCACAGAAGAACCCTAATAAAATCCCAGTAATTACAAATGTTCCGTGGTTTGTAGAGAAGTTCCTACGGTGGGACTAAGGCATGCTCAAATCAAGTTTCATTTCAGGGAAGGGAAGCAGTCCTTGTGCTCACTGCTGTGTTATGAGCTAACATTGTGACCGGCACTTAAAAAGGGAAAGTTTAAGGGGAATCACTCAGCTGTGACTGGCCAGGTTTTCCTGTTATTATCATCAAATGAAACCTTTAAGTATGAAATGCAATGTCAGAGTATTAGCCTAAAACGTAAAAAACAAACATAAGCCTCTCCAACCCCTGCTCCGAAACAAAAAAAATATCCCCCAAAGAGATACTAAAGTTTCCCCATGTGAGTAATGTTTACAAGTACTCTCCCAAGGCTTCCTCAGTGAGGAGCCAGAGTGAACAGGGTATAAAGTGATCTCACTTGTGAAGAAATCCTGAACAAAGTGGTTTTTTTTTTCTTTTTTCTAACCAAGAAGCTGCTTCTCTCTGTGTCTATTCTGGCAGAAATATTGGCTCTGAAACCAGCTGTAGAAAGTTTTAGAGAGATAATAAACTTGTTGCATAGGTTACTGTAAGAAACTGGTGATACCTTAATAATAAGCTCACAAAATAAGAAGCTTATAAGAAGTGACATAGGCAGGTGAAAACTTCAGTAATGATAATTTTAGGGACCCAGAGTATTACTGGAAATGGCGTGAGTGGTTTCTACGGTTCAGAGCTTAACTGTGCAATGTGTCTGATTGTAATGACTTTAATTTTGCACAAAGGTATGTCATGGGGAGAAGTGTATAAGAGCTGTGGAAGGCAGTGAGCAAGCTTTCAAGGAGGGAGGAGTGTGAAGGCCCTTGGCAGCCCCTGGCTCCCTGTGCGCAGTGGGGGGCCTAAGTCAGCCCCCTCCCATGCGAAGGGATCCGGGGATGTGGCCCCATGACCTGGGACACCTAGTGGGATGCTCGATACGGAAAAGTCTTTGCAAAGAGGGAGAAATGGAGTTTAGACTAAAGAAATGACGTGAAGGCAAATGCCCAGTAGTACTCTGAGAGTTTCGACATATTCTTCAAATGATGCATCACCATTGCAAGCTTAAGCCGATAACTGACTTGTTTCAGAAGTCAAACTGTACTCTGGTAGACAGGTCTGAGGTATAATGATTACAGGGTTTTATCTGTACAATGGAAATTTTGAGGGAGGAATGGAAGCAGGTAGCTGAGCATACATTAATCAGGATACACTGTCGCCTGCACCAAGGCTTCTGCCGGACTAATGGACGTGCTCAGGAGCAGACATTTGTGGTCTTGCTGCGTGACTGCATGCACAAGGTATTGCACAGCGAGAGTATGCAGGTGTGGGGACATTCAAATACATGACAACATACAATCAATCTGATGGCATGGACAGAAACTGGAAACTGAATGTGCTTTAACTTGTGGGTAATGTAATTAAGAAAGGGCTGATCATCATACAAGATAATAACCAACAGAAGAGCATACTGTATGTGTTACAGTATGTATAAATCAAGCCTTACGTCACAGATACTGGCGCTGGGCTGTTGGATGGACAGACCCTACTGTGTAAAGAGTGCTTTCTTGTTTGAACTACTAATCGCCGTATTGCTGAACAGCCATGGGCCCCTATCAAGCAGCAGTTTAAAGATTATGTGTTATGAAAGGAAGTAAGCCCTTGAACTCTTTCTGCAAGATATGGTAGGTGCTAAAACATGATGGAGCAAAGTCACGTCATTGAAAATCTCCTAGGGACTATTAAATCTGGAGATATCCCTTAGAGCCAGGAAGGTGAGGTTGGCTAGGGGTGACCAGCCAGCCCTGATAAGGGTAATCTAGGTCCTGCTGTGAGAGAGACAGAGCCCCCAAAGGAGAAATGTCCAACTGTTATATCTGGGATGACAGACGGAGGGGGAGAACCATACTTTTGCAGCTAGATCTTGCTGTCATATACACAAATTCACGTTATACGGCGCTTATTGGAGCTTGAGCACTAAATGAATTACGTAGCTTTGCCAGATACATTGTTTTCAAATACATTTCTGACTAGACAGCTAGTTGTTACTGTGCAAAGAGCAATGGGTACAGTGCCAGACAAGGAATTGTTTTCACAGGAGTGTTTTGCCTGAGTGAGAGTAGGATGCTAAACCCAAAGAAAGGGGTGTCAGAGTAATTACAATTTGAGAGGCTCGAACTCTGTCCAAAAATGTTTGGAGACTGCGGTCATTCTAGAGAGGTGGCAGCTCTCGGCTAAAGGATAGTGGGTTCCACCAGAACTTCATTAAATTCGCTGAAATAGTTTTTGATATTTTATCTTAATAGAGGTATGCGATGGTGGCATACCAAAACAGAGGTTTAAGAGAATGGAGAAATCTCCACCATGTATCAAGCTGCAATGTGTCATAACTTGTTACAATATGGGAACTTAATTTCCATAGGTTTTTTCCAATGCTTATGCAATTCAGAGTTGTCTGTTTGTAGTACCTGCTCAGTGGGCATTTCCCACAGGAGCTTCATCTGACAGCTAGAACTTGGTTAAGCTTTTAGCGATCAAGATTTTAATTTGCCTTTTGTATGACAGGCTTCTTATATCCACAGCTTTGAATTGTCAATATCAAGACAATAGCTAACCTAGCGCTTATGATCAAACTAGCAGGAGTAAGGGCTGAATACAAAAAGAGCCTTGTGGAGCCACCACAGAAATTTGGAGACAAACAGAGATGACACTGTGAAGGTAAATGGAGAGAGGAGAAAATCCAGAGAGGCAGGAGTAAGGGAAACCATGATATGATAGCATTTAAAATTTTAGTTTGTTGGGTTGGAGCTACCAGATGACCAGGTGACGTAGTAAAGAGAATGCAGATAGAGTAAGATCTGCAATCGCTGTGATCTTCAGAGACTTTTGGAAGAACAGGTTTTAAAGAAAAATGAACAAAGCAGAAAGTTTTCATACGTTCCTGTCTAGATATCTGAATTTCAAGGTGTGTCCATTTTCAATGTAAAAATTGTGCATTGGTTTGCTAGGACATAAAGAAAAAACATTACAATTTTAAAGGTTTTTCTCCTTTCAGATAAACCACCAGATTGGTATTAGTAACTCTCATACTAAGAAAGGTGCTGCTTCCAGGTGTTTGGGGCAGAAATCATGCAGACCTCAGATACTTCACATCAAAAATGTATAAAGGCTTGGCCTTCATAAATTCTAGATAGGAGTAAATATCACATTGATTGTCAAGTATATGTTAGTAACTGAATAGGGATCAAGCAGCGCTATATCTAGTCATTTGGCCCAAATCCAGTAAAATCTTATTTTATCCAGATTTTTACTACACACTTGCTAAATTAATCTCTGTGAAAGCCACCAACTGGAAGGAGCAGTAGAAGCAGTGCATGGGGGAGGTATGCTACAGCATATGCTCTGGTTCTGCCCTTGAATAGGACAGTTCTGAAAACAAATTATATAATGTGTTGACAGAAAACTATAATCCCTGAGGTAAATTTGGCTTCAGAAAATATTCTCTAAGAATCATTTGACAGGTCCTTTGAGAACAAGGATATGGTAAGAGTGGTTTCTGATACACTGTTAGCAGATTTGAATCTATCCAATCTTTTTTAAAAGACCTGAAGTATCTACGATTTATAGTGGATACAGGGCAGATACTATATTATTTGCTTAATTTTGATGGGAAAGAAAGATTTTTCAGCCTACAAGGTTATGTTCTAACACATTTGTTCTTGATCCTACAGCTAGCAAAAAGGGTCCAATTCTGCTAAGAGTCCTGCTGAGAATTTGGTCAAATTTAGCTCTCAGCTGAACTGCTAGAAATCCCAAATAACTGCTTCAGTCAGTGAAGTCTATGTGGACTTGCACAAGAATTACTGACAGAAGAACCTGACTCTGTCAAGTATTACCAAGTGGTGTGTATTTTATAAATGACTGGTATCAAACTTAGTCTCCTCACTGATGTAAGCTGGAGAGATAATAGAAGTGGAGGAGGGCACGTGGCACTGGGGCATGGCTCCTGCTTCAGTGGATCATTTTCAGAGGTTCATATGTAACACTGTTTTAAAGAGAGTGCAGTTTCAACAGGGAAGGCTTAATACTGTTATTTTGTTACTAGCTGGATTCCAGGGAAATGAAAACTGCATAATCCTTTTTCCATTTTAAAAAACCCTTGTTAGTCATAGGAAGAGTATTATATACTACTGTATTTGCAGTGGACGCCATTTAACTGCTACTTGGTGTGTGAGCCCAGGATTGGGAAGCTCATTTTCTTGAGACCATTATCACCACAAGGTTGCTGGCATGGCTGATGTCAACCACAGACCTGTGGTGCTGAAAAGTGGGAAACGCACTCGGGTGTACAGAATATTTGGAGAAGTGAAAGTTCAGTGCAAAGTGCTTATTTAAACACTACAGCCTGAATTTCCATGTTTGTTGCTCTTGCCCATTTTCTTATTA
Organism: Phalacrocorax carbo; assembly: GCF_963921805.1. Classification (NCBI taxonomy): domain Eukaryota; kingdom Metazoa; phylum Chordata; class Aves; order Suliformes; family Phalacrocoracidae; genus Phalacrocorax; species Phalacrocorax carbo. The sequence goes on along the minus strand of NC_087518.1, from coordinate 63,036,557 downwards.
GGCCATCTCATGTTATAAATTAAAAGAGATTTGGTTTTTTTTCCCCTTCATGGTTGGTCCCTGCAATCTCAGTCTGGAAATGGAAAGCCTAAGGAAATACTTTCTGGATCCCACAAAATTACTAGTAGTCTTGATTTGCTGATGATCCAGTTCAATTAGATCCAGATTAAACTGGATTTATGTGGGTTGCATCAAAGTGTTAAGCATGTGAGTTTTAGTATGCACACAGGTTCTGCTGTAGCAAAATATGCTGACAAATGCTTAACTTGTAGAATTTAGTAGCTGTGCTTAAGCTTGCTCATAGAAACATATGCATGCTTTGCTGAAAATGAGCCTGAAGTTATTAATGTTTTTAACGCTACTTTGTGTTTGTGCCTTGAAACACGGGCAGCATACGCATAAAGGTCAAAATTTGTATTTCACTGGTAGAAGCCATTTAAAAATGAAAGGGCTCTTCAAAAGCTTTGTGGGAAAATGGATACCTTACAGCAGATGGGGTTTTGCTATTTTATTGTATGTGGTCCTCTCATTTTTTCATATTTGATGGCATGGTAGCACTGCTGGGTCTTTGATCATTCCTGTGGATTAAATGCCAATTGAATATCATTAAGAGGCATTTCTTTTAGGTAAAAGAGTGAAATATCATGGTTCATATTCAAGTTCTTGCATTCTTGAAATAAAGGAAGACCTCACCAGTATTTGGGTCCCCGTTTTAGTTCATTCATACTTAAACTTTGTATTCGGTGTATTGTGGAGAATTTGATTTATTTATTCCAAGTACCTGAAACTTTGTTGTGTCATTAGACATTTATTTACCTCACTGGAACAGGGTATGACATCTCACACATATCCCGGCTTTGAAAGGAGCGCAAAATGACAAAGATCCTTTTGCAAACTTCACATATATCAGAAATATTAAAGTACCAAGGAAAACTGTTCCTTCTTGCATAGTCCATCAGGAGAGATATTACTATAATTTCTCTTTAAGTTATTATTTCACTAACATATACCTCCTAAAGAAGGGGGAGCAGAACATTAGAGTGCAGCAAAACAATGCTGGCTGTAGCCTATCTTACAGAATAAACAAGATGAAATTTTTCTGATTCTTTTATTAACTTTGTTCCATGTCAAATACTAAAAGGTTTAAATTGATCCTTCCTGACAGTTTTAACAGGAAACTATTATTACTGGTGATGGTTCGTGCTTGCAAACTGGCTTTTGCTGCCTATATGTTGCAGCATGGAGAGCTATCCACTTTGACAGCCTGGGGCCTCACAAAGTAGAAGAGGTCTATTTTTTCTGGCTCATTTTTGTTTGTTGTAAATATTTATATCATTTAATATTTCTTTTTCATGCTCTTCTAGTTTTATTCCAGTAGTAACCCCTGTTGCCCCAGCGGTACCCTGCCGTCCTCCAGCAAAGAGAGCAGAAGCTCCTGCTCTTGGTGCTGCGTGCAGATTGGGCGTCAGGAGGTGTGTTAGGGGCTATGAAACTGTCACGCTTCCTCCACTGTCACCAAGTGTATTTTACCGTATCCCAGATATGACAGCTCTTCATTCTCCCGGCGTGCGGAAGGCTTGAGGTGGTACTTCTGCCCTGGTATTGTGAGTACGTCCAGCTGCCCTATTGAGACAGCAAGGCTGTCACAGCATAAAAATCTTTTTTGATTTGAGAAATGTATTCTGTGTTTTTGTTAAGTACTGGAACTTTTTTTGAAAGTTCTTTTCCTTTCTTTCAGTATTCTGTTCTTGCCTACAAAATGTTTCCACTCTGCATTTGTGAGGTCTGTTATGACATTCATTTGGTCCTTGCAGGGGAATCTTTTACCTGCACAAACTCAAAGCAAGTCAAAGGCCACCTTGAGGAGACCACGGTGGATGAAGTTGCGGTATAACAGTATCATGCTCAGAATAATGATCCCTCTCCCAGTTTCAATAGACATCAGAGGTACTTCTCTGCAATGTAGAATTTTCATTCTGCTCACAGTCTTTATTGATTTCCAGTGCTTGAATCCTGTTTTATTGAAGTATCCTCCCCACCAACTGCAAAATGTCAACACAGTTTACAAAATATTTCATCTCTTCTATCACCAAATTCTATTCAATTAAATGTGTAGCATCAGCAAACATTAAAACTCCAGAGCTTTCCAGAGGAAATAAGCCAGTATAAGTTTTATTTTTTTTACTGTCCAAGGTCTTCATTCAAGTGAGGTAGAGTAAGACAACTGTCACTGACAGTCAGTTTTTTCAGTGGCTGAAAATAACTGTGGAGCTACTAGATATCATTTGTATTTCAGACCAAGTCACTCTTGGAAAATTATTTAGCCAAATTATATGACCTGACAATTTATGTGACTTCCAAGGAGCAGAGTAGCTGTGAATGGCATAGTACTTAACCACTGACTATGCTGGGATTGATTTTTGGCCTGGTGTTTTTTGAAAGTACCTTGACTAAGAGCTAAATTCTTCTGCTTTACTAGTGCTAAAGAATACTGATAACATGAGTTCAACAGTGTTTGCTTAAAGAATAAGACATTACTTAGTGTGGGGGAAAAAAGGTGATAGAGTCATGCTATACAATATGAGCCAATTTCATCTGCATATCAGGGAAAATCAGGATGTCATTGAAAAGAAAAGAAAAAAGCATATTTTAATTTTTTCTGTGTTGGGAATATTCAGCAAGGAGCCAAACACGGACCTTGCAAATGTGTTAAAAACCCCAAGTAATCTGTAAAGGTGTGTTAAGATGACTGAACAGTAGCAAACTCACACCACTCAGGTATCTTACTCCAACAGTCCGTGGTGCCTGGGTCAAAGGTGTTCATGTGTTTGTTGGCACGTGGTGGAATGCTGGTCGCTCCAGCCAGCTCAGTGGGTATGAAATGAAAGATTGTTCTGCTGAACCCCGCTCTTCAAATGTCATTTTTTATTTTTTCCTTTAAGGACCACATGTATTTTAGCTTCACCACTAAAACTGTTTCTCCTCCTCCTCCACCTTAGCAGACAGCCAAGTTCAAGTCGTGCAACAATAAATCAAGTACCTAGAAAAGAATAAACAGGGAAGCTGAGTCAAAGCTCTTCTCTTGGAGCAGGCACAGAGTACAGCTCATCAGCAGGTTTTGGTGGCTCTGGGCAAACATCATCTGGCCCACAGATGAGCACACCGAACAAGGGGTACCCATTTCTGCCCCAGAAGAAACCTCCCTGGTGAAGGTGAGAATAGAAGAACAACCTGCAGAGTTCAGAGCCCCAGTTTCTAGCTTTCTGTACCGCCTTCAATGAAACTGGCCCTGTAATGGATTTAAAAGGATTGCATAGACAGTGACTCAGACTTGTTGATTTAGGGTCAGGCTGGATCAGCCCACAAGAACTTGAGTGCAACGGATATACTTTATCTGACCCACTTGAAAAGATCAGATTTAAAAGGAAGATGACTGAAATATGGCAAATGAGAGGAAAAAGAAATGAGCTAAGAGTCTGACCTATACTAAATTTTTCAGTGCTTTTTCACTTAAATTGGTTCACTTTACACAATAGGTCAAAAGAGCCATATCATCTTTCCAAGAAAAGCTTGAATTTTAACCTTTTAATCTAACCTGACATGAGCCATGAGCTTTCCTTCATAGCTTGCTGTGCTGGTTTCAGCTGGGATGGAGTTAATTTTCCCCGCAGCAGCCAGGATGGGGCTGTGTCCTGGATCTGTGCTGGGAACAGCGCTGATAACCCAGGGGTGGTTTCGCTCCTGCTGAGCGGGGCTTGCGCAGAGCCAAGGCCTTTCCTGCCCCTCACCCCGCCCCACCAGCGAGGGGCTGGGGGGCACAAGGGGCTGGGGGGACACGGCCGGGACGGTGACCCCCACTGCCCCCAGGGCTGTCCCACACCACACGGCCTCATGCCCAGCACACGGAGCCGGGGGAGGAGGAGGAAGGGGGGACGCTGGCAGGGATGGCGTTTGCCTTCCCCAGGCACCGTTGGGCGTGATGGAGCCCTGCTGCCCTGGGGATGGCTGAGCCCCACTGCCCGTGGGGAGGAGGGGATGGGTTCCTTGGCTTGCTCTGCTTGTGTGCGCGGCGTTTGCGTTCCCTGTTACCCTGTCTGTGTCTCAGCCCACGAGGTTTCTCACTTTTACCCTTCTCTCCCCCATTCACAGGGGTGGGGGCAGTGAGCGAGCGGCTGAGTTGCTGGCTGGGGTTAAACCACAACACTTGCTCACTTAATTCTAATGCCAAAGAGGACATGCATTTTTTACTTAATTACTCTGTGTCTGGGGCCTAATCACCTCGGTCAGATTTTATGACCAACATAGACGAACAACACAGTAATTTTATTTTGTTAGTTCTATGATAAAATTTTTATTACTCTGGACTTGATAATTATGATAAAAATGAGGGTGCATGAATAAATATTGAAAGGGTCTCAGTCACTTGTACAAGTGGTACGTTTCCAAGTGACTGCAGGACTGTATCTCTTCCTTGACTTTGAGGAGAGGATCGCCCCATTGGAACTGCCAGCTGCAGTAGAAAAGAAAGGGCTTGTCATTTTTTTATATGATCTCTTTAGAGTCTTCAAAATGATGAGAACCTGTGTGAATAGTGTAGACAGCCAGCTATTAATTATGTCAGGTTAGGTGGGAGGAATCCCAGGTTGTGAGTTTTGCAGACGTTGTTTATCCTGATAAGTCCTGAAGCAGCATTTGTGGTATTATTGACTCCCCTTTGGTTTATGAACTTGCAGTGGCTCCCAGACCCTTCCCTGCAACACGGCTCCCTGGGCAGGTGCTTCAGTTGTCGCAGCTCATCTTTCCTGCCCGCATACAGCAACTTGTATTTGTCATGTTGGAATTTGGTCTTCTTTTTAAGATTATTTCTTCTGTCAAGATTATTTCCAACTCTAATCCTGCTTGCCAGTGTTACCTGCAGTCCCTCTTGACTCTGTGTCAGTTATCTACTTAATTTTGCGTCCATCAAATAATAGTTTCACTTGCGTCATGCTTCTAAAGCTCCCCTATGAGAAAGCCGTGCAAAACTGTGCCAAAAGCTTTACTAAAAACAAGGTATATGACACCTACTCCTTCTTTCCTGTTCACGCGGTCTGCCTTGAAAGGAAACTGGACTGATTTATCATTTGTTCTTGACAAACACACTGGCTGCTGTTAACCTCTTTGTTACTCTCCAAGAGCTTACAAATACTTTTTGATAAAAGTTCCAGATTTTTTCTGTACATTGACATTAAGCCAATTAATCTAAAATTGTCCAGTTCCTCTGTTTTCCTCTTTGAGCCCACAAAGAAAGAGGGTCACTATTTAAATGCATGATTTATGGCATAATAGACCATAAGTTTGGAGTAGTGGTGGCTTTTGCCTGGGTAAAGTTCTATTAGCCAGAGTTCAGGTTTGTGAAGGAAAACTCTTCAGAGGCAGGCTTTTGTTTCAGTCAAAACTCTGCTTTTGGTGAAAGAAATGACTACATTTGAATCTGAGGGCATTCCTACAAACTTTTTTTAAAGCAGTACTGTCTTTTGTGGGAGCCTGGGTAGGAAGAAAAGGTAATTTCCTTTAGAAAGAGCTATGTGATTTAACACTGGTGGAACCAGGACGTACAACTGTGATTGCAAACAGCTTTGGCAGCATGTAAATCTGAATAGATTATTGCCTGATGCAAGGCCAAACTTTTAATGTTTGCAACAAATAATGCCTAGTTTTAGTAAATGGCTTATATTTGAGGATATGCCTTTTAAATGTTGTCAATAGAGAGCAAGTCCTGTGGATTTTATTTTCTTCTGGTGTTTTGTGTTTCATTGGAAAATGCTGACTCAGAAATGCCAACCCTTTGCAGGTTTTCACAGGGAAATACCTAGGTGATAAAAATGTTCATGGAATATTATAAAATTGTTTTGTTTTAGCAAGTTCAAAATACTTTATTGCACTGGTGTAATTTTGGGGTTGATACTAGATATATATAAAATACACCACAAAATATATGCAAGATTTATAAAAGGCTTGAAAAGTAAGAGTTAAGATATTGTATTTGTTCAGCCCAGAAAAGAGAGGCTGGAGGGAGAAGATTCAATAATTTCTAAGAATCAAAAGGCTATGAAAAAGGGAGTAATTACCTTAATTTTTAGAAAAGCTGATTCAGATTAAGTAAAACTGTGTAAATTATATGGATATTTAAGAATCAAAAAAGGCTACATGTGGAGGCTGTGAAATGCCTTTTACAGCAGAATTTTAATTATAGGTTAGACAAATATCTTACATGGACAGCATAGTTATACTTGACCTTGTATCAAGTTTCAGGGTATAAATGGGATGACTTCTTAAGGATCCTTTCAGCTCTTTTATTATTTTTGTAATATGTGTCAAAGCGGTCACGTATATATTAAATGTTTTGAAAAAGGTAAAATGGCATAGGTCTGATATTCATGCATTGGTTGATTACAGACCCAGCCCGCAGAATGCACTAAAGAATAGAAACACTAATTTTTTTACGAAGCCTGGTTAGGATTTGGAGACAATTTCAGCTAAGGTTGTATCTATTTGTGACAGAATTTATAAAGATCGGTTGGTAAAATATAGCTGTTTTCAAAAGAACTAAGTTTAGTTCACATGTGACTCTACTCCTTACCTTTCTTGCTGCAGCTCTGTAGCGGCACTGCTGAACTCCACTGAATCAGAGTTGCTGCTAATTTCTACCATGTGAAAATGTTTTGGTCTGGTTTCATGTTTTATTTTTCTCATACTGTTTTGCTGTTACTGAAAACCCATATATCACACCAAGACTTTATCAGATTATGAAAGAAAAATGTATGTAAATTCCATCCATAGAGTAGACAATCTGAGTTATGCTTTAACATATATCATCCCAGTGGCTGAAGGAAGAATAGCTATTGACAGATTCTGGGGAAGGAAATTCTCAACGTGGAAAACATGAGTATAGGAGTATAATATGTAACAATGTAAAATGACCTTCAGATTCTCAAATGGATTAATGTTTTGGGTGTTGGTTTTTTTTTTTCACATCAGCCCACACAATCAATATTGCCTTTTTCCTGTCTATTATTTAACACCATAGTTAAGGATTCTAAAAGCTGTGATTAAAAGCGTTCTACCCACAAATATATCTCAAACTAATTGGCTTTCTCTGATAGAATTTACCTAACCAAACCCACACGATTTCATCTGTTCAGGGACACATCACTGCATCTGGGATGAGGGGGATGAATCATGCCTTCCACCGGAGAAAATGAATGTGATGCATTATTATCTCTTGTTTGTATGGCACCAGGAATGACCCAGGTGCTATTGAGGTAGGTAATAAAGCAAAGGGGAATGAGCTCCAAACATAAACGATCCTGTTCCGCACAAAAGCGGATCCAGGCATGAGAAGGGAATGAGCTGAAAGAAAAGCGGTAAGTAGTTTTTAGCCTGAAGACGCAGCAATTATTACGTGGAACCCATTAGTGCTGTGATGTACCAGGATGCAGGTCAACATTCTGGGGCTGACCCTCTGAATCATTGCAGGGGTGATGGCATTTCTGCAAAACTGAGCGTGTCTCTTCTGGAAGCAGTAGTTATTGTACCCAAAGGTGGACCGGCACCCCTCTCCCCAGACGTATCAAAGGAGGGCGTTTGCAGAATCACGCACTCAGCGCACGTATGAGCAGGCTTGTTTTGCATGCAGCTATCATGACTTTAATAGTCAGTGATTACAAAGAGATTATGAAACCTGAACCTATGCTTTATGACTGCCAAAACAGCACACGGCCAATATAAAATGTTAGGAATAAAAATGCAAAAATGTTGTCAACTGTAATTTCAAAAACTTTGCAATTGACAGTAACTGCATTAAAAAAAAAAAAAGCATCCTCATTAATGAACTCTGCTGTGAAAATTCTTCCGCATATAAAGTATGATTTTGAGAAGAATTAACATTTCTCATATAAAGAGAGGATTCCAGTGGCTTGAACAAGCAGAATCATTGGTTTATCCTTGTATCTGGGGGAAGGCAAAAAAAAGTTGCATAGTTTTAGTAGCTGAAACTTAGTCGCTGTAACGCTCGGGAGCCTATGTTCTGCAGAGGCCGCAAAATGGAAGCTGACGGAGGCAGTCCTGGGCAGCGGGAGGTACCCTCCGCCCAAATCAACGTCCCTGCGAGCATGCGCTCTCATCACAGGAACATCAGAACGGTTCCTATGACTGCAGGGTCCTTCGCCCCCTTCCTTTTGGAAGAAAATAGGGGCATGACTGGATCTTGTTTGTTTTGGATCAATGTAACAATTATTTGTGACTTATACGGCAACACATTATTTTTACAGTAGTAGGGAGAGTGTGCAAAAGTATTGCCTGAGGTTATGTTTGTAGAAGTCAAACCTGAATAGTAGAGAAGATGGTAGGACAGGAAAGAAACTGCAAACAACTTGTGTTTTTACTGCCTTTAATCTGCTTTTTGGAATGCAACTGGGTGAGGTAGGAATGAGGCAGACAGCTATGCAGGGAAAATGAAGCCACTGACAAATGTTCAAAAATCAGTAACGACCTCAAAATGGAGCCCATAACTTATAGGATGTTTAAGAAACTTCCTGTTCTTTCTAATGGAGTATTCGAGCTTTTTAGGGGAATTGTTTTCAGCTTCTCTCTATAGCTATAAGGATTTTTCCTTTTTCCTGTAAAGTAAAAGTTGACCTTCTCACAAAATCATCAGGTTCTAGCATTTAAAGCTTTGCTCAGAGTTATAAAACACTGAATGCTGTAAAGCTGAGAGACTGGGCAATACTAGCTGGAAATCCATAGGAATTAAAGGCAAATAAACCAAAACATAAAGAAGGAACTAAAGGAAGGGGAAAAGAAAGGGAAAAATTCAGAGATGAAAGGTGTAATTAGCCCCATCTAATACTTTACCTCGGGTATGTTGTTGGGCACGAGGGACGGATATCTTGTACCTAAGAACCAGCACAAAATTCTTCCTGAATATCACCTTTTGTTTAAGCACTGCTTCAATTTATTTTCCTAGGTTCCTCCATTTAGTGACTTGCAGAGCTTTCAGGTGTTTCTGTTCTCAGCTCCAGTGTGACTCTGTGCATGTGGGCCCATCAGTTCTCCCTGGCTTTGAGAGGAGCCCTCACATCCTTCCTTTATGGCGCCCTTTTCTTGCGAGTCTCGGGGCTTGTGCCAGAGTGCATCGCATACTGAAAGATGTCTGACTGCGTAGGGACACCAGAGCTAGCACTGGAAGCACTGGGGACACGCTGTGTTTTTAAGGTAGAGCAGGCGAGATAGTGGAACAGGCTGGTGGCAGGAAGGCAAGCCGCCCCACGGCATTGTAGTAGTAGGAAATCAAGGAAGCAGGTTGGCTGTGAAACTTCCTAATTTTCCTCTGTTCTTCTGGATGCTGCTGTGTGCCTCTAAACTGGAGAAATCCATTTCTTGTTGTGAAGTACCAAGGTTTCTTGTAAAGATCATCCCACCTCAGCTTCAGGATCTTTATCTGGCCCTGCGATAGGGTCAGATAAAGCCACTGGCCCCTTGTGACCTACCCAGGTAAGGGAAATGATGAGTAATTAAAAGGTGAAACTACTGACGCAAACACCTGACTCGGAAAACATCAAATGCAAAGCACGGCAAAGTGCTGTGTGAAGTACTTCAAATAAATACGTTGTAGAGATCCTAGGCTTCTGCCAACTTCTGTTTTGATGGGGAGTAATTGTAATTTTGCAGAAGTGATAGAGCAAGCTGCAGAAGGCTCTAGTATTCATAAACTGCCATGTTCTTCAGATCACTGAAATACAAAACATTTTCTGTTTTACATAAACTTATTTTAGTAACGTAATCATACTTTGTTTTATAGTGGCACGCTGGGAAGCAACTCTACCCCGTGAGGGGTGCGGTTAAAGTAGCACAATACCAGCTGTGACGGTGCTGAAAAATCATCTCTGTCTGTGCATATGATTCACAGTGTCTTTCACATGTAGAGCAAGATGAAAAGAAATTAATATTTTACCAGATAAATGATTTTTCTGCTCAGGAGGACTATCTGTCTAAATGGGCTTTTAAGCAGACAGGGAAACAGTGATCATACTTTTCATCGTTAGTGATGGTACCAGAATAATATTTAAAAAATGGATTTCATGAAACAGCCTGAGGTCATGGAATACAAAGTGGATGATATAAATGAGTTACTTCTCTGATAATTTAAAGGAACAAAAATTTTTTGAGGCTCTATCCTCAGCTGGTGAAAATCAGGTTGGCTTAATTGGCTTAAGCAAGCAGTGTTGGTTTACTCTGATTTTCATCAGATTTAGTGGTTGTAGCTTTTAATCAAAGCAGGACAAGCAGCAGGAACTAGCTTGGACTCTTTGTGCTTTGTAGCTGTGGAGCAGTCATTGTAATAAGGGCTGATTTGTTTGTTTGTTAAATAACCCTTTGTTTTTAATATGATTACCTAAAAAATCACATAAGAGGATGATGGTGGTCTCGTTCTCTCCTGGTTGCCAAGCAATTATAGTTCTGTAAGAAACACAATTTTAAAACTTCTCAAGTTGGTTTTGCACAGTACAGAGACCGAGATGTGAGGATGAGGGGTCTGAGCTGTGGCTGGGCTTTCAGGGGCCCTGGGAGGCATTCCTGCTAGCCAGCTCCGGTAGCCGGGGCCAGAGAGGGTCTGTCCAGGGGGCTTCATGGGGGGGGCTGGTGCCTTCGCTCTTCAACCTCATGCATAAGTAATGTCTCAATCAGCCCCAGGCAAGTTTCCTATGTGAGGAAAAAGCAATATATAAGGTAATGCTGATCCTATAAAAAAAAATCTGACTTGAATGGAAATGGAAGTACAGAAGAAGTTCTGCCTGCTTTTTCCATTTGCCCTGCCTGTGTGCAGACTTTCAGGTTATTTTACTGCGAAATTATTGTTCTTTTTTGCATCTGCACCTTCATTTTAAATGCTGTTTGTTTTGCTGTATTTTTGCATGTACTGTGGATTCTCTCCTACAGCATTAATGGACTTAGAAATATAGTAGAGAATTTTGTGTGAGAGAGGTTAAATTTAAATAAGCTGTGGCTCTTCAAAATTTTGTTAGAGTCAAGTCAATGAAAGACAAGAATTTTAAAGTTTTTCTGTTGCAAGCTTTGAAGGCTGACGCATAAGCTTATTTTGATGTTTTTGAGATCTGGAAATATGTGTGGGGGTGGTACTCCTGTCTTGAACTTCACAATTTCTGAAAAGAAGAGGAGTTTCTGCTTGCAGTCTTTTAAAATGGGGGTTTCTGTCCATGAGTTTCTATTAAAAGCCTGACTTCAGTCTTGGCTCCATCTGAGGAGTCTCTGAACTAGGTGAAAGTGTCATTTCGACCAATGACATAATTATTCCATTATGATCTTTCCTTAAAAAAGCCCAACAAAAGGAATGGGAGAAGGATTTGGGCACAGAGCTTATCGCATATGCTGTCACAGGCATTGTGGAGGTATAACATAGTAGGAGGTTAAACTTTCTTGCAGTGTACAGAATCAATATTTCTGTCCTAACGTGTTTAGTGTCAATAAGTCTCTTTATATGCCTTATATACGAACACCTTTTTTTTTAGTCAATACACCAATATCTAGTAAATATCTATACATGCATTTTGCAAAACATTTCCTGAATATAAAATTTCTTTTTCATCCCATCTTTAACAAGAAAAGAATTTCATGGATTTGAAAATGAATGCTCTAAGCCTCATGTGCCTACAGTGATTAACTAAATGCAGAAGTGTTGTAAATAATGTCATGCTACTGTAACTTTTAAGGGAATCCTATAACGCATGCGAGACTAGAGGGTTGTGACCACTGAGATCTTTCTACTTTTCTCTCATTTCTGTGTGTTACTGCGTTTTTCCTTCATTCATGTGTCAGGTGTGATAAAGCAGAAAGAAGTAGCAGATGGCAAATAACCAGGTAAAGTGATAGTGCTTCATCTTATATCCTTATTTTTGTTTGCTCTTCTGCTGGAGCACCATCCCTTGGTTCAGCCTGGAAATTACACCAGTGTTCACAAGCTTTCTCATCTCAGTGCAGGGCTGCAAAATAGGATCTGAGGGGGGAGGATGATAAGAATCTGCAAGTAAGCGGAATGGCCCCTGGACCAGGACTAAAGATTAGAAGCTTTGTATTTTTTATGACAAGCTCAAAGAAGAGACAGGGAAAGACAGCGGGTCAGTCTTCAAATCATCTTTGATGTCTTTGTTAGACGTATAGAAAGTAGAGAATACTTGGTTTTAGGAAGTAATTTATGCGACAGGTGTAGTAATACCTGAGGAGCTTATTCAACAAAGGCAAACCTCGAAGGAAAAATAGAAAGAGGCCTGCAAGGAAAGAGGCATCGCTCTGTGTATTAAATATGCCTATGTTGGCTCTAAGGCAGAGATTAAGGAGGACAAAAAAGCCTGTGAAAGTGATCTTTGGGTGACAGCTAAAGAGAAGAGCACTGTTGGGGTGGCATTTCATTATGATCAGGGTGAATATCAGGTGTGCAGTGGACAGAGTAACCCAAGTCATATGCTGGTGTAATAAGGGGGAGGTTTAACTGGCTGGGCCGGGAAAGGAGTATAGTAGGGTACAAACCAATTGGACTCTTTACATCAGATGGTGTCTCTTCTATTACTTCAGAAAAGATAAGAAAAATTTAGAGAGAGAGACTTCTGTAGACTTGAATCTACTTGCTAGGTAAGTTCTGGCTGATTAAAGTTGGAGGTAGTTTGAATGAGGATAGCCAAGCAATGATAGTCCCTGATCTCTGGAAAGGTTTTTACCTTTCAGACCAGAAACAACCTGGTCTTCCCAAGCAAACAAAAAACTCCAAAATGTGCACTAAAGAAACCCAAGATATTTCACAAAGATAGTTTTCAGCTGCCACAGGAAACTCCTAAATGACTTATTCTGAAAGGCTGATCCAATTGAAAAAGCAGTTATAATGATGTAGCAGATCTCTTAAGGAAAGTAATTTCAGGATAATCTAGGGAAGCACAATGTAGATGAAGTCACTACAGACAGGTGCAAAACTGTTTGGAAATCCCTATCGAGAGAGTCACTTGGTGGTCCAAAGTCAAAATGGAAAGCAATGTTGAACAGGGTTGTTCAGGTGTTTGATTTGGGTCTGATATTCTTCTGTGTGCATTTAGTTCTTAATGAATGAGCTAGAGGGCAGAATGGTGTGCCAGCTTTTTAAATCTGGAGCACATCTGGGAGAGAATTTGGATGTGTTGGAAGATGGAAATAGAATCCAAAAATTATCTTGAAAAATTGGAGAAATACTGTGAAGACGACAGATGAAGCCTGATGGCTATTCTGTGTGGGAGTGAAAGCAGGAGAAGCTGACTACCAAGAAGTTCTGCAGGAAGAGATCGTGGCCTTCCAGTGGATCACGAGCTGAACATGGTTCCAGTTTGTCCAAAAACGCAAACTTGCCGCTTCTGCTGTGGCTGGAAAGAATTGCCATAAGCAGTCTAGGGAAACACGATCCAGATAAGGGTGTGAAACTGGTATAAGCAGAAATGCACCCTGCCAGATGTATGAACTAATCCTTCTGATTACTAAGCAAGCCTCGGCTGCAGTGCGGTTGTTTGCACACTGCAATTCAAGATAGATACAGACAAAAGGGGAGATACTACAGAATAGAAGAGAGAACTGTTTGGTATATAGAAATACAAGCTTAACAAAGGAAAACGGAATGAATTTGGGAAGAGAAGACCGAGGAGGGACATGTCTTCAAAGATAAAAAAATGCTGCTGCAAAGCAGAAGGGAATGACTTGTTCTCCACGTCCACAGTGAACAGGACAGGAAATAATCATCCTGTGTTGTAGCAAGAGAGACTGACATTAGGCGTGGGGACGAATCCTGTTAGTGTCCGAACTAGAGGGTTTTGACGTGGGAAATGATTGCCTTGTAGGCTGTGCGATATCAGTGATGGAGACTTTCAGAACAGAAACCTGTCAGGACTGATGGTGGGGCTCAGCAGTAGGCGACTGCTTGTCATGTCTTCCAGGCATCTTTTTCTTTTTAAATATTCCTTTATGTTTTTATGATTCTATAAAAGAAAGCACAAAAAATCAAAATGAAGAGGCTTTGCGAGGCCCAAGCTATCCTGTTTCATTGCTTCTCGGTGTTCCAGCCTTAGGTGCTAAGTTACTTGGAGGTCTGATATTACTGAGTTGGTGCTTAGCCATTAGTGATGGAAATGGAACATCATACATTTTTTTCATTCACATTAGAGCTAAGGGTCAGCTTCCCTATAATGACTACTTTTCTTTACACAAGGAGTCGTGGAATCAGAAACTTCAAATTTACTTTACAGTGTTTCTATACTTCCTTTATACATAGATTCAGGAGTAGGATAAGCAGAACTTGCCATAGCCAGTTTGGGATATTAACCATTGTGCAGCTTAAGTGTCTGGGATTTATATATATCTCCTTAGGTTTTTTTGAGGTTTGGAGTTTCTAAATGTCGCTTATATTCTCCCATCTCTGGTCTAATTTTAGCTTAGCAACAGGTTTTCTTTTTGTTGAGCGTTATAACAGAAGGCTGTGGAAAAGACTGATCATTTAGCTGATTAAATAATTATATGAATCTGATATATTTGCTAATCAATTTCAGTTGAAGAACACATCATTGGACAATGTCTGTCAAATGAATTCAAAAGCTTGACAAAACCTTTTTATACAAACAAGTGATGTTAAATGCGCAGCTGTTCTCTGGTATGGAGGCACTGATGAAATCTGTGTCTTGCAGAACAGTAAATCCACATTTTTATGGAAGGATTATTTCATAAAAGCAGCAGGTCTTGATCTTTATGACATTTTATTCCCCCATGCTTTTCAAATCAACACTTAATTTGAATTTGCTAAATATTGTTTAGTATTTTTATTCATTCACAAGATGCATCTTCTACATTCTCATGGAGGCAGAATTGCATTCATCATAAATGATACAGAATTTTGAGCATATTTTAACAGAAATATCCACAGTATACAGTCATTTAAAAACAAATTTGCAAAACATGGTTTTGCAACTGAAATTAAATGCAAATGCTGAATATAGACACAATATTTCAAATATGACAGATTACACTTTCCACTCTCAGTTGCTAACATTATTGTTATGAGTTGTCATGTGTGGCTGAGCTCTTGGTAATTCTGGATCCTTGTCATGGAGCACAGAGTGCCTGCAATGTGCTTCTGCAGTTAGAGAAGTTCCGTAACAGAGAATTGAGAGTTGGTTTCTTCATTCCTTTACTGTTCTTTAAATACTGGACGTGATCAGAAGATGATTAAATTCAGGGTCCTCTCCATTCAGTGGATCTGGAGCAGGGTGAACTATAAAATTAGGAAGAGGGAATGCATGTCCAGAGAGATAGTTTAAAATATAGAAAAGCTTCAGTTTCTGTGGAAAACACTTGGAGAGGGAGGAAGGGGAAGGTTTTTCCCTACTAATCCTGAGTCGAGTTTGCTGCTGGAGGCTTATCCACACCCTCAAATCTCAGGTATTTGTTACCAGCAGTTAGGATGATTTTACTTCATTTTCTAAGGCAGGCAAGGACAATTTGGAATAAAGCTGGGATTTACCCTCCTGGAGCCAGTCACAGTTTTAGCTCATAGAGTCCAAACTCTGGTTTACTCTGTGTGCCTTTTAGGATCAGGTGAGTGCAGCTTTACCAGTTGCTGACCACAGACAGCACTTTAAAAATCAAAGTACTGATAACCAAAATTACATGACAGCAACTATTAAGAAAATATTTCTAGGTTTGCAGAGGTATTTCTGGCAGTCTCCACATAGTGCAATAATTCTTTGCTTTTGTGCACGAGGTTGCTGGTAAGACTTTTGGGGTTCTGTTTTGTCATATTTTTTTTCCAGTGTTACTGATCAGATGTTATGTTTGACTGTGTCAGGCTTTCATCTGCTGTAATCTACCTGCATTTAACAAAACTACTCTTAGTTTCCACTGCTATAAGTAGAGAGACAATCAGATCTAATTTGTTTATATTTTAGTCTTTAAAGTGAATTTATATTTTAAAGGAATTCCACAGTTGGGATTAATTCAAATGACCAGTGGACGTTGCTGTTGCCTCTGCCAAAGACAGGAACAGACATATTTCTCTGGCTGCTTAAAGAAAGGCAACTCTAGTCCCAGGAGTTCTTAATAGGGCAGTTTTGGAAGCTTGCCTCAAGTCTCCGCTCCCCAAAAGTTTTATTTTGATTTTAGTATCCATAAGCAGCCATTGATTTTTTTTCTAACCTAATTTCCTCCCTGACGTATTTAATATCAAGCCAGATCTGCCATCCATTTAAAAATCATGCTGGCTTTACAAGCCAGCTCTGCCATCCATGTACAAATCACAATGACTTTAGTCAGGAAATTAGAAGCAGGCTTAATTTTTCTGGCAAGTAAAAGATTCTTAAACCACTTACTTTCAGCCCTCTCTCATGACTCAACTTGTGATTCTGTTTGTTGCAGTTCCTGGCTCATGGACTTTATCAAGGTATAACATACAGCATACTGTAGCTGACTCAAATTCTGGCAATCAGAATGGTGTGTGCTTGTTCTCCTTTTAAAGAAAAAGTATATATGAAAAAATAATTCTAGAAATATGCATTTTAATGAGAAAACAGAATTAAAATCTATTGCGTGAGGAGGAGGAAACATATAGTATAACAGTATCTCTTTACCAAAGAACCTTAAAGTATTTAAAATTAGTTGCTACTAATTAATTACTGTGATTACTCCCTGGATTTTCTCGATACGATAAGCTCCATCATCAGAACTTTTTTTGTAAAAGTCACTCCCAGAATATATTTCCAGAAGTAAAACTGAAGTCTTAGTAAGAATGAAAATATTAAAGTTCAATCGTCTAAATTTCTGACAGATTTTAAGCATGATTCAAAAGCATCATGATTGTTCCTGTTAAGCTTATGCCAAATGTATGGCTCCCCGTAAGCTTCAGCCATAGAAGGATGGTTCCTCACCTTTGTCTTTGGCTGTTGCTGTGAGCAGAAATGCCTGGAAACCAGTATTTGGGAACGTACATGGACTCGTGCCATAGAATTCAATAACAAAGCCTGTATTTCAAATACTGTGTTAGTTTTGATCAATGTTTAAGATCAGCACGCTAGAATTATGTTGTTATGTACGAAATACAAAATTACAGATAGAATATTCATAATAATATGTATGATCTCATGTATTCGTACTTCAGTTTCATATGACTATATTTTTATGCTCTTTGGGGGTGGTAAGACCAGAGAACTATTTTTAAGAGAGGTAGGTAGACACCCAGCTGGATTTTCTAAAGCATCTGAAAGAGAGCAAGGTCTTACCTTTGCACTGTGCCTAACTTTCTCGATTTTGGAGCTCTTGTAGGGATATCTTCATATGTTTTAAATCACATAGAATAATATGCTCTCAGGGGCAGATTCTGTTTGTGGTGTTATTGCTGAAGGGGCACCTTCCTCTACAAAGCGCTCATCTGTACCTGGCGCCCTGCAGTGTTCACCCACTGAATTCAGTAACTGTAACTCCCACGAAGTTCACAGAGCTACAGGTTGTCAGAAGAGAATTATCTTGAAACTCTGCACAAAGATTAAAGCATAGTAGACTAAATTGTAGACTTTTCAGCTTATTATCAAAAAAAGCCTCTAAATAAGTCATGAAAGGCTCAAAGTCTGAAAAACTGGCTGTGTCTGAGACACTAAGGGTCAAGAAAGATACCACTTGAAAAGAGCAAACACCAGCTCTATGTACCTGGAGTACATGAGCGTCGATGCTAGGCATTACATGGTAATGTCCTTCTGCAGTGCAAATCAGCTGTGGCAGGCAGCTATTCTCTTTGGGCTGTTGCCCTTCCAATGTTTTTCCTCAATGCCCAAACATTCTTGCTACTTGGTTTATGAGATCATTGCTTATATTCAAGCAGATAATTTCTTGCTCGTACACATAACTTGCACATCCCTTATGAACTAATCTAAAGACGTCCTATGGAGACATTTACAAAGATGACTCAGTTTATAGTTGTATTTTTGTCAAATTTCTGGTATCATTTATAGTGAAAGGAGAATTAATCTGAGAAAAAGAAACCTGATGCTCCACAACGTGTGCTTTGCTGCCAAAAACTGCATGCATACGGACTGGCTCTGTGTTTTGACAGCGTGTGAGGGGAATACCAGATGTCAGCTAATCAATGTATACAGAAGCTCCAAGAACACATATTTACCAATAAGAAGTTACCCATTTTTTTCTGAGAGCTGCTGGAACGAGCTATTCAACAGCTACATTTGGTTATGACTGGAGCTGTATCTTGACTGAAAGGGGAAAGATACTACTGGAGAGAGAAGTCTTGTCTCTTTTCCTGATGGGAACTGAAAGTCTTGGGGAATTTGATAAGGGTGTTGAAAATGCATCAAGTGAATGTTTAAAATGTTGTTATAAATAATGACATAAAAAGTCAGTCATGTACAAAGCCTCAGGATTATAGATCAGATGTATAAATTTTAAGCAAGTTAAAGCTTTGCTGTATAAGTAACAGAACGGTGGACTTCAAATCTGTTGGCTCTACAGTGAAAAGGTTGAAGATTTTAAATATTTAGCAAGATGTACCTTTTAACCTTCATTCCCCCTGGGAAGCAGCCTAAACTCTATCCAAATCATTAAATTAATCCTTAGTGGCCTCTGTAAAATCAAAATTTCATTTCTTTAGCATGCAAATGATACTATTAATGTTTGAAAATATACAGCACAAAAAAATCATCCACTTGTCTGGTTTCGTCTGGTCTGATATCTTCAGCATAGCCATGTTATAGACACATGATATAAAAAGTAATTTAAAATTTATTATTTCAATTAGATGGCAATGACTAGCTTTATTTGAAGGATAAAAAGATTAGTCTCTTTCTGGAAAGCATATGTGGATGCACTGTAAACTGAATGATATATGGGGAGAAAAAGTATATTCCTGTGAAAGATTTTTAGTATCACTTTGATTCTGCAGTAAGTTTTGGGAGTGCCTCTTCTAATACCGTTCAGGTGGGTCAGCTTTACAACAATGCTGCTGAGCTCTTCCTCTCTTAGAGGACTCGGTGCCAAGGGAGACCTGGCGATCACCTGGGCTCCAGCTCAGGTATCCCCGTTCACCTCCCCAGCTTCTTCCTCAGGTTTTCAGTGGCAGCAGCTTGGTGAGAGGGTCGCTGGGGCTCCCCCCCACACTGAGAGGAAGCCACCTAGCATCCGTGGCTGTGTTGAACTGCTTTTTATAGGCTGTCTGTGAGTGCCTCTCGGCGACGTGCCCCACGCCGGCCGGCCTGATGTCTGTGCGCAGGGAGCCTGCTGGGCTGCTCTTGCAGCACCCTGTTGCCCCGCTGTGCCCACGGCCGGGGTGCTCCTGGTGCCTCACTCGTGCTCCCCACCCACCCTGCAGCGCTGGGGCTCACCTGCACACCTCGCAGGGCTGGTTACCGAAAGGGTGCGGGACTTTGTGAAAGGTGGCGCTGGGGCGTCCACCACCTTCCTGGCCGAGCCCAGGTGGCCACCTGAGGCCGAGCTTGGAACACGACCAAATTCGACTACACGTAGTCCTGGGCCAGTGCATGGCCTGGGAAGAGATGCTGAGCTGATGCTTCTCTTCTGGGTGCCAAATCAACAGGCAAACGCACGTCATCGTGTTACACGTTTTCCTCCTTGCCGTTGCCTTTCTTTCAGGAGACACAGGTGGCCAAGGGACAGCCTTGGCCAGGGGAAGCTCTCTGCCCACAGTTATCAGCAGGGAGGTGGCAGCAAGGAGCTGGGAACCTGCAGCTCCTGCGAGGACACGCTGAGGGTGGGTGCAGTCTGCCCTAATGGTGGGGAGCGCCTGGAACCAGCCCAGAGCAGACAGGGCTGTTCATGACCCCCTTCTGCTTCTACCTTGCTGGCTCCCTGGCCTTTCTCTGTTCAGTCCAGTCTGGCCACTTTGGCTTTTCTCTATCCAAAAAAATATTTTAAGAACATCTTGCTATTCTGAATTTAGAAGCTTTTTACTCATCTGCTGTAAAAGCAGAAAGTCCAGGCAGGCCTAATTGAACCTTGGGCCAAGATGGGGACTGGGTCCAAACTGTCAGGTCCTTAAGCTTTCACACAGTTAAAATGAGCAAAGATGCTGATGTGACTGGTTGAAGGGTGTGTAGGGGAGGCTAGTGCTGAGTAACCTGAAAGCCATCTCTAGTGAAATAGGTTTATGGTCTGTTTTTGAAACAGCCCGCATATTTTGGAAAGCTTTGGTTCAAATGTAGACAGCCTGTGATTAGTCTTTTGCTGCTTAATGAACCAGAAAAAGGCCTAATGGAGTTACTGTTAAACTAAATCAAAAGACTGTAATAGCTTCAAGAGGAGTTGGAGTTTAAATATTTTAATACTATATGATATTAGGAAAGTACTGTTTAGTTTAGAATCAGACTTCTTTGTGATTTGCATGCTAACCTTCCTTCAAATATTTTACCATATAAGGTGAACCAGTGTTGTTGAAAACTAAACATGAACATCCAAACAACAAATGTTTGTTACAGTTGATGGCTTTGTTCCATGTGAGCAACATTTTAACATCTTGTAAAATACTAATACTTCAAAATACTTCGCTCACTAATCAAATCTGCTAGTGTTTGTTCGTTTATAGATGCTGATAACACTACTTTTTCTTCTTTCCTGTCACAAAAGTAATACCAAATTCTGCGGTAGCCTAGAGCACGGTGCACTGGGCAGGGGCAGAGGAGGAATGATTGGACAAGAAAGGGTTCTGGTGCTCTCCTCTCTATACCCGGCTCCTCACAGACCTCTGAGGTCCCAGCCGAGGTAATTGTGAACGTGTTTGTGACAGCTCTACCACTTCCTACGCTGAGGTGATCTCAATTTTTTACTAAGCAGTTACTTGCGTAATAATATTTTTAGAGTAAGTTTTAAATAGTCATATTGGCAGCTGGGTGGAAATGATTTGGCTATTATTTTACCACATGAATCCTTTATAAAGACCTGAGAAAAATGTTCTTAATTCTGTTCCCCAACAAAATATTCTTAAATAAAAGATAGTTATAGTGGCTTTGGTCTTAAATGTGCAAGCACAAGTAAGCTCAATATTGCTTTGGTAAGCATATCTGTGAATGAATATACAGGTCTGAAAAATATGTAGTTGCCAGAGCTGAGCAACCTAAATTGTAAAAGTACTTTCCTGATGGAAAGTGGGCACTTCTTGTTAATGAAAATTATTGGAATTACATTTCTGATTTATTGACAAATTAAGAAAAGCAAACGTATATTTGGTCACGCAGTCTTTTATAAATAGCTTTCTTTTACTCGTACCCATGGTTCAATGAAAGCCACAGAAAAAATTACAACCCTTGTATTTACAGCAAGAGGTTTTTCAAGCTCATCCCTTTCAGAAAGCAAGCAAGCAACATATTAGTTGCATTTTTTTATGGCTATGAAATCTTTAAAATATAATATGCCGTACTATGCCAGCAAGTCATATTACATGTTAATAAAAGACTTTGAAAACTTTATAATATTTGGATGTGAGGAAAAAAAGACTAATTTAGTTAAAGACTGACACAAAGCAATCCTCTTGCAGATGCCTGATCCCAGATTTAACTGTGTTATTGAGACACTATTCAAAATCTGTTCTTGTCTACATTCCCAAATCTTCAGGATAACAGAAAAATAAGAGGCTCACTATTACGACAGAAGTCTGGGAATTACAGGTTTTGCCCTGTATGATTGCATTGACTGCTTGCTTATTTTTTTTCTAATGATGTGTCACTGTTTGACAAGTTTCACAACTTTTTGAACAATCACATCAAGCTCTTCAGGGCTTTTTTTTTCCCCTGCTCAGGCTGATCAGTGACTGCAGGTGGTTGAGCAACTGCTGAGAGAAGACTCATTGATAGCTGCCCTATGAATGTTTACATCTCTGGCCTTATCCTGACTTCTATTTACAGTTACAGTTTGAC
Source organism: Phalacrocorax carbo (assembly GCF_963921805.1). Lineage (NCBI taxonomy): Eukaryota > Metazoa > Chordata > Aves > Suliformes > Phalacrocoracidae > Phalacrocorax > Phalacrocorax carbo. Next base: position 63,014,574 of record NC_087518.1, on the reverse strand, counting down.
TGAATTTCAAGATAAATTATATGGGGGAGGAGGTGAACCAATAAAACCCTGCAATGACTTTGGAAAACATTCCTTGATTTAACATTTAATAAACGAGCACGTGTAAGAGGCAGTTAAGTTTTGCTTATGGTAAGCAGAGTTGCTTAATTCAATCACGACTTCCATCAGGCATGGCTAGGCCAACAGCAGCACCAGTCTCTGTGAGAAAAAAAAATCCACTTTGAGATGGGTAGAATGCTGCTTCTCTGCTGTGGATTGGATAGATACAAACCAGAATGGATTACATACAGTGTGACGGAGGAGGTGGGAAGATGACCATCAGCGAACTAAGAGGTTCCAGGCAGAGCTTTGAGTTTGTTTGTGCTTTTCTGCTGTTCTCCTCTTGGGGCAAGTCTTTCCATAGGGAGGGGGGATTTAAGAAGACCGAAGGAAAGCAAAGGAAATCATCTATCTGTGATATCACATGGTTCCCACCAAATGATTTTCCTTGAAGTTACAATTTTTCATTGGGAATAATTAGTTTTGGGAATCCTAAAGCTATAACTAGCAGAGCAGATGAAAAGAGGAATTTATCTTAATTTTTATATAGCTAGTACAGAGATAAAGCATATAACTCAATGATTAAAATGTTGAACTGGTTTAATATAAAGCCAGTTTATAAATTTCAATAATATTTCAATAGTTGATAAGCAAATAGAAGATTCAAGTTAATTTGAAAAGAATATCAGCATTCTGTTGTGGAAATAAATGAAAACAAGCTTCTCTATCTTAATTTCAATTTTCTATGTCTGCAGATGCATTTTAAAATGACAAGATGGTAATTTTAAATGAAAAAAATGGAGAAAAATTCTGTGATGCAAATTTTGAACATTAAGGAGAAATTTTCACATTCAAGGTCTCATTCTATAAAGTGTTGACTTTGCCATGTTTTATTGAAGCATGGGGCAACATGTTTCCCTGAGCTTCATACCCTTATATATCTACAGCAACCATCCTCCCACCTACTGCCTAACAGATTGCCAGAGCTACTATGCTTTATGTGACATACCTTACTGTGTGCTAGTACATGAAGAGGGTCAGAATGTTATTTTCTAGCCTTGATACATAGCTCATACTAATAACTCTACTAAAGACATTGTGGTTGCAGTTGCTATCCACGTGAGTAACTTTTTTATAACTTGGCCTTTTCCTAACAGTTTCACAGTTAGCATGGAATATGTCAGAGTACCAGGAGGTCATATTAATATTCACAATAATGTCTCTCAAAATTACTAACTCAGACTAGCCCTAGACTCCCTCATATGTATTTCTATAGTGGCTTTTAAAAGAGTAAGTGAAAACTTGAAGAGGCTTTACAAAGATCAAGTGAAGCCTCACAACCATGGCCTGTGGTACCTAGTGTTATTGTTTGTGCTTCATAGATAGGGGAACATCTGGAGATATGTGGAAAAGTTATATTCTGCTGGCAAGCAGGAATGAACCCTGTGTGACTTGCCCAAAGTCACGTGAGAATCTTTGGCAGAGCTGGGAAAAGAACCTAAATCTGTTTGTGCCTCCTGTTGACCTGGGGAGGGCATGGCTACAGCAACGCCAGCGCAGCCCGTGCCTGCTTGTGAATGTGTGAAGGTTACTCTCTTGCTGTGTGCAGACCAATGAGAAGTTGTTAAGGGCATTTTGATTTCCTCTTGCTTTATCACAAAGGGGTAAGTGGGATTAAAGAGTCATGACTTGTAGACTTTTTCTGCTGAACTAATAACTAACAGATCACCGTCCATCTGCATCTATAAGTCAGAAAGCCTGCAGGCAACTTAATAAATTTTCAAGTGTGCATCTGTCTGTGTGTTATGGTGATGAACACGTGGCAGGGATCAGCTGCTTTTGGGTTTGGGTCCTGTCTCAGCCACGTTTTGTTCTTTTTTAAGGTTATTTTCCAAGGAAACAAAATGGACTTTGTACATTAGATTTCATCACTAATGAAGTTGTCTGTATATTTATCCGAATCTAAAAGTTTTAGTGCTCTAGTCAATCGATGATATGTGAATTACAGAAACATAGGAATAGTAAGTTGGAATACCCACAAACATAATAAGACTATAGAATGGGTAGATGTTGGTACAACAGCAAGATAGCCTTATGAATTAAGATTTCAATTTCGAGGTGTTTAGAAATTGATATTATTTTATATTTCCCTGACAATAAGTGTCATAGGAAGCACAATGATAAGTGTTTTCATAAGAATAATGTTAATTACTTAAAAGAGCCTGGTTACTTACTAGACCCTCTAATCATTCTGTCTAGTTTAGAGTCTGTTACTCTAGAGGGCGAAATCCAGAAATCTGCACTCAGTATTTATGCACTCTCAATTGAAATAAACTTCCCAGCAGCTTTAGCAGGACTTTTACCTAAACCAATTTCTGAATAACATTCAGCAGCTGAAGAAGAGAATTCACAGCATCCTAGGTTGTAAATTATTAATTCCTATGAATTTATCCTCTACTTTCCTTCAAAACTTTTCACTATGAAAGAAATCGTCCTTCTTGGTGTGGGGTTGCTGTCAGTCAGACTTGCAGTGCTCTTCCACCAGCTAAGGAAGCAGTGTGGTCTGATTACTCTTTGTGAACCAGGCCCCCCTCTTATGCTCTACAACCCCAGGGGACCCCAGGTCAGCTGTGATTTATTATGGTAGATGAAGCCTTCATCCAGGAAGGAGGCTTCATCGTGAGTTAACACAGAGCCAGGGCTCTTACGCTCACCTCGGGTGCAGATTGTTTTGTCTACATCCAGACTTTAAATAGTTAAAATGATGATAAACATTGTTAGGCCATATGATAATGCTCCTGTATCTATAAATGTGAACCTGCAACAGTTCACATTTATTTAAAGGTAATATTCAATATTTGATCTTAAATAAGACAAGCAAAGAATTATGTAAGAGATATATATATATGGAGGCACTTTGTCACCATACTTTGACCTTCTGTTTTCAAGCAGCACTGGTTCGAATTTGGCTAGAAGAATGTTCCTTTGTATGAATTACTTTTTTCACAATAGTATAAAACAAGACCAGATTAGTGTGGAATTTCCAGGCTTTTCTGAGTGTCTTTGACTGTGACAGCATTTGCTATGGGCAGTCCAGCTCTGGTCCAACCAGGTGACAGACATTCACATTTATATAGAGCCCTATCTGGGTCACCAAGTTGTAGATTTGATCAAATGATGATATCCAAAGGATATCTACTCTTTCCCTGCTGCCTTATGTTTTCTTTTAGGGCAGTTGTCTCATCAAGGTTCAGCCTTTCTCCAAACTTGGGGAAGAGAAAAGTTATTAAGACAAATGAAGTTTTCAAACATCGCTGTTTGATGTTTTATGCAGAAAGTTAGATATTTTAGTGCTGTAACAAGGGAGAAATTCATAGTATATTGATTAAAAAAAAAATCAAAATTACCACAGAAAATTTTATGTAATCCAGTATTCTGCAAGAAAAACTACTGAATATTTTAATGCTTTCATCTTTCATTGTATGTCCTTTGTTCAGATTCTACAATACTTTGAGTACTGAATTTTATATTAATAAGGGATGGAATGGGCAATAAAATAAAGTGCAGTAGTGAATATTACCAGTATTTGGCATTTAGAAAACAAAATATTTTGATTAAACATAGAGGTCACTTGATATATTTCTGTTTCCTACTTTGATGAGCATAACTCAGCATAATCTTTTTTTCATCAAAACGCATTCTCACAAAATCAGAAATCCCATCCCTAAAAACTTGGGATTTAACTGGTTCAGATTTCTGTCTAGAGAAATAAATCTTGCAAAAACTTCCATTACAAAGAACCTATGGAAGAATAAGTGATAAATTGGACACAATGGTAGGATGAGCACAACCTACACATATTTGTTTAAGAATTTGGGTCTAGACATGTTGCTAAAAATAACAAACTTTGAAGTGAATGTGCTGTATTATTCAGGGATCCATATGGTGCTAACACCTTTACTGCCTGGATCAGTCTACCACTCAGATTGACTAACAAGTAAGGAAATGGAGTGTGATCATTTGAAGTCAGCGAGAGGTCTGCCACTGAATTTGATCAGAAAAAAATAGGACCTTTGCTCCCTGCCTGATACTTTCCACAAAATTTCTGTATTTTGAAAGGTGCCATGCTAAGACTTGACATCTTTAAAAATTTATATATACTTAGATAAGTAAAAAATTATAAACGTGAGGGAATGAAAAGAAAAAAATGCACAAAACTAGAATATCTCTAAGGGCATGTGGGAAAATACCTTTATTTATAGCCAATGATTATGGTTTATCTTTTGGTGCTCCTAGAAGTTTTTTCAATCCCTTGGTCTTAAGTGGTATCAGTAGTATAATATATTATCATCCCATACATGTTAGGAAGCTGTCAAAAACTGCCTTTTCTATACTTTTTCTAATAAACTTCATAGAATCATGGAGTGTCCTGAGCCAGGAGGGACCCACAGGGACCATCGAGCCCAGCTCCCGTCCCCGCACAGGACACCCCAAATTCACACCGTGTCTCTGAGGGCCTTGGCCAAGGGCATCTGGAACATCGCCAGGCTGGTGCCGTGATGCCTCCCTGGGGAGCCTGTGCCAGGGCTCCACCACCCTCTGGGGGAAGGACCTTTCCCTAATGCCCAGCCTCACCCTCCCCTGGCACATCTCCCTGCCATTCCCTCGGGGCCTGGCGTTGGTCACCAGAGAGCAGAGACCAGCCCTGCCCCTCCTCCTGCCCTCGGGAGGGAGCTGCAGAGCGCCATGAGGCTGCCCTCGGCCCCCTCTGCTCCAGCTGAACAACCCCAGGGACTCCAGCCGCTCCCCGTACGGTTTCCCCTCTAAACCCTTCCCCAACTCCGTGGCCCCCTCGGGACCCTCTCCAGTAGCTTTATACCCTCCATGTCCTGCGGCGCCCAACGCTGCCCACAGCGCTCGGGGTGAGGCCGCCCCAGCGCGGGGCAGAGCGGGACAATCCCCCCCCTCGCCCGGCTGCGATGCGGGGCTCGGTGCCCCCCAGGGCACGGCTGGCCCTCGGGGCTGCCAGGGCACGCTGGGGGCTCGTGTTCAGCCTGCCGTCGGCCAGAGCCCCCAGGTCCCTCTCTGGGGAGCTGCTCCCCCGTCTGCCTGTACAGCCAGAGCTGCCGAGCCCCAGGGGCAAAACCCGGCACTTGCCCTTGTTAAACTCCACGTGGTTGGTGACTGCCCAGCTCTGCGGTGTGTCCACATCCCTCCGCAGGGCCTCTCTGCACTTGGGAGCATCAACAGCAAACTTAATTAGCATTCCTTCCAGTTCTGCCTCCAAGTCATTTATGAAGAGAATAAAGAGTACTGGCCCCAAGATGGATCCCTGCAGAACCCCACTAGTGACTGGCCGCCAGCCCAATGTAACCCTGTTTACCATGACCCTTTGAGCCCGACCCATCAGCCCATTGCTCACCCCCTGCATTACATGTTTATCCAGCTGTGGGCTGGACATTTTGTCCAGGAGGAGACTATGAGGGATGGTATTGAAAGCTTTACTAAAATCCCAAAAGATCACATTGACTGGCTTCCCTTGGTCGGCTCGGTGGGTAATCCTGTCATAGAAGGAAATTAAGTTTGTAAGCAGGACTTTCCCCTCGTGAACCCGTGCTGGCTGGGACCGATGACTGTGTTGTCTTTCAGGTATTTTTCAATAACTCCCTGAATAATCTTCTCCATAATTTTGCCAGGCAAAATTATTAAAATTAACTTAATTAACTTAATTATTAAAATTAAATTAAGTGTTTGTCATTCCTAAGTACAAATACAATAGGGGAAAAATATTTTTAGGAGGGAGTAATTTTTCAAAATTAATTGTTAATTTGAATTTCATCTTTTCTATAGTTAGCTAAAAAAAAAAAACAGGTTAGTCTATGTAGCTTTCTCTTTTGGCAGCACAGGGAATCCTCCACAATGACCTAAGCAGTTAATGAGCAGTCGCAGTCTCTTGTGACATGAGTTCATTCCTTGCTGAGACCCATCTTGTCCTGTACTGAAGCTAATTAAGAAAACCTTTAAAGGATAAAAGTGAAGCACAAGGATTTGAACGTGACCGGTCACTTTTCATTAGCTACTTCTCTGCTCTGTGGAACAACATAATGTAGTGACCAAACACTGCCTAACACCTCTCACGTAGGCAATGTCGATGTTACAGAATCAAAGAAGTTGTTATACTGAGGGAGAATTTGATCCAAAAGGGAAAGCCACACTATGAATTCTTATAATCTTACTTTTCTGTTGTTTTCTGTAGATTGTCGGGGGATACTTCTAAATTCCTCCCACCAACCTGCCAAATCACGGTATGGGGTTACTGAGCGTCTCCTTTCCATGGAACATTTTGCCACATGCAGACTTTTATCTCACCTTACGGTGTGCTTTTGCGTTCTGGTATGCTCGCTTGCAAAGGTGTGGGTATTTTGCTAACATATTAAACTACAAGGAAACTTAATCGTGTAAATGACAAAGTTCAGAGTCACAGGTAATCCTCTGTCTAATGGCACATTTCTTACCAGCACGTGGTTTGATGATGATAGGAATTGTTTTTTGTCATATTAGACCCTGCAAATTCAGGGCAGTGAAAACTATCTTGCATAGCTTGTAATTATAATGGATTTTTTTTTTCTCCTCATTGTGTATGGATTAAAGCCAGATTGAATTATAATGTGTGTCTGATTTCTTTTCTGTGCGCTAGGAATGGAGGAAGGTCAAATGTATCTGATGGTGTTTTCCTCTGTGGAAAGAAGGTACCACAGAGTGACTTGCAGATGCAAATGAGTGACATCCTAAAGCCTTTCCATCCTGACTCATAGCTCCAGTGTTAATAGCTATTATCCTTGGACTAGTAGTTTACAGTTAGTGTCAAAACAGCCTGACATGTTGCTGGCACTGTGAAATATGATCAGCTGATAATGAAGATTACTGCTTGTCTACGAGATTTCTTGCTCTAACTATATTAATAATTCCTTTGAATGAAAGTGGTTTTGTCAAAGGCAAGCAGCTTGAGTATAGGTGTTTAATGGGACACAGAAGGAGGTGTGGCTGTTTCAGTGCACTAGAGTACCAATTTCAGAACTTTCTTGATTAATTTGATTACTTTGAAATCCCAGCTGATCAAATTAATTTCTGACGCATTGTAATTATTGGGGGCATTTCCACTGACTTCAATCATCTCACCAAGAAGTATTTAAGAAAACCCAAACCAGCCAACCCTCCTGCGCAAAGAAGAGTTCATATATTTGAAAAGACTTAAAAGGAGACATCAATATTTATATATTTATTAAGTAAAAATTGTGGTAAGATATTTCATCATGTTTTCCCTTTTCTTCGTTCAATGTTTATTTCATAACTTTTCTGCTGAAAGACTCAAGCTTAGAATTTCCTTACTATTTAATGCCTGGTTAAATATTACTTAATACCAGTCACTTTTTTTTAAATTCAAATTTCATTCTTATAGTCTATCAGATAAATATAAAATATTGCTACTTGCTTTCATTAGGCTAAAATATTTCCTGGGAGATATCTCAGTTCAGATTGGATGGGTATTCAGTTCAGTTCAGTTTCAGTAGTATTACAGAAACCCTCCTTAAGCCTTCCTCCCCTGTACCCTACAGCCCCCTCAAATTAAGCCTCCCTGGAAAAGACACAGGATCTTAAAATAAAATTTAAATGAATTACAGAGAACATTAAATATGATTTCAGATTTTCCCCCATTAGTTCGTGTTAGATAAATAAAAGAGGCCCTGCATCTTGTATCAAGCCAAACCTATCTTTATGATTCCTACACTTTCATCTGAGCCCACAGCAAAGGAAAAGGGCACATGCTGAGCAACTTTTTATGCTCATGGTAATCTCACTGTGACAGATTTACCTTAATCTGTCCGTGATTCATGTTTGACACAGACTTGAATTAATGTTAAGAGAATTAAAAGAATAGGCAAAGCTTTTCTCTTTAAACTCAGGATGCAAAACAGACAGGGAGTTGAATACCTCTAGCCAAGACAATTAATATATCAAAGAATGTTCCTTAGGCTAGACCTGAAGATCAGGTGCTCTTGCCATGAGGGAGAGGAATTTATTCAGGAAAAAAATATAAATAAAGCCATGAAAACTAAGCTAAAAATGACACTGCCCTATCCCTTAAGAACTGGAACTGCAGCAAAAGATGACTAGGCTTACATACAATGGACATAAACCAGACTGAGACACGATGGATGAATGCACACGCAATTTCTGTAGCCATAATTAAAGACATCAAAGAAGCTACTCAAGCACAACAGAAGAGTGTCTTTTTTTCATAAAGAGAATCTGGAAACAGCAGCTTGGTGCCTGGCAAAGGGTCAAAGGAAAACGTGACCAGATGAAGAGAGAGGATGCTTTCTTTAAGATTTTGGCTTCCACTTGGTGTCCTTCTATATAATTGATCCAGTGTTCATTGGAGTAAGTGGGAAAACTCCCGTTGACTTGAATGCTGCTGATGCAGTAGTGGTCTGGCTAAATCCGTGACATCGCCCTCTCTGAGGGATAAGGCTGCAAGCTCTGTTGGTTTCACATCTACTCCATCTGAAATCAGTCAGTCACTGTAAGGGTCTGTGTTGAACACCTCTGATATTTAGATGGCTACTCTTGCTTCCAGGTCCAGGAGACTTCAACTGTGCCGTGTTCATAGGAGAGAGGAGGATTTACGTGTGTGTCTCCCAGCCAGGGAGATCACTTTCAGATTAGTGCTGTATTAATTTTTCCCTTTAGCTAGGTAGGACCAAGAACATGACGGTGATATTATCAGCACGGTTATAAACATTGTGCTGGTCTGCCTGGTTGGTCATCAGGAAGCTCTTGTGTGGGTGAATGTTCACTGAGCTAAATCCTAAAGAACGCTTGTTGTGTTGTATTTGGACAAATCTCCAAATGAAGCTAGGGCACATTTCCCTTGAATAACCACTTCTGAATTTAGTCTGTTTTGCTTTGGAGAAATATTGGCTTGGCAATATTTATACAAGGGCTATTTTGAGGTTTCGTTAAAATCCGAGAAAAAAGCAATGCATGTCCCCCTTGTTTTTACATTAAAAAAAAAATGCTGTAATTTACAGACGCAAATTATCGTGTTAACTCTCTTGTTTACCTATTTTCACATCAAGGTTAAAAGAATAGAGCATACTGCAGTTAGAAAACCTCAGTGTCGGCATGAGGTAAAGTACACTAGCGTTACATTTCTGCACCAATCAGAACTAATAAATTCAAAACCACATCAGCTAAGCTTATGGTACCCTTGACTTGAAATGTAAAGGTTAATGCAGAAACAATCATTTAACACTGTTAAACCTCTTCCTTGTCAAATCACATATCACTAATGAGTTTTTGACTGCAATTTTGGCTCTGTAAATTGTCAGGTTTCTGCATTCATACCGTATGAACATGTAGTGGGGTAAAAATACCCGTGTTATGGTAACTTCTGTGATTAAGTTAAATGCATGCATATAATTTTCCTGTTTACTAAAAAATAACTGCTAGTAAATCAGAAAAGAAAACACAAGCAAACAGAAGATGGAATGTTTGAACTAGTACGTGCAAAATAATAATTCAGCACTGCAGACTAGTCTTTTGCAAAGCCTTAAATAATATATGTGGAGAGATTGGAAATCCCTGGCAAGGAAGTTTTGAATTTTGTCCTATATGCCCCTCCCCAGTATTTTCTTTGAAGCTTGTTCAATTTTATAGCAAGGCATATCTTTCAGTCTAATTCAAAATAGGTTTCTTACATCAAAAATTGTAGCCAAGCCAATACTTTTCCTTAAACTCATTGTTCAAAGGAGAAAAAATGTTAAAATTTGTTGTTTAAAAAACCATACTGCTTCACCTTACTCGAGGTGCAAGATGACTTTTTTCTTCTTTTTTCTGTTTTTCTTTTTTCTCTTTTTTCCCCTTTTTTCTCCTTTTTCTTTTCTCTCTCTCTTTTTTTTTTTAAAGAAAACCAACCCAGAGTGTGTACATTGAGAAAATCTGAACGACCCTTTTGTGAAGTTGTTTTGCAAATAAAAATCTGTCCTCATAATATATTTTTTAAAAAGATAGCAGTATCCCTGTATTTCTTCCACTGCTACATGAAGTAAAAATATTTTTTGCTCTAAAAAATAATAAAAGAAATATGTATTTTTCTTTAGGAAATGGATGGCCGTCCACTGGTTAAAAATCCAGCAATTCTTAATTGGAAAGTACCAGTGAATGGCTCAAACCTTGTGTCGCAAAATTCTTTAGCTGAATTACAAAATATGTGAAGGAAAGTGCAGAATGATCGGGGCTAGAAAGAAAACTAGAAAAAAAAAGGTATAAAGACATACTATATTAAGCCCTGAGGCAGTGCACCTTATTTATACAGCAGAGAATGTCTACAGAATAAGCAACCAGCACAACAGATGTATGACTAATAGATAGGTATGAATCAGTAGATCTGTATTCTTCTCACGTATTCCTCTTCCCAAAAGCAGAGAAAATGGAAGAAACCCCCTCCTGAGCTCTCACCCATTCATCCTTTTCAAATCTGATGCTCACAGTTATGATAGTTAAATTTTAGCTTTGGGCAACCCAGGGTACTAATCTTACATGACCTCTTCCAATCTAAATCATGTCCTCATGACTCATTTACTGTTCTTCTCATTTTTCCTCTTGGAGGAAATGGTATCCAGGGTCTCTTTAAATAATAATAATAATACCACCACCAAAATAAAGATCTAGAACCTCTGCCTTGTTGCTGTCTAAACCTAAAGAGTTAGAGCAGAGGTTTCCGTGTCCTGGGATCTGGATTATTTCTAGCTCACAGTCTTCCTGCCTCTATTTAGTGGCATGGAAGGGACATTTTCTAAGTATCAGGTTTGTAACTACCCTTGAGTGCCAATAAATCAATATCTAATTACAGTGCTGTTAAAATCAATTGACTAATTTGTCTTTAAGGTTTTCATAGGGCGGCAACTACAAAGAATAGAAAGTACCATCTCTGCAATGATAAAACATCCCCAGCAAAACAGGTTTAGAGAAGCTCAAGGTGGCAGAGAGATCAACATTCCAGCAAGTGGCTTTGTCTCTAAAAGTATCCCCAATATTTTATCACTAATACTCAATGTAAGTTCAGAGCTAGCTTTTTCAGAAATGTACTTGTGGATTACATGAGAATGTATGTACGGGCATGAGCTTCTCAGCATACACCACCCCCCCCAAATATTTATATTTCCTGTGCTAAAAGATATATTGTCATAACCAGCTTGTGTGTCTATGGCCTTAAACGTTCTCTCCTGTGGAGCTGGGGGTTGAGAAGGACTCCAGTGATTTGTAGGCCTTGTCCTGGATCTTGTACAAAAGCACATTGCCCTTGGTGGCATATATTAAAATAACAGAGTCTTGGTCTTGCTAACGTTACTGCACGTACCCAGCTTCCCCTGAGGGACTCCCTGCATCTCCCTCGGATACTATTTGAAACCATATACGGGAGTATTGAGTTTGCAGAGGGAATAATGTTAGGATACGGGTCATACTCTGCTAATTATTTTGTCTTTTCAACATGATACAAAAGCACTACAATCTGCTTTCAGCTGTGATTGGAGTTAAAAGATGAGGACAGTGGGCTTTTATAAAGTATTGTTGCTTTCACCTATCCTCCTCCTGTTCAAATATTCTTATTTTGCCTCTGTAATTAATGGCAGTGTGTTTTCTCGTGTTTCATCTGAGTTGGGCAATGACAGAAACAAATGCCATATCTGATGAACCTGAAAGTGAAAGTAGGTGGGAGCAAATTTGCCAAGAGTCTTATTCCAGTTGACAGGTCTGCCTCTTGTAACATTACTAACGCTTCAAGAGTGTTGATATAAATGAAGATATAGCCAGAAGCAAGCCATAGACAGGATAGGGAACCATTGGCTCTGCTGTTTTAGTATCCCCAGAGCTGGTAGTAAGACTGCAGCTTTCAGCTGTGAGTCCCTTCCTCCTTACCCTGGAAACTTGTACAACAATCATCTTCCATGTCTGCCTGGATATAATGAGTCACATCAGGCTTCCCCAGGGCTAAATCAGCCAAAATCCTGTGGTTTTAAAAAAAGTCTTTTTCATTGGCTTTGGTGGGCTCAATCTCAGCATGTCACTCGCACTTACTTCTCTGGCTACTTTTATGCCTTGGGAGGTCCACAGTTCCCGAGCACATTGAAATCAACATACTGGCTTGGTCCTCCAGTCCTTATATAAGAAAGCACATATTAAGCTTCAACAAATAAGATTGTAGCTAGGAATCTCACAGAGTTTATGTGCAACTTAAGTTGGTTATAGGCCTTATGCTGCTTCTAAAAGCAAGGGTGAATATTAGCTCCTCTGGGCACCGCAGAGCCTCTCTCTTGCCTTTTGTGGTTGAAGTGCTCAGTCTAAGAGATTGGTAAAGAGCATGGCAATCTACAAGCTGCAAAATGGAGAAGGATGAGATTGGGGCCAACGTAAGTCCTTGCAGTACTGTGCTAGAGCCCCTGCCTAATGATGAAGTAAGTGCCTTTTGGAAGCGAAGGGCGTTTCCTTTCCTGTATGTAGCATTCTGTTCCTAAAATATGTATTTTAGCACCTGCAGCTGCTGACTCTGCTTTTCTGATGTCCCATGGTCAAGACAGCAAACACCGGAGGATACTATTCTGGCAGGAACTACTCTGTCTGCACTCTTTCCTCCATGAAAGATGCACGAAGGTCAAAAGATTTCAAGGGAGTTTTTATGGACAAGAGAGCTGCTATATTCCTGTAGTGGAAGATGGATGCCATGGTAGCATATAAGCAATTGGCATTATTTCATTTCTTTGTGCCTGTTCTTACAGAGGCCTTGCTTTCCACTAGTGTGTGTGGGTTCTCTCCTGGCAGAGAAAGTATTGTAACTCTAAAGCCATTTGTCCCTCTGAACCAGCCCCCCTCTCCCCAAGGCTTCTCTTTCTTTCTTTCCCCCTGGTCCTCAGTCTATTTCCTCACTTAAGCCGCCTTCTAAAGGGCTCTTCCTTCCCCATCTCCCTTTCCTGACAGCTTTCACTCCTGGAAGTTGTGTGCAGTCTGTTTCCTGACAGAAACTAAACGTACAGCCTCTTACAGTAGTATATTGTCTCCAAGCAAAGGCATAATATTTTCAATTAACAGTGAAATTTGTTTAAAATTCTAGAGGAGTAATTCCCTCTAACTGATGTCAGCATTGGTTGGATCTGTGTACCAAAGAGGGATGTTGTCCAAATCTGAACACCAAGGATACTAAACGGGTGGAAAGAATGCCCTTTAGACCTTGAACTTCCCAGGAAACCCTCATTTACTTCCATCAGGGTATTGAGAAAAGGAAATTAAATGGCTTAACATCTGCACTCTCTTTACTGAACTGTAGTTGCTGAGTTTAATGCCGCATTTATGCCTAACAGAATAAATCAGCTGTGTAGCATGTTGAGCTTCTGATTATAATAAGATAGGACAATAACCAATAAGACATGAAGTCACATCTCCAGCAATGTGATAGGGCTGAGATGGGGGGGAGGGAAGAAAAATATCCCTCTGTCCTTGGGGAAAATGGACCTTGCGGAGACCTTGATAAACCATTTGGCCATTCTACAGTAAGGCAAGAGAAGCAACCCTTACCGTACCTTTCTGGACAATATTTCTGATCACAACTATTACAGAATGTGGAAACTTCATGACAGGGGAAACTTCTGTCTTTGTCTGTGTCTGCCTTGATGGTAAACATTTGAAATATCGCCCTCAAAACACTTCCTTGGTTTGTATACTTTAGTACGTTTTTTGACATTAATAGACTTAAACTTTATGTTTTTCAGATGTGGGCAAGCTTCTCCTACACTCTTGGATTCCAACCAAGTTCCCTTCAATCTCGGTTTACCTTCAGCGGGTCCTTATGTTTACAGGCAACAGACTATGCCAAGTTGAAAAGGGTTTAGCCTCATCTTAAGTTCTCTGTGAAACCATGCCTTCTTCTGTTCCCCTAACAATTCCTTCCCCCCTCACTTGAAATGAAAGAGTGATTTGTGACCTATTATTGCACATATTATACTGTTAAATTGTCTTTTTCATACAGGCTATCTTTGAACATTTTGCTGGCTTTTATTATTAATTTCCTTTTTTTCCCTTTAAATGTAAATAAATCCCCCAAAACAATATCAGATGATGGATTCTCTTCATTTATATAACCTTGCATTTACCAGGTGCATTTATCCCAGAAAGGCCTAGCAAGCCCCAGGGTTCTCATTTTTCTTGTAATCTCCTTTCATTGGCATCTAAAGTGGCATTAAGCACACAGACACTTTGACCTTGAAGTCTTCTTGATAGAACCAAAAAGCAAGACCCCTTAAATAATAAAAGAGGCAGTCCATAGTTTTATGGTTATAAAATAAGATCCCATTTCTTTTCAAATGCTATGGTGATTTTTCAGTGTCTACATTTGCTGTCTCTTTGGAGAGTTACAAGTTTGTTTCTTTCATCTCCTGAAAACACAGCTAAAGTCTAGAAGGCATCTTCTTTTTTAAAAAATACACCCTATTTTAATTTGTGGAAATGCTAGTTGTCTTTCCCCATTTTACTCTTATCTTATTCCAATGTTAAACACTCCTCTTTCTCTCTTACTTTTTTTTTTCTTGACAAAATACTCTGTTTTATCCCATCGTTCTCCCTTTGACTAAAGATCCTTTGGATATTCAGTATTAGTTCTTAACTGCTCAGTGCACAGACTTTATAAATGCTGTATTAGCTTTCTTTTTAAAAAAAGAACAAAAAATGTCTTATTCTTATTAAGAATATAGTGATGAAAACTCTTGTAATTTACTTCTAGTAGGGTCTCTCATTAAGAGAAATGGAAAGCTGATTTTCTAGTCTGAAGCTGTACCTTGATAATATAATAGCATATGTCTCATTGCCAGAACACAATAAAATATATTTCATTGATACAACACCCCAGTTTCATTTTTAATAAGTAAAGAGTTCACAGTATTCCAGACAATTCATCCTGCGATCAAAGTGTTGGCAGGGACTTTTAAAAAACCTTGCCTGCTGGACATATTCTCCTGCATTTCTCTATGGCACATAAAGCATTTTGGACTAATTACTACTGTCACCTTTAGAAACCATGGCCTGGAAAACAGGAAAGGGAACAGTTCAGATCCTACCACTGCGGTTATGCGGTGATGGCTTCTCTAGGGCCAGGGAGCCGCTCTTCGGGACGGCTCCGGTCTCTGAGGACCATGACCCCAGCACAGTGTGACAGAAACCTCACCATAAGTTCGTGAGCCTCAGCTCACAAAGCAGCAAGCTTAGCACCCCAGGTGCCTCTTCTGCGGAGGGCTGCCGCTTACAGAGAACTGGTTGCTTTTCAAAGGGACGGAAATCTCCAGTCTATTATTGCACTGCAGATTGCGCACACTTGACGAGGCTACAGAAGGATGGGGTGGGGAGGGGGGTTGCAGAGCCTGCCAAATTCTGTCTTAGATATTGGTAACAGTTTGTGAACTATTGTTCCGATGTAGTAAACTTTTCTTGGGTGAGCCTTCTCCTGAAGAAAGAGCTGTGCCAGGTTATCACTGTGTGAATATACCAACCCTCCAAGAGTGATGATGGCGCAGCTCAGTGGCCTGTGTCCCTTCTTGTCCCTTAAATGCCGATGTCTGAAAATTTTTTTTATTCTCCCTCTGTGCTTCTCTTTTTCACACTTAGTTGTTTGTTCTTCACATTCTCAGCTCCATTTTCATCCTGTTTCTCACTGGGGTTTCTCTCTGCTCCCTCACTGATCCTTCATTTGTAGTCTCTCCCAAGCAGAATAAACAATCAAGTGACATTCAATTTTGTACCAACCTTTTCAAAACAGAGTGTTCCGGCTGATTTGAAATTAAGCAGCTTGAATATACTATTTACAAATCCATACACAGATGTGTTACAGATAATCAAAAATTAAAACACTTCTTCAGGAATTGTTTTTAAAATTTCAGCATAAATATGAATTTACAAGGATAGCCCTTAGCCTTGAAAAAAACCTTCACTGGAATTAAAATTGTGCAGTTGACTAATCCCACTAACAGATACCCTGAAGATGCTAGATAATTGTTAATGTTGCATGGACCTTATTATCCCAGAACCCCAGACTGGCGGGGGCTGGCAGGGCCCTCTGGAGCTCACCCCGTCCCACCCCTGCTGGAGCAGGCACCCCCAGAGCAGGGGCACAGGGCCGCGTCCAGGCGGGGGGTGAATGTCTCCAGGGAAGGGACCCCACAGCCTCTCTGGGCAGCCTGTGCCCCTGCTCTGGCACCCGCACAGGGAAGGGGTTTGGCCTCATGTTCAGGGGGAGCTTCCCGTGTCCCAGCTTGTGCCCGTGGCCCCTTGGCCTGGCGTTGGGCACCGCTGGAAAGAGCCCGGCCCATCCCCCTGACACCCGCCCTTCAGATATTTATAGGCATTGATGAGATCCCCCCTCAGCCTTCTCTTCTCCAGGCTGAACAGACCCAGGTCTCTCAGCCTTTCCTCCCAAGGGAGATGCTCCAGCCCCTGATCATTTCATAGCTCTCTGCTGGGCTCTCTCCAGCAGTTCCCTGTCTGTGTATCTATTATGATGCATAGGACAAAATTGCTGAGATTGGATGTTTACCCTGTGTTGTAAAATTATGTACAATCATGTTGTTTGTCCATGTTTTTATATGTCTGTGAATTACATATACATAAAGATTAAATAGGAAATTTGTGTGTTTATAGAATCCATTTCTATAATACCACCATAGACAAAATCACTGCTTCCAAGCTATCTATCCATCATATTCCAGCAAATCACTTAACATGTGGTTAAGTCCTTCAGTTCCATTTAAATGCATAGTTCTAAGCATGTGCTTTTGTACTGTTATATTTAAAAGTGGGTTTATAATTGGAATGAAGATGGGCACGATCCTGCACCAGTGAAGTCACTGGAAGTTCAGTTATTGACTTTAGCAGTCACGTGAGTATTAATGGCTGAAAGCTTGGCCTCATTTATACCTGCAAACTCAGGTAGCCTTTCCCAGTAAAATGTTTTAGATGTATAAAGCTTTGTCTGCAAATCTGAAAGATTTTCTTAAAATGTGGCCATGTCAAAATCGGCTCCTCAAGTTTTATACAAAGTCAGATACCCCACCTAGTGTGTTTAATAGTTCTGATTGTGCGTGTGCGTTATGAATGATAGGTGGAGTAGTTCTGGCTTGTTTCACTTGTTTAATGCTACGTACGTGACCTAAGGGCCTGGGCTCTGCCATGCGTGTACCCAGACTGGGGTAGGTACTGAGAAAGGCTTTATCCATAGCCATCTTCTCTAGCTGATTCTTTTGCATTCAAACTACTTACACAGTAATGTCTTCAGAAAAAAGTTTTCAAACAACCATTTGGATTACAATTCGAAACAACTCATGCAATTTTACCTTCTCACATAAGACTTAAATCTCTTTTGAAAGACATAGTTAATTTTTAATGATTTTTTTCTCCAGAACCAGCCCAACTTTTTAAAACTAAAGCTGATATTAGCACATGAACGAATGACATCAACTGAAGTGTACTTTTTTTCTTCAAGGTGATTGATGTAATTTCGTATTAAAGTGACCTTTTTTAGAAATGTTTTGAATGTAACGATTTCCTGTCCTTTTTGCTCAGCAATCAGAACACCAGGGCTGGCGTAAGCCTGTTTCAGCTGCTTGATGTGAATGCTTGGAGCAGAGTGAGCTGCGCAGTCTGCATGCCTGTAGGGTGGTGGCGGTGAAGACAGGTAAGTGCCAGCACCAATGAGCCATGGAAATTTAGAATCCCAACCTGACAGGTTAGTAAGAAAGGGGACCTGGGCCTCACAGGACTGAAAACTGACGGCCAAATTGCTATCTTGAATTTAATTAGGTTACATTAAATTTCTTGGGAAGAAGTTTTGTTCTCAAGTGAATTGTGTTTCTGACATGTATGTGGGCTGATTCATGCTTTATACAGGCAGACTGGTCTTGATTGGGTTGGAAGTCTGGCACCTAGAAAAATTGTGATTTATGCTTGCGAATTATATCTATTATATAGCTATAAAAACATACCTGCATCTCTGTGAAACTGACTGATAGCTCCTTGTATGAAACCACCTTAATCTGAGTTTTTCTAATAGAAGTAATACGGATGGCAGCAATCTTTTGGAGTCTCCGGATTAATGTTGTATTAAAGATATTTCCATTTAAATGGGAGAAGTAGGGTTAAATTTTACTGGATGGAAATTTATTCTAAAAAACATAAGTTGAAACTTCATACCTTTCAGATAAACACAGTTACAAAAAAAGTAAGGTCCATTCCCATTTGAAAAAATATTCAGAGCGGCCCTGAGACTAAGGTGAGGCAGGTGCGCAGATTGGATGCCCTGTATGACCCTTCTGGCTTGAGAACGTGTAGGCAGTACTGCAGGCTGATTTCCATCTGATCACTGTAACATACTGTATCCATACAGGCAGCGTACTGGGCAAGACACGCTCACTGCGGCAGTTTTTCTTTATTTTTTTTTCCTTCTTAGTTTTATTTTCTTAGTTTTCACTGTAGAAAACCAAGAAGAGAGAAGAAAATAATCTTTAATGTGCAAAGCCATGTTTATTCTCTCCTGTTTGTAAGACAGAGGTAGCAAAATGATTTCTGTAATATTCTTTCAACTGGGAAGTACGCTTTTTCATAATAACTCGATGATCTTAATATTTTAGTAAATAAACCAGAAATACAGAATACAACAGAATTAACAGGATCTGTTTAAAAATAAGGTTGTAATTACAAGCTATCCTACTACAAGGATTTATTTCATAGAGCATACGGCTTCTCTAATTAAGAACACCACTTTCATTTTTTTTATTCTTTAATCTTTTAAGCCACATATAATACTTTAAGTTCTATTCATGTATTACCAAATTTGTCAAATGTGCCTGCTTTTGCACCTGAATTTTTGCTCTTGTTCAACCCCTTCTTTTAAAAGGCTGAAATTTAAAAAAAAACCCAAACATGACTTAGAATAATATTCAGCTTTGAAGCTAACGCTGGACTTTCTTTTGAAATTCTTCTCTTATTCTAACTCTTTTAAGTTTGTAACTCAGAAGTTTAGTGCTTGAATCTGTTTGGAAGTGTTCATCTGACATCTATCCTTTATTTATGGCTGCTGTCTCCCATCTCTTAGGCCTGCAGGATGGTGCATTTATTACACTATTATTGCTGTGTCAGGTATCCTGAACATAATTTGAATAATAACGTTAAGAATAGCAGTGGTTGTTGCAGCCAAGTAGGATGTAGTTTGTCCCTTTAGAAAGCAACATTCTATCTTTTGCTGTATTGCCTATATAGTGAGAAAAATCCCAAGAGTTAAAGTAGACTAACAATCTAGGGGCTTTATTTTATGAGAAAACAGGCGAGGCGTTACTCCAGAATTTTACCCTTCCTTGCTTTGCTAAGTATACCTGCTAGAAGGCCTGAATCTTGCCAGCTGTTAGTCAGCGTGGATACTTGATGGCAAGATTATGTTTTGGTTTATTGTGTATGCAGGATGGAAAAGGATTAAAGGAGCATTTTTGTCAAGTATTTCCACCTCCGAAGATCAATAAGATTCTGGTGCTGAAGCCAGCTCTTGTTGGGCCATGGAGCAGAAAGGGTATACCAAGTCATACTGAACTAAGAGGAGAAACCAGCATAGTCCTGTGCACAAGGCTTTAGGAAAAATGCCTCTCCCTGATGCACCATTCTGTGGTTACTCTCCTTCACTGGGGTACATCTCTGTGTGTTGTACGCTGACCCAGCTACAGGGCAGCTCCAAAGATGATGTAGCTACAGACACAGCCCTGAAAGAAAAAGGCCTCAAAACATCTCAGAAGAGCTGGAACATACATTTTGTTGTTATGTTGTGCGTTTATTAAAGCTGATCCTATGACATCTTGAGCAGCTGCTGCTGATCCTGTGTAACTTCCAACCATTCGCATAACTTCTGCAGTATGTAGCCTTTTACAGTTGGAGATTGTTGGTACCTCTGGGAATGAGGTTAGGTGCTACCCAGAAGTTCCCCTTGCCCTTCCCTAGGAAGCAATGCATTTATCAATGGATAAGTCTTACTTAGTCTGCCTCCAGCCCGCTACCCTTCCATTAAATAGCACTTAGCGCACAAGTCATCCTTCTGTTTCCAATTACTCATGTGAGTACCACTTTATACAGGAAAGGTGACAGAATTGGCAGCTAAATTGCCCACAACCTGGTTCTTATGACATTAAAGTTTATTGTATTGGATTTACTTACAATATATTCTTCCAAATTGTGGCATCATTCGGGCTCAATAAAAAGATTAAAAAAAAAAAAAAATTCACTCTTGTTTGTATTCCAACATCCTTCCAGTTATAAAGAAAACCCAACCCAACCAAACCAAAACCCCAAGCAAATAAAAATCCCCAAACAAAAAAAAGTAGAGAAGTCATGGAAATTTCAGATCATTGACAGTTTTCTCTTATTATGTGGGACTCTTTGCGAAGCAAGCCTACCCAGAGTCCTCTTCTATTTATGAATTCTTATGCCAGAAGTTCTTGTAATCAATTTTTTTTGGTAACAAGAAGTCCAGGCCGTCCTCTTTGTACTTATTCTGTACATTGGCTTATCAATAAATCATTCAAATGATCTTAGTCATCTACTGCAAAGTGGAGATGCTATTCTTTGTCTCCACTGTCAAATCTGCTTCTAAAGTTATCTGTTCACAAGTACGTGGATATTCATGCAGGTGACATTTTCAAGGCTTCTTTGGCCCTAGATTCCTAATGCAGAATAATACTCCAGCTTAAATGAGTTAAAATAGTTTTCTTTTAATTTAGTTTGAAACATTATCAGCGTGTATAAACTAATGCTTACACCGAAAGGTAGAATTGAGGATGCTCATTTTAGCTGAAGGTGTTGAGAACTGTTGATTCATTTTTATGTCTAGTAATGTAATCACATGCCAAGATGCAAAAATCGTAAGCAAATTACAAACACTGGTGAATTGTAAATAAAAGCAGATTTAATAAGGTGCTCTGAGCAGCTAGTTGCCTTCTTAAATTGAAATCTGAAGGTTCATGCAAGATGTCTTTAAGCAAAGTCACTTCAGGGATAAATTTTGCGAAGATACTCTCTAATGATGTCAGTGAAGAGGGAGGAGGCATTGAGCTATGCTCTTTACATCACTGGAGCTGCTGATGTCCACAGATGAAGCTTTACCCCATTATTGCCTGGTACCTGGAGCAAGATGCCATGCACTTTGCATTCAAGTCCTGGATCTGACCATGTTCCTTCTGTGTCACCTCAGGTTCGCACTGGGAAAAGGGCTGTAACAAGCACAGTGCACCGAGATCTGTCGAAATGTGCCGTACTTGATCAGTTATCGGTAAAATGTGCAGAGGTCTACACAGGAACAGCATGTAGGAAGTTACAACATATTCGCAAATAAGTGATTTTCAAAGGAAACCTTTAACAAGGGCGCTCCTGGTATGTTATCCATTCTCTGCAGTGTCGTAAAACTCCATGCTCAGGGTCATCTTCAAAAGCTGACTTTGTGAGTAAGCATGAAACAGATTTGTCAAGCTGCTGTCCACAAAGTGCTTAACGATTTACGCGGTGAAAGGTGGAGGAACAAAAAAAGGCGGTTGTAGCTTGAACAATTAGTTTTCAACTATCGGTTTGTTTAATGGGGGATTATGTTGTTTAAATGAAATAACGTGTAATTAGTATGAGACTCGGGAACTGTCTCATTTGATTATACCTGAATATTACAGAGACAATATTTTGTTATATTGTTGTGTGTGTGTGTATATATCAGCAAAATAGCTACGAATAATGCAGTGGCTGAAATTGATGGCTCGCTCCAGCATCGCAGGGCCTGTTGTGTGAACTCCCTGAAAAGGAGCCTTTGTTTCCATAGGCAACAGAGCCGCTCTGGAACTATGGATCAAACACATCCGGATTTACTTTTATGCCTCTGAGGTAAACAGTTGCCTGCTGCACTACATAAATACTGAAAGAAAAACTCTCTTGGTAAAAGACCCGACCAGCATGAACTGAGGGTAACTGCAGGCTGCTGAGAGGAGCCTAGCTCGGGCAGCTCCGTGATGAAAGTACCCTGGGAGAGTGCTACACGCGCTGCCGTTCTGGGCTTTTCTGTCATTTAGTGCTCTTTCTTACTTGTGTATTCCACAGCCTACAGACTGATTAAAAAGAAAAAAAAAAGAAAATCTTTAATATGATCATTTTTCCCTCCCCCACCGCCAGGGAGAATACGTTTCGGTTGTCTTGTCATAGTGAGGGTGGAAAAAGAATTATCGAATGTTTCTGCTCTTCACTATTTGAATTGCAGAATTAACTACGGCCTCAGATCTCAGCCATCCCAAACTGTTGTGGACACAGCTAAACGGGGAGTTTTAGAAGGCAAAGGGCAAATCTTGCTGGTCGTTTGAAAGCATACTCTTCCATTTTAACCAGGGTGAAATAAATTCCAGCAACTTACTGTAAATGAAGGCACCTGAATAATGACCTTTAAATAAAAAACCGAGATGTCTTACGATTGTTGTTGTACAAGAAAAATGAAGCATGAAGATCACAGAGAAATGTTAGCTACTGACAAGTTATGCTGGAATTTGCTGAATTTGCTTATTCATCTGATTAAAATTATGTCATTCTGTGCAATCTATGTTTATTTTATTTTGCATTTCCTATTTATCTTGTTAATGGTTTTGTTCTCTAAAAGGTAGGGTTTCGGAGGTACAAGCCACGGAGGCCCTGCACGCTCCAGTGAGCCAATGCAAGCAGAGCCTAATCCTGAGTTAAGTACACAAAATTTTACACATGTTGCGGTAAGATTTTGATTGACTGATTTTTAGTGGTGCCCACTGTCACGTCACTGAAACCACTTATAACTCACAAAAATAATCAAAACCGTCAGGCTTCTGTCTCTGTGATATTAAAAAGACTTATAAAGTGTATTCATTCTGCTGCTAAAAATGCTCTAGCGCTTACTTAGGCAGCCTAATGAAAAGTGAGACCTTGACCTGTACCCAGAAGTTGTGGAAGGAGCCAGCTCTGAGACTTTCCAGAAGCACGGGATCTCCTCTGTCGGGAGGCTGCTTCCCTCTTGCAGGCGCTGACTTGCCAAATGGCCGACTCCGGCACGACGTGGGTTTGGCGCCGCGGCATCGCGGGCGCCCCGTGCTGAAAGAGCCGCCCCCCTGCCCGCTCACGATGGGAGCCCCAACCCGTCCCTTCACGGTCATTCCACTGGGCTCCCCTCGGCTGTCTGTTTCTGCTGGACCAACTCCTCTTCAGAAACGGGTGCGGGAAGGTGCCCTCCTGCCTGTGACTTTGTCATGAGAGGTCGGGTACTGTGACATTTTTATCTCAGCTGCTCTTGTCACAGAAGGACTCCTGCAATTCGTATAAATGTTCTGTTTATTTGTTCTGATTAAGGCCACTGAATAAATTAATTAGAGAGCAAAACCAAAAATGTCATTTTTAAGGCAGAAACGTGTGAAAATTATTAGATGACAGAGCGATGAACACAGTCTGCATGGCAATGTATTTTTGTGAGTTCTGTGTCCTAGGTCTGTACCACCTTTTTGGGTTAACCTGAGCTTTTCAAGGTCAGCAATGCTACACAGGTGATGACGAGCCTGAGGTAGGCTTATGTTAAATGTGTCCTCGGTGTTCAGGTTAATCTTTTCATTTGTGATTTTTTCCCCCCTAAATGAATACATAGAAGGACATTGCCTGGGTTACAAAAGTAATCTTTGTGTCTTTATAGATCGTGGTAGTTTATTTTTCTAATAAGAGGCTAATCTGTGCGTTAAAAAACACGACAGTCATTACAAAAACCTTCCTTCAGGTGCTTTATTTTGAAAAATGTCAACTCTGGGTACTTCCAAGTTGTTTAGATGTAAAAAGTGGAGAGGGATAAATAAAAATAGGGCAGCTTATCTGCACTTTTACATTTAATCCAAAATTACACGTTATTCTACCTGACCTAAATAGGCGGAAATAACTAAGTTAGTGAATCGGACAGATTACCAGTGTCTAGAAAGTGGAGATCGGTTTAGGTACTGCTGGGCTGAGCCCTGTGGTCCTTATTTGATCTTGTGAGCTCAGCCTGCTACCTTCGCTTCCCATTTATTTTGGCGAGAAGCTGATTTTTCGTTAGCAAGAGTAACATTTGGTGTTATTTTGTAAAGATTCGCAAGGGTCAGTGTTTGCCAAAACAATTCCAGCGGCTATGAAATCTTGTTGTTCTTTCCTCTGAAATTCGTTACTCTTAAACAGCAATCTGACTTGTTCCTTAGGATTTCCTTATTATAAGGATCCAGGTGTCACATATTTCCCTGTGCCTGAAACCGAACATAAAAAGACAAAAGATCGTGTAAAAATATTTTTAGCGTAATTTTTTAAATAGAAATAATATTTTTTCCATTTGTTTGGGCTGTGCGGACTGGTTAAATGTCTTGTCTAATACCTTTTGAACCCGCTGGCTGGTGTCAACCAAATTTGACAGAAGGGCAGAAGTATCAAAGGTGATTGAGTTCTCTGTAGTATTGTAAAAATGAGGCCCATAAGCATTTTGGCTGAGGGAAAGACAACAGAGAGAGCTCATGTTTTGTGAGAGAGGTTATAAATTCCCATATTAGAGAAGTTCAAATCAGAGCTTAAATCATGAGACACAAATCCACAGGAAACCAAACTGCATTTATTTCTGGCTTCATCGTTTCACTTTTGTTTCTAATAATGTCTTATGGGATTTAGAGATCAAAAAAATTTTAATCTTGTGTATTTGTCATTATTTGCACTGTTTATTTAGTTTTCACTGTCCAAACTCATTGGCAGGAGATTCTTTTTTTCTTTTCACTTTTTGTCAGCATTTAATCAAGAACCAATTTATGGGAGGTGCAAATGGTTGTATTTGCTCTTTAATTACTTATTTAAATTCTCCACTTTTTTTTTTATATAATAATCTTTCTTTGAAAATTAATTTGAAAAATCTGCAGTCAGTGAGCTGTGGAAAGTACTCTCCTCAGTGACTCTGGGTCTTTGCCTTAGAGCTGGAGAAATCATTCGAACTACCCTTTGTCTACAGCAGGCATCTTGCTTGCCCTAAACATAGGAAAGGATTTTAGATCAATGCTGTTTCTCTCTACTGACATTGCATTTAAACTCCCAGACTTGAGCAGGTATTTGAACATGCCAAACAAAACCTTCACCTTTTTCAGTCAAATTCTTCCCCTACCAAGGGCCGTCCTCATGCCCTCTTCCCTGCAGGGAAGGGGTCTTTCCATTCTGCAAGACCTTTCCTGTGCTGGGGAGGAGAAGACATGGGAGCCTCTGGCAATGTGCATCTCAGTGCCTGCTGGCTTTGGTGGAAAATTACCAGTCTATGCTCTTTTTTTCTGAAATCTTCTCTGCATGTTAGATCCTGTCACAGAGGTAAGGGGGACTGCAGATTCCTGCTTTCTCCTGTATTTTTTCCAGCAGGATGAGCTGTGCAAAGGTGTGTACTCTGTCCTCTGAGTAGTGATCTGTGAGTCTACCAACAGTGTCCTTGTAGACGGAGGCTGTGTTCTCTGGAGAGCACTTACAATTGAGCTAAAAAATTAAGCCAGATAAATTATCCTGAAAGGCTATTCTGTAATGATATATTCCAAGCAGTGTTTTTAAAGCATTTTTATATTTGGCACAAGCATTTGTTCAAAGTGAGGAGGAACTGAGAGCGAGCAAGCAAAGACTGCAGATTTTTGGAGTAACCTGCACGCCTATCATCGAAGTGACTGTCATGTCACATATCTTCTTTGTGATATGTCGCTGCCATTTTATAACATGCCACATCTTAAGCGGCTTGGTGAGTGGCGTGCTGTCACTCACCTCACTGTCATGCACGGAGTATGCCCTGTAGTACCGAAACCTTCTCAGGCACTGGATGAAAGATTTATGTTTGCTCCATGCTGGCACAGTGAATGGTGAAAGAGTAGGGAGAAAACCGTATTAAAGGAAAAAAGAGAAGACTCCAACTTGTTGGTAGCTTTCTGTTACCAGTTAATTCTAATGCAGTAAGCATGCGTTCTGCACCTCTTTGGTACAATATTCCACCCTTTGTCCTTTGGAGAGAAGCTGCTGCATATTGGAGGTACTCACCAGCTGGGCATTTTATAATTGTGAGTCAGGACTGTGACAGATTAGCTCTGGCATATTTAGATGCAGTGATAGAATGCTAACCCTTTACACCTTGCTTCTCAGCTGGAAGTAACTACCTGAAGAGCAGAGGCAACAGGCTGGACGCGTCATGTAGCTCATAGTCCAGTGGCATAGCTTAAACTGCTGATGAAGGTAGAGCTCCAAGCTGTGAATATGCATCCCATTTCATGGTACTGGGATACTGGGATAGAGCTGGATGGAGGGAACGATCTAAATCACAACAGCTAAATGCTTGAGGCAAGTGTGGACCTGCTGCTGAATGGGGCAGGGGATCTGGTGAAGGGCGTGGGAACGGCCGAGGTACTCACTGCCTTTTTGGCCTCAGTCTTTACTGATAAGACCAGCCTTCAAGAACACTGAGCCTGCTACTGCTTACCATCTTCCTTAATGAGGTGGACAGTGTGGGGCCGTGCTCCCTGTGCGGGTCTGAGGTTGGTACAGACTGGGAGGAGCATTGGATACACCTGGGGGTTGTGCTGTCATTCAGAGGGACCTTGAGAGAAATGGGCTGGCAGAAGTCCCATGAAGTTCAGCAAAGGGAAGGGCGAAGTGCTGCACTTAGGGAGGAGGAATGCTATGCGGCAGTACGTGCTGGGGCCCAACCAGCTGGAAAGCTGCTCTGCAGTGGGGAACCTCGGGGTCCTGGTGGACAAGAACATTGCCAGCAGGTCCAGGGACATGATCGTCCCCCGCAGCTCAGCACTGGTGAAACACATCTGGTTGCTGTGTCCGGTTCCGGGCTGCCCAGGACAAGAGATACATGGACCTTCTGGAGTGAGTCCAGTGAAGGGCCATCAGGATCACGAGGCTTTAGTGTCTGTCATACGAGGAGAGGCTGAGACAGCTGGGGTTGCTCACACTGGAGAAGAGAAGGCTCAGAGGGGACCTTGTCATAAACACTGAAAGGAGGGAGTAAAGAAGATGGATCAGGCTCTTTTCAGTGGTGCCCAGTGATATGAGAAGAGGCAATGGGCACAAACTGAAACATAGGAAATTCCATTTCAATATAGAGAAAAACTATTTTACAGAAAGGATGATGAAACACAGGAACAGGTTGCTCAGAGAGGATGTGAAGTCTCTGTCCTTAGAGATATTCAAAACCTGACTGGACGTGGCCCTGAGCGACCTGCCCTTGCTGGCCCTGCCCTGACCATGGGGCTGGACTAGGGGATCTCCAGGGGTCCCTTCCCACCTCAGCCAGTCTGAATGTCTGTGACTCTAAAGCTTGCCCATCAGTCTCCCGAGTCACTACACCTGGAGACAGTTGTGCTTTCAAGTTTGTTTGCTGAGTTGCTTTACTTTTGTGGGACTGTCAAGGGAATAAGACGTGCAAAATACACTAAAGGCAAATGTTTGGTAAATATTCATACAACCTTGGGCTAATAGAAGGGTAACAAAATAGTCCTTTGTGCAGGTCACAAGCTGGTGGTTTTGCAAGATATTTACTGGAGAGAATTTCCTTATAGGTATATCCTGAACCTGTTCTTCTAATTCTGCAAGATAAGTTTGCTTTCTACTTACGCCTTTAGACAGACGTGCAAGCTGCTTCTAAACCCACCATACTGGAATTAAGAGTTTCTTCAAGCCATTACAGGCTTGTTCCTTTTTTTTCAGTGTTTCTTGTCTTAGAGACCCCTTTGAGAGATTTAACTTTCCAGCCTTTGCCCCCTTGAATGGGGTTGTCTTTTCAGCAGCAATTTGTAACTCCCAGCATTCCTTTTCTACTGCAAATATGAATGTAAGACCCTACATTATTTATTCTTTCTATAGTGACGAGGGAGAACTGTAAAGTGCTGAATTACAACCTGCAGTTGCCAAGAGGCAGGAACAACTTAAAGAGCAATTTAATTGTAGATGTTTTCCTCCTTTCTCCTTTAACTCTTTCCTCAGGGAAGGATAAACACAACAACAGGCAGTTGAACAGTAAAGGAGCAGTTCTGGAGATAGAGACAAAGAGCGATGGAGAAGGTCAGAAGGAACTTTGCAGCTAGGAGGAGAAAAGACAGCCATAGTATAAGAGCATCTTTAGAAAAGCAGGTATTTGAAATCAGTATATTGAGTTACTCTGTTCAAGCTTGCTAATGCGATGGAATCCACTCTTAAAAAAAATGCAATCTTGGTTTAGCGTTGGGAAGGATTTAAATCTGTTGCACCCTTGTTAGTGGTGAGCATGAGACTCCAACAGTGCCCTACAGGAGCCCCGACAGCTCATGCCAGACGACTTTGCGAAGGAAGCAGATCTGAGATAAAGGAAAAAGGAAGCTAATGGAAAGCCTTTAGTGGGTCATTATATCTATTCAAAGGGCATGGCTTCAGGCCAGCCTGTGATACCATGGTTATGCTTTTACTGGTATTTATATGTGCTTGAGAAGGTCATCATGAAAAGCCAGCGCTTCTCTGGAAGCGGTACAGGTGTGGAGACAGGCACTTTGACTTGCTTCAAGCATATTAATGAAATTACCAACATGTTTAGAATGAGTGAAAGGCTTAGAAAGAGTGCTGAATTGGTATAAAAAAAACCCTCCTATATGCTTTTCTATCCACTCCATCACTTACTTATGACCATAGGAACCTCTCCTTGTAGGGTCCCTCACCATCTCTTCCTCAGTAATATGGAGGTAAACTGCCTCCTAACAGTGAATCTCTACAAGATGTCGTCTCTAACAACTGTCATCTAGAGAACCCTGCACATGTTATACCCACAGCTAATAACAACCCTGTAGTCCTGAACTACACGTGCTGTAAATTATGGTGCCTGACAGCAGTGTGAGCCGCTCCTGTTGACAGAAGGTATTCTGCTTGCTATTTAGAGTAAGGAGTGGCTGGAAGGGGCTTAAAGAAGCACTTATTTTATCATCTTCCCTAAGCTTCATTTTAAAAGCAGTGCTAGACTGCAACCTTTTTGCCTGGCTACCCACAACTAGAGAGGGACATCCCTTGAAGCCAAGAGCTTTTGAAAAAGGCATGGATAATGTTAATGCTATTGCCATGACTGAAAGAGAAGTGGGCATATTCTTCTTCCAGTAGCTCTTGTGAGAGTGCCTTATTTTCTATTAACAGCATGAGCAATATGTATTGTCAGCTAGCGATGACCCCTTTTTGTACACGTGTTGCATGCCGTATCTCTGAAGTGCATAGGCGTTTTTGCATGATACCGTATGCTACCTTTTTGCAATTCCTGAATGTAAGTAAGAAGAGGAAGCTTACAAAGAAGATGCAGTGTAGGCACTTGCAAAAAGATTCTTCGTAGGTCCTCTGCCTGAAATGGAAGTTCTGCAAATCTGCCAGTACATTAATTCACTCTACAATGTGTCTGTCATTTTTTGGATAATCTGATTATATCTGTGGTCATCAGAACCTGTTAACAAAAATCAGAATTTGTAGAAAAGTAATTTTTAAAAATTACCTTGCTCTTCATTCTTCTCTTTTCCATTTTGTCTCATTTAATTGGCTTTCTCATGTATCATTCTGTGAACTTAAGAAAGCAGGAAGATGAAAAAATAGTTGGATTTTTTTTTTTTTTAAAAAAATCCCTCTCATTGTGATGACAAGTCAAATATGGGGTCATTTGTTTTGTCTGAAGTACAAGGCACTGCTAGCCTTGAGCTTGTTCCCTCTAGAGAAGAGAGATTACATTATAGCCCTAAATGGTGTTAGTCTGAACAAATAAATAAACCTAGTTCATTCCTTGAAGGTAGGTGGGGGTGAATATATAAGAAGAGCAGATTAAGGAGACTTCTCGAAGTGGTTGAAATATACTTACGGAGCGACATTCAGACACACTGCTGGGGTTACTTTAGCTGTCTTCTCCTTTCCTCCTGCAGAAAATCCTCAGGAAACCTGGATGTTTACAGCTTTAACTTCAATTTGACCAAAAGCTGGAACTGTGAATATGCTCTAATATAATCAACTCTGTAATGCTCGAGGATATGAGTCCTTGTGGCCCCTGCAAATTGAACAAATTCTCTGAGGCTTGTCCTAAACCCCGTGAGTCTGGTGTGATTTTTCACCACCTTTTTCCTATCTTTACGTGGCTTTCCCACCCCGCCCTTCCCACCCCACTGTCATGTAGTTCCACTCGCAGTTGCCTCAGTGTGGCTAACATAAAATCCTCTGGGGAACTTATGGACAGACCGTACTAAATCAAGGCCATATAAGAATTAGAAATGAAACCCACTGTCATTAACCTAATTAAATAATAAAATCCTATAGTCTTCCACTGCCATTTACTGCAGACATCCCTAAACATAAAGGACTGTGTACCTTCCAACCCTATTACTATGGAAACGTGTTGTACTACTTTAAGAAGAAATATTTTTCTTTTGAATCCAAATCTCCATCTCCACTATCCTCAAACACAAAAATTACTTTAGTTTCTCTGTACTCCTTCTTCTGTACTGTACTTCTCTGAATTCTGTCTGCTGTGCCTGGAATATTCTACTGGTTTTGTATGCCAGGTCCTCACCCCTTCTGACTGGCTACTTCTTGACACAAACAGGGGGCAGAATTAATAGAGTGCATTGTGTGTGAGTTCTTTCTTTCAAGACTTTCTGTATAATTTAGGTTCTCTTTCTGCACACTGGTTCAAGGCAGCAGTTTTCTTAGTGTGGGCGCAGGGAACCCATGTGGGCACGTCGTCTCTTACACAAGTCAGACTCTAGCTGGGACGTGCTACAGCAACAAGTATGTTGTTGGTGCTAAACCAATTACCTTCAAAGCCCACCTTTTGAGTTTCCAAAAATTCTGTCTTTACTTGGTTTAACATTTATTGATTGAGTGGTGGACGGGTTTGTTTAAGGACAGGCTGTATTTTAAAACAGGCACAATCTTAATCTGGAACAATAGTACCTATAGATTCTCTCCATAATAGTAACACATCAAATTTTCCTGTTCCTTGCTGTGCATGCATAGCTTTCGTACTGGGATATAAATAAACGTACCATGAAGGAAAAGCTTTTTCTATTGATGGCCAAGAGTATATGTCATTGCTTGGGAAAGAATATTATTGCCTTAAATTTTTTCCCCAAATGGTATTATACTTCACCTCCCTTTCCCTTGCACTTGGTTTATTTATCTTCGACAGCAATTCTCCCTATCCTGAGGGAATGTGGTAACCTAACTTGACTTTCTTTTCATTTCTTTAATGCCAGTGTTTCATATCTCTATAAGGAGGAATAAAGTTCTTAAAGACTTTTGATAGATTAACAGTATTTTAAATACTCAAGGAACAGTATTTTAAATACTCAAGGTAACTTTTTAAAAACAAGCCATCTTTGTATTAACAAAAATTTGAAACACAAATAAGTGCCTTTTTCTGATTTTATTTTCCAAAACTAACCCGTACCAGCTCCGTAGCGCAGGTATGATATTCATGCACAGAATGTCGCTATTAGCTTCCAGTAAGTGTACAAAAAGGGGTCTTAGAAGCAAGAGAAGCATCAGATTCAGATAGGCTTTGGAATATAAGACACAAAGCTATTGGGCGTGGTACCGTGACACTGAAAGAACCCCTAAATGTAAGAACAATATACCTCTTAAACAACAAGTAATTCCTAAAAAGGAAAAGTTTCAGCTTACTTATGGCTTGCTTGGAAAAAGACTAGTTTTTTTGCTGACCTGTAACTTTGTGTTAATGAATAAAACAAATTTCCCTAAACCATTGTTGATGATTTTGAAATATTATACTGTTAAATTTTGGATAAAAACCCCATAAATATTTAAAATATTTTAACTCTTACAGCTGCTGTCTGTTTTCAGTGTGAGTATTACAGGTAAGAGTTGATTTCCTTACTGCCTGTCTTACGGTGACACAAATAACTTAGCCGTTGCATTTTACGGATGTTATTCTGTTGCATCAGCTTTAATGAGCTGTCTATTTAGAATAGTCATCTTTTCATGAAACAGAATTATCACTCAAACATTGTTCCGAGGCAGTATCTCTTTAAAGCAGATGGGTGGTGTTATACCTCTTTGTGCAAATGGGGAAACTGAGGCACAGAGGAAGGCGAGAGTGTCCATCTGTAAAGCTGCTGACCAGTTACGGGTAGGGCTGAACGCTCTGGGAAACAGCGTTTGCTGCCTCTGGAAAAGAACCCTGGATGACTGACTTCTGTGGGAATTTGTGACGGGCTGGAGAGAAAACTGATGTAGTCTTTCCTGTCTCCAACTCATTCCCTGCATATAAATATTATCAGTAAGGACTATGGAAGGAGGGAGCTGTTTCAGTTTGCCATATTCATTTTGGAAGAAGGTTCTTTGTCATTTACTTGCAATTGATCTTTCCCAAAAGCTAAGTTTACGACAAAAATTGTCTTGAGGGGGTGAGCTGCCTAGTCATACTATACTGTTTTATGGAACAATAGATGAAGTAGTACATCCACTTACACTGAAATTATCTCCATACAGGCCTTCTTTTTGTGTCAGAATGTGATAGAGTATAGCTTAAAGTCCTTCTAGAAAAATCATGTCACTAGGAGTAGGAAAGCGACCCTTACCCCTGATGTGTACACCCGGCCTGTGTCAGGGGTGTTTGGGTTGAGGAGAAAGCAAGTAGGAAGAGCCACAGCTGGCTTTCAAATGTTAATGGATATTTTGGGGCTGGATAAGGCTCAAATTCTACTCATAGATATTTTTGTGGGAAACCCTAAAATCAGTGGGATTAGATGAATGGTAATATTTGTAAGGTGGTGCTCACCTATAACAACCTCAATAATAACATTTCTAAGTGATAAGAAACATTCCACAATCCCCAGTTTACAATTCTTCTCTCATCTGACCACTCTCAGGCTATTAAAATTTGCTTAACTTCCAAATTCTTAAGTAAACACCACTTCTCGGGGTGTTTAGTCAGTTTCTATTCTTGGATGATATTGCTCTGCAATCTTTCGTTTCAGCCAGACACGCCAGGCGCATGCCTGTGGTGAATCTGTAACACATATAGTACCAAAATTAAGAGGAACACATGGGAAGAAGAAAACGCTCCTTTGACTTTGCCTATGAAAATAAAGATCAGAGCGAATTGCTCATATGCAGTCTTTTCATAAGCACCCTCAGTGTTGCTATATTTTGAAGCTAAAATTCTGATTAAGGTCACCAAAATAGTTCAAAGGGAGGACTTTTGAGTTAGGGCTGCATCTTAGATCTGCAGGGGACTAAATATAGGGAGCTAGTCACATATCAGATACTTTAAGATAAGCATGTGCGTAATTGTAAGGGACGTGGACTCCTAAAATAAATCTAGAACCTTTCTTTTGATTTATTTCTTATAACAACCAGAACCTGATCTTAAAATGAAGAAATATGGCAGGAAATAATTCCCCTCTCTTAACTTCTGTTTTTCTTGGTAAAACATTGTTATTTGTGGTGTTTATACAATTATATTCCAGTGTAATTCAAGTATATAATGACATTTCTCCAATGAAAGCATTTAAATAACTCAGGAAATTGCTTTACTGTTCTGTTTCCTGACTTAAAACCCATTTTGTCATGTTCGTTTTATTGTTCAATCTGTCTGAGCTCATCTAGCTGTATTCTACCCTATACAGAGCAAAATAAAATATTTACTAGCTGATCATCTCATACATGTACATATACACAAACACATATTAAAGCTACTCCTATCTATCTATCTATCTATCTATCTATCTATCTATCTATCTATCTATCTATCTATCTATCTATCAATCATTTTCACCCTTTACACAATTTTGGTGTATATTAAAACCAGAGTGCTCACTCACATAACAGCAGAGTGTGACTAGAAAAAGAAATAGGGGAATCTCATTTAAAAAAGGAGTATGAAATAATAATTCCATTATAGAATAAAGATTAAGCAACAGGAGAAAGCATTTCAGTTTTTCTCCATTTTTCCTGTAGTATCAATCAAATATAAGAAGTATAGTGCTTTTCCTTTCATTTGGGCATCATTTAAAACCAGTTTTTTGCACGTACAGCTCAAAAGGGCTGTTTTGCTTGGTTCAGTGCAATGGAGCACTGTGGTACGGAGGTGGCATTTTCCAGCAAATAAGGGGAAAATTTACCAGACCTGCAGCAGAACTGAATCTTCTTTCACCATAAAGACCCTTCTATGAGACAAGTGATAGGTTAATCTGTCTCATTTTTATCCAGACCTTTTTTAATTTAGTGGATAAGATTAAAGTGCAAGCTGAATACCACAGGTGTAGCTTGGGTTTTTAATCTGCTTGACTCAAGTTATTCTGGTTCCTGAATGGGGCTACTAATAATATAGTTCCTGAAATAAAATAGGAAACGTAAGTACTGCGATGCTTTTATTCAGCTTTGAATAAATCAGTGGAGCATAAAATATACTGAAACAGATTAAATTTGATTCCTGCAGGAATCAAAGTTTAAGAAGTTATAGCAGAGATGGAGAGAAATTCACCCGAGGAGATCAAACGCTGCACAGGGGAGATGGTCTCTGCCGGGGTGTGGCCGTGCCCACAGAAACCACCTGGGGGGCTGCTGCAGCCCCCTGGGCATTTGGTCTGAATAAACAGCTTAGTGACAGTGATGCTCCTGGTTTTCATGGGAAAAATAGAGACCGGTGAGATTATGGTGCTTAATTCCGTGTTATCCTGCACTGGGAAATATATCTCCACACTCCAGGGCGAAAATGAAAGGCGAAGCAGCAGCCAAATACCCTGAAATAATTGCTAGTATATAAGAACTCTCTAATTGGGCACTATAGCATGAATTCATAAATGTCTTTTTTTCATAAGGCGCTTCCAGTTTTATATATTCCAAGCCAAATTCTTTAGCCCTTAGGTGAGCAAAACTCCTGCTGCTCATGCCGAGAGGTCTGCTCAGTTAAAGAGCACAAAAGCTTCACCCTGTGTTACACTGATAGCTTTGATATTTCTGCAGTTTTTCAGATTTTCTGTGAGCCGAGGAGTCCCAAGCCCTGTCTGTCTCCCCGAGCTGCTGGGATGGCCCCGGAGGCAGCAGAGCGAGCGCTGCCCCGCAGCAGTGCCGGCCAGCGCCCCAGCTGCACCCCGCCTGTGGGCTGGAGACCAGCCGCTCGACGCCCCAGCAGGGGCTGGAGCAAGGGCAGGCCGCTGATGGGAGGGAGGAGAGCATCCTGCGGCTACTAATGATCGCAGGAGGTAATTCAGGGGAGCAGCGGGTTTTGTAAAAGCCTTTCCTTGCCACAAAGGAGCACTGGAGCGTTGAACTCCTCCCCAGCCCCGGTTCGGCCTGGGAAGCATCGGGGCTGCAAGGTGGGTCTGGAAAGGGCTCTGGGCACCCCTCAACTCGTGGGAAGGAGAGCTGGCCCAGGCACTGCACAGCCACTGTGCCGGGGAGGGATGCGCGAGCCCTGGCCGCGCAGGTTCTGCCTGGAGAACGGCTACCTGCCCTCAAAGCTAAGTGTGTCCTGAGGCGCTGCTTCTGCGAGTGCTTGGAAGTGTTTCCCACATCTTCAGGTTCAGAAAGAAATGTGCACATAACTGATTTTGATAGAAAATTGCTTTCATTGATTAGAATAAACACTGTATTTCTTACATGTGGTTCTGAATTAGGTGAAAGAAAGCCAGCGGATATGACTGCAACTGTGCTGGTTCAACGTCATCTGGTGTACTAGCATTACCCTAGACAGAGTAGGCTGAGTAACTTCAATTTTTAATGTGTAACTCAGCAGTCAATATATATTTGCACATTTTAGACAATACTCATTCGTATATATCTAAATACAGTCTTTTTGTCAGTCTTCAAGCCCAGAAACTAATCCCTTCTTTTATCTCATTTACAGACCGTCTCAAGAAAGTTCTGTGAACTAAACAACTGCTACAGCCTGTTGTAGTGTTGATGGGCTAAGGCACTAATGGGAACTTGAGTGCTTCTCTAATTTGATCTAAGATAACTGTAAGTATCTGAGGAAAAATAAATGTAAGATACATGTTTAAACAGACATACATGCAAAGCATCTCATGGGAGTCCTAGCTTCCCGGGGTGCTTGTTTTATTGTGAATTGTAATTATTTACTGTTTAAAAGTTAGTGGATATATTATTCACTTTGCGTGCTGCGGCTGAACCATGTTGCTTACTTGGTTTCGATAATTTTCATTCAATAAAGAAAGCCTGCTGGCACTCTGCTTAGCAGTGTAAAAGTCCAAAGTGTGAAATAGTTTTTAATTTTCCATATCTTAATCGTATTCTTCATGTTTAAGAAATATAAATTCTACCAGTACTATATACTTGGCAGGTATTTATTACAACAATATTTAGAACTAATTTCCATATAGATGTGTTCTCACAGATTTGCATTACTTTAAAAAAAAAAAGAAAAAAGGTTAGGGTGAAGAGAAGGTCAAGATTAGATCTCATACAGGTGATACTGCATTTAAAAACCCCTAATGGAGGAATGTTACCTATCCCAGGTTAACTCTCCGCTCCTTAACTGGTACAAAAGATGTTTGCAGATGTTGATTTTTTGTAGTCTCTGTTGCTGTGAGGAGCTGAAGCTTAAAAAGTGTGAGAAGATACTGAAAAGTCTTGCATTTTTTAGTTCAGAAACCGACTATCTATTTAACAAATATCATGTATGATGGTCTGTAGTGCTCCTCTCAGGTGGAGCAGTTGGGGTCAACAGGGGCTCAGATGGTTCCCCGTGTAATCAGTTACGATGTATTACATTTGCGTTAATGATTCATAACTTAAATCTTTGTTTTCAGTGTGGGTGCTGGATTTCTCTCTCCACCCCCTAACGAAATGATTCATAACAGAACTTAAGCCACATCTTTTTTGTTTTGAAGTGGTAAATGTGCATTTACACAAGACGTGTTAAAAATCTGTGGTAGAACTAAACCTTCCTGACTTCCTTGAATTCTGGATTATAAACTGGCTCACATGTGATTAAAAGCTCCTTACTGAAATTAAGAATTATTTTAATTCCTAGAAAAGCCATGGAAATCCCACTTAAGTATCTCAGTAGGCCCTTCTCAGAGAATGAAGTCTGTTCAAGGAACAATAGATCCTACTAGAGTTGCTCATGCCTGAAGAGTAGCACAGCCTGATTGATAGACAGGCCTAAGGGTAAAAATGGTGACTGTCTTAGCACTTCTGGAGAGGGGATACAGGACGTCTCATGCTGTCTCCTCATTAGAAGGCAAATTGTGCAGGGTTCGATGTCCACTGGTAGGCAGGTGGTCACTGAGTGAGTCACATCGGTTTATGCTAAACATTCTCTTTTTTGTC
This sequence comes from Phalacrocorax carbo, assembly GCF_963921805.1. Lineage (NCBI taxonomy): Eukaryota > Metazoa > Chordata > Aves > Suliformes > Phalacrocoracidae > Phalacrocorax > Phalacrocorax carbo. Next base: position 62,977,083 of record NC_087518.1, on the reverse strand, counting down.
TTACCCAGGGCGGGTGGTGAGGCAACACCACATAAAATGTCTCTGATAGAGGCAGATGTGATGCAGGCTTCAGTGTGCAAGGCAGCGGAGTTCAAATTCCTTTTGTGTCTACAAATATAGAGCTTACTTGAAAGTCTTTGTCAGCTGGCTTGGGCCTAAGGTGAAAGGAGAGCTGGAGGAAGGGGAGGCATGTGAAAGACACACAGAGGAACAATTGTTTTCACTTATCCGTTCTAAGAACAGTCTCAAATCTTCAGTAAATGTAATCCATGGCTCATCAGCAGAAGCCACCCTGTGTTTGAGACAACCAGGTGAGGCCCATAGCTGTCATGAGCATGGTAACTTTATTCTGCTAATGGCAAGTTCCACCTGACCGCAGTTACTTACCTACTTTACAAAACTTTCTGACTTACTCGACCTGCCTGTCAACTCACCCAGCTGTGCAGAAGTTGTCATTACAAACCTAAAGCTCTAGTCAAAGGCCATCGGTGCTTTAGAGGACTACCCTGCCAAGATAAGCAATCTCTACAAAAGTTATTGTTCTGCCCACAGGGACTTTTGCCCAGCTAGATACTACCTACAATATATTTTTCCTTTTTGCTCTGAATATCTTGGAGAGAAAATGAAGTTAATGTAGTAAGCACTCCTCAAGTGAGATCAGGTGCAGTGGTTAGAGCGGAATCAGAGGTGGCTGGTCAGCCTAAATTGGATTCAGCTGAATCTGAATTACCTTCTGCTTTCTGTCCCACCCCACCATCCATTTCCTCTCTCATCCTTCATGCATTTAGCACCTTACTAGACTGTCTAGTGTTTTTCTTCTAGCGATAAGGGCTAATCAGTCCTAAATGTGGCAGTCCATATGTGTCTTTGGGAAAAGTTTTTCAATATCTTATGTTTACTTTAGTCATAGAATTACAAAGCTTCGAGAAGATGTGGCAAGTCTCATTTCTGCTTCCCCTGAAGCTTCCTGAACCTGCTGAGTATGAGTTCTGCGGCCATATCTGCCAAGGTAAAGAATTCTGGCTCTATTGTTTTTCTAGCTTTTGTATCTGATGTAATACTGCAGAGTGTGTTATTTGGATACTTATTAGGCAGCAGCTAACAACAAGAAAAATTTTGAACGTATCCTGAAGTGCTGGTACTACTCTGTGCTAGGCAGAAAATGTGTGTTCTGAGTTTTGCGTTTGCATCTCTTATGAAAGACGGTCCTGGTCATTTTGGATGATGAACTGTCTACACATGCGGGTAGGTTCTGTTTCTTAGTGCGGGCTCTGTAAGATGACTAAATGTCAACTATTTTCCCTGGAGACTGTGAACAAATAAGAGTTTAATTCTAGTTCTCCAAGGTACAAGCCTTGGCCACTAGCCTCCTTGTACCAAATTCCCTGGTTCTGTGTTCTCTATTGTGCTATTAAGATAAACCAACAATCCTTTAATGTTCTTCTTTCCTGTATCTCTTACCTACAAATGAGCATTATTTCTATGGCAGATGCCCTCAATGACTTTATTACTACATTTGTGTAAAGCAGGAATTCTCAATTCCAATAGAAAAACATGTATTTTGGAGGTATGGCTCTCATTTTTGAGGTGATTTGCACACTGGTGGTTTTTTAGTTCAAAGACATAACACTTACTGAAGAGATGACTCTTTATTGAAAAAGATACTGTTTATATATATACCTAACAGTACTGAATCAAAGTAAAGGATATTCTTCTAGAAGCTCCTTTTTGTAAATGATTTCAAAGATATTCTGTTGACTTAAATGATTGTTAGAGTTTAAATGTAGGAGACCAAATAGAATAATGCGTGGAAATAATAAATAGATGGATAGTGGAACTTTTTAAAATAAAGGTCAGCTGATTTAAAACAAACAAACAAATCCATGAAAAGAACACCCCAAAATATTTTCTGAAGGTAAGTTGGGGGATTGGCTTCTTGGCTTGCAGTAGGAGACCATCAGTAGTGGTGCAAATGCTAAGCAAAATACTGAAGCAAAGGCTGGCTGCATCTTCCTCTCGTGGGGGAGGTGATGAGCACATTTGTAGGGGTAATGTTAACTGGAGGCCTAGAAAAACTGAACTGCTTCCTTGCTAAATGGGAAGGGTATTACAGATGGCTGGGGTGATCTTCCTGTTGCTCTAGCACCGTCACCTGTGGACTGTTTTGTGTTCCATTCTGGGTGTCCTTTGAGAAAGCTATGGTCACCCTTTTCAGCAAAACTCCTTGTCCCTTCTGGCCCTGCAATCTAGTACAGCCAGCTGCTTCCCTGGCGCTAGGAGCTCTGATATCAAAACCAAAGGTGGAAAGTAGCTTTTCAAGGCACTTCCATCATATAACGCCATTTAAATACATATGTGACACTGCACAAGGTTATATGTATGGTCCATGAGAGCAGGCGGAGGCTGGGGGGCGGAAATAATTTTAAAATGTTGCTGGTCAGGCTTTGTTTCTCTAATGTTCCTCTAATGACAAATTACCAGTACTTTTGTTGGAAGGGAGAAAGGCAACTTTTTAAACTACAGAAATAGCCACGGATGTAGGTGTGTCATTATATGACAAACACAGAATGTAACGTTAGCATTACAACCACTCCTGTATGCTTTTTGAAACCCCAGACTGGGCTGACCTATAGTCGCTACCTGGAATTTGAGATCCTTTAGCAGCATAGGCACTCTCTGGCATTTAATTGCTTGATCTTTGGTTTTAGTGGCTGGACTTTACTTTATTCTGGGTATTTCCAGACAAGAAAATGAAAAGATACTAAACTAGTAGCTCAAGGTACTGACGTTGTACGTGTGTGAGCTAAAAGGCTTCTCTTATTCCAGACTGGGAATGGTGCAGGCCAATATTTGGGATATCGATTCTTTAGCTACCTCTGTAGCTGCCCAGTTTCTTTGCCATTTTCAAACTGTTTTGACGTGTGGATAGTTAACAGTTAACTTATAAAAAACTGTGATCGCTGTCACTTTCTAAAAGAACAAGATTATTTGCTGTTGATTTAGTTGCTCTCGTTTTGTGGGATTTTCACTATTGTATTCTGAACAGCTGAATTCTATTTTCTGAATAATGATCTTGCAAGAAAATCTAATATGAGAAGAACATCAAACTGGCACAACACTGAATGGGTAATATACGCCCTCTCCTTTTTAATGTGTGGTGTCCTTATCGTACCGTGGCCTGTGGTTAACAACTTTGACCCACATCTTCCTTTTAGTTAACCTCCATCAACTATTTAATATAGCTTCACATGTTTGTCGTATGAATTAGTAATTAATGCCATTCTGTTCCTCATGTTAATATGTTCCCTGAAAATGACATAGAAGGAAAGGCACTTAGATCTACAGAGAATTAATTAGCATGTAATTTTCAGTATATCATCTAGTGTTAATTAGCAGTTAAGCCATCTTCTGGTGCATGACCCGCTGATTTAAATACAGAGTTCTGTTACAGTGGCCCTGGGGGAAAATGTCTTGAAAGGGTATTCTCTTGAAAATGGAACTCTCTAGTTTGCCTCTTTTGTTTCCTTGTACCTCAGCATCACATCTTTCTCAGCCCTTTCCACAACACAAAAGCCCCTTTACTAAAGCGATAAGCAAGCGGCAATTTTGCTATTATTCAGAAAAGCTAATGATAGATTTAAGCCTGAATGTAGGTGGGGTAACTCCGTTGCCATAGGAGGGTCACCTCCTCCCTGATGGATCTCTGTAGCTGCAGTGACTTCAGTGTCGCTTTACTACCTTTCTTTAAACACCTCGAGGAACCGGAATATTGGCTACCTCAGCCATTCAGGAAGTCGTCTTCTGGAGCCTCTCTTTAGACAGTTGTAGTGCATATGCTTATATTTATTGTGAAAATAAATGAATCAAGTACCATATTATATTTTAACTACCTAGCTTAATAGTTCCGCTTATGTTTTGCTATTTCTCCTTTTTGAAGTTGTGAGTGATCTTTTAAATTTTTTATTTCATCGGTATAAAAATATCTAAAGCTCTATTTTATTGAGCACTTCCATCATCTTGAATACCTTTATTATACTGCTTTTGAGGTCTTATTTTTCTGTGCAATTCAATTCCCTTGACCTCAGAAGAGTATTCGTTCTTGGTATCCTCTGCTTTATATTATACAGGCTTTACCCTGGTGTGTCATCAAAACTGTTGCTGTGAAGTGGTGAGTTTTAGTACTATGAAATTGAACTCTTCCACAGTGATAGAAGACAACTGACCCTCGTTCTTCAAGTAGTGGGTGATTGATTGGGAGACAAAACCAAGCAAGGGGTAAGCTGCTTGTGCTGCTGGCTTTTTCTTTTTCTTTTTTTTTTAATAATTCCAAAGTAATACGGTACAAGATACTATTAGGCTGAAAAGAAAATAGTCTCTTGAACGTAAGAGATGATTTATCCAGAAAATGTCCAACACTAGGAGTTTCTGAAATGAGAACTCTCTTAATAACCCAAAGAGCAATCCCCTCAGTTGTCACCAGAATTGTGCAGATTCTACTAGTAGAAGTTATCAGATGTGCAATACACGACATACATGCAGTAGACATGTTTTAAGGGGTTTTGCAGGCCAATTAGAAATGACTGTAGTGATTAGGTGGCTAATAACTTGGCTCTTCAGATCAAAATTTCTTCTTCTTAGCCTATTTTTGAATTGTCTAAAACCCGACTTCAACTTGTTTGATGTATTCAGTTTTCCTAAAAGACCCCATCAGTATGGATTGATCAAGAGTTTAGTGCTGATAGCTAAACATGGCCTGTATTTGCTCTCCATGGAGAATGTTGAAACTGTTAAAATCTGTTTCTGACTGAAGATCTGTCCAAGAGGAACTCCTGCTTCTGTGTTATAAAATCACTGCCTAATCAAACAGACCACTCTAAGCTATTAGTAGTAAGTTTAAGTAGTGATGTTTCCCTAAACTGTGATGTATTCAAACACCTTCCCTGCATTGCCCCCCACCCCCATCTTAAACTGCATTTGAAGTAGAACTGGCCTTTGACATTAAGCTCAGAATATGGAAACTACTTGCAAAGCCTTGTGTGGTTGGTTCTGAAACAGTTTCATGTGCTTCATTTCTGGACTGGCTGCAGCTGAAGGCCCTTTAGCCAATATTGGCTGGGCAGGGAAGAGGCAGTGGGAGGTGATTATCTATGGCTTACCTCACTGTGGTGCTGCAAGAGCTGTTTAAGGTGAATTAGTGGGACTGTGCTGTTGGGGAGTTTTTTGGTTGTTTTCTTTCCTCTGGCAGAACTCCGGATATTGGTGTTTTTAGGCATGGCAAAGGAACTGCATAGCTTCGTTTTCATTGTGATTATTAAATTTATCAAGCTTTGGACATTTGAGTTCTGTGTTCTGAATTCTTTGTCTGGAAAATAGTCTCGTTCCTTCTAATTTAAAAAAAAAAATTTAAATACACAACCTTTAAAATACTTTTAAACTTTTATATGCTCAAGATGAGGCAGGAGGTGGTGTTTAAAATGGAGAGAGACCATTCTTACCCTGGTAAGACTTCAAAAATCAAAAGTGGGGAGTGTCTATTTGTATATTGGTATACGTAAATACTAAGTGACTGAGCCCAGCTATATTCTGTGTACAGTGATGAAACACTGATATTGAAGTGTTCACATAACCTGTGCTACCTTTTCCTTAGCACAGCATAAGCTCTCATTGCCAGACCCTAATCGATTTGTTGAAATATTTTCTGATTGTGAAACCCATCTAAAAAACCTTGGCCCAAAGCTTACCAAAATGGTTCTTCCAGTGTGTTTCCAACTTTTTTTTTCCTCTGCAAAAATTTCTTGTAAGCACTGCTATCCTACAGAATAACCAGTCGCTCTTTGCCTGGCATTCAGAGCCTATTATGAACCCTCTGATTGCAAAATCTTGAGTTCCCGCTGTCAGCAACTGTTTCAGTTCCCAGATTCTAGGTCACAGTAAAATACTATGATAGTAGCTTCTATTCGTCTTCCCCTGTTTAACTGTCACGTCTTATGGGTTCCTGGCGCTGCCGTTCACACTGGAAAGTGCTACTGTGCCCATGAGTAAGCAGCACAAACACAGGCTCTGCAGGAGTCTGGAAGCATGCAAGCCGTAACTTGCTGAATGAGGAAAAGGGAACATATAGAGTAAGGTTGGTCCTATATGCTCTATCTATTACCAAAGGCTGAAGTGTTGAGAGCGAGAAAAGAGGAATGTGGCAATTAAATCTTTGATGACTGCCTAATGGTCCAGAAATGTACTGCTTGCTAAAGTGGGAGATACAGGCTTGTAACATTTGGTGTTTGTCGTGTCAACAGGGGGCATGATGAATTCTCTTGGTCTAAATAAGAGTGCATTAAGTTATGTGAACAGATTATGCTGTAGTAATTCTGCTTATTAGGAACAAACCAGAAACTCTTCACAACTAGGTGCCTATAACCAAACTACAGCTTTCAGAAAGAATTGGAATTTGTGCTTTGCATACGGGCTTGCAAAGAGTCAGCAATTTGCAGCAGATTGTCACGTAGCACTCCTGTGGAAATGTACCTGCGAAGTTTGGACCATCTTCTAGTCTAACAAAAATCCTAAGATATGATTAATTACTCAGTGGATATGACTCCCATCTTTATTTGTGGTGCTGTAAAAGTAATTTATAATACTAGACAAAGATGAGGCAAATTCTAGAGAACATATGCAAATAAAGTATTTTTTTATTGCTGCATAATAAAAGCTGTCATTATTAGCTTAATGGAACAATAAAATCTAGACTCTTTGAAAACAAGTTTACATATTTTCTTACTCTGATAGGAATAAAACACCCCCTGGGTCAGACATTGCTGTGGCAAATCTTCAGGCAGTGTGGAAGAAGGTGGGAGTGAAGCTGTGCCTCTTGAAGCTCCCTCCAAGAGTAAACAAAGGTAGCTGGGGCAAGCTGTGCTGAAGAGTCTGCAGGGGGGTAGGACCGTGACAAGCCCTGCTAGGGACTTGTGATTAGGATGGTCCTTATCAGCCAAATGCTGCCCTTCAGACCCAGGCGAGCCCTGCCATAACAAGCTTCCTTCCAAAGCCAGGTCTGTTACTGTTCTGGAGTGTGTGTCTGAATGATGAACCTTCCCCAAAATAGCTGTGTTTCCCGTCTGAAATAGGGAATATTAACTCAGCATCTGACTGACAAGTGTAAAACTCCTAATCTTGACTCGAAGTCTGTGCCTTTTAGATTTGTTTGTGATATTTCTGGTCTAAAATAAGATTGGTGTGAGAACCTGCATCTACAATGAGGAAGAGACTTCTATTTCTGGCCTGTTTCCCAAAGACAGACTGAGAGGCTTCTGCTCTGGTGAAAACAGGTCACATTTCATCCCAAAGCAATTGAAATGACAGTTGCAAACTCTGTAAAGTTTATAAGAACTCTGCTGACAGATACTCACATAAGGAGTCCTGGAGGCTAGCAATACAGTATGGATTACAAGGACAGGGAGAGCCATTATGGCCCTCGTTGTACAAACCTTGATCAGGTACAAATCCTACCAAGCTCCCACACCGACACTAGCAAGCACTTTAAACAGCAAGTAGTCCGAGTGAATCCAGAGCGAGACATGGAAGTAATAAGGAAGGAAGGTAAGGCTTCTCTTTGCCTGTCGTTTGCAGCAAATCCCTGGCTGAGCACAGGAACTGCCAACCTGCTTGTGAGGCCCTCCAGGAGCTCTGTCCGCTGGCCGAAGGTGTCTGATGATCTCATCCTGGCTCAGAGAATTTCTGAGTTGAAAGCCTTTAATGAAGGGTGAGGTGCTCAGCTGTTGTAGGGGGAGTAGAAACACTGTGATTTGCTTTACGAGGAAGAAAATTGTCTACATATACTTCCTGTTCTCTGTTAAAGCACCTTGGATTCTTAATCACTTGATGTTTGGACCAGCGCAGTGTTCAGTGAATGCATTCAGTACCTATTGTTAGTAGTTTTTCTCAGAGTAGTAAAACTATCACTCGCTCTGCTTTGGTACGTGTGTACTTGAGTTAACGCACACTGAAGGCACACAAAACTACACCTGAGTTTGTGGGGACAAAACTGGGCATTCACAGTTTAAATGGTAATACCACAGTGGCTGAATACAGGGAAGTGGGAAAAGCTCTCTTCCCAGAAAACCTTAGGATCAGATTAGTAACCCTTAAATAATGCCATGGTGAAAACTCCTTCTCTTGGAGTAGCTCCCAGTCTCCTGGGGGACCGACAATTTGACAGCATTCACTCCTGATAGTCTAAAATGAGATGGGCCAGCTATGGTTCATGGACCACCAATAGTCTGTGGTCGTCCATCTGTTGTAAAGGGGCAACTATGCTTTGCTAGTTGTTTTGGGGACTTACAGAACCTTCAGAAGCGATTCTTTTTCATCTTGCCGATTAAAATGGAGATATCAAGCTCTTGGCTGTCCTGCACTGCAATGTCTTTCTTTTCTGGTACCTTTTTGAAAGAAATTTGACCTTTACTGTTCTGAAATGGAAAGAGGGGAGGAGAGACTGCAAAGGCCAGCCTTGAATTTCAAAATGACCTGGACAGTTTGAAGTAGCCTCTAAGAAAGAGGGAGATGTGGGAGTCATAAGCTTCTGTAGTCAGGGAGAAGTGAATATTACAATTTCATAGACATAGCCAAGCGTAGCAGAATTCATGACATATTTTCTCCTTAGAACTGTCCTACTTTGATGCATAACACAGTAGGATGGTCACACCAGGGAACACGCTGGCTTGTGGCTGAGAGTTTGGGAGCACTACTGGCCAGGAAAGGAGGACTGCTCTAAGAAGTTCCTGAATATGAAGTAGTCCAAGATCTTCTTTAAAATACCATAATCTCCCTGGGGCATTAACACTGATTAGCAAAGAAGTCACTAAATTAGTCCAGTTTCCAGTTGTGTTGTTCAAGCACGTGACCCAAACAGGAGAGATGTTGACTGTTTCTCCTTACTCAACGCTGAAATTCAAGTCCAGAATTTCCTCTTCACTTTGCTGGTTGGGACTCAGATATTTCTCCCATGACTTTAATAATGCTTTCTTCAGTCTGGAGGAGTCTTAAATAAAAGAATAGAGAATTTCATACGCATTTTTTCTAAGCTTTTGCAGTTCTAATATAGTGGTATTGCAAAAATCTGTGTTAGAATTTAAAAGGTAGGAAAGAAAAATGGGGCAGAAGATAGCAAGGAAGAAAGGCAATGGAGGGAAGAAAAAAAGAGGAGATAATATTCTATAAGCCCTTTGTGCCAAGGAAGGATTCCTGATATATATTTATGCAGAGCAGGACACCAGTGGGCCTAATTAATGACTGTTATTTGCCACTTAATATTGAAGACTTGTACTAAAACTGTTAGTAAAAGACAATGAGAGGAAGAATGCAATGATGGAAGGGAAATGCAGGAAACACAACATAAATATCTCCCTTGAGGTGGTCTAAATCCTGCTTAAGACTGTAGGTACTTCTTGGAAGCAGAGACTGCAAATGCGAGCTACGGCCGCACGATGACAGCGGCTGTAAATTGGGGTATGGCAGCGTTGGGGTGGAGAAGGGCAGAGTATCCTTGCATCTTCTTTTGAGATTTGTCCCATGGTAGTCTCGTCATGGATTTATTTTATGCTGATCTAAGTTGTGGGAGCTGGTAACAGGCTTCAAGGGAACACGCCAGTGTCTGGGTTTCTCTGAGGGTGAGGAAGAAAACAGAGGAGCCTGGTTTCTCTGGCCCTGTGAAGGTTCGGGGCTGTCATAGAGTAGGAAGTACCTGAAATGGAGCAGCTGTTGACTGTTCAGCTAAGCATTGTTTTTAAGTAAAACTATCAAATTTCAGGGAAAAATTATTTTAGGAATATTTCAGGTTTTGTGCACTAGAAGATTTTTCAGATTTTAGCTACAATTGATAACATTACAAACTATTTTTCTTGGCATTGTTTTACAGACAGGTTTATTTTTACATGGTTGTTTTAATGTCATCTGAATCGTTGCCGTGAGCTTATCTAGGCACACTGCTAAGTGTGAGAGAACAGTCTCTGATCTGTCTGAATAACGGTGGAGCTGATGTGTAACCTGTAAACCAAGGAGTTCAGGGCATTTATCTAGTAGGTATTGTGTCGTACGCATGCTGGGAAGGGATAGCAAACTTCAGAAACGGGGTTTGTTCACGCAATAACATTTAAACTCATCACTCTTCTTTTAAAAAGATATCTGTACAAACTCTTAGCTTTGAGATGGTGGAGGTGTTCACTAGTAACCTCCAGGCTGACCTCTGGCTCGCCGCTGCACATCGCTGCTGCTCCTCCGTACAGACGCCTCGGTGAAAGAGCTGCTGCTTTGGGAGCTGCCGCGGAGGTGAGCGGTATGGCACCTCCGCCCCGGCGGCTGCTCGTGTTTCACGCGCCAAACTGGGGCAAGCCTGGTCAGCTTTTTGCCTAAAGGTAATCCATGATTTACAGAATTGAGACCTATGAACTTTTACCAGCCTCGCTCACACAGGAGACCTGTAATGTCGCTCCCTCTGATTCAAATGCAATGTGTACTGGAGGTTTTAGGTTTTTTTTGTCTTTGTATTGACAGGACCTAGGGGTAAAAGTATGTGAAAACTTGTTACGCTTCATACTAAGCATTTGGAGATTGAGCTAGTAATGTTCTCGTTAGCAGTTTTACATAATCTCACTGACTTCAGTGGCTTTACCCTTTTTTTTGCACTGTAAATGAAAAAGCCTCAGTCCATTAACATTTAAATTGGAGATACAGATTCCTGATGTAAACTGCTTGCAATGACATTAATAGTGGGCACAGCCCATTACTGTGAGCTCATATTAGCAACATCTTAATAATCACGACGGAGCTTTTTTTAAAGTTATGGGAATTTCACTGCAGCATATAATTAAATGTGTACGGAATTTTTATTGGTTATAATTAAGATGCATGATCTTTGTTTATGATAGCATTAGAAAGTACTATAATAGCTCTGAAAGGCACGGCTTGTCATGTGGTATTGCTTAATTATGGAAAAATACTATAACACTTCAGGTTGGGCTGATTAAAACAATTAGCACAAGATTATAATCGGATGCTATTAAAGTATATAAAAATATTTACAAGCCTCCTCATGACTATGGGAATTGGACATTAAATGCAATTTATATTTTTACTGTTACTACATAGGAAAAAAAGTGTGAATATATTAGCTAAATATTGGGCAATGTTACCAGGGACTTATGTGTGTGCATGTACTTAAAGATATTTTCATGTCCTTTAGAATTGGAAGTTATGTGTGTTGGTCTTATCCACAAAAGCTTTCCCATTTGTACTCCTCCAACCCATAAAACATGATGTAGAAATCCCAGCCTGGCGGGGGCTGGCAGGGCCCTCTGGAGCTCACCCCATCCCACCCCCTGCTGGAGCAGGCACCCCCAGAGCAGGGGCACAGGGCTGCGTCCAGGCGGGGGGTGAATGTCTCCAGGGAAGGGACCCCACAGCCTCTCTGGGCAGCCTGTGCCCCTGCTCTGGCACCCGCACAGGGAAGGGGTTTGTCCTCATGTTCAGGGGGAACTTCCCGTGTTCCAGCTTGTGCCCGTGGCCCCTTGGCCTGGCGTTGGGCACCGCTGGAAAGAGCCCGGCCCCATCCCCCTGACACCCGCCCTTCAGGTATTTATAGGCACTGATGAGATCCCCCCTCAGTCTTCTCTTCTCCAGGCTGAACAAGCCCAGGTCTCTCAGCCTCTCCTCCCAAGGGAGATGCTCCAGCCCCTGATCATCTCTGTAGCTCTCCGCTGGACTTGCGCGAGCAGTTCTACATCCTTCTTAAACTGGGGGGCCCAGTTTAAATGGGATCCTTCTTTTACTATCAGATCCAAAGTTCATATTCATGCATCTAGACTAGATAAGATTCTTTTCTCCTGCCCCTTTGTCTCTACTTGGGAAGCAGCGAGTGGCACTGAAATTCACTCTTTGGCACAAGAATTACATCAATGTTGTTGGTTTTCGCTTGCTTACTGTATGGGTGAACACTGGATGTCTGTTCACCCCCTCTTGTTATGGTGGTTTGGATTCTGTGTGGTCCCTGGAGGTATACAGCATTTTAGCATAGCTGGAACCAGCAATGTCGCCAACTGAAATGTGCAAATCAAGAGGGTGGAGGGAATAAGGCCTTAAATATTTTAAATTATGATTATTCTATCATCTTCTGGGTTTTGAGTCTTTGGAGTGCACTTAAGTAAAGTTTCTTTCCACAGCCATATGCCATAAGAACTCAAGTATTTAAAAATAACAAATAAAATAAAAGAGCATGCCCTTGGCAGTACGGGGACCACAGGGACAGCCATCTCTCTCTGAGCTGTTGCATCTTGGTAATAGTTTCTTCCTGTTTGCACAATAATCTCTCTAGTTCCTCCTTGAATCCGGTATTCCACAGAAGGGGGGAGACCTGACGATAAGAACAGAGCTCGAAGCAGAAGTGCTGAGCAGAGAGATGTCATCAGTTGTAATAAAATGGTATTTTTTTGGTCTTAAAATTCTTCCCGCTGCTGTACATCATGCATTGAAATCTTTCAGTCCATTTTTGTTTTTCCTAAAAGAAGCTCTGAGACATTCCTGCCTTGTATCTACCTCAGTAAGGAAAGTGGAATGATATTGTTTTGGCTGAGAGATGTCCCGTTTGTTATGGTATGAGATTAAATATGTCAGCTTTCTTATTTCCTTACTCTCACCAAACTTGGCCCTTTGCATAAAGGAGAGGTGGCAGTCCTGTGGCAGATTGTGAGATGCAGTATTTCCTTCAGCAGGCGATGTGTTCCCTGAAACTGAATTAAACTAGGCTGTGCCTTTCTTTAACGTTCCATGGCAGTGGCTTCCACTAAATCTGTATTTTTTTTCTACTTATTTCCTGTTCTTCTCTTCCCAAAACCAGGGAGTCTGACTTTCCCTGACAAACAGATGCCAACCGTCTCCATATGTTACACAATTTCATCTGTATGCAGCTCGGTGGGTCTGGTGAGTTGTTGGATTTTTTTTTTTTTTAATAAAAAACCTCTGCAAGTTGTGAGGCTCTAAACCAAAACTCTTTCTGTGCCTGCGTGTCGTATGGGAGCTTACAAGGCATGCAGATACCATCAGCTGCGTTGTCTGACACAAAGTTTGTGAATGACAAATGACACATGGGTGGTCCCAAAGATTACACTTCAGTTTTTACTGTTAGGATGCTGGCAATAAGATATTTCCTTTTCCTGCTTAAAAATCGTACTTAACTGATTATATAAGTTATTTCAAATGAAATACTGTATAAGCTGTGCATTTTTGTTATGTTAGGATTCTCTTTAGCCATACCTGGTTGTGTTGACTCTAAGCTGTTCACAGCAGCTCTTTAAAAATAACATCACTACTCCTCTCAAGCCATACCTCTTTCCTCAAGCAACAACTGTGACGTGACCTTCACTGGCATTTCTCATTGTGTGCAAGGGGATGGACTCGGCTGAGGCGTGGTGCTAAGCCAGGGAGGGTAAGTGGGAGAATGGAAGGTGGAAGACCACTTGATTAGGTATTCATCCATGGCAAACGAATATACTTTTGAATCTTAAGCACCTAGTGCTCCAAACCCCACCAGCATGACAAAATCTGAGGTAGCCAGAAAGGTGGACTGGTTCTGTTGTTTGGGATTTTCTTCCTTTATTTTTTTCCCAGCCTCGGTTGGGTCCTTCAGTGTCAGTTGTGTGTCTGCGTTGGGAGTAGCTCAGAGGACCCACCATGCTGAAACAGCCTTCTGGCTGGTCCCCCAGCTTCTGTCCCGCTCAGTGGCAACTCACCCAGACTCCTGCAGCTTTATTTCATCTCTTGGACCACACACTTCTCTGAAGTGGCGTATTTTAACAGCTCCTCTTTCAGCCTTGGTGTGCTCACCCTGGCACCTGAGGCCCTTCGCAAAACAACAACTTCCTACTGTATACTTCCAATTCTGGTTATAGACCTACTCTGAATATGTGCTGCCTTTGGCTCTTCAGAGCCAATAAGTGATGAAAATGTAAGTTCTAAAACTACATCAGTCTGTTGTTTTCTCTTGTAGTGCAGTTCTTTGACCATTTAGATAAATATTTTGTTGCAGTGATTTAGAGTAGCCGATCTCCTTTGCTCAGTGCTACCCCATTGCTCTTACATGTCCTTTAATTTCAAACTTGCTCTGTTTCTTGTAAAACAAGTATCACTACAAGACAAATGAAGCTAGGCTGTGAGGACAGATGTACGCTAGAAAAATCAGGATTGGGTGCCAGCGTCATCTAGCTAAGGGGGTAAGAACAGCACTGAACGTAAGCAGCAGCCAGAACTCTAGTCAAACTACCCCGTCCACTTGTGCTTGTACTTTGGAACAGAAATGTTAACTTTCCTCCAGACACTGACTTAATTTTTTTTTTCATTTTGACAGAAGTCTGGACTACTGCTTTTTTGTTAAATAAATAATCGCAATGATTATTACAGGTGCTAATGGAGATTCTTTGCATGCCAAGCACACGCTACAATGAAATTTTGCAGTAACAGCAGCAGTAATAGTGCAGGGACTGTGCTCTAATCACTAGACACTCCTCTCCCTTACTTATAGGTGAGTTGTTTAAATTAATGTACAATAAGCACTTACCAGATTTTAGGATGAAGTACAAAACAGCTGGGACAAGTGATGTTCAGCCAGGTAATTGCCTAGATTAACTTTTTGATTCTCACATTCGGTGGCAAAAGATGCAAAAACTCATCCCCTTCTGCCTGTCTCAGATGTTGGGGTTTTGGTCGTGAATATAACAACTAGCAGTATCACAATGACAACAGAATTCGGTGACCTCTGTTATTTCATGGTCTCGGCAGCTCTGCCTTGCTGGGAGCGCTTTGAATTTTTCAGCCAACTTAGCAACATACTCTTTGATAGAGTCTTCATTATTAAGCTAATAGGGAGGCACATGGAGGACTTTAAAATGGATTCAAGTGTGAAACCAGTAGGTAATATACATAATGAGGCCATTGCTACAGCTGTGCTGCTTGGTAGAGTTAAACTACAAAGGAACTTGAAATCGGCTCTGGCTTGAGTTAGACCTACACCTGCGAACAGCAGAGACGTAGGGATTATCAGGCAGACAGTCTGGGATTTCTTAATTGACTAAAGTTATCTTTGTATAAACGATCTTAAAAAAGCTGATTTGGGTGAAGGGGAAAACTCTTTTAAATTTCTTTTTTCCTTGTAAGGAAAACAGCAACAAAACTCCCTATATATGCTTCCCCTGCCTTTCTCCTCCGAGGTTCTGACTACTAACAGGGCTTCTTCTCTCCCTTACCCGTCTGTGGACTTTGGGTTTCCTTTCGTATCTAAATTACCACAAGGCTTCTCACAGCAATACAATGCTACGGTATGAATCCGTCTAATACTACTAACTGGGTCTCGTTTTGCAAATACCTGAGTGTTTTCAGATCTTGCTGTCACTGTCAAACACTTGCTGGCATAACAAGGCTATTCAAAATTAATATTTCAACGTCTCCAAGTCTGTCTATGCATTTGGAGTTGGGAAGTCATGAAACTATGCCCAACCTTGTTATTTTGAAAAGGTGGGTGTTCTTGTGGCCAGGACTGGTGGGGGGAGAGCAGAGGGAGGAATAAAGGCTTGGTTCTTATCTCCGTCAAATACATCTTGTGCCTTACATCATGTCACTTAGTCTCTGTGTATCTCTGTAGGGATCTTGTAACTACTTGTACCTGTAGGGATAATAGCCCTCCTTCTCTCCTCTTACCCATCCTATTGTTTTGGTTTGTGAACTCTTACTGGTAAAAGACTGTTTTTTACAGTGTGTGGGTAATGAGATGATGTCTATATTGTTTCCTTCAAGCTGTGCCATAAATATTTTCGAGAATCATCTGTCAAATATCTTAAAGAAAAAAAACCCCTCTATTTCAGGAAACCAAAGTTCTCATGCTTCTGGGTTTTTCTTTTTTCTTGTAGTCCACAAAGACAGTGCAGCCTACATTTCCTGAAATAGTCTCTGGTTTTCCTCTTCTGCACAAATTGCTGCACTCTATTGTGGAGCTGTGATCTACCGTGCAAGTGGTATAAGCTGGGAATCCACAGGAGCTGATTAATAAAGAGCTCAAGAGTAAGAATAGCAATTCAGGTCACTGCACCTCAGTTGTATTCTGGCCAGGAATTGTTTCTAATCATGACCCCTTGGAAAGTTTTGTTTTGATATGTTGTTTGTTATACATCTACAGGAACTTTATGATCTGTGAAACAGGGAAATACAGTTACGGAATTTATATATGGAATTTAAACAAGTGCTGATAGAGAAATTTCAAGGGGAACAAAAATTCTGCTTTGGGTCATGAGAGTTTTTTTGCTTGTTTTACAGGAGTTTAAGTTCTGTTTGGTAAGCATGTGTCGTGGTTTAGCCCCAGCTGGCAACTCAGCCCCACGCAGCCACTCACTCACTCCCTGACCCCGGTGGGATGGGGGAGAGAATGGGAAGGGTAAAAGTGAGAAACCTCGCGGGCTGAGACAAAGACAGGGTAACAGGGACCGCAAACGCCGCGCACACAAGCAGAGCAAGCCAAGGAACCCATCCCCTCCTCCCCACGGGCAGCGGGGCTCAGCCATCCCCAGGGCAGCAGGGCTCCATCACGCCCAACGGTGCCTGGGGAAGGCAAACGCCATCCCTGCCAGCGTCCCCCCTTCCTCCTCCTCCTCCCCCGGCTCCGTGTGCTGGGCATGAGGCCGTGTGGTGTGGGACAGCCCTGGGGGCAGTGGGGGTCACTGTCCTGGCCGTGTCCCCCCAGCCCCTTGTGCGCCCGGCAGAGCGTGGGAGGCTGAAACATCCTTGACTGGTGTAAGCCCTGCTCAGCAACAACTAAACATCTCCGCATTATCAACACTGTTTTTAGCACAAATCCAAAATGCAGCCCCATAAGAGCTACCATAAAGAAAATTAACTCTATCCCAGCTGAAACCAGGACAGCACGGACAGTGTGATGTCTTAAGTACATAGCTATCCCAGGTCATACTTGAAGACTTGCAGAACTAACACACAAATAATAATAATGAGAATCTGTGCCTGAGGAAATGCAAGCGTTTATGCACTTGTGAAAATGAGAATCAGTCTGAATTTACTTCTTACAAGTGGCTGGGAGACTCAGTAGAATGAAGTGTGGTTCGGGAGGCCTGGGTAGGCCAATGCTGCCTGAGCTCGTGCAAAACATTATTTGTGATTGTGTATTCGTGTAGAATGGAGGCTCATCTCTTGGGGAAAAGGAAGTAGCATTAGCACAGCCTTTGGAGGAAGGGAGGAAGGCATTCTTCATCAATGGAAGATTGAAGATGTAGAGAAAATGGAAGAGGGAGACTCAAAATTCTTAAAATAGCTTTTTTTGGTTTTGGGACATCACAGTGAAGCATAAAGTGAAGCCTTAAGACTTTAGTGACTTTAACCAGGCTTTGCTTGAATGAGTGAGCTTTTGGCTTGTTTGTAACTCTGGCAAAAAAAAAAAAAAGTACAAGACTTGTTTCTGATGGAACTAGATGGTAAATTCAGGGAATTCTAAATCTGGGGGGGGAGAAGCTGTTAACAAAACACAGGAAAAAATAAATCCTTGAAACGTTGATAACAAAGTGGTTGAAGTCTGAAACTGGGGCTGCCTCTTACATAGCACAAATTTTGACAATTGGCCATACAGAAGTATAAAATTTTTTTTTTTTTTAAACTCCCCAAAATATTCAATGAAGCTTTTTCAGTTTTAATGATAGGAATATTTCCTAATGCTCCCGACCAGAACAGCAAAGTTGCAATGCCAAAAATCTCCTAAGGAAGTCTGTTCCTGCCACAAGATCCTGGGCAGGGCGACTTGAATAAAACTGTGAATGCTTCAGGGCTCATCCAAACTGAGTGAGCCCTGAACCTTTAGTGATTCACATGTCAATAGTTTCTTTGATGTCAAAATGTTTCTGAGGCAAATACAGGAAAAATTACTGTCTATCGAAGCCTTTTGCTACTGCCCAGCTGTGGGAGGGCGCCTGGCAGCGGTGCGGGCAGCAGAGCAAGGCATGGGGCAGACGTCTTCCACTCCCACGTCAGGCAGAGCCGCTGCTGCGGAGGCAGCAACATGCCCCGGCAGCGTGGGGATGGTGGTCGAGCCTCTGGGGGCAGGACGTGGTGTGGCCATGTATCTTCTTGCCTTGTCCCTTGGTTTTTCCTAGCCCTTCACCTGAATGGGTGAAGTTGTAGAGCTTCAGGGCCCCGTTTGTGCCTGTGTACATTGATGGAGCTGATTTAAAGTCAGCAGCATTATAAACGTTTAAAAGCATGCAAAAAATTGTCAGCTGGATAAGCAATAAGAATGAGACTGGACCAGAAGTCCAGAAGACCAGAGAGTTGGAAGTACTACAGGGTTTGAGCTGATTTCTAATTCCTTTTGTTCTTTTTATTGCTGGGGAGAGAGAGCCAGAGCAGGCAAGTGACTTCCTTTTGTTGTTGTTGCTGTTAAAAAAAAAAAAACACAACAAATTTGGCCAATTTATTTTGCCTTAACTCTTAGAACGTCTTTTTTGGCCCAGATTAATTAGTGTCCTGTTTCCTAGTCCTCACAGCTGCCCTGGGCATATCAGGTGTCCTCCTGCAGGGAGGCAGCAATTCTTGCCTTGGCAATTTCCCGCAGCTACTGCAAGTCTGCTCATTGCCCAGGGCCCGCAAAAGAGGAGCTCCGTGTAGTTCTAACCTGTCCTCCTTCTCCCAGCTTTACATTGCCCAAGATTAGGGGCAGAGGAGACAGAAAAACTACTCTCTCTTTCTCCAAAGGCTGGACTAAAAAGCAAGCAGCTGAGCTGTTTTGCATGTATTGCCTTAATAGAACAGTTATTCCTGGGCACCCATAGCTAGGCTGATGAACTTAACGGTCTTTGTTCAAGTAAGAGAAATGTGTATCTTCAAATGCACTAGAAAGTGAAATCTCTCATTTTTCACATTTCACTGACCTTTTTTTTCTGTTCAGCCTCAGGTTCTCTGTCACGAAGTAGTTGTCTGTAATGCTTTCTTTTCTGATGGTCAGGCACCACATAGTCACTCCTGAGATAGTAAAGTATGTTTTAATAGGAAAACTGAGGAAATAGCCTCTAATTATTCTTTGCAAGATGTTATTTCTACCTCTGCAATGGCTGATTTAAGTCTCAGTGGTGGCCAACAGCCAGGAAAAGAGCAAGACAGTACTTTGTAATAGAAAATGTGACTCTTCCGTACAATGTTAAAATAAGGAGTATTGGATAATTTCCTTCCGAGGCAGGTAAGACTTGGTTCTGCCTGGGAGTGCTGCTTTCTTCGTGATCCCTCACCCAGGATTATGGTGACCTGATGTTCTGTTTAGCTTACGCAGGCAGTGTGCGTTCTCATCTCTTTTCGTTTTAACTCTTACGGGACCGCTCGGCTCTGCAGCATCAGCTGTTGGGGCGAGAGCTGCGCTGGGACCTTATGTGAGGCAGACAGGCTGCTTTTGTCCCTTCACGGAGAAAAACTTGTTGTGGGTGAGCTCTCGAGGTGTGATCTCCTAATCCCACCAGAACCAGACCCGAACTGCTTCTGGGGTGAATGTAGCATGGGGTCCTGCTGAAAGTGTCCTCTTAGGAGTGGGCCAGATAGCTGATGTTTTGCCTCCCCCCCTTAAAATTCAGTTGAAAAGAAAACACTTCTTGGAGCTTTTGAAGTTAAAATTTTGCTTCATTTTGGCTACTCCTATGCTTTGTTTCTTTTTCTGCACATCTTATCCTGCTTTATTGTATGACTCTGTGTGCTTGTATATGGAGCAGAGCTGAAAGAAATCCCTCCATTTGCTTTTCAGATTGAACTGTTTTTAAGACTTAAAAGTCATAGTAGTCTGTCTTTTCAATGCAATAATTTTGAAATAAAAAAATGACAGGGATCAAGTTGTAATAAAGTTTTTGTTCTCCCTTTTTGTTTTCATTGAAATCACTGAATTGGAGCGACTGACTTATTCAGTGGGAAGGGTGAGAGCCTCATGCTTTGGTTCACTGTAGCTGGAACTCCACTAACTTTAACATACTAGACAATAAATCCTTCTATATGCTATTCATTTAGAAAGTATTTTTTTGAAGAATTACAAGGGCATAATATAAATAGTGGAAGTGATGGGAAATTTTCAATCTTTCAGTTTCCTAAAATTAAAACAATTGAAGAATATGGTACGCTAAAAATCAGTATCATAATACTAATGACTACTGCTATACATCAGAGCTATTACGTTTTGGATACCACTTTTACTATAAAGGTAGTGGGAATGTCTAAGTGTCATTGCATTCGATAGTCTGACTTGGTTCTTTGTATAAGTTTCAAAATAAGTGAATTAAAATATGGCTAAATATTAAACTGGGGAAATTCCATCTGTTCCTAGATTCCTGCTTCATGCATTGTACCAGCAGCAGTGCAAAGCTGTGTCACGGATGTAACTTTCCCTGAACTGTAATTAATAGAAAACATGTTGTTTTCTTTTTATACAATATCCAGGTAATTTAAAAATGCAAATCTGCAATCTGCATTCTTGTCAGTGAAATCCCCTAGGCCTGTTACTGTATGTCCTGGATTTCTGTGTCCCTACTGTGGAGGAACTGGATTTTTCTAGGCTTTGAGTTGGGAGCATATTGTATATTGGTGCCTCTGAGACATGCCAGTTGCTAGTACTGACTTAGATCTTGCACCTGCTCCCATGTACTGGTCTGGCAAGGAAAACCTTTCTTGTGCTGGCAGTCCGAGGCTTTGGATTGCTCTGAGCTGAGCACCATGCTTTATGTTATTTCTTTTACCTGAGCCTCATTTTTAAACTCGGAAGCTGGGCCACTAAGAAAACACACCATTTTCCTGAAGAGTTACCTATAATGCAAATGAACAGTATAAATATTTTGTCAGCTTTCCTATTTCGTATCATATATGTGTGTGTGTGTGGAGAGAGATATTGCCACAGTTTAACTGAAGAATGTGTGCTTCGCATGTTGGTCTCAGGTTAAGTACAAGGAGGAGCTCATAATGCTCTTCGCTTTGTCTTTTGGAAGCATTTTGGAAAAGTTGGCTTTTTCAGTAATGAAGATGGCCGTATTAATTACAGCATACTTGAAGACTGTATGTTTTATTTCATCTGTGGATCTGTGAAAGCTGGTTAGCTGAGTGTTTTTACATGAGTTTTTGCAAAGAGTTTGTCCAAGTCTGACAGAGGTTGCAGTTCTAGCACTTACCACATGAATTCAATGTGACATTTTTGCCCTAGGAAAAATAACGAATTTTGAGCAAATTTGTCCCAGTGAGAATTTAATACTAATATCACTAAGAAATATCCCTATTTTCGGTGTGAACCATACTTGGTTTATTAGCTTGCAAAAGAGCAGTTCTCAATCTTTACAAAATATTTTACTTTTGTGAGCAAACTAGTGAAAATTCAGTATAAAATGTTTTGGTTTTCTGTATAAGTTTCTTATTGTTTCTAAGTAGGGTGGGTTTTTTCCTCCCCCTCTTTTTTTCTTATCTGTTATCTCTGGTTTATTGTTGACGTTCTCCCCTTTGTACCTTTTTTCTTCTTTTTGTCAATAAATCAATCTTAAGTGATGACACAGGAAATTTTGAAAGGATGTTCATCCTATCAATTGTTGATGGGGCTCACTGTGAATGTAAGTCCTGGGTCAGGTGGTAATCTAAGATCTGACCTGCAAACAGTGTAGGCTGGAGTAGGCAGACTTGACTACCTTGTACTGCAGGGATTTGGCCCAAATATTTTGGCAATGACGGAGAAAACTAATGTTGGTTCTAAATTAGCAAAACGTGAAATATTTTGCATTTATCTTGATGATAATTCAGTTTGTTTTATTTTATAGTATCAAGCTGAAATGGAATAAACAATTTTTCTAATCCTATTGTCCTACAGTAATATAATGGGATGCCCTCTAATTGCTCTGAGTAATATTATTTAAAGATAAATAACCATTGTACTGGAATAAAATGAAAAATTTTTTAATTGTATGCTGAGATGCTGAAAGCAGAACCGTGTATAAAAGGCTTTATCATCAGCTTTGCTAGGAGGCCTGCAATGAATGTTATTAGCAGGGACTTTGAACTGAACGATATGCTCCCTATGCATAATGTAAGGTAGCAAAATAAGATTGTGCATCCTAACAAAACAAACATATATTTTAATCTTGAATTTCATTAGTGAGTGCTGTGTATCTGTCACTTCCATCCACGCAATAAGAATCCTCAAATACTGTCATCTGCCCCGATGTTGTTTTTTCTCCCTGGCTCCTGTTCATGATTCCTAGTATTTCTAGCTCCTTTTGCCATCTTCTTGAAAGTCCTCTCATCTCCTATAGTGCTTTTGCCTCCCACTTCTTCTCTGCAAGGTGTTAATCTTTCCCTGTGCTTCTACTTCACATAAGACATTTACATGCTAATTTTCACTTTCCTTCATTTCTTAAAATGCTTTTAAAAACTTCATATCTTTTTGTAGCAATGGTATTCTCAAGTTGTTAATACTTTTTTTTTTTGGTCAAAATGCCTTGTAGAAAGCAAAAAAAAGACAATAAAACTCTAAGTGGTCATGGTTATGGAAATAATGTGAACCACTCTTCTATAGTGTGCCTGAATGTATGAGCAGCTGCTGCAGATTTCTGGGTACCATGTCCAAATCCTCACCACAAACAATATATTAATTATTGTAAGAAACGTTCAAGATTATTCACATTGAAGGAGTACAGGAGTAGGGAGATTTTAGTGAGGGGGAAAAGTCTTCTCAATCTACTTGCTTTCTACCAGGATGATTCTTACTGCATTGTGAATTTAGGGTAATGTCCTTGAAGCCAATACTAGTAATCTGGATATTTTTTTTAACTCTGGCGTACCTCATCCAGTCTACAGCAATAGTTAGCAATAGTTGCAGAATACAGGACCCAATTCCTACAGCCCTTGAATGCAGCTGGACTTGCATCAGGTTTCCATCCAGTGCAATCACAGTCCTGGCAAAATAATTCTGGAATACGGGGAGGTGTTGATTCCCTGTGGACTGTCCAGGCTCAAGAGTCTGAGGACATCTCCTCTGAGCAGCTGGAACCGCTGGAGATCAGGGTGGGTGCACAGAGGTAGGGAGGGAAAGGAGAAGGTTGGAGGAATGGGGATGAGGAAGCACGCCTGTTACTCTGAATCTTCAAAGCAGCTGCTCCCAAACTTTTCTGCCATGGATGGTTGTCGATCTTGCATATCCTCATGGTTGTCTACCGAAATCACAGAAAGGCGGGGGTTGGCAGGGCCCTCTGGAGCTCACCCCGTCCCACCCCCTGCGTGAGCAGGCACCCCCAGAGCAGGGGCACAGGGCCGCGTCCAGGTGGGGGGTGAATGTCTCCAGGGAAGGGACCCCACAGCCTCTCTGGGCAGCCTGTGCCCCTGCTCTGGCACCCGCACAGGGAAGGGGTTTGTCCTCATGTTCAGGGGGAACTTCCCGTGTTCCAGCTTGTGCCCGTGGCCCCTTGGCCTGGCGTTGGGCACCGCTGGAAAGAGCCCGGCCCATCCCCCTGACACCCGCCCTTCAGATATTTATAGGTATTGATGAGATCCCCCCTCAGCCTTCTCTTCTCCCGGCTGAACAAGCCCAGGTCTCTCAGCCTTTCCTCCCCAGGGAGATGCTCCAGCCCCTGATCATCTTGGCAGCTTAATAAGGTTGTTTAACTTCTGAAACTCGGTTAAGACAGCGTTCTTTGCTTTGCTCTCTCTATTGTGCTTTTAAAAACCAAAAGCTGTATTGTGGTGTGTGTCAGTACTATACCAGAGGGAATGTTCTGCCTTTCAAGCCGAGGGAGGAAGAGTGAGGCCTGGCAGAGTGGTGACACCGATCGTGGTGACAGGCCTGCTGGACTCTATTCTGGAACTGTCATCTGTGGTGCAGGGCTCTTCTTCATTTAAAGACAACACTTATAGAAGGTCAGAATGCGATCCTTGCGTTGCCACAAGCTTTGTTTACTGCTCCCAGTTGTGCTCAGCTTGTAAGCGGTGTCGGCAGCCTGCGGCCCGCAGGAGGGCAAGGCCCTGGCACCATGCCTGCCTTGGCCTCCACGCAAAACCCCTGTGAAACCAGCACAGAATTAGGAGTTGGTTCCCCCCCTCCATTTAACTCTGACAGTGTCCTTGTGAGGCCAATGAATTATGTATTACTGCTTGATTTCTCTCGCACGCCCACCTGCATTAACCGAGGTGGTTTTGCAGGAGCCTGTGCCTGCGGGGAGCTCGCTGGGCTGGGGGAGCCGGGGTCCCCAGGCCCCCACGCTCTGGACGGCCAGGACCGCTGTGCTGGCCCAAGGGTGGTCGCCCTTCCTCACAGGTGTGTTTCGCATCCAGCTATACCTTCTCTGTTTATACCTGGCTGTGTTTTTGTCTGTTTCTCTACAGCTTGCTTAGAAAACCTAAATGTTTTAGATACGAGGCTTTAGAATGTTGTATGTTATTGCTCACCAAAAGGTACGTGTTGTATTTTTCCAGCACTTTTGCTAGATGTATATATAACTATTTTTCCTATAAAGCAGAATATATTCCCTAAGGAGTTAACTAATATCTCTGAAGTGTTCTAAGGTTAAGATTTGAGAAGTCTTCAATATGTGTCCCTGATTTTCTGACTCTATTGCTTATTTGTTTAGTCTGATGGGAATAGGCTTTGTCTACTGCGCTTGAAGAAGAAAAGAAGAATTGTGTGTTCCCGGGAGGCAAAGGCAGTTTTCATTGGCATTTTAGTGAAATATTAAAGGCAAAGCAGATTTGGAGGGACACACTGCAAAGGCTGTCACAGTGATCAGAGAAGCACTGGAGTGAGGAAAGGGACAGCTAAATGTGTAGGTGGAGAGTCGGTCCATTTGTGCAAAGGTATGAGTAACCAAGGTTATGAATTGGTTGCAGATGGGAGCTGGCAAGCAAGAAAAGTGGAACAAAATTATATTGACATCCCTGTGTTGTCTAAAGACCAC
Source organism: Phalacrocorax carbo (assembly GCF_963921805.1). Lineage (NCBI taxonomy): Eukaryota > Metazoa > Chordata > Aves > Suliformes > Phalacrocoracidae > Phalacrocorax > Phalacrocorax carbo. Next base: position 62,952,103 of record NC_087518.1, on the reverse strand, counting down.
TACAAGACCATTAGTATTGCTGCGTAGCCAGCAGGGAGGCCCTGTCAGGGTGAGATTTTACTTAGGCAACCGGTATTGATTTTTGGTCTGCCGCCAGGATGTAGGAAGGAAAATATTTTATTTTTTTTGCCTTACCCCCCATGTCCATATTCATGGCCACAAAGCAGTGTGCCTGGAGCTGGGGTGTAGGGCTGAGAGTGGCTGTCTGCTGTCATGACTTTGACTTTACTGGGGGAACAAAATGGTTCTTCTGAGTCGCCCCTTAGACTTCTTGCCTTGTCTTTGCTCATCTCCCCTCTCATGTCTTCTGTAAGGCCATTCTAAAAGACAGAATTAAAGATCCGACAACATACGGTGATGGCTTAAAGCATCATGTATAGAAAACTTTTTTTTTAATCTCTCTGAACTAATTTTGAGTGTCTTGTTAGTGTCTGTAGTTGCCCAGACTGATAGCCCTGCACTTGCCCACAGAGCAGCAGCAGCCACAGCTGTGAGGGCTTTGGCATTCCCCTGGTGCTGTGATGGGTGCCATGGGGCTGCTGGCAGGATCCAGGGACAAACCTCATGGCAGCACAGGGACAAGATCTAAGGATTCAGGTCTCCTTCTATTTCTGGCCACACTCTAATCTGGATGCTGCTTTCTGATCTAGTGAAAACTGACTGGTGCTGAAAACAGGCCCTGAAGCAGCTCTCAGGCTGGGTAGCAGCTCTTGTTCTTGGGTCTCACTTGAAGTGGCAACCTAGAAGGGTAATAGCTTAGTACTTAATGACTGGTTCTCCTCTTCCTCCTCTGGCCATGGAGCTGTGCCAGTACTAGTTTCTCTTATATATTTACAGGTGCCCAATTTAACGTGTTTGCAGTGGGTCCTACTCCCTCAGAGGAAGCTTGGCAAAGAAATTTCTGGCAAGAGAAAAACTTGTGTGAAAAAGTGATCTACAGTCTGCTTGTAATAGATGTACATAGACTGATCTGGTCTTAAATCACATAGGATCCTTCCTCTGGACTTAAGCTAGCTCCTAGTATATTGTTATTAATATACTCCTTTAGCAGAGAAGATAAATCTAATAGAAATATGTTTTTCTTCATTCTATCGCATATATAATAAACACTTAGCTAAGGGTGCCTTTTCTTTAAAATTTAAATACCCACACACAGAAAACTGAGGCTGCTGAATTGTTAGAGAAGCAAGTGCTGAAATAGAACAGTGTTGTTTAACCATAATAGATTAGTTAACTACCCCATGCTATTTCATCCCTGTTCATCTATGTCCTTACCTTTTTTTCATGTTTTGAAGCCTACTTAAATGTCATTCTGCTCTTTGTTTGACAGGAGATTAGTACTACAGAGGGTAGATCTGAACACTGCTTGTTTCCAAGGGGATAAAATGAAAACATTCTTTCGAGAATTTGGCCCTTTAATTATGGGCAATTTTTAAACAAATTAGTTTTGATCATTGAAACACCAGATTAAATCTTGGCATTGATTGTAGTCAGTTCTGTTAACACTCCAAATTTTGTGTTGTCTTGTGGAACAGACAGCTGTTTGCATCCTGAAAATTTGTTTGCTGCTGCTTTATTTATATTCTCTCCTACATTGGTTTTGGCCACGTATCTGATTGGGAAATCAATTATAATCAAGAAAACAAAACCCAAATCCAGAATAATATGACTTTTAAAATTAGAAACATTTTTAATTTTGCCTTTTTAGTAGTGATTAATTAGAACTTTGTCCAGGCTCCCCATGTATTTAAGAGTGAAATGGTGATTGAAGAGTGAAAAACCACTTATTACCAACATCTGTCAGTGTTGTATTTTCCCCACCTGTTCTAAAGCACAGCAGAAGTTAAGTCCCTACCTTATTCTTTTTCCTTGGCTCTCCCTCCAGGACCTACTCAGGTTCTCTCTGGCTTGACTTTAACCCTGAAATGGAAAATTATCTGATCCTGTATTGGGTTGAGTCACCAAGAAATATCCTTTCTTGTCTGTGGAGGGTGTGAACCCCTTAGAGCAGAATGACATGAGCAATTTGAAATTACGGCTCATTTGCTTAGGGCTGGCGAGATCTGGAGTATACAGTATTGTATGTAACTTTACTTTTCAATGCTTTAGTTTGCCCCCACTCCTGCCCGATGATAACCCAACCTTAACCTGAGCTCTGCCTAGTCACACTACAAAGTAATTGGAAAAAGGCTACTGGTTTTTGCTTGCTGTAGACGAGCTGTTGCAATGTAAATAATGGTTTGTAACACTGCATGTGCAGCAATGGTTTTGCACAATGTAAGCATAAGATCTGTTTTCTTAAGAAATTGAGGTGCTTTATGAAGAACTATCAGCATAATAGAAAACATTTTTATCAGTGCATTTTGCAAGAAGTTGCTAGTGGAGGCTTGTGTGCCATTTAGATGGTGTGTTATTTGTGAGCATGGCTGCTTTTTTTAATCATGCTTTTGAAAAACATCTAGTACAATGGCACCATTTATTTCTTCTAGTAATGCTTTAATATAAATAACTTGCAAATTATTTTTTTAGTGTAGAATTCATATTTAAGGTTGCTGAAACACTTTTGCACACAAAAGATCTTTCCTTTTGTCCTTAACATGCACATGCTGTAGTTTAGTTGCCCTTCTAAAACCTTGCACTTGAATTTTGGGTTGAACAGCATAAGTTCCTTAAACTGAGTATAGTCTCTTGCCTTTATGCAGATGCACTTGCTAAATTTAGAAATATATACAACAGTTCCAGGAAATGCTACACAGAATCCTTACTTTACAACATAAGCCGACAAGTAAGCACCCGCTTGCAAGCCAGTAAGATGGGTGGTGTTTTCCTCTGCTGTATGATAGCAAATGATTACAGATAAGCTGTAGGGACATCCATTTATTCACAAGGACTTTGTCTTGCAGCTGAAGGAAACGTTACCAATTCAGAAAGCTCTCTATGTATGGCAATCAATTTTAACTCTCCCTCTCTGCTCATAATGGAAACTTATGTCTCACCCCCAGCCTGGCTCGTGCGAGCTGCCTCTTCAACATGTTGTGAGCTTGACATAGTTGTACAAGTCACTTTATGGTAACAGAAGATACTGTTAGGCTGGTGAAGATGAAGGAACAAATACAGAAGTATCAAGCTGCCCTCAGCTGTGTCTATTTATTATCCCGTATGAATGCACACAGTATTTCATAAAACTCCACCAAGATTTTAATCGTTACGTGTGTTGAGAGAGGGAGAAGCTGTGGTAGGGACCACATTAGCTAAGCCTCATGCACAGTACAGTGCAGAATGCAAATTAAGGAGACCTCTGCTCTAAAACTGCTGCCATTTGCCACACGAGCCAGGAGAATCTTTTATAGGAAGGCTTATAGATCTCGAGGACTTTGTTTACCAGCTAATACAGGGTGACATCAGCACAGGCAAGTGCATCCACTAGAGGGTATTGGCACGCTATACATGGCAGTGCATTATAGATGATATCTAACAAGTCTCATTTATTATGCCTTTATATGAGACTTTTGAAAGTCTTTTCTCTTGTAAAGTCCATATTCCCCAGAACCTCTTCCACTTTCTGGTAGCAAATGTGTTCCTAATACCAGCTCAATTGCTATTAGGAGAACAAATGGGTGGTAAGCTGCTCACCACCAAATTATCAAATGGCTCATGCCCAGATGGCGACTTGAAATATTAATGTGGTCAGAAGACTTCTAGAGAGACTGAATGTCAGTTGAACAACACAAGGACTTGCCCATTCCTTGCACAACAGTGTTCAGGAGAGGGGTAAGAGGGTTCAGAACCTGCTCTCTGGGTGTTTCCAAAAAGCATCTTTCCTGGGGGCGAGAGGGGAGGAAGCACAGCAAAGGGAGCCTCTATTTTTGATAATATCCAATAGGCCCATTGCTATCAAGACTTCTAAAACAAAATTAGGATGGGAGCTTTTAATTTATAGTACAAGGCTGGTTTAGTTTGGAAAAGAGCTGGCATTTGTTGTTCAGAGAAATGCCATGTCATACTATAATCCTAAGAGTATTGCTTTTGGATTTAAAATGTTTATCTTGGTTATGATTGCTACATGATGTGTTTGTGGTTTTATTCATAAATGGCTATTAAAAGGAAGAGAGAAAGTAAGTTTGTAGTGTGTGTGTAAGATTGAAAATATCAAATGTTTCTTATGGGCCTGATTCAATGTGCACTGGAGTTGATAGGCAACTCTGGGTGACTACCATTAAAAAAATAAAAAAGTCTCAGTTTGTGGAAAATGCAGACAAGTTAAATATTAGCTGCAGTTAGCTGAAATTATTTTCAGTGTTTCAAGTCATTCTGATTACAAGAAAAAAAAAAAAACCCTAATGCTTCCTGAATATCTTTGTTGTTGTCCTGAAAATTTTAAGGTCCTGAGGAGAAGAGCTGTCCCTTTATCTGTTGTGCATAATAAATGGTGATTCAAGTATGTAAATTTTGCATTAAGGGGGGTGTGTGTGTGTATATTGCATTAATGCCTGCAAATACCTGTGAGAGGCTGGGCCACACCAGTCACAAAGTGAATCTTCTGACTGCTGTCAAGAAAAGTCAGGGCAGGAAAGGTGCCTGCCCAGCTGGCTGCAACCCTCATTGTGGACGTGAACAAGGCTCACCAAAATGAGCTGACCCCAAACAGCAGCGCTGTTTATCCCTGATAACGTAACCAGCTAGAATGAGCTATGAAAGTGAAAACTACAGCCAGTATTACTTGTTCGTGCTACTAAAGCCATTGTCTTCCTTTCCCATGATAACCCACTGGCTCAGGGAACTGATGATAATGTATAGGAGCACATCAGAAAAGAATTTGCGTGAGGAAGTCCTTTATGTAATAACTGGAGATTGAGGGATCAGGTAATGGGATGAGATGGTCAAGGACTGATCTGTAAGAAATCATTTTATTATTGTAGTCATTAATGAAAATGTTGTCCTTAAATATTCGAACATCTACAGCAGTAATAAAAATTAATCTGTATATGGCATATCAATACTTGCTGATTTTTTTTTTTTTGTAGAAGGTAAATTTTAAAATCTGGTTCTGTAAAGAAAAGTACTTGTTTAGATAGCTGTTTTTTTTCTTGTAGTACTGACAGTGTTTGAATAATTTATTTAAAATTTAGTGAGGGATAAAGACTGCTTAGGCTTTCTGATTCTTCTTCTAAAATAGGGTTTTACAAGAATGCACAGATTCTAGTGGTCTGCCTAATCTAAGTTAAAAATTATCCAAGTTATAAATTCCTACCAATTCTTTGAAAGATTGAGTAGATTAACAGATCTAGCTAATAGCTTGTCATTCCTGGTGCTTAATCTACCTTTTTTTCTGCAGAAGTATTGGAAAGATATTCTGCAGAATAATCTTTAAGAATTCAAGTATCTCCTCTCTTCTGGGATGTTTTCAGATATTTAGACTTCAACATGATTTAAAAAAATCACACACAATTTTCATATTTCATTGTGAACATGTCTATAATTGCTACTAAACATCCTTCATTAAAATTACCTATATAATTTCCTTCCCATTGTACACCTGGCTTTCCATCAAGTGTCCTAGCTGATGTTTTTCCTTATTAAATACCACTTGTTATTGTCTGTCCGCATTTCTAATGTCTCAGTTTCTGTTTTATTTCTTACTTTGTTATCACAGACAGAAATCAGTTATCACTACACATATCTGTAATCACTTTTTAATACAAAAATATTTGCAAGTTTAATTACCACATATGTTACAAGTGCTCCAAAGTAATTAGGAATTTAGAACCAGGCCAATAGCCTTCAGGTTCATTACCTATATTATGTAATCCTTTTTACGTGTAATTCTGAGGTGCGTCTAAGCTAGGCTTGGTGGAATGTTAATATCTATTGGCATTTTGGGAGAAAGCTTTTTAGCTCTGGATACTTTCATGTCTCTTTTCTAACTCTCAGACTAAATTGTTGCATTCTGAGGAAGGTCTCAACTGGTTTTTTTGCTATTAATTTTTGCTACTAAAAATGCAGCAAGTTCACTGATAAATTAACCCTCGTTCCCACTGTAAAGTAGGATGAATAATCAAATAATAGAAACAAAGCTGTATCTTCCAGCATCCTGAGAGAGCAGGGTCCTTACATTTGCATTTCTTTATCCAAAGGTTGGTAGCATCAGCAGTTTAGCATTTCCATTCTGCATAACAATATCCTCCCCACTAAAAAACTTCCTGAATATCACATTAATGGATTGAGAAAGACTATTGTAGCTGATGAAAATTTTTTTAACTTAAAATTAGTATTATCAGTTTGGCATTACTTTAATTCTTTTTCTGCTTTATGAGTATTTCCATTGTGTTTGTGGTATGATGTGGTATTTTTGCAGAGCTTTAAGTAAATTATGGGACTAATGATGTTCCCTCTGAAAAATTCATGGCGAAGTCGTGGGGTTTTTTTTAACACTTTGGATTGCTGTTACCTCAACAGTTGCTTCATGTTTGATACTCGGGTAAAACACATCTCTTTCTCTAGCCGATGGTTAGGTTTATGAATAAAGAGCAATATAAAGATTCACCCTGTGTTAGAAATTCCAGCACTTGCTTTATTAAAACTGAAAAAAAACCCTATGGAAGTTGAGAAATACTCTTATTTTCACTCAGAATCACAGTAAATAGATCTCTCTGGAGAAAGGAAATCAGATTCCTAGAGGTTCTCGTTTTTTGGCTGATTGACTTGGCATCACCTGCTGTTTCTGTACCATTGAGTGCTGTGACTCTGCCAGACTGAGGGCACACAGTAGGGCTGGGCTGGACGTGCTTTTCCCTTTTAAGCATGTATTTCTGTGGGTCTGTCTCGCTATACTGATATATAAATAAAATCTGCCAGGAACATGTACAGTAGAATGCAGAAATTCGTAACTGTACGTGTGATTCTTTGATATTAACATGGTCTTAAGGGGTGAAAGCAACTTTTTTTAATCCGAGTGTTGTAGTCCAAGTTTCCAGTTGCAAAAACTGTGTGTAATTTTAGTACACAGCTGCCTCTGGTCCTAACTTCCCCTTCAGTTTCAAACAGACTTTCATCATTTTCCTTCCATGTTTTGCTATTGTAACTTTGTTTCCCTTGTTTCTTTTTCCTCATGTCATTGGTGATAGAATGTGTTTTGTGTGTTGTTTGTAGAAGACTTCTGAGCTGAGTACTGTCATATATGACAGTAAAATTTGACAGATAAGCAAGTTGTTTGCCTACCTCCAGTAGCACCTCTTACATAGCAAGTGAGACACTGCTACAGAAGTTAAGCTGTACTAGATACATGGGAAAGGAAAACAAACAGAAAACCTCCAAAACCCCAAATCAAATTAGTTTTCTCAAATGAGGCTGTTGGTATTTCTGACATAGCCTAAAATAAAATGCAAGCTTTATGTGTAAATATCTACAACTGAAAAAATGAGTATATTCAACATACTGGTGATCCCTCCTTTTGAAAAAGCTCCCAAAATGTCATGTCAGTTGAAAAATATATTGCTTTAAGCTTTATTTTTGTAGAGACATTTGGGAGGCTTTTTGTTGTGGGGTTAGGTGTCTGTCCCCTCCCAACTCAAGTTCCAGTGTCCACATTTTACAGTCAAGGTTACTTGTCTGTAGAAGTGTGTCCTGGCACACAGCCCCATAAAGCTCCTTCAGAAGGGCAAAGTAAGTGGAAAACTCTTAGCTCGTACTCAAAGAAGCTACTCAAGTATGCATTTAAGTCAAAGCAAGACAGATGTTGGTGAATACATATTTTAGATGTTCTTTTTTGGGACATTCTGCGGCAAGAGCACCTGTCCTGCCAAATGAAAACATCACGAGGGATGAAGTGGCACTTGTGCTGGTTCAAGCATTTTAAAGCAGATTATCACTTAAAGCAGTGTCTGGTGCAGGAGAAGTTTGAGATCATGCTGCTTGTTGGCCTTGCTTGATCGTGTTCGTGTCTGCTATTCTGGCTTGTCCGCCTGGTGCCATAAAAAGATGATTCAGTGATTTTGGGAATGGGATATAAACTACAGTTTTGCTTATAGAGCCGAGATGTCCGACACAGCTCCTTCTTAGGGCAAAGAATGCAGGGATCACAGCGGCAGTCTTGCAGAGGTGAGGATGTGTTTGCATTCCTCTCTGTGTATGCTTGACTTGGAATTCACAGGAATTACTCCAGTAGCTCTGTCATATTGCATCTGCTGATCTGTAGGGTCGGAAGATGAGCATTTCGAGGCTAAGGAATTATATTTTATTAATGGGAAAGTTCACTTACCTAGGGCACAGGATCCTTCCAGTTGTTGAGTGTTGCACAGCAAGCTACAACTTCCTTATTAGCAGCAATCAGATGTACAATTGATACTTTTGACCCTCTGGGAGTGTCTTTGAGCAGAGACTGTACAGTAGATAAAAAAAAAGCACCTTGGTTCTTAAATACCACCCTGTTGTCCTTTTACCTGAAGTGCATGGCCAAAAGTAGATGTCCCATAATATTCTTCTCCTTTCATCTAACAAACGATTTTGTATATGCAATATATTTCTGTAAAGGATACCAAGTCTTCTGAAATCAACCGTTTTAATTTAACTGCATGGTGTATAACTGAAATCTTTAATTTAAAATCTATTTCCAGTTGTATTTTGGTGAAGTACAGGTTGTTTTTTTTCCTCGCTCTGAAATGAACATTAGAAATACTTTTATATATAATATTTTGGGTTTTTGTTTAAGGTAGATTGTTTCCAAAATGATACTGGCATGTTTACTTTTATCAGAGCAGTTGTTATCCAGCTGACTTCTGGATTATCTGTACTGTTTGTTTGTTTATTGGCAGTAAATGGCTAAAGGTGTAAATGTTATCAAATGATGAATTCATGGCTCTGAAGTTCTAACAAAGGCTGAAAGTGTTGAGATGTACTTTGTTGTTGACTCAGGCAAAACCTGAAGTTAATTTCTCCACTAGAAGCACAAGCTGGGAGTTGCCTTATTTTAGTACTATAAAATATGAATGAATCTTAAATGTATTCCTAATGCCCAAGTTTTGCGGTAGAGAAGTACCAAAAGATTATTGGTAGAGCACTGCTAAGATGCCCGTCTTGTAATTCTGTTGTGCCTTGAAAGTAAGTGGCTTTGAATCGTCTAACGAGTAGGAATACCGAACCTGTGAAGGGACGCTAAAGACTGTTTTGCCACCCTCAGAGCTGAGCAGCGGCCAGCAGAAATGACCATGTGCAGATGTGTGTCCCGAAGAACTAGCAGGACCTCTGGTCTGTGGCCCTTGAAGGAGTGGGTATTTGGGTCAGAGGGAGGATCCAAGCATTGCTCAGGGTTTGCTATCGAGATACGCAGGTATTGGAAAGGGAGGAAAAACTAACCCCTTCTCAGATACCTCAGTTACTACATATAACAGCTTGACAGGGTGCTCTAGTGCTGTTTGGTAGTTTAAGGCTTTTACAGGTTTTTTGTGGGAAAGCTTCAGTTTAAAAAAAAGTTGTTTCAAACATGGCCCTTTAATAAAAGGAAGTCAGTATTGAAATCAACAAGACACAAGAGTTTCACAGTGTTCTTTTATGTTCTAATGATTCAGACTTCTTTTTTTAAATACATAATTAACCTTTACCAGTGATAAACTGAGCACTGCAATATTGAGAACCTGAATATAAACAGTGGAATTAATTTTATTAATATTCGTTGTCTAGCTTAAGAAATATGTAGAAATGGAAGATCATAAATAGAAGGAAAAAGTTTTTTTTGTTTCCTTGCTTTCACTTTGATTTATTGGAAGAAAACTTAGACCAACTAATGTGTTAAAAAGAAGTTTGTTATAATAAATAAAAAGGCTACAATTCTGGAACAGCAATTTCCTTATTTAATACTGCTAATGTGAAAAGTTAGAGATATTAATTTGTCAATTACATTTGAAATGCATTAACTAGGCACAAGTAGCTCAGTCAGAATAGGCACTGGATAGCTCATTACCCTTGCCGGTACTACAGTACAGCCCTAACTAGTAAACATACGTTCTCAGTAAAAAGCAACAGGCAGTTTAAAATTAACACAGAAAACTCTAACACCTCGTAAGCTTTCTTAGGTTATTACAGATGCATTCCTTTGTTTTTGCTTTTTAGTTTTTCCCTGATGAAATGGGTTAAATGAATAAACCCATCTGAAGCACTGTGGGCTGTATCTAACTGCATGTATGCACCTGTTTTTTAGAAATAGTGCTATCGAGGCAAAAATTCTAAAATGTCAAATAATCATCTCAAGAAACTAAGATTTCAAAAGCAATGCTTTCCAGTGTAGGTTTTTCCCCTAAACACTATTATTTGGAGTTACTAACCAAAAGGTCTTTTACAAGTGAACCCACCTTTCTGGCCTTTTCCCCCATACAATGTAAATTATATTCCAAAACATTCAGGGCTAAGTAATGAAGTGGAAGGGGGAGGGGGGTGTTGTGGTGATGTTTTTGTGTGTTTTTTTTTTTCCTTTTGTAAATCAAAACCTAAGTGGCCCTTCAAAGGGGCTCATAAGGGTACCTCAATGTCTTTAAATGTATTTAAAGGTTTGTCCAACCTTGCATATATGGAAGTTCTGGGGAAAAAAATGAATGCTTCATCTATAGTCTGTTTTCTCTAAGGTGTAGTGTGAAGGATAATTTGGGGACAATGTGTGGTTAAGTGTCTAGAACAGGATAAAATCTAATACCTGTATGCATGTTCATCCATTTGAACTGTTATGGAAATATTTAGTAGGTATGTTGCGTGATGGAGATATCCTTGATGAAAATAAGCTCTCGATTCAAATCATGACTAACATCAAGAAACTGTAGAGAAAGATGGTGTCTGTGAGTAAGGATGCCTGTGTGGATCCTGCCAGAGTACTGTTTCGGGGCAAGGAACTGCATTGGGAACATGGGACCAACCTCTGCAGGGCTGCTCGGAGGGGCTGTGTGGGCAGCGAGGGAGCGTATAGCTCTCCAGCCCAGCGAGGATGTTGGTGTGTGCAGTGTAGCAAGAGGCCCCGGGCTTAGTACTGAGTTTGCAAGGCCTCTGGGCTGAGGCTTGTCGCGCCTGCTTTGAATTAGCTTGTCATGACATGTCTTGAGCCTTTTTTTATGCTTGGATTTGCTATAACAGCGAATTTTCTAATAGCCTAAATTTAATTTTGCTGATGTCTGTATTGTACAATGACAGTGTTTTCACAAAGATAGTAGTGACAAGTAATAATTCTGCATAGAACAAGGTGTTAATGATTCTAGCATAACAGAGTAGTGTAGAGAAACATCCTGGTGGGACAGCACAGGCCTTAGAGGTGGAGGTACAGGATGCCCTGCGGAGGAGCACAGCCATGGGATGATGAGAGGTGGCATGCAAGTGGGCACCAGAGACCCCACGGCTTTAAATGACTCGCTAGCAGTTAAAGAAATGCAGACACAGAAGTTGGGGAAAAACAGTGTTGGGACAGCAAAGAGTCAAGACCAAGTAGCTTGCAAGTAAAATTCACTATATATGGTAAATCTGAACCACTAAAGAAAGAGCACAGTTTAAGAGTATTAGAAGACATATAAAAATGACCTTAAATACATTCTAGAGAGATGAAGAGGGCAGTGGTCGTTCCCCTGCAGCTCAGGAGCAGGGCAGGGGATGCTCCTGGCCACTCTTTCCAGGGCCGTGCCCTATGGTTCTCTGTTGGTATCGGGAGCGCTCTGGGGAGCCCCCTTTACGTTGGCCCACAGCCTGGAACAACCATCATTTTGTTGTACGCCGCAGTGTAGCAAATAAAAATCTCTGATGCTAAATATGTCCTTGAAGAGACTTAAAATGCACAGCCTCTTTTGTCCAGTTCAAGTACTATTTCACTGTGTGACTGTTCACTCCAGCTCCGCTGTGTTTAGCGGTATCCATCAAGTCAAAACGGCATAAATTAATCCTGTGGTAAAGATGTAAACCTTCATTCCTCATGGCACTTGGGCACCTGTCAGACGATTTAAGTGTCTAAATCTAAAACTGGATTCCTTTTGCCTCAGCTCATCTAATACCCAGACTAGGATATATCTCAGTTTCCAAAACTAATGGTCTTTTGAAGATTGAATTTCTGCTTTCAGAAGCTCTGAGAGGTTTCTGTGCTGGTAAAACCAGGGCACCCAGGAGCTGAGTGACTAAGCTTGATCCTTCTGCTGCTGCTTGCTGCGGGGCTGCTTCCTCCATAAGCATAGGAAGGGCATGAGAGGCTCTTCAGGGACCCCTCCTGCAGATCAGTCAGTGATGACACTGCTCGCCCAGGAGGCTAGTCGCTGTCACTCGGTCCCTGCAAACACCTTTGCCCAGTGATTATTTCAGCTGTCGGACAAACCAGGCAGCGTGATGGTTAGAGGTGAAGGTGCCAGCTGAGAAATTAGGCATAGGAGAGACTTAAGCGCTCTCTCAATGCCAGTATTCCAACTGCTGTATTGGGGCATAAACTATTTCTTTCTTAAACTTGCCTTTAAGATTCATGGACTTTGAGGTATCTTTAGGAACTAAACCCGCCAACTGAAGACCAAATCCCAGAGGAGAACAGGACTGGGAATACTTGTCTTCCTGGTGTTACTAATGGATTTTTTTCCTTGCATTTTGGATGAAAATTACATCATCATCATTGAGATAGTATAATACACTAACTTGGATGTGTTATTTATTTCTAGCACAGGTCTGCTTACTGGTGAGAAAATTAAGATGCTTGTAAACCTTTCTACAATTGTAATTACATACAGCAGGCAGGTAGGCAAACTTAATTGGTGTATACATATTCACATATTGAGGTTTGTGCAAAGGAGGTAATGCAAATAATTAAATTAGCAGGAAGCTACAGGAGCCCTGAAAGGGATTCTGAGCAAAAAGATCCCATGTAGTTTTATTCAAGAAATACTTGGACAAGGCCCTCAGAGACAGGGTGTGGATTTGGGGGTGTCCTGTGCAGGGACAAGAGCTGGGCTCGATGGTTCTTGTGGGTCCCTCCCGGCTCAGGGCGTTCTGTGATTCTAAATGGAGTCTTGTGAAAACGATCATCTCCATCTTCTTTTAAATGCATTGGTCTGTGAGGGGGGAGGCAGAAAGAAGAGAATAGACCTGGGTAAAAAAGTGGAAACCTATAGTTTAAAACCAAAGTTAGGCATTGCTTGTTGTTAAGATTTAATTTCTCCAGCATTCCTCTTTGATATTGGTTAATGAGAAAATTTGCAGATTTTATCTAAGCTGCAAAAGAAAAAGATATTAAAAGAAAATCTTTACTGGTGATTTTGTGGTCTTCAGTTAATTGCAGCAAATGTTTACTCATGTATATTTCTGTTTGGAGTACCTACATTTAAATTTCTGCTAGGAATTCTTTCCATCAGGAAAGTGATGTTTAATTATTAAGATACCTTGCAATGTGACATGTTTAATAATATAATATTAAACTCTTTTAGTCTTTCCCTACCAGCATTCATGTGAAAATTTAGATAAAGTTTGATCCATGTGAAATTTCTGCCTCAAAACCAGCAAGTAAAATTCAGCAAGTATGCTGCATTGCCACAGCCGTGATAGTGACTCTCTTTTTGAAATCAGAAGTGTATGCAAGCAATCACACAAATCTTCTGGGGGAAACTAAGACAAGCTTCCTTTCACCCTTCATTGTGTCGTCTGGTTTTGAGAGAGAGAGAAGAAACTTCAGCTTTTTTGCTTTGAAAGCAGATTTCTTTTTAACCCTGAGCTCAAATCACAATCTGATATAAAAGCTTGTAGCTACATGTTACATGAGATTTTCTCATGAATTTCCAAGTTGAAAACTTCCATCCATTAGAGGATATGGAAATTCTCATAAATATATAGATGCGTGTTGTTTTTCCGGAGATGTGTCATTAAATAATACCTTCCCTCTACTGCTGTTCTTCAGTGCAGGTATGCATTTTGCTTGAGCCTGTATTGTTGTAGCCTTATCGCTGTGTTATGGAAAGGGGTTAGGCACGCGATGAACTCTTTCATTATTATTTTTAGTGTTTCCTTATACACTACTTCTAGGGATTGACATCAAAGAGCAATATGGGTGCGCAGACTATGGAACAACTTTAAAGAAATAAAGCTTTTTTTGATTGTCTTCTGAATTGATGATACATCTCAAAACAACTCCGAGTTAGTCTCCAGCTCTGTGCACGCACGTCCCTGTTTTCCATGATAACTGACGTTCAAAGAAGCACCTCTGAAGGAAGGAGAAGTGCTGGCACTAGTGCTGTTCAGGAATAATATTTCATTTGGTAGAAAGACAGAAACGCAAGTGCTGTTAATAGATGTGTTGCTGTACGCTTCTATGGGAGAACTTATCTTGGGCCGCATACCTCCGGGACACAGGGCTCTACCCACCCTGGGGACAGCGATGCACAGACACCAATATGATGGATGCAAAATGTCCGTGTATTTAGCTGCGTCACACGCTTATATAGCTCTTGCGGTTCCTGTTCCTGCCACTCCTATGGGGAGGGGTCTGTCTTTCCGTCACAGCCCGTGATCTTCCGGTCGCCGATCCCTGTCTATTCCCCTACAAGATGGAAACCCTACGGAGAAAGCAGGTGCTTTACTTCCTTGCCTTCTCCAGAGTCTTCTGGACATCCTTCTGCATCAGTGGCTTCTGATCACGGCCTGCAGGGAAACACCCTTTCGCAATTTGTGCAAAACTCCATGCTGCTGCAAAGTGGTGCAGTTAAGAGGAGACAGTCTCATTCCACAGCAAAATGAGATGTTCCAGACAATATCGGCTTTGTTCCCAGGGCATTTTTGGGGCAAGCTCTCAGATAGCAGCAGTGTCTGAGCTGTGGCTAATGGACCTTGCACCTGGAAAAGCAGTGCTGGCCTCTGAGCTTTTCACGTTACGGCTGTGTCATAACTGCGGTATTTTGTTATTGAGTAGGAAGATAGCCTTTGCTTTTTCTTGTGTTTTTGTAGGAGTTTTTTGGTTTTATTTATTTATTGATAGTTTGACATTTTGTGCAGTAGAAATAAACCTTTTGGAATGAGGGACAGCTTGTGTTGGTGCACTGATAGCCTGTAGTCTGACTGATAGCTGTAGTCTGACAAGTATGTGTCCTGAAGCAAACTCCTTGTGCTGAAAGGCTGCAGCGTACTGCCAGTTCTTAACTTCTTGTGCCTGTCTGCATGGTGTCCCTGCTGTGTTCCCCTCCCGCCTGCCCATGAGGGTCAGCATCCACCCGGCCCGTAAAAGGAGGGTCAGGTCCTTCACCCCTCCACACTTACAGCTGTGGGGAAATCTAGGCGAGGTATTTAAACTTATCGGTTTGTCAGGTTTAGCAGGCTCTGAATTTGTTGACAAAAAGGCTCCCAGAAGCTCTGTGTATTTGAAGGGAAGGGGAGAAGACGGTAGTCCTGTGGCAGAGGTCACACACGCCTGCCATGCACCCTGTCATTAGGTACACTCTGATCTGAAGAAATTTGTTCTGTGATAGAGAGTATTAGGCTTTGGAATAATATGGGAAGGTAGTTCTTGCAAAATGTTTGTTCTGGCACTTTGAGAAATAAATGTTTAAATTAACGACAATTTGGAAACATCACACAAATGTAAAATAGCTAAATCTAGTGTGACTTTATACGGTACTTCAGTATAAATTGCCTGAAAAAAAAAATTTCCTTTGAAAAGTAAATATATTTTCAGGTTAACCTCCCTCACCATCTTCATGCAGTAATTTTCATAAATGAATAAAAAGCTGTATAAAAACAGGAACTTCTGATTAATAAAATGAGCTCATGATAAGAAAGGCATGAACTGGGCAGACTTTTCCAGGTTCGATACTTAGCACCTCCTTTTTATCTTCTTGGGGCTGCAGAATGACAGCAATGACTTCTTTCACTAGATTGTGCCAACTTGATAAACCAGACTTTGAAATTATAGTTCTCTATGCCCAAAATACAGGGTACAATATTAATAGAATACTTCTTGATATGCAGAAAGACATAATATCAAATGATAATCAGGAATGAACTATAAGACAACTGCTGTTTTATCCTGCAGAACAGGCTTTCTTATGAACTATCTCTTTGGTAGTGCTGGTTGTTTACGGCCCTCCAGCAAGTCATCTTCTCTGGTTTCTCTTCCTCTTCTCTAGATGGAAGGCTCTCCTTGTAAGAACAGGTATCAGTATGTAATATCACTGAAGAAAGGAGATTTTGTCTCAGGGAAAAATCTTTAATGCTCAAAATCACATATGCTGACACTTCCACCGGAGCTGAGCTTCTCCTGTTTTGCAGTGACCTATCGCAATGAATGAGATGCTGAGACAGCAGTCGCAGGTCCCGCTCTGCAACCCCTCGTCTTCTCTTTAAGCTACTTGCACAGAGGTCTTTGCTGTGTTTCAACAAGAGGAGCTGTATACCGTAATGTGTGAGGTGTGGCTGCATATTTTAAATATCCCTCTGAGGGCTGTAAAGCCATGGGGGATGAAGAGGCTTCCCGCGCAGGTAGCGTGCTTCAGCAGGGGCCCAAGAGCAGCGCTGTCAGGTGGGTGCTGCTGCAAGCATCGGACGTGCTTGGACAGGCTTACGGCAGTGTTGGGAAGGGGTCAGCTAGATCTGCAGCTGCTGATCGCTCTTCTTTGCACATGTAATGACTTGTAAATATTGAATCATTTACAGTCTAATTCTGTGTTAATGAACAAAGACTGGCTTACTGATGTTATGCTGTGGTTCGGCCCTCAAAGTCAATACAAGGGAAACAGCTAGAGATTTTCAATTAAAGTAATGATATTTTATAAATTGATTATTGATTAAGTTGGCATGATAGGGGGCTAGTTATGGCCTTGTGATAAATGTCTACAATTACAGGTGCCTTTGAAAGCATGATCTGAAATTTAATAATAGAGTTCTAGTAGGCTTACATAAACTTGCAACTTGATTTAAATTATCAGGCTGATCACAAGCAGGTCCATAACACATCAGTTCCTAGACTAATGAACCATACATCCTTGTCGACTTCAGTAATGTTTTGACAGTTTTTGCCTCGGTGCCTTTGAATTACAAGTGTGTAGAGATGTATTGCTTACTGCTACAATAGGTCTCTCCCTCAGGATATGGTAGGTCACGTTTGCCAAATTTGAATCGGTTAACTAAACAATGGCAACTTCTGTAATGCTTTAAAAGAAGGTTACAATCGGTTCTTATAGTTGTAATTGCAATTTTTTTTTTCTCACAAGAAAGATATTAAAAGAATGACAGTTTTCAATTCCATACATTATTTAGCTTTTCTGAGATGACTCTTACAGAGCTCTTAAAATACAGAGGATTTATGTAGCAGTGTGATTAATTCTGAGATGGTAGAAAACTGCTGTTGATCCTCCCCTCACAAACAGAAATGCAAAACAATTCAGGTTTTAAAATCGGGCTGTCTACCTTCTCACTAATGAATGTATTATGTGACTAAAACACATGCAGCAACTGTCTTGTAGCATTTCCTTGTCTGAGTTTGTCCTATCAGCTAACCTTGTCTTAGTACAGGTATTTTTCATACATAAGATTCCATCCCCCTGCCCCGCCTTGTTTTTCCTGTAGCTGGTTTTCTAAAGCTGAAAAAAAGCCTGTATTGCTGTATGCTTGATCTTTTCTATGAATTTCCTATTGTTTTCTTGAGTTCATAGGAAGCAAACCAGACCAATAAAGGTAGACAGTTTCAATAAATGGCAGATGATATTAAGACAAAATGTCTAGATTTTCCTATACTTGTCTATTTTTCCCCTTTATGGAATGAAATAAAGTGGGGCTTAAATTAATCTTAAAAGTTAAACGTTGACGTCAGATCTCTGAGGGTGGAGTACTATTTCATGAGTTTGAAACATTGCGTTGCTTTGTTACTCTATTATAGAGGAAAAGGCAAGGCTGGCTTTATTAAACTTTGTGACCTCCTGAAATGGAGACTCTGTAAATTTGCCCGTGGTATTTCTGAGTACAGAAGTCATGAAGAACGTGTCTTTTGTGGAAACTTGTGAATCTTATGATTCCCAAGACGTTTTCTCAAAGCAGGGCCATATTTGACTGAAGCATGTCCCATGATGCATCGTCATTTAGTTACTCATGGGAAGATTTGGGAGTAGCGATCTCAGGTACTGCTACCTTTTGGTCATATCTGCTTGCGTTTGTGACCTCTGAAAGGGCTGTGGTGGGAGCTGGAAAAAGGAGGGCTGCTGAGAGGGTAGCGATGGTGCCACTTGCATCCGCTCTGTCTTGCTTCCTTGTGGGAGCTGAATGTAGCATGGGACCTATTGTAGTCTTTGTTAAAATCTGTTATATAAATTTCAGAATAAGCATAATAGTTCATAACATAGACCGTAATCCCTATTACTGCCCGTTATGAATGTGTAATTATCTGCTCAATAGTCCATTATTGTACCTTTGGATTCATTATCATATAATACATTAAGGTCTTCAAAGTTATAGTTCATGGATCAATGCCCTTCAAAGCTCTCTGACTATTAAGTAAATGCAGATAATTGAGTCTTCAAAAATTTGAATAATTTTTTTCCAAAATGACAATGTTTTAGTTGGAGCATCTCTGTTCCCTCTTCAACCTCACTGCAGTCAGGAAAGATGTACGTAGACTTAAAACAAGTCCTATAATATCACGTGAACAGTAAAGAACTTCCAAAACAGAGCAAGCACTAGGCTGGCTCTTACATGTCCACACAATAGAGGACATTAGAGAAGTGTTTTCTACAGTTAGTATATGTTAGCTTATAATTATTCTGTTGTATTCAGAGCCATGCAAGTGTCAGTCCTGCTGAAGCTATGCTGGACCTCTTACAGCCCTGAGGTAGTTCTGTGTTCCTCCTTTGCACTGTGTGCCTGATGCAGGTCAGTGTCTGAAGGGTACGGAAGGAAAATAAGCCATGTAGTTTTCCAGCTCTCTTACGTTCTTCTCCCACTCATCTTGTCTGCATTTTGTTTTATGGTATAGAGAACTTGCAAAACGTACAGCATAGCTTACAAAGAGAACCCTCTTGGGCTGAAGTCTTGTTCTTTGTTTCTCAGCCCATGGAGATTTCCTGCTGAAGTGCATTTGCAGTTAGATTTAAGACCCCATACTATGGAATGGTAAACCACACAGGTTAACTGATTGCAGAAACATTGCAATGTTGGCTTTGTCCCTCTGAAAAGGGATTTTTGCTGTTTGCTGAGAGATTCAGGATCCCAACTGAGACATTGTTCGATTATTGCAAACAATTAACAAATTATTAAACTAAAGAGATGCTGCAGATGAAGTCTAGCACAGACGAATGCACAGTGCATGGGTCGCTGCACTTGGACAACCTGTGCAGTGGTTGATTCCACCCCCCTGTCACAGTTTCCTAAAGCTTTTTTGCCTGTCTTACAATCTGTATACTTGTCATAATTTAAGGGTGAATGACTTTCAGTTAGGGGCTTAGTTCTTCAAAGAGCACCTTTGTCCTCAGTTGGTGGAGACAGGACCTGGGAGGAATAATCTGTGGTCTTTTCACAACCTTCAGACAATTGCAGCAGTGCCGCTAACCACGTATGCTCTCACTTTCAGAAGTGGCTTTTTCCTGTATAGAAGATAGCTGGTCCTTGCTCTGCTGTCCCTTTGACTTCACTTTGATGAGAAAGAAAGGCAAAGTAGATACCTGAGCTAGTTTGTATAAGATGGATCTCTTCACAGCAAACATTAAATCTCGGGCTACTTAAATACATTTTGCGCTATAGGAAGCATAGATGTGACCACTATCGCTGTAAGTCATGGTTTGGGAAGTCTGGTTTTCATGGCTGGTAACGTGTTCATTAATTCTGGCACAATGTGGCTGGGATTGTCATGGCAGTATGCTACTAATAGCATATATTTGCTTGGCAGCTACCGTAATGACTGAGGGCTGGATCTCATTGCACAGTCGGTCTGTGCCAGGTGAGCATCTTCCATTGTGAAGCTCCCAGTGGTGCTGTGGTTGTCCTCTGTGCCCGGGGCCTCCTGTCATGCTACTTGCTTGTGGGAGAGTATATTTCTCTTAGAAGAAATTACAGAAAACTGGTTTAAAAAAAAAAAAAAATCAGCACTCACATAGCCTTGTCTGTGTCTTGCTGGAATGCGGAGAGGATGCAGAGAGGGCTGCAGGAATGGCCAAGCTCCACATGAGAGTGGGCTAAAACACACAGGTGCTGAACTGTGGCTGTGGGGTGGATGCCCTCAGTGCTGTAGGAGCACAGATTCCTGTTTCAGGCATTTCTATGTATTTGGCACTCTTTTACCATCATGCTGTTATTTTATAAAATAGTTCATTTTAGTTAAGTATCAAAGAAGAAAAAGATAAGGCAGAAACCTCAGACAAAGAAAAAAACCCCAAACTTTTGTTGTCAGTTTTCCTCTTTCTAAGGGACAGTGACCCTGCCTGATTCAGCATTAGCCTGCAGATTTTTTTACTGTGATTTCCCACTCCCCCCAGCCCACTATTCTCAAACTGCAGGTTATTTTAAGCTTATTCCTTTAAAACTGCAGAGTATTTAAGTCATTGCAGGCATGTAGAATTAGCTTGGACAGTATTGAAGGTCACACTACAGAGAACTAACCTATAACGACAGCTGGATAGGCTGCATGATAGCCTTTTTATCTAGCTAATGTATCTGATTCTGATTTAATTAATGAGTGTTTATTCCTTCCTAACATGGCAATTTTACTCTAATAGTTCAGCACTGATATTTTAAACCTGCATTTTTTTGTTTTAAAAAAAATATATATAAAAAAAATTGAGCAAACATCAGATTTATTTGGTTACTCTCATCTGGTCAAGTCTGAATGTATTTCACTCACCATAAATCTTCCTTGAAATTAAGCTTTTCTGTTGTTTGTTTTGTAATGCTGTAATAATCATCGACGTGGTGATAGATGAACAAAACACTGGAGGCATAGTCTTCATTTATTACATGAAATTTGGGAGAAGATGGATCTTGGGCAAAGAGGTGCAACTCATCCTAGTGTTGCGGTTTTGTCAGTTAACAGTAGTGTTAAGGACTTCCGATATTGCAGTAGCTTCCTTTCTGAAGGGACCAGAAGGCCCGATATGCAGACCGGACCCACTTCTTAGGGAAGTGCACCCTCAGTCAGTTTGCAGATGACACCAAGTTGGGTGGGAGTGCTGGATCTGCTCGAGGGCAGGAGGGCTCTGCAGAGGGACCTGTGCAGGCTGGATCCATGGGCCGAGCCCAGCTGTGTGAGGTTTAACAAGGCCCAGTGCCGGGTCCTGCCCTTGGGTCACACCAACCCCAGGCAGCGCCCCAGGCCTGGGGCAGAGGGGCTGGGAATTGCCTGGCGGAGAAGGCCCTGGGGGTGCTGGCTGACAGCCGGCTGGGCATGAGCCAGCGGTGCCCGGGTGGCCAAGGAGGCCACCAGCCCCCGGGCTTGTGTCAGCCCTGGTGTGGCCAGCAGGAGCCGGGCAGGGATGGGGCCCCTGTGCTCGGCCCTGGGGAGGCCCCACCTCGAGTGCTGGGCTCAGGTTTGGGCCCCTCGGGACAAGAAGGGCCTTGAGGGGCTGGAGCGTGTCCAGAGAAGGGCAGCGGGGCTGGGGCAGGGTCTGGAGCACAAGTGTGCTGGGGGGTGGCTGAGGGGGCTGGGGGGGTTTAGCCTGGAGAAGGGGGGGCTGAGGGGAGCCCTTCTCGCTCTCTGCAGCTGCCTGAGAGGGGCTGGAGTGAGGGGGGGGCTGGTCTCTGCTCCCAAGTCACCAGTGACAGGACGAGAGGGAACGGCCCCAGGCTGCGTCAGGGGAGGTTTAGGTTGGATATTAGGAAAAATGTCTTTACTGAAAGGGTTGTCAGGCATTGTACAGGCTGCCCAGGGAAGTGGATGGGTACCACCATCCCTGGGGATGTTCAAAAGCCATGTAGACATGGTGGTTAGGGACATGGTTCAGTGGTGGACTTTGCAGTGCTAGGGTAATGGTTGGACTTGATGATCTTAAAGGTCTTTTCCAACATAAACAATTCTATGATTCTTAAAGTTGTGCTGTCTTGCCATTCCTTGGAGCGCATGGGTTGGCAGTGGCTGCCTTTGGGCTTCCTGTTTTTTTGGTGAGCATCAGTGGTGTCATGTTCTTGTGAAAAAAGCCAGTCTCCTCCTGCTATGTATAAACAGAAGTATACATGATAAGAAAGATGAAAGCAATTGCTCTTGTCCACTCAGTGCTGACAGGGTCTCAGCTAGAGTTGTGTCCACTCCCATGCAGTACCCCGAGCCATGGCTCCAAGCACTGCATGCTTTTCTGTTTGGAGAAGGGCTTATATTTCCCATCACTAAGCTCTTCAAGCATCTCTTGATTTGTTAGTAGCTATTAATAATTTAATAAACTGTTTTCAATATATAATTCAGAGAAGGATTTTACATTTGGGTACATGTCTGTAAATAACATATGCAGTTGTTCAAGAATTATTTGAATACCAAAGCAATTGGTATTCAAAAGAATTGTTTTGTGAAGGCTGAAATCTAGATCCATTGAAAAAATCTGTAAAGAGCAAACTGCAGATAGACTCCCTGCTACTACTCATATGAAAGATCTGAAACAAAACAGAAAATGACAGCACATAATTATAAGGAAATAGATCCATTTGTTAACAGTTCTACAGTGAAATTTTGTTATTGGCAGTAATAACAATATAAACGTTTGCGTTCAGCTGAGGGCATGGACTGATATTCACAGTGGGGTCAGAAATGTCCCTGTAGAGTTCTCAATGAAAGGAGCGTTGCTCCAAAAAAAAAAAAAACCAAACCTGTCAGGCTGTGGAAGACTTCTGTGTTGCTATTGTGTTGTTTATTCTCTTTTTCTTGTTTTCTTTTTTTCTTAAGGCCTATTTCTCTCTAAAATATTTTCCAGTATCAAATACTCCCACAGAACTGAAAGGTATTTTCCAAATATATTTTCTAATCTATTCTTAAACTGCCTTTATAAGTACATAAATGTGCATGTTGCAATTTATTTACTGATTATTCCTAAAACTTGGAGTAAAATCTTTGAATTGAAGTAGAATAAATTCACTAAAGTGTCTGCAAAATAAAAACAGTGTTTAGTGGATGGCTGGCTACTACTGAATGCCAGGACAAATAGCCTGGAGTGAAAGAAGGTGTTGATATGAAAAAGGAGGTATAAGCAGCATCAGTAGAATTCTATAGCTTGATAAATCTGGTTTGAAATGTGAAAAAAAGACGGAGTGTTGTATGGTGGTCCTGCTCCTGCCAAGCAGAGCTGCAGCTGTGCTCTGAGGGCCGGGGGCAGCACCTGAGCCAGGTTTTGTCCTTAGCAGCTCCTTCGCCCAGCGCTTCAGAAAGAGGTGGTGTGAAAAGCTGGGAGATGCAACACCCTGACTTCGGAAGGTGCTGGGCATAACAGAAAACCACATCCATTGCACTGTAAATGCAACGTATTGATAACTCTACACGTATCTTCTATAGTGTGGGATTCCTTCTGTTGAAGATCTTACAGTGCTGAAGGTATTACGCGGGCTTTGCTGTAGAAACTGGCACGTGTCGAAATTCAGCCGAACAGTTTTTGGACTTCTGGGTGTCTGAGCACCAAGGAGATGACGTAGCTGTCAGGTTTGTACAGCTGCCTCAGGTGGTAACTTTGTAATCGGACGAAATGTAAGAACAGTAGTTCCTTGTTGCATACCTCTGAGTTACTGCGTTTAATTTCACTTTGCTACTCTGCAATTATCTTTTCATTCTATAGATCATGCGATACTTTCCAAAGCTGTTTGTGACTGAAAATTAAATGAAGTTGTGACATACTTAAAATAGTCTTCCTTCGGTGACCTGAACTCCTTAGCTCTGGTAAACATTCACGATAATTAAAAAACCCCATCTATGCAGCAGTCAGTCATCACAAGTTATTGAAAAGAGCACAGTGATGAGCAGGGACTGTACTTTAGGCCTGATAAGAATCAATGGCTGTGAATTTTTCTCTTTATTCTCATGGTGAAACTTATAGGATATCCTCTCTCTACACAGTGGTTGCATTTGTGATTGCTGTACTCATTATAGAAAGCAAAAGGTGAAGCTGTGTTCCAGGTCTGTTGTTTTGTTTTCAATTATCTTTAAGAAGGAATAGGAAAATGGTAACATTTTAATGTCACAAAAGTATTTGTTCACCTGAAGGAGACCAAATAAACACAGAGAGATGTAGCAAAGTAAAGAGTAGCAGGAACCAGAAGAGCATATGAAATGTGGAGAAAACTAAGAAAATTTTAGTGGAGTCTGAGATGAGTTTAAATTCTGTAAAAACTCTATGTTGTTATTAAAAGATACTGCTTGATAAAAGGATTATAAATGATTAACAGATGCACATACATTACAGCCATATAGGTGTATGGGTGGTAAATAGTGCTCATCAGTGCCAGTAAAAAGTGCTAAAATTGTTCAGACCTACTGTGCCTGTAAAGTAATCTGATAGAGTCCACTGATTTGCTTTTTAGTAAACCAGCTATTAAGAAATCCATTAATCTTTTAATAACTGCTTCTGGCATTAATGTAAAATACATCAGAGCCTCCTCGTGCTGATCTTAAATAAGATTTGTGGTAGCCTTTTGGAGATTTTCTCCTTCCCCCTCCTAAATGTGGAGAAGGATACCTTAACAGGGACAAGAGAAAATGGTAAGCTGTTAGGTCTCGCACATTATTACACATAAGCTCGTTACTTTGTATGATCTGTCGACTGTCTTACAAGAGTACTAAGCTGTGTTCCTTGTTTGGGGAAAAAAACAAGGAAAGAGAGAAGACCCATCAGTGCATGGTTACATAAGTTGAAAACAGCTAACAGCCACAGGGCTGTAAGTCAACCAGCCGTGGATATTGTGGTGCTCGGAGAGCATTCGCCTTGGCAGTTAATTCTCTTAGGAATGGGATAAAACCACTTCCAAAATACAGACAGTTGCCAATACGAGCTTCTAACCCGTTTGCGTTTTCACAGCCTGCTTCATTGCAAATCAAACCAAAGTTAACTTTGTTAGAATAATCTGCCTTATCTTAACTCACCTTTTTAAAGACATATGTATGTCAATATTCCTTTTCCTTCAAGAAAATATTTTCATGCTGTCTTGAGTCTCTGTGGTTTTGGCTGTTTGCTACCCAACTCCTATAGCCTCCTGTGTGGTGGCGTGTCAATAACAAAGTACAAAGCCTGGGGAAACGTTGGAAATTCAGTAAAAATGAAATGTGAAATGGGGCGGAGCGGGTGAGGGGAGAAGCTGTTTTTCTAAACAAGTAGCAACTTCTGAAGGGGCTTAAAGTGCCCTCCACTTGTGGAAATGTGACATTTTTACACTCTGCAAACTATGCAAGTGGGTTGCAGGGCTGCTTATGTTGTCTTCAACAGAAAATGACCAAACTCATAGGGGAATTAGAGATTTTGAAACTCTCCAACATCTACCAAACCACTGGGCTCTGTGTCTGCTTTTACTGTTGATTGACCAGTGGAGAAGTCTGGTATAGAGAAATATGACAGTGAGATGACATGAGATGGAATATTTTTTCAGTTAGGAATGACCTCGTAATTCATGAATGGCAGTGTGAAGTGGGACTACGAATGGATTCCGTGGGCACATCCTACAATCACAGGATGCTTTGGGTTGGAAGGGACCTTTAGAGGCCACCTAGTCCAATCCCCCTGCAGTGAGCAGGGACATCTTCAACTAGACCAGGTTTCGAATCCTAATGAATAGGAGTTCTTTTTGATCATGTTCTATTTGCTACCAAAGTTCTAAGCTTAGAAGAAATGTATTAGGAAGAAAATGTATTTCATATTGCAATTCACCTTACAAAGACAAAAGCTGAGGAAGCTTGTATAGGTGGAGATACAGGCTGCTTTATTTATCTATGAGGTAGCAGTGATGTTTGGCAAATGGGGCTGAACGCCACCATGGCATTCAAATGTTCAGGTAATGTTCATGGCCATCACACTTTGTCCTTGCTGTAACTTTTGGTCATAAACTGCTCGAAAACAATTGCTAATTTCTTTCAAATAAGGCTTGGTTTTTTAATACATCTATATTTCATTCTTTTGATTTTTTTTAATTACATTTGCATAGATCTGATGAAACCAATAGGAGTTGTACCTGAGTCACTGTGAAGAAATGTGTAAGATTTTTAGCTAAACAATTGCTTAGCTGAGGTTTAGCTTCTGAAAGAGACCTTTAAGGACTGTTTATATACAAGCCACATGACTAGTGGACACAAAATATACAAAATTAATAGCAGTTGAGAACTTTTCTCAGGTGATCTGCAGTGCTTTATCTTCTGGGGAGAGCTCTGTGGAGGGTACAGCACTTCCTGCAGCTCTGTCGGGTCTCTTCAACATGGTTCTTACACCAAGGTGGGTGTAAGTACCTTGAAACAGCTCATGTAAAAGAAGTAATTTCACAAAATCTGACCTTTATTACTGTTCTTATCCTTATGGGTGACATAAGGAGGTTTTGTTACCTGTGACTCTTATTAACTCATACGGCTAATGAGTTTGATGCTCAAATTTCCTCCCTCACAAGGCTGTAGGAATGCAAAGGCTATATAGGAGTTAGTCCCTTTCTAGCAAAGTACTTCCGTCATGGAAAGGAAACATGAGGAGGCAGTTTTGCTTAATTTGAGCTTGTAGTGGACTTTGACATGACTACTTCTACAAGTCGCTCCATGTAGACTGGAAGTACTACAGTATTTTCACAGCAGAATTTTATTTTTACCAGCCACGTACCCAGCAACACAGTGTAAAGGAAAACCCTTCTATAAATGTAGCTTTCCCTCCTGATAAAGACAATTAAAAGCTCCTTGAAATTCAGTCTAGAAATATGCAGTGTTTTAGTTGAAGTTATTTGTGCAATATTTACTAAGAGGCCAAACCGCTCCCCAACCAGGCAGTGCCAGTGCCATGGATGCTGGAGACAATGGGAAAAGAATGGCAAAGGCTGTGTAACTCTTTACACTGCTGTGTTGGCTCTATGATCATGGCAAGAAGATAACTGGGTAAAAAGATCAATGCCAGGGCCTGAAGATAACTGTAACGGTCCTCCTGTGAATATCCCACACCTTTTTGGGCTTTTGAGTATCTGGGAGGTATTGATACAGATACTGTTCCTTGGTCCAGGTTCTTCCAGAATGGAAATATGTCTATTAGCTTTTCTGGTTAATCAGTTCTTGATGTCATGTTGCTTTTCATTATTGCTTTAGCCAAAGAAACTCTAATTTTAGCGTGTTCAGTCAAGTTATTTCTATCTGACGCCTGAAGCGAATGTTGATAGGTTAGTGAAAGGGTTATAAACACTTCAATAGTAGTGGAGAATCGGGGTCTTTAGCACTTTTAGAGCTGGCACCTTGAAACAAGTCAAAAGGTTGCAATCTGAATAAAGTCATACAGAGCAGATGTGAGATTCGCTGGGTAACGCAAACCAGGCAAGGTCTTCTGGAGCTCACAAACATGGTTAATGTTGTAAATAATATTACAAAAATTGAGAAAGAGTCTGAGTATCAATTTTGATCTTTTAAAGCCCATTTTATGCTTATTCAGGACAGGATGTGTTTTCTCAGGTGTTAAACAGCTCTGAAGATGCCTACCTAGCCAAGTCGGGCCTGGGGACCTAGGGGCACATGGCTGGCTCCCGCCAGCCCTCACAGGCTCCTTCGCTGCTGGAAGCATCGCGCTCTGGTCATGCGGGCTCCTGCTGCTGGCTGCAGCGGGGCAGAAAGTGGCATCTCAAAGCGAGGAGAGGTGCCATGTTGGCCTGTGTGCCTGGGCTACTGAAATGATCAGGTACAGCTTTTCTAACTGCTGTGAGTGTGACCCTGGCTGTCACTGCTTGGGAATGTATCATAGATTGTGCCTTCATGGCCCTGAATAATGTTTCATTTTACTACCTGAAGCTGGTAACTAGGATATACTGACATTTATATGTCATATTTGGTCCAGATAAATGCTGAGGGGAAAAATATACCTACAGATGTGTAGAGACATGCCTTGAATTTGTGTCACACATTTGCATTCTCCAAAGGGGTAGGATTTTCTCGCTGTAATTATGTAGCTCATCAACTAGCCACCGCTTGTGGGGCTTACCTCGCCCAATGCTGAATTTGGAGACCCGTACGTTAATTTTAACTCTGACAACAATCGGCTGTAATGTTCCCCGTTGTCACTGCAGCCGTGGAGGTCAGGCCTAATGATATGCCAAGAACTCTGTGACAGTTTGCATACAGACGCGGTTTACTCAGGTCTCAGCACTGCCATTCTCGGAAGATGAGGAGGTATTGAACTGTCAAACTGAGACTGAGCAGGTGACAGCTGATGCATTTTAGATCAGCTGCCTTCATGACTGATTTAGTAAACCTAACTGAGAGCAAGCAGGCTTTTTCTCCTTCAATATTATGCTCTCCTTAAAAAAAAGAAAAAGAAAACGAAGCTGTGAAAATGTGTATTTTTATTTTTAAACACTACCCTTTATACCTCCTTTTCACTTTGAAACCTTTAAGTGTAAAAATGCAAGATCTGAGAGGATTTTTCCTATGGAATGAATTGAGGTGGAGAAATATTTTTATCTTTTCTGCAGCTATAAGACAATTTAGCATCTGACTCTTTCAGTCAATCACTCTACCCGCTGTCTTCTATATATTGTACAACTTCATTAAATAGATAATGCTCAAAATAACACAGACAAGCAACAATATGGAGAAACATATACAATAAATGTAACAATGCGTTTCCTTCTCCTTCCTGGGTTGTTAATTCCTGATTTTTGACACCTCTATTTTTTAATCAACGTTATTTCATAGCATGTGTATTTCATAGCATGGTCGGAGTGAGTCTAGGGATTTAAGCCATTTCATAAAACACACCGAGTTTCTAACAGGCAATGAATACCATGGTGTGGCAGAACACATGTCCTTGTCATTGCAGATTGGAGCTCATAGGACCGGTTGCTGTACCGTGGAAGAAATAAACTCTCGTGTGTGGAGGGGTGTTTCCGGTCTTTTCTGATTGATAACAGTAACATTTGAAAGGCCTAACAGGGTTTTAAGTGGCAAATTCTTCCCTGTCCATCGCCAATTTACATGATCTCCTTTTGCAGAACAACTGCATAGTCGCAGAAGAGGGAGAGAAATCTTGTAGATGTCATTTTGGTGGTAGCACCCAGTTGCTTAGAGCATTTTTTCATCTCTCGTGCCTACTGGTATGCCAAAGGACAGGATGCAGGGAGAGATTTCTTCTCTGCATCTCTCCTCTGCTCTCTTCTTGACTGAAATACCGCCCTCAGAAAAGCTCTGCTGTTGCTCCCAGTGGTTATGGGAATGCTCCATTGTCTGGTTTGGCTGCCAGGGAATACAGGGGATGATATCTACCTCGGGTTCAGGAGAAAAAATTATTTTATGTAAAGAGAATTTCTTGCAGTTTTTCTTGAACACTTAAAAATTTAAAGATGAGATGCTAATATGCAGAGTATGAAGTGTGTTTTTCTAAGTGACTTGATAATATATTGCATATGTTTCTTTTCTATATGTTGTATTGTTTTTGAGAAATCATGTGGGGTTTTTTTTCCCCCCAATCTGTTAAATACTGGAAAACTGGGTCACGGGAGCAATGACTAAACTTGGTGAATATAGTGGTCAGAGATGTCCAAACCCTTCTGCATTTCTTTTGTTCCCCCCGCCCCAAAAATTGCAAGCTGAAATAAAAGTACTTATGCAGAAGTCACATAAATGATTCTCTTCCTTCATCGCTAGCGCAGCTGGGACTGCAATATTTCTAGTGATGACTGACGTTTTCCCTCACCTCTCTGTCCTCTCCTCATGAAAATGCTTAGCCGCTCCCGAGGAGCACCAGTGTCGGACAAAGCGCAGAGTCCCGGGGTTTGCCTTCGGGAGGTCTGAGGGAGGGAAGCGGCCACCGAGGCGGTGAGCTGTTATGCCAGTCACTAGAAGAAAGGTGGTGACCCAGGGAGGTGCTGGTGCCAGACCCCTGTGTAGCTCAGTCTATATAGTACAGTTCTGTAGTGGCTGTTGCTGTTGTCCCTTTTAACACACCAAGGAGACAGTGGGGGTGGGGGTTGCAAAATGCTTTACAAAGCAGATTTGTATAGAATTAGCACTAAAAACAACGTTTAAAAGGTAATAAAACCCAAAATACTTCACTATTTCTAGGTAAGTGTGTGGGGGGTGGGGAAGGGAAACATCTTTTAAATCTCTGCTATATCTTCGTGTTAGAGAAATGCCTTACAGTTCTTGATGCAGGCTCACTTCCCTATATGCTGAAAACTCGCTTTGATATTTACTGCAATTTAAGGTTCTATTATTGAATAAAGTGACGCAAAACATGATTCCAGCAGAATGTTTTCTCCACAGCCTCTGTGCTACGCAGTCCTGCATCGTCAAAAACAAAAGCCATTTGAATTATAGAGAACAATGTTATCGGGGGATATCTGTGAATTGCTTTCTATAAACTTCTGTAGTATTTATTTCAAATACATATGTAATTTTTAGATTTTGATTC
This sequence comes from Phalacrocorax carbo, assembly GCF_963921805.1. Classification (NCBI taxonomy): domain Eukaryota; kingdom Metazoa; phylum Chordata; class Aves; order Suliformes; family Phalacrocoracidae; genus Phalacrocorax; species Phalacrocorax carbo. The sequence continues at coordinate 62,921,606 of NC_087518.1, read as the reverse complement.
TCTGTAGGCTTCTTGTGTTTTCTTTAAATTATTCCAAAATCATCCATTTTCCTATTGGCAGGGAACGCTTCCATTGCGATCTGTGATGTGTGTATTCAAGTCCATACCTGATGCTGCAATCCCTATAGCTATGCGCTGGCCCCCAGGTGTTGCCTGGCTGTTGGTGCCAGTTACATCTGAAACGTGGGGCCAGACACTAGGATCCTGCCACCTAAATCAAGATGACAGCCTGGAACTGGGCTTGAGCCCTGATGGCTCACCATGATACAGCACCCCTGCCACCAGGGGAAGGGGAGAAACACAGCAGTGAAATGGGCAAAGGGTGCCTTAATAAGAACTGTTAACGAAAGGAAGGTAGTTTTCATTTTAACAGTGCAATGGAATTTTTTTTCCCAAATCCACTTCTATTCCCCTACCCCAGTACATGCTTTAATACACAGGAATACACGCTTGGGATCTAGTTACTGGAGAGAAATAGTGCACACCTGGCCTAGAACAGACAGGGCCAGAGGTCTGTTGGGGGGTGTGGGGCTTGGCAGGGTGTCAATGGTGAGGTGAGCCTCCTCTCTTGAGGTATTAATTAGCATAGCAATTAGAGAGAATAGTCTGCTGATACTGTGTCTGTGGTGTCAAGAGCTCATCCTGAAAGAGAAAAGAGTAGACTTTAGCTTCTCCTTCATGCTATTTCATGTTACTTCTGTTTCTAGACAAAAGCAGCAAGACAGCGCAAAAACAAAGGCGTGCTGACAGATTGGGTGACCCCATCGGGCTGAGGAGTCCAGGCGCCAGCCCTCCCCAGCCAGAGCCGTTAGAGGCAGCGTTAGCTGGGTATGAAGTGCAGCCTTTCCCTTGCTGTAGGGTGCTGTTTTTGTGTGTTTGCTCAATGAGGGAAAACGAGAGAGAAGCTCATCGCGTTTACCGCTGGAAAGACGTATTTAGATCTGGGTCTAAAATTATCAAGTCACTTCAACCTTCCTGTATTTTACTCTATAGGCTTGTAGTTTTCAACTGTTTTTGATCTGCGAACCTCTCAACCTTTTCCACTGAAGATACAGATCTTTGTACAGTGAGTTAAAGCCCTACTGACAACGTTTGAATTTTTAATGTTTTCTTTTCAAGTTATCCTTACACATATCCACAAACCTTGAGTGCTTTGTGGACTACATTGTGAAAACTGTTGCTCTGAGGTACTAATCAGGTTGAATGGAGCCTAAGGCTGCTAAAAAGTTGAAGATTTTGACTTGGGGAAAAAACATTCTGCTGTGGGAAAGTATTTACATTTTTCCTTTGCAAATTTTAAGCAAGCTGAGCCTTGGACTCTGAGGTCCAAGTGCCCATCAGCACTGATGGGGAGTGAGGACAGAGGTAGCTGTGGAAGAAGCATGAGCGATGCTTGCCTCTGCAAGGTAGGAGCAGGTCACGGACCCTGGAAGACCAGAAATTCAGGTTTTAGTGAATGATCTTTTCGGAAACCAAGCAAGTTTTCTGCAAGGGCTTAAAAGTTTGTTAAAAGCAATGTGTTTCAGGCATTGGTATTAGCCAGTATTTCCTGGCTCAACATTCATTTTGTTAGACAGCTCTTCACTCTACCTGAGGTCTAGGCTTGGATGTCCTGGGTGTTTTAGCACTGAGCCTGAAGCTACTGGTTGAAGGCCATCTTGAGAGGTAATATGGGAAAGGTAGCTGCCAAAGGGAAATGAAGTCCTGGTGGGATGGTGGTGAGCAAATAATTCTAATTATTCATTGAACTGAATTTTAAAGTGACTATAGAATTGTGTCAGAAATAAGGAGCAAATAAAGTGAGTACAGGGATCAGCCAGCTAAGCGAACATAGGGCTTTTATTTTCATGGTTTCTTTTTCTTTGGAGACCTGCTTCCTAGGAGAAATTATAGATGAAGACAGTAATTATTTCTTTTTGACCACAGCCAAAGAATAATTTTTTATTTGTGCTTCTGTTTGGACCTCTCTGCCATCCATGAGCCTTCCTTTGACTGTACAGGTAGGGACAAGCTGGAATTAGGTAGTGCAGAACACCTGCTTGCTCCAAGATGCTAAACTGCTGCTTAATAGAAAACTTGATGTCTTACTTGTGTAGTTCTCAATATGAATCTACCTCCTTCTATTTCTTTGACTCCTGGCAGTGTGTGATGACTTCTGTAATAAGGAGGAATGGCTAAAAATCAATGGAAAGCTGTTTTAAAACTTGCACGCATGAATTGGCATGTGTGCTTGGCGTAGATTCTCAAATGCAGTCAGAGGAAATTAATGGCAAGAAAAGGGATGCTGGCAAGGAGAAGGTGCGTCAAAGAAGTTTGGATTAGATGATGTTAGGTAAAGCCTTTTTAAACAGCACAGGAAGCCGCTAGTATTATTTGTTTGTTGGTTGGAAAGGAGTCTTTGGTTTTTGCCCATACTTTAACAGATCCTGGTAAAACAGAGTAGTGCCAAGCATGTTTAGACTTTTGGGATCTTGAGGAGGAAGCTGGCAGCCAACCATATATATTTTATCAGCCAGCTTGTTCCTAAACTCTGGGGTCTACATAGGAAAGCAGATTTGCTTTTTAGATTTTATGGCAGACAAAGATGGATTGCATCCTTTATGTGGCCAAAGGGAGAAGAGACGTTCTGTTTAAGGGGACAATTTATTTGATTCTTTCTTTGACTGGAGCATTGTTTTTAAGAGGAGGAGGTCATAGGCTTCTTGGAAAAACATTGGTACTTCAAATGATGTGAAGCCTGCCAAGTTGTGGGGAGAGGAATGAGACTGAGATATGCAGTGTCATATTCCTGGTTCCACGCCTGGAAAACTTGAGAGATAAAGTATTAAAGTGGCTAGCGAGTGCTATTAGACAACAGCTTCTGGAGGTCTGTGTACTGGAAAAACCTCCACTTTAGTAACATGAATTTGGAAGTTCCTCTTGCCTCAGAGGTGCTACTAACATTAATAAAGTTCCTGATATGCATAAATGTTTACAGAATTAAGCACTGAGAGTACCTGCTTTCTCAGATTTTTTTGAGGACTGGAGTCTTATCTCAGTTAAGACAAGAAAATTCATGGAGTCTCTGGAAATCACAACAGTAATTAGTAATAAATAGTAATTACTACAGTAATATCTGCTTAGTGATATATTTGAAGAGACTCCTACATTTGGTTTGGGTGGAGAAATAGAGCAGTCCAGCATGTACTCATTTGGTTAATCACACTATGGAGAACCACTTCAATTCTGCATTTACCACTGTAGTAAACAGTCTTCACTTTATAGAAATGTTATTTAATTTTAAAAATACTGTCAAGACTTTTTCACTTTGCTTAGGTAAGGAGGTGGTGTAAATTTCTCCTAAATTGCATTTGTGTCTCTTAAAGGGAGTCTTTTGTACTCCCTTTTCTTCTCTTGCCTCATTGCCGCCAAAGTTTATAATTGTTTTTTACTATCTTTTATGATCTCATATATTCTTCTCAGATGTCTTTGTTTTGAAATGTACCTACGATAGTGCAGGAAAAAAATGATTTGGCAAATTACTCACCGCATTTGGAGCGGTCTATATGTGCTCACGTAAATACACATAGAAAGTGAAGGTTTAGTTCATGTGAATAATTGTACAAACAACATTTTGCACTCAAGAGTCAAACCTTGTTAATAGAAAGGATTGCAACAAGCTATCTTTGAAATTCATCTGTGGGTTTGGCGAGGAAAGATAAATTTTAGCAAAGAATGAAGCGGTGAAGGGGAAATGGAAAAAGAAAGGAAGAGAAAAAGTAAAAGAAAAGAGCAAAGAGGGAGGAGGAGCAGGTAAATGGTTAGGACCACCCTTTACCTGATGAAAGAGTTTAGGCCTCTCAGCAGGCTTACTGGCATTCCACAAGGATTAGAGCATGTTATTTAATATTGCATGAAGAAAGGTGTTTTAGCATGTCACAAGAAGCTTTTGAAAGTGAAATCATGTTGGTACGGTACTTCATCTGTTCTCTGCAGAAATGAAATGGCTGCTGGCTCACTTGCGCAGCAGCTCCCCGCGCTAGCGGGGATGGACATCCGCACTTTCTCAGCAGGGTATGGTTTCATGCTGGTCAGGAGTAGCAGAAAACTAGCTGCACATCTCCACATGGGTGCTGGCAGCTCCCCTTTAGGGATTTCTCTGGTATGTTATAGGTGGAGGAAAATCTTGGCAAAACCAGGTGTGTTTTATGAGGGTGAGAGAGATCGTGGCTGTCTTGGTCAGCAGAGGTTGGTCTTGTATCCCCTGGCTAACTTGCTATCTGTGCCTCTAGATACCAAAGCAAGCTGGCAGTTCAGTAACTGTTGCTGCTCTTCAACATTGCTAGTGAATGTATAATTTAATATTTGCTAAAATTATTAAAAACAGGTGGAGAAGGCAAATATGTTTGAGTAAAAAAATGTATTTATGTAGATATCTGCCTTTGTATTTTTTGGTATGCTGCTTATTTGATGCATGTGACCTTTTGTTATAACGAGGAGATTTCAGCTAGAGAGAAAAGTCTTTAAAGGGTTAAAAAAAATATTCCAAGCTGGATCCTTTTATTACAGGCCTTATATGAAGTTGTGGACAGACTACGCAACCCTTCCTTTCAGGGAAGTGGAAATGCCAGAGGAACAGAGAGAAGGGAAACTGCAGGAGTTGAAGGAGGGCAGTCTGGTCGCCACGGTCCCTCCCACCACGTGAGTGTGCTCACCTGCTCTGCAGGCCAGGCTTCACTGAGAGACACCCCGGCTCAGCGTATGAAGAACACGGGGGTGTTTGATAGGATGGCCAGTACAACTGGCCTGTGACAGCTAGCTCTTGCCACTTCCAGCATGCAAAGTAGGGCAATGAAGCAGCCTCGCATGTTTGTTGTGAACTGGCAGAAGTGGTAGGCTGGTGTGACAAATGGGGCTGCTTTGGCCAGGGCTTTCCTTTGCTTCTCTGTCTGAATGAGCTGTAAGTGCCCATGGGGCTGGGACTTGGTTTCCTCTCCCTCCTCATGGCTACCTATTCCCCATTGCAAGCACTGGTTTCCAGGCACAGCTGCAAGATGAAAAAGAATAAGCAGACTTGTGGTGACATAAGGCCAAAGACTCATTATTCTGAGAGTCTTTTCCAAGCAGGACTTGCCAGGGAGATCCACAAAGGTACTGTTAATTTACTGTATTTTGGGAAAAGGCGTTGGCTGGAGAGCAGTACTGTCAGATGTATTTTCAACTTGCAGTCTTAGTACCTTTTTTAAGCTCTAATATGGGCTTGTTCCCAAATCCCTAGTTATATAGTTCAAAGAGATGAAGCTATTGGATTATTGTCTCTTTCCTGCCAAGGAGCTTGCAAAATTCCTCCTAGAGCCTGAGTACAGAGGCTATTAAATAGAACAATTTGGTGGCATACTTTGCAGCATATGTGTGCAGTTCATGTGAATGTAATTAGTGAAAGTTTAAGACAGAAGGTCTTGCCATGGGTAGAAAAATAACTTAGGTTGCAGGCAACACTTTTTTCAGTTAGGTTTCCTGAGGAATTTTTCTTTTTCACTTCTCTGCATCGGAGCCACCTAGCCGCTCTTAACTTTGCGAAAAAGCTCTCTACTCAGCTACTGAGTGACTCATTCTACCACCTTCTTTGTTTCTGTTTCTTATGCAGCCAAGGAAACAGGAACAGTACAAATACTCGTGTGTTAGTGTCACCCGAGCCATTGATCAGCACTCCTTTGAACTAGGCACTGTACAAACATAGGGCAAGACGACAGTCCTGTTTTGAAATACTTATAATCTCTGCACAGGTTTAACAAATATATCAACAAATAATGCACATAATTTACAAGGAATCCACTGTTTCAGTTTGTTTCATTTTCAAAATCCAAACATATTCCTACAGTCTGCAACAGAATGAAGTGTGTCAGGCAACATTTGCAACGTACATCCACACCTAATCCACAGGGTTCTCTATATCTAATGGGCCTCTATTTTGTCGTGGGGTTGATTTTGTTTTGGTTTTGTTTTCTTTTCCAAATCCACTAACCCTTCACTGGGAAAATTCCTTTATAAATTTTAGTGGTATAGTAAGAGAAGATTCGACACCGATCAGATGTAAAGATGAGATTTGTAAAATGTTTTATTTCATGAATCCATGGAGACCACTTATATTGCTACCAGCATCACCTAATCGCAAGCTTTGAGTGAGGCTTGAAGGGACGTTCTGAGGCTAGTGCTAAATCAGTCGTGTTGGCAAAAATGCTTCTAGCTACACAGGCTATTAAAAGAAATTATTAAATCCAGAGCCGTGGAACAGGAGCTGCTTAGATGTTTGATGTGCCACTTACAAGCAAGTTCCTGAATTTACTAGGCTTCCAACTTGGAGAGTTTAGTTAGAGATGTTGGGTGGCAATGGAAATCAGGAAGTGTAGGAGTCATAAAATAGTTTTGGTCTTTTTGCTCACTTGCTGTACAATTTCCTTTCAATTTCTTCCCCCCACGTAGCGTTACAAGGATGCCTTTGTAGGTAGCGTTTTCCACGGATAAACTGTCAAGAGATCAGGCTCTGTATTGGCTCCAGAAAAATTTTAGCATTAATGTTATTGCTGAAAAGTGACCCAAAGAACTGTGAAACATTAATTTTTTTTTTCCTCATGATGACTTGACTTCCATGACAACATATAAAGAAGATGAGAACAATTTTGTTATTTCTTTTTAATATGAAATATCTCCCTTTGAGAACACAGAGAAAAAATTGGCTATGTCCCCAGACTTTAAATGAGAAACAAGGATGATTAATCTTTTTTTTTTTTTTTTTAAAAAAAAGACTTTTTCTTTGAATAACATGTTTGATTTTCAGTTAAGGAACTGTTGACTCTAAGTCCAAGCACTTTCAACAATTTCAACACAATTTTGAAATTCTAACTAATCTCACGTTAGGCTGGATGTTATAATTCGACTACCTCAAGTTTTCTAGGAAAAAGCAGAATAGAGAAGAATAATTTTTCTGATATAATAAAAGATGCAGCTGCCCCATCACATAGCTTCATCCACTTTTGTCTGCCAGAATAACTGTAAAAGCAAAAACTACTTTAAAAGCAAAAGCATTTTATAGGCTTTTGTGCTTCCCCCAGGTTTTTCTTTGAGACCAATACGTGTCTTCAGTAAATTCCTCATCCCGTGTTGTGTTGGGTAACCATCTTCTTACCTGATCAAACTATGATGATTTTGGAATGATGCCACTTATCTCATTGGAATTTTAATTCAAATTCTAAGGCAACCTTTGAGGTTGCCTTAGAGAATCACACCTGAGAATCACACCTGACTTGTACAAATGCATGTTTGGGACGTTTCTGATGGTCTCTAAACCGAGTGCATTTACTGAATATGTGTATGACATTTTTATTCATGTTAGAATATATTCTGTATTCTAGCCTTATTTTGCAAACTGCTCGGCCCTGTGTTGTAAAGGCAAGCATTAAAGCTCAGAAAATTCAGTAGTAGATGGAGTCAGAAAGATCAGTCTGGTAGCAACAATGCCACTGGCACCTTGAAAATAAGAAAACAACCGTGTGCGGAGAAATGGTAATGCTGGGCTTTGCAGCTTTGAGATCTTTGACATCCAGTGACCTTTCAGTACGGGACAATCTTTTTCCTATCAATGAGGTGGCAGACAGACTACAGGTATGTGGAGGTTTGATTTTTTTCTGAAGTGATGCCAGCAAAAAGGCTTTGTCTGTAAATTTTTTTCCTATTGCTATATAGAAATACTTTTACCAACACTGTTCTGAGTATGGATGCAATTAAGCCAGCCTAAGAATGCCTTTAGCAGTATATTTTGCTTCCTGGGTGAACGTGACTCTTACAGCCACGTTTTCATATGGTTTATCTGCTTCCAAACTAAGCAGAGTTTTATGGCTTTAACAGGTCTTGGAAACAGTGTGAGCTCCAGTTAGCTGCTTGGATTGCTACCTGAAATATTAGTTTTGTGGCTTTTATGGTTGTGCTCAGAATTTTGCCCTCCATCTTATCTCAAGAAGCCAATAAACTATAGGTGTTTTGGGAGTAGAGAGAAACTGTGAGAAGAGTAGGGGAAGAGAACAGAGGAATGGTAACGTGGCCTCTGGCATTTCCTTTATCAGAGCATCTGTCCCTGTCCGCATGCTGTAGCAGAAGAATTTCAACTTTATTCTTGATGCATGCAACAAGCAGCATCGCTCTTGCACATTGATCCCTTTTTAGACATTCCTCTGAGCCTAAACTTCAGGACCTGTTTACATGAAAGATGTCTGTAGGTAAATATTCCACTGTTGGCTTCAGAATTAGCTGTTCTACTTATTTTTCCATACCTTAAAGGAATGAAAATACAAATTGTTGCCTGGATTTAGAAAACGACAATTTATATATGTCTAATGTGGTAGCAGGTGCGCTTCAAGAATGTTATTAAGTGGGGCCTCTCAGAGACACAGGTAAAGCAATGCCAAAATACCTAATCCCAACAAGGGTTAGATAATGCAAAATGTCTAGAGAATTTGAAAGTCAAAGGAATGTGTCTATATCATGTATCTGTAGATTCAGGCAGAAACCGATGATTTTTAAAATTGTGTTTTTAGGATGGAAGTGCCCAGTCAGCATCACCCAGAGAGGCTGTGGGGTCCCTTCCCTGGAGACATTCACCCCCCGCCTGGACGCGGCCCTGTGCCCCTGCTCTGGGGGTGCCTGCTCACGCAGGGGGTGGGACGGGGTGAGCTCCAGGGGTCCCTCCCAGCCCCCACCAGTCTGGGATTCTGGGATGTCTATTTTTGGACACTTGTCTCTCTCTCCTCTTTTTTTTAAATCTGATATGAAACATACAATGCAAAAAATGTCCTCTTCCTCCTAGCGACCTTAAAAATCTAGCAGTGGGACAAGAAATACAGATGGCAACAGGCAGGTGGCACAGTGAAAAGAAAGTGTGGAAGAACACGTTTACTGAAGTAGGGCATCCCAGGACAAGGCATTTTTGTGTCCAGTACTTTAGTTTTGCTTTGTTTACGTAAACATTTATAGTTCCATGTTCCCTTTTCAGGAAAGGTTAATACTTAATGCAATTATTTACAGATACTGTCTTATTTTATTTCTAGTGTTTTCTTTCTCCAGAAAGGTTTGTCATGGAAAATGCTGCCGTACACACTTTGAAATCCTGCCTCTTCTTCCTCAGACTTACTTTCCTCTCCCCATCTTGGTGGAAGCATCACCGTATCTCACTGTATGTTACCTAAATAGTAATTGATCTCTCTGCCTCTGAGGTCCCTTTCTGATAGCGACCACATTTAGGGCCACTGTGAAACCTCTTTGACCTGATTATGTGACTCCAATCAGCAGTGCGCCAAGCTGCCCGGTGCCGGCTGACGGAGAGGCCGCGGCTTAGAGCTTGGTTCTCCTGTCACTGACAGCAGCTACATGCAGGCAGGCAGAGGCAGGTTTGGCCCTTCGTGATGGATTTGGGTTATTTCCTATTTTTCTCTTTCAAATTCTGTCTTCCTGTTTGAGATGGTACATGTTTCCAGGTGCTTTTTATATTCAGGACAAGTTCTTGCTACGATCATCTCTCTCTGAATGAGACTTCAGTAACAGCTATAGCTTTTTATTTTTTAAATGTGAATTTCAGCCTTGGTTAAGCAAAAAATTAATTCTGACCTGCCTTCTGTACCAAACCTGCCAAAGAATGGCAATTAACTCTGGACTGTTAAGCCCAGAAAAGCTTTTCTGCAACTTCTGGGAGCTGACCTGGAACTTCCTTTACAAAAAGGAATGTAAAGCAAACTGGAAGCTGTAGAGGATTTTTGTGCTTTTTTGGGGGGGTTGGAGAATGCGAATATTATAAAATCCTGTCTTCTGGTTCATCTTTGACTTCCTCAGGTTTCTGGCAGAAGGAATTGCCCCTGTCTCTAGGCCCGAGGCAGCCCATGGTACTTGTTGCTGGCTTTCTTTGGCAGTCCTGTTACTGAGAGGCTTTTCAAGCTCTCCCTAAAGCCAGAGGTCAGAGGAGGCGGCGCGTTGCTGGCTGTGGGCACTCCTCCCCACAGGCTCGTGCTTAACACCAGCGAAGTTTTGTTTTCAGGATGCTGCTTTTTTTCTGTGTCAGCGACTGTGACTGGAATAACTTTCCATGTTTATTTTATGTGTTTTAATGCTGGATGTATAATCAGAGAAGCAAAGAAGCATATCTTCTTCCAAAGATAAGTGAATAGTGTTACGCAGACCCAAGGCCTGCAGGCGGATGCTCTTGCATGCTGGGCTCAGCATCCCCACGTGCGCATGTACCTTCTCCTCGTCTAACTGGGCGTCGCAGGGCTGTGTCTGCCCGGCACCGGCTCCTTGGCTCTTGTTACTGCTGGTCTGCCCTTCAGGTTCTCTCCTCCTACCCATTTGCTCCTAGAGTGTTGAAAGAACTGCCGTGATATTCTGACTGTAACTGGAAATAACACTTTCTGTGTAGGCAGAGTAACCTGGATCTGAGGTAGGGACATCCTCTACAGACTGACTAATAAACCAGTGGTATTTAGCAGATACCAATATAATTGACTGAAGCTATTAATTATAGACACAAATAGGTAGAGAAAAATAAAATATATACTTCAAAACTGTCAGGCATTTGACACTAAGATTACTCAGCAAAGCAGAGGGGAGATTGGTTTGGGGTTTTTGAGCAGCGACAATCGGCGTTAACTAGTGAAATTTGCTAAGCCTTTTACATATAGATATTCACTTTGCGTATATTAAACATTTGGTTATCCCTACCTAACGTTCATATGCTGCAAAACCTTCTGTATACAAGGTGAGATGGGCACACTGATTGAAGGCCTGAAGATTGACTGAGCTGTCGCATTCTCAGGGCTTCAAGAAAGGTTTTTGCTCAACGCTCTTTCCCGCAGGAGTTCACATTTGCTGTTTTATCTCTGGGAGTGAGCTTAGTGACAGACGCACACTGAGAGTCAGGGAGAAATGCCATGGGAGCTGCTTAACAGCATTCAGATGCAGAGATGGCATTTGATTCCCAGGCTTCTTTGCTGCAGCTGCTTTATAAGAAATCTAAATCAGGAAACTCTACAGGGTATCAGGAAAGCAGACCTCTGATCTGCGTGCTTTTGCCATTAAAAACCAAGCCCCGATTCTGAAACAATAAACAAATCTCAAGGTTATTGAATAACTCCTGTTCATTCTGGTGGAACCCATGAAGTCGCAGAAAAGCAGGTGCGTGGGCATACAACCGCACGCGACAGGGCTGCGGGAGTTCTCTGGCAAGGGGTCAACAGGCTGCCTGACCTACTCATTGTACCTGTTTTCATGGAAGGCAGAAGTTGGGTTAGTCCCATTCCCACATGTTGTTCTGGATGTGGTTTAAAGCGAGTGCCAGCCTTTTGAAATGGCTCCCAGTACCTGCGTTACAGATATCAAATACTCTGTTAGAGATAGCCAAGTTTGAAACGGTACTTCTGTGTTTTATTTTTCATACATCTTGTTAATTTATATTTATAAATATCTGTAGGGAGGTAAATGAAGCTCTGCCATGATCCTTTGTCTTTTGTTTCAGATGTATAGAGCCTGCAAAATCTAAAATACCTTAGGAGTAGACGTGTTAATGTTATGTTGGCACTTCGCCTTTCATTCGCTGGGAAGGTAACATTTTGTGATTCATTTGGTGCTGTGAAATTAAGAAAGTCACCAGAAATGAATGTAAAAGCAAATGACTAGATGGGAAAGGTGATAAAAATGTAAGCACTGCAGCTGTAAGATAAGGTACTCTATGATGTCAGAACTGTGAATTGTTGATGAAGTTTGAAGTAATTCCATTTTGCGTGGTATTTTTAAATTCTCATATAAGACAATTGATTTAAATATGGAACCTTTGAAATACAAAGAATTAACCTCACCTTCCCGGCAAGCTGCTTAAGGTTAAGAATAATAAAAACATAAATCTTGTGTAAGTCTTATTAAAAAAGAAATATCTGCACAATCTGAGTTAGATTTCTTTCAACCAAAAACTCCTATTCTGAAATGCTGCAGTTCTGACAGTGTGACAAATTGCTGGAACAAATGCTAAATAGTTAAATGGACAAGTGATGGATGGCCTCATAAGCCTTGCAGGGCAGCCTGTGTAAGATACTAATTGGTTCTGTGGAACTGGTTTTAGTCAATAAATTCACTTGAGAGATTTTTCTCTGTGTGTGTGTGTTAGATATCTTTAAAGAATGCAGTGCTGTAGGTGACAAACCACTTGCAATGTATTAGGCCACCAACAACTTTATTTTGTCCGCTAGACCATCTACCTTCTTTCAAGGATATAACCTACTAAAAATCTATTATTGATGCATTGCTCTCTCTCAAATGCTTCTGAATTATGAGTTTATTTGGAAGCCTCCAGAATTTTCTGATGCTAAAAAATGCCCATGTTAAGTTTTCCACAGTGTTTGCAATTGCCTTTTTGGTTTTTGGGGTGTTTTTTTTTTCCTTTTTTCCTTCCCCTGGAAGAGGTTCTGCCACCATTGCTCACTTTGAGCAATACTTTCCACTGCATATAGTCTGAATATTAGTGAACTCCCCCTGTGAAAAATATTGCCAAGGTGAGTAAAGGCGATTAGACTCTGGCCCTTAGGAGCAGTGCCAGTAAAGGTCTGAGCAGTCACTTCTGGGACCGAGTTTGGAGGTGAGGCAGTAACTAAAAAGGGGGTTTCAGGACTCTCAGTCGGAATTTAGGCCCCAGTTGTTCCCTGTTCTGAAGTCCCTAGGCTTCACTGAGCCCTCCTGGCTGAGCCACGGCATTCTCAAGGGCATTCAGCAGTCGTGTGCGTGCGTACCCCAGAGCACCCCAGTCCTGGGCTCGCACTACGGGGCACGCCTGAGCTCGAGAGGGCTGAGGCAGCTTCGCGGGCCGTATCGGCCGCTCGCGGGCCGACGAGGCTGGCGCCACGGCACGCCTCTGCGTCCCTGCTCAGCCGAGCCGGGCCGCGGGGCGGCTGGGGCGCAGGGTGGCGCGGGACTCGCGCCCAGCTCTGCGCAGGCAGCACCCCAGCTCTTCCGCCGCTCCAAAGCGTGCGAAGAGAAGCTGCTTGCGTTCATTGTGGTCTGGGCAGGGACCGCCGGAAGGGCTGAAAGCGCTCGCCCCTTCGTTCCCCAGCGATGGTGAGCGGTAGCTTCCCGCGCAGCAGCCGGGCTGCTGGAAGGCCGTGCGAGGGGTTGCGCGGCCTGCAGCGTGACCTGCCACCGCCGCATCACCGGCGGGCGCTGGAAGGAGAAGCCCCGAGGCACTTACCTTTTAGGTCCTTCAGTCCTTCGTTGAAGCTGGCCCACAGTGATTTCAGTGGAAATATGAGACGTAGAGTTTGTTCTTGGTTGCTTTCGTTTTGGGGTTGGGCTTTTTTTTTTTTGTTCTGAGGTGTGTGGGTTTTTTGTTTCTTGGGGTTTTTTTGTTTTGGTTTGGTATTTTTGGTTTTCTTTTGTTTTCATCAGTGCTAAGAGAAATCTTTTCTCACGGTAGCTTAAAAATTTAACCAAAACCCAACCCACGCCGCCCCCCCCCCCCCCCCCCCCCCCCCCCCCCAGTAAGTGAGCTGGGGAGGGACGAGGGTTGAGATGGTTTTGCAGTATTTCCAGAAAGCAATTTCCTGTTTAGTAAAGTGGAATTGATTAACTCTGAAAACATCAGGATTTAGAAGGCTAATCTTTAGGACACGAAGGAAAAATCTGAAATTAATGTGAAACTTAAGGGAGAATTCAGCTCCAGGTCTCAATTCCATTCTGATCCCACACAGATTCATTGCAAAACAAAGCTTAACTTTTGGAGAGTGACTAAAAATTAGCGAGTCTGGTTGCTTTGCATTCTCTCCCATGCTCGCATATATGAGATGTTTCATAATTAAAGACCTTGCTTCAACTGCTTTATATTTAAACCAAATTTGACTGATAACACATACTAGCTACCTTAGCAGCAGTGTTAAAATAATTAGAGCAAACAAGGGCTTTCTAGAAAGATCTGTAACAAAAAGCATTAAGAAAAGGGCTGCGTTTCTGTCAGCGTTTGTACCTAGGTTGTCTAATATGTATATGAACTTCAAGAAAACTTGTCGGGAACAAAAAGTTGTGCAGCCGCCTTGAGTTACTTTCAGTGCATAGTGTATAGTCAAGCCTGGCAGAATCGATATTTAACTGGAAGGAAAATGTGGTACTTCGGGAGACAGCGAACACAGAGATACGTAGGCTCCTCGTAAAGCTTTTGGGAGGAGGTAGATGCCTCAAGGAGAACTTGCTGTGTGTGACTTACAACCCATCCCTGGCTCCCAAGTACACGAAAAACATGATTTGTCACTATGAAAAAGAAATTCAAGTAGTTGTGTGACAACAATACTAATAGCTTTTTCCTTAAATCCTAGCTTATAATTGAATTTTATGACAAAAAGTACCAAGCCAAGCGAAAACTTACGTTGCACGGCTTACCTGTATGTGGGTGGTGGCTCTCTGGTGCAGTTAGCTGCTGAGCTGAACAGATCTGTCGTTGATCCACACAAGCAAGGGCTGAGTTATCGGAGTTCGGAGCTATCCCGTTAGGGGAAACCTGCTGGATTTGTAGCCACCCGAGAATCAGGAGATAAACACGATAGACTTTCTTACATTTAATCAGACTCTCTGGCTCCACAGTAAAGGCCCACGGGTCCCTCTGGAGCAAATTTATACCGAGTATTTTAGTTTATTAATACAAAGGGTTGTGACTATGCACAAAACAGAACAAACAAATGTTATGTGATCTCCGATACGCTGATTTGTATTTATGCTTGCGTAAAAGCCCGAGGTAGGCTCATTTAGGATATTAAGCCATAAAGTTTAACTACTGAATCAACTAAAGATGGTAGACTAGAAATTTTCTGTGTAACCAAGATAATGGTTATAAAAAGCATTTTACCTTTTTTGTTTAAAGTTGATTTTGAGCTTAACACTTCAATTTTTTGTGTGTTCTGTACTATAGCTCACTTTGCTAGACATTGCAATGAATTGTAATGAATTGTTTACATCAACCTGAAGTATTTACAGCGTGGCCCTTAAAAAGCTGTTAAAGGCAATCTAGCAACCTGCAAGTGATGCTGTGCCAGACGAGGAGACCTTTCAGCGTAGAGCACGCAGAGAGTGGTCACCAGGCTGCAGCTTAATGGTCGTGAAGCAGATGTTGAGGTTTAAGCACCAACATCCTTCTTGTAAATCAGCTGGAGAGGAGGGTCTCATGCCCATCTCAAAATTGGAAATCTCTCCTTTGAATTCAGCTGATGTACTTTACACTTCAAACATCCAAGCCTACCTTCCGGTGTAAAGAACTTGTACCTACTACATATGCATAAAAATCATGAGGCAAACCCCAAAAGGCTTTGAGTTCCTGTGGAAACCCGTTAGTCACCTCAGAAAGGAAGAGTAAGCTGTGCTGTGGGTACGGTGGATAAAGAAACAGCTCTAAAAGCTGCTCTCATTTTCCAAAGTTTCCCAGCTAGACTTGAACTTTAAAACTTGAACGGGTTTTAAGTTAAGAATTCACTTTCAAATAGCTTATGAAACACAGGTGATGAGCTGATATGTTTGTCACACTTGTATATTTAGGAAGCCATGTGTTTATTAAGTGTTGTATCACATCTGTGGGAGAGACTGCAGCTGCTTATAACTTTGACTATAAGAAACCTGCTGGATTTGTTAACAGTTTAGAGTTACTGCTCAACCTTTTTCAAAGATTTTTTTTTAAAAAGTTTATAAATGTATCTCTTTTCAGAAAACCAGAACGTGCAAC
This sequence comes from Phalacrocorax carbo, assembly GCF_963921805.1. Classification (NCBI taxonomy): domain Eukaryota; kingdom Metazoa; phylum Chordata; class Aves; order Suliformes; family Phalacrocoracidae; genus Phalacrocorax; species Phalacrocorax carbo. Next base: position 62,905,843 of record NC_087518.1, on the reverse strand, counting down.
TTTAGAAGAGAAAATGAAGAGACTGAAGAGTAAAACTGCCAAATGTCAAACTTGCAAGGACCTACTGAAATTCAGGACAAAACCCAAATTCAGGTAAATTCTTAAGTTACCATCTGTTCTGTTCACAAGTATCTTTTATATACTATAAATATAACACACAGTAACAGCTTCCCAGCTGTGAAGAACCCATTCTCCTGACTGCTCTTTTAATTCCTCTATAAAAGTTTGGTTTTGAAGTTGTCCATCTGCCTAGATGCCAGTGTGAGAGGCATTAATAAAATATAATAAAGACTAAATTAAAACATCTGCTGAAATTAATACGAGAAGAGTTCTATTTGGCATAGCAGGAAATAAAATAGCATGGAGAAACTGAGCAGTCTGAACTGGTAGTAATAATTCTGAGATACGGAGATAATAAAGGAGGCACCTGGGACCTGGTCCAGCAAGCCTTTTGTTACCATGTGTGTAACCCTGTTCTTGGCTTACTTGCATGTCGACCCAACAATAAACATGTTATGTGACAGAAACAGGTTTTACATTTTGGTACAGCTGTATCGTTATTGAAGGTTTATTTTACTGTTCAGTGTAACCCTCAGCAGGTGCAGTTTCACTGGGGAGGGAAGAGGACCGTATTTCCCCCTTCGTCACCACCACGCTCATGTATATGCTGGGCTGCAGCTTAGGACTGTAACCACGCGCCTCCCAAAGCGAGGTCTGGGCTATGTCTGCGTCCTGACAGAGCAGCCACAGGGCACACCGCCTGTCAGGGTTTCCCCACAAAGTGGTTTATAAGCTCCTATGTGCATCTCTGGCCCTCGGGCCAAGTCAGCGGGACTGGAGCTCTGTCTGAACCTGGGGCTGCGCAGGGGTGCTGGCCTGCTGCTGTGCCCACGTGGTGCGTTTCCTACAGCCTGAGAGTTTGCAGAACAGGCGTGTACCATACTTCTAATATAGGCAGCATATAGCATATACTCATTGCTCATACCGCTCCAGCCACAGGAGCTTGGCTTGGCCTAAGCATGAAGAGAGTTAGGGAGGTGATGAAGGCAAGTTAACCTGGCTAGTTACAGCTGGTAAAACAGGGACGATGGACCTGAGGGGCAATCTGGGAGGTTCAAGCTGGACATTAGGAAAAGCTTCCTTGCAAGGAGGGTAACACAGCACTATGAGAGGTGGTTCAGGGAGGTTGCAGGGTATTTCTTCATCCCTGGAAGTTTCTGGGACTTGTTTAGATACTACTATGGCCAGCCAGGTCCGATGCTTGTGGTCTCGCTGCAAGTGGTTAGACTACAAGACCTCTGGAGGCGTTTTCCGACTGACTTGTTTGAGTTGATGGTTGCTCAGATCAAAGCGCTCTCCAGCAGAGATCAGGAGCAGGCAGTTAGGAAAAAGCAAAAGACTGGACATGCATATTTGTCCTCAGTATTCTTCTATCATCTGGTAACCAGGGGTCAGGCATTTCCCAAATGAAAGGTGTGGTCTTTGTATTTATTTAATAACCATGAAAAAGTTTGGTTGACATGTTTTAATTTTTTTATCTAGCAATTATTTCAGCTGTGAACTATATCAGGATTGACCTTGTATTAGAAAGAGTTTTGCTTTTGATATTTAATGAAAGGGTTTTTATATGAGAAAAATTCTATGAATTAATTACATTTTCCTGGTGCACTTTGTCAGCTCTGCTTTACTGCTACTTTGTGGGTAGGCAGGAAAAATGTTCAAATTCCTGTTTATTAGTTAGTTGCTTGAATTCTTCTGCACTGTCCCTTGGACCTCTCTGCTCAACCTTTTAAGTCGGCTGGCTTGGGAAAATGGTCTTTTGCTTTCTTGTTCAGCCAAGCAGTCCATGCCTCAGTAACTGAAGTAAAAGCAGGTCGTTGTTATGTAATTTCTAGCTTTAAAAAGGGGCAGCGCTGATTTAGCCTCTTCTAAGGCTTAGCGGGGATTTTGAGGTTTGCAGCATTTTCCCCAATTGCCGAGCACTATTGCTTGCGTGTCTCCTCCTGTTCCGTGTGTTTTTTTAAACTGGGCACTGGTCCTGGGTTTGTCTCCAGCATGACTCAATACCTGAGTCTGTTTCATTAAATTATTTTAGAAATCTGCTGTGATTACTGCCTAATCCCTTTGTGCACATCTCTTGGCCTTCTCCTGGAAACCGGGATTAACCTTCTACGGCATTTTTGACCTAGCTAGCCATGGAATATGAATCACTTCTACTGCTGGTAAGAGGCTTTGCTGAACTGTGTGAGGTCTGCCTTCAGAGGTGCAAAGCACCTCCTTTCTCCCCCGTTCCACAGACCAATCTGTGCCGTGCCCTGGAAGACAGCTCTGCCTTGGTGTCAGTGTCTCCAGCGGTCGTTTTCTTGGGCAGAACACTCTGTACCGCGTAGCACCGGAGGCTCAATGACGCGCGCTGTAATCGCTTGGGTGCGCCCAGCAGCGCCTTGTCGTGGCGCTTGCGAATGGCCTCGGAGCGGGCCGCAAGTCTCCGCTCCGCCCAGCGGGGAGCTGACGGGTCCGCCGGGGCATTGCGGAGCGCTCGCCTCTGCCAGGCTCTGCCAGCAGCCGATTTCACGTGGGTGCCGCTCCCGGGCCACCTCCTGAAGCATCGCCCCCAAGTGCAGCGCTGTGACACTGGAGGAGCGGGCACTGTTTATGATTCTCTTTACTCATTGGATGCTCGTTCTCGGCCTCTGGCTATTCCCGTTGTGCAGCACCGTATGAAAATTATCTCAAAGGTTTCTCTGAGTATCAAATCTAAAAAGAATACGTCATGCCTCAAATGATGATCTGAAGGTCTCTCTTCCCACTTGTTTTTATCTGGGCAGTTTCTTTCCAGCTGTTGAATACAACCACAGTGCCTTTGAGACGAGCAGCATGTTTCATGTAGGAAACACCGGCTGCATATATTCAGCTGTGTGCTCTCTCAGTCCCTTACCAAGGCTTATGGGAACTTGGTGGATACTCTGCTCACACACATACAGTTAGAAGCACACTTCATGAACTATCAGGTGTATGTGTATATACAAACACACACCCCTATTGCCTTTATTTAGTTTTTTTTAAATCCTTCCCTTTTTAGTGGCCTGCTTATGTGTTTGGTATGGTGAAGATGAAAGGTTTGTGGAGAAGCCCTGATGAAGGCCAGGGTTGGGGACACGCAACAGAAAAAAGTGAAACAAAACCACAAAAAAAAGTCATCCAGAAAGCCCAAGACTCATGTGTGACTAGGAAAGACCACTGTGAGAAGCAGTTATTTTCTATCTTCTACTTTTTTTTGTTATGGATAATTTTTAAAATTATGGGGGGTGGGGATTCTTTTACTTCAGCTATCATAACTTTTACTCTCAGTGTGTGTTGCGGTGGTGCTCAGTACCCCTGCCCTAGTTAAGGGTCTGTGAGCAGTATTCCTGTTATAAATCTGGAAGATTATATCTCTGCCTTCTCATACTGCATCATCCTGAAACTTGACAAGTTGTCAGTGGAGAGGCAATTATTTCTACCAAAACATTAAGAACATAACTTTATATTTCTGAGGTTCATAGTGGAATGAGAATATATGCATTTTGGAGAACCTGATGAGGGAGTTGGGAGTTTTTGCTTTACTTTGCCCCAGCTGTAAAACTTGCATGCTAATACTATAAAAATGAAATTTTGCTTGCTCTGAGTTGAAAATGAGGTTTAATTGTTTGTCATTTTCAAGGGTGAGGGAGAGGGAATGACACAGTCAAAAGCCTAAGAGAGCTGAAAAAAAACCGGTGGGGCTGGCCGGGAAATACTGCTCCATCCTATGAAAGAGAGATGATGATATTTCCAGTTTGCAGATTGTTGTTGATTTTAAGAGCAGCCGGTGTTAGAGGAAGAGGCCGTGTTTCCCAGCGATGACTCACTGGATCTCACAAGCATCAGGGAGAGCGGCTGCGAGGAGATCCAGGAGCAGTTGTCAGGGGCTGGGCGGCCAAGACTGTTAGCAGGCTGTGTCTTGTTACTTCTACTTTGCAAACTCCCAAGAAGAGTGAACATTTTTGAAGAGTGAGATGAAGACCAGGGAGCCAGCAGAGCAGAGAGCATGTTTGGAGGGGCAAAAGGAGTCTGGGGAGGAAGAGTGAAGTCTGATTATGTACCAGCTTAAAGGCGCGATCATAGGTGAAATGTGTTGTTGTAGTGGTACGAACAGTTTAACACATTGAGAGTAAATTAACTGCAAATACAAAATTAAGATTACCCCATATTTCAGGATAGCTGTTTATGTGAAGAAAGCTAAGCTTCCCTGGCAAAATTGGTAATTTTTAGTTCTTTATCACAAATCAGCTTTAGGAATGCTGATTATTATAAATGGATGATAAAAACTTTCTTACTAAAAATCTTAATGGTACAAAAATTATTTCTTTGCTACATTGCTGTGAAATTGAATTTGAACCTTTCTTCCCTCCCTCCATAAAAATGGAGGAAATGAATCTGGATTGTTTCCCAACAGTGCACTTACTGGGAAAGATGTGGGAGTTTGATTCACATCCCTACAGTGGGGGTGTCTCGTTTGCTGGCTGGACGTTACAGTGCTTTCCTCTTGGACCTCAGCGAAGTCACTAAGGCTGCTTCTTAGGGCACGGATGAGCCAAGCTCAATTCTCTGCTCTACCATTCTTCTGCGTCCCAGATGGGCTTTACACACCTTGCTTCAACATTGGACTCTGCCTCAGTTACCCTGTTATAACAGTTCTGTTCAATATTGGACAATGAAATAGGAACTTGAGCGAGAGTTGGAGAGATCAGCTAAATTGTTTGTTTCTCACGTGAATACAGAAGCCGCGGGGCTACGGACCAACATGCACAGTAATGCTTGGTGGTTTGAGAAATACTCTGGTTTTGATCAGAAATTTTCTGTGTACCTGTCCTGTAAATATTGAGATCTTGATACTTTTCAGAGAGAAATTTGGGTCCTTAGTAGCTCTATTAGTGTTTTTATTAGAAGCCTACATAGAAATTGTGGCTACTAATATACAACTCTTCAAAAAGTTTTCAAATGACTTACTAAAAACTTGTTTTCACTGAAATCAAAGGCGTAAATGAAGAGAAACATGGAACAGTTAAAAATTCTTGAAGTATTTGTGGCTAGAACCTTTATTTCTCACAATCGGATACGACAGCTACCATTTACATAGCTATGCTGCTGCAACGCACGACGTACTGAAAGCAGACTGACGCCACGTGGTCTGTGCGGAGTGGGTGGGCAGCAGCAACAGCACGGGGGTGGCAGGCCGCAGAGCCCAGGCGGCGAGGTCGGGGTTATCCCTGACACGCTGGCTATTGTATCTGTACGTACGTCTGGAAATCATGAAACTGTCTTCTGCGGCTCCTCTGCCTAGTTCATAGGCATTATTTCCTGCAGAAGAGTGGTCAGCTGCTTAACGGAACAAGAGGAGAAAGCCTGAAGGCATTACGCGGTGTCTCGGGGAAGCCGCTGGAGTCTGGGTGCCTGGGGAAGGTGCATTAGTACACTCATCCGAGGAGGTGCAGACACATGCAGATTTTTGAGTATGACAGCTGATACTTGTTTGCTTAACAGCTGGGACCTTCTTTACTAGCATCATCACCAGCGTAGAAGTTTCGTACATGTGCCACGTAGTATAAACACCAGATTGCCTCCCTGCCTGCCAAATTCTCAGGACATTGGTGCCCATGAAGTTGCTCTGAGAGTGCTGAGCAATCACGATAGCGTTTGCTGTGTTTGCTTTTGTTCACAGGACATGAGCGTGTTGCAACAGGAATGGTGCATAACCGCTCAGTGTCATGTTGAGGTTGCCACTGTTAGCGTGATCTCGCACCGTGTAGAAGGTAACGCCGATCTGAATAGGGCTTAAAAGAGAGCCCACTGTAATTAATGCGGACGTTTACCTCCTCCTTGGAGGAGGGCTGAGATCCACACAGACTCCTTCCCATGAGATGACAACAGCTAGAAGGAAGAAAAGAGAACTTATTGCTGAATTTTGAATTTTGTGGCTACAGAGAGCTCTTAGTACTTGGCAAGTCAAGCTGCTCATATCATGGGTTTGCTCCATATTTCCCACAGTTCCCAGATTAGCAGAATATGGCCACACAGAGGTCGCCTGTGTAACCTGGTTGCTTCCTGATCTGTGTTTTTTCTTAATTAGCTCTTCAACCTCAGCGCTTTCCAGGGTTGCCTCTCACCATTCCGCTGTTAGTTCCCAAAAGCCTTGCTTTTGCACATCTTTTGTGCCGTTTTCTCCAAGGAGATTGTTTGTCAGTAGCTCCTACTCTTGTAGAGAGTAATAGATGTTATATGCAACGGCACCTGTAGGCAGAGTTCCCTCCCCTTGGACTTCAACATTGCTTTATACTCCTGGGCTACTTGGCAGTTCAGCAGAGGACATTATCAGACTTGAGAGCTCTTCCACAAACTCTTAATCACTTGCTGTTTCCTCATTATTGTCTCTTGACACTAAAGTTGAATCCAGATTGTAATCTGAATTTAAAATAAATTCAGTTACTGGTAATCCAAATAGATGTTCCTAAAATTAAAATGGCTGTTGGAAAACATAGGTGGACGTGGTGTACACAAGTGCTCTGGTTAGAAACAGTGTCGTGTCATCATATGCTAAATTTTTCATATTATTTCTGTACAATTCCCAGCAGTGGAAACCTGAAAGTGAGAAAATGAGAAAGTGGGAAAACTGAAACTCTGCAGCAGTAGAAACTCAGGAAGTTTCACAGCACGGCAGAAGTTCACACTCTTTCCACCTTGGTGTGCTAACACTTCTGATTTGAACTGTTAATTGCTCTTGTGCCTTTAACTCTTTGGCAACCATTGTTTTTTATGTCTGTTACACTGGGAAAGCCCATTGCTTAGCATAAAAGGAGGGAGTGAAATACTTTATTGCCAGTTTCTTTTTATACACACACAAAAAACCTCTCTTGTATTGACTTTGCAGCTTAGTTGAACAGCAACCACTTTTAAAAAGCGACTATGTCCCTATGGTACCTTCCTTCTAAACCAGACTCCTCCAGTATACACAGTGCGACTGACTTAGAGGGGAGGCTCGTAAGAAGGGAAAGTTTTGATTTTTCTGGCTATACGATTGTAGCTCCAGGTATCTTAATATGTTTTCAGCTCAGGATTAAAGGTTTTACACCAGGATGGTGACAGTGAAGGCAGATATGACCCCACGTATTGGATCTCACCTTTACAGTAATCTGGAGGGGGGGAAAAAAAACCACATAAACACTCTTTTATGATGGCAAACTGAAAAAATCAGAAAAAAAAATTTAACCTATTTCATATTGTCTGTTCCTGGATTTCTGTTTCCTTTTAGATCACAATTTTTCAATAGGCACACAGAAGTGAGTTTGTACGTATGACAACCTAAAAGCAGCTGTTCAGTCATGCTATGTATGACAATTTTCCACAGAGAAAATGTATGTCAATGACTGTGTGTGTGAGTGATCTGTAAGAGAAATCCATGTCTAGTGCTCAGCTGAACTCTTAGATCTTGGTAAATTGTCTTCAGTTTGTGAACTTGTCTTCCGTGGGTATAGTGCATGGAGGCAGGCAGCGGCCTGCGGAGCCAAAGGGGAATTTCGCCGCCGTGCGGAGTCTCTGGCTCGCTGATTCTTGTACTGCCTCATTGGCAAGGCTGTGAAGAAGATACATGACCAATTTAAGAAAAAACAGGTTATGACACGTGTCAGGCTTCGAGGGGCATAGTTTACATCAGTCCTGAGAGACTTTAAAAAAAAATAAATCCCAAAATAGGAAGACGTAACTGGCTCTTATGTTGCTCCTCGTTTTTATCTGAGACACACATTTAGCTCAGCTGAGGAATGGGCATGTAGCAGTGAAACGCCTTACTGTAGACCTGGTTTATCGTTGCAGACTCTCCACGAAGGAAGCAGCTTGCAGGTCACAGATTGCTTTCTCCTCAGGTGTGCCTCGCAGCAGTGAAGGAACAATAAACACAACTGGTGCGTCTTCCTTTTTGACACTGCTATTGGTCCTAATTGAATCTAGTAATCCTAGAGTAACTAAATTGCTGCTTCTGCATATTTGCAATGCTTAGGAAAGCCTAAGTCTCACTAAGATTCTGAATGCCAGACATACCTATTTTGTAGGCTTTTTTCTTTCGCTAGTGTTATAGGGCTTTGAATTATGGGACAGAAGAAATAATTCTATTCACTCCAGAAGTTTCTTAAGAGATGTCAAATCTGGCGTTTGTGAAAGGTTCTCCCTTTCTGCGTGCGCTTAGGAAAGCGGTGGGGAAAGAGGGAGTGAGGGGGGCTCACAGACCTGTGTGCACCCATTTTTACACCTTGTTTTTTTTAATGAGAAAAAGTTCTCTGCTGCCTTGGAAAGTCGAAGTTAGTATACTGGCTTTGAACATATAAAGTGTATATCACAGCAAGTACAAAGACTACTACTGAGCAGTACATGCCAGGTGGCCAAGAAAAACACGTCTGTGCCAGCTGACGTAAGTTCTGTTTACAATGGTTCGTATTTTCAGTGAAAAATTTTCAGAGGTCTATGGACTCTCTGGACTAGTCTGTTGCCTGGGAAACTGCACTCTGTAAATTAGGGTAAGGGGAAAATGTGGTTATTAGGTATGCATTTTTTATAATTATTACTGTCATTTTCACAATAAACGCCCAAGCCAGGACTTGGCCGTGGACTTGATAAACTTTAATGTTTGTACAGCACTGAGAATAAGGCTGGGACATTTTTTTTGTAAGCAATGCATACTTGCATATGAGGTTAAATATTAAGCAAAAATAGTTCTTTTCCAGGTGTATCAGCATATGTGTTGTAGATATAAAATCTTTTCCTCCCAATGTCAGTGGCTTGCTGTGTCTGCCTTATATGCAGAGTGGACCACGGGAGGAATAGGTGAATCCCTCCCTCCCAAACCTGGCATAATTGAAACAGCCAAGAGAGAATAAGGATTGCCTGAACTCTTATAGCTCTAATCATTTTTTATCCTGTAGGTGTCCCCTCTTTTCTTAGTACTTGTACTTTTCAAGAACACGAGCTTAAATTTTTATAAGGGATATATAGCAGGCAGATTTTCTTAATGTGTGGTAAAGCACAGAGCATAGACTTCTGAAATTGTTAAAATAGAATACTTAGGCTGGGTACTCTAGGCACCGAAACCTGCTTTGCATGCCATTTCAAATGAGAGTTTTGAAATGCACTAAGAGCATAAGATTGTAAATGTATTGTTTTGAACCTCCTCTATAAAAATTAAAACAAGGCCCTGTTAAAATACTAACCAGTACCTCCTACTTTGGCTAATCGACAAGCTAATTGTTTTTGCCAACCCTAATTCCTTGGGAGACACTGAGAAGGCCCTGGGGGTGCTGGGGGGCAGCGAGGTGACCCTGAGCCAGCACCGGGCCCTTGGGGCCAAGGGGGCCAGCGGTGTCCTGGGGGGCATGGAAAGGAGTGTGGCCAGCAGGGCGAGGGAGGTTTATCCTCCCCCTCTGCTCTGCCCCAGTGAGGCCACACCTGCGGGGCTGCGGCCAGGTCTGGGCTCCCTGGTTCGAGACAGATGGGGAACTGCTGGAGAGAGTCCAGTGGAGACCTACAAGCTCCAGTCCCCTGACCAAGCATCTCCCTGGTGAGGAAAGGCTGAGAGACCTGGGCTTGTTCAGCCTGGAGAGGAGAAGGCTGAGGGGGGATCTCATCAGTGCATATAAATATCTGAAGGGCGGGTGTCAGGGGGATGGGGCCGGGCTCTTTCCAGCGGTGCCCAACGCCAGGCCAAGGGGCCACGGGCACAAGCTGGAACACGGGAAGCTCCCCCTGAACATGAGGACAAACCCCTTCCCTGTGCGGGTGCCAGAGCAGGGGCACAGGCTGCCCAGAGAGGCTGTGGGGTCCCTTCCCTGGAGACATTCACCCCCCGCCTGGACGCGGCCCTGTGCCCCTGCTCTGGGGGTGCCTGCTCCAGCAGGGGGTGGGACGGGGTGAGCTCCAGAGGGCCCTGCCAGCCCCCGCCAGGCTGGGATTCTGAGGAGGATGGAAAAATAAAGGGAAACGTTCGTTGTAGTTGAAACTAGATACTCATGCAGAGATGGTGAAATCTCAAGTGAAAATTATTTTCGGTGAACTTCCCTACGCGGGGGCCTCACAAGGCACTTCTGAAACGTCACTGTCAGGATGGTTTTTACAAGAGCCGTGGTGCCGTCTGGACAGCAATGGGCGGATCCAGTGTCTGAGCACTTGCTCCCAGTCACCGTTCCCAGGGCTGGCTCTCCAAGATGTGCTATGCGTGGTCAGACCAGCCTTTCGTGTCTGCTGCCCCTTTCTTGGCCTTGGCACGAGGGTGCTCCCCCAGAGGCCGCCTGCCTGCTTGGCTGTGACGTCCCGAGCTGTGTCGAGCACGGGCTTTGTGCCCTCTGCTCTCGGGGGAGCTGCAGGCGTCCCAGATGCTGGTTCCTGGGTCTGGTCTCTCCACATCTCCTGCCGGGCTTTTGTTTTTAGCAGTGATCTCTTTGGCTCACAAGGAATTATGTTTAAAACTGACTCCACCGTGTTGGGTTTGGATTGGCAGCAAGCGAAAGTGCTTTTTTAATTTTTTTTTTTATTTTTGTGGATGTGCAGCAGGAGTCCCAGACACGTACTTGGACAAGTTTCTATGAAGAAACTCACTGAAAAGCTAATGGCTTTTCTGGTAGTAAATCCTTTCTTTCTCTGGGGTTAAGCCATTCAGTAACTGTGGGCACTGATCTCTCTGTCAGGGTTTTCCAGACATGGTCTCTGCCTAAGTGTCAAGTTGCTGCTAGAGAATGAATGCTCCAATCCATACTAAAGATTATTTTCCAAATTGAGTGGAACTGTGGAATCACGAAGTTGACATGGGTATAGCCTCCAAACGGTCACATCTGTGTACAGAAAGTAATAACACAGGACACACTGCAGCCTTCTGGACTGGTGGAGTTTATTTTTATCTGTGTAATTGGGGTAAGTTAGGGAAATTTGGTATTCATTGCCACTCAGCTTCCTCCTCAACTCCCTGGTGGTAAAGATTTACTTCACTTGGCTGTTATTGTACTATATTTATTTACACACTCTCTGTATCCTCTTGTTGTGTCTAAAAGGGATTTTTTTGCTGCATTCAGGAAAGATGTGTTATAAAAATTGTGAGAGACTGTTTTGTCAGGTAAGTGTTGAACCTGGACTGTTCTGTCTAGTCCTACCAGTGGCCCAGAGTGCTCCCCAGCAGAGCACTCGGCAACGTGGCGGATCTGTTACACAGTTTGTTCTATCATGTACTCCCCATGGGAAATTTGTGTAACACTGCAATGCTTCCCTGTGGCAAGATGCTGCTTATGTTTGTGAATGTTTGTTATTTATGGGTGTGTTAGAAAAGGTGGCTTTGGGAAGAGGCCCTGCTTGCTTCCTTGTTTATTCTGGGAATTGATTCCAGGACTACTATTGTTATCCTCTGAGAGCCTCATTTGCTACCCACGTAATTTTTATTACCGAACATAGCTACTGACATTACAGAATACAGTTGGTTGTGCTTTTAAAGATTTATTTTTTTAAAAATATATTTTAAGATCCAGGTTCAATGGGTGTTTTCAGGCTAAGTTCTGACAACCTTTGGATAGTTTGGTGTTTCCATGGATCTTTGCTGGGACACCGCGCACAATAGCCTGTGGACAATAGCAAATGGCAGTTTAAAGACTGGTCTTTACTTGTAATTGTCTAAAGGTAGTCAAAAAAGTCAGGTAAGTTACTTAGTAGAAGTGGCTTCAGCAAACTTGAGGTATATCGGCGTAATCCTTTGAATACACCCAAACAATTAGTGAAAAGCTGCCCGTCAAACCTGACTCCAGGTGCCATGTTTGTTTTTGAAATCTGTGTTCTAGCTTTTGAGAAAGTCTTGTTACATATTTTCCTCATCTTTGATGGTAACATAGAAAGCGAAACTGCTTTTTGCTTTCAGGAAAAAAAGGGTGCTTTAGAGATAAATGTGCCTCAAATAGTAACAGTTTCATGAAGTGCAAGTTGTACACAGCTTTCTTGTTTGCAGCATCATTCCTTTTAAACTGAATCTCAGTTTATGATGGAGAATTTCAGCCCTGCTTTAACGTTTAATTTTCTGGTGCTGTGATGTTCTCTCTTAAGGCTTTGTTGCTATGCATCTCTGGGCAGGCATGGACTGGTCTTACTCTACCTTGCTTAATCTCTATATATTGAATTAGTAATTCTATCATAGGTTTATGATGGGGCAGGTGTCTCTAGGAAATTTTTTTTTCTTTCTCTGAAAAAAGCAATATATTGTACTTCTAAAGAATAAGACTCAAAGGCTGGAAGAAAAAACCGCTCATAAATGCTTACTTGTACTTGGAGCACATATAGCATAGCCATAGTGCTGTGAATCAGCCACACTGATTATGGGGAAATGAGAAACTTAACATGAAATAAAATACTGTGCTGAAGAAGAATACAGGGATATCTTCTATCTCTTAACTTCTGAATGAAAAGAGTAAACACCTGATTAAAAACCCAGTATACCTTTCAGCCTACTGAATTGCTTTCTGGAAACACTTATATTAATTCTGGGCTACAGAAGCAGCAGTTATTAGCATTCACAGTCAGTTTTATCCAAGAGGTGTATTCTCTGGCAGGTCTGTATCAATAAAACTCTGCTTCAACTAGGTTTTATATTCTGCTTAAGCATGTCCCATCTGCTCAGAGTATCTCATCTCTTGTTCCTAAAATGCTGTTCAGATTACCCTATTTTTCACCTCCCTTATTTTGAGTATCATAATTCATTCCTTAAAGAAGCAAGGGTTGAGTCTACCTGAGTCTCAATCAGGGTCAAACGTTAGCATCTGCTTATTACAAGCTCATTTCTTATCTTGATTTAATTGTAGAAACGGAACAATGGGAGAATCCAATCTACTCGCTATTCTAAATAATTCAAGTCACTTTATTCGGATTCCTGAGAAGTGACTGTCAGCAGTCTGGGATTTGAAATAGAAAGTATTGCTTTATGCTTAACAAAACACAGATAACTGACAGCCCCTTCAAATAGGGAATGGTTCGTTTTGTGATGCAAAACAGATAGCTTGGCTGGGAATAATATTGTGTATCTATATGCAGGATTAAATCCCAGACAGAAAGCACAGGCAGATGAAAAGATTGTATTGCTAGCCTCTCTCTCCTGCAGTAAAACTGAATATTTCACAGCCCTCCAGAGAGTAAGGCAAGTGACTGGTTAATGCATGGGCTGTGTTTGACGTACCTTATAACTATTTTTGAGCTTTCAGCTGCCTTCTTTAAACACAGGCAGTGTCTTGCTGTGATTGACTAGCTTTCCCTGGGAAGAATCTTGTGGTAGGAGATTTACATGTTAGAGAACAGTATGCCCGCAACAGCAGTAAGCAATATTCCCAGCATCATCGATAATCAAAGTGCTCGAGAGCCAGGCAATCTTCTGCAGCAAAGACTCTCTTCGCCCCTTTCATCAGTGATAGGAAAGGCTTGGGTTTGGTGGGTGTGTTGTTTTTATTTAGTTATTTACTTAAAATAGCTTGGTAAGCACACTTAGAGAAGCTGAGATCTGTGTTCATAGGGCTTGCGATCCGTGGCGATAGCTCTGGCAACCCAAAGCAGTCAGAGCGGGCCTGGGAGCCTGCTAGTCCGGCTCTTTGCTATCGCCCTGTATCACAATAGTGTGTTCTCCAGTATCTGCCGTTTGTAAACCTGCCGGCATCTTAGTGCGTGACACGTCAGTAAAACACTCGTGGGGACGCTGCCAAGGGGAACTGCTTCATGCATTTGGCCCTTTTCCTGCTCTCTGGCAGGTGCTTTCCAAGACCGCTGCTGGAGATCAGCCCAGCCGACACATCCACCTCTGTTCCCAGTGCGGCTGGAGGCGCATGTGTAGGGCAGTTCTACTTGTCCAAATAATTTCCAGATGGGTGGGTAGCAGTGTCCTGCACGCCATCCTTCTGGGCTGCCGTGCTCATTAGCTAACTGATCCAGCAACCGGCACTTAACATGCGAAGCCTCTCTAAAAGGAGCTGTTAAACTGGTGGGTTGAGTCAACTCCCACTGATGCTATATGGAAAATTCCTTGGAAAACATTTTGGAGCCCCAATGAGTTAAAAAGCAATCTATGCATTTTGAAAGCTGCACTGAAGGGGAATATGATATTTTTGTGTTCTTCTGTAGAAAAATTATTCTCGAGGAGACGTTTAAACTTGAAACAACATGCAGGAGGGGAGCAGGCGGCAGGCAGGCTTTGAAGAGCAGATCTGGCTGCCTCGGCAAAACTCCTCTTGGTAGTGGGAGCCCTTTTGCTGGCGGGCGAAGCAGCTTCTGCCTTGAGCCAGCCCCTGTCCGAGAGGGGCTCCCAGTTAAGTGTGGCTGAGCACATTCAGGTTTGTTTGGTTTGAAGTATAATTGTCCAAAGCTCCAGGCAAGTAGTAATCTTTCAATCAACTGTTTTATTAGATTGTAAACCCTGAAGTTCATAGACTCACAGAATAATTTAGTGTGGAAGGGTCTCTGGAGGTCACCTGGCTCATCTTCCAGTCAAATTCTGAGTATCTCCAAAGACAGGTATTTCACAACCCTCGGGGCTTTTCCAGCGCTTACCTTTTTGTGAAAAATTTAGTTAAACCACAGTTGCATCACCACGAAAGTGCAACATTCCCATGTTAATCCATCCTGGTGCCCTTCCCTGTCACCAAGAAGTTGAGCAGGAAAGCTAACAGAGCAAAGGAGCCTTGCACCGTGACCGTAACCTGGACTCGGGAGGATGTTGGATCATATGCACCATCTCTTTCTTATTTCAGTACAGGATGTTTCTTATTTCATAATGCTCCACATTAGGCATTTGCATCCTCTTATTTAAGCCTCTGTAAGTGAATCTCTCAAGATTCCTAAATTATCCGTTAAATAAATTTTTAAAAAAATCTATTCTGCATTAGAGGGGAAAAAAGGCAGTTTTTAAGAAGGTAAAATAATTTGATTTTGAAGTGATTACTTTTAGGTATCTTAAAAAGTATTAGGGATTTAATATATATATGTGTGTGTGTGTGTTTCAATTAGTCTTGAAAGCCAAATTTTTAGTAGTGAGAATCTGGTAAACGCATTAAAAAATGAAGAACTGATGTTGCAGCATGTACTCACATGTTTGCACAATATTCTGTTAGAGCAATGCAATATCAACAGCTAAATTTAAGGGACCAGGATGACCCCAACCATATTTACTTGCTAAAGGGCTAGCAGGCCTTTGTCAGAAAGCATGGGGTAACTCCAGAACTGGCAGTATGGTGTGCAGAATAGCTGAGATCAATGGGAAATATGACCAGGTCTTAAATGACTTGTGTGTTTTTAGCTCTTTCTTATTTCATCTGTTTAACTTGAGGTTAATTAAAGACTTTTTTCCCTAGAGAGATAGCTGATGTACCCACATGACAATTCTAGATAGTTATAGATGTGTTGAACACTTTCTGCAAAGATTAAGTAAAATAATATTGTTTAGAACAAATTAGCTACAAGAAACAGCTATATGATTTTCTTAAAAACTAAATTATGCAAAGTGTTAGTGCTTTATCTCAGTCAATTCAAGGTTTCCATTCTTGCTCCTGAGGGGTCAAAAATGGCGTATTTAAATCTCCGGAGAACCTCAGGTTTTGGGGAGGGGAAGACTTGATTCTAGGGATGAAAACCTAGAATGGTGTTACCTGTCTGACTAGAAAATATGATACTTTTGAACTTGTTACGTGTTACTAAATGGCCTGGAAATTTTACTTAGTGTTGCAAAGCAAACAACACATCTTTTCCATACTTTTCACTTCTTGGTGAGTGTGTAATAATTTTCAAACCAGTTGCGTGAACCCAGTAACCACATCAGTCAATGCACTTGAAAAGGAGGCCACGCACGCTTACTGCAGGGTGTGATGAGACACGGAGGTTACAAACGCGTCTCAAGTCCCATCTGGGAAACAGGAAGCGTATTTTTTTTAACATAACCAGAATCTGGAGGAGCAAATGGAAAGGTCTAACTTGTGCCCACAGCTGCCATTTGTATGACTATCTAGAGGCTCTTTGGCAAGCTGAAATTGAAGGCACCTGGGATTTATGAATTTCAGTGGATTAATACAGAGCACGCATCAAAGTAACGGTGTTAAGCCCTGCAGCAGACTCCCTGGCGTTACTGTGCAGCCTCTCCTTTGGCTGAACCGAACGCATGAACTGCAGAGACTTGAGGAGATTTGGATGGTTTTCCTGAAAGGCTGAACATTGAAGGTTTCCAGACGAAACCCAACCAAAGGAGGTAGGCAGAGGCTTTGGGCTGAAGATTCCCTCTCCTGTCTGTAGCAAAGGGGACGGTCACCAGCTGGCTTGGCCACAGGAACAACACCTTGCAGGGTGTTTTGCTCGTGGCAAAAAGGTTCATCGGGAGGATGGTACATGTTGTTACAGGATGTATCCCTGCCACTCTTCTCTGGCAACCTCCGCTGCCTCAGGCTTGCCGCGGTCCCCTCCTGGCGCTGAGGACAAGCTCCAGCCCTGGCTGTGTCTTCGCTCCCGCTCTGCCAGCCTGTGCCGCGGTGCAAGGGAAGCAGGCAAGAAGCATTCCCTGGGGCAGGGGGAGAGACACACGCCTGCCCATTGGCAACAGACACTTGCACGGTGCCTGGAATCCAGACTGAAATATGATCTTTGCTACTGGATTTTTTTTTTTAAATTATAAACTTTTTTCATGATTAGATGATTATTGTTTTTTCAGTGAT
Organism: Phalacrocorax carbo; assembly: GCF_963921805.1. Taxonomy (NCBI): domain Eukaryota; kingdom Metazoa; phylum Chordata; class Aves; order Suliformes; family Phalacrocoracidae; genus Phalacrocorax; species Phalacrocorax carbo. The sequence goes on along the minus strand of NC_087518.1, from coordinate 62,889,074 downwards.
GATCTTTGTCAAAACGTAGGTCTCTTCTGCTCACTCCCAGCTGTCTTGGGGGGAGTAGTTGCTATTAGTAAAGGAAATACAAGAAATCCTTCATGGCTTCTAGGTGAAGCTGGGTTTTGTCTGTTTTGGCTGGTGGCCTTAACTTACTTTCTTACTTTTATATCTAGTTTCTGAGGCAGCATCATGGTAACGGTGGTCCTGGGCACTCCGTGCTTAACAGCCAGGGTGTAAAAACTTGAGAACAACATAGAGTAAAATCTGTGTAGTGGCTTACACAAAGCACACTCTTGTGAGCTGCATTTCTGCGAGGGTGAAAATGAACAGGGAAGCTCGAATGCATTTTTGTTGTTCAGTGGAGGAAAAACTTGCTTCTTGCTAATATTCAGCCCTGTCCTCTCCTTGATGATTCTCCCCATCCCATCTCTATTGAAGGATTCTTCCTTCCTCCACCTTTCCCTATTTTCTGGTCTCTCTCCTGTCCCTACCTGAATATCCTGTGGTTTGGGCGGCAGCGGGGGAAGTCCCGACCCTTGCACGTGTGCCGTTGATGAAGCACCGTTTCAAACGCCAGCGCTGTGCCACAGGTGTACCATCGCTGCACTAATGCCCTCTCAACTGATTTATCTTTGCTTTTGGCTCGCTCCGAGCTTTTCCATGCACTGCAAGGAAAGCTGATGTTATACATGTGGTTTTTAACGTGTTCCTCGGCTTGTTGTTCATGTTGTCTGAAAGGAACGGGACGAGTGCCGAGAAGCACAGCAGCAGGTACTGAGGTACGCGGGGAGCCCCGGGGCCGCCCGGCGGCAGCCTGCCTTGGTGGGGGTAGCTGGGGGCTGCCCCCCCTCCCCCCGGGGCAGCACAGGCACAGCTGGGGCCGAGAGGGATGGACATGCTGGAGACAACTAATCCCTTTGGAAGGACCTGCTGCTACGGATTTTAGAAAAGATACAGTTTGAGGTGTTTAACAACTCTATCATTGAATAAAATCCCCAGTGAACAATTCATTTTTAGAATAAAAAAAATAAGTGTTTTGGCTTATGTTATCAGTCCTAGGACGATAAATACCTTGTCATTCCTTCCATCCAATTTACTTTAGAAATTAGTCTGCGATAGAAATTGTGTGGTCAATTTAATTACTATATCACATCTTCAAGTGCAGTTGTATCTACTTTTTCACTTATTAAAAACTATGGTTCAGGGTTTTTTAACTCTGCAAACTATTCTTTTTTGCTAATTAAAAAGTACGTTGTTGAGACTAACCTGGAGTTGCATAAATCAATAACTTTACACATAAAAAGAGAACAAATTGTACCTCTTATTTGCATAATGCACCAGAGCTGAAATGAATTCCTTGGGTTAATGAGGGTCCTTGGGTTGTTTATGAGGGTGTACAGCCTCCTGTGACACCGGTGTGTCACTGGTTGAAAAGTGCTGCTCAGAGACAAAGAAAAGAGGAGGAAAAATCAGGAGCAGGTGGGTTGGGGGACTCAGTATACTGAAGCTTTTAGCTTTAGTGCATTGATTTTTGGCTGCCTGTGTTGAGCTCCAGCATAAGCTGAGGATACAAATTCAGCTTTACCCTTGCTTTGAGGTTCAAACTCTGTTCTAATCTCAGTTGGGGATTTGGCAAAGATGCAGCTGAGTTCCCAAGTTTCTGTCACACTGACATGAGGTTATCTTTTTCTTTCTCAGAAAGAGAACAGTGCTCCCCAGAGGGAAGGAAACACAAACACCCCGGAACATGCAGGGGGTTATGCAGCTCTGTTAACTTAGAAGTCTGAGCTTAGGCGAGACAATCATGGGGCCAAAAATGCTAGGAGCAGGCACTTAGAACATTATTAAAACGTCTCATATTTCCTATTCTCTTTCTGCTCCATTACCTTTATCCTCTCATTCCAGGCAGTTAGCTTCCTCTTTCTCTTATTACCTTGCTGTGACTCAGAAATGTGGCTGGAGGAGCGCCGGGCGCTGCCACGGGTGCCTGTGGCTGCCCTGAGAGGAGAAAGGCCAGGAGGAACCGGGCTTTTGCTGGAGCGCAGAGCTGTAGCAGCTCTGGGCAAAAGGGATTGCTTCTGGCAGCTTGTCGTGTGAGTGCTGTTGGATGCACTTCTGTGGAGGCGGCAAGATGTAGATTCGAGGCAGAAGGGAATGCATTTTACCTCCCTCCCCACCCAGTGCAAAGTTTCCTGTTCCAAAGCAGCAGGAAGCTGGTGCTTTTCAAAGTTCAGCTGAGGATGGACAAAACAAATGCTTTTGTCCTAAGCCTTGTTCTTGATAATGAACTATATTAACTGTATTTTACTGAAGAAGCACTTCTGATACAAAATTTAAATTCTCTGTTAGCACATTTCACCTAATGCGTGACAAAAATTACAGCGCAGATCAAACACAGCACTATGACTCCTGCTTTTTTCCTGTTTAATACGCATCTGGAATATTGCAGCAGAAGAGGTGACCTAATTTAGAGAGATGCTCCGAAGGAGGGAAAGTCCAATGGTCAGGCGAAGTAGGAGTTTTCCAATTTACAACACAGTGACTGGTGGAGACTGGGGCCTCTCTGGCTGCCTTGTGCTCCTAGACCCTACCTGGGAAGGCGTGTGCTTATCTCCTCCCGCTACTGCTCTGACACCCTCTCTCATCAGTACGGCACGTTTGTGGGAGGTCAGAAGCAGACAGGTTTTTGCATCAGCTGAAACACAAACTACATTATCATGTCCATTCAAGGCTTGGGCATTCCAGCTGCTCTGTGTTTATGAGTATGGATACCGGGAAGTTATCTGACCACGTGGGATGGAAACTGTTGGCCTGATTTATGAAAGAAAGCAAAATTTGGATCTTTTGTGTGTGTCCCTATCTTCTGTATATGCTGGGTGACCTTCAGCACAGAGGTCCAAGCCAGGCCGTGATGAGATGGCACAAGGGAGCAATGGGTTCCGTTGAGCTGACAAGGCAGAGTGAAACCAGCCCTCTGAGATCCCGACGCGGGGGCAGAGCTGCGGCGGGTGGAGAGCAGGGACCCTGCGGGTTCCACAGCCGCGGCCTGGGGCGTAAGAGGAGTCGCCTCCCCCATCACCCCGCGGCCTCCTGAGGCCAGCTCTGCCCTCCCAGACTTCCATGGGAGGCTCAGCTCTGCTTGCCTGCTATGACTCTCTCTGAGCCATTCGGCATGGAAAGGTCGTGAACTGGTGAAGAGCTTCTAATGGGCGTTTGGAGGGTAAGGATTAAGGGACACTTCAGGAAATAAACCTGGCCTTCAGCAATTCCCTATTTCAGCTTAGTGCAAGGACAGGGCTGTACAAGAAGCTCCTAAAGAAATGATGCATTAAAGGAAAGTGTTTTGTGCATGAAAGGCAGGTATTTTGGTTACCTCTGCTGGAAGATACACACCAGTGTAGCTAAGTAACATCTACATGATCACGTTGGACACTGGTCTTTAGATCTGACTCTGCAATCCCTGATCTATGTGGAAAATACGCTGTATTTTCTCCACGATGTGTTGCTTTTCAGACCATGAATCCTGAAGTAGGAAAAGTGAGATGCTGTGCCAGTATTACGTATTTTGTATTTACAGAAATTTTCACTTTTTTTTTAAACTGAGGGTAACTGACTTTTCCAAACTTAATAACTTGTGTAACTTTTATTTTCAATGCATAGAGATTAAATGTGAAACATACTCCTCAAAGCAATAGTTGGTTTTAATTAATTTTGTTTGAGGAGATGCAATTCTGGAAATAATGATGATAACTTCATATCGTACTTAGTAGTGTTCCTCCAGGGAGGAAGTAGAAAAACTGTGTTCTCATTTGGCCTTTGCAGTTATTTCCTGCCCTTTCTATTGTGTCGCCGTAATGCTGTAGGACAGTCTCCCTGTCGCCATTTCTCATAGTCAGTGAACGCGAAAAGTATTGTTATGCTAATGGTCCTTTCACCACAATTTCTCCAAAGATTATAGCTGTAAATGATGGCCTCCCGGTACTCCTTCTGTGAATGAGTCGCACCCTTAAAACAATTGCCACTTCCCTTTCTGCCCATCTAATGTGCCGTTAGCCCTTTCTAAAGGGAACGGTATCGTAATTATTCACTTTATTCATTATCATAAAAATCTGACTTGTCAAAAGGAACGTGATTAGTACCTTTTCTTTAAATTGCAAGAATTCTCATTTAAAGTGTACATAAAAACATGTCAGAAGTGTTAATTGCATCAAAAATCAGCTCTGAGCGCATAGGAGCGATGGGACAAGGAAATGACGCACGCAACGAACCTTGAGTCACAGGGGATGCCTACATTGCACAGGTAACTTGGGCTCTCAGCCTGGTGTTAGTCTTAACCCCCACGTAGAACAGCCTCTAGCTGAAGTCTGAGACACCTTAAAACCAGAATGACTTAAACACAGGTTTTGCTTTCCTGGGGTCTGAGATCCAGCCCCTCTGCCGGGGCTGTTTGCCCCCTGAGGGGCTTCCCCCAACGCCTGCTGGGGCATGCCTGGGCTCTGTGGGGTGGGGAAGATGGACAGGGTGCCTCGGCAGGAGGAGCTGGAGGGTGTGCTGCTGCGCAGGCGGCTCTGGGAACGGGGAGGGTGCAGCGCTCGAGGAAGGGATTTCAGCAGAGATGGGTACTGGGACAGTCCTACCTGGGTGTCTGAGCCCGAAGGCTGCTGGGTGTCTGAGCCTGGCCTGTGAGAGGCTGGGCTTTCTGCCTTGTTCGCGCCGTCTGGGCACTAAATGTAGCTGAAGGACTAAGGGCCGTTAAGCTCAGTCTTACAAGTTTTGGTCAAATGCATATAGACAATTAGACTGTAAAAACACATTCAAGGAAGGTGTATATTTTTGGGGTGAAAATTTCTGCCTGTGCTTTTGCTTATTAAGCTGATTATCTACATCCAATAAAGTTTTTTAAATGTGTTGGGGGAGGAATTACTGACCTGAGAAAGGGGAAGCTGTGAACAAGATCTCTTCTTTGTTTCAGTGCTACAAATAGACCTTTTAAAAACAACAACAAACTATAATAAAAACAAATAAACAAAAACAAAGAAACAAAAAAAGCCAAACAAAAACCAAAAATAAACGCAAACCAACCCCCCAAAACCTAAAAAAACCCCTATACAACCCCCCTCAAATTTAAAAAAAACCACAAACAACACAGAAACAAACCCAAGCAAGCATCAAAACACCTCCTAAACCGTTCCTGCTATGCCTGCAACATCTTCCAGCCTGCCTCTGTTAGCTGCTTACCCTGATGGCCCTACTTCTGCCTGCTCGGAGGAGCCCTGCGTGCTTTGTCACCTGCAGTGAGTAACTGGCCCAAAGCCCAGCCGTGCCCAGGAAGCAGAGCCCAGAGGCGCGAGGGGCACCCGGGTGCCCTGGCCCCCGCGCGGCTGTCCTCCCTGCCTCGCTGGGAAATAGGGCCTGCTGTGCTGGGACTCTGCCGGTGTATCGCGCTGCTTTAAGAGGTCTAGTGTGTTCTTCTACAAAGAGTATGTATTAATATTAAATAAGCATTTTCTTATAGAGAGAGAATATTTGTTTATTTAATCTAGTGTACGTGCACGCATTTATATCTCTGCAGTTTTTGTATTTTGGGGTTTTGTTTTTTGTATGAACTCTTTGCTCTGTAGCAGCCATCTTCAAACTGTCTGTTGCATCTTGCCTATGATCTATAAAGCTAAGAATTATGGAACAATTCCCAGGGATTTGTAGACTTCTGAAAACTGAATCCTACTGTAGAATCTTAGTGAATTAAATTACCTCGATGCCTGTGGTTTTGAGTTTGTAAGCCTCCGTTGTGCACCAGAAAAGAAGATATATTAAGTAAAGACAAATTCTATAAGCTGAAACCGACAGAGCTTCTGCTGTGCTTTATGTGTATCATTCTTCGAAAGAGGTTTGATCCTTAGATAAAACATTTGTTAATACTTTAAAGATTTCAACTTAAGATCTTTAAGGGCTTTCTCTTTTTCTACAGTAAAAACCTAATACGTCAAAATTTTATTTAAGTATTAAATTTCTTTCAATATCTGCAGCTAACTATTTGCCCTAGGCATTCAGTAACAATGGTGTAACACAGAGGAATTGGGAATCAGGGAGCAAGAGGAAGAAGCAAGGGTGGGGGAAATGAGATGGAGGCTTAGCGTCATTTCAGAGATTGGATTTAACTCCGAGGTCTCCGACTCTGATAGCAACGTGAAAAAGATAATCTTTTTATGTTATTGATAGGCAAATTGTGGGAAATGCTGAACGCAGGGCAGAGAAAAGACTTAGAAAAAGAATTAAAAGATGAAAATGTCCTTTCAGATCCAAAATCGTGTTACTGGATAAACTAAGGTTCTGAGTCTCTCTCTCTCTTTCATATCAGTTTGCAGGAAATGGAGCAAAGCAGAGCAAACAGAAAAGAGTGGCAGGGTGTTAATTGAGACCTGATAATTAAAGTAAAGCATAGTCAAGGAACAGATATCATCCCAGCTTCCAGCACAAAAATCACGACGGGCACCACCCATGGACTCTGAGCACTGTTGTGAGAACCCTGGGAAGCCGCAGCGAGAGCCTCGGTGACACACAAGTCTGTGCCTGAGAACAAACATTAGCAGGTGGGAGTTTCATAAAACTGACTTTTTAATTGGTCGTCTTTTTCCGTCTCTGCCTTGGCGTCTGGGCTGTTGATGGGTACGAAATGGAAAGGATGTCCTCCCTTGGTGATGAAAGAGAACAGTGGTTGCGGGGTAATGGCAAGAGTGCCCTGTGCCAGTCTCAGCTGAGTGCTGAGAGATTAAATAGATTAAGTGAAAAGAGATGTAAGCTAATTGAATTCAGTGATACAGGAGATGAAATCAGAGCACTATAAAATTAGGCCTAAGATGGGGATTGTTCTTTTACTTTTTATCAGCTCTCTGGATTTGCTAGTCAGGAGCTCTTTCAGTCAAAAATGAAAATAAGGCAAAGAACACCATCTGCAATACAAACAGCCACTCTCCTGGTTTGCTTTAACAACTAAACCGCTTTGCAGAAGACTTGCAGTGTTTTGGAAAATTAATAGTTTGAGAATCACCTAAGATAGGAGCTGCTTGGATTGTCTCTTTGTTTTAAGTGAGATGACTTGGAGGTTGAGTGGCTGAGTGGCTGTTATCCTGATCGAAGGTAAAAGTCTCTTTTATAAAGTTAAAATGTGTGGAAGCGTAACGGAGTTTGAGACAATGCAATTGTGACCCATTCTCTGGATTTTGTTGTAGGCTCAAAGAGAGGTGGTGGCTAAACTCCCTTTCTCCCCACCCTCCCCACACACCTTCAAATAAGTGTGTTTTATGGAAGGACCTAAATTTAGGGACTGATGAGATTTACACCCAGACGGCAAGAGAACCCCTAATCTGAAGGGGCAGCACAGAAAGCGAAATAGACATGAAAGTGAGAAGAGCATAATGGGAAGAAGGGAAGTTTTTAAATGCACAGAGCAAATAGAGAGCAAAGCTGTAGGTATGCGTTGTGTTTTTCTGGGCCTTGGATTTAAGAGGAGAACTGTGAACTTGAAGCAGAGGATGAAGGGTTTGATTTGAATATGAATGTCTGGCAGGGTCTGAGCAGCATGAAAGGAATAATTTTAGCAGCAGCTTTTTGAATAGACTGGGTGGGTACAAGCTGAAATATAAGTAGGCTAGACAGGCTATTGCTAAGATCAAGGATGAAGGGTTTTTTACCCCCAAAACCGAAAGGCAGGTGACATTTACCTACATGCAAAACAGTCTGGCAGAAGCACATGTGGCTTTCAGTAATACTTGCATCCTGTTTTGTAAGTTTTATTGGTCTATTGGGCTCTGGGGTGGCAAACAGAAATGCCACTCGGGCAGTCGGGGTTTGTTTTACAGCATACGCTTACATGTACGGTGCAGTGAGGGTTTGGTGAGGGAACATAGGGAAGGTTGTCAGGTATGGATTCTGCCGAGGCATCCGACCGGGTGGAGGAAGGTGACTTGTAGTAAAGATGAACTTTAGCGAGCAGTATGTAGAGTCAGAGGTTATGGCAGAGTATCCAAGAAAAGTGTAAAATACATCCAACGTTGTCTAGATCTGTGGCGGTTTAACCACTGTCATCAAACAAACACCACCCTGCTGCTCACTCACCCTCCCCCACCGGTGGGAGTGGGGAGAGAATTGGAAGAGCAGAAGTAAGAAAACTCATGGGTTGAGATAAGAACAGTTTAATAATCAAAATAAAATAATAAAATAGATGATAACAATAAATTTAACGAAAAAGAAAACAACAAGAGAAAGGGAGACAGAGGAACAAAACCCAGAAAAACAAGTGCTGCAACTGCTCACCACCCGCAGACCGATGCCCAACCCGCCCCCGAGCCGCGATCGCTGCCCCCCGGCCAGCTCCCCCCAGTTTATATACTGGGCATGACGTCGTATGGTGTGGAATATCCCTTGGGCCACTTGGGGTCACCGTCCTGGCCATGTCCCCTCCCAACCCCTTGTGCAGCCGGCAGAGCACGGGGAACTGAAAAAGTCCTTGGCTGGTGTAAGCCCTGCTCAGCAACAACTGCAACACCCGTGTGTTATCAGCGTTATTCCCATCCTAAATCTGACACACAGCCCCGCACCAGCTGCTAGGAGGAAAATTAACTCCATCCCAGCCGAAACCAGGAGAAGAGCCAGTGACAGACTTACAGCTAAGTTTTTGAAATTCTTTTTCAGACCTAATCCCTGCTTGTGCTGTAGACGTAAAATGTCAAAATAAAAACGATTAGTGAACTGATCAAAACAATAAGAAAAATGCCTAGTGCTTTTTTGCTCTTACTTTTGTAATAAATGCTTTTTAAATTCCAGTGAGAAATGATATTAGAAGAAAATACCATACAATGAACGTTTAGTAGGCATTGGTGAACACTGAAAAGGGGAGTGCGCTGTCAAAGACTCAAATAATGTTTCCAGCCAAACCATTTGGTAGATTAAATACTTTCCTCCACTGCTCCAAAATTTTCTGTCAGAGCCACTTCACTTTTCTTGCTACACAGAAATTTAGATTATCTTTGATTTAAAAACAAACAAACAGAAAACTCTCATTTATCCCCTTCCAGACATTTCTTTCATTATACAAAATTTAAAATTCTGGGCCTGGTTTCACTAGAGGCAGGAATGAACTTTAACTCCCTCTTTCCAACTTCAGTTGGAGCATTTGCAAGTTTAATAGTTGATATAAATATTTCCAGGATCTAAGGCCTTACTTTGAATGTGACAGGACCTATAAAATCCCACCAGAATCTTTATCTGATTTTATGTCTTAAGAGGATATCATAGAATGAGTGTTCATAGTCATTAACCAAGTAACCAATGAAAAATATTTTTTTTTGACTGAGGAGACTCGGGTATTAAATTGACCAAAAATGAAAGAGGTTAAGTTCACTGATACTGTAATGCAATGAAATTAACTTTATTGCTTTAGGACTGTATTCCATGCATTTAAGTACATTGCCTTTATATATTATTGACATAATCGGATGGTTTTCCCAACTCTTCAGTATTCCAGCCAATATGACTTAATTTTTTTCATGAGGCACTTTGAAAATATTAAGAGAGTTCCTCTACCTTGTAATTTTACTATATTAGCTATTATCCCATGCACTCATCACATGTTTATGGTCTCATCTATTGCCCACAAATGTCAAATAAAGTGTAGTCACATATTTCATTTTAGAAGTGTAGATATGTTTTCAGTAAAAAGTAAAATGAAGGGATGGTGATTTTGACTGAGCAATCCTATTAGAACTTATCTCCAAGGAATACACTTGAAACTCAGTGTTATGTCTTTCCCCACTAAAAATAACGAGATCTGGTCTGAAATTTCTAGCTAAAATTAAATGTCAGTAAATAACAGAAAATGTGTCCAGCTTGCAGCTTCCCTCCCCCATTGTTTTTCAAACAGCACAAACGAATTTTTCATTCAGAATTTTGATGCTTGTTCGGGTCAGAAATTTGAACAGCTTTCACTGATGAACAAATATGTGAGCTATTTCAAAATCTGAAAATCTGTTTGTAAGTTCCAAAAATAGGAACAATTGACTGCTGAGTTGTAATAAAAATCTGGCCAGGATTGTATGTGCCGAGCGCTTAAGAATCTATCCCGCAAAGTATGAAAGTATAGCTTTATTAAAGCAAAACAAAATTTGAAATATATTGAGAAAGCTTCCCCCCCCCTTTGTGTTTTTGTCGTCTTCTAGTCCAATCCACCCAAAACCAGAAGCGAGCCAAATCACCATTTCTTGAAATATGTTTTTGCATGGCATCCTGTGGTGGGATACTGACATCTCCCATAATCAGCCAGTGGTGAAGCTTCCAAAATCTCACCCCATCTCAAATGGCTAAATAAATACGTAGAAAATGTGAACTGTAACATCACAGCTTGCAGAAGCAAAGGTATCCCATGTGGGTACAGGGCTGAGGTGGCTGCTAATTGCTGGTTTGCTGCACAAAGCAATTAATTTTCTTGTGCTCTTTCGATTATTCTCATTAGAAAGCATTTAGCTAGGCAAAATATATGTTCTTGCTCTTGTCTGTTGTCCTTAACACACGTAGCTCTGATTAGTATTTAGGATTATTTCCCATTTTTGACCTTTCTTTAAGGTACCTGTGGTACAACCACTGTTATTCATATTCTAAATACAATAAAAGCTTTGGTGTATTTGCTCTCTATGCCTTACATATAATATTTTTTCATATTTCCATTAAGAAATATTATATCATATATGATATGCATTAAATACAGCTTGGGTTTTTTCCAGTGCAAACAGATGGTTCTTTTAATTTTTTCTTTAATGTACAGTTTCAGATTTGTCTGTGTGCTTTAAAAAAAAATTGAAGATGACTTTTTGGGATTCTTTCATATTTGTACTTTAAACTTGAACTGACACTGGTGAGAGCTGAAAGTATAAGACACTCTTTTTTGCTGAGTACTGAGATCTGTCAGCCCTCTAGCGAGAAAGGAAAACTCTTTGTGTTAGGGATTGGTAAATTTGTGTCTGTATGTGACTCTTGTCTGCATTGTTATTGAGATAGAAAAGTTTTACTGCTCGGAGGCCGAGGGCCTCATCCTTCTTCTGATCACAGTAGGGATTGAATAGACAGCTAGGGCTGACTTAAAAAGCAGTCACCATCATCTGGGAGTTGGACCAGGACGGAGCAAACAAGGGGGTTGCTCGGGCTTTTCAGAGGAAGTTTGGCAAGAATAAGGAAGATGGGAACTGTGAAAATAGGGGAGGGGGTCCAAGGAATGATGGAGGTAATGAAGTTGACGGGATGCAGGTGAGCATGATTATTTTAGGGTAGAAGGTTTGTTTCTGTGCCAGCAGGGCTGCCTAGTGCAAACGGGAAAGAAAAGATCCGAGGGCTGGAGGCACCGATGAAGGCTCCTCTGAAACTGAAGCATGTGGTAGGAGAAGAGGGATGAACTAGCGATACAATTCAGAGCTTGTTCGTGCTGCTGAGCGCGATGAGCTCAGGGAATACAGACACTCTCCACAGAAGGATCAGCCTAAGAAGAGGAGCCGGATTAGCGGAGGAAAGAGCCGAGGTGATGTTTGCTGTGTGTCGGTAACAGAAGTCTTGATTTCCCTGACAAAGTAACTGTAGAGTCAGATAAATGGGCTTTGGGACATAACTGTAGAGCAAGCCTACTCTAAACACAAAGTGGGCTCAGGTCAAATGCACTGTGACTGTCAGCAGTCTGAATCCTAAAGAAAGAGGGAAATGAAGCCTTAAGGCATCAGTAGATGGTGGCTGAAGCAGCTTTTCTCTAAACTAGTTTTAGTCTAGACAATAGCCATGTGCTGTATAGCTGTAACATGTGTAGCTATTAAGCATGTAGGAAACTGGGTGCTATGGAGGCTTCCCTGACCTTTGTTATGGAATAGAACAGGCTGAAGAGGAGATTCATCAAGTAGGTCAATAGAATATGTCTTAATTTTTCTTAAAGTTTTTGATGAGTCAAAACTGTTACTGGTTACACCTGAATGAAACCTGAGGGGTACTTAAATTTGGGGTTTCTCTTGATTTACATCACTATAGGTAGAGAACAAACTGAGTCTGTTGTCCAACTTGTCCTTTAAACCTCACATTACTAAGTTTCAGTGATTCAACAGAAAGCTTTCTTGTATATATGAATTTTTGATTCTTGAAGAAAATGTTGAAATGTCAAAAACTTGAAAGTATAGTCTCTGATTCTGATAAGAGTTGAGCTCCTCCTATCCCTAAGATGAAACAAGGACATCTGAAAATATCTGCAAGGCTGTTAGTTGTCCTTTGAGACTCTACAGGGCAAAGAGACTCAAAAAGAACATTGAAGAATGGGAATAATTAAATTTAAAAAAATAAGTTTAATCCCAAGTGTTTCAGGAGTTGAACATATATTAACTACTTTATTTTGTTTCATTTTTGTTAAAACTTTTGGATGATCTTTTTTTATGTGTTGGAACCAACCAGTATCACCACTTTTAGTTTTTTTGCTGCAAAAGTAATAAGGAGGAAAAAACAGAGACAAGAAAGTAGAGTGGTTGGTTTTTTTTATAGGCGAAAAGGTGGAATTAGAGCTACTCGTGTTACTGGGGTCTGTTTGTCTCCATCTGTCTTCCTTTCAGAGCACTTGTGTGCCCTTCTGTGTCCCTCAGACTTCTGCATGTGTTTCAGAAATCTCTACCTAGCTAACTTCCATTTGGAACGTGGCAAAATTAGGAAGGTAGCTATCAGAAAGGGTTTTCTACCAATTCATCTAATGAAAAAAAAAAACAAACCACCACAAACCCCAAACATGTGAACTGAGTTTTAGTGGCTTTGGCCAGCAGGAACAAAATTGTTTTGAAACCTTGTAAGAGCTGCAGCTCCTGGGCTGAGTGAATCAGGGGAGAGGAAATGCTTCTGAAAAGATAACAGCCTTAGACATGCTCAGAATGGCATTAATCCTCCTACTCCAGAGAAGACCGAAATACTGGTAGAAAGAGCTGTTCAGGTGAAGAGCATCTGAAAACCATTCTGTAGGCTAACTCCGTGAAGCCAGAGAGACCTCCCGTCGGAGCCTAACGGCAGCAATAAATTCCCAGCATTTGATAGAAGAGCGGTGCACGGTAAATCCAAGCAGCTTCTGTTCATGCTTTCTTGTGGCTTCATGGCTGCACCTCAAAGGTAGATATCACCTGAGAAATCCTGAATCCTCAGATCAGTTTTTTCCCCCCATCTTTTAATCAAAATGAAAAATTCCCCAAAATGCAGTAGACAAAGGTTTGCTTTTATGGTTATAAACAAACAGGAAAGCTTAATTATATGTAAAGTCCGGTGTGCTGTGCAAATAACTGTGAAAAGATGTATTTCTGGGTTCACAGGTTACTTCATTTTAGTGGTGAAGTTCCAATCTTTTTTGAAGTTAAAGAAATGATGGGCCAAACTGTAATAAATACATATCTTGAAGTGGTTTTGGAAAGAATAATTCTACTCATACAGAATCTTCTGTCGTCCAAAGTTTGAGTTAAGGGTATGCAGTTTTTGCACTGAACGTATCTCTCAACAGAATTGTCATTCTGCTTGGTTAGAGGCGATACAGTTGGAAAATGCACAAGCTATTGTTTACCAGCTGGGAATGTTTCTCTCTACCTGATAACCTCCAGAGTACTTCTTTGTAGTAAGAAAATCTTCAACGTTTTCAGAGTACCTTTAAGCTAGCACATTTTCCCTGTTAAAGGAGAGGAAAAAGGAAACTGTCCACATTATGACTTGCTTAATAGGCATCTTCTGAGCCATCCCTTCTTTTTTCAGATACTGTAGTGTTTTTGGCTGGGATAGAGTCAGTTTTCCTCCTAGCAGCTGGTGCAGAGCTGTGTGTTGGATTCAGTATGAGAATAATGTTGATAACACACGGATGTTTCGGTTGTTGCTGAGCAGTGCTTACACTAATCCAAGCACTTCTCAGCTCCCCACGCTCTGCCAGGTGCACGAGAAGCTGGGAGGGGGCACGGCTGGGACAGCTGACCCCAAGTGGCCCAAGGGATATTCCAGACCATATGGCATCATGCTCAGGATATAAAGTAGGGGACAAGCTGGCCAGGGGGCTGCTGCTCAGGGACTGGCTTGGCGTTGGTTGGTTGGTGGTGAGCAGTTGTCATGCATCACTTGCTTTGTTGTTTTTATTATTATCAATTTCAATTATTAATCTGTCTTTATCTCAACCCATAAGTTCTCGCTTTTACCCTCCTGGTTCTCCCCCCATCCCACCAGGGAAGTGAGCCATCGGCTGCATGGGGCTGAGTTGCTGCCTGGGGTTAAATCACCACAGTACCAAATTCTATTCTTAAGACAAAAAAAATTACAACATCTATATTCTTGATGTAAGATTTTTAGATAAAATGCTCTATTGAACAGCTTAGTACCTCACTGGCAAATTCCAATGTGTACTATGGCTACAATGCGGGACTGGAGATACCTGTTAAACATATTACACAATGACAAATTGTATTGTTCCAAACTCCAGCAGTCAGTGTTCATGTGTCTTTTCTAAAGCAAGATGGAGTGATAAACTCTACACTCTCTCTTAAGACTCTGAATAAATACATTTGCTTTCTGACTAATTATATTGGGTTTTGACGGTAAGACTGATATTCCCTTGTAGAAAAAGGAAGCAGCTTTTCCATTGCACTTAGTCCTTTTGCACATTCCAAGTAAAAAAATAGAGGATCGAAATACAAGCATATCTCTTTTTATAGTTATATGTGAAAATATCGAATAATCCAATCAAGGCACAACAAAACTTCCAATTATCTAACATAATTATATTCATTAATATGGTTTTGTTTTAAAAGTGTAATTTTCTTGTCTCAGCTTAGAAGAGAAATTCTGAAAGTGGAGGATATTAGAAGAGAAAAGGGCAGAGGTGAGGACAGCAGGTCTCGTGCCTGTTAGGTCTGACTACAGTTCCCCATACCCAGCTCTGGAGTCTGTCAAGTGTCCTAGGCAGCTTTTAGAAACTTTAAGTAATTGCGAAGGAGAAGTTGAGCCGCCACTCATCCGCATGAAATACAGATGCTTCATCTTTAATGCACATTGGCCTATAGGTTTTGGAGCCATATGTTTTGTATGTGTGCTTTGTTTGACTGACGGAGATATTCAACTGACTCTAAGAAAAATTCATGCTATAGCTTAGCAAAAACTTTTCCTGTTGCACTCTGATTTGCAGTTAGACTGCATAAAGTTTGATAGAAGGGAGCTCTTTCACGCAGCCTAGTTTAGGTTTCACAGACTTAGGTTTAGATGGCAAATGTTAAAGTATTAGAGATGGGTGGTAGCATCAGTCCTCTGGCAGGGAGTTAGTCTGGTGTACTGTTAGAGTATACTATATGCAGTTGCATGTCATTCTTCTGTTTATATCTGGGGACATGAAAATTAGATGAGCATCATATCTGTTTAAAAAAGGGTAAGATTACTTCCTTCAAGAGTCTTTCATGGCTATTTTAATAGCTTGAGATCCTATGCAAGATGGTCGGTTCTTATGCTGTAAGGTGTGGATAGTATGTGCAGGGAAACAAAGACTATTTCATCTCCTACTTAAATCTTCTTGGCTTTGGTAACTTTGTGAAACTGAACAAAAGCTTTGTAGCTGTAATTTTTTATGATATTTCCATAGAATGTGTGGCTTTCCCACTTGTTGTTGAATGGAAGTCAGGAAACCTGACTGAATGCATTGTTACCTTTCAACAGCCTTCATTTTGCTCCTGCAAAAGTCCTGTGGCTTTACTGCCTTTAAGCATCCTTGTCATTAAACTGTGGCTGGAAGAGAAGGAACGGGAAAGGAAGACAAGGAGTGACTGCGACCTGAAGATTTCCCTGGAGAAGGTGAGCAAGGCGCTGTTTGGGCTGCGGGGGGGTGGAATCGGAAGAATGTCTCTGTTTTTAGCATGTTGGGCGTGCTTTAATTCTGTCATCACCGGCCAGGTGGAAAACATGCTGCCACGCTTTGAACTACCTCTGACAGGATCCAAGGGCACGGGCTCGCAGGGTGATTAGCTGGCACAACTAGCCACGTTACTAGTTCAGTGCGTTAATTTGTGTGAGGCATTAACGTTGGTATTATTGATGATGATATAATTTTTTTTCAAAGTCTGGCTTTCTGCTAGAATTCTGTTTTCAGTATTGTATGTTAGGGTTGCTCTTTTAATTACTGTATTTTAGGGTCACATTCTGTTGTGCAACCATCCAGATGGGCGGAACTACAGGCAGAATAACTTGGCTTTTAATGCATAAAGGAAAGCCTACCAGAAAAATTACTGAATTCAGGGTGTGTTCCTCAATGATTAAATATTGAGGAAGAGAATGAAATAATAAGTTTAAAATCAGCGTAGTCTTTGTGCTTTTATATTCTTGTGAAGGAGAGGGTTTGTTTCCTGATGATATTTCAGATGTTCTTCTAGTTATTTTGTGGACTTCTTTTCCAGCTGCCCTAATACCAAGCTCCTTTACATTTTCTTTGGTCTGTAGATGCTCCAGGGAATACTCAGTTTCACAACTGTGCGTGTGCCTCCTAGGCTGTACTGTGGAAAAAAAACGTGCATTATGATTTCTTTTGAAAAGTCCTTGCGTTTGATCGTGCAATGAGGTCAAGGTGTTCTTCACAGATTCTTTTATAGCATTAGGTCTGTGACCTGATACGCCCTAAAAGAGAGCAGCAGGTAGTTAACCATTCATTAGCTCTGCGTGTCTATGCAGCAAGAGATTACAATCAGTCACCGCATTATTAAAACAGTCTCAACTGATCATTCAAGCATTTTATTTGTGTATAAAAAAAGAGTGGAACATTTGTAGCTCTCCTTCCCCAGACATCCTCCTCCGGTCTCTCTTCTGGCAGGCAGCAGCGCTCTGGGTTTCAGCCCTTGGGCTTAGAGCTGCGGTATTTCTGGCCAATTTATCCCACCTTTCCTTATGGTGCTGTTTAAAAGCTGGTTCAACCATTTCACCGCCATTGTTAGTTTGCTTAACTAATCCTTTAATCCTATTCATAGTTTCTGTTAGAGAGTGAGGTCTTGATAATCCCTTTGGGCAAATTTGCTTTCCTTTTGTTATCTCCGCTGGCGTTCAGTCCTTCCTGAGTGGTTGCAAGCCATAAAAATATGGTGAATTTTTAGCTAATTACAGAGGCAGTAATTGAAGGATTTTTCACTTTGAATTTTACTTTTCCTATCGGTAAATATGAACCCGACAAGTCATTCTGCATGGCTTCATTGCGACTGGTCCAATAAGCCACACGCTTACATCTCCAGTTCAGGGAGGGTACTCTGTAACTTTAATGAGGGCTTGGAAATCTCTTCACAGACAGAAAGCAAAATATCAGAACTGGAGGATTTTTAGGAGGGGCCATGCTTACATATCATGTTACTGCTTTGCTGGCAGTAGATCCAGTTTAAGTAGAAGTCTCCAGCTTCTTAGAGAACATTTTATCTTCTCAGCTGCTCCATAATCTAAATCTTGAAATTATCTGGCTTTAAAAATAACTCCATATAAGCAAAGTTGTCTTTGGTTTGACTGTTTTTAACTATATCATTTGATACATTTGAAGTGTTGCCATGTGCATAGTTCAGTCACCACCACGGATGGGGGAGGATGGGAATAGAGAGATGAATGTAGTGACCTCTTACACCGGGTCTGTCACTGACAGGGCAACTGTGCCTCGTGGGCTGTGACCTTCTTTTGGCAAACGTCTCCTAAAATGGTCTTCTGAGAGAGGCAAATTTGGAGAAACAAAGATTTCCCAAAATCTGTGGCCCTTGATTAAAAATACCTTCATTCAACAAGACGACGTCTCTTTTTGAGATTGCCAGTGTCTAAAAGGGTTCTGGAAGAGGGATTAAATGTTAAAAGTAGTAGTTTAAGGAGTGAGCAACTCTGCTGAATAACGTGCTGCCTGCAAATATCCTACCAAAGAACAGAAATTTCACCCAGGAGAATGTGAAACATTTTCCATGGCAAAGAGTGGCTTTGCATTAAGAAGGTGGCAGCTCTGCCTCCCTGCCAGGCAAGCAAGGAGGCCCTTTTCGGTGTCATTTGCTGCCAAGAGGGACAAAGCAGAGCTGACAGGAGCTTTCCCGATAGACAGCTGCTGGCCACCCGGACACGTGCTGTTGGTCTCTCTGAGTAGAGTCTTTTTTCCAGGGAACGCATTATAAAATTTCAAGCTTTGCTGTTTTTCCCTTTTCTAGCATGCGGGCTGTTGGCAGTGTTATATTTATTGCAATTTTGTTGTCTTGGCAAAGAATTCAAAGTGTTTGTATGCCTCAGTGGACCAGTGATAGACTAATGATATGAGGCGACAGTACATGTTTGTTTTCTGCACTGCAGTCGTTTCATAGGTACCGTGCTGGAAAATGAGGTCGCTGTTCGAATCCACCCTCGTAGCTGAGTGTGGCTGTGCTGCTCTCAAGGCAGGTAGCTCACACCTGCCGTGGAGGGAGCCCAGGGAAGGCCTGGCAGGTTTTGCATGACCGTTCTCCCAGTGGAGTTTTCCTATTGCCTGGAAAAAATATCTTGAGCCGTAACTGTGATTGCAGAGGATTTCACTGACAGGGGCTACGCTTGGATGTGCTAAGAGTGCCTGGGTGTGCTCCCCCCACCCCCAGGTTGTTGCCAGCTAATCTTCAGATGATCTGATAAAATGTTGTTGCAGCTGTGCTGCAGAAGTCTCTTGCGCTGTTGAACAACTGGGGGTCTGCAGATGCTGCATTCAGCACAGAAACCTGAAGTGCTTCAACTGAATGCACTCTGAAATCAGTTTGGGTTTTCTGGAGAGCGCTAGAGGAGGCAAAGCACAAGAAAAAAAACAACCAGAAAATATATCTCACCAAAAGCGATACCTGTGCAGAAACACTTTCTCCATATACCTGGCACAGTACGTTCCCTGCCTGTAAAACTTACCTTATTAGAACAAACAGCTGATTAATGGAGGCAAAAATGTATTTTTCCAACTAAACATTAAGGCCAACAGAAACCTGCATTGGTTTATTGAGGACAAAACTGCCAGCTTTTCTAGACATTTTAGTGTAATTCTACGGCATCAGAAGAATTGAAGAGAGAAGATACTAAATAGGTAAAGCTGGCAAGTTATGAAAATGAAATAGTGAAACATACTTTTCAAAAAGCTATGAAGAATTAGAGTCTCAAAACTCTAAAAAGCTTGCTTTTTGACCTTCCTTCTTCTAATAGCGCGTGCACTTGTCATTTCCTTAGAGCTGGTTTCCCTTTTAAAGAGATGTGAAACTTGGTAGCTGTTACTACAGCTGTGTAAAAAGGAGATTGCAAAAGTTCTTCCTTAGAACTTGAAAATCTTGAATGATACATTACATCCAGCTAAACTTTTTTTTTCTGATTACGGTTTATGAGTTTTGTTGTTTAAAAATTTAAGCAATTTGACCAAAAAAAATTTGACCAGGAAACTGGAGCCGTCAAGGTGCATTGCTCTGGGCAAGCCACGGATACGTTACAACTGCTCTCACCGCACTGGAAATCCAAAAGCAGCAATTCTTCCCTTAACCAGGTCTCCCTCATCTGGGTTGAGACTCCTGGGCGCCAGACGAGAGGTCTGACCAAGGAGCTGCGGCTGGATTTTCCACACGTGGGCAAGGGCTTCATCTTCCCCATTTCCGTCCCATAGCCCAAAGGGACCAGGTGGCAAAAATCCGTGTTAAGTTTGAGTTGTTGAGCATAGTGCTGTAAAACCATCCCAGGAATGTAACACAATGTAATTGCCCAGTTTAGGGTTTTTTTGTAAGGGGAAGTGAAATAGTTAAAAATAGAGGTATAAGTGATAGTACATCCAACCATACTGTCAAATGCTATGATGTCATCACTGGAACTACCAGTCTCCTGTATAACATGTGAAAGAAAGACTCAAAGTCCTCTTATGAGCTCACTCAGACAGAACGTTTTGTGGGAGCGTGTTCTTACGACACACAGAGAACACTTCTGAAAGCTTGTGGGGTTTGGGCTCTGGCATTCTCGGGTAGCGCTGCAGGGAGATCGGGTACAGTGCTATGAACTTTGTTGTTAACCACCTTGCTGTGGTTAAATATTAATTTAACCAAATTAAACACCTGATTGACTTTACCAGCAGGCAAAACCATATCACGTTGCAGGCTAGCTCTATTCTATAACTGCTGCAGGTCAGGCATTGAAGGCGATGCATGGATTAAGGAGGGGGATGCATTCTGTTCATGTGTCAGGCATGATCCTCAATTTTAAACACGTGCAGCATGTTAATATTGCACGGCACGCGACAACTCCACTGGAACCTGCTGAGGAGGTGGGCAAGCGAGTGTCCCCCAGCATTACCCGCGTACAACTTGCTCCAAGTGTGGTCCGTTTGGGTTTTATTCTTCCAGGTTTGTGCTTCAAGTCATGGAGACAACTGGAAAACTACAGCTGCAGAACACGGAACATCCTCTGTAAGGAGAGAATACAGATCTCAACGCTGTCAGCAGAGACATCTACGTACCTTGTGGGGGGAAGAATAGCTGCTTAATTATAGCTGTAACACAAACACATCCGCGGGGAAACACAGAATTTACTGCAGAGAAGTGTCGCTATGATATAATCTACATACATTAATTGGTAGGTAATACTTTTAAATTATGCAAATAACTAAACAAAATACAAACATGCTGTAGCCTTTTAACGAGGAGTTAAAGAGCTATGACACCTCGTAGAAAATTCTGACAAACACTATCTAGAAATGATTGTGCCTCTGTTAGTTTTTAATCCTTTTTATTATTACTTTCATTTCAAAGGGACTGCAGTCATCTTCGAAGACTGCATATGAATTTCTGCATGGCCAATCCAAAATGCACGCGAGAGCTGTCATTATTCAGGTAAGCTGTCACATAAGTTGATTTTAAAAACTTTTAGTAATAAGCTATTTGATTTTCTATAAGTTATTTTTCCTGTTTTCACTCTTCCCCTCTGGTACGCTAATCTTCTCTGCTATACTTGTGCTATGTCCCAAGCATGAGCGTTACGTGTCCTAATAGACAAAGTACCACTTGGCGGTAGGCAACATTTCCACTGGCTGAAGCTTCTGGACACCTTCAAATCTCATTTGAGCAACATATGGAAATCATCCTACAACCAGCTATATTTTTTTGGAAATGAATTTCTAAGGAAAATGAAGTGTTCTGTTTGAAACTTGTGGGGGGAGGGGAGATAGGGAAAAATAGAACGTAATAAAGCATAGGGAAGGCCACTTATCAGAACCCCTGTGATCTGGTTTCTATGTTTCCCTGTTTTAATTCAGCAACTATTTTTTTATGTGCAGCAAATCCTTTTATTGGATATTTCTTGTTCTTTAATGACTTCACTACAGGGTTGCATGGGTCGATAGGAATGCCTTCTCCAAAATCCATTAACGTGGTTCCTGACTGAATGCAGCCCAGGCATGTTAATCACCATTATTCTTTGAGAATGTCAGACTACTCAAGTTTTCAATATGTGAATTTCATGTCTAAGGATCGATGTGTTCCAAGTTTATATATAGGATCAGGTTCCTTGCTGGAAATTATGGTACATTGTTAGCTTAAAAATGTGCTATAGAAAACTTAATAAAGATAAAGAAATCTCTTTAATGTTGGCAAAGACCCACCCACTACTTGCTTACAAGCTGAAATCAAGATTACAGTATCATCTGCACCTTTCTTATCTAGGTGATAGTACAATTCAAAGAAACATCCACTTCTTCCCATACTACCCCTCCTCTTCTCCGACTCCAAGGCATGCATATTAAAGAGTAACTTCACATTTTTTGATGTCATTGCATCAGAAGAAAAGATATAGTATGATTGATGTCAGTGGGGTTTGACAAATAGCAACTCTACAGAAATTATACACAAATTTCCTCCCATATTTCCTCTCATATTTCCTCTCAACTGTTCTGCCACTTTGATGAAACGGTAATCTCTCTAATCCATTTCTCCAGCTAGAAAAGTGTTTCAGAAACATACCCTTCCCTGCAGTTATTACCATGATGGAACATTTATTATCCAGCAAATGAGGCATCACATCTCCTAAAAGATTTTAGGAATAACTGCCCTCTATTGTGCATCTCAATGATCAATTAAAATATCAAGACAGTTTTGTATAATCTGTACGTACAAGACAGAACGCAAGCTGTTTTGGTGATCAATAACCGGTGCAGAAATAGGTTAAACCTGCGTGGACCAATTTCTGCCGTGTGCTGAGTGAGGGGTGGTCTGACACACCACTTGCACCCTAAACCGTCGAGGCTGTGGATTGTCGGGTCGTGAATTATAGTTTTCACATACGTGAGCACCGGTCAATTTTTGCCTTGAAAAATGTCTGTAACGCGCTAAATGATTGCGGCTTCTGGGCCCGTGTATTCCTGGGCTGTTGTAGGAGGGTGAGAAACACAGCTAGGAAAAATGTGGCACAAAAATCACCAGTAGGCTTTGTACAAACCCAGTCCCTGTTTAACTATTTGCTTTATCTTAAAAAAGGTAGATTACAAGGACTGAAACCACACGGGAGCTCTAAACCCACCGCACTGCTTGAATAATCTTTTCTATTCAGTTACTTGTATTTTTGTTTAGTCAGCTTAAAAGGATGCAGGTGAAACTCAAGGTATTCTTCAGAGACTAGAGAGGAGTTAATTTTAATGTTAAGGTTTTTTCTGTGTTTGAACACAGTGTTTTTTATGAAATTTCCTAAGAGTAAGATGAGAAAATATTTGCTGACTGACACGGGTTGTTTGCCTGTCTTCAATCTCGTTTTATTTTGTGTGTATACACATGCATATATATGCGTGTACCTGCTATATGCAAATGCATTCAAGTGCAGAGCAGGTACTGTTTGTTAACTTTGACCAATTTCTTTATTGGTTTCCTTAGAATATTATTTCCTCATATCCATACGATATTTCTGCCCTTCACCAGTAGCTTCAGAAGTGTCTGCCTTTTGTGGCACCGTGTAACCAAAACAAGCTCACTGTATTACTGCTCTAAGAGAAGTTTTCAAATACGGTTGACTATTACCTTGAAAATACAATTTTTTGAATAGTAATGACTCTTAAAAGTCATTGTGGCAGATTCCCTTCCTTCCTATGGCTGATCTTTTAAAAATAAATTTCAATATATACGGACCATAATTGCATAATGAGGAAATGCGAGTTCTTTATTTTAACTTTTTGCCGCTGCCTTCTCTTTCCTTAAGCTCAAAAGAAATTCGCAATTTCTCTGCTTTTTTCTGTAGCTAAGGCAATAGGTGACATGGCGTTATTAATATTTTGCACACTTACAAATGAACGTCGGAACACTGCTGCTGCTGCCTCTTCTACCTGTACGTTAGGAGCCATCTTGCATTTCGTACTTGCAAATATGTCAAGTTTTTACAGAATATGCTGCGTATGGAAGAAAGACCTGCTCCTGAAGAAATGTTTTAATCAACAAAACTTGCCCAACTTGAGCATTTTCCAGGCAAAACATCTGCTTTAGTAATTCCTAAATTCTGGTTTTGGTTTTGTGTGGCTTTTGTTTTTTCTTCCCTCCCCCCGTTACCTGTTTGTTTATACACTATGGATAAAGTGACCTAAGAAAAGCCTGCTGAGTCAAAAGTGCTTTAGCCCGCTGTCATTCGTGAGAAGGGAACAAACCCTAAAACACCAGTCAGGTTGGAATCCGACTTACCTGATAATGCCAAAATATATATTTTATAGGAATCCTTTTTTTGTGGAGTGGAGAAAAAAAACCACCCCAAATGATCTCAAATCCAAATAGTTACCATAGTAACTCATGTTATGGTATATTATTTATGGACATATTGCAACACAGAGTATTCGTAATGCCTTGCTTTTTTCAGAACGTATGTTTCTGGTTGTTCACATAACGTTTCCATGGCTGAGTGAAAATGCCAGATCTTTTCATCTGCAGCAAGCTAACATTTCTCTGCACTCTCAAAAAGCACACAGTGATGTATTTTTGCGATCACTGGAAAAAAAAAAAATCGTAGTTTATTTGCATTGTATTCAGATAATCAGTGTAATGCTGCAAAGTAGTGCTATTAATTTCTTTTTTTCTCACTCTGCCATCTTTTATGGGCGAGGGGCAGGAGGGTTACGCTGCAGCCACAACAAGGAGTGGCTCCAGACCTGCTGATAGAAGGAAATGGCTCTTCATAAAAAACCCAATTGAAACCAGGGAAAAGAAAGCAAACAGAAGTATCCCGTGACTGGTCCTAGCGTGGTTTTTCGTATATGCTTTTTTAATTGCGTTACTTGTGCTGTGAATGTGTAAATTAGGCAGACTAATTTGTTAGCCTATGTTTATGAATTTACAAACTCATTTTAATCTTCAGGGATTATATTCAGACACGTATTTACTAAAATAAATATCTATGCTCTTGGTAAAAGTAACTTTCTGTTCTTTCTGCTCACATTTTGAGGCAAAAAGAGCAGCTTTGATAGATGTTAATGTAGCTGTAGGCAGAAGAATGCTACAGAATCGAAGGGAACTGTGGGACTCTGCACATCTAGGTCATTGTGCAATGCTTTGTCTTTGACATTGATCTCATATGTGCACCACATCGAATACCTGGATGTAAATGTTTAGTCACTTTAGTTGATTAAGTTTACTTAGCACCAGGTATTTCTCCATGTTACCCAATTTCCATGTTATAAGGAGCAAGCCTCTTCAAATGAGGTATTCCTGCCAGCAGGTACCACTTCTTCACAATCGCGAGCTTAGCTATCAGTAGGAACTCCCTTCTGTGCCTGTCAGTTTCATCGTTTTGCATCTATAACTATTTTGAACACAATTTATGTTGTTTACACATAAAGCGTATGACACCTAAATGCCATAAATCATGCATATGTATCATTGCTGGTGCAAATTTACATCTATAATTACCTATACTTGCAAACTATCATTATTATGAGGCCTCGTTGGAGACTGGCTGAAGAACATGACCCACTTCACCCATCCTCTACAAGCAAATTATGTTCTCTCCCATAATATCTCTATTTGAAAGGCTATTAAAATGTTTTAGAAGACAAATTAGGTAAAAATCTATGCTGATGAAAGAGAAATATTGCGTATGTGAAAAGCATTTGTCAGCTCCCTTCAGTGCTGTGTTTTATTTCAGCTGTGAACGCGCTTCTATGAAAATATATTAATATTTTCTTGAAAACAGCCCCCTACAATTTACTGCCTTGATCATGCAATTAGCCGGCTAATGGGCAAAAATGGGTGTTTTCCCATACAGACTTTATTTCCACCAGCATTTACCTGTATCCTGGTGCATTCTATTGATAAATATTTTTGTAATTCTTCACTTTATCATTGGAAAAGAAATTAGCAATAATCACTGGCCTGCACACTAAGGACCAGGAGAAAAACTCTAGACAAAAAGCCTCCAAACACAGTGGTTGTGGTTGTACATATCTGAGATTTTCCCCACGGGGCACATTTTTTTTATAGGGAGACAGGCAGTTGAGCAGGGGTAGGGATATATTTTTGCCCACCCACTGTCTAATAATTGATCCAGCTTCTTTGCCAGAAACTCCCATAATTGCTGAGAGGGAGGGGAAAAATATTAATGTGTAATCTGGGATTCTTTTGTTAAAATGTTTACTACTGAATTATCATATAGTGACAATTACAGCGAGGACAGTCTTCTCACAATGGCTACATATTATTTTTTTCCAATTAAAAATGCTGACGCTGAAATAAATCTGATTTGGGTGTGGCGTATGAGGTTGGAGCATGTGATCTGAGAGCTCACGCACGTGCTACAGATTTTTAGTTCAAATATTTTGAAACATACTCTTCTTGGATCCTTGAAGTGAAATATTTTATTGCCTTGCTGCTGTTTGTATCATTGTTTTTAATGCTTGCTCTTCCTCCCCTGCCTCCAATCTTTGAAGGAGAGTGTCTCTGTAGCCAGCTGATACAGTTCATGGTGATTTTGAAGTTGGGGGTACCTGCACGTATTTGGAATATGCAGCTGGCCATCAAGACTCTCAAGAGCCATTTTAGAGCACGGCTGTTGCCAGCTGGTGCATTTTTCTCACACGCTGATGGGCATTACTTATTTTTAACCCAACTGTTTCCTAAATGATAAGAGGAAAAAGAGAGAACTGGCGAGGGTAACACACAAAATTTCAAAGAAACCAATGATTAGCAGAATATTAAACGTTGAGGAAAGAAAGGTGAAGGGAAGGATCAAAAGAGGAAAAAAGAGCAAGATAAAATACCTGATTGAGTTGAAAGGAAATCCATTCACTTTCTGCCTTATTATATCAGTGCTTAACACACTCGAAAAAAAAAAGGGAACAGAAAATTAAACACTAGGTGTGCAATGCAACAAATGGAAATAAAGGTCATAAGAAAGTGAGAAATGAAACCAATGTGTTGCCTGTACATATGTATCAATTTGCAGTTGATTTCTGGCACCCAACATATTTGCTTCCACACTCCTGGATAAACCACCTGCCAAGACCTTCTTTTAAAGCAGGTTAACTTGTGTGGCACTTGTGCTTTTAAGCCATCCCCAGGGACACATTTTGGGTTTTTCTTTGGCATAATAATTCTGTTTCTTGTAGCGACCAGCATTTCGGTCTTTGTACAAAATTGCTGAGCTTCGCTGACATGAGTTTTTCCAAAACAACGTTGTCCTCCTCACCACAAGAGGAGTTCTAGTCCACTTCAGTATGTAATTGGAGAAGCCTAGCAGAGCTCGTAGAGATCTTACTGACGACCCTCCGAAACTGCTGTTTCATCACGTTAAAAGGACTCATGCAAAAAAGGCTACAAAATGCGTTTAAGAAAGCACATTTATTCTCATATGAAACTTTGTAGAATTGCTCAGCAGCTGGTGTACGATCTGAAAAAGGTTCGTTCTTTTATTAGAAACGCATAATGTTGGCATTCCCGTTACTGCCAGAAAAGGTTATGCCCATATGATGCGAAGAGAGGGAAGGAGAGAAGACGGCGAGTTTCTCAGCTTTCCATTTCTATGAAATAATGTGACTTGAAGAAAAACAAAAATAATGTTTATTATATTAAGGGAAATATCTTCTGTATTTTGGTTCATCTATTTCCAAAACAGATTGGAAGATTTTTTTGACTTGTGAAGGTTTTTTTTTTGCGTTTTGGAAATGTGATCTGTTCATTGAGATCAGTTAGTTGAATGCTGGCCTTTCATACGCGCAAGAGGGCGAGGGGGGAAACAAACAAACCATGGAAACCCCTAACATTGAAGGTTCAAGGTTTAAGTTCCATATTAATTGTTTGTGTAGTTCTGCCTTTGCGGACGTCTTGACCAGTTTGGTAGATAAAAACCAGTATAGCTTCACTGACCTCAGCTTTGCCACCCACAAATCTGTTACCAAATATAAAGTTTGCAGTTGTGAAAGGAAAGCATGCCAGTAGGAAATATACCTTTTAAATTCTAAATAAGCAGGTAGACACTTAATTTTCTCATTTCTTCTTCCCAGTTTCCTTTATTTGCCATAAAAATGATGAAAGTCAAAGTGTAGGTCTTTACCATAATTAAATTAATCACATGATCCTATTAAGTTACCCATACTGAACTGATTTTTGAGTTACATGTCTAGCTATGCCACTATAAAATCGTGGAGAGTATTTCTAGGGTGCTGCTTCCTATGACATGCGGAACAGCTCATTTTATGATCTTGATACTAAATGAGCAAACTGCAATACAGATAAAACCATGTTTATCTCATATAGACACAT
This sequence comes from Phalacrocorax carbo, assembly GCF_963921805.1. Lineage (NCBI taxonomy): Eukaryota > Metazoa > Chordata > Aves > Suliformes > Phalacrocoracidae > Phalacrocorax > Phalacrocorax carbo. The sequence goes on along the minus strand of NC_087518.1, from coordinate 62,861,310 downwards.
TTTCCGCCGAGTTAATCAACCTCATTACCCTTGCCACACATGTTCCTCATGACAGCTGAATTATCTCTAACCTCCACAAACATAAAGATTAGCACCCGTACCATATCCTTAGGGCTAAATTCTATTTACACAGGACCCTCCTTTAGGCTCCCTCTGACACACAAAGGCATCTAGCCTTTCACCGTGGGGAGCATAAACACGCTGCGCTACGAGGACTCGGCGAGAGAGACACGGGTGAGGATGGAGCCGGGAGCCTGCCAGGCTGCGTTCCAGGAGGGCCGTGATCAGTAGCGGAGAGACGGTGTAGTGAAGGGCATCCTTTCTTCAGGGTTGTCGGGGTCTTTCCGTGCCTCTAGTCAGGTAGGATTACTCATACTCCTGCCTAGTGTTACGCAGTCTCAGGAGCCATAATCGAACCCTTGAGGTTGTTGTGAAGACGAGTTATTTGAAATGCTACCACTATCTTAATTTTGCCATAGACCATTTTAAGTCGCAGCTATCTTCCACTCTGTTGTCAATAACTATGTAGTTAGGCTTGGGCCCAGTCAGTTCAAATACAAATGTCTCCGCCTAGTCAGCTACCTAGAGAAATTACTATTAACATTAATCACCTAACTAATCGGCATCTTTTCAGGGTGTCTGAATACGGATGGTAAATAGGATCTTCCCTCCTGAGGGCAGATGAGTTAGAGTATTTTGGCCAAGCATATAAAATCCCAAAGTCACGTTGTCTTCACTGGTGATGCAGTGATGCTAAGTTAACACAGACGGGAGATGAAATTCTGTGACCTTTTAAAAACAGGGAATTACAGTTGCTAGAAAATTAGCATACATGAAATTTTTGTAGAATTGCATGACTAAATCTGTATGAATGGATTAACACCGATACTACCGTTCCCCTGCATGTACATTTAGCACAGATTAAATTTGTTGTAGATATTCTAAAATGTTTTTGCAAAACTGCGTGTTAATCTGGATGTTTTTCATGTTCTACTTTTAGTAGATAAAATGAAGTGTCAGGTTAAATAAGATAATGAAATATTTATTCTAAGCTGTTGGTGACAGCATCAACAAGGTATTAGGAACCAACCCCAGGAAGGACTGATTTCTGTCTCATCTACTTTAATGTGAATCAGAAATAAGCCATGTAAAGGTAAAGGGTATGTTAATAGAGTTAAGTCAGTGTAAAATTAGCATGAAAAGACGATGAAGATGTAACATTGAGTCACTAGTTCAGCGCAAAATACAAACTCTGTTAAATGCAAAAACTCTCATGGCATCTGGAAGCAGGTGCCGTGCAAGTTATCCCTCTGGTTCTCTTCAAACACCCATTGGGACGTTCCTTGTATTTTGTGTAACTTGAATATTCCTGTCAGGGGACTGAAAATATTTGAGTGCTAGAAACTGAAAAGGGTTACCAGTTCTTAAGAGTTATCTCAGGGGTTCTGAAAGGCTGTCTATACTTACGATGGTATTCTTAGCATGCGAAAGTATAGTTAGCCAACTATACACGGCGATTTAATACGGCTATGGTCTGTTGTGTTCTGCATGACGTGGCACGGGAAAGTGTTAAATCTTTCTGGTTGTGCTGGACAGATATAGGAAGTCACAAAACTGGGGAATGCATCTCAACATTGTAGGATATAAATTAATAGATTTTTAAGGTAAGCAAGCACAAGTTCCTGTATATGCAACTGCAAAATTGGTGCTTTTTTTTTATCCTGGCTAGCTTGAAATGGCTGTAGATTGTATCTGGTCAAGGCACAGAAGCAAAACCTCTGTTGCAAGGCACTGACCTCCCGCAGGTTCCTCCTGCTGCAGAGGGCTCCCCTGCACGTGCGGCTGACTACAGGCCATCCTCCTCTGCAGGTCCTGGCCCGTGGGACACGGGGGGAGCGTGGCTGCGCCGCGGCGGGGCCGCAGGTGGGATCCGCGTGCTTCGCTTCACCTCGGAACGGCTGCCGTAGCTCCTTGGAACTGCAGCCCAAATCATAGCGTCATCCAGGTTGGAAAAGACCCTTAAGGTCATCAAGACCAACCGCTACCCCAGCACTGCCAAGCCCACCACTAAACCGTGTCCCTGAGCACCGCAGCTACGTGTCTTCTAAATACCGCCAGGGACGGTGACTGCACCACGTCCCTGGGCAGCCTGTTCCAGTGCTTGATAAATGGAGATCTTAATATAGCATCTATGTACAGCTGTTCGGCTGAGGGCTCTATTTCCATGCTTCTGTTTGACACTTCCATAACCTGGCGCAGACTGTACTAGTTCCTGTAATTGGTTACAGGCGGAGAAGCCAGGACTTGGTCTGGCTCGATCGCTAAAGCCACCTCGTGACCATGTTGCATAGCTCACACCTTTGTTTCCTGTTTCAGCGCATCATGATTACGATTCTAATGAGTTTATTTTAATCGCGATCGATACACCAAGAAGCGTCAGACAGCTAATATGATTGATTACATATTCCAAGAGCATTTGTCTTAGATTTGGCATTTCTGCTATCTGTCTCCAGAATGCCCCTGCCTGCTTGACAGCAGCCTGTCAGTGCTGTTATGATTGCTGTATGCAGCGACTCTAACTGACAGCTTTTCCTGCAGACTTGGAGAGTGATCGGTCTGCACTATAATTACAGCGACATAGAATAACTTAACACTTGCCTATGGCCCTGTCAGTTATGAAGGGAAGTAGTATCGATACGCGTTGCGATCTGGTGCGGTACCATTTAAGTATCAATACAGAAGACAAAAAGTAAATAGTGGGTGACCAGCTTTGTGCGTCCCTTCCTCCCTTTTGAAGCTTTTCTCTTATAGCTGCGCTTACAAATAGCTCTGCAGGAAGATCAAGAGCTGTCTTTGTAACTGTAGGTATTCTTGAAGGTACCTTAAGTACTGAAACTGTGGTACAGACATCCAGTAATGCTAAGGACTTTCATAAACCGTCTTTTAAATCCGTGAAGGCAAAGGTCAGGTGAGGTTGTGGTTTATTATTATTAATGAATATAGAAACAAGAGAAGATATTAGGGTTTCATTCAAAACACATAATATTTTACGGCCAAGTTTCAAGGCATCTTCTTTTTCTGAACCTCTGATATGGGTGACTTGACCCTGGTTTTACTGATTAAACTTTTATTCTTCCCCAATGAATAATTTAAGTTATGAGCAGTAGTCTGGCATGATTAGCAGGAGCCTATGGGAGGTTTTAAAGTAATACACTGTGCGCTCCTCCCTCTGCATCGGATTCCTCTGCATCGTGCCACTCTGATTAGGTTGAAAACTTTATATGCAGCTTCGTAACTTGTTTAGCAATTCTTTTCCTTGAGAGACCCAATAAAATACCAAAGTCTTTACCCTTCTCCGATGCGGGAGGAGAGTTGTTGCAGAGCTGGTTTTGGTTCCCTGCTTGTCAAGTCACCCTCCAGCCTTGCTGGAGTTTATCTGTGCCCGTAGTTTAGCTGATCTAACACAGGTGTATGTGCTGCGCTACAGTAAAGCGTCACCACGGCCTTTACACCCCCCTGAATGCAGCGTGTGTCAGTCCTGGTGGACGGGGAGAAGGGCAAGGCCCCTGGTTCACCCAAAGCACTACTGCCATAAGAAGCTGTGTGGTATCACAGGGAATTTTTATACAGGTGACTTAGGTAAAGTCATACTGTGAGCTGCACAGCGCAAAAGGCCAGTGTTCTGGCTTGAAATCTGGCCCTCATTGTGGTTCTGAGATTCTGTGCTAGCGAAGCGTTGGTTTTACGTTGCACACAATGGCCGTTATAGATTCACTAAGGCTTTTTTTTAATCCTCAGATGCTCTTTTGGGTCACAGGGATACACTGTGGTGTTAGTTTGAGAGTCCTGGAAACAACTGGAGTTCACTAGTGCTTGTGTGACCATGTTACAGGTCACATGAAACAGAAAGATATGTACAGGTGGCATGGACTGAGAAACAATCTGAAATTGTAAATGGTATTTAGAAGTGTGTCTGGGAAAAAAAAAAAAAAAAAATTAAAAACCCACAGCCCAACCCCAAAACCAACCAAAATCCCCTACCAGAAAACCACATACTGCAGCAAAACTGGGGAAAAGGGCCAAAACCAATTATACCAGCTCCCTGTATTTTTAACTACAGGGCTGCACTAGCTAGCTTGATGCCAATAATCCCGATGCTGAGGTTGTATGAAGGAAATCAGTTGCTGGCGGCTGCAGCTGTTGTGTCTGCCGCGGACCACTGCACCGCACAGAAGGTCCCGCAGCCTCAACCCAAGCGCTGTGTTCAAACGCTCTTGCGGCGCTGAGCACGGCCAGGGTGTCCTCGCAGCCGGGTTCGTCCTCCCCCCTTCAGCCTGCCTGTGCCCTCCCCCTCTCAGCGGGGCGGGTGCGGTCCTCTTCCCCTCTGCACGGGCGGGGGATGCACGCTCAGACGCTCCCGGCCCCTGGGAGGACGTAGGGCAGAAAGCGTTACTGCCGTCGCTTGTGTCAACGCGGAGCGTGTTCTGGAGGGCGCGTTACGTGTGCCCAGGCGCTCAGATCATAGGGCAAGGAAAGCAAAGGGCACGGTCCGCTGCCTCGGGCGCGCTCGCTCTCCCAGCCACGAGGAAGAGGAGGAGAAATCGTTCCTTGGGACCTAAGTGCTGTCAGCGGAGGGAGCGCTCCCGTATCGTTTCCTTTATTTCAAATGGTGATCGCGTTTGGGTTGGTTATTTACGTATCTATTACGGTGCTGCCTTATTACAAACTCTGTATTTCTTAGCTATTTTTTGGAAGACTTAATTTAGAAAAACTTTTGAAATCTTTTATTAGGGATTTTTTCTAACAAAATAGAAGTATATATTTAATGAAAATAAAGTACATTCTTCCTGCAAGCTGTTTAACACACTGGCATATTTCAAGCACTAGAACTTGGCAGTTTCCAGATGGATTCAGTTTTAACTCGGTCTTAAGCAGCATCTTGTTAAATATTTTTAGTAATTTTTAGATCCTGTAGCTATTTTGGGGTAAAATCTGCCTTAGCAGAAACCCCTTTCAGAGGACAGTTATTAGGGTAATCCCAATCTTAACATTTCAGCGTTAATCTGAAGGTGGGATCAGACAATATGCTTCAGTCTTTCCTGGGAAGATGAAATGTTTTTAATAAAAAGAAACTGTATCGCATGAAAGTTCAGGTAGGACAATCCTACCTCTATCCGCCTTAGGAGGCCAAGACAAGACAAGGCGACGGCGTGTCATCTCTTCTAACCTTCACATCGCCTGGAGTATCGCCGGCGTCCCGTTCCTAAGGTTAGCACGTTAGACCAGGCTTCAGAGAACAACACGCACCCATGTCTTCATCAGATTGTCAGCCTAATATGAAAACAGTTGCGGTCTCAGGTGCTTTTAGTTTTATTTATCAGGGGATTAGACATACAGGCCAGGTGTTCTAGTGTGCGTCTGCGGGGGAAGAGGATTATGCCTCGAGTGGGTTGTACTCGGAGCTGCCGCCAGGCACGAGAACTACGGCACTGAGAAGTCCGGAGGTGCGGCTCTCTGGACGCGGTCTTCTGGCCACGCTGCTGCTGGCGACACTTCATGAAACGCTGGCAATGCCTACCAGCTCAGTCTTTCCACAAGTTACCGTTTCCAGCCCGAGCCCTTATCTTAAACCTTGTTTTATGGCTCAGGTTTGGTGGTCTGAAGCTTTCTGACAACTGTTATCCTTTAATAATTTTTATAGCGGAAGAATGTCTCTCTCTGAAATTTCAGAGCAGGCCGACCCCGCGTCTCGGCTCTGATGGAGAAGTTGTACGTGCCTACAAAGTTTGAGTGACACGTATTTCCATGTTTCTTCCTAAACCTTGGCAGACCTGTAGGGTACTTCATGAATCACCTAGGGAAATAGAATCACAGAATCCTAGAACGTCCCAGGCTGGAAGGGATCCGCCAGAGGAGTCCAACTCCCGCGCAGAGACCTTCTTTCACTTGGAGCCTGGAGGCTGTGAATTGATGTTCATTTTTTCCAATGATCCGCAGTCACTGTGGAAATACTTATAGAATAGAAAATAAAATACCAGGCAAAGATAAAAAATACGTTTTATGGATTGAATTTGCACTTGTAATATTGGTTGTTATGTATATATAGATTTTTTTTTTTTTTTATCTTTAGCGCTGTAATGGGCTGTAAGTGCATTTGCACATTGAAGCTGTAAAAAACAAATTGATCTCTTTTTACAATGATTTGGTAGTATTTTATTACATCTACATCTATCCAGGCAATAGAAAAGACAAAGGAACAAATCCTGTGCTAGTCCTAGTTAACGCAGGTGTAGTACACGAGGCTGAGGAGCCAAATGCAGTTCAAATGCAAGCCATTGGAAGGTTTTCCTAGGAACGACATAGAATTGGATTTAAAATTATAACTTCAACTGTAGTTAACTTTACCTTTTCCCATCTATTTGAGGATCTGGATACAAAACAAAAGTGCTTGGATTATAGAAATAAAGGCAGTTATATTTCAAGGATAATTGTTAATAACTGAAAACGTGCTTATTTTTAAGCAGGAAGTAATTTTGGTGCAATGTTTCTATATATTTATGATAAAGGCACCACTTTCTAATTAAAATGCTTGAAGTTAAAAATTTCAGCAATGCGTGTAGGCTCCCTACAGTGCCTGGGGACTTGCTCCACTTTTGGTGAACACGTGAGTCTCTGGCCAGTGTCAGCTGAGGTTAATGATCATTCTGCACTACAGACGCTGTTAATTGGCATTAATGTCTCTGCCTTGGTTCCTCACGTTAGCCACGCGCTGCAAGGAGCAAGTAGAGCGTTCGTGGATTTCAGGGTAAAAAGGACAGGTTTACTGTGTCCTGCATCTGAACTGCACCGTTGTTGTGCTGCTGTGCATTTCACCCAGTGACTTTCTGATGCTGATTCAATTTGGAGAAGTCAAGGATCAAATACAAAGTTTGTTTCAACTGCAGTCTGTGATACAAGACGTAGTGTTTTCAGCGGCCCCTGAAGGTCTGGCATTACCTCAGGCATTCTCTCTGGTCTTCTTGCATGGAATTCAAACCTATTTTCTTGCCACAGTTTTTTCTTTTGCCTCTAAAATAATAGAATAATTCCAGTATGAATAATTATTGGTTTGGTATCCCAGTTTAACCATGAAATAAAAGAAAATTGTTTAATTTCTGAAGCAGGGAAGAGTTTTCTCTTTTTCATATTTGAAAAGAATATTGCCAGCATTTTGATCTAAAATAACTTTTTAGAATTATATGTTTCAAAAGTAGACTTCTTACAATTTTCCCTTTCTCTGATAAACTTATTAGTGAATTTAAGTATTTGCTGAATTAGGCGACTAACTTTAATATATTCACCAGTATGGGCTTTTTTTAATCAGATAAACTGTTCATTTGAACAATTGTGACTATAGTGTCAGGTCATTCTGGTTCTCATGTCCGTTTTTGCCTGCGGGCCACTCAGGCTGTCCTACTCATCGTAGTGACGTCGACGTTCTGCTTCTGAATCCATCTTACCACATTAATAATGTTCCTAGTATCCTGACGTTCTCCTTGAAATGTCTCCTGTAAACCCGGTGTGTTCTCCACATATATTTTGGCATTTGCATAACCCTCTGGTATGCAAAACCAGATTTTCATAGGGTCTCAGATTTTAGTCCGCATCGAACGATGTCAGCTTCCTAATATTGTCTGAGCTTATGTGAGTATGTCAAAACTATGAGTCTGTTAAACTGGAATATTTTAGCGACCTTCAGCAATAACAGATCTGAAGCATTCTTAAAAACTCTGCAGGTGACTTCTGTTCACCTCTTTGCATCCAATGGAATAATATGGTGAAAGTGTTTGCTATCTGCTACAGCTGGAGGAATGGCTGTAGCCTAATCGGGTAGCAGGGAACATTCCCGAGGCATGATTAGCAATACATTAACATAATTTACATAACCACATTGTATTGCGTTCAGGAGGAACGTAATGGCACATGGAATTTCTGACGGGCCTGTTCTCTGCCAGCATGTGTTGACTAGGCAGAATTAAAATATTTCAGAGGAAAATGATAAAGTTGTAGAAAGTGTGCTACAGGTTAGACAATTTCACCAAAGTTTTACTTTTTAAAAAAATTCAGAGTATCAGACCGGTTCTGATCATTATGTCTGTGGTTATTAATGCTAAAACAGCATCTCCTGACAGCCCCAGGGTGAGGTAATGCTCGCAGCGCTCTCTTGGTAATTATAAAGATGTTTATAGGTATGTGCAGCTGTCAGGCTCTGTTAGTCCAAAGCCTCTTTGCCCTTGAGTATCGTTGCTTTTGTTGCTGGTGATTCTTTTCATACGGTGATTGGAGGAAAAAAAATAAAATATCCAAGGTGTGGGTTTTTTCCCCATTCATCAATGAAGGATCTCTCTTGCCTAATTTAGGTGCTCTATATCCTTGAAAATCCTTGAGGTTTAGCATATTATAGTCTTTCTGCTCCTGCACGCAAACTTTCAATGTAATCGTCTGATGGAAACCACCGTGCCCAAACTCTGAACTGAAAATCATGAACTACGACAATAAAGTCTTAGAGCTAAGCTCTACCGTTCGGAGGGAGAAACAATGGTATGATCTGTTGGCTGTCACGGAGAAGAAAGAGCGATACCTCACCGTTCGTAGTCTACAGATGTTACTGGCTGAAATGATGGCGGGCTCCATAGAGCAATATGTTATGAAGAACTAGAAATTATAAACTCTTTACAGTCCTGGAATTTTAACGTTTAAAAAAAGAGTCTACCTTCTTTAAGAAAAAGTTATGATTTACTGTGTTAATAATTCAACTGTTCTCACTTTTGAATATACTAGATAGAAAATGTATATGGATATTGTACCAGTCTTATTGGACTATGCGTGTATGAAACTGATTATATGAGAAGTTAACCTAATCAAGTGACATAATACCCATGAAAGGAGAAGGAGGGGAGAAAGGGAATCTTGATTTATTGTTGCACTGTATCAATTTAATCTCCTAAACTAAGCCGGGGGCGGGGGATTCTAATGTCGGTTTCTAATTTCCGTCTGTGGTAATTTTGCTTTTAAGCCTGGGCACGGGATCCGTGGTAAGGCACTGATGGGGCGTGTTACTGAAACCCTGCTCCTCGCTCCGGCCTGTTTGCAAGGGCTCCTGCAGCCAGCGGAAGGCTGGCGTTAATTAGCGGCGTCTCAGCTGGGTGCATAGGAGACGGTCCTTTTTAACTTTCTTGTTGAGCATAACTCCTTTGGGAAAAGACTTTTGGGGAATGTTCTTGTGAGAGTTTTTCGGCTAAATCATTCTGGCAGCCTACAGGCTTCTGCAAGACTGATGATGCCCTCTGGGAACGGGGTTTTCAGCGTTGTTTGTGCCTAGCCTTGCAAAATAAAGAGGACAAGCGTGAGGAGAGGCAGTGACTTTCAGAGCTTTCTTTTGTGACCATCAAGCCTTCTGTGAACCCTTTGGAAGGGTTTGGACCCCAATCACCGAGTACCAACTTCAAGGGCAATTGTACAGATCTGCTTTGGCGATGATATGGTCCGAGATATTAGTTGCTAGGCCAGGTTCCCGCTAGCCGTGCGCTCCCGCTGCATGAGCCGGCTCTCTCTGCCTTAAAATCCAGTTAGCAACAGCCTTTTGTTTTGTAGATTGATAAGCAAAACTGACTATAACTCCTTAAATGCAGGTGTTCAGTGCTCTATTAAAGGACAAGCAGTAGTTATGTGCTGATATTTAAGAAATCTAAATGTCTCTTTAGAAGAAAGTAGTGGGTGTAGCATTGCAGAGTCAAAGATCAGCATCACCAAAATAGGCAATTGTGGTGGCATTTGAGACTAGGGTACCTAGAGTTCATTATAATTTCTTTTTGTCCTCTCTGTTGCTCTAAGTACTTTCTAAAGGGAAGGGATGATGAATTTAGTATTTTTGAGTGGGTAGCATACAGAAAAATGAGGAAGCTCGTGGCAGGGACAGTTATCTTAGTCTATTACATGGGAAAATATTCATAATATGTCCAAGAAGTCTAAGGAATATAATTAATTGTTTTCTGTGTTGCCTGGATATCAGTGGAGCTTTCTAAATACCACTATATTTGCTGCCACACAGGTGTGGGTGTTTTCTTTGGGAGAAAGAAAAGGTACGGTCCTTCCGGTAGGATTAACAGATTGATGTTTCTCCAAATTCAGGGCGCAGATGTTTTCTGCAATTAGATTATCAATGCTCTCTTAATGAATGGTCTTATTAGCTCCAAATACCCACAGGGCATTTTGCCTGAGCAGTATCATCTCTAATATCACTCTGTGGGGCAAGGAAGATGGACCTGCAGACATCCCCAAAGCCAGCCGGGACTGTGACCCCGTTCTTTTTGAGCCTCTGTATCTGGCAAACAATTTTGATACCCGGTAGGGCTGGCAGTCCTAAAACCCAACCTGAACAAAATTTTTCCTTTCACAGTTACAAGTTAGAAAGACGCTGAGTGCCGAGATCATTGGTAGGTTCAAAAGTTTTATTACTGTCAATTGTACCCTTGCAGTGGGTGAACCCTATTTCGTTAATATTTTTAGAAATCTATGTGTAAACCGCATGGTGCTGTATGAAGAAAGCGGTGAGCGAGCATTCTTTTGATGGTAAGAAAAGGGCACATGAATAATTTGTATTCATGTTATCTGAAGGATCATTTTCAGGGCTTTCCTCGAAGCAACAGCAACAAATGTGTCTGCTGTCTGTTGTGTAAAAGTCTAATATGCTTTCTTATGGTCACTTGCTTTGATTGAAGAGGAACTGCCAGAGCTGAGAGGGCATAATGAATGTTATTACAGAGAGGGTTTTAAGCACAGAGGAAAAATAAAAAATAAAGTCCTCATGTGAGCCCTTAGTACGTGAGGTCTGCCCGTTACTTCCACAACAGTTGAGTGAGCATACATGAGAGCCATTTATAATGTGTATTGCTGTGTGTCTGCTCTGATTGCATCCTTTGACGACGGGTTAATTGAATGGTGTCAAGGAGGGCAGTCCCGGTCATGTACAGAAGCTGACGGGATGTGATGGTAGCGTCGGTACTTCATTACTTGGAAACAAAATCAGAAATTCTTCATCTTAAAGGCAGTCGCTACCAAGCAGTTCAAGAGCAAACAGTTTAGTGTGTGATGGTTTATGAGGTAAGCAGGTTTTATGCTAATAGAGCTTCACTTAACCCTCTGACAACGTTTCACTCTCGATCTTCCTGTGGTATCAGAGCAGACAGATCCGTCCCACCACCACACATCCAGGGGACTTTCCCGCTTTCCTTAAATCCAACCCTTTTACTCTTCCTGTATGAATCATTACACTCATGGCACAGTGTTTGTGAAGGGGAACAGCCGTACGTACTGGGTGCAGGTGGCCGGGTGCTGGCAGCCGCTCCATGATGGCCCCGAGGGAAAAAGCGTGAGAAAGAGCCCTGTGAACACCAAGGCTGGAGGAGGAGGAGGTGGTGGCGGTGCTCTGGGCACCGGAGCAGATTCCCCTGCGCCCCGTGGAGAGCCCACGCAGAAGCGGGTTCCCCTGATGGGAACTGCAGCTCATGGGGGACCCGCGCTGGAGCAGCGGGAAAGTGTGAAGAAGAGGAGGGGAACTGTTAAGAACTGGCCATGAACCCCCATACCCCACAGCCCCACAGAGGCAGGGGAGCAGTCAGAGGAGTCAGGAATGGAGGAGTCAAGTTGAGGCTGGAAACAGGGTGGGGAGGTGCTGTTTTAATTTTGGTCTTTGACTCTCACCATCCAAATCTATTTTAATTGTCTAGAAATTAAATAAATGCCCATGACAGTAACTGGCAAGTGATCTCCCTATCTTTATCTTGACCTGCAAGCCTTTTCCCCTTATTCTCTCCCCGTTGTGTTGAGGATGGGGAGTGAGAGGGTGACTGGGTGGTCGCCCGGCAGCCGGCAAAGCTCAGCCCACCATACGGTAGGTCGTAGCTGCCTCGGCTGGTGCCAGCGCTGCTGCTGCTAACAGACGTTTCATTTTCTCAAATCCTGTACCAAGTCCTGTGTGTAAGCGTAAGGAGGTTACAAATAGCACTGACAGCTGCTTTATTGCTTGAAACTTCTGCCTGGTTCAGCGGTCATCGTATAAGTGGGATTTATTCCCTGTGTTGGGTATGGGTTTTTTTTTCCCACTGCCTCTCTCCTCCCCCACACCATCCATTAGGAAGGGAAAGTAAAAGTTTATTTTGAGAAGGGTCACTGCTGTGCTCTGTGGGACAATTTGGGCTTTGTGTCTTTGTTTTCACCTGTAGATAGAGCTCGCTAGCTGACGGGTGTTCTCCGTGGTGCGTTTTCCTTCATGTAACATAGTTACTGCTCCTCGGAGGAGAATCGTTGTCTAAGGAATATAAGAATCACACAAACTACGAAGTTCAACAGTAGTTTGTTTTTTTTTCCCTGAATCAGAACATTTTGGGTATAACTCAATAGTTCTCACTTTACAGGTATTTAATCTTTTTGGTGAAAACCATTGGCCTTCTACAGAAAGTTCCAGCAAGCTGAGCATGCTGGGAAGTGCCCAGGAAGACCCCGATGCTGTCAGGTCTGGAATGGGTGCTGCCACACTGATATGGGGATGCTTGACCCCCCTCTCAGATGTACCCACACCCACAAGGGAAAAATGCCTCCCTTCCTGATCCTGCACGTCACAGAGGCAGGTTTGGCCATGAGGTAAGGTCACAACGACAGGTTGGGATTATTGTCCTTGTCCAACGGGTACTCCTGGGCAGTGCTCGTTCGTAGAGTCACAGAATGCTCTGGGCTGGGAGGGACCCACAAGGACCATCGAGCCCAGCTCCTGTCCCTGCACAGGACACCCCAAATTCACACCGTGTCTCTGAGGGCCTTGTCCAAGCGCTGCTTGCATTACGTCGCTGATGTCCCTTGCTATCCCTTTGTCCTATATCTTGGCATATTTTTTGCCACCCTTGTCCCTCCCTCTCTCTGCCCTGATCTCCTCCCATATAAACAACATGCCCCGGATTACTGCTTCCCCATTAGTCTCAGTTTGCTACCTCTGTACCCAGATTTGGTGCTTCTGATCCCGTTACCTAGGTAATCTCAGCTTCATACAGCATCGCTGACACAGTTACGCAGGTGCTTTTTGCCATGCAAGATTTCGCTCCCCAAAGGGTCCCCAGTTCCCCCTTTCATTTACCTGTAAAGTTTGGCCGTTTCATGTATAACTCCACCTCAACCACCAGTGAAATCCTGCCATCCCCACGGCACTATCTTTGAATTTTGTCCGTGTCTCATTCCGTTATCCGTCACGCCTCGTCATTTCCCATGGCGTGCCCCGTGCCTCCTCACGATGTGCTCCGTTAGGTGCGCCTCGGGCCAGGGTGTGGGCAGCAGCCCCGCCACGGGCCCGCAGCCCTCGCTGGACACCAGCCAGGTCCTGACTATCGCTGCATGCCAGCTATTACACGGCTTAGCCTCTTTGGACTGCCATCAGCTCCCGAAGACACGTGTGCAAGCAAGAAGGAAAAGGAAGACAGGTCATGGAATATTTTTAATGAAGTAGAATATTGGATGCGCAGGCTACGGTCACGGTAGAAGATTGGGCACTGATGTTAACGTCAGCAAAAAAAATTGAGGAAGGGCAAGCTGTCTCAAATTCGAAGTTTTAAATGTTCAGCAAAATGAATAGCAACAAATACTCAGAAGCAATGACCCACAATTCCAGTATATCAATGGAAGGTCAAATTTCAAGACAGGTTTCATCCCCTGCCACAGAGTTATTTTACAAATCTTACTACTTATTTTACTGCTTTCATACATGCTGAGTTCTTCTGAAAATATGGTTTAAATGGTCTTTGGAGCATCCTCTATAATTCACGGGCTGTGAAATAGGGAAATTCCAGGCTAAAAGTTTGAAAAGACTGCTTTTACTATCGTTTCCAGCAGCAGTGTATGTCAGCGTTCAATCTTGGCTTCCTGTAGCTGGCCAATGCCAGCTTGGTTTCTTATCAGCTTTTCTATTTTTATAACTTATGGGATTTGGATGAGTATTTAAGATTAGGTGTGAATTTTTCCATTTTACCTTGCATTCAAGAAACCATGCAATTTCTGTTACCTGTCCAGTTGTTAGGGATTTTTCATTGAATCAGGCTTTAGGAAACTATAGCTCATGTAAACACGAAAGGGTGGCATAAATCAAGCAAGAAGCAGCATTAGAGATTTTGGAAAACTTAATTTTAACTCTCAAATGCCTCTATCTGGTGCCTGTTGGTGGTGATTTTTGCTTGCTTATTTGTTTGTTTGTTTAAGATTAGATTTAATTTTAGATTTGAGGCCCAGATCCAAACGATTCCTCTTACAGCAGCCCCAAAACTTTTGGTCTGAAGAAGGTGCAAGTACAAAGAGGGCAAACTTCTGGTGGTATTTGCTTAGGCTGCTCATTCCTCATCGGCCACTCACCTGCTTTTACCACAATTAAATGCTGTTTAATTTCAGTTAATGTGTGGTTTTGGTAATGCCTGGAAGACAGAAGTTACCTGTATTCTCTGTGAAACTCAGTATTTTACATGCACTGACTATTGTTCCTCCTGCTTCCTTTGCTTTCCACAGGAAATTATTTTGAATACTTGAAGTCTGACTACGTGAATGTCTTTTCAAACCTCTGATTATTCTCTGAGCCCCTTCGGTTTTGCAACAACCTTTGCTGACCAGAACAGTGTTTGAGGCACTACCAAAATCACTGATATATTAAAAGATAAGCATAAGTTTTGATATAATATTCTGTCCTGTTGTTTAGTCAACCTAACATTTGGTTAACGGTTTCTTTACACATTGGAGAGAAATTTCCGCTGAGCTGCCCACAGCGATACTTCTGTCCCTTTCTTGTGTCGATTTTTGTGACCAGGCAGTTCTAATTGGTGTAAAATGGATTTTAAATTTTCCCCTCTCTTACTGTTACATTTCTGGACTTGCAGCTTTCGCTTCCATTGTGTGGTCTTTCCCTGGAAAATGAGGAGTCTATGATAGCAAAACATTTCTCAAGATTACAGAGATTCCATCAAAACATTTGGTGGAAACCAGGTCTGGCAGGAAAGCTGGCCAGATTGCAGGGTTTCTAGCCAGCCTTTTCGGCTGCGACAGTGCCAGGATAGCGAGGTGCCACGTAGCTCTTCCCAAACTTTTCAGGCTGTTTCGACGCTATGAACCTTTCCTTCGGGAGACTGGCTGTGGCGCGTTCTGCTCTCCCAGGCCGCCCAGCCTGGCTGTCCCAGCTGCGGGCTGAGCCGGCAGCTCCCGCCGGGCCTGCGCCTTACGCTGCCGTACGGCGGCGAGGGGCTGCGGGGCCGCCCGACCGCGCACACCCAGCGCTTCGCCGCACAGCGTGTCCCTCCAGCCGCGGTCCAGCACCGGTAAGTCGCCCCTCCTTTCTCTCCCGTCTCCGCAGTAAATCGCTGGCAGGTTTCTAAGGGGTATTTTGAGGGAAGAGAGGCCAACTGCTTCAAAGCGCTAAACAATTAACTCCTTGAAAAAAGCAGGTCAACATTTTTCTTGGGTAATGAAAAGTAGCTTTTTGAAAAAACCTATGAACCTTTCACAGATTTTCTGGAAGGCTCAGTCTGGAAGGTCACCTGGTTCTCTTGTATATCGTATTTCATGCCCCAAGAAATCTAAGGCTACCAGAACTATTTTACTAGTTGTACCTTTCTTGGTCGTGATATGCCAGGTGTTTTATTTTTCTCTTAATTAGCTTTATAACTGTTTGCTAGGCTCATATGTGAAGCTCTCGTATGTCTTACTGACATTTGCTATATGTCACATATAATTCCATAATTCTAGGGATTATTTGCACAGTTTATAATAACTGGAACACAGTATTCATTATTTCCCAGTCCTCTGAAACAGGGGCAGTTCAGTGTGGATGTTGAGCGAATGACGAAGTTAGTCTGCCTGCGTGGGAGGATGGTGAAAGAAGGTCTTGCAGTTTTGAGGCTGAAGAAGAGAATTGCACAAAAAGTTTGGAAGGTGGAGGACTGCTGAGACTCCTGAGCTGTGATTCACAGGATAGGGCTCTCGAGCTGCATGACAGCAAGGAAAAGGTCTGCTTGGGGAGAAAGCTAGCAGTCATACTTGTGAGCCTTCTGGGAATAAAGGACCTTAAATACTTGCAAGTGAATGTTCTGATGGGCTTCTTGTCTATTGCAAAGGTATTTTATGTATTTCGTTGTGTAAAACGCTACAGTATTCCTGGAAAACATCTATTAAGGGGGGGTGTGTTTGTCATCTACAAAAAACACAAGCAAACGGGCCTAGTCCTAGCAGACCTGTGAAAATATCCCAAAGTATTCAGATGCTCCTTACAGGCATCTGATGTTTATCTTATGTGAATTTGAGAACTGTAGATACTACTTAGAATTTGTAGTTCTCAAACGGCTGGGATAATGTGAAAAGTTATGTAATTTGTCAGGCAAAAGGCTGGGATTTTAGTGGTGTTTTAATGTCAGGAATGGAAATGTCAATTTTATTTAAGTGAATTAGTTTTGACCTCTCCACTCCCTGTTTTGGCTTCACACTGTCAGGTTACAAAATTCACCATGATACATTGTGCTACCAGCAACGGTTAATATAATAAGAAACTTCTCGAATGTATTTAATTGGGGCACACTTCAAGGAAACCTCATAGAATCGCTGCATAACTGGTGTGTGAGTGAGCCACTCCTAGGCTAGGTTTAGATTAATGTAATTAACACCACTGGCATATTTTTCACAACTGATTTTCTAGGTTTTTTAACTAAAAAAAAAAAGAAAAAGAAAAAGAAAGCAAGCAAAGGATCTATTACTTTTCCTATTACCTTGAAAATCAGGCCTAACAGTTTAAATGTCAAACGGTTGTATGACTAGGTCTTATTATCCTCCAACCATCCGATATTGTAACTGATTTGATTTTTTGGAGATAAACGCCTTGGGTTACATATAGCACAAAGCATAAAAAACCATAATGCAATTTCATAAAGGATCTCTTGTAATTGCTTATCACACATGGCTATGCATGATAGATAGAAACAATAAAAGAATAAATGAAAAATATTTAAGCTAAACAACTTTATTGGAATAGTATTTTGGCCGCTTCTGAAATGCTGATGTTTTTTTTCTTGCAATATGTCCAGCCCTGAGCACTCAGAAAACATCAATCTCTTCGGGAATGCATTAGGAACTGCGGGGTAGCATTGATAAAGAGCTTACTTTCCACAGATTTAAAATCAATAGTGGGGACTTTAGGGAAGACAGCTGCTGGCTGCTGCACAGCACAGGGTGTGAGGTGCTCTTCTGAGTGCCTGGAGCAAGGTCATCATATTTAACAAGGGAATTCTTACTTTGCATCTTGGGTTTTACTGAGTCAGTGTAAGGAAAGCAGTTACAAAGCATCTCTTTAACTTAATGCAAATACGTAATCTATAAACGGTATCGTTTAAGAATCAGGGAAGTCATAAGAAACCCATTTGCCTACCTATAACTAAAGAATTTAAGATTTGTGTTTCAGACTCGAACTTCAATTTGTACATCTGGATAGCTGCCCAGATGTGGCTGCATGTGGCTGGACCACGATAAGCCTTCATTCATTCCTAAAACCTAAGCCATACAGATTAAAGTATAATTAAAAAATGTGCCTCTTGCCATGTTTTCCTCCCTTTGTGACCTGGGCTTTCTCGTACCAGCGGTTCACAAAATACTCTGTTCGGTATGGATGAATGACCAGTCCCCCGCTTCCTGGAGTCCGTGGTAACAGAGACCCTAGAATAAACTGAACTGTTGTGCGTTGCTATACTTTCATCCCACCTGGCGCCGAGGAAGCCTTTCTTTCCCTTTAAAGAGAACCTGAAAATCAGGAGGTCAAAATAGGGTCCAAAAGCCATACAGAAGCAGGGCAGCTCCGTGCAGAGAGCCCTGCCACTGGGGTGGATCCTCATGGCGGCCGTGGATTGCTATGCACACGCTATTCTATGCAGGAGAGGCATCGAGCCAGGCTTGTGGAAGCCCCAGTGAAACAAATAGCTCCTACACTGTGTTTTCTTCTCCTCTGCACTGAACTGCCAAGGAGTTTCCATTATCTTTAACAGAGGGTCTGCTCGTTTTGATAAGATCGGATTGTTCCGAAAATACTGCTTACCATTTCCAGTCTTTAGTTCGGCTCTGTGATATTTACTGCTGCATACAGGTCTTCTGCAGCCCTTTTTTTGTGAAGGGTGTCTTAGTAGCGGGTTGATGTGTTTCACGAGTATCGCAAAGCTCTCTTGGGCGCTCCACAGCGGCAGATTCAAGGTAGGACGATAGTCTGACGCTTGTGCCGAAGGGCCTGCTTTCTAGGCGATTGCACATCCATGAGTCACTGGGCTCAGCACTGTAGCCACACATTTGCTGTGGCCAGTGTGCCCTTGTTTTGGAGTCCTGTAAGTAATCTGTCACAATGGTAAAAGGCTTTTAGAAGGGTAGAGAGAGAATTTTATTCCAAATCTAATTGTCTTCCTGCCTGTAGCTATAGGTGAACGGATGTATTCCCAGCCGTGTGAATCTGGAGACATCCCTGCTGAACTGTTCTCATGATTTATTAATTTTTCCTTATATCAAAATGAGGAAACAGGTGTTGAGAACTGAAGTGGCTTTTAGCACTCCTGAAAATCTCTGTCCCTTAGCACGGAACCATGCAGTTGGGACGGGACCTTCAGACATCTCTAGTCCAACCTCCTGCCCAAGGCTGGCCCGGGCTTTGTCCAGCCAGGCTTTGGGTACTGACTGGATGGAAGCTGCGCTGCCTTTCTAAGCAGCGCGTCCCCAGTGTTTGTCCATCCTCACTGTGAAAATGTTTTCTTGTAACGTAAGTCAAAATTTCCTGTGTTGTAACCTATGTCCGTTGCCTGTCACCCTAGTGATGTGCACGTTGGTGATGAGTCTGGATCCATCTTTTCCACACCTCTCACTGGGCAGTTGAAGACAGAAATGAGATCTCCCCATAACCTCTTCTTAAGGCTGCGCAGACCCTCCCCTCATGAGCCACGTGTCCCAGCCCCTAATCACCTTGATGGCCCTCCGCTGGGCTTGCTGCTGTGCACCAATGTCATCTTTGTAGTGGCGAGCCCAAAACGAAACACAGTTCTCCAGATGCAGCTGTATGAGTGCTAAACAGAAGGAAATAGTCACTTCCCTTGACCATCTGGCTACAGCCTTGGTCACAGGGTATGCGGTCAGCCGCCTTTGCCACGGCGGCATGCCCCCAGCTCATGTTCTGTTTGTTGTCCACCAAACTCCCCAGGTCCCTTTCTGAAAAATTCCTGTCCTCTTCAGCCTGTCCTGCTGCTTGGAGTTATTTAGACCTCGGTGCAGGCCTTTGCACTTGTTTTTGCTGGAGAGTCCTGTCAGCCCATCCCTCCAGTCTACTGAGGTCCCTGTGGATGGCAGCCCTGCCTGCCCTCTGCCACGCTGGGCACTGCCGCAGGCTGGTGTCATCCTTGGAATTGCTCAGGGTGTATTCTGTCCCAGTGTCCAGCTGGTTATAAAGATGTTATACAATGTCCAAATCAGGGGTGACCACTGAGGAATGCCTCCAGGAAAGGGCTGCCAGTTTTCCTCCTGCAAGAGCTGATGCTCTTGAGAAAATTCCTGGGCTACCAGCGTGAGTAGCATGCTTAATACGCTTATAGTCTGAGCAAGTTCAGAAGAACTGGATTTGTTCATCTGAAGGATGAACCTCCTCCTTTGCTGTCCTTTAAGTCAGCTTTGGTTCTTTCCAATAGCAATGGAAGTATGCATTTTGCCTTAAACAAAGTCCTACCATCTCCAGCGTTTGAAATGCATTCCTTGCGCTGACAGGTATTTGGTATCATAGGTCAAAATGACAAAGCAGTTGTCAATTCTGACTCCAAGATACAGAGCAGCTTTTAACAAATTTTCAACATCTGTGAAGAGCTGAAGACAACATTCCGTATGGCAGCCTAATACGCTGATACAGACCCCTTGCGAAAGTTTGTAGCGGTGCATTTTTAATACTTTGGTGAGGGTTCTTTCCTTCATTTATCCCATTTTTCTGGCATTGTAAGACGCCTAGCTTGTACCATGTTAAGGCTCACCTAACGTCCTCTATTCGTGGGACATGTTCGTTTCTAACTCGGGGACCTGCTTCCCCACGGCTTACAATTCCTGCAGACATCCCTAGCGTTAGTATGTCGTGTTCCTAAAATAGTGACAAGAGCGAAACCATGTTCACCTGCTGTCACCTGACCTCTCTTCTTGTGCCTTCTCTCCTGGGGCATAAGAGCTCATAGATGTCATTTGCCTTCTGCTTGTGGTCTCTGTTATAAATGCTAGTTGTTACCTCCTCTAAGGTCCCCAAGCTTTCTTTAAATAAGGCTGAGTGCAAAGTGATGGGTACCCCAGAATGCTTGCCAATGCTAGGTCTTAACTGAGAAATATGGCTAAGATCATAACTAATTCGTATTAGCTACAGCTTAATTCAGATAAGATGAGGACTTGTTCCTATAGCCACTATTTTCTCTTGGTCCCTGTCGTACTGAAATAGGGAAGAAAAGGATTTGAATACTACAATTCTAGCTTTGTCCAGGTGATATATACATTAGTTGATAAGAGAAGCTGACACACCAGTACACTCTTGTGCCTTTTTGTTGCTTACAGTGGTAAAGTCTCATTTTCTTCCATTTTTGATGCAATAGAGTTGTTATTTTTCTTTAACCACAAGGCACATGCTCTCCTTTCCACCATTCTTTTGGAGACTCTGCTTTTTCAAGTCTAGTGATTGCTTTTAATCTTTGCCCTATTTTTTGTTGTTTTTGCTAAGCATCTGATCTTGAGATACTTAAATCATGGGACAAATTTTAATATATAAGGAAAACGAACTGTTTAGACCCTTTCCACCTAGCTTCTCATTTTGTTTGAGCTAGTTTGACTATTTGCATTCTAAGAGCAGATCTGGTATTTTTTTCGCTGCTGTTTCCGTTGCTCTTGTTAATTCTTCTGCTTTGGGCCATGTTAAAGTCGCTTTTGCCAGGAATCATCTTTGAAATCTCTCATTATTAACAGAACATTCATTCTCTCAGTACGTCCTCTGTGACATTTCTAAATGGGCAATATTCCGTTAGTGTTTTAGGCTGTCACGTGCACAGTTCCAGTATCATACAGCCGAAATATCATATTGCCTCTTCCTGTCATGAAATATTTTACAGTGATGTTGGGTTTGATACGTATTACTCGTTCACAATCCTTTGCAGATCTTCTGAGGTCTGATCGCCTGGTTTCTGAGCCTGCTACAAACTGCTTAAGACAGGGTAAGTTTAATACTTAATACATTTAGGAAAATTGATTTATTTGTTCTCTGTAATCTTATATGTGAAAAAACCATTGGCCCAGAGTTTCAATATATTGCTGCCAATCCTCATTTTCTGCATTGAACTGTTCATTTTCCCTACAAACTGCCACTCTTCTTTTTTTTTTTTTTGTTACCATTTTTATTAAAGAAACATTTAGTTTAAAAAAGCAACCTGTACTTAATGAAAAGAAATTCCTGCTCTATCTCAGCAACGTGAAAAATACAGTAGGGGAAAAAATCTGTAATTAAACAGCAAGCGAAGGTGGAATGGAGAACGGCTCCCTCATGTCTCGCTCGTGGTTCATTTCCTGAGACACTATTCGTTAACCGTGTGGAATATTTTGCTCCGGGTGCTGCGGGGCAGTCAACCAGCGTGCCTTTGGAGTAGGTATACTTAAAATAATTTGCGTAATGACCATTTTCCATCACCAACTGCAATTTGGAGAGTCAGCATATAATTAACTTGTTTTCAAAATTATTGCTCTTGTAGATCCTTTGGGGAAACTATTAAGATTCTGGTGGTTTATATGTATTTTGTATGTCATTTTCTTGCAGCACAAACTAGAAACTTGCTATGTGGGGCTAATATGTATATTTATCTTCTCTTTTGCAAAAGTCATTGAGACAGATTTCATCTTCTCTGGAGCAGTTCATGTTTTCTTTCTACGCTGAGTGAAACACATTAGTTTGCTTGGAGCTATGACTGTCCATAGTTTTATTTTATAGGACAACATCAAGCATGAGCTGTGCAATGTGCCGCCTTTAGGTCTGCCAAGTGGTAGGCTCTAGAGCAGATAAACGATTAACAAAGCCCCAGTCTGGTGGCTAAATGCAGCCCTGTGAACGCCAGCAGCCTAGACTCAAATACAACTCTTACAGTCTCTAGGCAGCAACTGAAGACCAAGAACTTTGTGCAGTAGGAACCATTATTTGCGTGCAAAACTTGGTATATTATTTCCTTGTTCACCCAAAATTATCAATAAAATAATAATTTGCCATGTAGGGGTGTAACTTAAGAGTCGGTCCTTATTAGACTGTCTTTTCTGGATGTGTAAGTTGAGTCTGAGGTCTGGGCTTTGGCCAGGCAAATTTCCTGATGTGTCACCTTTCTACAAATGAAGTGTTTGGCCTTGGGGTATAGCAGGGGCTGGAGACTCCTCTCGAGACACCAGGGCCAGTGCCTGCTCGGCAGGCCTTCTTTCACACCCTGGTCCAATCCAATCGATTACCCAAATCTTACGTGATGTAAGGGAATCTCTTTGGCACAGGACTGCTAGCTTGGCTAACAAAGCACCAGCTTAAGTCCCTGTGAGCCCCTCTGTGTCCCACTCCACTCGAGACCTCAGCTAACCTGTTTGGCTCTCCACCACAAAACTGAGGCAGAGAAAAGCTCCCCTGCAGAGCGGTGCTAATGCTACTGGAGAGCTGACATCTACTGACGCCAGCAGCATGTCTCTTCATGTCTTTAAAAGGGATTTCTATTAACCCCTTTGAAACTTCCATTAACCCTTCCATTAGTAAAATCTCTTCTGGCTCACAGTCTCCCTGCTTTCTGATTTCCCACTCTCTCCAGCTTATATTTTGGTTTTTGTTTTTTTTTTTTCCTTCCTAATTAATAAGTAGGACCATTTTAAGTATCACAAGTTGACCCCATTTTAGCTGAGTTTTTAAGAGTTCAGTTTTGCTTTGCATCTTCAACTTACAGGCGTGCCTCTTTGCAGGAAGGGTCTGGACAGAAGTCCCCAAACTTTGTAAAATGAAGTTTCTAACCTTAACAGCACTTAGCTCTGCATTTTTCACTTTTGGCACAAATTATTTCTTTACATGAATTTCCAGCATTTATAGACACCAATAGTTTTATTTGCACGAGGATTAAAGAGAAAAGAGGTTCCAAAAATTATGCAAATTGAGGGTTACCGTCAGATCTGCCAGATATAACCTGTCTGGAACTCCAGAGAAGTACAGCAGAACCACTACATTTGTTTTAAGGTAGACACATAACAGAAGAGGAAAGCTCTTTTGGTATTTGTCTGAGATTTTTCCAGTACGGCCTAATAAAGTCAGGCACCAGAATACTCTTGCATTTCCAAAGAAATTGAGTTCCTATGTCACTTAATCATCTTTCATAATTCTAATATGGCTTTTGGTGTATCTTCTGTCTAGTCATAGATAATGTATGCTGCCCAAATAGAGTAGGAAACACTCAACTTGTATTTATTATTCATTAGAAGGAAAGATTTAGCCGTTTAAATGACACAATTGAAAAAGGCCGAATCTAAGACAAAGCCAGCCTGTAGTTTATCAGCTTGTATGGGGAAAATCTTTTAAAGTTATTTATATTTTATATTGCTCTACTCAGCAGTTTTTGAGGGTTAAATGTTTTGGTGATTTACGTGCAATAAACCTGGGCTCTTTTCCAGGATCTCCCAAAGGCCTTTTTAGTGACCTTGGGCAAGTTCATGGCAAATAAATAATGGTATTGAACCTAATTTCATCTTACAAAGGAAAGCGGCGTGGCTATATGTATAAATGTTTACATACTCATTTGAGATGCTGCAATAAGAGAGTCCTGTCGCCCACAAAATGGCATTGTTATTGGAGTGGATAAGACTGAATGATGAAGACGCTAACGCTATCTACTCAATCTGCATACTTGTTAGTGTGACATAAACACAACACTTCCCATCAAATACACTCCTCCTGACATGAATCAAGCTCTTTTATTAGTGTTCTACACTATTCATCAATCTGCCTCCCTGGCCTTGACTGCCAAATACAAAACGCTTGCTGATTTTCAGGGATGTCACTTGACAGCAATCTGCTCTTGGTTTAGAGTAATAGTCTATCAGCAAACCACACACAAAAATAATTACAAACGTTTAGAACTGAGGCCTGGGTATGTACTTTGTACCAGAAGTGCAGTTCTGGTACGTACTCCTGCCGTCAGTGGGGTTGCACTAGGTACATGCACAGAATTTGGACCTTCATTCATCAGTAGAAATTAACTGAAATGTTCATAGAGACTCACTGTGTGACACTATGAGTTTCACTGTCAGACGTGGGAGGGTCTGTTGCACTTGAGGATCTTTATCCATCCTTGCACACTGCATGATTCTTGTCTTTTCTTTTTTTCTCTGTTTAAAAAGTTGAACATTTTGGGCAGGCAGTCCATGCCAAGACAGGAAGTCTTCATTGCTTACAATGTATAGATTAGCACAGACTCAGATCCTAAACGATCAATAAACCCCACTGAAGAGAATAATCAATGCAGTTGGCAAATATATTTGGCACTAAAGCTCAAGATAGGCAGTTTGGGGGTTTTAGCACTGGGACCGAGACTCCTTGACACTGGGGGGAAAAAAAAATAATTCCTTTTTTCTCGTAGGATTCTATCAGAAAACAGACTGAGATGACCTCTGTGTCATTGGCTTTGTTACTGTTATTCTAGGTTAATTAACCCACGTGTCAGTCCCATGATCTCTTAAGGGATTGTGTCCAGTGCTGTATGCCAAGGGTTGAGCAGTCACCCTCACCTCAAGAAAAATCAGAAAAAGTGTGTCACGCGTTGGAGGTGCAAAAAGTCAAGGTTTGAAGTACAGAAGCAGCTGTAAACATCACACCTTCCTAGGTGTTTTGTGATTATAGGAAACCTGGCGTGCTGTGAGATTGTTGGCTACGAGGGTGCAGTACCATGGAAGGCCTGTTTGTGTTTACTGCAGACACATTTAATTGGATACACTGAAAAAATTGGAGATGATGAATAAATGTGAGCATCACTGTGCATTTTGTGCTCAAATTGAAGGAAAAATGTTACTAGAAAAATGATTTCGTTATTTTTGGAAGGAATTTCTTTTTTCTTGAACGAAATGATGGCTCTTTGGAAGTCAGAGACAGGAGATTCTCCTCTGGAACCAATGTTTACGTGAAACAAAAAGGTAAAACCAACGTTTTGCTCTTGGTAGCAAAGCAAGATGCATAAATAGTTTCAGAATTTCCCAGTGATTTATTGCGGGCAAATTGCTGACACTCCCTGTGCCTGTTTTACTTGACTAGGAGGAAAATATTAACTTTTCTATCTCTAATTTTGTGAACTTCATCAGTTGAAAAAGCTGCTTATTATGTGTGCAGTAAGATGGGACTGTACCCTCTGTTAGAGGGTACGCAGCAACAAAACACAAGGAGGAAAGATAATTAATGCCTAGGAATTAAAGGATAGGGTTTAATTTAGGGGCTTGAAATCCCAGGGTTTCACATCTCCTTATTCTCCTTCCCCAGCTTGAGCTCTTGCACATACAATAACTTCTTGATGAAGTATTTTGTTTAGGACTTCAGGGACCACAGAGACCGGAGAGTGTACTCCGCTAGCTGCTCGGCTCCAAGGCTGATCTATAACCGCACCGGAGGCAGCAATACTGCCGCTACCAAAAGGGAATTCCAAAGAAGCTCTGTGGCTGAAATAGGTTTGATTTTCTATTCTTTAAATAACCAGTTCTGGAGCAAAGACATCAAATCTAATATTGAACAGTCCATGCTAATCATCCGTTAACTGTTCCTACAACTCTGCCTTCAGAATTTCATGTTACTGACAGTCAGCTTCATAACCTGAGATGTGGGGTTCCCCTAACTCACGTGTGCTGGCATGCGGTTATTTCCCACTGAGAAGTCAGGGTGTTACTGGCAGATAGCAGTAGGAGAACAGAATGAAAAATGGGTATCTGTATTTTCATTCCATTTCCTGCTTTAGGTAATTTTCACGTGGTCTCCTTATGTGTGGCTCCATGATCCATTCTCATTTGAAAAACACCCAAGATTTCAAAGGGGATTGGACTTGGTCTGTCTCCCTGCGTTTCAGATAATAGAGTTTACTGTTTACTGTTGTTTCATTTTGCTACGATGCGAGACAATAATTGTCTGTACCTCAATTTCCCGTCTGTAAAATGGGCATCATAATATCTGCTTTATACAGCAAGCTGTACGGGTTCACTAATGAACTCTGGAAAAATGATTGCTGAGGCTTTGAATAAAAGCGCTATCTGTGCAATAACTGTGGGAATGTTAGGGACAAACTGCAGTCTTATATCCCAGACTGCCTGAGGACTGCCACAGAGAAAAAAAAGAAAAAGAAAGAAAGACCAGCTTAGCATTTCAAACATCCCCTGAAATGAGAGGGCACAGAGTGATCTGGGAGATGCCTGGTTTTTTAGAAAAAAGCTGATGATAAAGTTGTCCAGCATCAAAGTCACTTTTGGTATGCAGGGAAACTGATCTTCTGATATTACTTTGGAAAGAGCTGAGATAATTCGGTTCCTACAAAGTATAAATAGGTGACAAACTAACAAAATCAAGGACGTCCGTATCGGCACTGTAGTCGTTTTTATTCCTACATTGATGCAAACAAAACCTGTTAAGGCATTTGCAGTGTGCCCACGCGTGTCACCTCCCAGTAGGACGGACACCTGAAGGGTTTGATTTTAAAACACCATTTAGAAGGGAATTATCAGTTGGTTTAAGGTTGTAGCTTTTGTTTTTAGTTTTCTCCTTAGGGGAAACGGAAGATAGATAACCAGTGAAAACAGGTCTGTTCCCCCGTCCAGTGGGGATCTGCTCTGCCTATCTGCTGCAAGTCCAATAGCTTGACTCGGTTCGTTTTATTAGATATATTTCTATTTAATCACTGGGCTCAGTTTTAATCTTCTATTGGTTCTTTTCCAGACAGTGCTTTGGAGCTGTTTATTAGCTCTATCCTTGTAATCCTAGATTTTTGCTGTTACACTGTTAAATGGAAATTTAGCTTTAAGACTTGTGGGAATTCATGCTGGTTACAACTGTGCTATCTGTACAGCTGGCTTTATACGATCCTTGATCCTGGTGGAGAATTGAGAGTTGAGAAAGGTGGATTAGGAGAGATGCTGGACAGCGAGTGTTTCACAGCTGGCAAAGTGAGCATTTTATTTCAAATGCCATTCTAATGGCCACCGAGTGCCTCTGGTGTCAGGACGGCATGCGGGAGAGGCAACACACGG
This sequence comes from Phalacrocorax carbo, assembly GCF_963921805.1. NCBI lineage: Eukaryota > Metazoa > Chordata > Aves > Suliformes > Phalacrocoracidae > Phalacrocorax > Phalacrocorax carbo. The sequence goes on along the minus strand of NC_087518.1, from coordinate 62,833,944 downwards.
CAAACACTGCGAGACTCCGGCTGGTGGATGGAATTGGGGTCACTTGGAGAATTCCTTAACTTACTGTTAATTTTTCTGGCCCTGATTTGAGATTCTGCCGTAAACGTTCTTTGTTCAGTTAGAGATTTAGTTTGGATTGCAAGCGAAAATAATCCCACCACCTTTAAAATGTAATGAAAAAGAAACTAGCTGTTAGCAATAATTGCAGTATGTTGGATAGATGAATTCCACTGGGAAAAAAGAAAAAAATGTTCCCCAAGGGTCTCCGTGATGGTCTTTAAAAGCAAAATGTATGTGAGGTTAAAGTAGATCTGGGTGACTTTGAAGGCGACTCTGTCAAATGGTGATGGGAGGCTGTGGCCGGAGCCGTTTCAGCGGGTGTGGTCTGGAGGAGGAGATCAGCACTTCTCGTCGCGTTCGTACACACAGCGCGGTGCTGACAAGCCACGTTCACCTGGCTCCTGTGGCCAGGAGCAGTTCTCGTCCCGGAGACAGAGGGTCCATCCTCACCGGGAATCGGTAACTACGTAAATTTGGGTCCTATTTCGCTCAACACTAAACACGAACGTGCCGGCACCAGCCCCAACACCACCGCGCGGTGCGGTGGGAAGGGCTGCCGCTCTTGAGATCTCCACCGCTGCGGAGGCGCCCGAGCCACCGCCCAGGGTACTCGGACAGGATTCAGAGGGTTGTTTCGCTGTCGGTTGTGTTAAAATGCCAAACTGATATTGGAAGTATTTGAGCTTTTTCACTACTGTACAGCTAGTTAAGCAATACACGTTTTTCTAGTGATGCTATTTATTGTCTTTCCTGATAAAGAGGCAACTCCTGAAAATGGACACCTCGAATGTGCTGAGGAGATTTCCTGCTAAGGTTTAACTTGCGCTGCAGTGCAGTCGTGTACGTGACTACAGAAACTGCTAAGACAGCTGGATGCTGCCGGTATGATGTTCGGTTGTACAGGACACGTTTATCCTTACTGAATTCTGTGTTGTCATGGATACGCTGCCGTTGGCACCTGGCCTAGCTAGTTTAAAACCACCTCGGTTATGTCAGTCGTATTGCAGTTTCTGCAAAGTTTTGGTCTACTCTGAAAGTGAACAGACTAAGGCTCTAGTGTGGTACGGAAGTGTGTGTTGGCAGCAGAAAGCCCTACTCTCCTCCTCGCGTTCCCTCTGACGTTGCTGGTTTAATTCTGAGAAATGCTTTTATTGTGAAGCACTGTAGGGCACACTTAGGTTTAGATCTTTCATGCGGGACATTTAGTTGCGTTAGATATTGCACGATATTCCTGCTGGAAGAGTCCTTTTTTGGGACTTTATTCCCCATGACTGTCCTATTCCACCAAATTTCAGCGTAACCGTTCTGGGAGAAATAAACTGTAAATATTTGTATTTATTAATGCAAATGGCAATCGCATAGCTAAATCCCCATGCACCGGACTAAAATATTTACCCTTCTGTGTAGATTTTAAGTGTATTCAAGGACAGAACAATCATTATCAATGTTGTGAAACAAAAGGTGCCGTTTAAGAGCTGTGGACGTTTCCTTATTATTGAGTGGGAGAGTTTGAAACTAACATGAAAGATGGTATTAGAGTGGGCTCTAAAATGTAAACATTTTCTGCCTTAGAGTATTTTAGTCATCGTGATACTACAACGCTCTCGATTGCCTGGTTATCTATTAACACAGCAAACCTCTAGGAAGCCCTATACATGTACCTATACATGGTACCACATGGTAAAAAGCATTCAGCTTACTGGAACAGCGCCTGCTTGAAGAGTTAATAGTCTAAGGAGGCCAACTGGACAAAGACGTAGGGGAAAAGACAGATGCAAAAGGAAGGGAAGTCTCCTGCCAAGGTCACAGAGCCAGTCAGCGGAACCAGAAACGTACCTATTGCTTCTTAGTCCCCACCGAGCACCGACTACGCAGACCCAGGCAGCCGCAGTTTAAATGGAAAGCGCCAGTACAAGGAACTTCTTTCCCTTTGGTGGTGTTTCGAAGGTGACGGTGGGAAAAACATCGCCAAACTTTCCCCAAAGTGAGACCGTAATTCCCTCAGATGTAGTTTGTGCCGCCTGCTCTTGACGGGGTCAATCAATGCTACTGTGTTTAAAGATAAACGGCACAGCTTTGCATATACCCGCGCTGGCAAATGTGCCTGCTGCAGCTTTTATAGACGTAGTGACAAAAGGGCCAGTGACGACGAGACTGGAGTAGGTTAAATGTGGAATACCTTGCTGAACTACAGCTCGCTAAAACCAAAACCCTGTCTTTGATTTACTAAGCCAGGAAAATAACTTATAGTTTAGAGTTGCTTTTCTCTTCTTTTTGGGACCCAGGAAGGCTAATACTTTTATAATAACTGTTTATTGAACGCCTGACTTCATGATCCTGACCTAAGCACTGAACAGGAGACCATACAGGAAATTTATGCCTCAAACCAGCATAGTATCTCAAACTATTATTGAATTGTAGCACTACAATATAGCTCACAATAAAGCTTGTAACAGCAGTGAGTTCTTCGCAGCTCTTTCTCTTTAAAATCTCCTGATACACTTTTAAATCAATTTATAATGGGAAAACCTTTTTCCCAGGGCAGTAAATAAAATGTTTATGGAGAGGAGAATCCTCTCTTGCCCCGCTGTGCCTGAGCAACGCAGGAATCGCAATAGATCAGGACTCTCTCACTTCCCCTTTGAGGGGAAGGGTGACTGGGGGGGATGCTGGCCCAGCCACCACACAAACCCTCCTCGGGGCTACACGGCCCAGCCTCAGAGCCCACGCAAATATTCATAACTCAGAAGCGCCCTTAAAACCCATCCTGCCGCGGGCAGCACAGCTGTGCTTTGTGCCCCTGGATGGAGTTCCTCTCAGCTATGAAATAGAGGAAAGATGATATAATTAATAAAGGTTTAGTTTTACGTTGGGTTTTTTTTTTTAATAACAAACTAATAGCTGACTTAAATCCAAACAGTAGTCCTAAAACCTGGGAATAGAGAGAAATTCAGATTCATCTTCAATTTCTGTATTCTAGTCCTATCTTTTCAATAAGCAATAGTTCAATATCAGCTCTGCATCTGAAGCCAAACGTCAAAAATAATAATAACAAAGCATTCGTACAGGCCCTGTACGTCTGCAGTAACACTGAGCTAGTTTGTTAATAATGAAAATAGCTTGCAGGGTTTGGAGAGGTAAATTGTATTGCTAGGTAAGTGAAAAGTGTCAGTATCTATTTTTATTACCTGGTTTGCTCCGAATCAGGGAAAACCTCTGGTCTGTTTTTAACAAGCTAGACTACAAATGTAATCTAAATAATTTACATTTCGTATTCATGTAAGCTTCTCTCTCCGTAGGAGATTTAAGAGCCTTGTTTCTCCTATAATACTACATAGAGGCTGCTTACCAGGATCGTAAGGTATTTTGTGCTAAACAGAAAGACGAAGAAATTATAGTTAGGCATGTTTATTGAAGGAAAGAGGTTGCTCGGTACAGATTAAATTTTTAGGGGATTTTGATGCGGCCTTTTAAGAGCATGCACAGCTGATAATCGGTGTAACCTGTTCTCCAGTCAGGTCCAGTTGGTAGAAAGCATATCCCGCCTCCAACGCAGCGTCCTAAACATCGAGTGCCTGCTGAACTGTGCAAAATCCTGTCGCAAATCACAAAGTTGTTAAACCTTCTCGTAACCTATTTATTTTTTACATTTGAAAAAATGCCCCTTTCTCAAAAATGGACGAATTATTTTTTTCTAAAACTGTTTTTAAAATGACATTTGGAGGGAGAATTTAATCTCAAATATTTAAAGTGTGCTATAATGACAGCAACTGCATGATAGTTACATTGAGAAGCGCTTTGTAATATTAACTATGGATATTGCTGTGAGCTCCATCTATATTGAAAATGACATAAGTAAAAAAGGAAAATTCATTCTCTCTCCCTCCTTTTTAATCTTAAAACGCTCCTTCAAATAGGAGTAATTTAATTTGTGTCTATAAGAAAACTTTGCTGGGCTATCAGGCTTGTGATTTAATGGACGAATTTCTGTTTAAAGAGATTAACTTCACCCTGGGACTTCGGTGAAGGCTTGGCTCCTTGTGCTCTGCAGTAGGAGTACATTTCAGAGCTGTGGGCTTTGATGGAGAGCCGCCTGCCCTCTGCGCCGCAGAATGCCTCTCGGGGGAATGCTCACCACAGTACTTTAGATGGCAACCACTTCCAGAAAGCGTAATGGATGGCAAAGCAGGCGGTGAGATAGTTTGACCCATGCCAGTTTGAAGGCTTTAAAATTGCTGACCTTACGATAAAATTACAGTTGGGTTTGGTTTTTTCCCCCCTCCCCTGTGTAGAAAATGGCACGCAGGTGTGCTGTGATCTCTACCAGAAAAGCTTGCAGCCAGGCGTCCTGGAGCTTCTGTGGAAGGAGAATTTCCTGTGTATAGTGTGTCTTGGTGAGGACAGACACGTGGGTCCCTGCCATGGAGCTGTTGTCCCGTGAGAGATCATGCAGCAGAGAAACGGTTCTGCTTTCAGAAGGTTATAAAGTTCTGTCTTCTGTCTCCATCGGGACAACCAAGAGTGACGAGGAGTCTGAAGCGATGCCTTGTGCTTTTGTAGGTATTTCGAAGTTGGCTTTAAAATCGCTGCTCTAGGGCCAGTTGTGCTGTCGCAAGAACATGCGGTGAAAGTCACCCTATGACTGACCATCTCCTGTGCGGCCACGGCTACGTCGCTAGTGCCCTCTCAGCTCTGACACGTCTGCTAGGTTACAGGCACAAAGGTGACCGCGGTGCTGACGTGTCTTTTGGGTTTTCCTTGGTGCACGGTATAGAGACAGAATTATGTGAGGTTCGTACGCCTGCTTTGCAACAGTACCGAGAAATTTGGCTGACCTAAACACAAAATGTACTCCCCTATTTTTCAGTCAGATGCCACTGTTAGAAAACTAGCATTTCACTCATGCATAAAAATGTTATTAAAAAGTAAAGAAGCTAGGCTTTGCAATGTAGACAGACACCCGCCCATCTAGACGGGACGGATAAATTTTATAGTTGTTTTTGTGACTTCTAAGGCTTCAGCTTCAAGTGCAAAGGGTTATCAAGAAAACAGTATTAATCAAATTTATCCAATTCTGCAAACCTTTCCTATAATACTCTCTACTGGCATTGTACAGATCTTCATAGTGTGACAGACAGAATTCATTTTGGGCTTCACCACTCGGGATTAATGAGGTTATTCCAAATTTGCGTGGGTAAAATCTTCATACCGCCTCATGCTGCAGTACCTGCCTTAGTATGCAGAGGGGCAGATGTATATACACACATTCATCCAGCTTATTTCTTTATCTTTAGACTTACAGGGCATAAAGCTTAAGATCTAGTATTTTTAATACTTCAATAGTCCTAAAATGTCCATAACTATAAAGGTAAATGGCCTATGAAATGATATGCTTAGCATCTTTAAGGGAATAATGTGTTTAGAGACCCAATGAAATAAGAGTAAATCTGTCAACATAAGACCTACTTTAGAGAATGCGATAATTTCCATGAAGTTATTTTTTCTACAGAATATCAGGAAGGCTGTTATTCAGTTAGATTAAAAGCCCATTAGAGAGATGTAAGGGAGTGGGGGGAGCCAAATATGCATTTTAATTACTCGAATTAAACAAAGGCCGTGAAAAAAAAAATTCCAATTGGCCGAGCTAGCCAATATTTGGTGTAATACAAGTAACTAATAAAATTCACACAGCAATGAAAGAAAGTGGGGATTTCTCAGTGTCTAAATATGAAAGTGGTATGAATGCTTATTCAAAAGCAAAAAAACCCCACATTCTGAGGGCTTTAAGTTTGCACAATTAAGTTATTTCATTTTCTTTTGTGCTTGCTTTTATTGCTAAGCTCAGATTTGTTTCAAAGCATTTAAAAATGCAGGAATCAGTGGGGGAGAGTGAAGGGTTTATACTTATGCCATTGGAGTATTTTATGAGTAATTGCAAAAGTCGCAGTATCTAAGACATCAGTATGAAAGAAAACCTTACAGTAATTGGAAGAATAATACAGCAAACAGCAACAAGACACAAAATATATATGCTGGAATGGATACAGGAAGTCAGCCAGTTCTTAAACGTAGAGGTATCACTTCTGCCTGAGGCAGCCTGAGATGTAAATTTTGAAACGGGAAACGCGCTAGGAACGTAACCTCTAGGTCTGCTCTGTTCTTAATATCATCCCGACGTCATTCGTTGACCACCTTCCAAGGCGGGACGGACTCTGCAGGCCGCCGGCCTAATCCTGAGGGGTCCGTCCTACGTTAGCTTCTTGCACTGGTGGGAATGTCAAGCTCTAAGCTTGCCATGATTTCAGCAAAACAACCAAGCACTGGGAAATTCCATCACACTACATGTTACTCCCGTACGTAAAGCTAGACACGCGCTTAATGTCTCTGACACGGCAAGGACATGAATTACAAGGTTATATTACCTGAGTTGGAGTAGTTGACCTCATGGCTGTGTGTTTTCAGCAGATTTTGGTACCTTTTATACATACGCCACCCTAGCGAGACATGGCCATCATTTTGGGCCAGTCGGTGCAGATTTGCTTCTTTCAAGACTAATATTTCAGAATTAAATATCAGATCCAGTTCAATAGTATACTCAATTCCAAATACGAACATACCCTCAGAGAGTGAGAATAGAGGGAAAGGTCAGAGGATATCATAAGCGTTGCTAGGAACAGCTACAGGGTTTGGGAAATAGGCTGAAGAGAAGGAATGTTACTTGGACAGGAGCCAGACGCCTGCACTTCAGTGAAAAATTTTTCTGTAAGTTCTAAGTACGCTGTTTCCGTTTCCATCTGATAAGGATCTTTGAGGATTGCACCATCCAGCTTTCAGGGGTTAAAAGCACCAGCGGCCTCAAGAATGTTCTTCGCCCGGGTTTCCCGTGGTTAGAAATAGTGGTGTTGGGCTTCAAAGCAGAAAGACCTATAAAGACAAGATCAAATGGTTAATTAAGGTATATGTTTGCTCTCGTCCTTCATTTAGAGAATGAAAACATTCTAATGGGATGTATCTTTTGAATGATGTAGCTATTATTATGTTATCTCTAATTATGTAACGAGATTTGGTATTTCAGGTCTACTCAGATGCCTTTCAGGTTTAGTCCCTCAATGGATTCAATAAAGTGAATTCATTGAGATGATGTGTTGAAGATTAAAGAACTAAATCTTGCAATTATTACAGTCATAAAACATGCTATGTAATAAAACTGAGAAGTATTTTATGGCACGATTTAGCACCTTTGGTAGTCAGTGGTAAAAAACAAATGAGATTGGTCCTAATGGATTTTCCTTGAAAATCAAGGAAGCCAAAGCGAGTTACGAGATCAGTGTCATCAGGGCACATAACCTAAGCCTCTTAACATGACTACGATGCAATGCAGATGCTTGCAAGCATTTCTGAGGTAGGACTGGCGAGGTAAGCTCTCGAAGGTGCGGGCCGTGTCTCGGCATATCGCCGTGTCGAAGCGAACGAGCCCGCTGAAAGGCACGGCACCGAGCCAGGCGCCCCGTTTTGCTAAAGAAACCAGGAAACTGCAGGACATCGGCTGGTATCTCTATAGGACTCTGCACCTGAGCTCTGTGGGCAGGCTAGCCTGGAGATCACCACGCACCTCTCCAGCCTGCAATCGCAGGCATTCACTTAGTTTCCAAGTTTTATACAGAATTCCGAAGCATAAAACACGCTGTATATTCTCCACAGCGTTTATTCGTTTCACATAGTAGTTTCCACTACTCTCACTGCCGTTCCTCTTGCCAGCTCTTTTAAAAAGTGTAACCTACTCAATTACCATCTTTCATTATAATCCCAAATTTATAAATAAAGGAAAATGCTTTAGAAAAAAACAAAATCAGAGCACTTGGCTGACTATGGGGATGTGTTATTACAAATCTCTTTGTTTGCTGTGAGAGCTTGTCTCTTCCTCCCAAATGCTAGTCTAATTTTCATAATAATGATTTTAGCTCTCCTTCCTTTTTTTAAAACAACATTAAATTAAAAAATGAATATGTTCCAGCGGTCAAATCTGTTGGTGGGAAAACATACTTATTCTTAATGGGAGTATAACCTTATTAAAGGCTGAGTGAAAACTAAATGGTGTCCTTACAGAGAGAGAAACAATGCAGCTTGTTTCTGGCATAAATCGGGGCGGGGAGGGGGGGAGGTGTGAGCTACAAACAAATCTGTGCTATGGAGACAAGCCTGGTGTCTAACAGGATGCCTTGTGTAAAGGAATGACTGCAGGAGCAGCGACGGATAGAAGTGGGTGATTGGCAGAAGAGGCTGCTGCGGCGACCCTTGGAAAGGCACAGCTTTCTTCCTTAGAGTCTGTGCTTCCGTGTCCTCCACTGGGGAGAGAAATCAATGCACATTTCCTAAAGTGTGTAACCACGGGTTTTCTAAATGGGAACTCGGCTTTCGAATATCCCTTATGCACAAGAGGTAGGAGCTTTCTCTTGCTAGTGAATCACACACCGCTGAAAAATCTGCAAACCCGATTCTTAGGTGGCGGCAGACGGACGTTTGCTGGAACTTTGTTGATTTACAATCAGCGCTTTACTTTCTGCAGCATTAGAAAACAGTAATGGATGTGCAAGAAGCGCTTGGGTGTTCCTCTGCGATGATAAAGGATCGTAGTAATTTCAAATTTCCTATCTGAAGTTAAAGCAAGTATGTAAAATAAGCGAGCTAAAGAGATTTATTTCCCATAGACTTCAAAATGGGCTGAGATTTGGTGAGGTTGGTTCATATTTTGAATGGAAAAGAGAAATAACACGGGAGAATTTTTTTCAATGAATATTTTTAATTAATATTTCTTTCTTTAAAGGAAATAGGAAGGGTGCGGAGAAGTGTTAAAAATGGGGTATGTGGGCACCCAAACAAGTAACCCTAGCATTTAAATATGAAGTCAAAGCTGACTGAATTGCAGACAGATTCTAGCTATGGCTCTTTTTCTCACAAATCCATTTTATTCCTGGGGGTTTAGATGGTGATTAGTAGTAAAAATGTGTATTGCTTCCACAGCCCCCTTCTGACGCGCGGCAGACGCCCGCTTCGCAGGCAGGGACAGCGAGCGGTTCCCGGTCGCGCCGTGACGGGGCGGGGGGCCGGGGGGCCGCCGGGCGGGCGCTCCTCTCGCCGGAGCCCGAGGTTGTGCCGCGGGGACACCCAACGCGCGGCGCCTCATCGTGCCTCACCGCGGGAGCCTGTCGTGGCGAGGCCAGGGGGTAAACACTATAATAAATAAGTAAACCTCCAAAAGAAACGGGTGGGTTTTTTGTAAGCTGTGGTCAAGCACACAGAAGCCGGGTGTTTGAAGGGACACTTATATCAGTATCTAGGGAAGTAGGCAGTACAGCAAGATGTCATCATTGCTATGGCAACAATTTTTTCCAGATCAGTGGATAAAATGCTGGTTTCAAACTTGAGTCTATAACTTGTGAGTAGACTTATTTATCCTCTGTTTTATTTCCTCCTGTAGCCTCAACCACCACAATGCAGCTTGTAAAGAGCACAGTCTAACAGCTCATGAAGCATGTGGGTTCAACAAGTCATCTACTGACACAAAGAATTCAATGGAAAACTAAATAATAATAATAATAAAATAACAGCTTGCCATCTATGGCTTCTTTCATCAGAGAAGCTCAAAGAGCTTTGCAAATATTAATTAAGCCTCAGAACACCCTGATAAGCATCTTTCTCTTTCCTCTCATTTTCTCCCTGTAACTAATATTAATTTCTGGATTACAGTGAATCAGAACTACAAATCAAGACAAACTGGAAGAGAAAAACGACCTGTGCACTGTTTTAAGGTTACCCACAGAATCACAGGCTGTGCCAGTGAGACCCATTGCTGCCTTTGATGCTGCGCAGAGTCACCTGCGCACCTGCCCCTGCCCCCTCGTTTCATGAAACAGTTCCTGGGCCCACAGCGCGTGCAGCCACCTGATCGGATTTTTTTATCAGCATCTAATCCTTTCCTAACCAGTAAGCTGTATCGATTGTTCCTACTGCTACATTTACATTCTAACACAGAGATTTAGTCAAAGTGATTTTTTTTTTTAATTCTTATTTTAAGAAAGTATTCCCCAAAGCTTAAGAAAGAGTTCATATATTCTAGTGGGCAGAAGGCTGGTCTAGGATCTAGAGATCTAATCCTATTTGCAATTGTAGCTTTGGAAAAATATTTTAATCTCATTACTTCAATTTCCTGCTTTGGAGAAGAGATAAATAGTATTTGTTTATTTTCAGGGGTTCTAGAAGGGTTATTTTAATGACGGTGTAGCTGAGGGCTACATGTGCTGTCTCAGAACAGGAATGAGGCAATTTTCTATCTATCTATCGAGGGATTTATTTATTATTCCATAGTTTTATGAACTTGACCAGGCTGATTTGGAGCACTCTACAGAGGACAAGATTTCGATGAGCTCTTTTTTCTACAACCTTGTCAGCAGCTTCAGCTTCCTAGCCTCGCTTTAATCAACTAGAGGAATAAAATAATCTTAGTTTTTTTCCAGCGTAAAGTCAAATCTTGTCAGGCTTATAGCAAGCACACGGCGTCGTTCCCAAGTGCGGTTTTCTTTGGCTCTTGGAGTACCAACTCCCGTTTCGCCTCACCATCGCTTTGCGTTTTGGGGCCCCATACAGTTCTTCCAATCCAAAAACTTACCTGCTGCTGCTCGTTGTCCGTACCAGTTTTTCAAACAGAAGAAGGAGCTGGAATGGTCTCTGCCATCTGGCCCGGTGCAAGGAAGAATGTCTGAATTGAAATGATTCACAGAAAGCTGTTTCATCTGGTCTGTGCTGTTATTTCAGACAGTCAAATAATTTCCGCTCAGGTAAAGACGACTCCGTGTGCCACCGGACAAGCTGCGTTTCTTCAGGGCTGTGTGAAAATCACTGGTTTGGCAAACAGTCTCCCTGGCTTCAGTCGCATTTGTTCTCACCTTCTGAGCTTTACGCTGAATTTCATTTTCAGGCTGAACTTGAAGATCTTAAACTGAAACTCTCCTGAGCAGGGAAGCAGACGTGAGAGAGGGAAGGGAGGTGAGGTGAGTTTTAGGTAGCCTGTTTCTCCAACAAATATTTGTCGCTCATTGGAAAGTTGCACGTAATTTAACAGGAACTTAAAACCCAGTTTCCTACCAAGATGCCTCCTGCAGGCTGGCTCTGTGGCACAGGTTCCGACAGTTAGGTGCAGGTGCTCTTGACAAGAAGTAAGGGCTGTAAACGTGTTTGTCGTGGTTCTGCTGCGCACAGTTTTAGAGAAACACAGCATTGCTTAAGTCTAGCGAATTACACGCAAATATTTGATTAGCTGGTGCAGAATAAAATTGCAGATGATCTTTTGCAATGCAGGAAAACATCTGAAGTTGTTTTCCTACCTGTCCGTGAGCCCGAAAGGAGACTGTATTTGGGATGGATGCCCTTCGAGTGCCTGAGCGTGGGCTGTAGCCTCCTAAAACTTCTTGCTACTCCGGGCAGTTAGGAGTCAGACTTTGAGAAACGCAGTTTAGTAAGGCCTGTGCTAGCGAGTGCCCAAGTCACTTGGGTATGTACCACCTAGGGGTACTCTCTCTGTCTCGGCTATATCATCTGGGCCTTGGCACTCCCAACTGTATCCTGGAGGAGTCTCTCTTTCCAGTGCTGTTTTGGGGATTAGGCTCCCTGACAGTGCTCTCAACTGCACGTGAGCCCAGGCCTAACTCTCCGCGTTGCGCTAGCAAGGGGGGAAAGGTGGCGTAAGGAAAATCTGAACTGCGATCTATTCCCATTGGCAGGGCAGGAAACTAAAAGCTCTTATTTCAACACTGAAAGTCTCATTCAAGCCTTAACGTAATGTTGGCAAAGAGAATTTAAGTCTTAAAATTACTATCAAGTATTAATAAAAGGCAAATAAAAGCAGCCAGAATCAATTTTCTAAAATATTAAGACTAATAAGGTAGACATTTTGTGTTGCTTTAAATCCCCAAATTAAGAATCACTCGCTTTTCAGGTGGAAATTTTCGTTTGCTGAGATTACTCATTTGTGCAAAATTCGGTACCTTTGTAATTCTCTCCAAGCCTGTGGCCCAAATCTGTGATATTAGCAATTTCAAACACGTGTGCACGTGTTTTAAATTGTATTTCACAGACCCTGTATAACGAATACCTCCAACAGTCATTCGCTGCTACGTGAGCTCAAAGAGCAAATGTACAATTCTGGTCAGTCAGAACTTGCATACTTCTTTGTAAAGCTGTAAAGCAAAACTAGCAGCTCAGATGAGGACTGCATTCTCTTAAAATGGCTCTTGCAATTTAGAAGTTTTTTGGAAGAATCTTTTGACTTTCAAGGATAAAGTAAAGAAAAAACTTTGTCATCAATTTCATTTACCATAAAAAAATCCTTGCTAGCGGTTGTGGACTGTTGCATCTGGGGTTGTTTAGCCTGGAGGGGGCTGGAAGGGGAGACCTTATCGCTCTCTACAACTGCCTGAGAGGAGGTTGTAGCAAGGTGGGGGTTGGACTCTTCTCCCTAGTAACAAGCGACAGGACAAGAGGAGGTGGCCTCAAGCTGCGCCAGGGGAGGTTTAGGTTGGACATTAAGAAAAAACTTCACCAAAAGGGTTGTCAGGCCCTGGCACAGGCTGCCCAGGGAGGTGCTGGAGTCTCCATCCCTGGAGGTATTTAAAAGAAGGGCAGACGTGGTGCTTGAGGATATGGTTTAGTGGTGGGCTTGGCAGTGACAGGTTAGCGGTTGGACTTGATGATCTTAAGGGTCTTTTCCAACCCTAACGATTCTGTGATCTCAGAGGGATCAACGTTATATCACAAACACCACGCCAAAAGCTGCATGTTTTGCAGCCACTTATGAATATAATATCCAGGTAATGATTTAGTCATCTATTTCCCATAATTTTGTAGGACAACGTAACACTTATTTATAGCACATATATAAAATGTACTATTTTGGCTGAAGCACCTTAGCAGAGCCATCTTTCAGCGTTTCCTTCAGGCTTCATGTTTCATCGCTTTGCTATTACTGGGGACTAATTAGCCTTTCCCAACAGAACGATGGTGCTAGAATATGAATTAAGTCCTGCAGCACTCCCTTTCACGTGTGGGATCACTGGGTTAATCTCGACATGAAACAGTTTGGTTACTGAATGGAAGAGCTGCCATGTGGGCTAGAGCTGGCAAAGTCAATATATTTTAAGAGATTTAGTAAGACACACTCTTCAGAAGTAGCTTCACAAGAACTGTTTGGTCTGCAATAATTTAATAAATCTGAATTACTTTTACATCTAATTGGAGTGCAGCTTTACTTTCCATTCTTTCCATTTGCTGGATAACAAAGCCCTAAAGTAATTGAGCGTAATCCTTCTGGGCTGTCACCCTGGGAGCTGGCAGAGCAGGGAGGGTGCTAGTTCAAGAGTTTTCCTGGTGTATTGCAGCTACTACAGAAACATTAAATGAACCCCAAGTTGCTAACCTGTGGTTTCTTTATCTTTCTCTGACAGAGAACAGCAGCCTGATGCCGGGGCTGTACATGAAGCCTGCACCGGGGTCTGAGTTCGGCATCGGTAGGGCCCAGGTTTGGTTTGGGAGCTGAGCTTAACCTGAGGAGGAGCCCTAAATGCCCTCCCTGCCGCCGTTTGGGGGTTCAGCCAAGGCTGCACGCTTGTGTTGGTTGTTGAACAACAAACCCTGCCTGCTTACTGCCATCTGAGTGCTTGTTCACTGCTAAAATTTTGGGCATCCTACAAAGTGCCAGAACTGAATTGTCCCCACAGATGCCATGTGTCGAGTGCCCTAATGCCAAGATGCTCACGTGAGTGGCTTCGCGTTGCTGACTGTCCCAGGCTGGCGAAGGGGCTTGCATCCCTGTGCAGGGCTGCGGGGAAGTGCCTGCGAGGGAAAATGTGCATCAGTTGCTTGAGCATTTTCCGAAGGGACAGCAGCCCTAGACTGGAGCTGGATGCGTGACTTGTGGCTGGAATGAAAGCCAGCTCCAGCTGAAAGCAGAGGAAATGTGACCCTCGTGTCAGAAGGGAGGTGGGTGTTGGTGGACAAGTATTCTCGGTGGCAGCTTGCCAGATACTGTGTCTCAGAAATGGCTAGAACAGTCATTTTTATGTTTGTTTTCCCATTGAATGGTCGTTGGCCTACCCAGCTATACACACCCCTTATTGCCAGAAGGAGAAAACTGTAAAGTGATTATTTCATTTTAAGTAAATATTCTTTGCTCTTACACTCGTCCACTCTGAAATAGTAGTTCAACGGTGGTCACTGAAGTGGGTCAAACTTGTTTTGCCTGATTTCCAAGTAAATTTATCAAAGTGGATTCAAACATCCAACCCAAATGTTATTTAGTTTACCTTCCCACTTATAAAGGGCCGTGAAAGAAGCAGCATGGTTAGAGAGAAAAGGAAAAACCTTTGGAAAATATGAAAAAGAAATGGGGGTGGGGGCCAAGCAGGAGATTTTAGTCCCCGCCTGCCTATCTTTCCATAGGTACGCGGGCTGAGCGCGATCACTAGCTATCAGTTAAGTAGCCTAGGGACTAATTTTTAGCCAGAATGCATCTTTCTGCCTGTAGATGGTATTTAGTATTCAAGATATCAAACATTTTTTTTTTTTTTCCTCAATACAGACTAAAAATAAACATTAGCTGCAAGGGGAAAGTTGCCAATAACTAATAAATCTTGCTATGTTCCCAACACCAAATTTTCATCTGCCCATGTCTTGCCTGTTGCCTCACACCTCTTGCCTTTACTGTTGCAGTTGTGGGGGCCTTCCATGAAAGCACCCGCTTTCATTTGCAGAAGGGGGTAGATGAGAATTTCTAATGGGGATTGAGATACGTCCTCTCCTACAGCGGCCAAAGGTGAGCAGAAGGAGGAGCCTTTGGCCCCTGCGGCTGCAAGGGGGCAGGTGGGGGATGCCTCCTCCTGCCCTAGAGCCGCGGGACAGTCTTTTCTAAGGGCTCTTCTTCCCCAGTCCCTCCTCTCTGCTCCATTCTGCTAAAGCATGTGAAAGCGAGATGGCAGCCTGCTCTTCAGGAATTAATATGTCTGCTAGGGTAGCTGTGGGGGGCTATGCTGAAAGGCTGACAGGATATGTATAGCCCAGATACACAATTTCTACAGTTTTTACTTTTTAATTATTATTTATTTGTTATAGAGTAACAAAGATACCAAAAATGTCCCGAGATTTTTTTCAAGTGTGGCTCCTGTTAGAGCTAATTTCGCTACACCTGAAACATTGCAATCGTGCCTTTTGGGTTTTTTCACTGAATATTTTCAGTCGAACTCTCTGTTGTGACTTCATTTTTTTCCCTTTATGTTTTTCTCTCGTACGGAATGAAAACTTCTTACTATGGGGAGCAGGTGTACAGGACCAGTTAGGCTCCCTGTTCAGTATGCAACGTAATTTAGTGCTCGGATTACGTACTCTGTAATCGTGTGTGTGTGTATACGGCCAAATATGTACTTTTCAGTAGCGATTAACCTCCTGTCAACATATGATACTGTAACTCTACAGCGTTTGTGTAACATGTAGCCAAATCGGTAAAATTCTGAAATCTGATGATTTAGAAAACTTGATGTGTTTTTCAAAACCATGCTAAGTGTGCGCAGAGGGGATCAGGAGGTCGGCTGGAGCGCCGTGCCTCCTGGCTTCTGTGGATGCTTGAGGCGATGGCACCGCTTTGCAGGGCTGTTGCCAGTTCTGCTGCTGTTCTTCCACCAGCTCTAAAAAACGGATTTTGAAAACTGGCAGATCTCCGCTAAGAAGAGTTTTAGCCTTACTGGATCTTGTAAAGTAGTAGCGGCATTAAATGATGCTTTTTCTATTTTGTCTCTAGCTTCTTGACTACTGCACTGAAGGCAGTCTGCAGATTTTGAATTCGAGCTGATGGATAAAATTGTTCAGCTGAAGAGACACGAGACGTATGGCAGGTTTGAGGCTTGCAATAGGCCTGTTCACCTCCCTGTGCTGAATGGCTGAACATCAGCCAGCAGTGAAACACCCGTCCAGGTCTAGGTCTAGCGAGCTGGCAAACGGGTGCTCCTTGCGATGCTGAGAGATGGGAGTTTTTTGGTAGGAAATATTATTGTCCTATCAGTCTGTGGATGTTACTGCAATAGAGCTAGCGGCTGTTCTTTGGGAATTAAATAGGAGGATTTAATTGTTCCACTTTAATTCATGTCATGCTTCAGCCTAACCTATAGAATTTGGAGAGAATAAGACTGGATAAATCATGTTTTATTATCTTCTTCTATATTGCCAGGTTTCCTATGATGGAAATTTTACCTGCCGTCAAGGGCCTCAAATCTAGACTTGATTTTTAACATTTTCTTTGGATGAAAATGCAATTGGCAGAGGGAAAATACTGTCTACAGGAAAGGAAGAAAAGACTTCTGGGAAAAAACCCCAACCATATAAGCAGGAAGAAAAAGCAGGAAAACTCTAGGGGGAATACTTGTTGAAGATAATGCTATCACAGGTTGAAAGGAAATTATCTAAAAGATAATCATCAAATGTGTAATTTCCAAGTACTGACTTTACCCAAGGGCATAAAAGGAGAGGAGCTTTGAAACTTTTACCTCTCATGGTAATATACCTTCATCAGATGTTTGCCATTTTTAACCTTTAGAGCTCTCGGTCATTAGAACTCTTGCCTCATGACCATGAGAACCACGGAGCCATAGTATTTATTGCTTTTCCTATAATTTTTATCACAAGCCACTGTTACCATGAGACTGAAAGAAAGAATGGAAAGCCACTGTCCACACACCATACTATATGCTGTTGAATAACGGCGGAGCATGACATGGAGAGGATTGCGTCCTGGCTGCAAATAGCAGGCCTTTGCTGTTGTACAGAGGAGGAGAAAATACTTCTGAGGTCTCCAGCATCTCTTCTCTGAAGCTCTGGTGCTCTGGCAGGATGATGAGCCGAAAGAGGATCAAACCACAGGCACTGCGGCGGCGACAGTCTTGGGCACGGTACCTTTGATGGTGCGCTGAGAGGACCATTTGGCTAAATATCGGACACGTATCACGTAAGGGTAAACTCCCTTGGCTTCAGGGGGCTCTGTCAGCCCGTACAAGCAGTGCCTCTGGCTGTAACTGGTCTTTTCTGGTTCAGGCACGCATGCGGTTTCTTCCAGATTTGACGTCCATGTTTAGAACCGGAAAAATATCACGCACAGAGAAGAATGACAAGACCCCTCAAATACCTTACAGTGCCTAAGGCCTTGCTTAGACCTTGCGCTTCGCAGCTTGCGATGACCGTTTTCTCCAGAGAGATTCAGTTCACTCATGACATTATTAGCCACTGCCTCTGTGTCACACTGATGTTATAAAATCAGTTATGAGGTCCAGACGAGCAGTTGCGCATACAAAAATGTGCAATATACAAAATGATGCTAACTCACAGTGTTTGATTAAAAAAATGTGTTGTTGAAATGTAAAAAAAAAAAAAAAGCAACGTTCCCATGACTATTCAGAGAGCTCTGTTAAAAACAAAACGACAGAGTAACAGAACACCTTCTCGTCATGGGAAGAAGTCGCTACGGTCCTGCGTTACAGAAACAGCAGTATGGACACTGTCCATCAGTCTGACGTCCCTGCTCGCCTATAGCCGCTGGGTGATCCCGTGATGTCCCCGGTTCAGAGCCGCGTGACGCAGGCCGCGGGCCGGAGCCCCCGTACACGCAACCGAAAAAACAGAAGGAAGTAACTGCGGGCACGTGCGTGTTGCAGAGGAGCCCTTGCTTTGTGAAACTGAACAGTCTGGGCAAACACGGTGTGCAAGGACAGAGAGATGACAAAGAACCGGGGAAGTGATTATATTTGCTACAACGCATGCCATGTATAATGTGATATAAACGTCAAATTCTTATTTTTTTAAGACTGTCTAATATTGATGTACTCTTTGGCTTTCTGTCTGAGCAGGCACCTTTCATCTGAGTTTTGGTGTATTTTGGTTGATACTTAGATTTTTCCAGTTTGTGGTGAAAAAAACTATAGCACAATGACTTTATGGAGGCTGTAAAATAGGTATTTTATTCTTTCTTTTGAAAGACTGCTCATCATTATAGCTCCTCTTCAGGCTTTACAGCGGAGAGCTCAGGACATGAAACATGAGGGTTTAAGATGACATTGCTGCGCTGTCGAAAGTCTTTGTAAAAGTGCAGGTGTAAGGAAAGTTTGATCTGTGATTACCCTAACCAGTCACATTTGTCTGCTGGCTTTAAAGCTTCTTTTAATCACAGGTCATAGTCTTTGATGTACATGGTTACCTTTCATCCCTTTTCCAAAATTCTCTTCTCTGCCTTCCTTACGTGCCAAAACCATAATTCTCGCTGCTGCTAAAATCCACACATCAGACGTTTTTATTTGTGTACTCAGAAATAGCTTTTACAATTTCACCTCCAAATTGCTTCATTTCAGTTCTAGTCTTAGTCTAAGGAGTGACTGAACCCTCGCTTTTAACCTTTGTCTTTAAAATTTTTTCCTGTATTTCCCTAAGGTTTGTTTTTGTTGCTTATTGGGTACTTCTGTTTAATCTGCTCGTTACACTTCCAAAAGAGCTAGCAAACCCCTTTAATGACTTGCCAATTAAATACTAAGATCTTTCAAAACTTTATAGAGGCCCTGCACGTGGGCTGCGTTCTGCCACTCGGACTAGCGTGCCGGGGATGCCTCTGCTGTGGTGCTGATGCCCTCTCTTCTCCTTGTCAAGCTGCCATCTATCATAGCTGACACTCTTAATCTCATGCATATTGCTCTGATTTCCTGGGGATTGCTTTTAGAGTAAAATACGGTCTGGCATAAGGTAGGCCAATGTGATCTCATCCCTCACTCTCTGTCTAAGGGTACATCCAGGCAGCAAACGGAGCATACGTGCAATGAATCAGCATTAGGGGACTTGACTGCTGTGCCACAACCCTGCTGGGGCTTGCGATCAAAGCAGTGGCTTGATTTGATTTTGGAGTGTGTGGCATAAGGGGCAACAGGCTAGATAGCCAGTATATATACAGAAAGCCATACATCTATGTCTTTTACGCCTATTTTTTATCTGAATTTGTCCTTCATTGTAAGACATGGACCTGCTGAGGGGCTGCTAGAGCTTTTTAAAAAACTGAGTCCATAGTCTGCCAGCCCATACCATTTGTATTTTAATTCCTATGTTCTAATCATCCCTAACAACAGGAGCCTTAGAAAGTAACTGTCCATTAAGTGTTTATTGCAGCGGAGCAGAAGTTATGCATTTCATTACAAGTATTAAAACCTGGGCCTAAATCTGGAAAATGTACCTGCTCTGCAGATGTCTGATTCATTCAGTCAGAAGTATTTGGTATCAGGGATCAACTGATGGAAATTAGAGAAACAATAGGTGGCCCTGAGCTTTTTCATTTCCTTTCGTCTACCCAGTTGACAGCAAAATCCTAGAATAATAGAGTGCGCTACAAAGGCATCTAATGATCTTCTGGGAAGCAGGGAATATACTTTGGCAGGGAACCAGCAGCCATGTCATACTGATGCTTGATGTGCTGAAGTTTTAAACTTCAGCGAAACCCCAGCAGTGGGTGACTAAGGCATGCTGAGGACGAAACAAGTAGCCCTGCACTTATTCACCAACTCGTGTTCCACCGAAACTCGTAACATCCTAATTTCAGAACACTGAATAACCATACAGAAAAGTGGAGAGGTTTATGCCAATTTTAATCCAAATGGGGATCACAGCCCGCAGAAAGTTATTTCTTGGACATCTTTGGCTATTCAATTTAAGCAAGTTTCCTAGGCTGGGTTTTTTTTTCAGTAATTTTAAATCCAAAACACTTATTTAGTCTTTTTAAAACAAAACCTTAAACAAAATGTATTATTTCGTGTGACCAATTACAAAAGAAGCTACGGAGGAAGAGAGGCAGACACGGCAGCCTTCCCACGGAGCTGCGCTTCCCAGACACCTCAAGCCTGGGGTCAGGCCCTGAGCTCTGCCAGCCGTGGCTTCCCTGCGGCAGTTAGGTACAAGGAGTCGCTCCTCATGGCCTAGGCTCGTTTCCGCAAGTCACCCACCCAGGATAGCTTAAACCTCAGGGCTGGTGCCTTGTGAGCTGGCTTTGGTATGGAGGTTGCCCGCGGAGGGCTGGCAAGTAAAACACAGGACACAGGCGATGCTGTGCCCCTCTGGGGAGGCGGCAAGAGGCAGGAGGTCTAACCTCCGGCATCCAAAATGATGCCAGATGCTTTTGTGTTGGCAGCCAGGGCACGTATCTGGTTGTCTCTGATGCCTCTGGATGTCTTAACGCCATCCAAAACAGAGAAAGAAAAGTATGCTCCGGACAGTGCTACTTAGCTTAGGTCACCTGTTATAAGCCTGCGCTTAATTCTGTTACCTTCTGCTAGAAAGAGGTCAGGCACAACGTATTTACCAATGATCTCACATATTTACTTCTTCCTTACTGGAAAAAAAAAAAGCATCTTTCCTGTCTAGCTATTTATATGCATTCAGAAATGTCACATTCCCCTGGTGCATTCCTCCATTTATTCGCCAAAGTTCTCCATCTGTATATCGAGACCATTACGGGGAGATACATTTCTCTGAGTAGCAGACAGACATCTCTGGATGTATCTGCGAATGTGGAGTGGGGTTTTTTTGCCTTTTTTCTTCTACCTCCTGGGCTTAAATGCAGCACACAGCTCTCAAAAGGATGCCGTCTCTGTGCAGCACCTGCAAAACGATTTGCTGTTTTATTAGAATGGAATGATACGTTAAATGATTAAAATATATTTATAAATGTTCTGATACATCCAGGTGTAAAACTAACTATAAGTACATACTTTTTTATATGTAAAAGTTCAGGGTGATTTTTCTTGTGCTTGGAGGTTGCCAGATGTAATTTTTGAGTGCTTTAAGAGAGCAGCCTACAGCAAGAACTTGAGCTCCTAAAACAGATGTGTTTGTACCCGCTATGACAAATACTGTTACCCTTTGTATTAATTACCTGATTCAGCAAGTTTTGGGTGTGTGAGTGGCAGTTACAGTTCCATGCTGAAAAAAAAAAACCCTGTTTGTGATTTTTTTCATTTGTTTGGCTTCTCTGTGAAGTGTCTTCTTTCCTACTTCTCAGGCGTCGAGCAAAACGCCTGGGAAGCGAGGAACATTACGTACACAGGAGTGCCACGGTGGCCATAATTCTTAATATCGTAATATTCTTCTGGGTATTGAATCATTTTGATGTGCAGGAATTTGCATGCATAACTCCTTACACATGATGTTGATAATATACCCCTAAATTTTAGTGACAGATGGATGGCTCAGATCGATCCAATTTGGATGATGATGATGTGCTAATTTGAATAAAATGCCAGGTGTACTTCATGCATGATGCTGAAAGGGTATGTTATATTTGTTGCTGGAGAGGAAACAGTCACATGGATGGTATCTCAAATACATTTCTTATACAGGAGTATACTTTGAGGTGAAAATCTGCGGGAATGACAACACGTTGGTAAGAGCTGTGTTAATAACCCTTTCACGGTCCTTATGTGTATCTTGGACGGGTAAACCCTTTGCCTCGGTTTCTTTTTTTGCAAAAAGTGTATCTAATTATTCAGTTAGACTTAATAATGGACTGCAAATGCAAACCAATGTTAAATACCTTGCAGTTAAACAAAATGCAGCGTATGGGGTTTTGATACCAATAAAATGGATCAATCACGTCATCCAAAGTTTAGTATATTTCTAGCTGAATGTATTTAATTTCTGGATAGATTTTTGGAGCTTCGCGTAACTAGGGAAGCGCACCACTGGCATGAAGATTTATTGCATCGCTTAACTCTTACATGTCTGGCAGTGTAGTAAAGTCCACAGAAGGGAAAGAAGCGTAGCCAGCCCGTAGGGAGGAGCTGAGGTGCCCACCCGGCGCGTGGGAGACCCGTGAGCTGTGACTTTTGCCATTCCCCTGAGTCCCCGACGAGCACCCTGCCCACGCCCCACTGATACCCTTGGAGCTCTCCTACGTCCCAGGTTAACCCCACTCTCCCAGGTGGCACGCGGCTGTCTCAACCACCACTCCATTTTATTTCGTTCTAAGGAGAGAAAAGCAAAATCTCCACTCTCTGCACAAGTGGGGAAGGTGCTGCAGGTCCGTACAGAAAATTTGTCGTAACGCTCCGATTCCTTGGACAGGATTAGAGCTGACGCCTTTTGTCATGACTGGTGCTTGTGATCTGGGAACAAAAGCTCTTTTGTACTTAGGCTGTGTTAGAAGTTTGTTGGGCCACAGTTGTAAACGTGTAGGTCAGGGAATAAAGCTAACCATGCAATAGCTGTGCACCCATCAGAAGCGCCTGTTAACACCACCTGGAACAGTAATGAAGTGTAAAATTGAGGATGTGGATGTTTGTAAATTGAGAGGTCACGGAAGTTTTTGTAGTGACAGCTTTTATTCTCCTGTCCTCTTGCAGGTGACAAGGGAGCAGTAAAATATGTTTGAGCAATAAGAGTGAAGATAAATAAGTAGTAAACATGAAGTGGAAATAATTTTATAAAAAATACTGAAATAGAAATACGATTAGAAGTTGGGACGTGTCTACCTTAGATCACTTATAAGTGGTGATCTAGAAGAAGCAACCTTTTTGAATCCTAACTGTAGCTGTACGCTTCTACGGGAGAACTTATCTTGGGCCGCATACCTCCGGGACACCGGGCTCTACCCACCCTGGGGACAGCGATGCACAGACACCAATATGATGGATACCAAATGTCCGTGTATTTAGCTGCGTCACGCTTATATAGCTCTCGCGGTTCCTGTTCCTGCCACTCCTATGGGGAGGGGTCTGTCTTTCCGTCACAGCCCGTGATCTTCCGGTCACCGATCCCTGTCTGTTCCCCTACATCTAACACATTATACATGCTTAGGTTTCTCCTCTTTTAATTTCAATTAAAGCTTGTGGGAGACCTAACCTTTCATCTCAGTTAATCTGAAAGATCTTAACATTGTGCTTTAATGTTACATCAAAGATATAGTAACACTGTACATTTCACTAATGTGCCTTCTCAAATAGGAGTTGTATTTTGTCATATGATGTTTTCTGTCAGGAAATAGTAGATTTCAACAGATTAACAAAATGTTTTAAAATGTTTGCTTAGAAGAAATCCCAACCGAGGTAAAAAACTATACACGTAAGGAGCCCATTTCAAGTTACTGAAATGCAGACAGGAGGGAAAAAAATCCTATGGGAAATCTACTCTTCAGGTGTTCATGAATAGCATCTCAGCTTCTGAAACGGTTAGTACCTCGGTTTCCCATTGCAGAGATGTGAATCACAGCCCTGTTTCTGTTGACAAATGGAAATGATATGCTGATGATATCAGCCTTTCCTTCCTTTGCTCAGCCATGGAAATCAGATCTGTCATGCCTGCCGGTATGGACAAGCGATTACAGCACAAGTGTGGGATGTGGTGTATTTTCTGAGCTGTGGGGAACATTGTGCCACTTCTTACAGTCTAGTGTTTCCTAACTTTGCTGATCACAGGGGAAATATTTGTTCATAGGGAAAAAAAATGAAAAGCTGGTCGTCTTCAACCGCCTTGGCATAGTGAAGTTGGCAGGATCAGACATTTTCACCTCAACAAGGAAGATGCTTTAGACTGAATTGGAAAGAGCGAAGGTTAATGGTTGGAAACAAAAGGAAATGCAGCAGTGGATTTGGTTTGATCTTCATTTGTGTTACATGTTTATTTGGTCCTCAGAAGTTGTTCTCTTCAGATTGAATGATTTTGTGCTGAAATAGAAAGGCTACTTCATACACGGGCTTGACGGGTCCAGAAGGAGGAGAAAGGAGTAATGTTTTCTGAGAGTGTATTTCCCAGTGGAAGAGCGCTTCTGGTCCTGCTTAAATGCATGAGACCTGACTTGGTGTGGCAGGAATCATGTCCTCGAGTTGTACAGGCTACCCAGTGCACCTAGTCTGCCTTTCACCAGGTTGGAGAGGAGGAGCTCCGTTTAGTAATACTTGCAGCAGGCAAAGGTATAATTTTAATTGCAATTTCTTTGAGAATAAACAGCTAATTTCAAAAATTAATAAGATCCTATGATCATTCTTCCAACCTTTGAAAATCTTGGGACTAAATGAGAGATAGACCGCATGTTAACATCTGTTTTCTGGAAGCCAGTGTTATCACTTACTGAGCAAATTGGTTTGGTCAGGATGTGTAACCTATGTAAACAGACACAAAATAAGGAAAATCAGTTTATTGGAACGGGTGATAATCTTAACCTAAATAATTAATGTGTCAGTTTTGAGTAACTGTGGTGGGAAGTGTCAGTAAAACCAAGCATCTCTGTAGAACCCAGCAGATATTCATACCAAACACATGACTTTTCCTGGGATTAATTGTTTTATTTCCCTTTTGTTTAAGTATTAGACCTATTGTTTGATATGTTGTACAATTAAGATGAAAAGGAAGACAAATAGTCAATATTCAGGTAATATATGAACGTTGTCCTCTATTCTAGTGAGTAGAGAATGAATTTTATATTAGTAACATGCATGTCTCCATTCTCAGGATCCGGTATGACACTTCTCTAAGTAGCCTGATCCAAACCAGAAAAAAACAGCCTAGCCTAACTCCTGAAGTAATTTCACATTATTCTCAAATTATCCGTAACCTTATAATCCCTGCTTTATGACTGCTGTGCACAATTACTGGTGTAGCTGTGAAGTCTGTTTTATTCCTTCATTTCAACTCAATAATAAAAAAATGAAAATTGTACGATTAATCAAGATACATTAGTCCATCTATTTTGTTGTTATATCCTGCTTTATTGGCAGCTTTACAAGTGTTGTTAAGCATTTGATTAAGTTATCTGATCAGAGCGTGTCTTGTTAGGTTTTCAGCATCAGTGCTGTGCCAATACCTGGTCAAGCATTAATGCTTTGCCGTTTGAACTAACAACAGAGCTGCAACAGATGTTTATTTTCCTTTAACTGCCAAGTGCATGGAGAAGGGCTGAACTTATTAACTAAATGGCTTAAGTAGAAGTTAACTCACCTACAAAGCGGTTTGGGTTCTTCTCAGGTCTTTCAGATTTGAATGCAAACAGGCTTTTCTCTTGCACTTGAAAGGCAGGCTGGTGGGGAGATACGGCACGGTCAGATGCCTGGAGGAACAGGAATTATCCCCCTAGTATTGTATTGCACAGGCTGTTTTCTAACACGATAGCAGAAAACAAAATCTGTTCTCATTATATTTTCGTCACTACAATTTGAAAAGTTCATCTCATGCGCTTCTCCACATAAAACCATCAAGCATTTTAAAATCTTAATCTTAAAAGGGCTAATTTGATATAGCCTTTTTGTGGTTTATTTGAAAATTAACTATTGTTGGGTTCTGTAGATCGCTT
This sequence comes from Phalacrocorax carbo, assembly GCF_963921805.1. Lineage (NCBI taxonomy): Eukaryota > Metazoa > Chordata > Aves > Suliformes > Phalacrocoracidae > Phalacrocorax > Phalacrocorax carbo. The sequence continues at coordinate 62,808,485 of NC_087518.1, read as the reverse complement.
GTATTGTTTGCTTTGGCAAGTGCCTTATACCGAGCCTACAGCTAATAATACCACTTCATTTCTTCATCCTGTTACAGGGAGTTTTTCTGATGCTGACCTAAATCTGCATCCTTGCCAGGTGGTGAAAATTGCCTTCTGCTCCCTGTCTGTCTCCCTCACTAGAGACCTGAGATTTTGAGTTTGGTAAATTTGCACATTGCTCTTTTATTCCTTTGATATGTGATGGCTTGATCACCTTTTGGATAGAGGAGGAATATGCAAATTCTATGAAAGTATTTGCTATTCTACTAGGTAGGCCCTTACAAACACCCAATCTCCTGTGCTTTCCCTACCAGGCCATGATTCTAAGCAAGCACGTGGGGTACTCTCTGTGTTTTCTGTGCTAAAATAGACTTGTGTTTTCTGTAAAGGAAAATACTATAAATTGATGCTCTTATGTATCTGAACATCAAACTCTCATCAGCTGTCTCTTCTGTTGCAACATGTTTTTCAAGGAAAGGAGAGAAGATACTGCAAATAGTGCTAAAAAGGGTTTCCATTTTCTTTCTGCTCTTATGTCTCTGGCAGAGTGGTTCTGCTGTCCGCTTTGGATACATGCTTTTGGGCATATCCTGTCACATGAAGCGTTAACATTTGGTAGAGTCTTGTAAATTTAATCTGGTTTTCACATGGGATGTGGAAATCAATGGGGAAATATATCTGTGTTTACCTAAAATGTTTTAGCATCAAATAACAAAGGTCTACTGATAGGGGAAATGCAGGGCAAATTCAATAAGAAATGCAGAAGGGTAGCATAAGGATTTGAAAAGATTCTCATGTTGCACAATGCCGTGTTAAATCATATTTCATAATGAGAGAGTAATGCAATGATAGCTGCAGTTGATGTCCCACAAGGTAGGCGATTTAGGAGCAAGTACTAGCAAGGCTGTCTTGTCAATACTGTTTCATCCTACCGCCAGTTCTGCGGAGAAAATATAAGCCACGTCAGGGTGTCTGTATGATTGGTATTTGGTAAAACGATATTTTTCTGGTTTTAGCTGGGAGAGAGTGAATTTTCTTCCCTGCAGCTGGCGCAGTGCTGTGCTCTGGGCTTAGTATGAAAGCAATGCTGAGATGACACACCAATGGCTTGGCTGTTGCTGGGCAGCGCTTGTACTAGTCAAGGACATGTCTAGCTCCCCATGCCCTGCACAAGGAGCCGGGAGGGGAGGGGGCACAGCTGAGAGAGCGGATTCAAACTGGCCAAAGGGACATTCCATATCATGTAACGTCATGCCCAGTGTGTTACTGGGAGGGGTGGCCGGGGGAGGGAAGGGGCAATCGTGGCTCGGGGACGGGCAGCGTCGGTCGGCAGGTGGTGAGTGGTTGTGTCGTTTCTGGGTTTTTTTTCCCTTTTTCATTTTATTATATTATCATTATTGTTATTCTTACCATAATCATTATTATTATAATTATTTTATTGTAATTATTAAACTGTGCTTATCTCAACCCACAAGTTCTTTTGCTCGTCCGATTCTCTCCCCCGTCCCACACGGGTGGGGGGAGCGAGTGAGCGGCTGCGGGGTGTTGAGTTGCCGACTGGGGCTGAACCACGACACAGGTGTAACTCTTCTTCTGTTACTTGCTGCCAAGCTTACAGTCGTTTCATTTCTGGATTTGATAGAACTGCGGTAGGAAATAGCAGACTGGCTATGATGTTATATGCCAATTTTACGCTTCGTTTTCTCTGTCCATTACAATGACTGCAGTTGTTGTTTATGGGCATCCTAAGGATGCATAGGTATGAAAGGTGAAGATAAGCAGGACAACCGGGACAAATGAGAACTTAACTCCGTCACATGCTGTTTTTCTGATTTAAACAGAAAAATAAAAAGAGTTGCAAGCAATATCATTTTAATTACTTCAATTGTTCTTCCTCTGTAAAACGTCTTTTTCCCTTTTCTTCTCCCAGCCAGTTCCATTTCTTTACTGAGGATCAGATTTGAGCTTTGCGAATGCCTAAATCTTCCTTCTTGAGTCTTCAAATGTTTTCTCGTAGCTGTAAGTGTCTGTTCAGATACACACTCGGGCAGAGAGCGTTATGAAACTGAAACTCCCTCATAAAGTGAAATTAAACTGTTTTGTGCAAATGCTTGGAATGATCATGGTCCACTTGGATCCAAGCTGGGAACAAAACTCCACATAATTGGCAGTGCTCTCTTGCTCTTTTTATTTGCTTTGTTTGATTTAGTCTTTTGTTCCATTTATTTGTGTTTGGTTATACTGAACTGTGCCATAAAAGAGAAAATGAGTTTCAATATTGAGCAGCTATGTTTCTAGCAGTCAGAACTACACCAACATAATGAGAAGCTCATATATTATGTAATACCTTTGATTTCACATGTTCCCCCAGTGCTTTAGTAACTTAAACTTTAGAATAGGATTAGTTTGGCTCCTCCTGGATAAAGCTTCCATTAGGATTGAATAAATAATATCCTTACAGGTTTAAGACAAAAAAGGAAAGCGTATCTTATTGAGATGGGAACTTACCAGGGAATTTAGGGAAGAAAGGGAATTTATTTCCTCATTTAAAATTCAAGTAAGACGTTGCTCTCAGCGCACACACTCTGAAAACGCCACAGACGGTTTTTAATGATCATGGAAGCGCACGTTTTCATGGGATGTCTTTTTCAACAACTGCGCAGAGCACCCGTCCCAGCCGTGGGGCACCCAGCTGCTTGGCACCGGGGAGCGGGGAGGACTGCAGCCTGGCTACCTTGTGCTTCTGTTCAGTCTTTTAAAAGAGCGATAGAAAAACCTAGATAGAGGTTGAGCATCAGCTTCAAAATAGAGCTGTGCACGCTGATACGGGTTGGGCTGAGAAGCGTAATAGCCGCAAAAAGGCAATGTATTACAGAAAGTGCTAATACTTAAGTATACAGAGGAGATGCCAACCTAAAATTAGCCTGAATTATAAAAGAATATCAAGCCTTTCTAAAGCTTTACATAGATTATTTTTCAATTTCTGACTCTTTCAGAACTGGAGACTGTACAACAGCCAGATCCCCAGCTTGACCTGCTATTATTTCCTTAGGAGCCTTCTATTTGAACACAGCATCCTTCAACCATTCAACAGAAGACCTTGAACTCTGCTCCTTCTCATAGCAGGGGTTATGCTGAGAATACTTTTAATAACACTTCTTTTCATCTAGGGATGCTTCTGGAATATATATGCTACTAGTTTCCTTGGAGACTGACATGCAGTCAGCACAATGGCTCTATAGCACCTGTAAATCAAACTTCAAAAGAAGGGACTGTCCTTGCTAGTGGAAATGGCAGGCATGGTGGGGAAAGAAGAGTGTTTTGCTTTCTACTTGTCTTCCAGAGGATGAGATGGCAGTGGTCCCATATAGAAGTGGAGGCCTAGGGACTGTGAGATGGCATCAGATGGTGAAGGCTGGGCAGACTGGCTGTGTAGCAGATTTCAGACTGCCCGGAGATTTTATCAAAACACAGCACAGGGCTTCATTTAATTTGTGGACTACAAGGCCTTCTTCTGCAAATGGTTTTGTGGATGCAGTAGTTACGGAGATAATTGTGTAAGTACCGTTAACTGTCTAGATATGAAAAGATATTTTAGTAATTCTAATCAGCTCGAGCATCCCTTTAGCAACTTCTTCCATGCTATCACAGATCTTGCAATCTTCAGCTATCCCTTGTATCTAGCCTTCCTGTGTGAAGAGATAAGGCCCATTCACTGTGAGGAGATGAGTTTGGATCTGTTTTCTGCAACCCAAACGCTTTATCTTTCTCCTCTGTCCTTTACAGCGTGGTTAAGGGGTATGTCCTGATGGTTTCCTATTCCTTTCCCTTATGTCGATGTTTTAAAATGTTATTAGTTTTGGCAGTTAGAAATTTGGTCAACATTTAGCTTCCCAGATTTGCTCTCACACAGAAACAAAATTAAAGGATATATTTGCTTTTAGATTAGCTACAGATTCAAAAAGGGCTGAAAATAAATAATTGGAGCCTCAACTTGGGAACTGACGAGATACTACAGGTGAAGGGAAAGGGCTTCCCATTGGAACAGACACATGGGAATTCAGTCTAACAACACTTGGTCAAATAACAAAAATATATATAATCCTTATTATTCCTGCTTTAGAACCAGTGCTGTTCCTGCCAATGTCAACATACAAATCTCCTGTGACTTCACTCCGAGGGACAAGTTCTCTAGAGTAAATCCACAGGTAAAAATTGCCAGCAGTAGATACAAACAATTTCACAAACATAACAAATGCCCTTCACAGTCTGTACAGATTCTGAGACTACGGTGCTCAAATGTTTGATTAGGTAGTGCTGGGGCTGCTCGTTGGCTGAGCCTGCTGACCGAGGAGGAGGTCCTTTTGACTGGTCACCCCTTGCTTTGCGAGGGAGGTGGGCAAGGGAACCCACACAGTGAGAGTAAATGGTTATTCCGTTTTATCATGGCCCTTCCAAGTGAAAATAGAGGGACGCAGTCACCTACTGTGTGATTTTATAATCCTTAGCTTCCGAACCTGGTACATTACCACCTACAACACTGAGCAAAGCTACAGTTGGATGAGATTTGATCAGATCTGATGTGTAGCCATAGGGCAGTCCTAATTCTTGTGTTTCCTGCAGCCTTCCATGCTGTTAGGGCACAGCCATCTTTTCTGCCCTGCTCTCCTACCTCCATCAGCCACTGCCGAAAGGCTTCTAGGATTTATGCAGAAGGAATTAGTTTCATCCAGTAAGAGGCTTTATCAAGCCTGCGTGATGAAGTTGCATATCTGCAAAGTGAGTTAATCCTCACTTTGCACTTCCTCCAGCACATGGCAGTTTTCAAAATGCCTCGGTCTAGTTCATGTTATCACTGAGTGGGCGCAGGTGTCAGATCTTTTGTTAGCAGGTCACCTTTGTCTCAATTCCGAGCCTAGCAACTGTTTGGCCGGAGTGTTTTGGCCTACAATGCTATCCAAATAGCAGTGCCTCCCACGAATTACGCGAAGTGCATCGTAATTTGTAATGTACTGCGGAAGACCATCCAGGTCTCTCTTCTACATAGAGGACTACGTAGATCCAGTATACCAACACATACTCTACAACACCTCTTCTAACGTGGTTTGGGGACGTCTGGACACTGATCATGTAGCAGATGTACATCTGAGTAGATGCTTGGAGACCCTTTAACGCCCTGTTGTTGAAAGCAGCAAGGAGAGGATCGTGGACCCCAGAAAGCCTCAAACACCTTGTACCCTTCTTGCAGCCCCAAATGAGGCAATAGCAGACAGTAGCCTGTAAGCCAGATGAATTGTTTCTCCGACTGATTTCCGCATGCTTAGCGGCAGCCATTCCAGCTTCACAGAAATAACACAGGGCGCTCAGCTCAGCCTCTACCGAACCACTGAGCTGTCCCTCTTCAAATACCCTCCGGATGTCATTCAGTCCTACATACTCACTTTCACTGTCATTTTATTTTTATCACTGGTTGCCGCAACAGTCAGTGAGCGTGCACTCCCCGCTGCTAAGAACTCTGGTGTGTGACACTTCCTGGGATACAACATTCTGCAAGAAAAAACTAAAAAATTAAAGGTGCCCACCACAAAATATAATGTTTGCAAGTCATTGACATAGGCTGAAACCATAAAGCCCTGAACACAGCTTGCTTATTAGATGGAAATAAGACATAACTGATGGTTTGGAGAACCTATAATGAGTGTTGCACTGATGAAATGCAAAAAGCTCTCTAGAAATTAATTACGATTATATTGCCCCCCATGTCCTGATTTTGAAGCTAGATGAATCTGGGCTTTTTGTAAACTTCGTGCACAGTCTAAGGGTTTTTCCTTTCTAGTCAGAACGACAACTTCTATTAGTCCCCTCCAAGTTTTTAAGTTGTTTAGGTATGAAAATAATTAGCACATTATAGCACACATGAAAATCTTTAAAGAACTTTAATTAAACATTCAACATAAAAGGGTTTTGTCTTGCCTTGATATACAGGCTAAGCTCCCATTAGAATTAATAGAACTTACATGTGTTCGATGAAAAGAAAACGGGACCACAGTCTGCAGGGGAAAAACTTGAAAGCAAGTAAGTTCCTTAATTATAAATAAGACTTACATTAATAGGCGTTACAGATATTCCATGAAAAAAAAAAATCTGAAGCTCACATTTTATACTAAGTAAACAAATTATTTTCAGTTAATTACTTAGTAGTTGCTTGTTTCTAATGTTTTCATTTTCATGTATTCATATATTTTGTAGTTCCCACAGATCTTATCTAGGTGGAGTCTTTGTTATACTTGAAGCTATATAAATATGTAATGAAATTACTGCCCCAAAGATATTGCAGTCTTCATTTTATTTATAGCCCAAGCAATCCCTAAAGATGACTAGAACATTGAGTTCCTAAATAAGTAAAGTATTTGCTATCGATTCCTTATAAGCTTCAGTGAAACATTAAATAAACTGATTTTCCTTACTGGGTCTACTTATATGAGTTAACCACTAACATTTGTCCCCGTTTATTAATTAATATTACTAACGTGCCCTTGGATAATCATGTATAGGGGGAATAGCATCTATCATTTAGCTCAAGGACATCTATTACATATTAAAAGTTAAAGTGGAGAGAACAAATGCAGTTATTCTAATTGTTAAACAACGATTTTGATTCTTGCAATTTTTCCATTCTGTGCTGCCGGAGTAAAACACTTCTTTCTTAACTAAAACTAGCTGAGCAGCACTAATTCACAGAGGATTTCAAGATTAAAGAGAATCTGTAGTGTATTTTGCAGGACGTGACAGAATTCTGGCCCTGAACAATTCTAAATCAGGAATTTCTAGAATCTGAAAATATTTTTCCATGACTGGAATCAAAATCTTGTAAAGATGGAATGTTTCTGAACAGTAAAAAACTACTTGTCAATAGCTGATGACTAAAAGGACACTTCTGTAGTATGGAATACTTTTTAATATCTTGTGGAACAGCGATTAATTACTTCAAATGCAAATGTTTTAATGCCGCTACGGTTAATGTTGCCATTTGTGTGTGTATATGCTGATTCACATAATCCACGGAAGGACATCAAACCCGGACCCATAATCCACATGAAATAACGTACCAATTAGCAACACGATTTACCACGGTGGGACGTAAACGTATGATCCCACTTCGATTTTTGTATCAAAGGACGGCGTGGTGGGTTGACCTCTCTGGTGGGGCTTATCGGTGAGTTCCAGCTGGGCAGCGCTGACCCTCCGGACGCACTGAGGCGGCCCCCGCAGGGACGGGACAGGCGCGGTCTGTGCCCGATGCGGGACTTTCACACGTGTTTGCGAAAGAGCGTGTAAGGGACCAGACACCTGTCCCGAGCGGGCCGGCAGGACAGGTTTCACCACCGCAGCTCAGTCACCGCGGCAACCGAGCGGGCCGGGCCGGTCCCCGGGGCCGCCCGGCGAGCCCTGCCCGGCGGCGGCGCCCGTGTCCCGCTGCCGCTGGAGCGCGCGCCCTCCGCGCGTGCGCCGGGCCCAGCGCCGCCTGACCGCGGCCCGGACCCTCTAGAACTTTCCGGCACCCTCTGGTGGCGGTACTGGGCATGCGCGGCGCCGCCGGGCGGGAGGCGGGGGAGGGAAACCGGTCACTGCCTGTGCAAGAGGGCGACGCTGTGAAAAGGGGAAACCGGCGGCGACCGTGAGGCGCGCTCTGGGGCGTCCGCCTGGTGCCGGGTTCGAAGGTACATCGGGCGCACGGACCGTACCGACCAACGCCCGGACCGACGGACGGAAAGAAGGACGGACCGTACGGAAGGACGGACGAACCGAGCGCACGGACCGCCCGCAGATCCGTGGTGGTAGCTATTGCAATACTCTCGTGCTCGCTCGATCTCTTTCCCTTTCTCTATTTTTTTTCTCTCTTTCTCTGCTTTTCTCTCGTGTATTTATTGTTGGCCAAATGAAGCGACTTGGCACTTGCCTCCGTTTTGAGTCTTAATTCTGCTCCCGAGAATGTAAACGGAACCTGGTCACGGCAACACATTGGAGTCAGTCAGAAGTTAAGCCCAGCCGCCCCCAACCTCCCAGAACTACCTGAGGTCGGTTGGAAAGCAAGGGGGTTTAACCTCTGCCAAATTGTTCAGCCCGACAGTGGATCGTGACAGACTGGTGGGAGCAGCAACCACGAGGCGGTTTTAGCAGTTTCTCTCTGGCAGGTATGCCCTGCGGCAAGGTCTGGCCTCTCTGCCCAGCGACTGGACTAGAAGCAAATACAGAGGAAGCCTTCAGCTGCTTCTGTTTTTAAGAATACCAGGTCAACAATTGCTAAGTTCTTCCTTTTTCTATCTCAGGGTCTTTCAGAGCGCTTGACATCTCCGCGTGATTCACGCGTGGCTTTGGCTGCCACACTTGCTGTGCCTCACAGCCTCGCAGTTAAATCCCCCTTCCTGCGCTGCAGCTGCTTCGTGCAGTGGCCATAAGCTGCTCTGCTCCTCCTGCGTTTTGCTGGCGAGACGGCTGTACGAGGGCGATGCTGGTGGCACACACCAGCTACGGGGCTGCTCCGGTCCTCCTCTACACCCTTCCCTGTTCCCTCTTGCTCCTTCTAGCAAGAGGCTGTAACAGTAGCAAGTCACTTGAGCAGCTCTTCTCTAGCATGCAAGTCCTATCAAACCAGTAATATGATACACCTTAAAGTCTCTGTTCCTTTATGGATTATAGAGCTGAGACAGAACACCAGCAACACCACCATCACCACCCCCAGCCACGGCAAAAAAGATCACATTTCTTTACAGCCAGCCACCAGATGAGCCAGTAACATGTGTGTGTGCCACTGGGTCGCTGAGGCCAGCAGTGACTGGGGTCCATTTCTGAGCAGTGCTGTCCTGTGTAGAACCGAACCCGTTCCTGTTTTTCAAAAGCTTTCAATACTAGACATGAACGAACTGGTTGGTAAGGTACCTAAAAAAGAGGTTCTCTCTAAAAGTGCTCAAGGAACTGAGCTTCTAAAACGTTAGTATTCGTGCCCTTCCTGCTGCTGGTTGTTCACCAGAACCAAGAGAAGCTAATTTGCCCAGTATTTGCTGGAGACAAAGTAGTACATGTCTAGCAAGAAGTCCCACCAACCATTCCTGATTTACCACCAGATTAGATATTTTTGCGTCTTGTTTATGCTGTTAATTCTGATGACAATTAACTGCAGAATTTGTATTGATGCAGTTTTAAGTAATACTTTCCCCTCCAGGTATGCACATCTCGGTGTTGTGAGCCTTGGCCATTGCTTTTTTTGGTCTTATTTCACAGGATGACTCGTGTATTTATTTAACACCTTTTGGGAATTTTTTCTCACACTGTGAACATGTTTGCATTTAGATAGACATATAGATGATGAAGTGCAAGTTAAACTGAGCTTTTTATTTTTTTAAAAACAAATTGGGCCTAAATAATTGTGATGTAGAGATTCCCTTTCAGTACCGTACGGTTAATGCATCTATATAGCTGTCAGTTTTCAGTATGGCTATTGAAATCGCAGCTCACTAGCTGACCTGCTTACAAGAACTTGCTTTTTAAAAGACAAAACTTCAAAAACTGATTTGGAGGATGAACAAAAAGGATTTCAAAAACATTATTTTAGCAAATGGATTCATGACCAGAGGTACCACAGAGATCTTTTATGCTTCTACAAAAGCAGTTCTTATATAAAAATTCCAATCAAAACAAGCTGAAATTAAAAACAAAAAAGAGAAGGAAAAGGGATTTGGGGGGGCAGTGAAGACAAAGTATTATCTAATCCTCTTGATTTTTCTAGGGTAGCTGCTGGAACAGGCAGTGTGATTTTTACCCTCTTCACTAAGCAGCAATTGCAGAGTTAATTAGTCTCCACTGTTAGCAAGTGGGTGGCATTTACTTTTATAATAATAGGGCTGTCTGAAAAATGGAGGCAGCACAGATCATGATTGTGTACCTTACCTTTTGAGGCAGGAACAGTAAAGACTCTGGAAATGGGTTTGAGCAGAAAGTTAACTAAAAACGTTTTGCTGTGTCCCGAGTATGTCGTTTGTTCTAATTATAGAATGGCAAATATCAAGGAGAAATGATGCTGCGCTGGGGTGGTGGTGGTGACTCAGTGTTCACTAGTCACTGCAGAGCAGGCTGTCAGAAAGCATTTCTTTTTAATCATACCCGGGTGCTACTTTTCTGACTCACTGTGCCTTGTAAATGAAGAAGGAAACACGAGCTATATTCGTAAGTGCCATGTTATTTAATTCCAGCAATGTCTGGAGTATTTGCTCAGCTACTGAGCCCTTTGAAGTGTTAGACCCTTGCTTAGTAGTAATAGTAGTAATGCATGACAAAGTTGCTGGTGTTTTAGAGTAACTGTGGGAACAAGTGGCATGCTTGAGCAGTAATAACAATAACAGCAAAGGTAGTTTTTTATTATAACAGAAATGAAATGTACGGCTTCTTTACATAGCTTTCAAACAAATAGAGAAGCACATACACAACATAAAGAGTTTTAGTAAAAGACTTGCCATAAAAATAATTTTAATCTGGTGCCATTGTGAGTGCTTGGCTCCATGAACAGGGCAACACATAACTAGCCACCCAGTGAGCAAACATTAAATGTTATTCATTTTGAGGAATGCCATTTGTTTAGGTACCAATGTTAGCTTTCTTCTAAAGCAACTTGATTGATATCACCTTTTTACATCAGAAAAAGAGAGTTGTAATCCTGTGATAGACATTTGTTGAGATGAAATCTAACCTATTCACATGTAGCTCAGGCTTTAGCTACGGAAGTTTTTCCTGGTCACTATCACTGCAATGTCTGCTCACACCTGGGAGATGTTGAGCAAGGCAAGGCTCATCACCCACATGGAGCAGAGAGACTTCACAGCTCCTCCAAAGGAGGATCTGGGCCTCTTCAGATCAACTTTGCAGTGTCCTGCCTAGAGTAACAGGGAACCTTTTTGCTCTAATTTCAGAAACTGCTTATCATTTTACCACAGAAGTGTTGGAGATAATGTGTGGAATTTCCACTTTGCTTTTGAAAACTGGCTAGTTTTTGACATTGGTGTTTGAAACAAAAAAGCTCTGTTAACTAATTGTACATTAGGTTGGAGAGACAGTCAATGGCTGAGTTGTAATTGATATCTATTTCTTTAAAATTTTCCCCTGAGAACCCTATCAGTTTTTCTCAAGAGCCTATTTCCCCACACGAACTCTCCCCTTCACTTTAAGATTTTTGTCCAAATTTTAGGCTGCTGTCCACAATAGCCAACATGCTGGAAGACCTCTTTGGAAGAGGTCTTCTGAACAAATTTTTAAGCAGTTTATTTCACTTTGTAAATTGAGTGTATAGATGGAAACTGCAGAACAGATGGAAGAAATGCTCTTACAGATTTGTAAACAGTGCAATCAAAGACATAGCTAGTTAGGGCCTGGCAAGGTTTTGGCTATGATTGTTGTCATTTGAGAGATCTCTTGCTAAGGATGGGTGAACTGGTTTTAAAAGTGAGAGACCTACTAGCTTATGTAAGATTCTTCATAAGAGCTCTTAAATTCTTCTCTTGTTTTGTTGCCTGTTGTCCGTTACGCCCTGCTGAAGTTCGGTGCAGTGGTTTGGTAACAGATAGCAACGTGCCACAATACAGACCAGCTCCGTGAATGGAGTAGTTTGGCACAGCCTGTTTACTACAGCGGAGGATGCAGCTCTGAGGACCTTTGGTCTGTTTTCTGTTTGCTTTAGTATTCCCCTGGTGGTGAACTGGGCTCCAGACCGAGCATTTTGGAGGCTAATCTTCTGAGCCTCCCCTTCTGCACTATAGATGGTTGGGGTTTAGTGGGGCTCTTTTAATTCAGTTTTCCAGTAATTTAAGATAAATAAATTTAAATCTGGGTAATGCATATGTGTATATATATCTATAGCTATTTATATTTAAAAAATAACTTGGGAGCTGTATTTTAGCCTAAGACAAGACTAGCATGCTGAGCAGAACCTGAAAGGTAATATAAATTAACCTTAAATTTGTTTTAATCTCATTAAGACTGAATGCATAATTTTAAAAGTGCTCTTGAACTTTGGAAATTGACTCTGCCCAATTCTCAACCAGTAACTTCCACACACAATGTACTCAGTTTAAAATTAAGGCATATTTTTAGTTTGTAGCTTCCAGGTTCTTTACAGTCACTTTAGCACAAAAAATTCAATCCATCTTATTTTGTTTTTATTATTATCAATAATGATCATGTCCCTGGCTAACTCTGGAGCTACATTGTCTTCTGGTCTCAGTCCCTTCTTATCAGTCTGTTCTCTTTAATGAAAAAGCATAGATGTAATTAACAGGGATTTAGGAAAAATAATTATACAGCTCACACATGCAGACACACACACACGAAGCTAGCTCTCAGCAATATTCGTTCTACAGACATTAAGGCAATAATAAGAGGCAGCAATTAGCAATTTTAGGCTGAGCAAGCAAATGTGACAGATAGAGTTGATCCCAATTCTTAACAGACCCAGGGAAAGGCTAACAATTATTTTGGTGGTGGTGGATCAGGGCAGAGAGAAAATTCTTTGCATGTGAGCAGGGAACTTCTGTATTTTGATTTCCAAACAGACTTGGTCACTAAGCATCTCGTAATTTAGTGGTTTGAAATAATATACTGTATGCTGTCACCGTAACAAGCATGTCACTTCACCATGCCATGTCGTATTGCGCCCAAGATAAAGTTATGGTCTACTTGTTGTGTTTTCGGGTGTTGCAATGATGTGTGATTAGCATGAAGTTTTGAGTGTATAATCATAAATAAGGTTTACTTGTTCTCTCTAGCAGTACTTTCAGTTCATTGTTTGTCTCTTGTGCTTATGATTATTCTGCTGAAAAGAACAATAAACTGGGCAATAAAGGACATTTAATGGTGGCACCACATGTGATTAGAGACTGGAGGCTACTAGTATAAGATGCCTGAAGAGCTAGGTTGAGCTGTGCTAGCCAAACAATTTAAGAAGCACGCTGCTGGTCAAGTGCATTTATGGATCTGCAACCTGCCAGTTCTGATTTCTTTTTTTTCAAAATGAATTGTGACTATAGCATACCTCAAGTGATTATGTGCTGTGAATGAAAACTGTTCATCCTAGAGAACTAGAAAAAAGCTGAAGTTCAGTTCAAAAAAGCTGATATTTATGTGTAGTTCTAAGACCACAGGACTGTGAAAATATCCCACTAACTGATAAGTGTACTATATGTACAGCAGTTGCAGAGGGGTGCTTTTTCCTCACCTCTGCTCTGAACTCTTAACCATAGTCTGGAGCTTCAGTGCATAACCTGAAATCTTTTTCCATTTGGAGTCAAATTTCTTCATGGAGAAATAAAGGTGTGGCAGATTGACAAGAAATTCAGAGAAGTGGTTGTTCTTTACAGTTGCCTTTATGAGTTATTTTTACAGAGTGAATAACCATAAACTGGAAACAGGCTCAAAAACTGTTCTAGATCTTATGCTATCGAAAAGTGAAGTTCCTGTTTTGGTTCTGGCGCTGTTTGGAATAGAGGCTAAAGTAGCAGTGGTGGATTTTTAGCTTTGTTTTCTGAGGAAAGGGTTTTGATAGAGATCTAGATAGAGAGTGGGCCCTGCATCCAGGGGGGTCAAATTCAGAAATTTTTACTGGTTTTTCCTAAATGCCATCGCCAATTATTTATAGTGGTTTTATAAGGGGGGGGTCTTAAGACAATAAGAGGGATTAGGGCAGGAAACTTGAGTTCAGATTGCTGGAATCAAGCACTCTTGCACTATTTTCAAGACAAAATACACTGTTATCTTGTCTATTAGGTTTTTTTTTCAAAGGGAAAAAAAATCCTTACTGCCCAAGTTTACTTGTGGGGTTGATTATAGGTTTTGGAATCCAGCCATCGTGTTTCAAAGAGAAGTAAAACAATTTACCACTTGTTTGTTTTTTTTTAGCAGCGTTGCCTGCCTTCATTGTTCAGCTCATTCCAGTACCACAGTGTGCTGCAAATAGAGTGTTAGTCTATGTATTATGTGAAATCTGTTCCCTTTTGCTAATTTTGGTACTTGACTTGTCATCTCTGATATGTGGTAGTTCCCTTCCTGGGTAACTGAGACTTCTTATGACGAAAAATAAAATATACTTCATTTTTACACCCCTAGACTTTATAATATATTAAACTATACTAAATTTTAGATAACTTGTACAAATGCAAATCAGCAGTCAAATCCAGGTGAACAATAAATAACAGCAATCTGTAAGGTTATTCATGACAATACTGGCAAGTTAATCCTTTTGTATTCCATAGATCATAATCACTAGCATTAGACAGCTAAAGTAACTCACATGTATTCCTGAAGTTTATAAGGGTGAAGAAGGTTTATATCTTCACATTGTATTGCCTCAAAGGGCTAAAATTAGACTAATATTTCCTAATATTCATTGGTACTGAATGTGTTGACATCACTCAAGTTAACAGATTATTAATTTTTTCCCTGTTTCTTCCATTCCTCACTGCATTCTGCCTTTCTTAAATTTCTGTCTTGGCTTTCAATGTCCAAACTTAGTCTGCGCCTATGGCACTGAAAAGACCAGTCAGCAGGCGCAGTACTGCTCATGGTGACTCGTTAATTATGATTGATGATAGGTCTCCTAAGTAAGTTGAAGTTACAGAGTTCTTCAGTGATTTATATGCTATTTGAAAGGCAACTATATAGGACTAGGAAAAGTGACAGGCAATAAAATGCTAAGTGTGGCGTACTGAAGCAGAAGACATGGATATCTAAATGATGCACAGATCTATTTTGATCTCTGCTCATGTTGTTTGTTTTTGTGGGGACAAAAAAAGTTTATTAGGAAAATATTGACTTTCTAGGTATGTGTTTCTCTGTGAGATGCTATAGGGTCATAAACCAGGATTTTTTGATTCAGTTGCATGTGGCTTGGAGACAAAATAGCTAAGATAAAGTGGCTGAAATTCAGATTTAGATTACTGTTGATTCTTCTACACTGAAAAATTCCCATACTCCTCAATCAGAGAAACTTTGCAGTGCTGTGCATCCTTTATGGCTATGAAAAGGGAATGTGTGTCCACAGCATCTAAAACTCGTTGATGTAATTTAGTTCCTCATTTAGCTGTTCAGCTGCTCCAACTTCAAGAAGGCCCTTGAGGTGCTGGAGCATGTCCAGAGAAGGGCAGCGGAGCTGGGGCAGGGTCTGGAGCACAAGTGTGCTGGGGGGCGGCTGAGGGAGCTGGGGGGGTTTAGCCTGGAGGAGGCTGAGGGGAGCCCTTCTCGCTCTCTGCAGCTGCCTGAGAGGGGCTGGAGTGAGGGGGGGGTTGGTCTCGTCTCTCAGGTGACAAGCAATAGGACCAGAGGAAACAGCCTCAAGTTATGCCAGGGGAGGTTTAGATTGGATATTAGGAAAAATGTCTTTACTGAAAGGGTTGTCAAGCACTGGAACAGGCTGCCCAGGGAAATGGATGGGTACCACAACCCTTGGGGGTATGTAAAAGGCATTTGGATGTGGTGCCTCAGGACATGATTTAGTGGTGACCTGGCAGTGTTAGGCTTATGGTTGGACTTGATGATCTTAAAGGTCTTTTCCAACCTACATGATTCTGTGTAATACTAACAAAAACTTAATGAAAAAAAAAAAAAAGGAGCGAGACTGAAGGATGCAGAAGCAGTAGAAATAGGGGTTCATTTTCTTCTGTCTAGAAAGTAAAGCCAAGATTTTGCAGATCTATTTTTTTTCATTTTGTATTGCTGTTTGCTCTGCTCATGACTTGCTATTCATATTGTCAACCACTCAAGGATCTTCACATACTCAAATAGAAGTGTTCTTGGGGAATGGCAGACCTTGCAGTAGTATTTTGGTAAGCAGGGACTTCTTATGACAGCAACTATACATTGTCTTCCTGTGCCATTCTTCACATCAATACCTTACTGAGGACAGAAAATACACCATCTGACCAGGGTGCGTATTACATCAGAAAGAGTAAGCCTCACGATGAGCTTCTGAACCACCCGTAGCTCTGATGTAACTAAATTACATTAGTAACACAAAACACTTGCCAAATGATTTTTAATGATAACTAAAATTAATAAAGCTAATAATTTACAAACACTGCAATGGTAATGTATATAACTAATAAATGAGTGCACTTGTTAGCTTTCCTGCATTTGTTTCTGTTATGAGGGTTTATTTGATATTTCTTCATACGTAATATGCTTGAAGTTTTTATACGTTGCATGACCTTAATTGTGGAATGTAAAAGGTGGACACGAATGGGCAAGGAATTCCCTGCCTCGAGCCAAATTAGGGACTGTGCTGCTTGGCGTTCCCTGGAGTGGGTGGAGGAGGTGCTTGGAGCACTAGAGGTCAAGGGCTTCAGGCAGGGGAACGCCTGCCCCTCGCTCAGCGTTGGCTCTGGGCAGCTCTGCCTGCAGAGCTCCAACACGGCCACACCTCTGTCCTCCGTCTGCAATTTTTCTTTATGCAGAAAAGGAAATCTATTGCTATTTTGACTTGAACAGGAAGCGGCACGGCGGACTTAAGGGATCCTGCATAATTCACTCCTCTTGATGTCCAGTATATGAGTTATTTCTTCTCTCGTGTTTAGTTTTTGAGAGCAGCAACTCCGTGTTTGCGTGCTGTTCCAAAACATCAATAAAGCAGCATTTTCTGCTGTACGTAATATAAATATTTCTTTGCCTCAAGTGGTTCTTGTTATGGGAATATTTTCTTCTAGTCTTATGTCCGTTCCCCTCATAATGAAAACATGCTGGTAAGAACGTGTTCCCTCAGAAAAGATGAAAATAGCAGCATTTCTGTGAATTTTCCTGTAGTGCTGGGTTTTGGTTTTTTTTGTGAAAGTGTTCAGATATTGTGGTAACAGGATAAATCCCTGAGATACACTAAAATTATATCAAATTGATGTAAGAGTATTGTACAACATTTAGTTTCCAACATGCCCTTCATAGGTTTTTTCCTTGCACATAGCTTCGTCGTAGAAGGAATGTTTTTCCAGCCTAGGCTCTGGTATTGGCACGCGTTTCTGAGCAAAGAGCTGTGGCACTTACACATGCTTCACCCAGAGGCTGGCGGTGCTGAAGGGGAAAGGACCGGGCAGAGCCTGTGAATGTGCTGTGTGTTCAGCCAAATGCCCAAGACTAAGAAAAGGGAGATGAAGGAAAAGATGAAGGGGAAATCAAATAGCAGGTCTCTGCAGAGAAGTGTGCACAGAAATCCCAGTGTGCCAACGTGGCCCTGCCGCTGGCTCCACGCAGGGGAGGCGACACACCGCCGGGGAGCGGAACCTGGAAACCTGGACACTGGATGTGCAGCAGCATGTCTGCGATACCCTCCCTGGTACGCAGGCTGCAGATTTTAGTAACCCCACTCCTTAGACAGTGGGACTATTGCATGTGTCTTTATTGCATGTGTTGCAATAGACACTAGTGTCTCTATTGCATGTGTTGGCTTGTGCCAGTTTGCACCTCTTAAACGTCAGGTGGAAAGGGTGCCTCTTTATTTCCTAGAAAGAACGCACAATTTGTTTTCCTAACATTTTACAGGCATGTTTTTGTCACACAGAGTGTAAAATTTTCAGTTTCTTCTTAGTACCCAAACAATGACACGGTTCTTTCTCTCCCTCTCTCTCCCTACTGTTTTTACATGGAAGAAAAACATCTAAATGTGATTTTTGGTAAACATTAGTGGTATAAATTAGACACACATATTGGCTGATTCTATCGCCAAATTTTCAGTACAAATCCCTTAACAGAATCCCAGAGGATGCATTTCTGCTTTGATCTCTCAGCAGTCAAGCAAAAATATGCATTTTGCAAACTTTCAGACAACTGCATAGATCAAACTTAATTTGCACGTTAGCATCTGTGCATGCTGCTTTTGAGTTTAATGACCTAATAGTTCTCTGCTATTATTTTAATTGTGTTTGGAGTCTTTTATCAAGATTATATTGATGTTGACGGGACCTTGTCTTGCTGATACTGTCATCTCATACTTTGGCAACAGAGGTTTTCTACTTTATGGTAATAACAGCTGACCTAGGAATTTCTGAGAGGAAAAGGAAATGAATGCAGGCCTTCCTAGTCTTCAGCAGTTGTCTGAAGGGCTTTGGTCTGGGCCGTCTTCTAGTGTGAACATTAGAGCTCCACTTATGTCAGTTGTGCTGCTCTGACTTGCACCACCTACAAAGTGCCTTGCTTGTTACAAATTTTCACCAGAAGGTAGTTTAATCCTTTATGAGGGTAAAGCCTCACTAATCTTGCTTTTGAATCAATACTTATGTTGAAATATATTGCACAAATGGAAGTAAACATAAATGTGCCTCATCTCCTCAGAATTGTATACTCTGTCAGTAAAATCTCGTAATTGCATTGCATTTAATGGCCATGATTGCACTTGGGTTTTTTCTCTTTATATATGCGTGCTTGACAACCTGATTGAATAATGGGGAGATTTGATCTAACTGCTGTTAAAATCCTGTATTCAGAAGTAGGCACAGTGTTTGCTAGTCTGTAACATATCATCTGAAATTTTCATATAACTTTTTGTTCAATCAAGCATTTAGTCTTAGCTTGAAAAGCAGCTAACAAATTGTGTTCTGTTGTTCAGTTAAATGAAAGCGGGGGAAAGGATATGTGAGGTAGTGAACTCTTAGATAACCTGCCTTTTAAGTTCTCTTCCACATTAAAATTGAATGTACGCAGGCATATACATATTTTTCCTGGATAAAAACATCCCAGCGATACCTTAATGACATGGATTTTGATTCCCCTCGTGGTGATGCTGACAGCCTGCAGAAGGTCTGCTGGCAGAACAGGGAACCACTCAGTTAGCAGCAGCAGAATTCACTTCCACAGCTGTTTGGGCTAGTATGGAGAAAGAAATGCTTGTAGCCGTAGGTAATGGGAGGCAGAAAGCTAACGGCTATCTCTGCCCCTTACCACAGGTACTGAAGGAGTGTGTTACTGTGCCGATTGCTCAAAATGTTCCCTCGCTCAAGTAAAACAATGGGAATTTTGAATCAACTTCAGTAGAGTTTGGTTTACTGACCCATGGCTTAGGAAACTTTTCCTGCCTTTTCTGTCGTCTTAGACATTCTCAAAGGAAAGGTTCATATCTGCAACAGAAGTAATATAAATTTAAAATAACTATTACAACACAGTTCTCTGTAACTGCAGACTAGAATTTCAATGCTAATATCTTTGAATATAATGAACGTCTGTCTGTTATTTTGCTCTCAGATTGATGCTTAGTTCCAGGTATCCAGTAGGGCAGAAAAATAACTTATCAGCATTCATTAGATACATGAAATTCACTGGAATATTTCTGTTGCCTATGAAAGTTGCTTTCTAAACTAGGAAAGGATGCGTGAAAGAAGAGAAGGCAAAACAGAATTGAAATTCGATAAGGATCCTTTCACATAGGGGTTATTAGTTATCAAAAGCTATTCTTACATGATGGCTCACTGGTATTCTAAATCTAATACCATATGTAGGAGATCTCATCATTGCTGCTTAATAATTTCACATCAGTAACGTCCCGTATTTTTAAAACAGTTACCTCTGCTGGGACCTGGGTGTCTTTGTTGTGGGTTGTGATGGGTTTTTTTGTCAAATATTTCACAAAAAAAAAGGAAGATTGTTTTTCAGAACTACAGATTTAGACCCCGTTTCTTCATAAAGCTTATGAGATGGGCTAGACTGCAGAGGACAAAGACCACCTCAGGAAAGAGGGTGTACAAGAACCTCTCCTTTGCTTTTTGCCTCCTCGTACCTAGTGATGGTGTCACATCAATTGCTGGTTTGCCTCAGAGGTGTTCGAAAGGGTAGGTGAGCTGCCACCCCTCCTCTCACTCTACAGCTGTGCTTTGTTTTAATTTCTTCTCACCAAGGGTGATGTGGATTTGGCTGATCTGAGTCAGAAGGCGTTTTCTTTGTTGTGGTCTCAGTGGCAGGGAGCTCTATGGTTTTTTCATTGTTTTCCTCATAACAGCACACAGGCAAAATTAGACTGAACAATTGTAGCCATCTTAAACTAGTAATTGTTTAGAATCAAGAACAACTGAAAAACTAAAAACCAGGTGCCAGAACTGGGTCAGACTTTTGGTTTCATTTTTAGACCTTGACCCGTGATCCACGTTGTCTCAAATGTTGGAAAGACTAATTTTGTGCACAAGGATTACTTCTAATGGGTAGGGGGAGGATGTGGTTTCAAAGCTGTAATATCTTGCAGACATACAGAGAGTAACATCTGCATTTTCTATAACAGATCTCAAGTCTTTTCCTTGACAACTGAACAACTGAAATAACACCCTGACCTCCAAGCCCCCTCCACCCCCATTTTTATCTTTGAAGAGAGCAAGTCTGACAGATTTAGAGAAGAAAGCATGTTGTTATTTTGCAGGATACTACTTCAGTAATAGTTAAATAAGGTTCCCTGTATTGATCTGGGCATGTAAACAAACACCAAGATGGCTTTGTTAAGTTAATGTATGAATTTAGTGTATGAATTCAAGTAACAATGTCATGAAGAGGCATGGAAAGTTTAGCTCGTCTCCTCCTTTCTAGTTTACAGATGTTGAAGAGCGAAGAGACTTCAATGGAATCTAATTTTTGCCCTTGCTCTACTCAAGTCAGGGTAGAAGACTTTTAAACATCCCATGAACATTAGGCAGTTCACAGTATCTGGATGTCTGAAATACCAATATTTGTAAGGGATTTCAGAGTTCTGAGTTTTTCAGAAACCTCTGAACCTCAGGAACGAAGTATGAAAGTCTCCATGTTCTTCCTTAGAGCTGAAGTGACTTTCTAAACTGTTAGTTTAAACTGAAAACTTCTTAAATTGATCAGATTTACGATTTTTTTTTTCAATCTGACATGTTACATTGGAGTTGATTCCTAAGGTAAATTCTGCAATTTCAATAAATTATCTTCATTAGATTGTAAGTACCAGAAATAAATTAGAAGCTGCCTATTAGTTTTGGGTGCTTTTCTGTGTGAATCCTCGAAATTACAGCTATGACTTCCCAAATACAGTTAAGAATTTTAGAATTATTTTGACTTCCTGGACTTAAACAGATGTTACAGGGTGTGATGTGCTTTTTCAGACAATTTTAGGAAGGGACATGGAACTCTCTGCTCGTGACGTTCCACATATACAAAGGAAAAAGTAGTCAGTGAATATTATGTTTAAAGGACAACTTCAGCTTAAAGAAGCCCAGGTCTAGCTCTATTCTATGGTCTTTGTTGTGGATCCATTCCTACTCAGTATTCTTGCAAAATACATATTTCTAAAGATATTTTTTACTTGTATAGATTAAACAAATGTATTTTTTATATGCTCAAGTTTTCTTTGTTGTTTTAAAAATTTGTTTTATGTAAATTTTTGATGCAACTGAACAGAACGAAATGAGACATCAGAATATTTTTGCTTTAAGGATAAACAAATTCGATATTCCTATACAAATTTTATACAAAAATAAGCAAAATGAATGATCATACAATTTTCACATAAAGAAGGGTCCTCACTCTTTTAGTACAGATAAACCTCTGTGGAGCACATTTGTTAGGTTTCCATGGCTCCCAGTGCCTTGTGTTTAGAGAGACTATTTAAAGGGAAAAATCCCATTTGAAGTGTTTTCTGATGTCAGGGATCATTGTCTAGTTAAGTTGCTATTGAAGAAACCTCGTCGCATACTCAGGAATTGAATTCTAAACAAAGTAAGAGAATTAGAATGATTTTAGCCTAGTAATGCACAAAATAACAAATTTGGCTTTTGTTACTGTTTTGAACTGATACGTCTGTGGGTGATTTTAGCTAATGCAGTAAGTCTGAAGATTCAGATACTAACTGCAAGACCTATATTTGGATATAGTTTATATACAGAAAGTGGAAGTAAGTCATGAATACGAAAGAAAATGTAATTGGTTATAGACTCATTACGATTTTGAAGCACAAATATTGAGCCTGAAGAACATGTATCGGTAAATCTGGGTATAACCAAGTCTTAAAATACAGGAGAAAAAAATCTGAAGAGGCATGAAGAGCAAGACAAAAGATCCCACAAGTAACCAAGAGCTGTTGGGTAAGGTATTAAACCTATTCCAAATTATAGCATCTGATGCACCCAGTATTCATTTCATGGCAAAATACTATCTCTTATGTGAAGTTAGTCACAGAGAACAATTTGCTGCTAGTATACTTTTAGCTCTGGAAACTCACAGTGTGGATTTGAGGGAAGATGGAAACAACACTTACACCATTTTCCTTGGACTGTATTCTGAGTAATTTTGTTTCTTAATAGCCTCTTGCCAGAAAGAAGAAAAGGAAAAAACAAAACAACAAAAAAACCCACAACCAACTAGAGCTAAAACCTCAACCAGTACTAACTGGTGTTGCTCTTTCCATTTGAGCAGGCTTACTCTGTTGGCCATCGAGGGCTTGTATATCATACCCTTTTTGCCTTATTTCCTTTTCATTGCATTAACCAGTTTCTGATTTCTCTGACATGCTGACTCTGTTTTTCACTATGTTAAGTTCAGTAATGTTATACTTCAAGGCTGTAGTCACACCATCTTGTTTATAAAGAGGGGAGGAGTCCTATATCACAATGGAAAAGAAAGTCAAATGTGTTTTTTCGAGCTGTAGCCTGTGCTGGCCCACTCTGCTGCATCAGAATAAGCAGTGCCGCAATGGCAGTAATCGACCATCTCTTTTAAGTAAGTGAATGTGTCTGTGAATGTCTGCTGTAGTCAGTGGATTGAAAACATACCTGAGTAGAGTCTCTGCACTAATCTTGGCTCTCCAGTTCTTTTCTGCAGGCGTATAATCGCTGTTAGCTAAGAGGCCCACCTAAATCTAGCTGCCTATTGTACTCCTGTGATTAAACCCCACAGTTTTCCATACCAAATGCACAGAGCGGTGCAATCAGTAAACAAACACCTGCGCTCCTGTGGACTGAATAGCTCTTTGCTGTTAGGTTGATAGGGTTTTGGCACAAGCCTAAAGTCAGGGTGATGTCAGAATCCATAGCAAGATGCTTTCAAGTATCCTTCTCTCCCTCATTCTCTGATGCTTTCTTGTACTTGATATACTTGAAAACGTGTGCCTGGGTATTTCATACAGCTTAGGCAGTTCTAAATAACTCCCATTCCATGCCTTGATACAGTTAATTCTCTCCACCTTTAAATCATTTTCATATTGATACTTAAAAATACTCCCCATACAATATATTTACTATTTCAGAGGAGTATTTTCTTTGCCTAGGACTTCAGAGTTCAGGTTCAACATGGAAGCAGGGGATTGGTGACCATAATCCTGTGACAGCAATAGCCCTGAGGCCAGACAGACAGAAGGGGAATTTTCAGGCTGCTTCACCAGCTTTCTCTTCTTTCTGTCTGTACCCCTGTGTTCTGCAGTTGTTAATGGTTTTCATGTGAGGCCGTTTTATCTAAGGGATTTTATTACAGTAAATCTTTATTAGTGTCTATGATAAGAGTTCTAGATTTTCTATTTCAGATGCAATTACTTATCAAATGATGTGATACTTTAAAGAGTTATTTTATGAAGTCGCTCTATTGGTTATATGTCTTCAGCCGAATGACGTACAGCAATACTGCATGTAGAGTCAGACTGTTTGTGTCCAGGACTGGGAAAAAAAAAAAAAATTTGACGTGCTGATACTCCACTGTGCAGCTTATGATCAGGCAATCTTAATAGTTTATTGTCGAACACGCTTTCATCTCCTAACAATTTGGACATTATTGTATACGAGAATCCCGCTCTGCTTCCTGTTTTTGGGAAATGTCAGGCTGGAAGAGCAGAAGAAAGTTGAGCATTCTTTGGACCTGCGAGGAGATTTCTCAGGTCTTCACTGCCTGAAGATTTGTGGTTAATTGACAGCCTTTGAAACTGAAATTCTGCACATTGCAGACTAGCAGCTTGTGTTTAAAAAGTGTAAAGTAGAAAAAAAAGCTGAACTCAACGAGCCAACTTTGCCTATTTTAGCAGAGAAAAGAAACCTGGTGATTGTACCACCAGTGTGCCCAGGGATATGTAAAAATATGGTGTGTTGGTAAACAGGAGTCTGACTTAATCATAGGTTTAGGATTCTTGAACTGAAATTCATTTAAGAATCCCTGAGCTGCAGCGAGCAGACCGGTGCTATTTCCATATTACCACCTGAAATTTTGTATGACTCATCTGAGAATCTTCGAAAGGTGAGACTTTGCAGAAGTACCAGTTTAAGGTATTGAAGTGAGTCTGAAAACCACTGAGTACTTCTGTAAAAGTACATCTGGGGGTCTCACATTACTTAAACAGTTATTAAGATAAACTAAACACAAAGTACAATGTATAAACACAAAGTGTACATGTGTTAGGCTTACTTTTGTCATAGAAAGTCCTGCCTGTCTGTTGTAACAGACACAGTGCTGTTGTCAGCTATGGGCCAGCACAAGATTTCACCTAAAACCTACTCATTTAGTTGCATTGAACTTCTCTTTTGACTGTGCAGCTAGTTTGTTCAATGGCAGAGTTGTATGTGGATGTGATGCAATATCCCATTAGGCTGAAGATTTATCCTTAATCCAGACCTGAGATGGTGGAATGGATTTTAAAAAAAATTAACTCCACGTCCTTATCTTTGCCTGTTTTTTGTTCTTTACATTTTACTTTGTTTTCCACTAACCATTCTCCCTTCTGCACACGGGCTGCACCTGTCTCTGGCTGCTGAAGAGTGGGATTCCTTCTCTCAGAACCCACAGGACCTGCAGGCACAAGGACAGCCTCCCAGGGCACTGCTGCAAAAATGGAGATGGAAATGGTATGCTCCTTCTAAACAAAAGCTTTGTGGAATTAAAACGATTACAAAAAAACAGATTAAGGAGTTACAGTAGAGAGACTGATGTAAACATAAAGTTTGCAGAAACTGAGAACTAAAAATCGTGTTTAAAGCAGTCTGTTGTGGGGTATATGAGAAAACAGATTTGGGGGGGCATCTCTTACCATTTTATGCTATTCATAAATTCTTCCAGGTTATCAGAGAACTTCAGATCTGGTCCTGCCTGCCCTGATCTGTTCAAACAAAGGGGAGGGTTAACAACACAGACTGTAGAGAGGCTGCTTCCGCCCTTCCTGCATCATGTTTGTAATCCAAAAGCTTCACAGTAAATGTGTGAAAGTATCACCTGTTCCCTGGACCTGTTCCACGTTGAATGTAACACTTATCTTCATGTTCCTAAGATGAATTATTATTTAGTGTGACCTGTGTCTTCCAGCTGTGATACTCCTGGAATCAATTCCTCCTTCATAGAAGCTCCTGTGGCTAGGAGAGAAACTTTCAAACTAGAAAGCACCAAAAAATTTCATCTAATTTGTTCTGTTTTGTTGGGCACAAAACAACTCCTTTCTTCAACAAGCCGTCATGAAAGGATGAAATTTAATATCTGATACGAGATCAAGCGTTGGTAATCTTATGACAGCACAGGAGATCAGGAACAATGAAGAGATTAATTTGATGAGATTTGTTTATATCTTCTCTCTAAAACCTTTTCTGGGAAATTCTAAAGTTGGGGTTTTTTGTAATCTGTGATTAAATTCCAATATCTCCCACTGGGCTCCTACCTCGTATTTTCTGTTTACTTAAATAATGTGTTTTATGTAATAGCTGTATTTTTCTTTCACCTAAAGGTTTCTGTTGTGTTACCACCATAGAGAGAAAAATTATTTTAGTAGCATTTAGGCTACCTTTGCATATATATATGTATGCATATATGTATGCATATACTGCTTTATAATTTGACTTCCTGAATTTTTTACTTTATTATGAAGAAATTGAGAATACTGTGGTGCTGAGTCCCAACGACCTTCCTGTACCATCGCTGCAAACTCTAAACAAGAGTTTAGCGCCGTGTGTCGGTCAGTGGCACTGCGCTCCAGTACCTGTTGGTGCCTGACGCGCTGAGACTGCATGTCCACTGGGTACTCTTCCATTGGCCTGTCATGGCCTCAGGTCTTCAGAAGGACGCCACACACCAGCTGAGGTGTCTCTCTTCCTGTAATGTGTCCATGCAGCTGTATGTGCACGAGCACTAGAGTGGCTGAGCTGTCCTGTGTGTGAGCTGCATCTAATCTTTGGGCGTGCAACTCTGGAAAGGCTTCCAGATGAGATGACTGCTCTGGAGTCTCTCTGCTTTTGGATCACCTGGTTTAAAATCTTGCTCTTTGCTCAGGTGTGTGCAGAGGGTTGTAGTTATGCATACCTTCTTGAAAAAAAAAAAGAGGATGAGAAAAGAAGGTAATCAAATAGGAGAAAATCTGATGTTTTTTCTGATGAGGTATGTCTCGGGAAGATACTTGGGCAATCAGTGAAAACAAAAGAATTTTGTAAAATTCTATTGCCCTTGTCTAATTTACCTAGAAAATAGTTAATGGTGACAGTTGCAGTATACCTTACGACAACTGATTAGATAGCTATTTCTGCAGGATATCTTAAAAAGCCATATTCAGTAACAAATAATTCTAAATTATGCATCTGTCAGTACATTAAATTTGATTTTTGCCTCATTTCTTTGATGTGAAATAAGAGAAAAGAAATACACCAAAAAAACCCCACAGTTTGTTTTTGATTACTGCTATCAAT
Source organism: Phalacrocorax carbo (assembly GCF_963921805.1). NCBI lineage: Eukaryota > Metazoa > Chordata > Aves > Suliformes > Phalacrocoracidae > Phalacrocorax > Phalacrocorax carbo. Next base: position 62,781,804 of record NC_087518.1, on the reverse strand, counting down.
GGGAAAAAGTTACGGCCAGTAACACTAAATGAATGTTCTAAGCCCAGTAAAATGGGGAACAGGATGTGACATTAATTAAATTCATGAATTTTAAAAGAATGAGTTGACTCAAACATCAATTTACAGAATGACACAGCAAAAGAGGCCGAAAACCCTTCCCCGAAGGGCTGCATAAACCTTCAATGGAGACTGCCACTGCGCCTACCAGAGAAAAAGAAAGTAAGGGGGAGGATGGCGGGGGGAGTGAGAGGGGTGTAATAGATGTTAAATGAAGTGTGACTTTCATGTGGTTGTGGCCTCTGGTCCTGTAGTGTTTGAGCGCAATGCATTTTCCTGGATGACAAATGTTAGAAAGTTGTTTATTGCCCAGGGTTCTTTAGGTGCCAAAAGGCTGGCAAATGAAAGATGGCAAAGAAAACACCAGAAACCATTAAAGGAATGTCAGTCCATGCATACAAGTACAGAAATAAAAACAAAATTATGTTAATACCTTCCTGAGTATTTTCCCTGGAAGTAGACTTTTACCCATCTGTCCCTTCTCCTATATGATTTAATTAGGGTTTTTTAATTTATTTAAATATATTTAAGCATACGTTATGACTAATGATACTACTCTTAACGCCATTTCTTCAATAGCAATCGCAACTGTATTGCTAGGGCATTTTCACTGAGGCCAGGGTTCTCATTCACCAGTTCTTGTGAAAAAGGGCTGCATTGCCTCACCATGTCGATTAAATAATTGCTACAGCATTTTGTAGGGAAAAACTGTGTGTGTGAGGGGTGAGCACCCTTTGTTTTGATTAAAGAAATAGGAAGGATAAAAAAAATTTGGAAAAACAATCTTTAGCATGATATTTTCTAATATATGAATAATATAAATATATAAAATGAAATGGATAATGAGGTTTCCATGTATATCAAGGTCTACATTAATATTGCTATTTTTAAGTTGTCTGCTCTCTCTGTGCTAAAATGTGTCTTCCTCGGTTTACGATTCTGTAAAATAAGATTATTTAGTTCTGAGAAAAAAAACCAGGCAGAATACAGTAGTCACCCCATTTGGGCAAAATGGACCCAATTTTATCATATTGCACCCAGCCTCATAATTCTGAAAATAGAAAGTTTTATTAGTTACATGTAATATTTAGGACATTATAGTTATGATATATGCCAGGTATTATAAAATCTCCTCTTCTTGCACCCAGATTCTCCATATAGCTGAAAGCTTTTTAAAAAAGTATAACAAATGATATATTTGTCTTATTAAAAAAAAAAAAAAAGCCATGTGAACTACTGGTGAACTATTTCTTGTAACTTTCGCAGCTTTCCTGGGAGTCTGTTAGCACTGGCATTGTCCACCACAGGTACCTGCTATGTTATGGCTGTTGTAGATTCTCATTTACTTCAATGCAGAGTCAGAATGCGGCCGGTTTGTGCCATATTTAGCAGTGCAGCTGTCACGGCTGTCACTTACCCTGTCCGTGCACATAACAGGGAGTGCATTCAAAAATACACTAAGAAATCTCTATTAGCATGCGCTAGGATCACTACCACAGCACAACAAGTTTAACTAATAAAGTTGAAAACTAATAAATCTACATGGTTTTTATTGTCAATTAAAACCTGCATACATACTATGACATTCATTAAAAATTAATCAGATAGACACAATCAGAGATAATCATGCATGCCACTTATTACCCAGAATATGATGCATTGTTAATTCATAGGAATTGAAAGCCTAATTACTTCTATCACTGTAATTGATGGGCTTTGTATGTACTGCTTCATCATATAAATTAATGTGAAACAAAATTTCCTCTAATTTATTGGCACTTCTGAAATAAAAGCATGCTAGTTAAATATGCAGAAATCTGCATATGTACGCTATTGGAAATTCCAGTATTGATTTTTACCATTTTTCATAAGCTTGTTTTCAGCACAGGTATTTAAGTATATGGTAATTAGTCCATTATCTAATTACCTAATATGTTATTGGCCACATAGTAAAATGAATGTTTCATTGGCAAATATGTTCAGTGACTATAGGTTCTGTGGCTCAGATGTGGGGTAGCTCACGGTATTAAATCATCCCTTAGTAACCTAAATACTTTATAAAACACACAGCTAAGGACATATTAACATTTAAATATTAATTTTCTTGCATCTGTGGTCTTATTGAAATTTTTTTCTTTACTACCTGTCAAGTACACTGCGGTAGGAATATTGCCTCCCGTGCCTATCACACCCATTTTCTCAGATTCCTGTAATTCCAGCAGCATGAGCCAAGTCAGTGTGATGGCGGCGCGACTGGTGAAATTCTGCTTGCTTGACACTGTGGATGTGGAACACAATTCAGATTAGCTTGCTGGAGTGAGCAGGCTCTAAGATTTAATTTTTAAATTTTATACTTGGATCACTGCCGTGGAATTTCTTAATGTATTTTTTTATACATTGAGCCAAATATTTGCTCTGTTCTTTGAGGCTCTGTCGCTGGAGCAAATGAACCGTTTGTTAGAGACACCGCTACTGTCTTTCCTGGTGCATGGCACAAAGGGTATTGGCCCTGTTGTGTGGGACGGGGTGGGTGTTTCGATCTCTGCTGTGATAAAAGCTTTAAATAAATGGTGGTGTTTAAGCATTTGGGCAAGACTCTGATTAGGCATATCTGCTGAATAACTTTGGAGGCCAGAGAGGAGAAAGAACAAGATAGACAATTCCCAAGTGACCATTCAGAAAATTAGTACGTATTGAGGTTTCAGAGTGCTCTTGGAGGTTCTGCGCTTCACAGGTAGCAAAACCGATGGTTGGAAATGAAGCACCTTGTTGAGGTGAAAAATGATCCAAGTTAATTTTGTACATGCAGAGTTTGAGGGCAGAATTATTTCCCATGTTCAGGCTAGGCCGGATGTCTTTGTGCTAGGATATGCAGGGTGGGCTGAATTAAGGCGCAAGGTTTAGAACTGGTTTTGTTGTTGTGTATTTTTAGACATATAAAGATGTGCTTCTGATGAGATGGAGTTGCTTCCCTGGGCCTTCTAGTTGCAGTATCTAATCTGCTTTCCATCTTCACTTATTACTCCTGTACTCCAGGAAACACAGAAATCCCAGTTGCTTTTATAGTTATATACATTCTTCAGAAAGTGCTCGACTACAGTGTATTAATTGCTTAAGAACTGCTAAAGGTGGGTCATACAGCTTTAAACAAATAAAGGACCCTGATGGTCAATGGAGGTTTTCAAAGGCACGTCCCACATGTTTTGTAGCTGGTTGATGAGTCCCTGTAGCTGTACATTACAGGACAATGGTGCCGGATATTTGGTGTTATGGTGTCACTTCTTGAGTCGCTTTGGAGCAGTGGCATCGGTTCAGAGTAGTGTTTACAGGAAAATGATTGACTCTTTCAACACCTTAAGTCACTTCTCCCAGAGCTGCAGCAGGGAAAGAGCTGGGGGCAGCAGCTCATTCTCAGATGCTGTGAGAGCAAAAGTTAGTATTAAAGATGAAAAAAGAGATGGCTATACACTTGGGAGAGGTTTGGTGGTTTCTGTTTGTTTATTTGTTTTTAAGGTTGTACATAAAATTTAGTTTGTATTACCACAATAATTCACTAAAAAGGATGCGCACAAATGCAACCCCCTCCCCTGGTTTTATTTGTGTTGTAAAAATTAGTTGTGTTTATACACCTGGGTAAGTCTGAACTTCTCTTAAAAATATGTTCTAATTCAATAGAGTTTAGCAGATTATTGAGGAGACAACAAAAAGGAAGGCAGGCTTTCTCTTAGTAATAGTTAGAAACTGATCTGTTGGATTTTATCAGTGGAACAAATGCATGAATAGATACTGCTGTGAGTAGGTGTTTAACTTGTTTGGATTTAACAAGCACTGATTTAAAATGTAAAAGATCTGACATCATTTTCTAGAAAAATCACCAAAAGGGGTTCCAGTAAAAGCCCATAAACACGTCCAATGGAAACATCTTTAAGCAGCAATGCTGTAGTTCTGTCATAGGATCAACACGGATGACGTACCTGTATGGAGACCTGCTGATGACTTGGCTTTCTGAAACGTGATTTTCCTTTAGATTTTGAGCAAAGATGTTATTCAGTTTTGAGCAGGAAAAAAAGAAACAGACTATTTGGGAAGAAAGTTTCCAGTACTTTCACTTGCCAAGGATTTATAATAGCGGAAGTCAGGATCTCAAGAGATCATTTGCGGAAAATACCTAGGGGGGAAAAAAGAGTTTTTAAAAGATAATAGTGATTTACCCATAGTTTGTTTTTATTCAGAGATTGCTCTAAAATCAATACATATGAAAGATCTTCTAAATTAAGATTTTGCTTTAAACACTGGATCTCAATTGTTGTTCGGCAATAATAACAAAATAAAGACATACCAAAGGTTAGGGAAAGCCTTCAGGTTGTGATATTTGATAATTCGTTTTTCCATCAAACTCATTTTAAAAAACGCAGGTGGCAAGAGATTTGAGTGGGAAGGATGGGTGCTCAGTAATGGCAATGAAGAACTTGGATTTATTTGCTGGGTTTGCCATTGTCTCCTCTAAACATTTAATTCCTGTGTCCTAATTTCCCTTTTTGGTCCCCATTTCCATGTTACCAAAACACAGTTATTTTATCTGCCTTTTCTGTGGTGTGTGTGGTTTTTTTTTTTGTTTTGTTTTGTTTGTTTTTTTTTTTTTAATTCTTTTTTTATTTTCTAGCTTACAGGTTCCTGTGGGGAGGAATGATTGCGAATCTGCTTGGTTTAATGGAACTTTGTTTGGAGTTTCTAAAGACTATTCTGATACCAACAAATGATCATAGTTTCAATAATCTTTGAAAAATATTTAACAAAAGCTTGTGTTTTAAATTATAAATAGTTTTACTCCAGTGTTTCTGTGAAAAGAACAACATAGTCAGTTGTAATAAGCTATTAACTAGGAAATTTAGCTCTGAATAGCTTTTTAATGGCTCCTTGCTTTCATCAGAGAGAAAAATACGTGATTTCTTTGGCTTCTGTTCTCTGGATGCAGGATAGATGAACTATATTGATAATTCTGCGTGACTTGTATGGGTTGGCTGTCACCAATTGCATGGTTATTAACCATTGTAACTACATTGGTAATGCTAAACCTTTATTTTGTTTCTAGAATGTCTTTATTACACATTACTGTTTTAGAATACGTTATTTCCTCCAATTTGTGACTATTTTAGCTAGATTGCAGAAAGTTGGTTGAAAACATATCATTCCTTCACACTGCTGAACGCTTCAGTAAGTCAGATTCGGGCTTCCTCTGTTGGTGCTACGTTCAGTTTGCTGTTACCTACGGAAAATAAGGTTATTTACAAACTGAGGTTCTTGGTGAAACTAGGCAGAGCGCTTTTTACTAAGCCCACAATCTGACCAAGGAACATTCTAGTTCCACTGTAGCTTAAACTAATTCAAGACAGTGCAATGCTGGAAACAGTTTTGAAATCTTTTCAAATAGTTGGTTATCTTCTAATGAGCACATCTCTCAAAACTCCACATTTGTGTGAAAATTCTTTTAAATGGGATTTTCTAATCTTGCAGCCTCAGTCAGAGATCTGACAGCAATAAAAGTCTTCCAGCTACTCTTAAAGACGGTAACTTCCTGTAGATCCTGCAGCTCTTGTTAGATGCCAAGACAGTAACAACATTATGTTGATAAATATGTATTTTAGCATAGAAAGTGAAACAGTTTCTTGGAGCCAAAACAAAAGCAAAACTTCTATACTACTATGACTGAAAATCTGAAAAAAGCAGTTCCTCTGAAGAGGAGGTGGTGTTCACAATCATTTCTGTTCTTCACTTCCTTCATTACAGCCCTGGAACGTTAGTCTGTCTTGCCCTGCATCCCAGCCTGGCTGGATTCAGAAGTTAAAAATCACACCATGAAGACCTGTTTCACCAGCATCTCTGTCTCCTCATTTTAGTAATATATCTAGCTAATGGTTATTTTTTAAAAGGGCAATGCATTATTACTATGTGGCAAACTGCTGGATCTTCCTGTTATGTCAAAGCTTTTCTCAAGCCCTCCGACTGCTCCCTCTGATAAGATTTATTTAAACTTCATAGCCTCTCATTTAACAGAGCAGAGTGCCAAGCATTTCTTCTGTTTTCATGGCTCTCTTCTAACAGTTTCCCTCTCAGAGCTCTGCTTGGGACTTAGTTGATGAGATCCATAAATCTGCACGTAGCTGTGTTACAAGGACTTTGGTCTTCGGGCCTGTGGGTCTTCAAAGTATTACCTGAATAAGAGTAATTCATTTGCATTTACTTAGAACGTCACTTTTCCTTGACAAGAATACTAAGCAGGCTAAATGACTGTTTTTCTGTGCAAAACCGTTGGTTGTGTGCTAATTTCTATCCATTTATTGAAAGTCGGTACCTTTAAAGCCGAGATTGAAGAGTAAAAGATTCTGAGAGTCCTCTACCTCTTCCTGCTCTGTCCCCATTATTCCACATTATATGTTTCTCTTCTTTATTGTCATTCTAGAATATTAGGGTGAGACTTATACATGTGTTGGCACATTTTCATATACATAGTTCTAACAATCATTAACTGGTAAATGTTTTAACACACTACCACACAGTGATCATGAAAAAGGGCACAGATCTTGATCAAAATGAGACCTAAAGAGCAAGGAAGGAGAAGCAGGATCAAAAATAGATTTTTTCACCTTGAAGGAACAATAGAACAAGCTTGAGATAGTGTTAAGAAGCAGTACATGCACTTCACTGATTACCAGAAGCCGAGTGGCTCTATCATATGCAAATGCAGGAGATTCTGCTTGATAAGGGTTTGCCTCGTGACCTGATGAGGATGCAGGAAAACCTGGCAGCAACGCAGGAGTCATCAGTGCGAATTGCAGCTGGAATGAAAAATCAGGCTGGTGTTGGAGAGGGCATAATACAAGGTTGTTCATCTCTGCCACGTGGCTTCGCACTCGAGATCGGTTGTAGAGCCTTGCAAAGTCGTGGCAAATGCTATGCACAGAGCTAGTCATGAGACAAGTTTCACACTGACGGCAAATTTTACAGCTTTTTACTGTATCAGTGCTCAGTGGCATTGATACTTGCCATCTGTTAGCTGAGGGCTGATAAAAATAGGGTTCTATATACGGACCAATCATCCAGCAGAGCAAGGCAGAATTGTAGTTTGAGATTAAAGGGGTTCTCATGGAAAATATTCTAGAACTGAGATCCTTACTGAGATGAAGTATTTATATTGATTTGCATGTTGGACCTTGTCGTAAATTTCACTTCTGTACTTTGTAATACCTAAAAAACAAAGTCCACTCTAATCTTAATCCAGTTTGGGAAAGCTGTGAGGCTAAAGACAAACATTTTAAGCATTCTGAAGCAATTGTAATGTTGACTGACTTAAAAAAACCCAAAAATAAAACAAAACACAAACCAGAAACACATTATTGGTCTGACCTGAACCATCCATGTTGATGCATTTTGGGTAAAAGACCAAAGGAAGAATCCAGCAAAGGGATTCCAGAAGAAAGATGTTGCACATGGAGTAGTGATTTTTATTTTGCAAATAAGAACCTCAAATAAGTTAAAATATAGTTTTATGTTCAACAGGAAAGGTGAAATGAGGAAAGAATTTGCCCAATCGGGTAGTACTTCTGAGTTAGAAGATTATGCAAAAGGTTAGAGCATTGATTCAAATCAGGTCTTGGAGGCAGAATTTATGATGTGTGTCATGTCTTAATTATTTTTTAAAGTGTTTCTCCTTCATAGTCTGCAGTGTCTGACTTAAAATGCAAACAAGGGTCGATTTTAAAGGGGGAACTCACCTGCCAGTTCCCACACACAACAGGCATGCTCATTTTCAGGTGGTCATAATTAGTTTTTTCCAAAGATGTAACCTGACAATCCACCTTGAAAAACCATACTAGCATTTAATTGTGGCCCCCTTCCCTGAAGTGATTACACGGACACTGAGGGCCACGTACCTGCCTGAGTGCAGGTGGCCGAATGACTGTGAATACTGCTATTTTTCAAAAAGAAGGAAAAATTATGTTCAGACGATACGAAGTCCATGACAAAAATAAATCCAGGGAAACAGCACTAACGTGGCTACTGAGAAATACCAAGCTCTACTAGCTTCACTCTCACAGTGCTTGATTTTCAAAGAAAATACAGTGCACTGAATTTTGGTAACATTTTGTCTTTTTAATATGATAGCTGCCACTTCATTCTACCAAAAAGACCCAATCTTTCTGAATTCCAGCGCAAGATGGGACTTGTTAGGGCAAAAAACAGCATTCCAGGAAATGCTGATCTTGTTTCATATCATGATGAGATTTATCCTAGTTTAAAGGCAGATGAATCTGTTAATAGCCCCTAATCATCCTGTTATTTTTCATTGCAAATTAACATGGAGCCTGAATGTAAAGGAAATGTTTCTGCGACAACTCAGCAGGAAGCCATAACAGCCTACCTTAGAGTTCCAGGCTTACAGAGAGCAAAGCACTGAGTGCAGAGTCTGTTCGTGTTTAAAATGCGTTCTTTGGGAGCTAGTTGGAAAGTACATTCGACGTCCAGTAATAAAAAAAAAGATTGCAACTTAACAGATCCTTTCATATTTTGAAACCATGGTAAATGCTGGCTTCTTGTTCTCTTTCCAAGGCAAATTACTCTTGTATTTTGTGTATTTTGCCCTTAAAACCAGTGGAACAGAGGTCTTTTACCCTTTTTTTTAAAAATTGTATCACGTACAAACTATTGCCCTGTGATACTGTATGAATTCCACTGATGTTAAGCGAGATACCATGCCACATCAATGGGAATCATGTGTAGTTATATCAGCTCAAATGAGACCAGAATATAGCCCTGACAGAGTATTTGAATATAGCAAAACAAAGACATGAAACAAATCTACACCTAAAGAGGCTCAGAAGTGTTTCTGGCGTTTAATATGTGTCAGCCTCTTCAGTATTAATGATGAGTATAGAAAAACAGGAGAGATTATTTTCTTTGTTCTGCATGCTTTTCTTCCTTTAATCTTGTGTTAATGCTTGTAGTACTGATCAAATTAGACACAGTAGAGGCAATCTGTATTTTTCTTCAGAAAATTCTGTAATCGTGGCATGTTTTTCAGTGTCGATAAATGAAGCTGATATATCAAAGTAATATTTTTGCCTCTAATAATGCTGCTTAATATGTAAAAAAAAAAAAAAAAAAGACAAAAGACCCTCCAACAGTGTTACAAATGGGTACCAAATTTATTACTTTATTTAAGTATTCCAAATAGACTGGTAATCAGAAATGTTGCTTCCAGACATTCTTGATGAAATCAAGGAGACTTGTTATAGCTATGCTGAACATGTCTAAAACCTTTGCAAACCTCAGCTTAAGGCACAAGGAATCATCTCACTGTTTTGGTCAACTCACATTCTAAAATTGGGAAGCTGCAGCATAATCTGCACCCTCAGAAAGCTACAGACAGGCAAGTTTTGATAGCAGATTGCACTGGAAATGTCTTCCCTGCATATATTAAGTGGGATCTAGTTTTTAACCTTCTTAAGTTATATTGCTGAATGTTGCAGTAGCAAAAGTGGCAGCCTTTCCTTAATGTTGAACAATCAAATCCTTTATAGTGGTGTCCATCTGTTTAATAAAATGTGAAAAAAAAACCCAACTACTTTTCACTTAATTTTAAATTGAACTAGTGTTAGGTTTTGTTCCCCAACCATTGGATGCTTGTAAGTGCTTAGCCTGTTGATACTATAGGAGCAGGAAATAAAACAAGAAGGGGTTTTTTTTGTGGTGCTGGTTTCTGCCTTACCAAGCAGCCTGCCTTTTGCATTAAAATGGCTACAGTTTCCTTAGCAATATTCTTAGGAAAGCCCTTTCCCTCAGGAATAGGAGAGCATTTTTAAACACAGTTTAAGCCAACTCATATTTTGTCAGCTGGAAACTGGTCCATGACAAATGAAGGGGAGTGTTCGGCCTACCAGGGAGGAGCGAAAAGGGACTGTGTAGGCCGAAGGCCTGTCTTCCATGGGGTTTGCTTGTTTCTAGAAATACTTTGTACATTTACTGTGCTTTCCAAAGTCTGCCAGCACTGTCGGGGGAGGACCCCAGCTCCTCGAGGCAAGAGCCTCCCTCTCCATGCTGAGCCCCAGCCGAGAGAGCGGGGACGTCGTGGCTCAATCCCTACAGGTTCTGGCCTCTTCAAAGGGAAGAACGTCAGTGCCGCGGTTTAAAGCAGATTATAACGTAACAATCTGCTTCAGAATACAAGCAAGGGACTAGGCAGCTGATTTCTCACGCTTCCTCCCCATGCGGCCTTTAGCGGGCAAAATGTACTGTAATTTTAGGAATGCCGTGCAACCTTAACACAGGATCTGAGCGCTGCGATGCGTTTCTGGCACGGGCGGCACCGTGCCAGTTGCAGGCATGCTGCGTTGCACTGTTCGCAAAATGGATACGGATCTTGCATGGGATGATCTATCTGTTTAACTCTACATTCATTAGCTACGGATAATTCAATTACCGTTATTGGTGCGCACATTTTAAATACTTAACTGTCTTTACTGTTTACAGATCAGACACCAGTGTGTGTGGGATGCTGCACTACTGAGAACACGGAAAAAGTATCGCTTGTAGTGGTCTTTTCTCTGAAAATCTGTACTCCCTTTTATTTTGAGGTGTGGAAGGAATTTAATGTAACAGTCATTTTGGGCTTTGGACAGGAAATTACTTTCTAAAGTCATGCATTACACATGAGTCACAATGCTGTTCTTCCTTGAAACCTAAACACTTGATCTCCTCTTTCCTCAAATCTGCACTAATTGCACATTAACTCTACCTAAATATTAGTAACAAATTGTTTAGCATAGAACTAATTCTGCACACTAAAAAAAAAAAGATAGGTCTGCTTTTTATTATGTCATTTATGCAGAAAGCAAAATCCATCTATCAGTAGAATGAAATCCCAGAACATAAAAATAAATAAAATCTATTTAACCATCCAGTAATTCCGCAGTGGATTGCATTGACTTTGGTCTGGGCCTGACATGGAAAAATGTTACACACTGATATAGTAGAAATTGTAATTATTATTACCATGACAGATAGATAAAAATCTATTTCCATGTCTCATAGATAGTGGATCATATTTGAATTTTTTTTAGTACAGATAGTTGTACTATTCATATGGTAATATAGATTTTCTTGTAGTATTCTAATACAGATTTAGTCCATGACAATATGTAGGATATCTTGAATATCAAAACATTGGTTAGAGGAAAAAAAACTTGCAATTTTTAGAGTAAGAAAAGATAAAATCAAGATTATTTTTATTTCTTTTGTCTTTGTTTAGACTAGGCCAATTGCTATTTTGCTGTTTATTAGTTTAGACTGGGCCCATTGGGCTTTTTTTTTTTTGCCTTTGGACAGTTAACTGTAGGAGTTCTGTATCTTTTGAATTACAACTACGTGATTATAATAATTACAAGCATGCATGTGGCAAGGGGAATAAAAACATTTAGAAAAAGAAGCCATGAAAAATAACTTTACGAGATGGCAGATGAGAGGAGTTCTCTGAATTGCCGATGATGGACTCTTTCCCCCCCCCCCCCCCCCCCTTTCAGTATAGGGAAAATAAATAACGTGTAGTAGAGAATAATTAAAGAGTAATTATCAGCTGGATAATATTTCAGGTAGTGTAGAAATAAGATTCCTAGTTTTTGGTTGGATTTGGTTTGGTTTTTCTTCCACTTAAGGCAAAGTGAGTGTTCCCATTTCCTTCAGTGGAAACAGGACCAAGCGGGAATTTTTGGTTTGTTAAACACTTTTAGAAAAAAACCATTGAGGATGAGGCATCAGGTGCCATCTGTACTATTCTGCACAGAGAAGTAACATCATTTAAAGATTCAGGGACCAGAACCATCTTAATCTATGTAGTCAGTATAAACACTGTTGGAGGCATTAAATCAAGTACCTCAGAGCTTGGAAATGCCAGAACAAAGGCGGCAGCCTTACAATTTCCCCATTTTTCTACCTGCTTTGTGTGCCTATGTTGTGATGGTGTCCCTATACACATGGTTACTTACTATTTCCCCAAACAAGTGTTGTCAGTATTTTATTATGTGACTAAGATATAAAGAGAGACACATTTTAGAATTAGAATTGAGAGATCTGAGTTTGTACCAGGAACTTGGAACCCAGAGATCCTCGTCAACCTTCTTTTTGTACAAAAAGATGGATTTCTTTATACCAAAACGCTAATTCTGAAAGCACATTATGTATCAGTAACTGCTTTATTGTTAAGAAAACTTTTCTGAGAAAATTCAAATTAAGTATGGACAGAAGTGTTTTAAAGTTAAATATATGATTATTTTCAGTAGAGTTTACAATTTTGTAACCTATCGATCTAGTGTTGAAGAATTTTCTTTGACAGATTGCATTATTTTTTATAATATTTCCATTTAATATTACTATATGAATAGTTGCACTATTTAAATATTTATAACATATTCTTGTCATATTAATACTCTGTTCTCCACAGAGGTAGGTAGATAGATGGATGGGCGCATCCAAGATAAAAAGCACAGGGTTTTTTGGTGTCATCCAATGAATGAAGTCGTTGAAGTAGAGAAATAAAATCACACCCCACCCCACGCACATCCCCAAAAGCCAGTCATTTCCAAATGCACATTTTTCATTTAAAGGAAAAGAAGAAAAATAAACTGCATTTAGAACAGATCTGTTCAATTTCCCATTATTTTTCTCCTATGGAAATAGTTTGACAAAAAAATGTCCAATAAAAAGGGATTGTTTTGGTGCAAGCAATGTTTCAGGCTTTCCAACAGCTTTATGAATGGTTTTTTGAAACCAGAACTACAGTTCAGTATGAGTTCCTCATACAACAGAGGTATGCACTGGTCATCAAAATACATTGCTCCCTGTGTCAGGTGGGTAAATAAATCCCTACAACGCTATACTAAAGGATGTCTGATTTCTAGACAGGAAACAATTTAAAATATTATATTAGTGAGATTGTAAATAATGCTGTTTCACTTTTAAACTAGAGTCAGGACCACCATCAGATGAAAGGTGTCAAATAATCTAAAGGAAAATAACTCATTTTGCCCTTTCCCAGTGAAGGTCACAAAAAGGTACCTAACTGAAACGTGCAATATGAACAATATAGCTAATGTCTCCTGAAGTCAATTTTTTAGTGCTTCAGTGACAGAGGATCAGGAGGGACAAGTAATACATAGGAAAAACCATTATATGCTAAGTTGTACTAAAGCAGTTTTTAATATACAGAATGGTTCAGCCGGGAAATAATTTACCTTTCCAGGTCATTAAGGAGGCTTGTCATAAACCGTTACTGGCTAACCTGAGGTTAATGCTTCTCAGACTACCTCTTGTGATTTGTTACATTCTAGTTATTGCATGGCATCTTCTAATGATATGTATTCTATAAAACTAATACTGCATAAAGGAGCCTTCAATATATTAGCAGAGTTTGCGTATAAAAGCATCTTCTTCTTTTGCAGTCATACCTCAGTGAGGTTTCCTGTCCCAATTGTAGAAGACACAACACGAAAATCATATTGTTTTCAAATAACTTTACCTTTCAGTGACACCTGTGGAATAGTGCTTGCTTTATTTTATTCGATCTTTATTTTCTCTTTGGAATTGCAGATGCTGGCGCATCAGTGTGACATCTTCGTTCTCTCATAAGAGAGCTACAGCAAGTATAGTAATGTCTTGAACATAGATTTTAGTTTTGAATCAAAAAATAGTTCCTGGAAATGGCTTAATAGACTGGTCAGCGTGGACGTTTGCCAACAACAGGATGTTTGTATGAATTAAATATCTGTCAAGATTTAAATGGATTAATTCGTCTGGTCCACTTTACAAACCACTCTGATACCTGCGTCGTGAGGGTCAGATTCTCAAAGGCATTAAAGATCCTAGTTGCCATGGAATAGCTATGAAAACAGGTGCAAGGAAATTTTGACAGCGGACCAGATCGATGAACACTAATACCCCTTCAGAGACCATGGCCTCAGACAAATGTTTCAGAACAAAAAGATTGATTAGTTCAAATAATTAGTAGTTAATTGTCACAAACGACAACTTGAGCAGACAGCTTCAGGCATGCGACTCTTTCAGACTCTTAAGTATGATCATAAGTAAACAAAAGATAGTATTAACTTTATTATTACATGTTTACCAAACAAAAAAGGGGTCTGTGCCGTATTTGAGACAGGTGAAATGTGTCAGGACCCAGAGGGGATACATGAAAGAAGTTGGCGAACTGTTGGTGCAGTCAGTTTTACTGAATCATCCCTTAACGACTCCAGAGATTTAACGTTCCTGCTTATGAGGTTAAAAAGAGGTTAAAAATCCTCGACAGGATCAACTTAGAATAAACTCAATTCAGATTGTCCTGTTACAAAATAGAATACAAAATATTCAGGAAGGAGGTGTAGATTTACATCTGTATTGGCTTAAAGCACCCTCAGAAACAGCTGAAGGAGAAGCACAAGCGTGCCGGTCATCAATATGATAAAGGAGTGAGAAAAGCACATACAGAATTTAAGGTAAAATTAATGTAAATTACCAATGAAAAGAGTCACAATAAATGGTGAAAACCACAGGACTTGTGGGCGAACCACAGAGAAGCAACTAAAAGTGTGATTGCTCCTTCTTAAAATTGTGAACTGACCTCCAGTTTTACCAGATTGAAGCATTCACAAATTTTTGTGAAGCAAGAAAAGAAAGAGGCTTCCAGAAAAGTGTCAAATTCAAATCAGGTACCGTGTTGTTATTGGAAAGAGTTGGCATTTCAACCAAAGACAATTACACTTTTCATCTAACTCTTAGCTTAGAATTCATTAACTGAATTTTAGCTCACTAAAAATTTTTGATGGTAAAAATAAGTTTGGAATGACCTTGAGAACTAAAGGTTTGTTAGAAAGCTATCGTGTCTTAGCAAGTTATGAATAATCGAAATCCTAGGAAGTACCTGCCACAATACTGTCTTAAGCTACATGGATTCTAGGACATTCTTTAGCTTTACTTATTGTCAAAGAATTTTATTGAGATTTTGTAGTAGCACTACATCATAGCATGAATATCAACAGTGTAATTACACCGAATATCTGTCTCCCTCTCTGTTTCACCCATCGCCGTAGATTCTACATGCCAACTACATAATTAGACCTTATAATTTTAAAAGCTTAGTATTTCCTTGCCATGGTGCTGTTGGCAAAGACAACACTCTGCAGCAGAGGGTTTGTTACCTTTAAAATTCTATGACAAGAAATCAAGCAGTTCAAATGTCCAGAGATGCACGGGATGTCTAAATAGGGACTTCACGTATTCAAGCCATTTTCTCAAAGGGGATCATTTTTGTTGTCAGTCTTAGAAGACCAATGATGGCAGGTCATTATGGAATAAAATCGTCATGAAAGAATTGAATACTGCACTGACTGTCAGAAATGTCAAGACTGAATTTCATTCATTTTGGTAGCAGCTCCTTATATGGAGATATTTTTCCCCCGTTGTCTCTTGTGATAGGTAAACGTTTGTGTACAAATACATGATTTTAGGCAACTTGTAAAAGAACTCATTCCTGCAGTTAAAAAAATGGTAGTATTAGTTCCTTCTGGTGGTACTATTTGCATGAATTATTTATTCCAGAGCACAATACTTGGTATTGATCAAGCAGGATGAAATCAATTGATTGTCATCATATCGCTGAAAGTCAGAATCCACAATAAAGCTGTTTTCAAGCCACCGAGGTCAATACAACACAGCTATGTAGTGTTTAGACATAAGCAGCTAGACTGAAAAATCCTGCAGATGGTAGGTTATGCCTTGTCATACGTATTTTTAGAATATTTAATCCTATTTCATAAACCAACCTGTTTTGCTGTTACTGTCATTATTTATATTACTATTATGCAAATATGAGAAACACTATACAAACAGGTACTGTTTACCTTTCTGCTGCCTATGCTCAACCAGACACAAAGCACACAGGCCTCTAACTTTTAGTTAACTTCCAAATTTTTCTGCTGACTAGGCATAAGAGCCTACACACTGTAGTAAATTGGGGCCAGAGTGTCTTCACACAGAGCTCGGAAAAAAATAGATGAGACTAAAACTGTTATATTCCTTCTAAGCTATGACAGAAAGATTGTCCTTTCTGTCTTTGTTGTTCTGCTTTTACAGAGCAGGCAAGACATTTACTAATTGGATGAAGAGGCTGTGGAAACAGAACGTAGAAGGCTGAAGTATGCAACTAAAGGAAAGAGAAAGTGTGGCAAAAGATACTTAAACAAAAGAAATGCAGAAAAAGTAACCATTATAATAAACGCATACTTCCCTGGGTTGTTAAAAGAAAGCTGAAAGTTTGGGAATTTGTTCATGTTTTTCTGTGATTATATTTTTCCTGTATATGTATGCACATACTTATAAACAATAAAGAGAGGAAGGGAACATTTTAGTAGGCTTGTATAAAGAACTCGCTATTCCTATATTACTGAATTTTGGGTGCAAAGGTAGATAAGAATAAAAAAAGGCACACGTGAATATTGCTTTTTTCCTACTTCCAGCCATCTTTTTGTTATCTTTTTTTTCCAGCCATGAACTGAGGAAAGCCAGCCTGTATACCTATACATACTTCCATATGCCATGCACATAAATGAAATCTTAATGTGGCATATCAAACCAACGCACTGTGAATAAGCTGTAGAATGAAGTTTTAAATTATTACAGCATTATGCTTGCTCTGAGCTGAGTAGTGGACAGCTTGCTAACAAAAACTGTGTAGTTCATTGCAAGAAAAACTTCTATTTTCCATTTGTGTTCACAATGGTTTTATAATGGGAAGAAAATCTAATGATTGTATAGCATTATGGTTTTAGATAATAAATATACAAGTTACAAGACTGTTATGTAAATGTTAAAGTTTACAGATGACAGCTAAAGTGCTGCTCTGAGGCCTGAACAGCGATATGATGAGTCTTTGGTTTCTACTAGTCTGGGAAAAGGAACACACTATTATTATTGTTCTTGTACTTGGGCAACAGATGGAAAGAGAAAAAGTTTCTGTAATAAAAGAAACTCTTCAGCAATTTTAAATCTTTCTCTTTTGTTAATCCAAAATGCGTGTTCAATGAATCTGTGTACATGTTGATATTAACAAAATGTCTCTGAGGATACATCCAAAATAAATAATTTTGGTCCATATAATATTAAATGCAGTATTTTTCCATACTGACAGAATGGTCTCCCTGGATTATAGTTAGTTACCAATTCTGTGCAGATTACTCAGAGGCTTCACATTCTACAGCCACTCCACAAATGCTTCTATCACTGTTGGAAGCTCGTTCTATCCTAGCCATCGGCACAACTGCCTTCGCCGTCTTATTAGGATACTAGAGAATCTAGAGAATATCCTGTAAGAGCAGGATTCTCCAAACTTCAGATGGAAAGTTCATTGGATTATTCTCGTCTAGAATACCTTCTCACAATAAAAGGCAATTCTTCGTGGTTAACAGATCAGTTCTTGAACTTTACCCAGATAACTTGGAACATTATGAAGCAAGCAGTTCACTTAGGAAACTGGGCAAAAAAAGAATCTCTATGGGGTTAAAAGGCACAAAGAAAGAATCCATGTATTATAGTCCTGCTTCATATCAGGGTTCTCTGGGTATTTGCAGTCATGGAGAGTTGTGTGGGTCAACAAAGTTATCATGTTCCAGAATGAGGTTATTCAAATCACAGATGCTCATTTGAACATAAACTCTGAGTAAATTCAGCATGGAACTTGCCAGGGCCTGCTTCTCAACGGCACAAGGTCTTGCTAATAAAAATACCTTGTCTCAGGCATCCTGATACCTTTTTGTCAAGATGTCTTCTCAGACATTACGTCTTCTCAGAAAGGGAGCAGAGGGGCTACTTTAATTACCACATGAATTCTAGCTGTTGATCGAGTTGTTCCACTGGCTGATCCTGAGGAACAGGCTGAAGATCAGTCAATGGACGATGACTTTCTACCTTTGCTTCACTGTACTCTCCGTTTGGAAGCTTTTGCAGTTGCCCTTCCAGCTCCGGCTGCCTGCTCAATGGGTTCCAAGATACTGCAGTCTTCATAATTTGCCAGACCTGGCTCTGTTTCTGTAGTAAATGTTGAAGTCTTAATTTGATAAGTAGTAGGCTATTTTGAGTGCAATCTTAAATTACCTTTCCAAGTGACTTTAGCCTTCTTAAGCTTCCAAGTAAACTAAGTAAGATAGGACAGTTTGCTTTTGTATAGTGCAAATGTGATCATTTGACAAACACGTCTCCAGTTTATTATTACTCCTTCCTTATCTCTTTTTTCTAAAAATTCCACAGTTCAAGATTATTGTATAGCCAAGTAATTTCATCATAAAAAGCCCTGTTACAGTCTGTGATACAGTAACAGTCTAGAACTTGTATTTTGTTGAACCAGTTAAGAATCTGCAGGACAAATTTCTCCCTAAACCTCTTCACACATGCAGATTTCCCTACTGACACAGTAGGACAGGGTTTCACAGTGATGTGCCTTTTCAGGTAGACCTTGCAAGCATAAGCTCAATGTAACTATAAAGTATTTTGAAACCTTAGAGAGGGGAAGGAAAAAGAATTCATTATAGATTTAGGGTCAGATAATGTTCTATGTTACCTTGGTAAAGTTTAACTAATCTGAATTGCCTTTCATTGCGAGAAGGTATTCTAAATAAGAATAATCCAACGAACTTTTGATCTGAAGTTTGGCAGACTCTAATATTCTGTCTTGGAGAACTGTACGTAGGCAAAATGGATTACAAAAAGAAAAAGAATCATAAATAAGATCAGAAATGGACTATCAAAGTTACAAAATAGAATAAAACTTCATGCTGCTTAACTACGCTACAACAGAATTCCACAGCAAAGCTGTTGCTATCTTTCATTGACTTATAATCCTGCTTGGATATTTCCATGTTACTGTCATAAGAGAGTCAATAAAAAGAACATCAGTATTTGTTGTTACAGGTTAACGTGCAATGAGCAACAAAGAGACCATCTCCTACATCACGTAGTCATCTCGGGAGGAGTGGTTCTATCTGAGTGGTACAGAAACCTCACACTACTGCTTCAGCTAACATAGTCAGTAACCTGAGTTTTGTTGTGTGCTTTTTTATTCATGTTATGCTATGAAAATTCATACTTAAGAGATCTCTTCCATGAACTACCGAAAATTCTGGAAATGAAAGGAAGCCCTTGCCAAGATGTGCTTATCTCAAAACACATTTCTGCTTTCAGCTGAATTCTGTCAGTCACAACTAATGCCAAAATGAATAAGTGCTTTTTTTTTTTGAGACGACCATTTGTAAATATATTTAACAATAAAATGGGGAACTTGTTCCCCAAGAAGACTGTCAAAGAGATTCTAGTCACAGGTCGGGCTCCCATTCACCGGTCAGCAGCTTGCCATACTTCACTTGCAATTCAGGTCATTTACAAGCAAGAAAATGTTCTTTACTTAGAGACACAAGTAATTTTAACCATCTGAAAAGTCTAATAACGTCCAAAAGTGTGTTGTCAATAATGTCTTATGGCTATTAGCAAGCAGAATTTTTTAATCTATTGATCGATGCATATGGATGGACTAGCTACATAACCTATGTGAAGTATGTCACATCAGTATGGCTGATAAGAAATACTTAGTTGTATAGAGGAGGATAAAGCCAGCTCATAACTTAAGAAATCGCACTATATGTTTTTCTGAAACATGTATTTTAAGCGAGGTTGGCTTGTTATTTCTTCTTCTGCATGTCTTTGACTTCCCTAAGATTTTATATGTCATTATTTTATTTGCATGCATTGACAATTTTAATTGTGCTTCTTCCTGTTTTTCACATTTTTAACAGTTACTCCTATTAGAGCTAGAAGAGGAATGCATCCTCTCTCTTACCTACCACTCGGTGTATTTGCAATGTATTTTGTTGCTATCTGGCTGGTTTAGGTGCAGAAATTTGTAAATAAATGTTTGTCCTTAGTATATTAAACACATAAACAGCAATGTTTGTGATATTTGAGTGTGATTAGCTCTTGAAAAATTCATCAAATGTCCTGAGATCTGCACTGCTTTTTAAAAATTCATAAAAAGTTTTGAAGAGTGAAAATGGTTTGACAAGTAGGCAGGCCACAAAGAAACTGACACATCAAGGGAAGAAGATCAAACGGGAATATAGCAGGCATATTCATACTGTAGGCTGTAGAGCCTGGCTGCGCTCCAAGGAGGTTGAAAGAACAAGTAGACATGAAATATAGAGAAAGAATAGAGACAGGAATCTCAAGGTGGGGAAACAAAAGACCATTTGACATTAAAAAATGATTTTTTAAACACCTTTGACATGCAGCCAATAAATTCACCTCTGCTTTGCTTATTTAACTACATGCAAAAGTTTTCTTACAGTGGAAATGCACACTGTATGACATTTTCAGGAAAATGTCTCCTATTTAGGAAGGAAATACGGGATTTGGGGAGGGTCTCAATCACTGCGGGTTTGATACAGGGTTGTGAGTCAGACACGCTCTACGATGACGTTATCCCTGACACCCGATAGCTGTGACCTGACCTTAAACCTTTAATGATTTATAAACGTGAGTTGAATAATTTAAAAATACAGGTTATTAAATGATCCCATGATTTTTATTTTAAGTATTGTTAAACATGCTGTCATATTTATGCAGAGAAAATATATTAGTTACACGTGTATGAGCATTCCTAAATTTGAAACTAATAGGCAATTAGAAAGAAAATGTTTCATTATTAACATTTATTTTACTTCATTTGTATTAAGCATTTAGCAACGTGTCATACAAGAGATATCTATGTAAGTGTAAGTGCTCTGGTCAGTGGCTATACCTTCCAAGTTACAGGGATACTCATCTATTCATAATATTTAACCATATATGGCACGTGAGTAGGCCAGAAAATAGTTCCTTTGCCTTCCGCTCTCGTCTGCCACATATCTGTTATGCCATTGATGCCATCCATCAAGACATTTCAAAGGACACTTGGTGAAAGAAAACATAAGACATTCATCTCAAGAGGCCTGATTCTGTTTTATTAGATTCTCCCTAGGTTTTCCCAAGCTTTGAAGCAGAGCTAGCAGCAAGGGATCAAGCCGTAAAAGCCTTTTAAAACCTCAACCTCCTCTCCAGCTGGGTTTCAAATCAATTCCTTTTTCACCTAGGCCAGCAGTAGTGCTGTATAGGATGAATGTAGGATGCGCTGCAGTATTAAAAACCTGCTAAAAATTAGCTCCTCCTTTCTTATCCCAGGGACATTTTAATGGGGCAGCACAGCAGACAAAGCATCAGTGAGATTACAAGTACCAGAATATCTGGGTTTTTTGGTTTGAAGACTTTTATGCAGGCACCTGGAAGAATTCAAAATCTTTTTATTCTTGAAGGTGAATTGCCCCCACATTGGAGATTCTCACACTCTAGTGACTGCGTCCGTCTGTGCTGGGCCATTCATTCTCAGTGCGTGCGCTAGGACGGAATTTAATGGTTCTCTCCATTTGATAACTCTGAGAATCCTTACGAAATGTTTTTGAAGTTCATTTCTATAGAAAATCTAAAGTCAGAAGAAGATTCATAAGATCCTCACAAATTTGGAATGAGGCGCGGTAATTTTGCCTCCTTTCTCTTGCAAATCTGTGGTATTGCTGTAGAAAACAAGCCAGCCTACAGTCCCAGAAGGTATTTACTGAAGAAATGTATTTTGTAGTTCTGACAGTAGCAAAACAATGAAGTGTCGTATCTCAAAATATTGTAAGTTATCTGCTTTAGCGCATTGTTTCTGAGCAAAACCCATTAGAAGCCAGAAGCCTTCCGTTTGGCTTTCTGCTTGCCTGTTGCTGAGTTCCCCGTCCGACATGGCCGGCACTCCTTCGGGAGGCGCCGCGCGCGGGGGTAGCTGGTGCTGCAGCCGGCTGCTGGCCCGGGCTGCGCGCCTCAGCTGGGCGCTGGGCGCTGGGCGCGCGGCGGGGTCGGCGGACCCGCGGCGGCAGCGGGGAGCGGGGCGGGACGCGCCCGGGCCTGGGGCAGCCCGGCCGCGGCCGGGGGCCGGTAACGGCCTGCTTAATTGCCTGCAGCGGGGTGGGGGGGGGGCGGGGAAGGGCCTGACCCTCCCTTACAAAGGGGGTTGGCTCGGGGAGGGGACCGCTGTGGTGAGCGGGTGGTGCTGCTCCTGAGGCTGCCTCTTCTGGGCTTCCGCTCAGGTAGGGTTTTTTGTTGTCTTTTACAGAGTTGCTTAATTGTGGCCTTAGAGGAGGATAATGGCAGTTTTCGGGAAGCTGGTGGGAGTACAGGTCTCCTCTCCCGAGCTGTTGGCTTCCACGTGCCAGCTGTGGATCTCCTCACGAGTTGGTCTGTGGGGCTGAAGGGCCCTTGCAGTTGCACGTGTGCTGTGATAAAGTCATGCTGTGGTAAGATTGTGGCTCAAACTCCTCAGCGCTTGTTCTCTGCAGAGAGTGAGCTTCAACCCACCAATAATTCTTCATGCTTTTCTGAAACTTTTTGCTTTTCTTCATGCCTTTTATAAAGAGAGGGGTAGTTTTCCTGTTAGACCCAAGTGGCTGTGCTCTCACTGGGCATGGCTGCTTTTGTAGCCCTGTGCGCGTAACCGTGCTTGTGCCACCGGCAGCGCTCTGGGGGCGCGCCCAGGTGTGCCTGCCCCGTGCCCAGTGGTGGGGCCTGTCTGTGTCCTCTGTGGCGTTTCGTACCCTTATTCTTGGATGAGAACGGCTTTTGTGCCTGCTGGTTACCTCCCTGATCGCTACAACTCACAGCTCCTCTGGGCTTTTATCCTAAACAGGTTTTTTTCCCTGCAAATCACCTTATCTGTTAACGTGCTGCTCATAGCCCCCTGGGAGAGCTGAGTCCCAGTAGGTTGGCTGAACCCTTGGGAGCCTTTTCTCTGCAATTAACTCAGCTGTGTGCCAGGTTTTCATTAGAATCCGATAACTGGTAAAGTATTGTAGGACACAGCCATATTTTCATTGTGATTTACTTGCCTCTGAAGCGGTGGTCGTGTTGTGTATGTTATTTCTGGCTGGAATGGCATAGAAGCTGTGCCACAGTGAAGTGATTTACCACAGTTACAACCATGTGTGTAATACACTTCTAGCCTCTTTGTCATGTGTGCTACATGTCATGAAATATGCCCGTCGAGTGTTTAATACACCAGTGCATAGCAGGAGATGCTATCAGATTAATTACACTCGTAAAGTATATAAATCAGGGCTTTGAAGCTGCAGTTGTCCAAGTGCATATGCTGCTTTATATGCTACTTCTGAGGGCGCTAGGTGAGCTGCTGCCTGCACTGCTCACGTTTGTTGCTTTCCATAGGGATGAAGTACTTGCATTTCCCAGCTCTACAGTCTTTGCAATAAAAACAGTATAAGCTTATTCTAACAAAGTACAGCATTATGCCACTACAGAGCTGAAAACAAGGCTAATGTTAATATGCAGTTCACGTGTAGGGTGAGCATGAAGTGTGTGTGATGCTGTGTTCTCCTCCTCCAATGAGTTATAGCTGTTCTCTCTATTACAGCCCTCCACTGCTGTATTTAGAAGACCTTCTGTTCTAGTTGATCACTCAATCTTCTGCATCTGACCTGCACATTCAAAGGCTTGAAGGGGTGCTTTGAGTTTGGCTGTACTTTTGTACTGGGATTTTCTGGTAGTTAGAATCTGTTCTTCCTACCAAGGACCTTGGGGTAAGCACCTCCTACTGCAGTTCCTAGGGTTCCTTTTCTCTTTTCCATTCCTTGAGACTTCGAACAAAGCTGTGTTCCTGTCAGCTGTGAGCTTTAATATGCACCTATATCCCCCTTTACCTCCTTGTTTTATCCCTTGAAGAATTACATTACCATTCCATGCTTTCTAGTATGCCTTAGATAATGAATTTAGACGACTCAAAGGGCCAGATAATGGGATTGAGCTAGTGTCTGCCAAAAAGCAGTGAGGAATTTCAGTGGAGAAGGAGGGATGTTTTGGAAGTGTGAAAGGAGGCAGACCCTTTCTTTAGTGCTGTGTTACATGTTAGCTGATCTCAGGGATATGCCAGACATTGATAAACATGTCAGTTTACTTCTTAACAGCATTTCTGTTCCATTGCCAACTACAGAAAACTGCCATCTTTAGAAGAATTTGCATGCATAATGTGCATTTCATGTTTAGTGCGGGGAGTGCATGCTCTTCTGGTTACCTTCTTGTTAGCAAGAGGAAGCTGTTTAACATGCTATTACATCAACTGTTGCGCTAGCCTCTTTATTATCAAAACAGAAAATTTAAAGTATTAGTATCTAACCCATGTGCTTAGCCTTGCCAAGACTAACCACTTGTGATGACTCAGCATTTGGTTATGTGTAGTCACAACGTGTATTCTATCGGACATGTGCACAGGGACCCTCAGGAAGATGTTTGTGTGAAAAGAAGGGGTGATGATTTCAGACTTCCCAGCAGGCAAGATTTTGGCCGTTCTGTAATCTGGGTGTTCCTACACCACTTCTTTGCATTTCTTTTTCAATGCATTTTCTTCCTCATATCTCTCCCCCCCCCCCCCATTTTTTCAAAAGACATCTGCTTATGACCCTAAACATAGTCTGGTCTGTAACTACTAGTGGCTCCTTTGGATGAAGATAAAAACCCAACCTGTATGTGTTATGAGAAGTTTCTCATGCATCTCTGTTAAAGTCCCTGTGACCCAGGCATTAATACCAGAATTCTTTTTCTTGTCAGTTATGGTAGCACCGTATCTGAATTTTGCTAAATCACATTTGATTCTTTCAGAAATCTGTGCAATACTTCCCTAGAATCAGCTGGTCTGAACCCTCAGATTCAATGCTGCAGTGCTCTGAGTTCTGAGAACAAAATCTTCACGAATATCTTCACGAATATGTAAACATACTCAGAACCAAGCTAAGCTATTCATGCAGTCAATGCAAATGGCACTGGTATGTTTAGGAGAATCCTGGAAGTCCAAGGATAGTCACCTGTTAAGGGGAAGAGTGGGATGTGAGCTGACTACCCAGCATACAACCTTCACAGAAAAAACTTCTGTAGTTAGAGCTTTTCCTTAAAAGCATTTAATAATAAACTCTACCCACTTCTATGAACTTAAACTACTAACATAACTGAAATAGGCGCTTCACAAATGTCAAAACTGAGCATCACTGGAGGAGATGTTCCTTTGTTCTTGAACAAATAAGTAAAACAAAAGCTTACAACGATTACCCAATACGATTTGATTCAGGCTCAGGCTTGTGATTCCTTTTGACCAGCTTCCAGTGGCTTTTCATACTTTTCTAAGAAAAGCTATCATGTTCTGTCTCAATTATTTGCATTTAGAAAATATTTGGACTAGTCTGTGGGATCCTTCATGTATACATGTTGCTTATCTACCCTTGTATGTGGATTTCTTGCTGGCACTTGGAACTCCTCCCCGAGTGAGATGCTGTGTAATGGGTTAATGGCACAACCTGATTGGAACGGCCCTGCCTACAGTCTGTGTGAATCTCTGTACGCAATATGTGCATGCACAGCTTCCGTATTAAGAGGAGAACAGATTCTGCAGGGGGTTTTGTGCATCTTACGTACAACTTACTACACTCCTGTTTCAATGAATAATGAAGTGTTGAATTTTTATATTGTTTAAAACAAATTCGGGGGAAAATGGCATTAGAGGTTTTGAATGTTAGAACTGACTGTGTGGTGTTTCAGATCTGAGTATGTGTAAGATACACTGTAATGTTTATTCCTAGTTACGGTGCGCTCATCCTGGCTCTCTAGTATGAGGATGCACTGGTTTTGTGCTTCTGGTACCTGATCTAAGTGCTTGCCCTTGGCCTTCTCTTGTGTAACCCTACATGTCATTGTGGCGGTATGAGAGTCTTTTACTGGTTGGGTTACACCTCACTGCTTTGATTCCACACCCCCCCGCCTTAACTAATACTGTTTTCACTTTTCTATGAAATGTGATTTTCCTTGTGCCCCAGACTTGGGAAGAAATACCTTGATGAGATTGCTAAACTATTATTTCATGAAAGATGGCGATATCATTCATTACAAGATGAACATGATTCCTTGAGGTATAAATGACCTGCTTCTCCAACCCCAAAACTAAAAGATGTCTTACAGTTGCTTGTCCCTGAAATGACCTTATTTTTGCTGACATCTTTTGGTCTCAAATTAGCTTTTTGGCAGGATCGTATCTGGTACTTTTGTGCATGTTTGTTAACTTGTTTTGGATTTTTCCAGATAAAACTCCTGTCTCGTTTGTTGGGACCTTTTCTGTTTCATCCAGTTCGCTTGCTTTCCAATTTCCACTCTTCTCATGTGGAAGTGTCTGTTCTCCACTGCTGTTGCTCCATTCCAGTGTCACTGATTACAGAAGTTCTTTTGTCTGTCAACGTATACCGTACCTATTATATCCCTCTGACTGAGTGTGACTTTCACCTCCTAATGTTTTTTTTTTCTACTGCTGATGACTTTGTCCTCGTAATGATGTTGCTTGATTTCCTGTTGTTAGCTGTTACTCGGGCTTCAAACTCGATTGGAAATCTGGCTTCTATCCTTTGAACTCAGGAACTGATTATGTTTTGGGGAGTTTGTATCTTCTTATAGGATAGGTTAGAAAATTTAATATGCTTAACCTGCAATCAATGCAGCAGAAGTTTTTTGGGTTTAATTTTCTGAGACTTTCCTAAAATGTAATTTTTATTAACTTAAATGTTGCTATAGTATGCTAAAAATTTGCACACGTAAAAGGAGTCGACACCGGATTGTTGTATGTGTCTGAGTCCTCATACATGGAAAGAAAGGCCAGCTGTTCTTTTATGATCAAAATATATTAGCTGATGTTACACTTAGTAAGTAGGTGCCCTTAAACCCTAGTAATAATAAGAAAATGATAAATAATAATTTCTTATGCAGAAGAAGCACGGTAGTTTGGCTGTTGCTAGACTCCGAAATACGTGTGTTCTTAGCAGAATGCAAGGGTTTCCTGAGGATAGATGATAAATGCAGATGTGGAGCTGCAGAGGAATAAGTTTCCTACAAGGATGTTCCAGAAGAACAAAAATAAAATTCGTGGAGGTGCAATACTGCTCCTCAGACAGTTTGCCTGACATGTTTGTAAAGCTTTGTTTACTCATCAAAGTTCCTTTAGCTTAACATTGGAGGCTGGTTTTGTTCCCCAATACTTCTCTTGAGATTAAATAAATACATTTTCCAGAGTGCTTTTTAAATACCTGAGTAGCAGGACCTCAAGAAGTTTCTTCACTTATTTACTGAAGTCACTTCAGTTACTTAAGTAATGCAAAAGCAAAACTAAGTTTGTGTTTTACTTCTCCCCAAATCCTTCTCTGCCTGCTTCTGTTTCTGCTAAGAATATATGCAAATGGAGCACATCTAGGATGTTGTATGGTGAGAACCTCATAGGGAGTAGTCTCTTATTTACCTGGCACAAAGCATGATTTAATCATAATCTATGAAAACAATAAAGTCTTAGTGCTAGTATGGAATTTAGTGAAAAGTCTGTTCTCTTGGTTTGAGAACTGATGCCTTTTTTCATGAAGAGTGTGGTTTAAAGTATTCATCTTGTGCTTAAAGAATTTCAGCGCTCTTGGCCTATGTCATTGCTCTAAATACACAGATATTTCATTGGTATGATGGTGTTCCAAA
The DNA here is from genome assembly GCF_963921805.1 of Phalacrocorax carbo. Lineage (NCBI taxonomy): Eukaryota > Metazoa > Chordata > Aves > Suliformes > Phalacrocoracidae > Phalacrocorax > Phalacrocorax carbo. Next base: position 62,754,030 of record NC_087518.1, on the reverse strand, counting down.
TGGATTACAGTGAAGTGAAGGAGCCTTTTTACTGGTGTAACCATTTAACTTTTTACAAAAGGCTTTACCATTCTTTTCAGCAAACATAAAAAATTCGGTAGAAGCCTATGCATTCAGTCAATGTTCATGACCTGTTTTCTCCAGTAGTGATTGAATTGTGGTTGGTTGTGGGTTTTTTACAGTTGATGCCAGTTCTTTTGGTTTCAGGAACAGTTATGCATCACTTCAATATAAACCACAGATTCTGATACATGTAATGTGAAATCACGGTGTTTATAGGAATGTCTCATAATGGGGAACTTGCCCTTTGAGAGGACAATTTTAATCTTCCTTCTAAGCAAATTCCTATTCTAGGTCTCCAGAAGGGTTGCACACTGATGGTCTTAAAATGATTCCTCCCCCTGCTATATTGAGGAAGTGGCTTTCCCTGTGAAATCTACCTCTTCTTCAACATACTTGCAAACTCCTTTTGTCTCCTAAAAAACCAAAACCAAACAAAAAATCCCAGGCACCCACCACAACCAACCAATCAAAACCCCTACCGCCAACAAAAAAGCAACAAACCGTGCAAAACCACCTCCCCACAAAAACCAACCAAACAAAAAAACCACCCACCATCAGCTTCTCCTTTGGCAAGATACTCTTGACAGAAGGTTAGTGCTTGCTGATAAAGGGCAAGCAGAAGCTGCTTATGATCCATCTTCAGTGCCTGGGCTTCAGAAGTTGCTTTGACTCTCGGCTTCTTCCTTTGGGGTCTGCAAATAATGGAGCAGTTATTGCTGTGCTAGGGCTGTCTATATTCCACACTGGATATGTGGAAGGCCATGGATGCATAGCCTTTGCCCATGGAAGCAAAAATGCCAGCATTGCTACTGTCAGTAGTCTTTTATGCTGAAATAAATCTTTGGTTCTACCACTCTGACACTTGAGCTTTGGCTTTCTAGTTTCATCTGACTTTACCACTGACTCTGAGACTTCCTCTGATAAGGGGTGAACTGTGTGTGACCACACTGTTTTCTGCTGCTGAAAAAGTTCATAGTAAAATGTCACAGTGGAGGCTTTTAACAGAAGTATCATTCAGTGTGATGAATAATAGAAACATCACTGCTGGGAAGACAACAGCACTAGAAAGGGTGCTCATGTTTAAAATGGAAAAAAAATCATAGTGAATGCAAATAGGCATTGGAAATTGGAAAGGCAAATTGGAAACGGGGAGTCTTAGCTGTCTTGTTAGGCATTTCTAAAACATGAGAATTAAATAACTTTGTCATTGTTGGTCTTAAGATGTGAAGGTTGAAAATAATTGAGATAGAATTATTGTATTAGGTTATTTTTCTAGTATTTTCAGCACTTGACATAGTTACAAAGAATTGCAACAAGTAAGGAATTAAAGCTCGTAACTAACAAGGAAGAACACCCAAAAGGCAGGAGTGTTGCTGAGAGATGCGGGAAGCTTGGAGAGAGATGTACTAGGACAGCACAGGTCCGGGTGGCAGTTTTGTACTCTCTGGGATAGAAGTACAGCTAAAATGGTTGGCTAGGGACAGGTGACAGAACTAGTCAAGGACAGAAAGGTAGGTCAGACAGAATTATTCAAGAAAGTGAAAATTCTAATAGCCGGGGAAGCAGCACTGTTTCTCGAGTAATTACTCTTTGGTCACTGAGCAGCATTGCCAGGCATCCTGCAGCAGGGGTGTGTAGATTACTTTTTTGTCTTTGGAATTAGATGAAGTCATCAACAGCACAGAAAACCTTCTCGTGTTGGAAACAGTGGCGCTCTTTCCTCAAACTCCCTTCACCAGTGCCCCCCACATCGCATATATTGCACATGTTTTTTATTATTTTGGTCGGCTTTTCATAATTTGTGCTACAGTGGAAAATCAACAGCTCAGATTGCTGTCAATAAGAGAAAGTGGGATCAGCTCACGGTCAAAAGTTGCTTATTTACTCAGCATTTCAATTTAGAAGTGTTATTGCTGCCAAGAGAGTGAGTTTTCTAAGAATATTCATATTTTCTTTTATTATTCAATTTTTCTAATACCTCTGTGGCTTAACCCCAGCTGGCAGCTAAGCTCCACCTAGCCACTCGCTCACTTCCCCCTGGTGGGATGGGGGAGAGAATGGGAAGGGTAAAAGTGAGAAACCTCGCGGGCTGAGACACAGACAGGGTAACAGGGAACGCAAACGCTGCGCACACAAGCAGAGCAAGCCAAGGAACCCATCCCCTCCTCCCCACGGGCAGCGGGGCTCAGCCATCCCCAGGGCAGCAGGGCTCCATCACGCCCAACGGTGCCTGGGGAAGGCAAACGCCATCCCTGCCAGCGTCCCCCCTTCCTCCTCCTCCTCCCCCGGCTCCATGTGCTGGGCATGAGGCCGTGTGGTGTGGGACAGCCCTGGGGGCAGTGGGGGTCACTGTCCTGGCCGTGTGCCCCCAGCCCCTTGTGCGCCCCGGCCCCTCGCTGGTGGGGTGAGGTGAGGGGCAGGAAAGGCCTTGGCTCTGCGCAAGCCCCGCTCAGCAGGAGCGAAACCACCCCTGGGTTATCAGCGCTGTTCCCAGCACAGATCCAGGAGTAACTACTGTAGCTTTTCAAATACGTGGCCACAAAAGTAGTACCATATTGTATACTGTTAAAGCGTACTACATTTATAAAAGTTTAAAGTTAAATTTATCTTGTGGTATCCTTGGAATTTTCTCTTATACTTCGTTATTCCTCATACTGGAAAATTCTATGGTATATCTTCAAAGACTCCTCTTGAGAGATGACATTGATATAATTTCTGGTTAGGTGACAACCAGTGGTCAGTGAGCACAGCGACATTACTAACCTAATGCCGCTCTGTAGAGATAATCCTCATGGAGTGTGCATTAGAGACAAGTTTTGCCTGTAGAAGTGTTTTTACAAAGAACGCTTTTGTATGCTGTGAATAAGTGACATAAACACATCACTGGTGGGTGACTTAACAGTTGAGATGGTGGTAAATAACGTGGAAATCACTGTCAGGGAATTCTGCATCATTTGTTGCAGTCATGTGCGTGACACTGTTAGTTTGTTACCCTCTGGCAGGAGTAACTTAGAGACCACTCTGTGTCTAGCTTTGTGACTACCCTCAGTCATCTTATTAATTGTGCATTCCTTGTTTCGTGCTGCATCTTAAGCTGGACAGATACAATTATATGGTGAGATTTTTAAGCCCCCTTGTGCTGTATTATCAGTATTTTTTCATTGTTGAGGATTCTTCATTTTAGGTCAAAGACCGTGTTACTCTGACTTGGTCAATGGTTAGCTAGTCCATTTTTGACAGCAAAAATGATTACCTAGAGCAAAGGTCAATAGTACAGAGGTACTATAGCTCACATTGCCCTGTCCTAATCAATTGAACTATATTAGACAAATCAAGGTTGAAATAATACTTTACTCAAGCATGTTTAAGATGTTAAGATAGTAGAATTTGGGAATTAAGCTACATAACTGTGATGGGATAGATAATTCTGTGTTTTATTCAGGGGTGTGAAGAAAGTGCAAGTAGACTGCCACTGCATCCTGCTGTAGACTGTAATTGCACACAGGCATTGGCCAAAGACTGACAGCCCTGCCGGTATGTCAGTGTGTCGCCACCGGCTGCAGTGAAATTCCTACTAATTTGCACCAGCACAAGTAAAGGGGAATTTGACCCACATTTCTTGGTTAGTTAACTAGTCTGCTACTTAAAGGCTGTCGCCTGCCCTGTTGAATTCGTTGCTGCTGCACAACAGTAAGAACTGCTGTTATATTTTGTTCTGCAGTCTTTAATGACTACTTGCTTGTTACTGCTCTTGGGTGTTAATCTACGGTGGGCCTCAGTTAACTTCACAGCTGCCAAGGTGAAAATATTGCTTGCAAAAGCAATTCTGATGCTTATGAAGGAGGAGTCACTTCATTTAAATATATTTAAAAGTCTTAATTTCAGTGGAATACAGCAATTTACTTCAGCTGACAATTTGGCTAATTGTTATATTTGTGCTCTATTTGTACAATCAGAAATGATGCTGCAGTACCGTGTCTTGGGGAGAAAGTAAGCCATCCACGGGAAACTTGAGCATGCAATATTCCTTGAAATATTGTAAGAACATTGTTTCTACTGTTCTGTTCTTTAAGAACCACATGTTTCAAAGACCTCTCTAAACTTTCTAATCTTCTTGTGGACAAGCTTTGTAGCGCTTTTACATTACCTGACTTTTGTGTAGAAAATTCATTTAAAACATACAAAAATAGAGGGTCTCCCTTTTTCTACCAGTGACTTTCTTCAGGATCCTGTGTTTCACTAGTTTTACTACTGTCTATGCATCACTGTTTATCTCTTAAAGCTGGCTCTGATAGATAGCTTGCTGCAGACAGATGTAGATTACTTAAACTTTTCCCTACTAGTATTTTCTTACAGCTTTTTATGTTCACTGCAAAGTCTGACTTGGATTCAAACCTAGAAATTACAAGAGTCAAGGAAGTCATCAGCTGACTGGCAGTTTTATGTACGCATTTGCTGAAGCTCACTCTCAAAATGAAAAACAAATTCTTTTCCAGGTATCCTGCTTAATAGTCACTTGCAAAGCAGTAAAAATAGATGCCCTGTTTAGAAATTAAATAGCTCCAGAGTCTGGCCTGGCTTTACAGACCAGCATGCACGTGAATCTTCAGGTAAACAGAATAACCTAAGTGAATGTGACTTCTCTGAATGGGTAAACTTAAAATTAATTATAACCACAATGTGATTTAAAGTTTTTTTCTTGTTGTTAAAATAGTTGATATTCATACCTTAAACAATGATACTTGCTCCGATCTCTTGCCCAGTTCGCTGTGACTCAGGGACCAACTTAACTGTGTTGCTTTGTCAAGTGTTTTCTCCCAGTTTATTCTCTAAATGAAACCTATAGTGTACAGCCTTGCTTACGTCTGTAGTGTCTTTGCCAATATGTGAGGCTTTATTTATATTATACTCTTCTTTCCCGAGAGATTAAATCTGTGACAATTAAAACTGATGCCAGCTTTGGTCTGTGGGTTAACTGAGGTGTTTGAAGTGTGCAAAGGGAGGTGATACACCAAATGGCCAAGCTGCCAGGTAGCCTGTTCGTTGGATGCTGTGGGCCTGGGTTCCAGCATCCATCAGAGGTCTCTGAATCTCACTCCTCCCACCCCACCTACTTTTTGTGGAAGTGATGGGGAGTGTTTGCTGGCATGAGTTTCATGTGGGAGGCATATATCTTAAAATATCACTTTGAATTGTATATGAAATTAAAGGGGAACAATTACTTGTGAAGTCAACATCAGTCTTAGATTTAAGTCTGCCATAATTTTGAGGAACTCAGTTTTTTGTTTGTTTCCTTTAATATGGACTGGAGGTGGAGTGATAAATGTGAACTCCATTATTGGGGAGGGTAATATCATTGCCTTGAAACTACCTAATGTTCTTTAATTTGAATTATAAGCAGATATTATTTCTGTAGCTGTGATTTGCCCTCCTTCCCACTATGGATGCAGTATGTGAAGACCCTGAATCTACCTGGAAAATCACATTATAGATCAGAGTTACGCGCTCTGTTACCTTTCACAGAGACTGCTGCATTACATTCATCATTGTTCTTCATTGTGTTGCTGTGGGTTGTGGGTTTTTTAGTACTGTGAAAGATCCAGCATGCTTTTTGGCCGCTGGTGAAACTGGTTAAGCTAACTAGCAATGAGTGGTTTTGGTTACTTGGATTATTCATATCTTTCACTTATTGTACAGACATAAACATAAAAGCTTTTAAGCCTAACACCTCTGTAATAAAAATATTACTTAAATCAAGACCTTTTTAAGACAGGGCCTCCATAGTTATAAAGGAACTCAGGGGTAAGAATTGCAGATGATTCTTCTCTGTTCTAATAGGAGCTCTTCTAATTTTTTTGACAGTTGCGGTGCAATCATGCAGGCAGATGCAGAGTATGCTGGCATGTACATAAGGAACCCATTTACTGAGTCACTGTCATTTTAACAGCAGGGAGCTTGACTCCCTGAGGTGCCTCTAAAGCATTTCAGGATCACTGAGTCAGGACTAAATAACACCCAGCTGGGTAAGAACAAACACCTGTCAGATAATCCAGCTAATAGCTGGTTTAGTTATCAGTGCCCTTCTCTATCTGCCTCCTCTTCCCCCTGCCTTCTGAATGTATGATGCATTTCCCACAACATCATGTTTAAAAGCCTCAATAATCCTGTAATGGCAGCTGATGGAGACCTTTTATATGTTGATTCCTTTTTGCCTTGGTTTCAGAAAGATGGTGAAAGTTTGCATGATGAAATCTTGGTTAGAATGGCTCTTTTTGTGTGCAGATGTACTTCAGGTAGGATTTCTACTCTTTGGAGGGGCATCATTCTAACAGTCAGTGTTAATGTAATTGCTTCTGGAAGAAATGTCATCTTTTTCCTCTGAGAATACAACTATGCAAACCAAATTTTTCTGAGTGTGCCCATTTCATAAATATGTCTGTTCATGTGCCTTTAAGGTCAGTGACACAAAGGCTAACAAGTGAAAGTTGCAGAGCATGTGCGCGGCAGACTTGTGAATATGCATACGGAACTTGATAATGTATTTCTTTCTGGCTTAACCAAAAACCTTGCCTATTGCTAAAGGCCTGCTTACATGGGGAAATATTGCTGCTGTTTTTAAAGGGAGTTGGACCAAATCTCAAGACTGTTAAATAGCTGCTGTTGTTCCTTATTACTTAACACTGGTATAGTGTTTTAAGAGACCCATGTGGCTCCATAACTACAAACATTTTATTACAGGATTCTGTACTCCAAATCAGATTTCTTCATCCTGGAAGGTAATTGTGCCTAAAAAGAAAAAAAATCAAGTTCAGGGGTAGAATATAAACTTGTATGTTTAACCATAAAGGTCCAGAATGGCCCTACTTCTATACATAATTAACTTTACTTACAAGTATGCCACAAATTCAGTGAGAGTTTTTTCTTCCATGTCTTCATTTAGTCCATTCGGTTGCTTGCTTGTCTTGGAAAGTTTAATTTCACAGGCTATGCTTTGTGGAAGATAACATTGATACTGAATTCCATATAACAATCTGTAATGTAGAACAAACCTAATTAAATGTTCAAATAACTGATGTTATAAGGTAACTTGGCATGTTTCTATTGATGTAAAGGTGATGACACTCTGCTCTATAAACAATTCTAATTCAGAAATCTTTAAAGGACTTTCTGATCCCCTCAAAGGAGACTAAAGACTGTCTAAATATGCTGTGGTATAGCATAGGTAGGAGAATCTCTCGGATAACATTGGGTCGCAAACTAGTTCCAGATATGCATGTTCAAGGTAATACTGACTTGCTTTTGCCACATTGTTTCAACATGTTTTCAGAAACCGTGAATACTGTTGGCGTCGGACTTACCAGCTTGCAGTTGTCAGACCTGTCAGTCCCATATATCTGCACTGTACTCACTAACCTTTAGATAGCTGCCAGTCCCAACTGTAAATTAAGACCGCCTTTAACTTCTAAGCCTGCCTTTGCAGTTAGGGTGACTTGCATTCTTGCCCTTGCCCAGGATACAGGTCAAACAGCTTGTGATCAGCTTTTTGTGAAGTTGCCTCAAACATGTCCCCTATATTCTAGGTATACAGGCAGCCCTGATTCTGGTACTTGCCAAGTTTTGAGTCAGTTTGCAATCTTCCTGCTGTCCGAGCATAGTTCTTTGTAATACATTTATCTTCATTTAGTATATTTTGCATCCTGCTGTATCTGGGTGCAACAGGGTACTGTCAGCTTTGTCAGTTTGACCTTCAGCGCTGCTATAAAGTACTTAATTCTTGGCTAATCCGACTGCTTAATTAGCTGAATATTCTTAACTTGGTAAATTTAAATAGAGGGGTTGTAGCATCCAGTGTAACTGTACTTAAGAAAACTGCCTTAACTATTTTCAGTCTTTCATATCAAAACGTTATCCAGTCTGAATCAAATCAACATAGTTAATGCTTAAGCTAGGGTTTTTCTCTGCTCTGTGCTAAAAGCAGACCATAGGCAAATATGCACAGCATTTGAAGAAGGAATACCTTGCTGTCATTCTGTAGAAACACTCTGGGAAATGCGAAAGCGGCGTTAATGGGTTCCAAGAGACATGATCAAACCATATTGTTCTGCTGGCAGAAAGGAGATGGCAGTAGGAAAGATCAGACGGTGGGTGTAAGCTAAAAGGTATTGCATGATGTTTGACAGAGTGGAAGACATGTTGTGGACTCATGGAAGCAAAGAGGAAAAAGCAGTCAGGAATCCATTGTGTGTAGGTAATATGCTAGCAGGCTATGATGGTCCCATTGAAATGCCTTGTACACCTTCTGGACAAGTTTTCCTTTCTAGGTTCTACCAGTTTCCCATCAGAAGCAGGGCTTTTCCTTCCTTGGCACCTTTGCCTTTCAGTCCCAACAAGTGTGTTGCTACCTGAGTTCAAGGTTAATCCTGTTCCTGTCTAATGCTTGTTGACTATGTCTCAGCTCCCCAGAGGTACTTCGGTGTCTATCCTGCAGCTGGATCCTGTTCCATATCTTTTCCTTCAAATACATGTCAATAAGAGGCTTTGTACAGTTATGTTTTGCTTATTGAAACATATCTTTAAATTTAAATCCTCCACAGAGGCTTATTCTGTAACAGCAATAATGCAGGAGAGAATAAATGCGTCTCTGTGGCAAACTCTGAAGTCTGCTAGGCAATCCCCTGCAAAACAGTTATTAGTGCTTGTGGAATAAAATGTTGCCTTCGGTGTGACAGAGCTGTGAACTTGGAATTGTAAGCGGAAACCAACTGTGTTCGCAGGACCTGGGAATTTCAGTTCTTAACTCATGGTGACAAAGGAAGCAGGGCTCGGTTTTCTGGGAGCCAGTGTGTCATGAGCAGCTACATGCCATTACTAATAAAAGGGCCTAAAAGGGGCAGGAAATAAAGCTGATAGGGCAAGTGACTTTCATTTCCAGGATCATAGGGAGTCTAACTGGATAGTTCTGGGAGATCAGGCTGGTAGTAATGCCTGTGATCATCTGTAGCTAATCTGCAGCCACTGTGATGCTTTGGAGTTAGAACATTTTGCTCTGTTAGTATGAAATTAAAAAGATCCCTCTTTTCGGGGTGGAGTGTGGGATCAGCTGTTACAGGGCACTGCACCTTGCCCCGCCTCTCCTCCAAGTCATATTATAATGATAGCAGTATATTCAGGGCTATGAGTTTCAGTGTTGCGGAATTTAAGTGACGTCTCTGACAATCCCACAGACAAGGTGAACTTTTCACAAACAGTTAATCCTAACACAAGTTACCAGGCATCTGCTGTGGCTGGCTGGGCACGCATGTGAACATTGACTCACATGTTGCAACTTCTTACTCATGCAAGCACACTTGTATTATTGTCATTATGCCAATTAAAGAGTTCAAGTGGCAGAAATCATTTATGTTCAGCATGTGCACACCTTGAAATCTCCCAGGTGCTACAAACTGAAGGTATCTTTACTTCTGGAAAGCTGCTAGTTACAGACATTATGCAAAAAGCAAGACATGAAGTTAGTCTTGATTAAGGCCCTGGGCTCATGCATTCACCGTGCTTGGTGAGACACAATTTTTTACCATTTTCTGATATATTCTGTGACACATAATCATTGATTTGTCATCTGCTATCTTCAGGATTTAAAGATACATAGTGAATCTTAAGAAATAGTAAGAGTTAAAAGATACTATTTCTGTCAAACTTGATATTTCACTGGTTAGTAATGCTCTACCTCAATTTACCCTCTAAGTAAGAGGCTGGTGCGTTGGCTGTAGGCCACAGCTCATGCTGGGATGTGACCGTGCTTTTGGAACAGTCAGGTTTAAGGTAACTAAGTTACTGTGCTCCAGAAACAGATAAGAGGACAGTGGGGAGGTGCACAGCTCTTACCTAATACACCTGCTGAAAAGCTAGAGCTGGGCTCTGAAGGGGTTTGTACGCTAGGGAGGCGTTGGCTTCCCAAATGCTGTGCTGGAAGGTGTCTTGTAGTGAAATGGTAACTGCGTTGCGCTGCATCTAGGTGGTGGCTGGAAGAAATAGAGGCATCCCCTCCTCATACAGTTGCCTTGCACAGGAGTTTAAAATAGTGGAGGTGTCCTATCTGTTGCAGGGTGATGTTGCATCATAATGCCCTCTTTGAGTTTTGCTATGCAGTAGCATTGCTTTCCATTGGCTTGATCTTCTAGAGAAAGTGGATATTCTTGTTTTGCCTCAAAGGGATGTGCTGTTCTATAATTAACTGAAAAACTAAGATGAAGAATTTAAATCTGTGATTCCTTTATCATTAAGAATGTGAGTTTGTATTGGTTTAAGTATGACTTTTCAAGGAGATAACGAATTGGTAGTGCCTGTTCTGCAGTGGGGTAGAAACCCATGCAGATGACTCTCATTTCACCCTCTGTTACTATTAACAGCAGGGTGACTCGAAAGCTTCAGCCTCTCCTTGCACTTCTTGTAATCTTACATCAAAGTCTATTTCCAGCCGTGCTAAGTAATACTTAGTTTTATCCAGATATGAATCAGGCTTATTCATTGCCCTTATTCTTTCTTTCTTGACCTGTTTCAATTTTAGTCAGCAGTAGAATTATTGCCTACATGCTGATAGCTCTGTTGTCATTTTGCTGTTGACTTTGTATTATTTTTACTAAAAAACCCAAACCCAATCTTTTGTATTAAATTTCATTTTGAAGCCTTGGAGTATTTCCCCAGGCTTTTTGAAGATCTCTTGTAAAATGTTTATCTTGCAGGCTTCTTACAACACCAAAAGGAAGGGCTGGGTTTTGGGGTCCGCTGCTGCACAGATACACAAGTAACAGTGCTGTGGAGAACTAGTGAAAACCCACGACTGTTGCATGAACACAGAGACCAGGATGCTGTAGTTTTCAATATTATGCAGGGTCTTTCAGATTCACCAAAGATATAGCCCAGATACCGCTAGTGGTCTCAATGTGCCCAATGTGCCTTTGGAGAAGCTAGTTAAATTGTTGGCAGGTGTCTTAGTGAAGCAAGCTTCCATGATTAAACACAAGCCTTCCTAGATGCTCCCTTTACTCTGCTGTGTCCATTCAGGAGCTGAAATTACATGTATCTGGGCTAGATTTCCTGCAGATCTTCCAATTTTGGGGCTTTCTCATTTCAAAGCATTGATTAGACTTCTGATACCAGAGCACATTGTGTGTGGTAGAGACTGTGTTAATTGTTTTTCTAATTTTGTTTTTGCGGTTGAAGGCTGCTTGGCGTTGCTGCTGATGGCTGCTGCTTAGAGCCCAAGGATTAAAAGTTCAGAGAAACTGATTCCTAGCTCTGTACATGAGACTGAAGACATGTTGCCACAGCAGTGTGTGGTATGGGCTGCTAAATATTTGGAGTTTTTTAGGTGTTTTCCCTGTTGCCAGTAAAAAGCCAGACACAGCGATCCTGTAGTGCGAGGCCCTGGGAGCTGTCTGGGCTTGTGTTGGTGGGAGCTGGTTGGGGCTCGTTTTCCTGTGGCCTCCTTGGGGCTGGCGTCACAGCCCTGGGGGTCGGTATGTGACAGACCACAGCCTGGTGTTGGCTGCGGCTGGAGGAGGCGAGTGGGCGCCTGCCTGGCTCTGGCCGGGATCCGGAGGGAGGAAGCAGCATGTGATCAGAAAATGTGTGTAGATAAGCCCCTGTGGCCAAGGCTGAGCAGGAAGAGGTATTTCCCTGCCTGAGGCAATTGGACTGTAGAGTCAGGTGGACATACCAGGATGCCTTTGTGTAACACTTTCACCTGTGTCAGCAATGAGGTTTTTCTTACTTAATAATATGATTAACAATAAATTTGTAGCTCCCTTTCAATGGTGTTCCGTTTTACCTATCATAAGTTTTTCATTAACTTTAGAAACTCATCTTTAATTGCAGAATGCTGAAGAAATAAACTGACTTAAACCAAATTCTGCTAAAACTCAACAGAGCTGTCCTGCGTAACTAATGCCAGGCTGCGCGCAATGTACCCTCTTTGCACATATCCAGCCTTTTGGACCACGACCAGTAATTGAACTGCATTATTTCATCAGATTAATCACCTAATTATTTTCTAGTTTCTAACAGAGGTGATTCTTCCATGTTTCTCCTTTTTCTTTCGTGAAACAAACTTGATATAGTTTTAACTTTATTTCAAATAGATTTTAATGAAAGCTAGGAGTTATCAACAGTCCTACATTGTCTTTTCAGGCTTTATTGTGAAATATGTTTACATAATGCTGAACTGTTCATTAAAACTTTTTATAATTATATACACATCAAATTTTATTTAATGTATAATCATGAAGGCATAGATTTGAGGGAGGAATGTTAGCATTTCTGTTGAACTAAATCTTTCTTAACCCCAAAACCCAAATGAGTTCTTGAAGGATTTAAAGATTTGGATTATCAGAATACAAAAGGATGAAAGACAGGGTGACAAATACTAAGGGTAATAACAAAGAACTGCCATTTTAGCTTTTTAATCAAAGTCTGATTCTAAGCACTTTATACATCCTGCTGTGAAACAGATACTGCTAGTGTATGAGTATTTAAAGGCAGACCCACAAACTATTCTTTTCCTATCTATTGAAACATTTAAAAGTATCTGCATTTTTTTAAGTATTGGCCGAAGAATTTTGAGTGAGCTGCTGCGACAGGAAATTACAAAATGAACCACAGCCTTGAAATGTGGTTTTGCATTGCACGGATGGATCCTTTAAACTAAGGTCTGATTCCTTTGCAGAACAGGCCCCTTCTAGCTTTGAGCAGGAAGCCCAGGTGGGCTGGTAGGCACCATGGCACCCCAGTTTTGCTTTACATATGTGTACATCTGCAGAACAGCTCTACACAGAGCACACAGCAGTGAAGAGAGTGCCTCTTGGAAAGCATTCATTATTGAGTGTGCTGATCTAGTGCACACATCTGCTCATGCAGTATAACCCTTGCAGGAAACGTTGATCTGGTTTTGTGCAGAGCCCACTCCAGGTGTCAGTACGCTTCCAGGAAGCATTCACCTGCAAAATGTCTGTGAAGCTGATTTATCTGCACCTGTGCAAGTCTGACACCTGAGGGGTGTTGCATGTTCATGCCTAACCTGTGGAGCCCATGTACAAGTCCTATATATGAACCTGTGGATGGAAGTAAAATGGAAGCATCAGCAATACTCAAATAATGCCCTGCTCGTCTGTTCCTCATGAGAAGCTCACCACCAACTTAGCAACATACTTCGGCGTAAGTTGTTATCAAACACAGCATTTACTGTCAGAGCGCAGCAAAAGTCATACATCTGCTTTTTGAATGAGGAGGAGAACTCGCTTTGATGGTAGCTAACATGTACTGTCTTGCAAAGAAATGGGAAGTTGGGGAGTGATGTTTGTTAGCAAGAATTACCTATAGACCTAAAGAATGGCCAAAATACATTTCTGTGAATAGTCATTGTGCAATAACCCTCTCTGGTTGCTGTTTTGCTTCTGGGCTCTCAAATCGTGGTACAGAATAGGTCCTGGCTACTGCTTTACGTTATTGATCTATGTACATTCCTGTAAATACAAATGTTTAGGGGGGAGCCCTGTACCATCTGCAGATGTGTAGCACAGTTGCTAAGCCACTGATTTTTTCCCTTTACTTGAAAGTCATTGCTTCAGAAGTGAAATCTAGCTTTATTTGTAAGCAATCTCCAGTGATGTTTTTATTTTGCCTCAAAAGATTGTGAATCCTGTAACTGTATTTGAACGGATAACAGCAGCTTGGTCCATGTCGTGTGCTCCTACTCCTTACATCATCTTGGTACATTCACTCTGTAACTCTAAATTAAAAAAAGTACTGTAGGAGAGCTGACACCAATGCCGTGAGAGCGTTGTGTAGTAATTGCATAGTGTTCTAGAAAGTCCCCTGTGAGGTCTGCAAATGAGGAGGGCAGAGCTCTGTCGTGGTGGCAAAATATGGATCCAAGCAGGGCTTTCTGCAGTGGAAAGCTCTTGTTCGTTTCATGTATGAGTAAATTATACAAATCGGTATTTGAAGCCAAGATTTCTGTTGGGCTTGTTAACTAAAAAAAGAGCAGAAAACAAATAAGTGTATTCTGATTTACTGGGTGTACTTCAGTATATGCTCTATATTCCTTTGATTTGAAAATCTTTGGGGTGGCAGTGTTCCTACTCCCAAGTGAGTAGCAGACCTCCTGCTGTTTGTTATGTTACTGTTTATATTTTCTTTCTATTTTAAGTTGGGACAGTGCATGTCAGTCCTCTTTCACTAGTTCCATAGCTTTAACTAAAGATGAGCATAAAACCAACTTTTTTTATCAGTATCTAAGAAAAAGATGTGAATGAGGTTTGGTACCTCTCCTGTATGCATACATGCAGGCTGGACAAATGGGCTGACAGGAACCTCATGAGGTTGAACAAGAAGTGCAAAGTCCTGCCCCTGGGAAGGAACAACCCCAGGCACCTGTACATGCTGGGGCCACCCTGCTGGGAAGCAGCCTGATAGAAAAGGACGCGGGGTCCTGGCAGGTGCCAGGCTGACCATGAGCCAGCACTGTGCGCTTGCTGTGAAGAAGGTGAATGGTATCCTGGGCTGTTAGGCAAAGCTTTGCCAGCTGGCCAGGAGAAGTGATCCTTCCCCTCTACTCAGCACTGGTGAGGCTGCACCTGGAGCACTGTGTCCAGCTCCAGGCTGCTCAGTACAAGAGATAAGGGCATACTGCAGAGTCAAGCAAAGGGCCGCAAAGATGATTAAGGGACTAGAGCACCTCAGATATAAAGAAGGGTTGATTAGAGCTGGGACTGAGCCTAGAGAAGAGAAGGCTCAGGGGGGATGTTGCTGATGTGTATAAATACCTGAAGGGAGGGTGTAAAGACTGTGGAGCCAGGCTCTTGTCAGTGGTGCCCAGTGACAGGACCAGAGGCAGTGGGCACAACCTGAAACATGGTAGGTTCCATGTGAACATCAGGAGATGCTTCTTTTCACTGTGAGGGTGACTGAGCGTTTGAGCAGGCTGCCCAAGAGTTTGCAGTCTCAGTCCTTGGAGATACTCAAAAGCTGTCCGGACATAGTCGTGGGCAACCTGCTGTAGGTGACTCTGCTTGGGCAGGGTGGCTGGACCAGATGACCTCCAGAGGCCCCTTCCGCCCTCGGCCACAGTGCGATTCTGTGATATTAAGGTTGTCGAACAACTGACAGGCAGAGGTTTCTACTCTTACTTAGTTTCTGGAAATAAGTAACTGTTTTGCTAAATGCTGTAATCAAATGTTATTTGACATTCAAATTCAATGTTGATGGTAAATTTCAGCATGTGTATCTTAAGTTTCTGACTGTATAATATATTTGAGCTTTCAAACAAATGCTGTATGTGCTGCAAATACATGACTTTCTTGGATATGGATATGTTTGCTAGTGCCTGAACCTCCAGATGATAGCAATGATTTCAAGTCCCTCAGGCAGTTATGCAAGTCTTATTAGGTGTTAGCGGTAATAAATGCTCTTAATGCATGCAAATAAGCTGGAAAAGCTGAAAAAACTCATGCAGGGTATTCCTGCCTTCAGCTGACAAGAGTGATTGCAGCTCCTCTATAGATATCTAAGTCACATTTAGTTTAACTAAATTGATAATACATTAGTCACAGCACTGGGGGTTCTCCACAGAATGCGTGACCCTGACAAAATATTTGGACGCTTAGTCTGTGGTTCGAGCTGTCATGATGAGACAGCTATCGGGAGTTCAGCTGGCAGAAGCAGTTGACTCGAATAGAGCATATAAGCTGCAGCACCAGCAGTTTCTCTAGTCTGTGTGGTGTTTCCAGTCACCTTGACTTCCAGGGTGGGCTGTCTGATAGTGCAACTTGAAACAGCTCAAAATAATTTAGAGGAGCCTAGAAATCGCAAAAGGGACAAAACTTCTAAATTGCAGAAGAGATTTAGGAGCCAAACTCTCACATGAGCTTGAACCCATGAGGAAATCCCCATGTTACTTCTCATCCCAGTCATCTTCTGTTTGCCAACAACTACAGCCAAGCCTTTCTTAATTTGGGTATATTTCTTAGATGGAAAGGTCTACAGGGGAAAATATGGTAGTAGTTTCAAGGCTCATCAGCTTTCCAGCTGCTCATCAGCTTTCCAGCCTGTCTGAAGGGTCATGGAAACAGTTTGCTTAATACTTTGCATGGGACAGGGCATAGTAGGTTTCCAGTCAGCTGCAAGTGTCTTTAATTCTACTAACAATACAAAGCAAACCTGAAAGCCCCTGTTAGTTGTTGGTTTTGGGTCAAGGTATTCACCCTTAGGATGCATTCAATCAAGGAAATATTTTACAACCCTGAGCAAAATTATACCACTCAAATATTTATTCTTTGAAGGATTTCTGCTGGGTTTAGCTTAAATTTTGGCGGTAAACAGTACACTACTAGAGCTTCACATTATGCCTGATTAAATTTTTATGTTAAAGTTAGTTTGTGTACCTGCATAAAATTATGAATTAAAGCAGCCTTCCTCTGGCTTAGTCAGTAAACACTTACCTACCAAGTGAGGATCCGTGGAGGGGGAAGGGAAGTTGCAACTTCGTCCACTAAATAGGACTTTTGCCAGTATCATTTGACGATAGGACTACAAAGGGGTAAATGGCAGGACCTTTGCCACTCGTGTAGGCTTGCGTTGTCCTGGCAGAGCAGGGTCGCAGGAAGCAGAGCAAGGTATGAAAATGTGGCCCAGACTGAGCAGGAGGAGATGTTCCCCACTAGATCTGCCTGTGGAGGCCTGAGGCTGTAAAGTCTTCAACCTTGGGGATGTAGAAAGGAGTGCAGCGCCAGAGAACACGGTAGATGCCAGGAAGTTTTTTGAATAAATTATCTGTCTTAGTAATGAGAATTCTTAATATTCATACTGGCAATGAGGTTAGTTAGATTCCTATAATGAGGCTGTAATTTTATCTGTCCAATAATCCAAACGCTATTGAACTACCTGTATGTTCTTGGCTCCGCTTAAATGGTGCGTTGCCTGTTGCATGGTTCTAAGTGTAATGAATCACAAGAGGTATGTGACACCATACTGAGAAAAGTAGTTCCTGACTTGCACTCACTGAAGCTTAGTATTTGTGACTAGCTCTTGCAGCCCTTCCCAAGGTATGCGGAATAGCTAGTCTGTACTTGAAAGGTCACTCTGCCCTGTTGTCATGTGTACTTCTGAACTGAAAAAGGAATGTTTTGTTTATAGGTCCTTTCCATTTAGATTGAAAAATTAAAGCCGATATCCCATTTGTTCTTATTTATTGTAAGAAAGAAATACTGTGAGCAATATTTTTTGTAAGTAAAGTAACTTTAGTACTGTTACAGTCTTAGAAACTATTAAAGCACAGTATTAGCATCAACTGGGCTGCTCAAGCTATCATGTGGTTAATAGGTTCCTGAGAGCAGACTTCAATTTATGTTTGTAAAGCTCATTATTGTGAAAAGGAATTGAAGTTCTGCCACTCCTTAGTCCTGCTCTCATTCTCATCTGAGCGGCACCTTGAAGTCACGGCTTCCAGTAGAGTTTGCAAATGACAGCAAAAGAGCGGCAATCTTTTACTCTACTGTAACCTTTACAGGGTATTTGCTTGGAGTACGCAACCATTCCCTCTCCGTTGCTCACAGAGTATTAAGGTTACAGGCAGAGGAAATAAAAGGAATGGCCAACAACTGCAATTTGAAAATTTTGAAAAGGTCAAAGTAGTGTGGTTTAGGACTGTCTGTATGTCTTCATTTCAGCGGATGACAACTGACCAAATATACTAATAAACCACAAGCTATATGTATTTTTAAATATCAATACAAAAAAATGTTTCAACAGTCGGTTGAAACGACACTGTTTTTCTGTTAGGTTTGCAGTTGCCAATACCCAGAAGTTATAAAATTTAATAAAGGCATTTTGGTTTCTTTACTGCTGTAGGGTTTATTGCACCTTCATTCTCTTGGGCCTGCATGTTTCTCTATGGCAGGTAGGTATTGTAGCAAAGACTTTTGGGGATTACTCGTAACCATATGTAGGAGTTTTGCTCAGCAGAAAGCAGAGTGGCATTACACCTTTTGTTTGCGAAGCATCTATTCTCAGGCTGGCAAATCATCAGAAGGTCACTTGCCCGTTCAAATACTGTGCTTCAGTTAGGCACACTGACACATATGAAACAAGCTCTTGCTGTACACATCCACGTGAACAGTGTTTTTTGGGGAAAAAAATAAGATTGTCATAAAATTGCTGCAAGATGAAGCCTCACTGAAGATATCCCTCTGCAGCAATGTAGGGTCCGTTATATCCAACGGATACCAAAAAATCTCAAAGGCTGTGGGTGCTGTAATGTCACCAGACAATCTGTCACTAAGATCACAATGGTTTTGCCTTGATATCTAATCTGTGTGTCTAGCAACGTTGGAATATTTCCTGTTCTGTGCGTGGTGGTCTGTGAAAACAATTTACTTCCTTCATCTTGGCAGTTACCTTTTGTCTTGTTTCCCCATGGTCATCTCTCCTCCAGGTGAAATCTGTCCTGGAGCCGTGTGCATTTGTTTTCTAATGATTGAAGCGTGATTCCACTGCAGTTTTGCATCTGAAACTTTGAAGTCTCGTGTTAAAGTCTCTTCCAGCCTTTGTGTCCTTTTATCAGAAAGAAATAGATGCCTTTAGGAGGCAGTTTGTTGTATTTCTCTGGGGTTGCTGTCTCTTCATTGGCTGCAAGGTGCACTAAAACAGGAGCAACTTAATTCTCAGACCTTTTGGGATGATTGTACTCATAGGAGAGGAATTCCCATAACATAGCTGGATGTGTACGGAGCTGGCGGCGTAGGAAGGGAAGGAAGATGCCGTTAGGGATACCTTAAAGCTAATGGCCATAGAACACAGTTGTAGACCCTTATCTTTGTATTGCTCCAGATTCTTTTAAACCTGGTAGCCTGAAACAATTGTTAATTAGTGAATGTTACGCCTTTAGATGTCCCTTCTCCGAAAGTCCTAGGAAGCATAATATGCTGTAATTAGTTCTATGCCACTTAATCAGTTTACAGCATGGCATATCGTGGGAAAGGGTTTATTGCTCCCTTCCATTTAGCAAAGCAGTCCTCTGACAATGTGAAGGTCTCTGATGCATGAAGAATTAATACATTCTTCCCAACGAGCTGTATCCAACCCTGCTAAACTGCTGACTTTAGTTTGGATGTGTGACCTTTTACCTTCTCCAGTGTCTGTTCACTTCTGCGTTGAGACAAAATGAGAACAAAGCCCTAATAACAGGAGGACAATAAATGCAGACGGCCTTCTATTTTAGTACAAACATCTGTGACAATAACCCAGCTCCTATGGAGGAGAACCGTGCTGTGGGGAAGAGGTTACCTTGGCAACAAGGTCACCCGGCAGGGCCTGCGGTGTGAGGAGAGGGATGGGCAGCACGTGATGGGAGAGCCGCAGTGATGGTGGGGGAGCAGGAGGTCAATCCCTCGCACTTCTCAGTGACTTCCATCAGCTCAAGGTGAGCTACTCCAGGAGTTTCAAACCTGTCTTTCTGAATACAAATGGTCTGTGAATTGCCAAGGGCTTGGAGGACCAGAGGAAAGGACTTTACATTCAGGAATTGTTATCATCAAAGGCATGTGTGGTACTTTATAGATATATATATTTTTTTTTAATAAAAGATGGAGGAGTAGAAGTTCTTTGTGAAGCTCCTCTGGCTACCTGCTTATAGCTATTTCTCTCAAAGAACTGAAGTGTGTTCTCCTGGAGAAGGATCACATACGTTAGGTGTGGAGAACGGAGTCTCAGGATGTGGCCCAGGGTGTCGGGAACAAGCGAACTGACCGTGGGTTCTGTTTCATAGGTGTCGGTGCTAGACAGGCGTCCTTCAGGGCTGTGTCTAGCAACCCTATGATGAGTTAGAGCATAGGTGCTCGAGAGTGAGCTCATGACAAACCAACACTGCTTGAGCAATTTGTCAAATTCCTATGGAAGCTCTTGAAGCTAGAAGAAACCTGAATGCTCTTGAGGTTGGCCTGGCTCAGTGTGCTAGATGGGCCCGAGGACAAAGAAAGGTAAAGGCTGCAGAGAAGTTACTTAGCACAGCTGGCAGATAGTGGTTCTTAGTCCTTGCAGGAGATAAAGATACAGACCAGAGTAGAGTGTTAAAGCTGTACAGGAAATGAAGGGGATTAAACCTAAGGAACAAAAGAGAAAAGCAAAAAAAGAAAAGGTATGGAAGATAAAGCATGTGGTTTGTAAACAGCAGTTTGCACTCTTCCATCTTTTTTTTCATACTGTGAGAAAAACTAAGGAAAGTAAAAGGCAACCTACTTACAGCACCCTATCTATTTATCTGCTTTAATTAGCAGGTGGATCTTAATCACTCCCTATGTTCTCTCTTCTCTGTTTATTCTTCACCAAGCCATTGGGTTTGTCTATTGCTGTTTGATTGCTGGCCCCTGTAAGAAATTCACTGCACTGCCATCCTTGAGGCACTTTTCTCTTGGTTCAGGATTTTCAGCAAGGTAGTGTCGTTGCGTTCAATCTCTTCATAATTAGTATGCCTGCTAACCATGTCTGCAGTCTAAACTAAATCGCTCAGTTGGAAGCAAATGAGACAATGTAGTGATGTTATTCTGTATTCAGTGCTCACGTTTGGGTCTGTTTTTCAGTCAAAGAATTGCCAGCTTTTTAATTTCCAAAGCAACATTCTGCAAATGTGTAAATGACACCACCTCCTCTCTTACATTGTGCAAGACCGTACGTCTAACCACAGTGAAGAGAGAATTGAACCCGTGACTTTGTTAGTGAGGAAATGATGTTCTTGATACTTTTCTCAGTCCTCCTCACCCCTCACCCCAGGCAAAATTAACCTCCTCCTCCACAGTCCTCTCGTTAAATGGAGACACAGCAGAAAGATGCAGTCATTGCCGGTAACAGGGAAAGCAAACGCAGTTTAGGAACTGCTAAGTTATTCTAGACTGCTCTTAATTTTTAAGGTCTAGTTCCCTTTTGTGCTGGAATTTGTGATGTAGCTAAAAAATCTCATCCCAAGATCTACTTATTCTTAACTAGTGTCATAAATATTTCTTTTTCAAGGCTGTGGGATGGCAATGGCCATATCTGCAGTGATCTGAAGAAGCCACCTCAAATGCCTTTGAAACTATTTTCACCTGCTTGCTTATACTTTTTGCTACCCTTTAAAGGAACAAAGGAATTGTGGCATCACCAAATTGTCACTGGTTGATGTATCACTGAGGATGGCTTTACCCATTCACGTCCAAAGGTGCATGTGTTCTTTTATTTCCTCCAGGTTTGTTTCCTGAAAAATACAGCTGGAGATCCAACTGTATGTGCTCTGTGCACAAATCAGGTAGGAGTTCAAGTCACTGTACGTGCACCTCTGGGTTCATTGATAAGCCAGAGAACATTGAGGAATACTGTGAAATTCACAAAGAAAAAGGGAATGCTGGAAGCTCTAGAAGGGGAGTTATTATGAAGGAAGGAGGAGTTTAGGCTCAAGTTCTCAGTTTTCCTTTTGAGCTTTTACCTCACCTTTCTACCTCGGATGTTTGTATACGTTAGTCTGAGAGCGCTCAGGCTATAAGCGTATTTAATGGAATGACGATGAGGGTATTCAACATTAGGCCAGTCAGTTTAACAGCTGTCAGTTAACTGAGCACTCTGTTAAAGACTTAAAGTAATTACAGGCAGAGGGCATAACCCAAGTTCTCAGGCACGCCTTGTCCTGCCTTTTTCTGCCCTGAGAATTCAAGGAACATTAGGAATCACAGAAGCAGCAAGTACTATCCAAGTACCTGAAACCTGATTTCATCTAAGTAGTATCTTCTGCCTCCATATACGGGAGGAGGAAAGGTTCATGGATTAAAGAATTCAGTCTGAAAAAAGGCAACTACAGTCACAACTTACAGCAGCGGGTGTACTACGGCTAAAGAAATGACTGGCTGTTAAACGTGGATGTAGATGTAGGCTGCTCTTTCTCCAAATGAGCTGCCGCTGTTATCCTGGTTATAAAGATGGCAATCTCCTCTTAAGTGGCGTTTAACAAAACTGCTGAAGCAAGATAATAAGATAACAATTTATTACTAAAATAGTAACTGATATTTTGAAAAGCTGTAACTTCCTTGCTTAAGCACTTTTTTCAGATGTTAGTTAAATACCTAGACATTCCCTTGCAAATTTACTTCAGTAACATCTACTGCTTTTCCAGTTTTCGGTAAAGGCTTGACTCTGTTCTCCAATATACTATTCATCCAGAGGACGTGACTTTCTAATAATCGGTGGCTGTGTTCCTGTGCAGTCAGGCACTGCAAAGCATTGCATCAGAGGTTCTGTGTAAGCGCCCAAACCATGTCTCGGTAAGACTGACAGCCCAACCCGACTGAAGTTGCCACCCTACCCCCAGTCATCAACCGCGTGGCCAGCTGTGCGCCGCCTGCTGCAGCCTGCCTGGTAGTAGATCTAAAATTGCAATGAGTAATTTTCACTTTGGGCAAGAAAGAGTAATATTATTTCGAAGTACAAGCACTTAAAAGGCCCAGCATCTCCCACCTGTAGCACACTTTTTTCTTTGAAGCTTCTTGCACAGGACCCATCTAGGTGTGCTAGTCAGAATGACTAATGATCTTCCCATCCATGTTACTTGGCTGTAACTCAGGCTTGAAGCATCCGTACCACACTTAGGAATTCAG
The DNA here is from genome assembly GCF_963921805.1 of Phalacrocorax carbo. Classification (NCBI taxonomy): domain Eukaryota; kingdom Metazoa; phylum Chordata; class Aves; order Suliformes; family Phalacrocoracidae; genus Phalacrocorax; species Phalacrocorax carbo. The sequence continues at coordinate 62,731,300 of NC_087518.1, read as the reverse complement.
TATATTTTACAGCCAGCTAGCTCATGGCTTGTCTGTCTGGCCGCTTGAGCTGGTCCATGCTGACGTGGGGCCTGTGCTAGAGCGCTGCTCTCCCGAGAGCTCTGGTGGAGGCGGCCTCGTAACGCTTGCTCTTGGACTTGGACAGTGACATTGGGTGGCAGGTTTGGGAGGAGGATGAGATGTTGCCTGATGAGTCGCGTGCTTTTTAGGTGGTTAGGCTCAGTTTTGCTGTGGGTGTGTGCGTGTCTGTATGCACATGTGTAACATGAAGGAGGTTTAAAAAAACAGTATCAGAAGGCAAAAGCAAATGTGGATTGTTTATTAAGATAATGTTATCAATAAGAAGATATTTAGTTGTAATGCCTCAGAAAAGTAAAAATCAATGTTGCCATGTAAAAGAACTTGTAACTTTCTCCTACACCCCCTTTTGAATGCTCAGCCTGAGTTGTTGCATGCCCATCTCTTTGTAAGCAGCTGATGAAATTGTTATGAAGGGCCTAGTGCAGGAATGCCTGAGGGCTGGGTGGCAAATGTAAGCATTGGTTTATGTAAAAATTATAACTACTGATTAAATGTTGTCATTTATTATATGTTGGGGTTTCTGCATAGAGACTTTTTACTAGTTCTAAAATCCGAAATATTACAGCATTATTTAATAGAATAAGAATCTTAAAAGTTGACTGAAAACTTGTATTAATGATGATTGTGTCATAGCTCAAGAGGGATCATAATACTTAGCCCTTTTGAACAGTGCCAACCTGTGTCTTAGGTGGTTGTTCTTGCTATTTATATTTATAAAAATATTTGCAGAATATTTGAGGAATGCAGGAAAACAAAAAGATGCTACTTCAGAATGTCATGTTTCTCACCCTAGTAGGTGTTTAAGTGTCTTTTTATTCTGTGGGAGTTTGAGATACTTAAGTGATTGCAATAAAATAATGATAAAATGGTAGCAGTTGACAGATGTGCGTTTGAAGTTCTGTATTCATGTTCTCCCAACGCTGTTAGACTCCCATCTTTAGTCATGGAAACACTTGATGTTATGCAAGACTGCTACTAATTTGTTTTATTTTGTCGGATGCATATTAAATGCAACTGTACAACTTAGATTTTTGTAAACATATTTGCAGTTACTGGTGGCTTTAATTGTTCTTATTGCATAATTACTGAAAACAATTTCAAGCTTCAAATTGTGGATTCCAGTGGATTGAGAGACCCTAGAGCGATTTGGCCCTTTGAAGAGAAAATAGTGCTTGCAGGCAACTTTCTATTATTCCTTTCAACTGCTGTTAGCTATGTTTTTGCCTTTTTTACCTTGTTAACATTCCCCATTTTCATAACTGCAGCTGTGACTGCTGTTTCAGGAGCAGAAAAACTTCCTTCCTAGGCTCAGAGTAATATCGTGCCTGTTGACAATGAATTACTGTTCTGTCACTTGTGAGTGCTCTTTTCGCTGTTGCAGTGTACCTTCATTCGTCATATACACCCTTAATCTTGTGTTGGGAAGCAGGTCTGTGGCTGTTAGGGATCTCCTGCATCTTTCTAGCCTTCCTAGGATCTGGGAGGCTCTAAGGAGAGGAATGCAGTGGCCCTGCAAAAGTCAGCTGCATGGGTACGGGTTACCTGCTTCAACTCTGACAATGTGCTTCATGGAAGACCTTTCTGAGATTTTTATTCCTCCTTTTTACCTCAAAATAAGACTTTGTTTTTCTAACTCTTTGTTTTTTGAGCCATACTTCTCTGTTCAAAATGTCCTCTATTTCTTACCTCAGTTATAATTTTTATCTTATTGGAATCAGCAGTTGGTAAAGATTTGGCCTTCAGACAATTAAAAACATTTGAATAAAAAAATTATCCACAGCCAGTCAACTATATATGTTTCCAGATCATGATTTGAAGCAGAAACAATTACAAACGTTTATTTTAAGCAGAAGCTATCTTTTTCTGTCCTCTAGCAGTTATGATCCCGGGAGGTTACTGATCCTAATTTAATTGCACAGAATGGAGCAACATTTTTCATTATGAATGAGCTAACCAAAAGATTTAAGCAGTTGCTTATGCTGTTTAGACTGTATTTAAGTTTTGGGGAAGAACAGGTTACTAATATTGAAAATTAATAAATGCGTGTGCAGATAGACTATGTAGGAAGGCTAATTAAAGTAATATTACTGTGTTCTGTGTACATGAAGCTTTTTCCTGCAGTTCATCATTGGGGAAAAAAATCTCAAAATGAACAGGTAAATATTCTCGAGAGCACTGTATATTGCAGGCATGTACTTAGGGTAAGTTCTACAGTAAGATCTGCAGAATTTGGATTATAATTCAAAAAGCCTACACAAATACACACAAGGTAAGATTTAGGTCATGTACAGCTTGATCAATGTTTTATGTACTACCAGGAACTAACACTGCATATCTTTGAGCTAAAACTTTAAGTGTTAAATCAGTTCAACAACACCTGTAGGTAGAGGTGCTAGAAAAAAGTCTATGCAAGTTAAAATTGCATCTCTACCCTCAATTCTGAGGGGACAAATACTGTTCAATAATACTGTTAAGTGCAGTGCAACGCACTTCCAACAAGGGATGTAAGTCCGATTTAGTTTGCAACAGTTTATTCCGTCTATGTGGGTAAGGGCAGAAGCTCTTGCAGGACCAGCCTCTAAAATGCCTTCCAAGAGAACAGGGAAAACTGACTCTTTGATCTATATTGTGAATATGAAGGTCATTATTTTCAAAATAAAATTCTGAGGTTATAGTACCAAAAGCCATATTTGTTTTTAAAAAGCGTCTGGATTTTCAAAGGGTTTTAGCTCTTGAGATCTTAGAGGGCAGAATTCCTTAAAAATATCAATTCTTTTTGATATGGAACTTAACAGCAGCACATCAGTGTTGTGGGATTTTTAACTGAGTGATGTTAGAAATACGTGGCAGCATACATGTATTTTTGTACATTTCATTTCCTACTTGCCTCTTAGGGCTTGCAGGCAGAAAGAATTGCCTACCTGATGAATCAGCTGTCTATTCCAAAGAGTCTCTGTAAACTATGTACAGCGCTGGAAGTACATGCAGAATAAGGTAAATTAAACAAGCTACCATTAATGAGTTTTTCAGGCATATTCTACCCGGTACTCAAGTTTTTATGTGCTACCACTGCCGAGCCACTAGTTTTGTTGCCTTTAAATCCTTTTTCATGAGGCTGCCCAAAGCGGTCCCTGGGAGCGCTGTCTCGGGCTGGCAGGGCTGCTTGCGACCGAGCTGCAGGTGGCTGGGCCCCTTTGAGGGAAGCGCCGCTGTCCCATAGCGCACCCGAAGGGTGTCCGGAAGGGCACCGCTCCCCATGGATGAGTCTTTGGGGAAAAACAAGTCCAGACACGGACCCAGAGTGGTCCGTGTCATGGATAAGTACAGGCAGGATTGGCGCAACAAGCAGCGGTGTGCGTGGGGAAGCACGAGTGTGCAGGTGCGGCAACGGAAGGTGTGAGGCTACCAGGGACCAGATTCAACACGCTTCGCTCCCTACTGGCTTCGCTGATGCACAGAAACATTATTGGCAAAGGCTGAACTTTCCTTGATGTTTTGTACCTGGGTTTTGGTTTTAATTTTATGGGACCTAGTGAGGTAATGCGGTGTGACTCGTCAGGCTGGCCTTCTGCAGCCAAAAGTGGGCCTGATGCATGCTTCTAGGTTGCTGCTCTCCAGGGTGTTCTCTGATGGCAGGACTGTGGGCTCTGCGGTTTTCCGTTGGGCTTCTGCCACTTCTGCAAAAGTGCTTGCTTTAGAGTATGTTGCTCTTACCTTTGCTAACATTAAACAATTCTTCTGCTTCCCTTTCTGCCTTCTGTTCTAACTCCTTTCTTAGTGCTTCCATTTTTGAGGCCACAAATGGGATATGCTTTTTATTCTTCATGGAAGCTGCAGCTAGAAGCCATAGAGTGGCTTGGTTTACATGTTGAACACTGATGCTACATATGCAGTGTCTCTGCATAGGTGCATGCATGCAAAGACCTACCTATTCCCTCCTAATTTTGGGTGATGATCTAGGACATGGGGTTTTTCTGAGCTGGCTGTGGTAAATGAAGCAGCAGGAGCCGCTTGAAGCGGTTCATTTAGCCTGTGCTTTGACTCCCTCTGGGCAGTGCTTGTTTTTCTCCATTTGCTGTGTATCAAGCCTAGGGTAACTTCCTACCTACACACCTTAGACAACACACTTATTAGTTATCATGTATTTTAGGCTGAATTAACTTTCTTATACCAAGTCTGAAGCATCTGGGTTTGCACTCTAACAATAAGAAAAGAGAAGGCTATGTGTGTCTGGGGAGGGATTGAAACAATTTGGGAAACTTGAAACAAAATTGGCTTAAATATCTCTCTACACTTTGAATGGCCATGATTATTTTGTTTTCATTCATCTAATTACATTTCTAACTAGGATAACTGAAGATCACTACATCGGATTCTCTCTGATTGAATGTTAACTGCCTTATGAATTTTTAATTTTTGATATTACTTGATTGCTTCTTCATCCTGTAATTTACTGATAGGGAAATTTGAAATAATTATTTTTCAGGCCAAACATCAGAATGCGTTTGAGTACTTTGAGTTGTAGTCGTTTCAAAAGCAGTAAGTGATTTTGTCAATATTCAAATGGCTTATCACTCACAATTTTCAGAGGATCGGTTTGCACTTCCAAAAGTAAGGTCATTTGAAAGTCTTTAGAAGCATCAAAGTAGGCCATTTGAAGATTCCTAGTATTCAAAAACTGGCAGGAAAAACCTGTGTGCAAAACCCACGTTGTCTCCTCTGCTGGAATGCAGCAGTTCAGGAGCAGTAGAAGATTGATTCATCCTCTAATAAAACCCTGATCACCCAAAATGGTTTTCTTTTTAATTTTTCTGGATTTCTATAAGATGTCTTAGTATCCTTGAAACTTTTTAAAGAGAATACAGCTGCGATGCCCTGACTTTTCATGTAAATCGATTGCAAGATTTGTGGGAGAGTGTCAGAAATGCAAACTATTTGTTCAAGATGTTAAAGGAAATGTGTGGAGTGTTTAAAAAGGAGAACAAATGCTCAAGGCACTGCATTTTCACCGCTTCTGAGATGTAGACTCTATTACTGTTGACCTCAAAGCCGACACTTCAGGAAGCAGCCTGTGCTTCTGTATGTGTTTCTTTTAATTTTTTTAATGCCATATTACCACAAAAGTTGTCTTGGGCTTGAGCCTAAAAACCCAATGGCTGTATTGTTAAAGGACCGATTTCAAAGTACATTCTGGCATGCAAAATGACTCGCACAGCTGCCGCTCTGTCCCTAAAGCTGGAAGACTAGGTCCTGGTGCTTAAAGGAGTACGGGCACTAAAGTCATAAACCTGAAGTAAGTACCTGCACACATCAGACACATACATTGTGTACCTATTGTACACGTTACGTACCTATGTATTCTGTCGAACCCAGCTAGGCTTAATTATAGGGCAATCTTAGTTCTCTGTAACGTTTTTAGAATACTTTAACAGAACAGTTGTTGCTTATGTCAGTTCTGTACCCATTTTGTGAAAAGCTATGTTCAGACATTTGTCTTCTGCAGTTCAGATATATTGAAGAGAGAAACAGATAATCTCTTTTTATACTAAATGAAGGCTTGAAAGAGCTTTTTGTTTCAAACACTAGAACATGTGATTTCAAGCAAAACTGAGAAATTAAGTCTGCTGTCAGTTGAAGAATAATTCATGCTTTATTTATGACAAAATGCAAATATGCTAATTAGAAGATTATTCAGCTTGGAATGAATATTTGATCTCTAGTTTACCTTGGGTCAGGCAAAACTTTTCAACTAGAAGAATCCCATCAAAGTGAAGGCCAAAAGTCTGAAGTTGGGTTATAATCAAACATGTAAATGAGGTATCGGTAAATTATCTTCTTTTACGTCAGTAGGTGGTATTTTTGTCAGTTGTGCCATAGGTTGTATTTGAATGATTCCAGAAAGCAATGGTGCTTCTTGTTACTTTGGGCATCTGCACTTCAGAATGCAACTGTTGGGGAGCGCAGAGCTTAGCTGTAAAGGCAGTGAAGGCAGTAGTTTCTCCCTCTCGACCTTATTTGTTCCTGTGTACCTGTGGTACACCACCTCCATATGTGAAGGGCAAGCGGCTGCGTTAGCCCAAAACTAAGCAAAAGAGCCCTCACTAGGTGAGTACACAATACACAAAATGTGGTTCTATGACGAATGCTCCTTTCCAAAGACTGACTGACCAACTGCTAGAACCTGCCTACCAACAAGCTACTCTTTGTCCTTCTCTTACGTATTGGTACACTTTTTGATCAGCAGAGATGGATTTTGGCTCAGAGTATGAGCTCGCTGCTGGACTCCCAGCTGCTTGCATGCTGGCTTTGATGCTTGCCAATGCTGGAAATGAGAATTGTAAAAAGTCTGTTAGTTGAAGGAAGGCTTTTCCAGCGCTTGCAGAAATAATAGGATTTGTTTCTTAAAACACATCATTGCACTTTTCCATGAAGCTGTGCTTTGCAGGACGCCAGATCTCTTCACGTGGTTTGAAGAGAACATGTTTTTAAATAGACCCTAGAATAGAAAACTTCTGGTTTCTATATCTTCTGTTTTATGTTTCTGTGGGATTGTAGCTGTTTGTGAGCTGCTGTTGAAAGGATTTAGGCATCATTTCTCCCCACTCTCCCTCCATAGTCACAGTTGGACTTGATGATCACAGAGGTCTTTTCCAACCTTAATGATTCTGTGACTCCATGAACGGATACCAAACAGCCTTCATGTAGATGATGTGGATTTCATGTGCTGTGCATGAATAGCAGCTCCTCTACCTTAAGGAAAGAAACAGAAGCTGATACATTCAAGATGAGTGTGTCCGTACGTATCAATGAACTGTAACTGGCGCAGGTTTGAATCCAGGCACTTGTGCTTCTTGGAAGTTAAACAGTTAATCAAGTAATTTATAGTGCATAGTCTCTATGATTAATTTCTGCTCTTTGCCTATCAACAAATCTTCTATGAAAGCATCATATCTTCTCAGATATACTTGCTGTTCTAATTGATCTTTTGCATTCACTCTGGTTGTTGCTTTCGAGCTGTGAATTGCTTGTGGGTTATTAGTGTTTAAAATGCATTGCTGAATCTCAGTTTGAACTTTGACTTTGTTATATGGAAGGATAATTTTTTGATGTCCAGGTGGAGATGAAATCAGTTTCTGGTATGACCCTGCAATCTGTAAGATGAGTTTCAGTGTGTGTGTTAAGTTCATGAAACTTTGGGAACACTGTAATAAATGGCATAAACAACAAATATGCAGTAGCCTTCTGCCTCACCTACTTAACTTTTTCTAATCCTTTCCTTAAATATGTAGGGTCACTGGAGCAAAAGGCTATTGTACCTTTCTGGATAGCTTTCTGTTGTTGGGGATTTCCTTGGGGGGGGAAGCATTACTTTTCCAGGAATGAACCTGAGAGGTACGAAATAAGCAGAACAAGATATCACCTCTTTAGAGAATTTTTATCAAGGGACTCCCAAGAATTTCTTTTCTTTTGGTAGCACTCTACACATTTTGCTATTAGGGAACAAACTTTGTTTTGAAGCCATTTATGGATTCAAAAGTTTTATTCAGTTCTAATGTTACCAAGAACCCATTACACTTAGGAAAATCACTAGGGGTTAAAAAGGGAAGTGAGAACAACAGTGTGTTGATTTCATCTGTGTAAACAAAACAAACCAAAAACCCAAAGGGATGAACACAAAACCCTTGCCACACAAACACAGCAAAAAAGAACTTTAGGTAAGAAACCTACATTGAATATAGGACTGGCCCTTTCATATTGCCCTTGGAATGCTGGGGTGAAAGATGAAGTAAGAACAAATACAGTGCCAGAGAAAAATAATTCTTCTGGTGAAGTTAGTTTTATGGACTGTTGTAGTCCCTAGCATATTCCCCTCTGCCTCCCTCACTTGCAGACAAAGGTGCACAGTCTGCAGAACTTCAGAGCCCACAAAGTTCATCTATTCCCCTTTCTGCTGAAAATGCTGACCAGAAATCAAAGGGGAATAGAGAGTTCAGGCAGGGAAGCTCCATCTGTGACTTACTGTTTTCCATCATGTACAGCATGAAATATCATCCTGAACGAGAAGCCTGAACATCCGTACTAGGAGTAACAGATGTGATGTGCAGACACCTGCATCCAAATATCTGACTTTGCTGGCTGTTAGGTATTTTCGTTTGTTTAAAGAAAATGTGATGCAGTTGCTTAGCTTTTAGAAAAATTAAATTAATGATGTCAACACAGAAAAAGTGCTTCTGTTTTGGCTTAGCAACTTGTTAAGCTAATGGGACTTCTTTCTAGTGATATTCTTCATATGTATTCTCAGCATATCCTACTATAAAGTCCCATGGAACTGTTATAGTGTGCTGCAAATATTTATTGCCAATATGATAAATCGTGTAACAATGCTCAGACAATCAAAATGGATTTCCTAAACAAGTTTAAATCTTATTTTAACAAAAGCCCTCCTGCAACCCTCAGAAGTAGTAAACAAACCTTCTCACCATTCCACGCACATTTAGAAATAATAAAGCAACAGTTGGTGTGACTGACTTTTTTTCCTATGACATAACTTGGAAATTATGCAAGTGACCTATTTAAGATTTTCTAGGGTTTGCATAATGCAAAGTGAGGTAACTATTCTATAATGGAGCATAATAAAGCAAGGTTCATCAAGCACAAGGAATTTTTTAAAAAATGTGGTCTGTGAAAGTTCACAGCTTTGCAATAAATCATGCCTGTTTACATTATTTGTTTGCTGTGATCACACTGGCACATTTGTGATGGCAGAGATGATGTACTAATTCATCTGTTGGGACTTGTAAGGAATCAGAAGAATTTCCTAATTTCAGAATAAAACAAGACTCTCCTCGTGTGTTTATGCATTAGAGGAAAACAACACTAATAAATAGGAGAGTTAACGTAAATCAGCTTCATGTCGCTGGTATTTGCAGAGTAGAATCTTTCTCTAAGCCTGTTCCAAAGCAGGGTCTAATAAGGCGTGTTCACTTCGGATGTCACGTGCCCTCCTGCTCCTCTTCTGTGTTCAAACCCATGGGGTTGACTCAGTAGTGGTGAAAGATTGCCCATGTGATTTTGCAAGGCTGGAAAATCACAGTTAAGGGAGGCCCCTTACCACTGGAGAACAGCTAAGATTATACCCTTCTTAAATTAATATTAGAGGGAGGACTTGGGGGACTAAGCTTGGTCAGACTTACTGTAGTCCCTGGGAAGGTCATGCTAAACATCTTTGGAGTGCCAGTTGCAAGCACATAAAGAACAAGCATGCAATTGGAAGCAGTCAGCATTGATTTATCAAAAGAAAGCTCTGTTTTGTTAACCTTAACTGTTTGGTTTTTTTAAATTTAAAAGCACCCGGTAATGTAGATGAAGGGAGATCAGTGAAGCTGTAATATGGTTTGACCTTGGTATGGCTTTGACACCTTTTTGCAGTGTTCTCATGTGGAAACTTGGGAAGTATGGGCTGGCTAAATGGTCAGCTGACAACTGGCTGTACTGCCAGGCTCAAAGGGTTGGTGACCGATCATGAGCAGAGTGCCCCAGGAGTTAATACAGAGGCAAATTTTTTCCTTAGAGTTGTAGCATCATAGAAATCTTGGTTGCAAGACATTTCTGGACCTTGTTATATTGCCTGGAAGAGTTTGGCCCCTCTTTGACGTTATCCATCAAAACTTGGAGGAACTCCTGGATTGTTCCTTAGACACTTCTCAACCAGACTAAATAAGCTCAGCTCCCTCAACCTTTCCTTTAGATCAAGTGCTGCCACCACAGAGGTGGTCCTCCAACATACTTTCGCAAGCTTCTGAGCATCTCTTTTGAACTAGGCCACCCAGCAGGAACTGTGCTCCAGATGCAATCTCACCAGGGTTGAGTGATGCCCATAAAGTGTAGTTTGAGAGGTTTGGGCAGAACTTTAGAGGAGGGGGGGAAAAATCTACTATGGGGGTAGTACAGCACCAGAAGGGGTTGCCCAGACATTCTGGAGTCGCTGCACTTGGAGGTTTTCAAGATTTTGCTGTGTAAACCTGTGACTGATCTGGTTTAGTGATGGTTAAGCTATAGCTTAAAGTGGGAGGTTGGACTAGCTGACCTGCTGGTTGGTCCCTTCCTACAAATGCTTCTATGAATGTGATTCACTCACTATGAGAGCTAATTCTGATTTTTAAATTTGTGATTACTTAGAATTTTCCTCTTCTGTATTGCTAAACAGTACTCCAAAGAGCCGAATGATAGAACTGAAAGATCTGTTTCAAAATGCTGCTGTTTCAAACTGATGTTGTCCTCTTGAGTAACTTCAGACAGAACAAAACTTATAATTCTGAAGATACTGTATCAGATTTTTAAAAACTGTATAGGATTGTGCACTTAATAGCAAATCAGGAGGATGCCCCCTTTCATATAACTGAAAGGCGTGTATCTTCAGTCTTTTCTCAGGACAAATGCTGTTATCACACTATTTTTCTAGGGCCACAATCTAAATACAGTTTTGGGGGGGGGGGGGGGATGCCAGTTCACACAGTGTGCATTTATTGCTTTGGTATGCTGGTGCTGTGTTTGAAACTTGTGATGGTTTAATTTCTTTTCATAATCTTAGCGGAAGCATCAGATTTTTTTCCAAAGGGAAGAGTCTGTAATTTCATTATCAATATTGCAGTTGCAGGAAATTCACACTGAAAGCATTAGGCTTGCAGTGAACAGAAATTAAAGAATTTGGCCTGGAATGTTTCCAAATAAGCCCTGTCTTTATAAATTAATGAATAAAAGAAGACATCAGAACTGTGCAGAGGTTTGTATATGCCTGCTTCTGCAGGAGACGGCGTGGTTGGGGTTCTCCTGCCATGGAAGCACGCGTTTGGTTGTTGGGAAGGCCATACAAGCCGCGTTGTGCTTTGAGCAGAAGGCTGGCCTGAGGGACCTGCTGGCCTTGCCTATTCTGTTGTGATCCTGTGGAGCGAGCCAGGGGATCTGCTGTGTTTGTCACCCCTGGCACTGCTCGTTGGGGCTGCAATTCTATTCCTGTTTACCTTGTCAGTAACAAACTGTGCCCCAGACTTTACATGGTGAAATATCAACTGTCAAACACCTTTTCCTGTGTACTTCCAAAGTATATGCTGTTTGCATAGTCTTGCCTATGTATTGTGTAAAGGGATGCCTGACGCCTGGTAAAGCAGAGGGGAGCAGCAGCTTTGCCTGGGGAGTTTATCGTTTAGGATCTGAGATAAAATACTGAGTGGGTAAGAGCCAAGTGAAGTGAGAATAAAGCAGGACTGCAGATAACATCCTGGGAACAACTTAGATCACATGTGTATCTGTCTCAAAAGATCTTTTAAAAACAGCTGCCCTACACAACTTGCAAGCAATGATGTTTGGGGTCTATTGTATAGGAGGCGCTAAGAGCAAAATCTTAGTACAGTTTTGGAAGAGAAAAGAGAAAAGACAATAACGCTAAATTAGCCTAAAGTTGCCTAAAGGATGCTTTTTATGAGGATGTTTTGGGCGAGCAGGAGATAACAGCTAATTCCACAGAAACCTGTAGAGAATGAGGTGTCAGTAATTAACAGTGCAGTTGTGAGCCAATGATTTGAGGTAGAATGGGTGGGTGAATTTCATAGCTACTAGGAAGACATAGCATCAGGATTTTATGTAAAACAGATCAGAGGAAGGATATAGTGGTGACCCATGCCGGAAGGGTGTAGAGAGGGAGGTGGTGAACAACTCTATAAGGAAGCATTCAAAAAGAAATTCAGGGAACTCCCTCTTAGCCTGGAGAAGTTCCAGCGGGCTGCTGCCTGTTAGAGGGAATGCATGGAGTTCTGAGAAAACTAGCCCACTTCTCATTTCTGGAGGAACTGAGGTTATTATTTCTCATGGGCCAAAACCTTCTTGTGTGGCAGCTCGTACCGGAGACGGTGAGAACTCTGCCTCCCGCCCCTAGTGTGGCCGTTAGAGGAAGAGGTGGTCAGGGCTCAAAGGGTGGCAGTGTGCCAGGATCACCAGGTTTGGGAGGAGGGAGAGTTTGTGGAGGGCAGCTGAACGGTGTCTCTTGAGTGCTTTGCTCCAAGGCTCCTCCAGCCATGTGTTGTGATCATGGGCTCGGGGGAAGTTGTGGGTGCAGTTGAGAAAGCTGCAAACAAAGAGCAAGGCCACCTTTAATTTGTACTTTCCTTTCTCTAGTTATGCCTCATATATACTCTTATGCGTAATTTTTTGGTTATAGTGTATGAGTTCTTATAAGCTGCACTTCCTTACCATCTGTGACCGTTTTCTGACTAATTTACACCCACCTATGATGTTCCTTAGCACAACAAATTAGCTTGCTTAAAGATCTGCTTTTGGGCCTACCTCTCTTTAGAAAGCAAGCTGTAGTCTAATTTTCTACATAATAGTTGCACGGCATAAATAGAATGGGAATAATTTGGTTTTCCTCTGTTCAACAAAAGATACAGTGTTTGTTCAGGAACTTTTTAATTAAAAAAAAAAGCATATGCCAAGGAATATGTAGCAGTAAGATAACACATGCCTCAAGGAGCTCTGTGAGGCTTATACCATTGAAAATATTTTATTTCTGCATTTCTCTTTGAAAAGAAGTGTCCAAATACAAAAAGCCAACAGGAGGCTGTCACTAAGGCACCAAACAGATTTTACTTACAACATATTTGCACATAGTGCCTTCCAGTCAAAAAAGACATAATTAAAGTCCTGAAATACTAGTACGTAAGTTGTGAAAGTCATGCAGGATAGGCATGAAAATGGAAAATAAGGAATCTGATGTGCAAATAGTTGTACACAAAATGCGTTCCCCTATGTATGCGCTTACATATACTAGATTGCAGGATTGTGACCCAAGTATGTATGTTTTTATTGATCTGGGGACAAAGGGTTTCAGAAGTTTTAGAAAAGTTCTGACAACTTTAATGGGAAAAACATCTGCTTGTTTTAAATGTACCGTATCTTTAGTCACGGTCCAGCTATTTTTGAGTTGCTGGATCCCATCCTCTGATGGACGTAAGCAATAATTCTGGTCCTTGAGCCCACTAAATTTTGTACTCGGATGTTTCTTTGAGTAACCCTGAAACTATATTTTGTATGAACCTTGCCTTTTTTCTTTCTTCTTTTCCTTCCTGATCTCCAATACAATTTTAACATAAGCAGAAGTCTTAACTGCATTTGCTAAGAAGTCCTTTGGAAGATCTTTGCTCCAAAGCAGTGACTGCAAATCACGTACATGTATCACGGCACCTAGTTGCATCAGAGGAGGTTTGGGTTGGATATTGGGAAAAATTTCTTCACTGAAAGGGTTGTCAAGCACTGGGACAGGCTGCCCAGGGAAATGGTGGAGTCCCTGGAGGTATTTAAAAGATGTGTAGCTGTGGTGCTTGGGGACATGGTTTGGTGGTGGGCTTGGCAGTGCTAGGTTAACTGTTGGACTTGATGATCCTAAAGTGCTTTTCTAACCTAAATAATTCTATGTATCTCAACTGCCTTATAACATAAGAAGTCCATATATAGAGAATATAGTCATCGATCACTGGTATTGCTCTTTGCTATCGGATAACTCTTCAGTCTGTGGCACACTGATGGTTCCTTGTAGAGCGTGGCTGCCTGCCTCCCCTTTCCTTTCTTCTGCAGGGAGCCTGTGAGTCAGCCTGTACGTGGGGCTCTCCTGTCTGAGCCATAAGCCCAGTACCTATTGTCATCTCCGTCCTCTCCAGCCTTGCCCTGTCTGTGCTGCCTCGAAAGGCTGTTGGGTAGCTGTTGACGGCTCAAGAAGCAGAAAGTGCTGTTGAATCTTTGACTGCCTGAAAGGAAGTTTCCAAAGGTATACAAATAGGAAAGCAGAGTGTATAGATGATTAGTTTTTGTTCCTTCTTCAGGTCTTGCCCAGGACTACTTTACAACAAAGGAATACATCTTCATAAATATTTCATAGTGTCTAAAATACTCAGGCCTCCGCTGGAGCATCTGAACTGTTTTGTAATGCAAATGTGCCGTAACGTAAGTATGATGTCGTCTTTACTTCTACATATGTCATTGTTTAGGGGTAACAGTAAAGCAGTTTTCTAGTTATACTGATCTTAGATATAAGAGAAACAGTAGATGATATTTTGAAACAATTGTTATAGAACCAGTCAGTATTTTATGACAAATCCATCTTGGAAAACTGACTTCTTTCCTCCTGAAAATGCTATTTAAAATATTTCATGAAGTCCTGTAGGTTTTAAGCGACTTGACTATTGCATTACAACAACGCCAATACAATAGTTACATTTCCGTACAATTCTCAGGTTTGTTTCAGATTTTTCCCCAATTTAATTCATGCTGACATTTATAAATTCCTGTCTTCTCATATTTTTATGGGGTCATTGTGTAGGTGACCAAGTGGTGTGGGTTTTCTGTTTGTTTTCTTGCTTGTTTTACCCCTCTGACTGGTCAGTTTAGCAGTTCGAACTTATATTTCAATATAAGTCTTTTGTTTCCTGGTTTGTTTTGACCATGTTCATCACCATAGCCATTGGGTGCTGAAAACAGTATCTTTAAGGAAAGAAATAATAAAACTGGAAGTAAGGGCTTTTTTAGAGATCTTTTCCAGTACAGCACTGAAAAATACTTGCTTTCACAACCCCCTTCCTGCTCTGGTAGGTTGTGCTGTAAGGCAGCGATTACTGATCTTATTCCATCCCAATGAGGCACTGTTTTGCAAGACAAAATAAGGACTGGTAAGCAGCAGTTTCCTCCAGAAAAGGAACAAGGTCTCTGATACTATTGCCAGTTCAATGAAGGAAGGATCACTCTCTCATTCCCTAAGTTGTTTTGCAAAAGCTGTCTGAGAAAGCTTGGGAGATTGCAGGATGAAGCAGCTCGCAGAACAGGATTTTTCTAAGTACCATTTTGAAGTAGAGAAAATAAATCCTCCTGCCTCCAGACTTTGCTTGGAGGAGAAGCTGCTGTAGCTATTCTGCAGTGTGATCTCCAAGAGTGTGCCCAGGAAGCTCTGAAGCTGTCCTCAGTCTCCTTCTGTGCAAGAAGCTGTGGTGCAGGGAGGTGAAAGAGGAAGACAAGATAAGTTTGTGTATTTCCACATAATCCAACACCATGTAAATTTGCCTCTTTGGAGTCATCTCCAGCATAGACTACTCTCTGCAGACAGGAAATTGAAGCTCGGTCGTTTCTGTTTTTGAAGGAAAACTGTAAGTAATGAGAGTTATCATGAAGGGGAAGCCTAGGTCTCCTGGACTTGCTTTAGCTGTAAAAGCCATGGAGAACTGAGCCTAGAACAGAGCTAAACTTAGTCCTCCCAGTTTGCAAGTGTAGTGGTTCCCACCTCTTGGTAAGGATGAGAGAAAGCACAGAGGAAGGCACGAGGGCTGCTACAGCGCTTCCCACCACCCCCCTGAGGCATAGACCAGCATTGCTATGCCTTAGGGCTGTAGAGGAACGTTCTA
Organism: Phalacrocorax carbo; assembly: GCF_963921805.1. Lineage (NCBI taxonomy): Eukaryota > Metazoa > Chordata > Aves > Suliformes > Phalacrocoracidae > Phalacrocorax > Phalacrocorax carbo. The sequence goes on along the minus strand of NC_087518.1, from coordinate 62,715,779 downwards.
CAGCTGCTCAGGGGAAGGGTAGCCTCACAGGATGTAGCACTGGTACACTTAAACTGCCTTTTCTTAGTTGTTATCTTTATAGTTAAAAAAAAAAAAAAAGAGCCAATTATTAAACTGGATCATTGTCTGAAGTCAGTAAAAGTGCAAAATGGGATGGGGGAAGCGTTTCAAGACTGCATATAGGAAAATATATTAATGGTGTTGCACGTAGTGGATACAGTTGTGTGGTGAGACTTTTTCCATGATGCCTAGGTCTGCAAGGGTACAGTTTGATGCAACCATCACTTTATGGCAAAGATTCTTGGGTACTTGGATGAGTAATCCTTTTGAATTAAATTATTTAATCACAAGTTTAGATGCAGACATGTTCAGGTACAATGATGTTTTCTTGACTATGTACAACTAATAACTACACAGTGTTCACACAGCTAGTATAGTTATGTTATGCAGTATTTAACAATCCTGCTCTCAATTTAATCTCTTTGTTGAAATCTTCTGCCTCTTCAGCACTTCAAATTTTCATTAAACAATGATTAAAATGAAGTTGTTAGTAAAACTCAGACTTAGGAAGAAAGTTTGAAAAGAAGAGGTAAATGTAACTTTGGGAGATTTTTGTCACTACTTTTTCCTTCTGTCATTTTCATTTCCCTCTTATTTCTGATTTCGAACTAACTGGACCTGGTTCAAATACTCATGCTATTTTGATGATATTTATGGATCAAAAGAATGATTTCCATGGCAACTGCTCCAGGTTTTGAGCAAATATCATCTTTGAAGGTGCTTTCTCTTCTTCGGGTTTGTATTTTGTGCTTATTTGATTAACCCCAGGAGGGATTTAGATCTTGTTTATAAACAGAGGACTTAATTTGAAGAAGAAAAGCAAAGTTCAAAATAGAATGGAGCGTTAAAGATATTAGATCTAGCTGCAGAGTTCTATCAGATTCTGGCTTTGTCCTTGGCTACGTAAGCTGGTACTGCTTTCAAAAAGCAATCTTTAGCATAAGAAATGCGATGTTGCCTATAATCATGTTGTTTCATAGTTTCTAAATAAGTGTTCTGAAAGAGTTATTCTTATGTATAGTTTTGTGGGCCACCGGCTGTCCATTTGACGGTGATGCATGTGATGTGGGTAGATTACATGGTGAAAATGTAGCTGCTGAGCTGAAAGGGATAAGTGTTCTGAGTGTTTTCTTTCTAATATTACTTTTCTAAGTAAGGAATTGCTATAGTTATCACAGATATTTTTTGTGTGTGTGAATGCAATTGAAATGTTTCATGTTGTCAAAGATAAGACGGCAAATGCAATCTTTCATTCCGTGATACATATTATACTGTGCAAAAGTTCTAGGAATCAGACTTAAGCAGAAGTGATGTGACAATATTTTAGCGGTCGTTCTCACACGAGTCAAGTTGCAACACAGACAGTACAGTTTGAAAGAGACCGTTCAAAGCACAAGTACTGCAGATGCAGGCTGCCTTTGTCGAACATGCGGGTGGACAGGAAGGAGCAAACTGGATTCTCCTCTTGAGAAGTGGAAGTTGCTCACATGTGGTAGCTGGTAGGCGAGAGCCTTGCTGGCAGCTCTCCGCTGCCATTTCATGTTTCTGTTAGGAAGTGACGACTTTGTGTAACTCTAGGAAGCTTCCTCTGTAAGCGGTGATGATAACTGAACCTGAGTGTTGCCTGCACATAGCCAAATGCATGAGGACAAAGTTTTCCTGTTTAGAATGCCTGCTCTGCCTGCGTGTTACCTCCCACCACTCGTAGACCTTAATCCTGAAACAGCTGTGATATCCTTGTGTTTGGTGTACACAGCACCAGATTCTTCCAAAGGAGCCTGTATTTATTGCCCACCTTTATAAAGAAAAAAAAAGTATTCAGATATTCATGAAGGGCATATCAAATTTTGATAAGTATTTCATGAATTGTTGAGAAGTCAGTGATACTAAAAAATAATGAATCCCTGACTTTGAAGATGGAATAAATCTTGCTAAGGCTCAGCTTTTCTGACTGTGGTTCAGAAGCGCTGTTGTGTGTGTGTGTTTATGCACTACCATGCCCACACATGAGCAGTTGTGGGAATAGCTGCATTTGTCAACGTAACATCTATTCTTCGTTGTCCTTTGGGGTGGGATCTCAAGGAGCGAGGCAGGGGACTTGTAGGGCACAAGAGCGTGTGATCGCCTCATGGGTAAATTTTAACTACGTGTCACAGTACCTATTCATGAGAAGGCAGAACTGAGGCTGCACAGGCGTTGCTTAGTTCTCTTGTATGTACGTGAAACGTCTTTCAAAGAAAACAGTTAAGGTATTGGTTATGAGGAACACCTACCCCTGTGTTATTGGCAAGACTAGAGACCTCACTTCTGGGCACTGCACCATCAGTTGTGAACTCCTGGGCTGCAGTGGGTGGGGGCACAAAGATTCTAGAGATGGGTAAAGAGCTGAAATCTGTGTAGAAGAGAACCTGGAAAGGGGCTTGCACTGTGGACCAGTTCAGTGGCAGCACGGGGTTAGTGTTCGGTGGGGATGGCAGCCTGAGCACCTGCACGGCTGTTACATTAGACGGTGCTTTATTACTGTTGTTGCCCCGTTACAGCGTCATGGAGCGCCCTGCAGCAAGCAGTGAATTCGCAGTGCCCACCGCCGTGCCACCGCAGGTCGGGGGCCTCAGTGACAGCCTGCAGAACTGCAGGACTCGCCTCCTTTCACTGTTGTACTTGTTCTGTCTCTTCATTTTCCCACTCTGTGCTGGTCATGCAGCCACCAAGGCACTGGGCAGTAAGCTGTATTATCCTAATTGGCTTTGATTAAACACTGCTCAGAACTTTTGCAGCCTAACAATAAAGCAAAGGCACTAGGACATGTTTCTGGTCTCTTCAGGGAACCACTCTCTATAAATATCCTGGTTAGGTTGTTGCGAGCTACCATGTTGACTAATTTTGATCACCAGCCTTTAAAAAAATGCAGTATATGGATGTGTTTTTTGGGACATTAGGGGAAAAAGAAAAAAAACCTTAGAATACTTCATATTTTTCTGTCACCACCCACACTGTCAGCTGCTGTCATATTTTTCTGGCTTTGGTAATGTTGTTCATTAAAGAAAACAGAGCAAGGTAGCTTTGGCTACTCAGCTCCTCTGGAGTCTTGAAGTTTGCGTGCCATTTCGTGGTACCACCTGACTGAGAAGTCCTGGATGCCAACAGTAATGCTTTTTAAAAAGCCAGATAGTAACAAGACTTTCCAGTTTTATTTTCTAATTTGATTTATTACTTTGTTCCTCAGGGAGATAGGGCATAACTCTATTTACAATGAATTTATTTTCTCAGACCTATATAGGGATGGAAGCACTTGGCAAAATGCTATGAATTTTTTCCGTGTCTTTTTTTTAATGAAATTTTGTGTGAGGAGACCAGGCTGATGCCCTCCTGTGGGGGGCCCTCCCATACTTGCACAGATCATTTTGTCTTTGCTGGACCCAGATACTGCTTTTACTGTAGCCAGGTTACAGACACCCCATCGTAGGAATGAAAGCAGATTGTAGCGCAGAACTGGAAAAACTGACCAAAGTGTTTTGGTTAGGATTGTTTCACTAAATTTCACATTTGAATTAAGATATTTGAATAAAAGAGAATCAGAGAATGTTTTTCAAGATTTTAACTGGAAGTGTGAATTCAAAAGAAGTAACATTTCAAGAGTCTGTGCAGTGAGGCATGTTGCACTGAGTTATGGTTTTGATTAATCCACACAAATATACCCTAGTTTGGTGTCTTCTCACAAACAGCTTTTGTAAACTGTAGCCAGCCTACTAAGGTTCAAGAGTCACAAGTTTGTACTGAAAGGGAAAGTCAGGAATCTTCTTTTTGGCAGATTCTGCACTGATAAGCACATTTTAAGACTCTGATCAGGATAAAAAAAAATTTGTTGCTTCAGGTTTTCTTATAGTTCTAGCTGTGAAGTGTTTCTGGTCTGTTTGGAAAGTTCACTGCTCATACACTTTTTCAAACCAAGAATGGGTTTTAAACAGCTTTGTTAGGGTGGCTTCTTTAGCGATGTCTTTTTAATATTTGAGAATTGCAAGTAAAATTATGCATAGACATACCTGGTTGATTCAGCCTGTGTGTTTTGCATACTAATTTTATCCTGGTAGAGCTGTATTTAATTCAACTGAGTTACCTTTGATGTTTGTACGAGTTCCGAAGTAAAACTGCTCTTTCCTAACTCAGGAGCTGAACAACTTCTGGAGGGATGCTAAAGGGATGCTGCATGGTGTGCCATGCACCTCAGCTCCTTGGTAAAAGGGAGCTGCAGGTATGCAGCACTTTGGTCACATCAAGCATACCCTGATACACTGTTTCTTTTCAGAGTAAACCTAATCTATTTATTTCCTTGCCAAAGGGTAATATTTTTGAACCTTGGCTGGAGCATCCTGATTTTTTTTCCCCAGATATATATATATATAAAAAATGTCCTGTTTTCAGAAACAGATAAAGTAGCAAAGTGCAAATTCCACTTAAGTAGTGTTGAACTATTTCTGTTGAATAGAAAATTCAGTGTTTCGGGTCTATATACAGCTGAGCTCCTAACAAGGGGGATGCTTTGACTTCAGGAGAGGTAATAGCATACAGAGACTTTCACCTTTAGGTCACTTGACTGAAGGCTGCCCGATTTGCCATAGTGTCATTTGTATGTGCTGGCTTCACTGGCCCTTGTGAAACGAGTTCATGGTGCCAGTTTGCTTCACAGAGGAGGACTCTTGTTGCAGGTGGCAAAAGCTGTTGAAGGCTCTTCCGGCAGAGACGTTAACATTGGTCTGCGACTGGAGGGAGGGACATAGACAAGGAGGGGTAGGGACGCTCGTGCTGCTGCCGCCTGATCCCTACAAACATTCAGCGGGTGCCAGTGCTGCCACACTACTGAGACAAAAATGCCTCTTTTATTTAAATTGGACAGAAGGAAGAATAGTGACTAAAATGACTAAATAAGGAGTAAATAATGACTAAAAGGTAAGATCTCAATTCTACCCTTTGCTGAACCTGCATTTGTGCTACTCTGTGGGTCCCTGGAACTGTGAAACCGAATACGGAGCCACATGGGTGAGAGAAGCTGTGAGCCTTGCCCTGCGCCCTGGCCCTCCGCGGCATTATCTGCTCCTGATCCTGCTTTGTTTCCGCTCCGTGGTCATCCGCAGCGGCCTGCAGCCTGGCCGCGCTCGCTGTGCTGGCTGGTGGCGTGACGCTGCTGACTGCAGCTCGTTTGCTGCTGTTTTTCACAGGCACCGCAACTAATGCCTTCACCTAAGAAACTCTTTCACTTCTTTCTGGTTCCCTGTTGAGAAACTACCATTTGCTCATGCAGAGTCACAATGGAAAATGTCAAGTCATTTTGGATTTGCCAGGATCTGGAGAGGAAGGGAGAAAGCCCCGTAACAGAAATAACTTTTATGAGGGTGAATCAAGCCAGGCATTTAACTCCTCTTCATCGTATGGTTTTATTATGTAATGCTTTAAATACAGAAGAGGAAGACAGGTGGCAAAGAGCAAGAGAGGACACCAGCCACTGGAGAACAAGACCATGTGGTCCCTAGGCAGTGGGGCTGAATAGGAGGGAGGGAATACAGCCACAGATGTCGTAACATTAATGGAGGCGTACAGGGCTGACCCAAATGGGAGACTAAGAGCAGATACAGGGTTCATACAATGTGATATCTTCTTTCCCTTGCTCTCTTTCTCTGTGCTGTTTTAAGTTAACTTTCCTGTGTGGCTCCAGCACTGTTGTGATTTCTTTCCCCTGAGGACTGGCTTTCTATTACTTCTGGCTACCATGTACCTTTCATTTTTGTTTTAGGTTTAATGGAGTCTAGGCGTGAATGTAAAATAGCCTGAGATGGTTGCATTTTTCACAAGTCATGAACTGTTGTATGTCTGGTTTATGGCAGTGATATTGGTAGGAGACCAAGTGAATTAGATAATTACAGAAAAATGATTTGGATTCTTGTTAATTCTGTAAATGTACAGAGTTAAGTAGCTATCACTAGGTCACATGAACTGATTGTTCAGCGCTTAAAAAATAAATAAAATCAAAGTAACAGGACTTTGACTTCTCCAGTTACACAGCTGGAGAATCTGACCTTCGAGATGCTGTTTCACGTTGACAAAACGTTCTTGTTTACAGCCCTACAAGTCTCAAAGTTATCAGGTTTTTAAAAGGCAATGCTTCAACTGGCTTTAGACGTTTCTTTGTATTAGACCAGATGAGTTTCACCAGAGAGTCCCAAATAGCCAATTTCTTGAGCTCTTGCAATGAGGAGTTCAGGACAATGCAGCGTGTCTAGTTGTGACAGCAGTAGTGATACAAGAAAAATAAGCTCAAATAAATCAGTGTCAGATCTATGCCATTTCAACCCATTCCCTTGAATCTCTCGCTAGCTGTCTATCTCTGCATTTATACTGTGTTCTTGCTGTTGAAAGTCTGTTTACTTCACTATGTTATTTTGCTTGTAAGGTTGTAATAAGGCTAAAGGACTTGATTCTCCAAGCTGCTAAGTACCTCTTGTGTTGTGCTGTACACCCTCAATTTCTATTGCTTCAAGCACTCAATACCTTGTGAGATCCTACCATTCTAGAAAGAAATGTACTCAGAGTATTTTGCAATTCTCTGAAAGTCACTGCAGCATATAGAAGTGCCAGGTACAATGATTATTATTCAGGCATTGTACCAGTAGCATCTATTTCTGCATTTCACTTACTCTTCAGAAATTTCGACTAATCGTTCTCTGTCGCCAGAGGTGAGAAGGGTTTTAGCATCTCTGTCATCCCACACTTTTTACCTGCTACTTGTTTGTCTCTGCCAAAAATGATTCCCCCAACTTTCTTCCAAGTCCCTTATAGGTGTAAGTTTTTATTTAAGAATTAAAACCATAAGCAACACTTTTCAAAGATTATGTACCTATTCCGTTCACTTTTCCTTCTCCTAAAGCACAAAGTCTACATGAATAATTATCCTAGTAGTAGTTTTTCAGTCTCACCATAACTAGAGTTTGTTGAAATTTATCTGAACTTTTCACAGGAAGGAGCCCATGTTTGAATGTTTGAAATTAGCTTTCTCAATGATCTAAATGATCTAAAGGGAAGATGCCTCTTGACGTCTTCTGTAATACATTTAGAGAAGGTAGCCGCCACTGTCAGGTCCAACGGCAAAGTCATTTCTTTAACAAACTGAACGCTCTGATACAAGGGGCTTCCATCTCAATCATCTTGCTCACTGAAAAAGTGAGCCACTACTCTAGGCTCTTTAGTCAGTGGAGAGGGCAAGCAGCTCTGCAGGGCGGTACATCCCCTACAAAAGACCTATTTTAGGATGGAGTGAGTTTCTCTCTAGACACACTCATCTTTCTTGACTATGGAGATACATAGATAATAAACCTAGACTAGATGCCCATGTTTCAATGTTAAAAAATAATCTGAGTTGATTCTCACCCTAAAATCGTGTATTATCACAACTGAACAATAAGCTTTTGGCATCCAAGTTGAAGAGGACTGTAATTAGTCATTATCTTTGAATCGTTAGTCAAGCAAACCTTTAAGGGAATTGTTCTTGATTAATGATTGCAGGACCAAGATCTGTAAGAATCTCTGTAGAAGAGACTGTGATCGCTGCTGCTTTAATGAGTTTTAGTTCTGAGATTCATTATAGCTGAGCTGGCCTTGTGAGTGGCCCTGAAAAATGATTTCTCTCAAAGTATGCCGCAAGCACTGAGCTGGATAAGTATTTGTAAGGGGCTCTTGCAAACATCCTAGGTTTTTATTTTTTTCTTTTTTTCTTAAAGTGTAGTCTACCTTTGATTCTCTTCGCATACCTCTTTGTTTTCCTTTTGTAGAATGTGTGAGAAACTGGGCTAGAAATGTGATTATATTCTTGGCTATGTAAATCAGAGTAGCTTTGCTGGCTGAAAGCACTGTCCTACTGTTTCATTAAAAGATGAAAGCTGTGATTGTTTGAGGTTCGTTCTTTACACTTGTATGTCTGGTGCTCCAGCACAGGAGGTACTTTCCTGTAGTCTAATACTGAAAGTGTGGAATCCTGGGTGACTCTAATTTCTACTGTTGGTATAGGTGAAGAAGGCGTGCAAGAGGCTATACGAATAATAATTTGCTAAAAATATTAGATGTTTGAATAGGAAGAAACTGAGAATTTTATGTAAATTTAAGATTTATCTGTACTGTAAATGTAGTCAATCTAATGAAAGCATATATGAAGAGTGGAAAAAAGATTAAGACAATTTCTTAGATAAAGATGGTGAGTTTTGTTATTTAAGGTGTTGACTTTTGACAAAGTAAGAACATACCTTAATATCAAGTTCTTGCATCCTCTGAGGTTTCATTCTCTTTTAGTGTTACCTTTTGATTGCGCTGCTAGATAGGTGCTTCAGATCTTGGCAGCTGGCAAATGATAAGCCAGAGAGGTCACTCTGATTCCTTCCTGCCTGCCCACCCCCCAGCTCTTCTAGCCCCAATGAATTGTTTCCCTCCTCTTCCATAAGAATTGCCATCCTCTCTGAAAGGTCGTTGTCTAGGAACTTACTGATCATCATTCTGCAGTATGTAGCTTGACTGAGAGGCCTCTGGTTCAGGCTGGAGACTATGAAGCACAGTTGTTGGGGTTGGTTGTTTTTTTTAAATCTTAAGTGCATGCTCTTTGCTAAAACACACGTGTGTGTGCACTCCTTTTCTGAAGCCACAGTGCATTTTAGCACAATGTGTTAGTGTTACAGTTATGTGAATTTGCCTTCTTTTATTTTTAAACATCCCGTCAACGAAAAACTTTATCCTCCTCAGTCACAAAAGGATGTTTTGGGTTTGGCTGGGTGTTTGTCTTTTCTTTGGCCTCACTTCACATTAGCTTAATGCTATTAGTTTTAACAAGATTTTTACTCTTGTATCAGGTGGTAATCAATCTCTTCTGCCTTAATGAAGTATTGCTGAGAATTGAAATTTGGGTCTACAGTCAAGTAAGAATGCCAGCTGCCTCTGGCTGGGGGAGGTCTGGGTTCTGCAGGTTTCTAGATTGTCCTTTATAGAGATGTTTGCTGCAATAATCACATTAACGTGGTATTTCAGACAGAAGTCAGAGAGTGACTCTTACTCCCATTCTCTTTGGTGTCTTATATTTCCAGTAAGGCTGTCTGGCCATACCCACTCTGAAAAGTAGTACACTTGATTTACCTTAAAAAAAAAAAAGTATGGGAAATATTAAAAAACTTTTTTCCTTGACAGCTGTCTATAACAATGTCTTTCATAAAGTTCCTTTTCTTCATTTTTCACAGAAGGAAAGCAAATACTCAAAGCTCAGACCATGTTAATCACAAGATGTAGAACATAGTAGTTTTCCGAATGGGAGCTTGGCTCTGTCCAGGCCTGTTTAAAAAAAGGCTTCCAGCTGCTTCCCTCAAAACTCTTCCAGGTGAGGGAGGATCGTTAGGAAGCAGTTGCACATGTAAAACTAGAATTTGCACTGCTGTTTACATTTCCTTGCCCAAGAGACTTGTAGTATCTTCGAGTGTGTGCACACGGAAATACAAATACATGCATATGTAGTCGTCTGCTCCCAACCGTTACTACTTAAACTGGGATTCTTTCCATTCCCCTTCTAGCTATGTTAGAATTGCCTGTTCTGGTAAGCGGTCATGATTGTCATTTTATAAGCTACTTGGAGACTATAGAAAGGAAAAAATCTCTAAACATTGACAGACCTGGCTGGTTAAACTTCAAATTTTCTTACCCGTATTAGGTGAATAGATGACTTCTTTCTTCTGGGAAGACAATTAAATGCCGCTTCACTGCGTGAATTACTAAGTTGACAGAAGGACACCAGAGGGGGGAGTCTGTGTTAGCTAGTTAATAGGTGCTGGGCAGACAGAATTACTTTGAAGAATGCTTCATACAAAACTGATGACACCATACCTGCTAACCTCAAATGGTACATGGGAAGGAGTTACTTGGATCCCTTCATTTCTGTATTTATTTTTTAAACCATGTAATCCCCATACTATCCCTACTTTATATAAGACTGTGTGATACTGGGCAGGATCCTGGCTGAGTGGTTTACATGAGCACTCTGAGCTCAGGTTTGGATGGGCTGTGACTGGTGTTATTGTTTATTCAGATTGGTTTATGTTCTAATCTTACACTTACATGGATACAAAGGTTGATATAAATAAGATGAAACCCTGAACAGTTAATTTGAATTGGTTATTTTGCTTTTAAAATAGAAGATATTCATAGAAGTACTTAAAAAGAACTCTTACTTCTCTCCTTTCACCTCATCTTTAGTAATAATAATAACTTAATGATAATCTGGGAAGCCTTGAAGCTGTCTGATTTTCCAGAGGGCAGGTGGCCTTCCTGTGACAGAAGTCTGATTCCCATGCATTGCCAGGAGGCAATCTTGAAAAATCTTAGCCTCTATTTAGAATAACAAGCAATTTGCAGTGTTCATGCAGTTGTAGCGTAAAACCTTGTAAAAACAGGTATGGTTCACAAGATGTGAAGTGTGAAAATGAACAGTATGATATGAAAGAATAAAAATGCTTGTATTTTGCAGTTCAGCTGTCTTCTAATGAGCAATTCAATTAAGTTTGGCCTTGTTAAGTAGGTGCTCGAAAAATAAGTCAAGTGGTGCAGTAATTATGAACACAGGAAAACAAATCCCTCCCTCTTTTAAACAGCAATCAAAATATTTATGTGGAGAAGTTGTTATTGCGGAGCTTTTTATACATATTCTAAAATCATTAGGCAGCTAAGTTGAGAAGAACTTGATGTACAAAAACACAGGGTTGGGAGGCTTGAGGAGGTATTCAATGCAAATCCGTCAGTAACTCGGTTTCAAGACTCCACAGGGGCATGATTTAAAGAGTATGTAAGTTTATAATAGGAACAAATTATGCTTTTATGAAATTGTAAGCAAATTGAGCATAAAAAGTGAATAATGACATTTCACACTGAGTATTTGTTTCCAGTTAATGTAGAAGACTTACCCAGCTCTAAAGTAATAGGTGGTACTTAAGTTAGACATTAAAAATAAAACTGATTTCTGGACAGTGCATTGTACATATCATCCTGAGAACACTGGCTTTAGTTAACTGACAACTTACTGGGTTCCCCTCGTTTTGAGTGATGGTCAACAATGTTTCGCTAGGACAGCAGCACTAAGTTAAAGAGCAAGAGCAAAACGTAAGAGTCACCGTCCACAGTGTTCTACGGAGCGGCATTTGGTTTAACTTCAGCAGTGTCACAGGCGCTGATAGCTCATTTACCCACTGCCGTTTCCAATTTGTAAAGCAATCTGTCCAGTGTCAAGGGAGAAGCCGCAGCGGAGCATTCCCGCGCTGTTCAGGGGGTTGCAGGCACACCACCCGAGCCCTACCCTGCGAGGACCAGAGCCCCTTGGCAGGAGGCAGCTCCACTGAGCTGATGGGTGCCCCTTTTCGCCTCCCCACTCGTACTCACTCACTCTTGGGTGTTCCCCCTCTCTCAGACTCAGCCCTGGCTTTCCCCTGGCGCAGGGTCTCCGACACAAAGTATGCCAGACAGACATATTGAGTGGTACAGCGGTAAAGAACAGCTGGCGCTGGGTGCCTCTGGAGAGGCACCCCAGACAGAAATCCCTGGGCAATTATAGCCGCACAGATGAAGTTCCCCGGTTCCCCTCCCCTCACGCGATGGCTCGGTCCAATAGCAATATTTGGGTCTGGGGTCCTCTTGTTGCTTATTGGAACCTTTCTCTGTCTCCAGATGGGAGATTCCATTTCTTACCTTAGTGGATACACCTTCTGCTGATGGTTGTGTCTATTTATTGAATGTATATAAAATTACACATGTGCCTTTTCCGACTTAAGTGTCGGTGGCCCGTCCACCTCAGCAAAGACTAGTGACTGTCTTTGGCAGGATGGGTGACACGTCATGATTCCGAGACCCAATTCATCCCTACAAACTATTGCCCTCTTATCTATGCTTTTGTTGCCCTTGGCTTTTCCAGGCGGGTCTGGCTCCTGCCTTAAATAAACTGACTCTGCTTTCTATCTACAAACCATTAGATACAAGTTTGTGTGGCCACCAGCGCAAAAGTTACCGGCATCGGCCAGCCCGTTTTGGCAATTTAAGGTGACGGTGAGCCAAAGCCAAACAGCACCGCCCTCCGAGGCTGCCGGACTGGGCACACCTGACACCCGGTGCCACAGGCTCTGGGCAACGATGCAACCTAAAACTAGTTTCACCTTTATGAATGCTATCGAATGATGGGTGAGGCCAATCAATAGGGAGGAAGGAACTATGACTGAGCACTGGGGCAGAGGTCACCTCGGTTACCCTGAGTGGCATCCATTGGGACCACGAGGAGGTGTGACCTCTGCAGCTCTGCCCAGTTAGTAACTGTGATCCTGCCTTAAAAGAGTCATAGTTACTCCTGCCTCTTACCTGTCTGGTTTGTACTGGTTTCAGGGCTGGCCTTCATGTAGCTAAGTAAAAGTTCAGTATATGGTCAGCCTATATAGGTGGAAGTTCACAGCTTGTGGCTTAAGGTTTAGCAAGCCTTGTTACTAATGTTATGGACTGGATTCCATTTGAGCTAGACAGTGCCTTCTACAACAGCAGGTATCTTGTCTGTCTTGTAAAATTCAGCTTCGGTCAAACCTTATACCTGCTTTCATTTGGCAAGGTGCTGGGCTGCGTGGTTGAGGGATCCTGGAACAGAACTGAATGGGGCCCTGATCAAAGCTTTGAGTTTAGACTCAAACTGCACCAGGGAAAACAAAGCGTCAGAATGAAGTCGCCTGGAAAAGGAGGGGAGAGAGGAGGTGGGCTGGGCAGTGCTTTCACTGGGGACAGTGGAGCCTGTCCCTGTCAGAGCTTTACTGAGCATTACCTGTGAAAAAATCTGGAAGTCTGGCCTGTGCTCCAGCTATGAGTTATATGGTGGAGCAAGAAAAACTAGCAGCTCTTCATTTGGCATCCTCCTGCCTCACACTAGCAGTGGGCTCCACCTTTTAATGCTGGTTTACCTCAGGGAGGAAGTGCTAAGCCCATGTGGAAAAAAAGTCTAGTTGGAAGGGCTTTGGGCGGTAATGCTAGACTGCCGCACCAGAGCTACGCGTTTCAGTAACAAATTTAATTGTGCCACTAAAGGATTTTTGCCCTTCTGTTTTGCATAAAGTAGCATCTCTTTATTGTCAGCTTTGTAAACTAACATTCCTAACAATCAATCGTTCCTAATCAATTTAGTCAGTGTAGCTGCAGTGCTACTAACTACAGTTTTCTTACAGATTTGTTCAATACAAAGAAAGATAAAGTGCTACCACCTTAAAAAGAAAAGCCAAGACACTTCTGAGATATACCCTGTGCCGTAGCTCCTCTGTTGCGTGGCTTATCTCCTTTCTGGCCATGTCGGGCACTTTCGGATGTGCAGAGCCTATCTGGAGAAACGCGGCAGTAGATTCTAGTGCTGTCATGCTTGAAAGTCCCAGATGAGAACTGAAAATCTTCAGGCTGGTGGGTGTAACTGCTCTGAGCAGAAAAGAAAGGTGTGAAATGCTGAGGAAAACTCTGTTGAACAGCAGCCTTTTCCAAGGCCACATTCACTAACTTAATGTGTAAATTATGACTGCTTTTGTCTCTTAAGGTACACGTGTGCAGCATACTAGTACCGAGTAATTGTACTGATGATGGAACATATTCACGAACCTCCAAGAGACGGGCAATAATACCTGGATTTTACAGAGGAATCACACAGTCAGATATGGCAAATCTGTGTTTTAATCTTATATAGGTGTGAATTTCAAATTTGCCCTGTAGCTGTAATCATGATGTAGGTGAGTATCAGCACTTCGTAATCAGTTCCATGGCGTTCTGCACGGACAGAATGGTGGGCCAACTGGAGGTGGCTCACAACTTCTAGCCAACTTTACAACAAAGCGTTTGACTAATGTATGCAGGAGCTTTCCAGATGAAAACGTTGGACATTCCCAGAGGCTTCCTCAGGCAGCTTCTGCTGTGCATTACCCAACTGATAAGAACTGTTTCTCTGCTTAAATGTGTTGGCTAATATCGTGGGTGGAGGATCTGGCAGTTCCAGCGACTTCTCTGCAGCAGGAACTGCCTAGAATTGACCAGCCTGAACATAAGTAACATTAAGTAGTCAGTAAAATTGTTCTGTGCAGATGTGGGAGATAGGAGAATCAGAGGCTGGAACTCAAAAGTGATGGTGATCATTTTAAAAAAAAAAAAAAAAAATCCCCCCAAACCAAAAAAGAAATGAACACAAAACCCACCCAAAACAAAACAGCTTGAGATCCAGAGAGTAAAGTCTGGTGGTTGAACCCCTTTGGGAATCACTGTCAGTAATTTCAATGAGACAGAAAAGCCTGCTTCGGGCAGATGAGAGAAATGACTCATGGCTTGATTTGGTATGGCACGTGGTGCGGGACTGAGCTTTGTACCCAAGTTTTACGGACTCTAGCATTTTCTCTGATCTGTACTTATTCTAATCACCTTTTATTATTTTTTCCTATACAAAGTGTTTCAAATTACTTAGATTTTATGGTGGTTCTCTTTTCCAAACCTACCTTGCATTGCCACTGTGACTGATTTCTGATCCTTTGGGAAGAAAAGTACATAAAGGCTCTTATTACTAGCATTTAATGACATTTTATTCATATAATTTATTTCGATTGCAGGACTTGAATGTCATTTAAACAGCAATTATTTTCCCAATACTATATGTTACCAACTACGTAGGCAATACATCCTGCATTACAATGAGTTCATTTAAAGGAAGAAGATGCTGATCAGGGAAAGAATGTTTGCAGAATAATTTGGCAGAGCAGGGCTGCGGAACGGATTGTGAGGTGGTCTGGGTGTTTCTGATCCTGCGATGTCAATGTAATGTTATTAAAATACTTAAGATAGGATAATCTGCACTTAGAGACTTAGTACGGAAATCATGTGTGGCGTGGGACTTAAATATAACCGAGTCCCTGACTGCTGTGCCAAAGTGTTTTGACACTACACTGAAGCATCAAATCCATTTGATTCTTGCTCTTCCTTCTGAAATTATTACAAAATACTAGTAGTGGTTATTGTACTCTGAGCACTTTGTTGCTAGGCACTGCCTTGAGCCTGATGGTAAGTTCCGCATAGAGTGGAAAAAATCTCAGATAGTTGAGATTTTTTTCTTTAAATATAGTTCAACCTGTAAAGCAAAATTACTCTGTAGAGAGTGATCAGGAATTGGAAGTCTGACTGTTATTAGTTAGGCTTTGCTGTTATCTCTCTGGACAGATTTTCACAGGTTCCTCTTCCTCTGGGGAAGAAGAAAACTGGTTAATGGAGAAGAACCTGGTTGTTAGGGTCAAAACTCAGCGTAAGGATGCTTAAAACCTTTGGACAGTGACATGATGACAATGGCAGCAGCGATGTTAGAATAGCTGAGGGGAGTGAATAGTTGCTCCTCTTCCGTTCCCACATGGGCCGGGCTGAGCGTTGGAACTGTTACGCTTCTCGGGAACGAAACGTGGAGGGACTGGGGTTTGCACTCATGCATTTGGGTACTTAATGACCAAAAAAAAATAAAGGGAGTGGAGTGTCCTGGGATTGCTCCACAAGGCCTACGCAGTTTGAACCAGCCTTTACCAGTGCAGCTGAGGCGGACAGCAGGGAAGTAGCATCCTGCTGTCCCTGCAGAACGTGCCTGGTCACACGCAAGTCGTTGGTGTGGGGGGGCTGGATACTCGTACGGGTACGTGTGGGTTATCCCTGGGCACAGCAGGTATCTCTAGGCCCTGCACTAGTGACATAATTGTCATAGCTCTCTCAAAGGGGATGGTGCTGAAATGACACCTTATTTTTAGATTTTTAACACATGAAATATATGTGCCTCATATCTGAGGATAATGTTCCCTCTGGCCTTTGGTGAGGTATCTGTCTTTTTCTGTCAATCCATGTTTTCATTTTTGGACTTTTTTGAGCAAAATATGCTGAACTTTCTAAAACAATCAATTTTGCTCATGAGTTATTACTGGAGGAATGTGATAATTATTTTATCAATACGAGGCGCAGTCCGTTGCATTTAAAATACCTTCAAAGCTAGTTATCTGTTCCCATTCTCAGGCAGCTTTGGTTGTTGTCTGCATTTTTGGCACTTAGTGAGTTATTGGTGGCAGGTGTATAATACTGAATAACTTCCTCTGCTCAGGAGCAGCTGGGCTTTAAGCCCAGCTCCCAGTGTGAGTCAGGCCGTGTTTTGGGCAGATACACAGGGGGATGGCTGGGGGAGGAGGATGACTGCCCCACAGTCCACAGCTGGCCTTGCAGCCAGCTCTGGGGGCTGTCTCCCACAGATGTCCTCCAAGAAGAAAATGAGAAGGCTGTTAAATAGCTGATGATATGCTGCTGTTTCCCTCAGTCATCCACTCTCGTTGCAGGTCTGCGTGCTTGGCAGAACCAAATGTTTTTTCCTTTCCTAAGGTAAAAATCTCAATACTGCTCTTAAACTGTTCCTAAAGCCTTGTCCCAGCAGGGGCAATGGGCAGGGACCCTGTTCTAAAGGGCTCCTGCTAGCTGGTGTTCGGGCTTCTGAGGGGTACCAAAACATTTGTATCAAGCTAGTCCTTGTTTGTTACAGCAGCAAGTATGTTAGTGAAAGCAAAGCCTTCCATCTTTTGACCCAAGGTCATGCTTTTTGAGGGCATAACCAATGTATCCATTTGGAAAACTTCCAGGTATTACTCCGCGGTCTGTCCACATGCTTGTAAACTATCAGAGCATATACTTCATGTAGTAGGGTAACAATACGTGTACTCTCATCGAGGTGGGTTCTGTGGTGATTCAGAGAGCAATAATGAAAAGTAAGCCTGCTCAATTAAATGTGAAAGTGTTAAAGCTACTTAGGAATCTTAAGGCACTAGTTTTTAATAGACTTAAGTACTGAAGGTTGTTCGAAAGACCAGCTTGTTCCCCAAGAACAAATTAATTGGAGTTACTGTCAGATAAGGTGACTGGAGGTGCTGGAAAACAATGTCCCAAATATCGCCTGTCTTTTAGAAAGACCTAGATTTTGCATCGTTCCTTAAATTGCTGGTTTGGGGTTGCGGTAGTTGAGTCATTCATTTGTTGGAAGGAACTGCTTAGCATGCTCAGAATGACAGAAACCAGCTTCTTAAAAACGACCCAAAGTAGTGCTGATTTGGCAGTGAGGGGACCGTGAGCGGGGCTGGCTAACCTCTGCCCTTCTCTGTGCTCTGTTGCTTCAAGTCGTTTGCTTTGGATGGACAAGGTACAGCTGTTAAAGCTTAAAAGCAAATTATTTTTTTGTTTCGTAAATAAAGTTTGTTATTAATCTACCAAAGTTAAGCTACGTGACGCTTACTGACTTACCTTCAGGGCTCTGTCTCGGCAGCCATGTAGTAATGAATATCTGTGAGGACCCATAAACGGGATGGCCTGTGCTTGCCTCTGGCTGTATATAAACCACTGATGTATGCCCTTACCTGATTCTTCACCTACCCAATACTCCCTGCACTGTTGAGGGATGTTTATTTTCTTTTAGACTGCTTTATAAACCTAATTAAATGCTTGTAAATTGTAATTATGAAAACTTCAGCCAGAAGGTTTATGCACTGGCAGGATTTGATCTTTCTGGACATACTAAATTTGATTTAAAATTTTGTTTTCATCCTCTCTATTTTTAGTGCTTAAGAGTTGAACATTGTTTCTGGAAAGAAAGAATAACCTAAAGCATGGTCTGGCAAAACCTTGGCTATCTGAAACTAAGGATGGAACTTGGCAAACACATTTATTTTCTGTGCTTAGTCACTCCAGCCTTAGCTAAAATCTGAAAATAGCAGTGTTGAATTTTCAATAGATATTGTAGGCTTTTCACAAAACGAAAAGAAAAACAGAGAGCAAACAGCCATCTAAAATAAAACCATGGGATAGATAGGGAAAGTTTGACCCGATTAGATTACATTGTATAGCGTATGGCTCAAGAATATCAGCAGCTATCAGCCTCTTGCTTTCAAAGCTTCAGCTCTTTCCATTTAAAAAATTATGAGCCATCTAGGAAAATAAATTTCATTTTAGTAGTTGATATAAGTCGGGGCTCATAATAAACCACTTGCAACCCAGGGTCACTTCCAAACAACTTACTGTGTGAACTGCAAAAGGCAATGTTTTGCAATAATTCAGGTTTGTTCTAGAAAACGAAGCATGATGTACACACTTCTGTCGAAAATGAGTTTACATAGGGAGTGCGGGGGGGCTTTCCCAGAGGAAATATCTCAGTAGTTTCGTATGAGAGTTTCGTGCCCTACATAATGCCAACTTTTAGTGCAAATCTCTATTCCTTTTATAGTCTTCTAGTTATTATTTTCAGGAATATACACAAAAATAGGACCCTCTCACTTATTAGAGTGGACCGGTAGATTCTATTTCTGCATTCCACATTGGAATAACTTCTAAAGCATTAAACATAGGAACATCTTTTTTTTAATGTGTTCACACAATTTCAGTAAAATTCTATGTTAAATTAACTGCAATGTGAATACATGAACTCAAAGATGTGCTTTGCTTCAGTAAGGGCTGGAGCCGTAACTGAATGGACTCCACGTATTTAACAGAAAGTACAGAAGGTGGATGCCGCTACGCTAGTCGTTTGGGTCATCCGTCCGTTTCACAGGAAATAATTACCACGATACTCATAGATTTTGAAGAACAGAGGGGATTTGTTCCTGGGTCAGACCAGTAAGCTCCTGTGCTGTCTCCAGGCGTGGCACCAGGCGGTGTTACCTGGTGTGTTACCCTGGACACCTTCTGCGGGCTATTTTCCTCACACTCTCCCCGCATCCAGTAAACTGCTTTAACAGGAAGACTGAAAACCTGAGCAACTTTTTCAGTTTTCCAAGACCAAAAATATCCTCTCAGATAGTTTTCAGTCCCTTTCTCTGGCAATTTTTTTGGCTTTTCATGGTCCTTTACTGTCAAGTATGTATGCTCCCTGTTTTCAGGGAGGGAGGAAATAATAGCATTGGGGCTATTTACGCTGGCTGAGATTTCTCTAATGCCAAGTTAACTATCAGTCTGTGTGTTTTACTAGGTCACTTTCAGCATCACAGTGCTAGTACAGACTAGCTTCACTAACAAAGTAATTAGACTTCACATTAACTTAAAAACTCTATAATAACAGGAACAAAGAAATGCAAATGTTATCTCATTCTTTTCAAATATTTCACGTAAATGGATGGATGGGGTTTCAAAGACATGAAAAAGTTAGCCTGTTGTTGTATTGAAGTGTAGCCAAATCCTTCCTGCTGGAAATGTTTAGTATGTTTGGATGGGTACAGATACACATGTAACAGAGCATGGTGCTACACAATGAGGTAGAAATGGGAAGAATGACATAAAATATTGAAAATGAAAAGAGGAGTATTAAATATGGGGCAAATCTCCTTCTGGGAGCTGCTCGTCCTTAAGCAGATGGAAGAAAAATTGGAGAAAAATAACTTAGCTGCTTCCAAAATATCAAGTTGCATCTTCCTTTCCCTCTTGAATGAGGAATATTTTATTCATTTTCCTAGAAGAGATTCCTGCTGACATGTCATCTTTAGGCTTTAATACACAGTTAGGAAGTACCTGCTGTGGAGCCTTTTATTGACTGGGTTGTCTTAATAGTAATGAATCAATATGGTGCTGATGGGGTGAGAGAGCTGCGCAGGCTGTATCATTTGTGTAGCTGAAGGCCTGAAAATAGTCTGGTGGTTTTTGTAGCTGTGCAGTGGGAGTACAGGGAGCTTGAGAACACGACTGATAAGCAGCCAGATAGTACACTAATGAGCAGAACGTCAGAAATCCATCAAAAGGAAAGCAGAAGTTTACACTAGGCATGTGTGGTCTCGAATGAGAAGCAGCGCAGAAAAGTATCCAAACGTGACATGAATATAAGCACGAAATGATCACATTGTTCTTTTAATGACTGGGGTGCGTGTACGTGCGCAGCTTCTAAGCAGAAGTAACTAATTTAAAGGTGTGTATGTGGTAAGTTGTAGAAAACACAGTAGCAGGAGAAGCTTTTGATTAAAGTGATTACAACATATAAAGGAGAGGTGCGGCCTGGATTCTTTAAATTTGTATACTGGGTAGTTCATTTCCCCCGAGAGCTACTGAATGGCTCGTACAAAGCATGCAGCCTGCTTTCCGCCACCAGTCGCGTTTCGTTTAAGCATGATGCTGCTTTGGTCTGAAGTCATCCCTGATTTTCAAAAGTTGAAAGATTGGTATAAATTCCAATAATATTTTCATTTCTACGTTCATAATAACCTCTTCCTGTTTCTGTTGCTCTACCTTTCCCAACGACTGCTGCTCTGATGTTTTGGGATTGGGAAAGAGAAGGAGGAAACTGAATACCCAGGGAGGCATCACAGCACCAGCCTGACGCTATTCAAGAAGCATGTGGACAGCACCCTCAGAGACAGGGTGTGGATTTGGGGCTCTCCTGTGCAGGGACAGGAGCTGGGCTCGATGGTCCTTGTGGGTCCCTCCCAGCTCAGGGCATTCTGTGATTCTACCAGCGTGTTCATTTTCGTTATGCTGGAGCTCATCGGGTCCCAGCCCCTCGCTTGAAGTATGGCCAAGTTTGAGGTTGGGTCAGGTTGTTCAGGGACAGCTGAATTACGAATATCTCCAAGGACAGCTATTCCACCACCTCCCCTGACATTTATGTCACTGTCCATCACAGATGTCTCTTAGTTGGCAAGCAGCCTGAGAAAGACACATCGCTGTGGGTTCTCTTGATGTGTTCCAGTAGTTATCCTTGTGCGATCTCTCAAGGAATCTCTCAAGGAACTTGCCCTTGGGTAATTAGAGTCATTTAAACGTTTGGAGTGCTTTATCTTGTTTACCTTTTTTACTAACTGCCTTCCCTGAACGGGTGTATCCTTGTTGTGCCTATGCGAAGCAATTAAAAATCAGCCTATGCCGAAATCTTTTTTCACTGGCTTAGTTGGAGGGTGATTGGAACAAAGATTTCTGGACTATTGATAAAACTTGGTAGTTATACAAGCTAAGAGAAGGATAATCACATTCTATACTTCGTGCAATAAGCTGGTCACCATGAGAGTTCAGGAGGGATTTTTCTTCAGACTTAAACCACTAAAGAACGTTTCTTCAGTTTCCTTGTAGACCTCGTGTGTTAGGCTGCCGATAGATGAAAGCTGCTGGAATTGGTGGGTCTCATCAACCAAATCATGGACCCTTTTTCTCACGTCCGTTACTTGTTCGGAGTAATAGGACGGAATTTTCAGGCCTTTGTTCAATTTACTTTTCCATTTTTGGTAGTGACAGAAGCTGAGTATCCATGGCTTTTAATGAGCGATGCCAAGAACCTGCAGCAAGAAAGAAGTAGCAATTGAATACTGTACGTACTCATTCTGTACACAAACTTTAGATTCCTGTAGGTGGCTTTTTAGATTTTATTCTAAACCTGCACAAAGTTGCATGAGTCAAATCTACAATAAACAACCTAAACCTGAATTTTTACTGAGTTTAATCTGAGTGGTCTTATTATGTGGCAGCACAGGAAGCCACACCAGCCTTCCAGATGCTTTGGAAGCATACCTTTTTGGACTAGCCATGCCAGGCAAGATTGCGCATGCCTCTTGTCCTGACGTTCAAGAGTCTTCTCCTTTGCTTCCTCCGTGACACCAGTAATCGCTGCACCCAGTGAGATGGCCACGCTGCTGCTGCAGCGGGCTACTGAAGAACTAGCGGGTACCTCTGCGTTTTCCAAGCACACATCTCAAGGAGAGGGGAAGGAGATGGTCAAGGCACTCTTCCATCTCCATACGGGCAATGGACCTGTTCCATTCTGAGCGCAGAACGTAGGCCTTCCAAAAAAGGGTTCCCATGACACCTTGCACCACTGCATATCGTGAACTGGTCATTTGGATTTCAATGACATTCTTGAAACCTGTCATGTTCTCCAAAACTGGAGGTGGCTAATTAATATTGATTGGGAGTTGAAAATTCCATCACGGATAGTGATGTCATCTCACTAGATGGTGCTACAGAATCATTTAGCCTAGAGAGAGCAAAAACGTGCTTTCTGTGATGATTAATGGCTTATATTTGTGAGAAAAAAGCTGAATTAAATGCTAGAATTCAGTTCTAAGCAAGTTATGGGTTTTCTGCTTAAAACTTTTTAATGCATAATTGAATCTGAACTGTAATAAATAATATGAGCTGAGGAAGAGTTGAAGTAAGAACTAAAAAGAGTGGTTTGTCATTGTATTATATACGTAAGATGCAAATAACACATTCTCAAAGCTGAGATTAAGGAATTAGATAAAGTCAGACAGAAAATAAGGACAACAAAGAAGGCAGAAGGAGGCAAAACCACACTTCCTGTGAGCAAATCTTTCTAAGATTTGCATGGCACTCATGGTGTTGCATTTGCTGTCTCCATGATGGAGACTGACTTTAAAAAATTGAAATATCTTTATGGAATACTGCTGATTTAAATTACATCTCTTTTCTGAATATTAACGGTCAGATTTAAAGGATGTTATTGTTTATGGACATTTAATTAACAAAAGATTTTACTTATATTGTTACAAAAATTGGGATGAGGAGAGCTGTTTTATAAACCGATGGCAGTAGGTTACAACATGAAGGTTCATTGTCCAGCCTTGAAGTAGTCTTGATACATGTTGAGCATAGAAGCAATAGTCCAAATAGTTATTCCAGATATTCTGAAATCCTATCCTTTTTGTTCCCCAAGGTGAGGTACAACTAATCCACTGTTGCCCTAGGATGACAAGGAGGAATCCTTCTGTTGAAAACATGCAAGATGAAATGACGGCTCTTTAGTTTAAGCCAGGTCTCTGCAAAACCAAGGAATCTAGTGCAGTACATAAGCTAAAAATTCAGTGAAGTAGAGAGGGAAAAGGTGCTCAGCAGTGTTATAGGAATTGTTTAGCATGAGCCCATCAGTAAAATCATCTGGGCGTGGCAGGTGGATCAAATAGCAAGCTAAAATATTTTGAATATAAGGCATAAGTACTCATTGCTATCTGCAGCACCTCAGTGTTCATGGCCAGAATAAGGCAAAACTTGCCAAAAAGGTTGAATGCCAAGAATAATCCAACTTCCACTGAAAAACCTCGATGATCTGGTATATATTGCACTGCATTCTGACTCTAGCTACGCTCACAATTAGGCGTAGCTTCTACCTTTGAGAAGGGTTGCTACTATGAATGCTTGTCATACAGCACAGCCTCAGCTGCGGGTCAGTGACCCCTCTGAACCAGGAGCAACCTGAGGCCCCGCCGACTTAAACATGCAAACTATGCAGTGTGCGGCAAGTAGCGATTGGTATGCTGTCCTGTGCTCAGGTCCTGAGAGCACCGTAAAAGTGTCAAATACAGCAGAGCAGAACTGGGCAAATAATGGATTTTATTTTTTTTTTTGCTTGACTGCTGAAACAAAAGGAAAGTAAGAAGAAATTAAGAAACAAATCCATTTGAAGCTGTTTTTTAAGGGCATTTTGAGTAATACCACTCGGGGGGAAAATTTAGGAATTCTTTTTGACCCTTTATTTTTTATAAAATTAAGTATGACTTAAAAATGCTATTTGAAAGTGAAAAGTTGTGGAGTTTTACCCTGGAAGTATACAAAATTGCTGGCATTTCCACAGTTTTTCATTTGAAAATGGATGACGTGCTTCATGTAAGCAAACGACATTTTTATAGCTCATTCTTGCCCTTGCAAGAAGTCACAGTTCTGGCTTGTCGTGAATATGATGTTCATTAATGGAAATACAGACCAAAGTCAGAATATGAAATAGGCTATTTGAGATAAAATTGCCAATAGATGGCTAACAAGTTTGTCTTACCCTCTGTTACTGGGACTGCTTCATCATCCTGCTTTTATGGCTTATACACATCGATGCATGACACTATTTGTGTGATGACAGAAATGCAGAAGTTATTTGTGTAAATGGTGTATTCTTATTGTTTAGTATGTAGCTTTTGTCTCTCAAATACTGCTCTCTAAAACCAGCGTAATTTTTATTGAATAGCTTAAAGCTGCACTTAGTGTTATTGATGTTGTCAGAAATCATAACTATTCTGAGTTAAATATGAGGTTTCTGTTCATTTCAGTTAATATGATGTTCCTTTTTAATCATCTTTTAACCAATAATCTTGGTCTTTTTTTTTTCTGGGTGAACGAAGAACCGCTATTCTCAGGGGAAATTGCTTTGATCTATATATAAGCTATTTGGCATATTATGCTTAAAATATTTGTTTGTGGACAGAATTTATTGAAAGTATTGGAATTTAGCTAGAAGTTAAGGCAAAGCTGCCCCTACTTTCAATTCCAATCTAGGGCAGAAAACAAGTAAAATTGGATTGCAACCTTTATCTAGTTTAATCACCGAGGCTGAATTCAGAGCAGTACTCAGTGGTCCAAGTACTAGGCTTTGCGTTGCTCTGCCTTGAGAAATCCTTGCCCAGCCTGTCCAGCTGCTCCGACGGAATATATCCTCTGCTGGAGGGGAGGAAGGATCCTCATAGGAAAATAACCTGGGCTTGTGACAGCTCGTGTTTTGGGTGTTTCTAGATTTGGTCTGCTCTCCGCCCTGTGGCGAGTGTTCAAGCCCTGTGATCCAGCCCCTGCTCCTGTGCTGGGACCATGCTGCTGCCAGCGCATGCCAGCATCCCAGCCGGGTACTGGAGCCTCTTTCCGTGTGCGGCAGGCTTGCTAGCCTGGGCGGAAGGGCAAGCTCAAGCCTTTATTTCTTGTTTAGGTAGACTGCTGCTTGTAAAAGTGCAGAGAGCCTAGCAGAGCACTGAAGTTTAGAGTTCAGAGGTAGGCCAGCCTACATTTGGTGCCCAAAAGGAGTGTGCCCACTGCCTGCCAGAGGTGGTTATACTGACCCCAAGCTAAGAATTGCACTACAGATTCCAGTTTGAGGGTGAATCATATGCCTTCAAAACCCTCTCAAATCACAGGTTCTCCTCTCCATGGCCAAATCGCCCAGCTAATGATGCCAAGGAGGAAGATTTGGCTTAGTTGCTGTGGCAAAACTAGAGAGGACACAAAGCTGATACAAAAAGCATCTCATCTTCAGCATCTACTCCAGCTTTTCTTTCTCATTTCTAGTCCTTTTTTTCCCAACCCAGGGAACATTTGAGAGAGGAAAGAAGGGGTTATATGTGCTTCTGCTGTGTTATATGTATTCTTGTAGTATGATACAATATATACATTCTGGCATTTAATACAAATTAATGGACTTCTGGAGAATTAATTTCCATTATGAGATTTAATCATAATGATTGCCAATTTGGCATCCTCCTGCAGTGCTTATTATTAAATCTGCTTAACAGGCCAGATGATAATACCACAGACTGCACCCAGATTATTTGCTGAACCATAGAGCAAGTGGCTGTGAAAATAAATATATTACCAAAAAAGAATACTGCAGTACCTTCCATATGATGTAAAATCCGTCTGAGTATGAGGCATTCCATGTGTAATACCTAAGTAGTTCTTTATTATGACGAAAGCGTGTCTTCTGGGGAAGACAGATTTTTGGTCTATCATGGACTTGTATCCAGCGTGAGTATGATTTCACAATTTTTCTAAAATACCTTCTGAAACAACAAAAACAAAAGCAATTAATTCTCAGCAGCTCTGTGAGGGAAACATATGTCTAGCAGAGAAAAACTGAAGGTAAAGCTCTATTGCAATTCCCTAATATGACATTAAGTTTGGAGAACCTTTCTGACATGGCTCTCGCACTCAGTACAAAATGCCTAAAGGAGAACATTTAAACTCTACCCAAACCCTTGTTTTTACCTCCTTTCTTGACCATTATGGACACATTACTGTTATTTTTCACTGACAATTCTGTCCTGGGGTGTTACATTCAGCCTGGAGTTCTCATTTGAGTTTTGAGTTGCCTCTAACACTTGAAATTCTTTGTATTGTTTCAGGCCACCGCTTAACTTCCCACCCCTGAAAGCTTTCAAAAGCACTTTTGGGCCTAGCAGGGGAGAATCAAGTTAAATCTATTTAGAAAGTTATTTAAATAGAGGAGGTTGCTTTAAACTCTCCGAAAAGGTGGCCATGAGTTTCAACAGCACAGATTGCCTAATATGTAAGGACTTTTAATTTTGTCTTCTTGTGACTGTCTGACCACTGACTCCTGAGCTGCTCTTTAAACCGTGCCAAAGACTATCTGTTGAATTTACCAGCGATGGGGAGACAGTGGAATTTTCAAAACTAAAAAAAGTTTATTTCTTGATTTCAACCAAAAAATGTTGAGAGATCTTTTACAGTAATTGTTTATTGAAAAAAAACTGTTCTTTTTTAGATGAAATATATGAATCTCTGAAAACATTAAATAAAGGCGGGGGAGGGTTGGAATACTTCAGTATTTGGGAAAAGGTTACTTTTCAATGGGAAGGTTGTATCTTTGTTCCAATAAGCATAATGGTACAAACTGAACAAAACCAAACAAAAAAAAAGGCAAAAAACCAGCACTGAAAGACATATTAACAGACAGGTATTTATCTGGGCCCAAACTCCTCTGTTTTTTCTGTGGAAGCAGTACCAGCTGGAGGGATTGTAGGCAGGGTGTAGCTGTTCAGAACCTGCTGTTCAGTCTCCTTCGATCCGGGGCGCTCTGTGGTCCAATGACTGAGGAAAGCTTTGTTTTATGGAGTGCTGAGAAAATTCAGGGAAGTCCCTGGAGTAGTTTGATACAGCATCAGTGCTAAATTGTCATGCAGGCGAGTGCCATATGGCAGAGAGAAAAAAGCAGTGTGATTCTATTATATTGCATTTACCTAAAACTGAAACCAGGAAGAAATGAAGGCATATAGGCTCAGCAGCTCTAAGTTTGCTCTTGGATTATTATCTTCTTCGGCGTTCATCAGTTAGAAATTAAGTTACAAAGGGGTATGAGGATTCATGATGAAAGAAAAATAAAATATTTTACTCATGTTACTTATTGTGTCATTGAAGTGGAGCCTGATAAAACAAAGGACTGAGAAAATATGCACAAATCTGAAGTCCTCCATAATACATTGTCCAAAATCACAGAATGGCTGCAGTTGGAAGGAACATCTGGAGGTCACCTGGTTCAAGGCCCTGCTCAAGCAGGACCACCGAGAGCACAACTTTTGAATATCGTCAAGGAGGGAGACTCTACAACCTCTCTGTTTTCTATTACTTGTAGTTTGTTTGACTTGGCTTGTTATCTGGCTTTAAGGGAAAAAACCCAAAATAAAACAAATTTTTACTTACATTCTTCTTTGCAGCAATAGCACTAGTACGTATTTAAAATATTTTTTTCTAAAGTGCCTTAGTTGGTTGCCTAACGCGCTCGTTGCAATTCTGTAGGAATTCGTCCCATGTGAAGCAATATCCTGGCATCGCAGACTTTATTCCGCTGATTAAGCTGTAAGTAAGAAGTCCCTAAAGGTTACCTGGCTGAGAATTCTGAATGGTTTATAAACTGGAAAGCCCTGGGGTATCTGAAGTTTCTTGATGAAGTAGTTGAGAATGTGATCACCTGGCCCGGAGGGAATGATTCTCCCTGGCTTTGGGCTGCAGATTGCATCAATCAAGGAAGTTGATTGGCTTGGCATGTGAATAGGTCCGCTGAGCTAAGAAAAAGGAAACTTGTAGCAATTAAGTTTTATACCATGGTTTAAGGAAAACTGCATGTTCTTAATATAAGCAAAATCTCAAATCGTAGTTGCTTTTGTGAATCTTTAAAGGTTTTCTAATTTCTTTTTCTTAGTTCTAGATCTTTCTTGCATCAGAGATGATGAAAATGAGGCATGGCTTGCTCTTTCTGCTACGTGTCCCAGTTATTTTTAATTTTTTAGACACCCTTTTACTAGCCTTTTGAAAATATAAGTTTGTTTTCTGTTTTAAGGTAAAGGAAGTACTTAATGTGTATGTTGTTCTTCGTGTATGTGGGGCAAGTTCTTGCCAGTCCTTCATTAGCTTTTTGCCTTGCTTTGAATTTCTGGTAAAAATTGGGCTCCAGCATCACTGTTAATTTATGCTGTGCTTCTGAAAAATCTGAAACGCAGTCATACTTTATATCCTTTCTACCCTCAAAAGAGAACAAATGTATGTGATTGTTTCCACGTTTTTAAGAATTGTTTTCTATTTCTTGTATTCCTAGAATGTTTCCTCCTGCACTACTTTGTGGTCCGTATGTGGAGGCTCTCACCTCTCCTTTTACTTGCCTGGGGCTAAATGACTGACACTCATTTGCAGTCTTGTTCAGTATTATTTATTCTGTGTCCTGTTGCTTAGCTCACAGATTTGCATTGTAAAACTTAAGGTAAAACTCGGGTAGTGTCTGGCAGGATCAGTAAATAATACAAATATTTTGTTCAGAAATATTTCCTGTTCCTTCAGTGTGTATTGGTAAAAATTGATTTAACTCTAGAAATGATTTTATCTTGCTCACTCCTGCCATCATTGCTGTCTAAATTGAGACTGCTTTTATGTTTTTAATGCTTTTAAACCTGTTGCTGGTGAGCTGGGAACCAGTTTTGTTTGTGGCTGGTAGGAATGTTTCATTACAAATAGCAATTGCATAGGCTTGCTGCCTTGTGAGCTCGTGCGCTACCTTACAGTAATCAAACGCAAATGAGAAGCTTGTGGATCAGAGTCTGGTGGCCACCAAAATAGCACGGACTGACTGGCCAAATGTGAATGTAATACTGAATAATAGGATTATGACATTGGAAATTAAGTCAAAAGGACTGAGCTGTTGCTGCATAATACATTTGTATTTAATCCATTTTAAGTTTCTGATTCCTCTTGTCTTAAACAAGAAAATATGGGAGGAATTTCAACAGGACAAAAATATAATTGATGGAGATGATAAGCTGTACGGGCACAAAAGCGATTAGGACAAGTAAATCCATATTAGAAGCGGTGTAGCTGCAATAAAGGAAATTAAGAATGTAATTTTTAAAAAGAAACTGACAAGTAATTTGTAGGTTTAGTAGAAAATGCAGTCAAGCGTAAACTCTTCTTTTTTTCCCATGCAGAGTAGAATGCTTATTCTGGCAATTGAGAGCATCTAAGTGTCTATTCCTTGAGTATTTCCTTTTTTAATCCTCTGGACTTTTATATTCCCTCGGTGAATTATCAAAAAGACAGGGGCTTTTATAACAGAACAACTATATACTTTTACATATTTTTGCTAAATAAAATATGGAAAAATCCATCCTATGTTTCATTAAGATGCATAAATAATTTTGTTAATGTCATTGCAGTGCTTTTGGCGTAGAGGGTATGTATATAAAACAGGGCATTGACCAAAGGGAATGGCTTTAGGCATATTCATAGAATCACAGAATGGTTCGGGTTGGGAGGGACCTTGAGAGCCCTGCAGTGAGCAGGGGCGTCTTCAACTAGGTCAGGTTACCCAGAGCCCCGTCCAGCCTGCCTTGGATGTTCTTGAATGCTTCCAGGGATGGGGCATCGACCACCTCTCAGGGCAACCTGGGCCAGTGTTTCACCACCCTCATAGTAAAATATTTTCTTCCTTATACCCAGTCTAAATCTCCCCTCCTTCAGTTTAAAACCACCACCCGCAGCTGTGTCCTGCCGGGCTCCCAGCTCGAGCTCTCCAGTCCAGCAGACGAGGGGGTGGTTCCCACCCAGCTATGGCAGCTGCTGCAAACGGCTCAGCACCTTTCCCCTTACAAATTAGTACATACCATGTTCCACTCAGAGTTTGATTTAACATATTAAAACATACACGCAGCATAGTACTTAGAGTGAAGTCATTTTTTGGATAGTATTTGCTGTAAACAGACCACATTATTAAAGTAGTTTGATTAAACAGACAAAGTCTCTGAAATATATAGAGTGGAAACTACATCTCCTTGGCTTTTTATGCTAGGCTAGGCCATTTCTCTGATCCGTTGCCTAGAGCTATTGAAGTAATAATGCAGTAGCAGAATGCTTCGAAGGCACCGCTTGCTACTTAGCTGAAGTTATGGGAAATAGTAAATATGATTAAATGGCTACTCCTGCCACTGTTCATTTGACAGCTCAGAGTCTCGCCTCTTTCAAGATGAGTAAAAGATTGTCTGTAGTGTAACACCAAGTTTCTAGAGCTGCTTTTTACGTCTTTCTCATAGTCATCAAATATAGAGATGATGAATAATGGCAGTGGTTGCATTAGTTGCTCACTGGAGGCCTCTTGTGGTTGAGTTTCATTGACAAGAGATGTTTAGACTTCACAAGTTTATAACCCTACTTTAGGCCTTGTCATAAGCATTGTTTATGTCACTTGAGGCAAAGAATAAAATATGTAAGAAAAAAACTAACTGGTGATTTCAATAAACATAAGCCTTATTGCAGCAAGCACGGCTGCATCAAATGCACAGAAAACCTTTTCCCCCTCACACAAATGGGCATTTTAATGACCCAGAGAAGGCTTCCCTGTTCTCCACCGCAGTGGTCCTGGTGGTACAGCATCTGTGTCTGATATCGGTGGATTGCAAAGATCATGAACAAAGTTAAAACAGAACTGGCAAATGGACACAAAGAATTACTTGGTTTGGTTTTCAACTGGTAAGCAAACTGAAGGTAGGACATTCGTTCACAGGAGGCCAGGCGTCATGCTTCTACCGTATTTTTTCTACAGGTTTAGTGCCCTGGGTCAGATTCATTACTCATAAAAATGAGGAAAATCTTTACAGGAACTGGGCCAGTCTGTTTTACAGGTGTGGTGACTTCAGACTTGTGAAATTAGTCAGACTTATGGTTGGTCTTGGTGTTCTCAAAGTACAAAATGGTGGTATTCTCTTCCTAGAATGGGGTTTATGCTGATCATTT
The DNA here is from genome assembly GCF_963921805.1 of Phalacrocorax carbo. NCBI lineage: Eukaryota > Metazoa > Chordata > Aves > Suliformes > Phalacrocoracidae > Phalacrocorax > Phalacrocorax carbo. Next base: position 62,684,852 of record NC_087518.1, on the reverse strand, counting down.
CCAGGAGTATATTTTTTTATTTAATTTTTTCAGTATTCGTGGCACCTTTTCAACTTGCATTGCAACATGCAGAGCGCTAGGTGCTCCAAGCACCTTTGAGGATTTAGGCATCGTTTCTGTTCCCTTAAGTGTGTGGTGTTGGTTGTTTTTTTGTGTGTGGTTGTTTTTGGGGAGGTTGTTTTTTGGTGTGTGGGTTTTTTTTTTCACAGAATGGGATGTTTGGTTTGGGTGTGGGGTGTTTTTTGTTCTGTTTGTTGTTTTTTTTGTTTGTTTGTTTTGGTTGGGGGGGTGTGTGTGTGTTTCTTACATTCAGGAGAAGCAGAATGTTAAAGTGTGTGCAAAACAGCATGCAGCAATCCTGATGTCTGCTGTGGTTTCTCCATCGCAGCCTTATTTATAGGAGTACGTCTTGAATTTCACTGTGTCTTAGAATGAACATTTCACTTGTGTGTGTAAATTGCCAAGTAAGGCTACAGGTTGTAACGGATCAGATTATAGCTCTAAGCTTACTGCAAGCCTGACATCCTCCTAAAATTAAATGATATATGTTGCAGGACATATGACACTTTAAACCACATGGTTTGATACATGTGGTAGTGTACAAACCCTAAATGTGGAGAATTATTTTACATATGACGTTAGTATAAATGGGAAAGAGAACGGGTGGATTGAAATCCATAGACACCACCCACGGTTCATAGGCTGTGCCTATTCCTCGCAGTCTAAACAAATTAACTTAATTTACCTAGCCATAACATTCCTTTTTCTCTTTCTGATATGTGTCAGTAGTTACGACATGCTGGTTGCTTATTTCACTTAGTTTTGTATGATGGTATTCAGCCTTTCTAAAGGTGTAATTGTAAAAATAACTGGGAAACACACCCCTACGCCCACACTCCCAGCCCCCAAATAAGTTGCCCTTTAGGGCAAGTGTTTTAATTAATCTGTTACAATTTATTTTACAAATATTCAGATTTGTCAGTATAATTCAATTCCTGTTTTATACTCAGCCACAAGAAGCTTGATCCTGTGATGTGGTATATATACATATGCATCCTTGTGCAGCCTTCTAGTGAACAGCCTTCCTGTCAGTCCACGAGCGGGGTTGGTAAAGAGCATGCTTATGAAAGTTTCCAACGTGTTTATTTGATCAACTCAACGGTTAAATTCAACACAAGTTTGATTTGAAGCGTACTAAAATTTTTTTATCAGAATGTCATTGCTGTCATTGTACAACATCTACTGTGGAGGTTACATAGAAAGATAAATTGATCTTGGAAGGAAACAGTAATATCTCTATTGATGTGAAAACTGGTGATCTTTATTGGATAAATATGCAATTCTTTATTTTGCAATAAAACATTTCAATATTTCCTTCCTTACATTTAGCAAACAGCAGAGTGATATTTTAACATGGATATTTTTGAACAGTTTTCTGTATAACTTGAAGGCACACTCACGTTTTTTTTCCTGGTTTTAAAGAATGACAGCAAAAGCACCTTTATCTGACATTTAGGATGATTAAATTTTGAAAAATCACTTGGCATATTCAGCATGACTCCACAGGGTACTCTTGCTTTATAAGGCAATGGATCATGTTAGCTTAACTTATATTTAAGATTTGCTGGCCTGATATTATTGTGTTAGGCAGTATTGCTGAAATGGAAACATAAAATTTTGCTGCCAGGAGATCAAGTCTGTGCCTGCCCTGCACTATAAATTAGTTCCATAAAGTTTTAAAATGCAATATTTGCTCTAGCCCAACTAGTGTTGGAAGCCAGCAAATCGTACTTAAATGCATAAAATTAAACCCCAGGTCAAAAAAGTATGCATTTCTTTTTTTGTCATCTTAGAGGCTATATAAAATGCACTCCTATTCTAAAAAGAAAATTAACTTCAATTAAAGTTTTGTAGGTTTTGGGTTGGTTTTTTTTGTCGTTGGGTTATTTTGGGTTTTTGTGGGTGTGGTGGGTGGTTTGTTTTTCTTTTTTTTTTTTTTAAATGCCATGACACTGATGTAGAAGCAGGTTTGGCAGTATTAAAACTCTTTCATGTGGGTTCCTAAATGGTAATGTGTTCTTTGTGTCTTAATGAGTCTAAAGCAATGCTATAGGCTAGAACAAAAAGTATATTCTATACTTCTTAGAAGTTGTGGATCTGAATTTTCTGTTGAGAAACCATGGTCATATTAACCAGCTGAAAAAACTGCCTTAATCTTTCTACTTTTCTGTTCTCAAATATTTGAGCGATGCTAGTTGATGCCATTGGTCTGGGACTGTGGAGAGGATGCTCTGCACAGCATCCTGGTGCTGCCTCCTCTCTGGCTTCGCCCCTCACCTCCGGAGGAGGGGAGGCACAAAGCCAGCGTGGAGGTTCCTACAGACCCCTTCTGCGTGCCTGCCCGAGGCAGCTGCAAATGCCATTTGAACTTCCCTCGCTGTCTTTTTTTCTCACAATGGGAACCCGTTGTGCTACTTGATTGGGAAAAAATAGCTTCTGTTAGCCGTGCAACCTCTGAGGGTCGTGGAAAATACTTCTTTCCATCCAAAGAGAGAAGCAGGTTTTTCCTGAAGCTGGGAAATGGTCTTTGTCCTGAGAAACAGACTTGCTGGGTTAAGAGAATGCTAGGTTTGTAGCTTTTCTAATCAAATAAATGTACCTTTTACAATAGATTTGTCCAAGAGAGAATCTAGCAAATCGTTTGACTGCAGTAGTGTAGCAAAAAGGAGGAGGAGACCAGAAGTTAGTGAAGCAGATGGTCTTGGCATCTTCAGGTCAGGAAAATTCTTGTAGCATCCTGTCCGTTTCCTGTTGTTTCCCGCCCCGCCGCCATGCCTGTGTAGATTTAATATTTTTGAGACAATTGACTACTGTATGTAGTCCTTAGGCTATATTAATTCTATCATATTAAGAATTTTGTTGATCAAGAGAACAGCTCTAACGTTGGCGTGCGGGTCTGGGTGTTGCGGGGACAGGGCTCTCGCCACTTACCACAGAATGCACGGGAACCCGCAGTGGGCTCCCCTACCAATTCAGCGGCTCTCTTGGGAGGTTTACTTACATTTTGGTAGCTGAAAGACTCTGAACAAATTGTACTGAAGGCCTGCAGGCTCTTGGATGAGGTAGAGCAAGGAGTCTGGTTGGCCTGTATTGCCAAGATGCTGCTGTTTGGGCGGTGGAGCTGGATGGAGAGGGCTGCAGGGAGAGCACGGTGGCTGAAGTCTCGATCCCCCCCCGCCTGCCCTGTATCATAGTGCCCTCCTCTCCTCGTGTGTCTGGTCCGAAATGGCCAAATACCTGTTGTCCCTGAGGGACGTATTTTGACCACGATTTTCAGAAACTGAAGGAATTAAAGCAGCACCGCGCCTGCAAAACTGACAGAAAGCCCTCGGGTGCCTGCAAGTGCTCCCAGCAAAGGCGGCAACGCAGATTTGGATGAGTGGCTTCTCTCCTGCCTGACAACAGTACCGCTGACGGTTCGGGTCTGCAGACGCAGCAGAAAACAATTTACAATCTAATCAAATATTGTGAATTACTTGAACTAATAGATTGGTCCTAAGACTTTTCAAATCTGCATTAATGCCTGTTTGTCACGTTTGGCTGGGAAAGGCAGACGGGGGGGGTGCTTTCCGGAGCGTCGGCTGTGCGTTGGCTGGAGCCGGTGGTTGTGCGGAGCCTCGCACTGCGCGGTGGAAGCGAGCGGCAGCCTGGGCAGCGGCCTCTCTCCGACTCTTCCCTTCCAAGTGCTCCTGCACAGCACAGCGCAGCGCCTGGGCTGATAAATTAGCCAGAAGTTTACATTGCACCAATATATTAATGTCTGCTTTGCGTTGTGGTTGTTTACAAACTGATGTGGGAATTGGAGTCTTTCGGATGCAGAGTTGCCAGCCATTTCACTGCTGGTCTCTTCGCTGTTTTACTCTCTTTGTGAATTTATTTTGGGAAAGACGGAAAATTTGAAGGTGAAGCTAAAATAACAGATTTCAGAAAGGGTGTGCAGCCTGGTGCAGGATTTGAGTAAAAGATGAAGCCTGGAGAGTCATGCAAATAGTTCAAAGAAGCTGAGCGTTAATCCAAGTGATAAATTGTTGAAGAAATGTATTTATCTGTTTGATTGCTTGTAATATCCCTTATTATTAGTTAGTTAAATATTCTAAAGGATCAACGCACTTTATGAAAGCTTGTTCACTGAAATAATTGAAAATAAATGAGTTTCAAAAATGGACGGCTCTGAGGACAGGCACACACCAAAACTGCACCCCTCGTCTCCCAGCCCCCCGATTAGCGCCTGTACAAACTGGCGCACATGGATGCCGTGAGTGGTGTCAGTTCGGAGAAGTTGCTTTTGTTTCCTTTGTCTCTTGGTTTCAGAGTCTGTATGAAAACTGGATCATGTTTTAAAGCTTATTTCATCTAAGGACACGTGCCTGATGTAGTCGCGTGCCTCGGGAGGCCGTGACTCTGAGGTGAATACCGAGTCCCACAACGTTCTTGTGTTAAAACCAAGAAAGGTGGCCACAAGGGGTGACCGTTTCTGGTACGTTGCAGCCATCCCAAATATGCTGTTCGGCTTCCCTGAGTTAAGCTGCTAACTGTTCACACTGGGTGTCCCAGTGTTGTCTGTGGTAAGAAATGTGCTTTGGCACTGTCCCTGCAACAGTTAGATGGCCGATCCACGCTGGAGACTTCGTGTTGTACGAGCCAAGAATTTATCCAATATAGAGGAGGCATTTTGATCTCAATCTTCAAAGCAGCTGCTTCGGGCCAGCCGTGCAGATTGTTCTGCGTTGCTCTATGGAACAGTCGTCTTCTGAACGGTTCCTTTGCCAACGTTTTTGTAAGTTTTCTGTCAGCGCTCTGAAGGAGGCTGACATTAGCGGCCACTTCGTAATTGGCAAGTGCGAACTTAATACTAGAATGGAATTTCTGTAGGCTGATTGATTAAATTGTGTCAAACAGTACAGATAAAGGGAGTACATGTGAATTAAGACATCGCTCAGTCTGAATGAGGTTAGCAGCAATCTGCCTCTAAATGTTGTGTATTAGGGTTTTTTCTTTTTTTAACCTGATAGTGCGTATCTGTATTTCATAAGCTCATTTAGCAAGTACTAATATATTTTTGTCATCGAGTCTGATACAGGAAAAAGGCTGAAATGACTGAATTGAGTAGCTAGCTACAATTTTCAATTATAACTCCATTATATCTACTCAGAGATAAAGCATATCCTGTGCTTGGTTAAAAAAAAGATGTCTTCTGTACCCATGATCAGGAGAGTCTAAAAAATCCCTTGATTTATTAGGAGATCTTGTTGGATCAAGTGTCAAAATCTTGATGTCCTTCTACCCCTCCCCAAAGCTGGTGTAGTTCATTCCAGCTGTTTCTTGGCAGTCTGTCCGTCCACGTCTTCCTGATCCAGGTGACATTGACTGAATCTCGCATGAGTGAAAATGCATAAATCATGTTCCAACGGTTATTTGTTCCCACAGGCAAAGAGGGACAAGGGGCTGAGCTGGTTGCGCACACCCGTCTGTGTATCTCAACCTGGTTAAGGCATGGTATTTAAAAGCACAGTTACGTAGATTAAAATATCTAATAATATATTAGAGGACGTACCGTATAACCCTGTAAAACTGCTGTTTTCCCAGATGCCTTTTCTTTTGTCTTCCATATTCTACTTGTCAACCATCTCTTTTTAGCAGGGCTGAACAGAAAGTACTGCCAGATATCTTATCAGATGTGTATTCTTCTGCTGAAAAGCCTTCAAGAGCATGTTTAAAATTTCTTTAGATATGGGATGCCAGAGCACAAGGAAAATGTGTGAGAAAAATCCTTTAGTTTATACCATGTTTCTGAAAAGGAAAAATTGTACATAGTAGGAGCGCTACTGAAAAATGCTGGTGACTTGAGAAATAAGTAGCTGCTTGTGTTTTCTTTTCATGTCAGGTGTTTTTGCTTGATCAACTACTGTCTGCTTTGCAATGTATTCTGTATCATGTACTCTGGCACTAGAAATGACAGGACAGTTATTTGCTGTGAGAATTTGAATCCTAAGGAAACGATTTTGCAGTCTTCAATGTGAACAGTAAATGACAGGAGCACAGGTTTTTCCTTCAATTTTCCATTTTATGATGTTTAAAATGTCTATTTTGATTTTAAAAAGGAATATAAATTTGGGGAATGAATTAATAAGACTTGGGGAACGAGAGTTCTGTCTGTTATATGATATCCATTGTATTAGCAAGTTAACCCAAGTATTCAACTTCCTTTTAGGAAAGAAAGTTCTCTGACTTGTCTGAGAAATATTTAAAGCAGCCCAGAAGCCTGTACTGTGGTCACCTCTTTCTAGAATCTTCTGTTTTGTGTGGAGGGTTTTCCGACTGCTCTGCGATGCCTGCCTGTGCCAATGCAGTAGTGCTGTGTTTCTGAACACAATATACCGTCATCAACATAGAAATAATGAGGCTACGTAATCTTTACAGTGTGCAGCAAGAAAACGCTCACAAAGATATTTTTATGGAATATATTTGCTTCATTTTTTTCTTTTTGCTGGGGTTGTTTTTTGGAGGGAATGTGGGAGTGAGCACTGGCGCACTATGTGTGACTCTCTTAAGGGTCGGGCTGAGTATGAACTGTAGATGTTGTTCCAACTTAAGTACTCCTTACATTTCATGTGTTTATCAGGAAAGGTGATTTTACATTCAGCGCTATCTTCACCGTGAAAACCGATAGAAGTAAGTTCTAAACAAAGTTACGCAGGGAAACAAACAGCTCTGTTACTGTGTGTGTCTGCAATTTCCTGCGATTTCATACCGATACTCTTGTTCTTTCCTTCAGTCCTGACTTTTTACTAAGACCTTCTGTGTAAATAATGGTAATACTAATGATCAGTGTATTCCTAAATGTTTGTTGCAGGTTGTTACCTGCAGATAAACGACTTGCATGTGGTAATCCATGCTTATGAATGTGTTTCTGACTCCCCCCACCCCTTTTGTGGTCCTCCAGGGGTGGCTTTTAACTTGCGGATGGTGAGGTCTCTGTCCTCCGCTGAGGTCCATATCCTCCGGTGCTTTATAATCCCTTGTAAAATATTCTGAGCGTAATTTTCGTCTTGGGCTGAGCGTGCATGACGCGTGTGGTAGCACCGAGCCCAGCAGCGGGGCGCGCTGGAACAAGAAGTACGCTGTACCTGCACAGTATCCGCCATGGCAATCTGTATGGCTGTCCTGGGCTTGCAGAGAGCGACCGTGCAGCTGCCCCGGCAGACTGCAAAAGGCAGCACGTAAGAAATGTTTAGAGTGTTGCCTTGTGATTTCATCCCTGAGATGAGTTGTAAAGATCGATGGTATAACTGTGTACTTCATTCCCTGCCCCATTTTTTTTTAATAGTGAGAAAACTCCTAGCAGAGTCCTTGTGCTTTCATTTACACGTGCACCAGCCTCTGGCAGGTATTTTGCTGCTTAATGTCAAGGTTGTGGAGACGAGCATTTGGCAATTCAGACAGAGCATGAAATGAGGCCTGTAGGAGGAAGTTACAAAGTCTCTTGGAAGTTAATGGAATTTTTTTTGTTTTCCTGCAAAACTAAACATAGTAGTACTGATACTATTGGTAATGAATAAGCCGTACGGTGATCCCGACCAGCTTAAGCATTGGAGCAGCTGCTGATAGCAACAAGCTCATCTATTACTTATTTATTAGCAATTTAAAAGCTTTTTACCTTAAAGTGTTTTCTAATTGTACTATTATTGTTGTTAAAATAAAGCAAAATGAAAACAACACTGGTTAATGTGCTACATTAAGACACATTATGAGCTTTGACTATGGAAACTTTTTTCTGTTGCCCTCTGTAATTGGAACATCTACAGCTTTCAGGCAAACCATGGGTAGAAACTTGACTTGTAACTTTATGCTAATTTATCGATTTTCCATGTGTATGTTATTCACTGTGGTTCTATTAATTTTTGGGATGCTTCTGTTAATACAGAACATCTTCAGTAAGCCCTGTGATCTCATTAAGTAACTGACAAACAAGAAAGCTGAACTGAAAGGGTTGTGTAGAAATAAACCTAATAACCACAGCAACGTCAATTCTGCTTTAATAAAACAAGAAAGTGCAGAATTAAGGCAGACTGATACATTTTTTTAAGATACATTTAAAAATTTTGTCCCATTACAGTGAAGCAGGACTAATAATCAGTTATATTAGAGTGATATTGAGAAATAGGAGCTGATTACTAGGAAACAATGTGAGCGATAATCCATATTGACAAGGAGAACTGTCAGAGTGATGTGAATGGAGCACCTAGTATTTAAATATCACTATGACAATAGATTACAGTGTTACATCAAGCATTACTAAAGGTCTGAGTGACAATGAAATTGAGATGTAAGGCAAAACAAAATGTCAGGCTCAACTTGCAGAGTAACAAGGAGCAACTATGGCACCCTTGAGAAGAAGGTGGTTCAGTGTCAAATGCATAACACATCAAATGAACTGCAAACTGGGGGAAAACTACCTAAAAAGTAACAAATTTAATTGTGTAACAGGATTTTTCTGTGTGTTTCTGTGCGTTGTTCAGTGTCCCGTCAGCCCAAACCAGTGTGTGAGGTTCACCTGCCCATTAGCCGGGAGCAGACGCCGTAGGCGGCTGGGATTTTTCGGAGGGATGCGTAGCGCTGCCCCGGGGCGCGGCCGGGCACGGGTCTGTCCCGCGGGTGGAGCGTTAGCTCCAGCACACCGCGGCTGCGTGCTGCTGGCGCTGTGGAGCAGAGTTGTGAGCGTTGGGAGATAACTGCGAGGTGGTTGGGTGACAGGTACCCTTTCTCACTATAAGCAGTGCGACTGGAAGTGTCCCGCCTGTTCCTCCTGACCGCTCCTTATAGGAAAGTTATTTTACATTGACTAGGCCATCTTTAGAGGGGAATGAGAAATCCTGTAACGGGGTTGTTCAGCTTCTCGGGTAGCTCTCTCTGGGCCAGTGATGTCTGCAATGGCAGCTGCCACCAGGGTCATCTGGTGGATCCTCTGAGTGCAGAGAACGGCACGAGGCACGAGAAATAGAGGTTGGGTTTGACAGCGGAGGGCGTCATGTGATATGTTGTAGTCAAATGCTAATTGAAATAAATTGCAGATTTCATTTGAAGAACGAAATAATTGCTCTGAAATGTGTTTTGTACAAAATGTTTTTGTCTCTCTCAATAGGGTTTATTTTCAAAGTATTTCAAAGGGAGATTTTTCTGTTAGATTGCTTACGGGGGGGGGGGGGAAAGTTTTCTGACCAGCTCAGGAAAAATATTTACAAAAGATCTCATTATATAACCAAAAGAGTGGATTTCATTGTACTTCCAAACAGTGCCAGCTAGTTCGACCGTGGTGGAGTGCACTAAATCCCTTGAGACTTCTTGGAAACTTACAAGTAGGAGAGTAAGCGTGGTACCTAAAAGCAGAGTTCTTCATAGCTGTGTTGTCTTCTCGACCAGATGCAAAATCAAGATGTCAGTTGAATCAGCCATAATTATATATGGTAATATACACTGAAAGCTCCTTCTTATTTTCTTTAAGCTTTTTGCTATCAGCTGTCACTTGAGACGTAATAAAAAGTCTCCTTAAAAGAAGCACAGCCAATGTGACCAATCTAAACTGCAAACTTTCTCCAGTCAACGCACAGTCGCTGTAAAGTACAGCCCAAATGTATGGGTCAGCAAAGCCTTGGTGCCTCAGGGATATGGGGGATAAGTCACGTTTTTAAAGACTAGATAGAGAAGGTGTCCTTGAGACCGTGTGGTTAGTAACTGCATATACGATCTCTCACACCACTTGCACTGAAGCCTTTGTGACACGGCTATGGCTGCCGCGGTTCGTCAAAAGAATTTCCCTCGATGCCTCTCTGTTACCACAACTGTGAAACAAGACTGTTCCAGTATTTCACAAGTACTGCTAAAAACCAAACCAAACAACAACAACAACAAAAAAAACCACTGGTGGGAGATTCATGTTCCTGTGGCTTTTGCAGCTAGGCCTCCTTGGCAAGCAGCTGGTGGCACATCAAAAGGCAGCAATTTAAGCATTGATATAAGCATCAATGTTTTTCAAAATACAATAGTTGTTCTGATAAGATTACATAATTCCCAGTTGTGCCGGTTTCAGCTGGGATAGAGTTAATTTTCCCCGCAGCAGCCAGGATGGGGCTGTGTCCTGGATCTGTGCTGGGAACAGCGCTGATAACCCAGGGGTGGTTTCGCTCCTGCTGAGCGGGGCTTGCGCAGAGCCAAGGCCTTTCCTGCCCCTCACCCCGCCCCACCAGCGAGGGGCTGGGGGGCACAAGGGGCTGGGGGGACACGGCCGGGACGGTGACCCCCACTGCCCCCAGGGCTGTCCCACACCACACGGCCTCATGCCCAGCACACGGAGCCGGGGGAGGAGGAGGAAGGGGGGACGCTGGCAGGGATGGCGTTTGCCTTCCCCAGGCACCGTTGGGCGTGATGGAGCCCTGCTGTATCTAGTGGAAAGTTATTTTTATTTCTAATGCTGCTTAACTTTTTCTGTGCTGTGAATGTGATTTGCTAAGTTCAAGTATGTTTCAACAGTGATTAAGTGGAAACCCCTTTCTTTATCAAGAATATTGAACTGAATATGAGCAAATTGATTCAATAAATAAAAGAAAAATACCCAGATTTCACATTTGATCTGAAAGCTTAGATGCTTCAGAACATATTTGTCTCACTACAAGTTGCAAGAGGCTTCTCTATATTCATATACACATGAAAATAATGACTCGACTGTGTATTTTGTTTCACTAATGCCTTGTGTAGCTCCTCTGGAATCGCGGTGCCAGCCCAGGTATGCCGGCTGTATTTTGTTAATTCCCTTGTTTAGCTCTTCACAGCGAAATCTGTGCTTGGTGTGACATTTACTATGCTAATACATCAAGACTTCGTCCAGTGGACCCTCAAAATACTGTGTGTGGTGGCTTTACCCTTTGCGATTGTGAGCAACAGCTGTAGTGCTGCAGAGCGCCTGCGTCACTGTATATGTGGAACAGCCCCTTTGCAGTCCTTGCGTTGCTCATGCACGTGAAGTTCCTCCACGGAGTAGAACCAGAACCTGTGTCCTCGCTTGGTAGACGAGTCCTTTGGAGTTAGCGTGGGAGTCACGTCTGAATAAAACCTTTAAGATAGCACGTGCTCAGAGTGATCACTCTGAAAACATCACTTTGCGTTTGAGGTTTGCTTCTGGGGTTCAAACACAAACACAGCTGCAAAGTATCTCTAGCTTCCTACTGGCAAAATGCTATACAATCTCAGTTTTCCTCGACGTATGTCTGCTCAAGTCACATCACCTCTAAGAAGCAACTTAAATAGCCTTGGCAGACCAAGAAATACCATACCACCAGGTGGTTACGGAAGCGTGATCCCCTCCGAGCCGCAGCTCTTTTCAGTTGTTTACTTCACATCTCAGTAGGGCAGTCTGTCCAGCTGTGGGGTGTTGTACAATGCTCTTTGACCATATATTTAAGATAGTGGTATATTTTTTCCAGCACTGGTTCCTCTCTGGTTTTTATTTCACAAAACTCTCTTGAATTCATTTCCCTCCTCGCTCCCGTATTCTCGTGGTGTTTATCACACAAGGTATGAGAGTAAATTCTCCCATCTTCAGCTGCATGTTGTATTTATCTTGAGCAAAGTGAGCAGAGCGCTGAGGTAGCATATGATCCTAAAAACAAATTTTTGTGGCTGTGTTGAGAACAGGCTAAAGGAATGGGCTTAATGATGGTTTCCAGCACAAGTATGTCCTACTGGGCCAAGCACACTTCATGCGCTTTACAGCATCATACAAAATGAGACAGACAGAGCATATCACAAAGACTAATACTTAGCCTTAAGTATTGTTGCTAACTTGTTGCTGTTTCCTCGACAGCAGTTGGAAAGCAACAAGCTTCTTGGCCACCAGGCATGTTCTTCCCTCAGTTCAAGTTGTGCTGCTTGCTGAGAGTACGCTAATAGTACCTGCAGATTTAAAAAATAAAGCCCTGAGGTGTCTGTGCAGTATTCAATCCATAGTATTCCCAGGAAACTTTTCTAAAAAAATATTTTTGTTACAGAAACAGCTGCTGTCAGGAAAATATCGATAACCTAAGACAAAATTGGAATCCATAGTCTTATTTGCTTTCTATTGTAAACATCCTTGAGTCGTGGCTTGAAATTAATAATAATTTCATTATCTCCCAGGTATTAATGTACCTTTCATTTTCATGCTGGCAGTACCTGGGACCATATAATAAATCAATGGAATATACATATAATCTTTTTTTTGCTTTGTAATCGTTTCAGGACTTAGTAGAAGGAGTTACATGGTTAGAGGTATAGCATTTTCAAGGAAATTATCTGCAGGTCATTAATTTTACTACTAGAGCAATCTCTTATTCCCAGTAGAGTTCACCTCATGGGAGCAGCTTTTATAATAGATTGGTTGACCAGTTGAGTTAATTCTATGATTTTACATGTTCAGAGTACCATAAATCAGATTAAGTGAAGAGTGTTAAATATTGTATCTGTAAAACCATTGCAATGTTTATTGAGATAATAGAAATTCAAAAGATGTCATAGGTTCAGATGTTAAAGTTTTATTTTTGGCTTCGTCTTTGAAAACAATAGCTTTTTAAAAGTTGGAAAAAATCTATTGAGCTGTAAGGTTTTCAAAAGCTGTTGGCATTTGTACCTGAGCAATATTCTGAACACTAGAAACATCTAAATGGTGCTCCAAAATGCCTTAAAATCATAAACTCTTGTAATGTTTTTATGAAGACAACTTACCTGCATTGATTTGTTGAATATTCAGCATCAGAAGATCCTTTGTCGTTTTGTTTAGCTTGCATAATAATGACTTTTGTTTGCCTGCTCTGAGCTTTAAAGTAATTATAGAAGGATAAACCTATATTGGTAATCTATATTTTTTGCAGAGTTGTGTTGATTTTAACTGAACAACAATGACAAAAAGGATATTAGCTTCACTGAACCAAACATTTGCAATTAAATCAGAGGATTGGGGAAGGGATTAACACTAATGAGGTGAATAGTATGGATTACAGGATCCACATTTTGTCCAATTAACTTCAGAATCTTTATATTTAGATAAAACAATGCTTGGGGTAGATAACGGCTAGTAATTGTCAATCATATGTGAAAAATAGTTTTGGCAGAATACGTTAGTAGAACGCTCGTTCAAGTTAAGTAAAATAGGATTTTGCTGCCTGTCCTATCAGGCACACTACAGCGTAGGCCTGTTAGCAGCCTATATCCTGACGTATGGAAAGGTGTGCTGCTTGCTCTCCTCCTTCTGGGGGGTGCCAGCAGGTCAGTTACGCGTGATGCGAATGGGAAAGTCTCTGCAAGAGCTCAGTCCAGATGCCACATAGTCCAGTTTTGAACTCTGGCAGTACAAGGCATACAAGAAACACAGACTTTTCTTCGGTCCTTTATTTGCTGGGCATTAACTTGCTGCATGAAAAAGCTGACCTCTAATTTGTTTCTAACAGCACCAGCCATATAAAACCCTTTGTGACCAACTCTTATCTCCTTGGTAGCTTTACTCCTAGAGATGCCGATTCCCTCTTCTACCTGCAGCCTCTGTGCAAAAAAATGCCACTAGATGCCTCTGATTTTAGTGCATTTGCTCAAGTGAAGAGTAAAGTTTGCGTAAGCATGCGTGGTAGTTTGGATGGTTGGGACTCACTCATTTGTTTAAAAGTTCTGTGTGGTGGGGTTTGTGTGTGGTGTTTGGGTTTTTCCTTATTTTTTTTCTAAAGGAGCTAAATTCTTGCAAGGTTTGATGGTCCTCTTAATAACGGAATCTTCTCAAAGCACTTATTTGCAGTTGTGCACAATGAGAATAAATACGGATGCAAGAGGAAACTTGGTGTAGGAAAAATCTCTGTTCAAGATACTGTTTTTATTATTATTTGAAAGCCCTGAAGTTTTGCACATATGGTCACCCAAAGTGCCCTATCACCAAAGACTAGTGAAAAAGATAGAGCAAACACTCTTACAAGGAAATTAGGGAGTGGTTACAAAGAACCCGAAGAAATATAGGTACCTAGGATCTTACCCATGGAGAGCATTCTTCCCAGAGCTCCTGATGCTTCATGTAGACTTGAATAATTTGCCAATTTTTGTCTTCGCCTGAGATATTTTTAGACATCCGTTAAGAATATACTTAATCAAATTTGCATAGATACTTATGACAGTATTATCATATGCTGTTTGTCTTGTTACCTTGAGAATTCTAACATAAAGGAGGGCTTATTTCACTTGCAAAGCCAACATGCAGGAGAATTATTGTTTAAGCAAACCTTTCCAAAATAAAAAAACTAATAGAACCCCCACCCCCATTGCTTCGTACCTGGAAGATGCTTAAATATGCTAAAATAATAATTAAAAAATTCTACACAAACCTAATTTGAGGAGTTGCACAGAGATACCGAGGTGACCTCACCCGGTACTGCTTTCCTTGAAGATGCTGGTCCAGTCTGCCCAAGATATGAAAAGAGATTTCAGCTGTTGTGCTACCCAGTGGAAACCTGTAATTATTTTCTGTTGTCAATTAGAAGGGAATAACGATTAACAATGAAACAGGCTGAAATTTATATTACTTTAGGGGGGGTGGATTGTGGAGTTTTACTTTTTTAGGGGAGGGTGTGTGTTAAAATTTCATGCATGAGATTGATTATGTTTATAGAAATTGACTTTCTTAGATTGCAAATGTTTGCCTGAAGGAAGCCTGGTTTGTTTTCAGCTACGCACAGAATATAATCATGAAAATATAATGAAGAGTTAATGAATGTGGAACACATATTAAAGAGATCAAAGAACAGTGTGGTGAAATGAATTTTTTGGGTAATGCTTTTTTCCTGTTTTCTTGGCTGATTACTTGTGAAGGTAGTTAACACACAAAGGATGAACCGTTGCATAATTAATTTATAACTGTAATACTGCACATACCCTAAACAAAACTGTAAAATTAGATTATTAATATATGCACTGGTGATTATGTCAAATTCTTTTTTGCCCAAACCATGTAATTATTTAATGCAGTATTTAGCTGGGACTAACACAGTGAAAGGAAAATAGAATATCTGAGTGATTTAAAGTGTTTATAAATATATGCCTGTGATTTTTTTAAAAAAAATGTTATTAACTTGAGATGATTTTAGGAAGCCTATTTCAGTCTTGGTAAGTTCTGTATTACTTATTTTATGTCTTTCCAGTGATAGCATGTCATGGGGGTAAAACAAGGTGTCATCAAGGTGTTGTGGTTTTGTGGGGTTTTTTTGTGTTGTTTGTTGGTTGGTTTGTTTGTTTTTAAAAGGAAGTATTGGAGCCTTACAATTTTCAGGTTTCCATACCCAGTGTTCAATTACTGCAATTTAAACTCCCCTGTAAATTGTCGTTAATTATTTCTATAAAGATGAATCAAAGTGAAAACAAGAAGATAATCCATGAATGTTGTGCTGGATGCGGCTCTGGATGGAGAGCCGGTGGGAGCAGGGAGGAGTTGTGTGCCCTGCTTGAGTCAGAGGGAGCTTCAATTCTTGCAGATAAATGCAAATCGTGTACAGCTGTAGGAAGTTTTAAAAAAATGCATTAAGAGTAAATTTTTGGAAGGAGTAACTGAGCATTCTCTTGCAAGGTCATAGAGAAGCGGACCAATATCGAGCTTTTGTGAGGGCAATGCTTGAAAACGTAGGGGAAGAAGGCCCAGGCTACTGAAAGTAGCTTTGAAAGAGCAAACCACGTAAATGAAAACCCGGCGCGGGCTGAGAGGGAGGAAATAAGTACAGCTTAAAGTTCTGGTTGTGTTTGGTTTTTTTTTCTTGTTTGGGGTGCGTGGTTTATGGGGGTTTTGTTCTTGGGTTTTTGTTTGTTTGGTTTTTTAGGGACTGTAAAACCAGGTTTAACCGTCGCGTTCGTTATGCCAAGCGCCGTGCACCTGCCACAGCAGAGCTGCGACGTTCCAGTCCTCCTTTCCTTCCTGTGGCGGTGAGGAGAGAGGCGCGCTTTTAGTTACTGGGAAATTTCAAATGCAGGTGTAGCGACAACCAAAGAAGCAACTATCAGGGACGTTATAGATTGAGGTTTCTTCCGCAACAGCACAGAAAGGGCTTCTCGAGGTCCCCCGTTTCCTACGTTCTGTGGCCATCGACGGTGCATTGCCGAGGGAGGGTGCTCACCTGCGCCCATCTGCCACGCGGCCGCGAGCGCCAAGGTCACCCGTGACCTTGCTTCCCAACGCCCGCAGCGAGCTACGAGTGACAGGTAGTGGGACTGTGAGCTGAGGCCGAAGCCAAGAAATAAAGGATGAAAGGAAACATGCAGGTGCGCTTTGAGGGAGATCCTCAAGATCTTGCAGATTTGACTCTTCTTCCTATTGTGCATCCTTGCACCCCTGGAGAGGGTTGAGTCCCTTAACCCCAAAGCACATGGCAGACGTCCTCTGTGCCTTGGATAGGGCTTCTGGCTGCAATAGGCATGACAAACAGAAATGACAGCCCTCTGTACAGCTCGGCTGTCCTGGGACACGATCATGACTTCCTTGCAATAGCTGAAACTGTTGTAGTTTTCTAGCACAAGCAGAGCTAAGTTAAACAATTATTTCAATAACTCTAAAGGCGTTTATGTTAAAAATTCACAGTGGTTTAACAAGAAAAAGTTCAAATGGTCACAAATTCGCAGTTAATTTAAGCTTTTCTGGTTTTGCATACCCAGGTCGTAGGTAAGCTGCAGTAGTACTGGGCTGGTGTACGTGCCAAAACCACCAAATACTAGTGATGTTGTTAGCAAAGAAATTTGAATCTCAACTCATATTACTGAGCAAAACCAGAGCTTTGCGTAGGCAGAATGTTTTGAAGGGCTCCGTCTCTGCAGGGTATGCTTTAGTGGCCACTTGGCTCACCAGTCCTATAACTACGTCTCAACTTTTAAACTTTCAAACACTGGTTTTACCAAGGGGTTTCTGTCGTGTTCTTCAGAATCCAATTAACCTGATCAAAGTACCTTGAAAGAGGACTCCCAGACTGCTAAGCAAAGTTTGAATTAATTGTAAGGCCTGCCTAATTAGATGGCATCATTTCTATTTTGACTTCTACTTTCAAATATTTGCAATGTAAATGTTCTAAATTGCTCTCTATACATCACATCATAAATATTCAGATCATTTGACACCTATTGCTAGTTTATACTCTACAAAATGATCGCAGAGTGCTGAAGCATTTCCCTCATCCCAGTGGAAGACAAAACAAAAAATAGCATAACCTTTTTTTTTTTCAAAAAGGTGTGAAGAAAAAGGCTCTGAGGATTTTAAACAAGATCTAATTAATTCTAGTGCCTGTAATGTTGCAAAACGCACTGTATAAGACTTCCTTTAGCAAATTAGGTTTTATTTTTGATGTGTAAATATGATGATACATGCAAATTATATCTTCAATAGTAGTTAATTACTCTGGGATGTTCTTAAAATTTAAACATTAAATTATAAAATAGCTCAGAGAATAAGGGAAAACTTGCCACACTTTTGCCTATAGCTCTGGTCTTATGAGCGTCACTAAAGCTATTGCTCAAGGACTACAATGATGATCAAATGTGAATGCCAATGCAAATGACACGTTTCAGTAGTCTAAAGGAGAGATTCCTGTTGTCAATAGCTTGAGAGCTGGTTACTCTACACCTTCCCACTCAGGGGAGAAGGGTGAGAGAGCATTCTCCAGCTGAGGCTTATTATGCTGATGAGTTGAAGGTAATCAGTGGACCATCTACAGATCAAGAGCTTTTCAGGGAAGAGAGAAGGGAGTCCAGCAAAGTTCATCCCTGGAAACAGATGCACTTAAGTCAGTGAACTGCTTTTTAAAATCAAGTTCCCATTTACTGCTGACCTCTGCTGCAAGGTATGTCTCTGCTTCCTCGTCTTCTCATGAATAAGCAGCATATCCTTTTGCTCAGGATTTTGAGGAGCATTGAGCTGCTGTTGCAAGCGAATATATGGAATAACTTCTATGGATAGACAGATATTTCTGCATATAAAAATACACACATTGCACATACATAGATCAATATTGGGGAACTGGAGATTGTTGTCATGGGAATGTTCAGAAGACTGACAAATTGGGCCAGTTTTAAATTTATTCATTAGTAGTTCAACTTCCCAGTCCATTCTTTATATCAACCATCACCATGATGATTAAACTGTTTTAACACAACTGCATTCTCATTTAGCTGCCCAGCATACTGTGCAATGGAGCTAACTATAGGGAGCTCCTGTATGGTTAGTGCTGGTGGCTTATGGCCTTTGGTGGTTCAGGGCTGCTGAGGTTGAGGCGATGGGCTTGAGAACTCTTTGGGAGAGGGTGGCACTGGAGTGGTCTTGTCGTCTGTCATCTTGGATGTTCTGTGCTGTTGTCTTCTGGTTTTGTGCTGTTGTCTCTCTCCAGAGGGGGATGGGACTCTCCTCTGCTCTGCCTAGATATTGCATATCCTGTTTTCTTTCCTCCTGTTAGTCGTCTTTTGTGGCCAGGTGGGGTCTGCTGCCTGTTTGCAGACTGTTGTGCTTACCTTGTCTTCGGTATGGCAAGTTTTGTTACTTGGATGCTTCCTTTGTGCGTCTTTATTGCCCCTTTGGTGACTGTCTTGTACAGGTACTCATGCAAAATTGTCTGGCCAGTCATTAAATTGTTTTATAGTAATATATCATTGATCAATTATCAGTTGAACAAAACAGCTCAAAACTTTGTGTCTGCAGTTGAGATTGGAAAGCTGTGCCACGTAGTCTGACAAACTGTCTTGCAGAAGTCCATGCTGCTCCAGGCAGAGTGCTTCTGAAGTGTCTGACCTAGCTCTTTTTCCTAAGCAGCTGAAGGTATGCGCAGGCTGCACGGCAGATCGCGGAGGAACCATTTGATGAACCAGCTTCCACATGGACTATTGCGGTATTAGGGTGCTTCTTAATTTGCTCAGCTGTTTTGGTGGTCTTATTTTAACAGGGCAGTGTTTCATCTCTTATTAGCTAAAAAGAGACTTAAAAAGGTAATAGGGTATTAAAGAATATAAGTATTGGAGTTAACCACTGTAAAAAAGGTTCAGGGAGAAGAGTAGAATTAAAAATTGAAAAAGTGTGCATAGCAGGATTTAAGAAGTTCGGTACAGAGCTGGGTAGGTGCCTAGGTCTCATTGTCCTAAATGCCTAAGTATTTTTGATGACTTCCTTGAAAACTATTGGAAAATCCAAGATTTATGCGTTGAAAATTACAGTTAGTTTCTGGAGTTTTTGAACAGTGAAAGCCTGTTCTTTGTAAAATTCCTCATATAATAAAGAATCAAAGTTTCAGCTGTTTTAGAATGTTACAAACCAAAACAAAAGCTCCAAACCAAATCACTTTTATTCCAGCTTCTGTATTTTATATCTTACCATGCAGTCTCACGGTTCAGGAACTCACTACCACTACCCAAAGCTTTTAGTCAGAGCTAACTGTGAACTGCAAAAAGTATGAAGACTGTAGAATCACAGAGTGTCTCCAGTTGGAAGGGGCCCGTTGAGTCCGACCCCCTCCTCCTCGCAGGACTACCTAAAACTAAACCATGTGTCTGAGAGCTTCATCCAGACATTTTTTGAGCTCTGGGTGGGCTTGGTGCTTTGATCACCCTGGGGAGCCTGTTCCAGTGACCGACCACCCTCTCAGCAAAGAAGCTTTTCCTCATGTCCATTCTGATCTTCCCCTGATGCAGCCTGATTCTAGTCCCTCATGTCCTGCTCTGGTTGCCAGAGAGAGGAGATTAGCATCTCCCACTCTGCTGCCCCCCCCGAGGAAGTTGTAGACTGTGATGAGGTCATCCCTCACCGATGAGGTCACCCCTCACTAATGAGGTCACCTCAGCCTTCTCTTCTCCAAGCTGAGCAAGCAAGTGAGCTCCATCACTCCTCATCGGTCTTGCCCTCAGGCCTTTGGCCATCTTGGGCGCCCTCCTCGGGACGCACTCTAATAGCTTGGTGCCCTCCTTCTGTTGGGGTGCCCAAGGCTGCACATGATACTCAAGGTGGGGCCACCCCAGTGCAGCGTAGAGCACTGCTCTTTGAATTTGTTAGCATGACCGTGATACAGTTGGCTGCAGCTCAGCTAAAATGATGAGGGATTTCCCCCCCCTCAAGCTAAAAGAATAAATAGTTTGTGTGAATCGGGACAGTTCAGTAGATCCAGCTCCATGCAGAAGTAGGGTCTCGGTGCTGTGGGTTTGGCTGGGATTTGAAAAAATAATTCAGGTCTGTAATGCTTGAACAGATAAATGTTGTTTGTCCCTGTGGCTTACTGAGATAATGACTGCTTTTCTGTTACTGAGTTGGGAAAAATCGAGGCAACAATTGACTCGTAGAATTTCTGATAAACTGAATGGAAGGATTTGTAAAGGTGTAATGTTACTTTTTTTGAACAAACCAGCAATCTTTTAAATACCTGAAAAAGAGTTGTTTTTCTAAGTAAGCAAATAATTATACCTGTTTTTAAAAGGTGCTGCTGCAGAAGAGCATCAGATAGGGTTCTGGAGGAGCACCACAGTAGACTTGTCCTGTTACTGTGTTTTTCTCAGACGGTTGCTGCGTGCCGTTATGGAGATGAAGTGCTAGGCTGTATGGGCCTTTTCTCTGATCTGCCATGGCTGCCTGTGCTCTCTGCTTTCCTATACGGTATGTTTAAAAAAAAATTACTAACAAATATGTTAATATTTTTTTCTTGATAAAGAACTTTTAAAATCAGAATTCTCAAAGTGGCCTCATAATACACCTTTTAAAGAAAGAGGGTGATATAATAGGGATAGCAGGAGTTACAATATTCAAATTAGCATTCTAGCATATTATAAAAATAAATATATATGCAAAGGTCTGTAATTTAATTATGTATGCAAGATCAGAAACTTTTCATTAAGTTGAGGATAAAGATTTTGGTATTCAGTTTTTAAAAACACTAAATCTATTTAATTGATGATGTTCTGTTGCATTTATACTCAAACAGTTCCTTCCCCGTCCTGAAAAGAGGCAGAATGGCTCCTTTAAATATACTCACTTACTGAACATTCGCAGCATGACATCTGAGCAAATTAATGCATTTTACTGAACCCTATCCTAAATTTCTGTAACGTATTCAGCAGGAGAGCTGCTTCATTCTACCTGAGATTTTGCAATACAGCCCTTTACTTTTCTGTGTGCGAGGAAACTTTGGTTTCCGCTTCATTAACTTCACAAATCTGATTTTGTTCTTATTCATTGTTTGTACCTCCGATTTTTTTTTCTTTGATATTTGAAGTGCTGGTTCAGTTTTCATAAAATTCAAGTGGAAATATGACCTGCACCTCAAAAGGGCCGAGAGTCAACTCTTAAACAAGTAAAGCATTAAGTAAATGTGTATTTAAAATGCCAGTCAAATTCCAGCTCTTTTCTCTTGCTATCGTGAAGACTTTCCCTGTGGGTAAATATTTGTTTCTATAACCTTATCTTAAGTCAATTAAAATACAGTTTGAGTGTTCTATTAAACTAGAAGTGAGAATTTACATTTCTTTATCCAGCTAAAGCTTAAGAGGTCATCTAGACACTCAGGATTTTTTGTCTTTTTTTCAAACTCCAGCTTTATTTAGTTATGTCTGCACATGTAAAGCACATAAATTTTGTAGTAAAACATATATGTTCTTTCAAGGTTAACTTTTATTTTGCTGTCTCAGTCTATCAGGTCTAAGCAGAACATTTTTAAAGCGCTTGGAACAGCTGTTCAGACCCTCCCAGCCCTGAAACAGTGCCTTCAATTTATAAGATTCTGGAAATGATATTTGAGAGTTCTCTTCGTATTTAAAAAACTGTTATCCATATATGCTTCTCCATTGTACGTGTGCCTCAGCGAAGCCAGAGAGATCAGGGAAATATTTTTGGAGTGAGACTAGTGCAGTTATCCATCTCTGTCATTTTCTAGAGCTTCAACATCAGCTTTTGATGGAGTATGAATGCTAGCGGGTGAATGATTTTCAGAGAGGTGGTTTATTTAGGTTTGGACAAAACATGTGGTGTAACTTGCCCTGGACCCTTCCCTGGTGATTCATTGTGGCTCTTGCTATTCTTAGGACTGGTTTCGCAGGGTGAACTTGATTGGCACATCGATGTCGGGTCCTGCATAGTTTACAGCTACTGAGGAGGAGAAAAATGAGGAAATACTGGCAGGCTGCAAAACCTCTCACTACAGTCAAAGGCTAATTTTGCACTTCTGTATACTGGGAGGCAGAGTGGTAGGCCTGGGTGGGAGGGTGGCTTGGTCCGCGAGCACAGGCCTGCTCCGTGTTGGCACAGCAAATTTGAGCGAGACACCTTGCGCTCCCTTTCCAAAAGGGGCACGAACCCCTGTGCCGGACACAGGAACATCTGAAGATCCGTATGCGTGTAAGTGCATGATGGTCTGCCATCGAGCCCTGCCGCTGTATTCATGTCATCCTTCACCTGTGTGATCAGACCAACACTCCTGATGTTCAGGAACTGTTTCTGGGTAGGTGAAATCCCTATGTTCATAACCAGAACTAAGAGTTTTATGGCAAACGCTTGATTCTGAGTGTCATTGGCTTTATAAAACTCCTGCTGGAGCATTTGAAATACTGCGGGCTGCTGTAGAGGTAATCTTCAGTGATCATTTTCCCCTCCCCATTCTTACTATCAGCTTAGCGCCGAGGCTCTTTCTCATCATTTCCCCCCCACTGCACTTCTCACACCTATCACACTGTTGGTTATCAAATGAGTTGCCCTGTGGGATTGCCACTGGTCCTTATTTAGCAGAGGTTCAGTTATAACACCTTGTGGATTTTTTTTTTGTGAAGTATCTTTAAAAGCGGTAAAACCTGCGATGAAACTAAAATCTTTCCAACACCTAGGTTACTATCGGGAGAAAATATTGTAATGAGCAATAATTATCCTTTCCTCATTAATGAAGTATCTTTCATTACATGACAGTGACTAACAGCAACGCCTTGTGAGTATAATCACGTCATAGGAAGTGGTGGTTTGCAGTGATAGCTGACAGTAAAAGCAGAACAAGGACTTGGCTCTTCCTTTAGCTGCCCTCTATTTTTTTGCCCTAGTGGGACGTGCTCCTTATGCTTGCTTGTAGGCAAGATCTGAAACAGCTCAGACTGCAGAAAACCTCATGCATTCACTTTCTAGGGATGAGGAGCGATCGGATCATTTTGGGGTGGGGGATTATCTTCTCTGGGTGTGCCTGTGTTAGCCCTTCAGCTCACACCAGTGCTGCTCTCTGTGGCGAGTTTTCCTGACTGTTCCCCAGTACCTTCACCCAGTTCACGTTGCACGGCAGCCCTGGAGCATTCGGAAAGGGATTTCACAGAATCCCAGCATGGCGGGGGCTGGCAGGGCCCTCTGGAGCTCACCCCGTCCCACCCCTGCTTGAGCAGGCACCCCCAGAGCAGGGGCACAGGGCCGCGTCCAGGCGGGGGGGTGAATGTCTCCAGGGAAGGGACCCCACAGCCTCTCTGGGCAGCCTGTGCCCCTGCTCTGGCACCCGCACAGGGAAGGGGTTTGTCCTCATGTTCAGGGGGAGCTTCCCGTGTTCCAGCTTGTGCCCGTGGCCCCTTGGCCTGGCGTTGGGCACCGCTGGAAAGAGCCCGGCCCCATCCTCCTGACACCCGCCCTTCAGATATTTATAGGCACTGATGAGATCCCCCCTCAGTCTTCTCTTCTCCAGGCTGAACAAGCCCAGGTCTCTCAGCCTTTCCTCACAAGGGAGATGCTCCAGCCCCTGATCCCCTTGGCAGCTCTGCCCTGGCCTTGCTCCAGCAGTTCCCTGTCAGTCTGGAACTGGGGAGCCCAGAACTGGCCGCAGCCCTGCACATGTGGCCTCACTGGGGCAGAGCAGAGGGGGAGGATAAACCTCCCTCGCCCTGCTGGCCACACTCCTTTCCATGCCCCCCAGGACACCGCTGGCCCCCTTGGCCCCAAGGGCCTGGTGCTGGCTCAGGGTCCCCTCGCTGCCCCCCAGCACCCCCAGGACCCTCTCAGCAGAGCCGCTCTCCAGCAGGTCCCCCCCAGCCTGTGCTGGTGCGGGGGGCTGTTCCTCCCCAGGGGCAGGGCCTGGCACTGGCTCTGGCTGAATCCCACGAGGCTCCCCTGGGCCCAGCTCTCCCGCCTGGCCAGGACACGCTAGCCCACGTAGCACGCCTGCCCGATGACACTAGCCCAGAAGGTCACGGCAGGGATGTGCCACTAGCGGCAGCGCGTTGTCAGCAGCAGGTCAGTGCCGGCCTGAGACGGGCGCTGTGTGGGTGCTGCTCTCCCGGCAGCAACGATTTCAGCCTACAGATCCGCTCCTCTTGCGCAGCTCCGCTTGGCAGTGCGGACGCGGCCGGCCACTGCTCCGTGGGGTTGGGTTTTTTAGCTGCTATCAGCTGCAGTTGAAGATAGACTAAAAGTCAATTCTGCTACAACGTCAGTGAAGTTAGCTATGAAATAAAATGCTTCTTGGGGAAATGGAAAGCCCTGACTGTTGCCGTGACAGGCCCTCGCCTTTTCATTTATGTTATCTTTTTGGAAATCGCATGCAAGGATATTAATACGCGTCATATGAAGCATTCTACCTGTGGCTACGTGACTTCATTTGCAGTCTCTTCCGTCTCATGAAAGGAATGGACGCACCACGTGAAATGGGAAAGACTGGTAACTAATGGGTATTTTTATAGAATAGCAGAATAAATAGGCACATAAAACTTTGCAGTGGTTACTGCTGCCTTTCAGCTTAGTGACTCACTGGGGTACGCTTTCAAAGAGAAATGCGGGGTCCAGAAGTGAGCACGCAAAATCTTTGTTTGTAGAATTACCATGATATTGGGGTTCTTTGTGGAATGCTATTTAACTTGTTTCACTGTGAAAATTCCGTTTTCCTCGCTGAGAAAAAAAAATTCTTAATTTGCAGACTCTTATTTTCTACCTAATTTCAAGACCTTTGGTTTTCTATGCCCTTCTTTCTAAATCTCATACTTGGCTGGTTACCATAGCTATCCAGAAATAAGCAATGTCTGATTCTAGTGGTTTGAGGCCTTTTTAACTTCACTGGAGGTGGGGGTGGAGAAGAAGAAAAAGCTGCATTTTATATTTTTCCAGATTAAATACTCACTAGGTACGTTATCTCAATTTCCAAAGAAAAAGTTCTGCTAAGCATGTTTTCCTTTCATTCTAATCAAAGGTTGATAGAGAAGGGCAAATTATTAGCAAGAAATATATTACACTATGGTTAAAAATACTTGCTTAAGAAATTCAATATCCCAAAAAAATCATTCTTGTCTCTAGAAATGGCCATGACTCTTTGGATAGAACTGCTGCTGTGCTCCGGTGCCACGTCCTGCGCGCTGTGCCTACAGAACCACCTGAAGGCATTTACGCAGTCAGTGAGATGGGAGACTGGGCTGTGATGGAAAAATAATTCTAAAAATCGCTGTTGAAATCGTGTTGTGTGAAACGGCTAACTACTACTTGTATGCCTTTACACATACATAATAAAGGCATTTTCCTGTGCCTTTAAGTGCACGACAGCAAAAATGTCACTTTAAGGGAGTTTTGCCATTTATTGTGGCCAACGTATAATCCAATTAAATATTTAAGCTTCAAGGGTCTGTCTTTGTGCTGTCTCCTTTCATATATTTGTCTTACTTATTTTCTGTTATGTTATTTTCTTTGCCGTTTCCTTTCAGGGTAGCTCTCTGGATAGTCATGTTATTGCTTCTGGAGCAAAATTTCCTGTATTATTTTAAGGAGATTTTGTTTCAGTAGAAACTGATTAAAAGGGCGGGCTTGTACTTGAGTTCTCCTCTAGTCATCAGCCCTGGGCAAAACAGAAAAATATAAGTGCGGGCTGGATTTCCCAGAAAACGGCACGGCTTCGAGGCCGTAGGGAAGACGACAGCCCCTTTCACAGCTGTGACTTATTGATAGATGAAGAGATGGTCTGCGTGAGGAGAAGCTCGCCGGCGGAAGGCTTGTTTCTGCTGACTGCGCGATAGAGGCGGTGTTTCGGGGTGAAGCTCTGCATAGGCCTGCCTTTCTTGCTGGATATCACTCTCTAGTTCTTTCACAGACAGTCTTAGCACGAGTGATGGCTTTCTGTGGGAATCCGGAACAGGGCTGGTTGATGTGGGGGGTGTGAGCAATGTGTGTGTAGGCATATATATGTGCATGTTATAGATAAAGTATTCTGGCTGATGTTTACTTTTTGGAATTCGTTAGTACCACAAATACCATAGTGCACAGGCGTGTTTTTAAATTTACTCTTTTAGGTATCAAACTGGGATTGTTAATAGTGCTTAAAATAGCTTGTTACTGACTGTATTTATTTTTCCCGTTTGTTTTCACTGACATCTGCGTGCCTAATTCTGTCAATCACAGCCCTCATTGAAATAGCGGCAATTTTCTATCATTAGAAAGATGGTGTGTTTTAGAACCACACTCAAAAAAAAAAAATTTTTTTTAAAAATAATCATTTGCAAACAGCCTTGAAGGACACATTCCATTAAATCCCATTGATTTCACAAGAAAAAAGGCACACTCTTCTAACAGTAGCAGCAGAATTCTGAAGGATCTGGGGCTGTGCAAAAGATTTTCTGGGAATTTCTTCTGTGTTCAGTTCAGAGAAACATAAGTAGCAGAGTGGCTTAGGCTTTAAAGCTCACAGTGACAGAGGGTATACTGTTTACAGTATGTTTAATTGTGCATCTTGAAAAAAGGGCACAGAGAAAAAAACCTGTTGTATCTCCTTAGTGCGAAAATGAAGCATGTTTGAATTTTTCTCATAATAAAGACAGTCAGTGGTGATTTAGTTTATATAAACTCGAATGAGTGGAGAAGTGCAATTATGTGTTATATGACTATGAAACGACCTGTGCTAACTTTCTTTAGACAAACAGTCTTCACCAAGTCTAACTGCGAAGGTTTCCTCTGATGAGGAGTATTCCTGCTCCATTTTCAAGATTGTAGGTATTTTGAAATTTCCATAGCGATAAAAAGCTAATGGAAGCAGCGGTAAAAGAAAAAGAATAGAAAAATTCAGGTGGTGTTAAATCGCCTTCAACAACTACAGCTGCACTTGTAATGTAGTTGTTGCTATTAAAGGTGACCTCTTTTTTGGTAAGTGATATCATTGGATGATATGACATGCAAATTCAGACACCTGAAAACAGGTGAAAATTCTGGCTATTTTTGTGACTGCTTGTCATGTGCTTAACATTTACAAGTCCTTTCCATTACAATCAAAATATATTAAAAAACCCCAGGTTTTTGTTAACAAGAACACTTCAGAAAAAGGAGTGAAAGTTCTGTGAATGTATTGCAAATAAATGCTGTGTGAGAATATTTTAATCTACCTACTTTTAATAAATTCTATGTTTTAAGCTCAGAGGAAAGAAGGGTTAGAGTGGGGCAGTGGAAGGGATGTTTTAAAATTGGATGTACTGTTGTGAATGGTGTGTTCTCATGGGGAAAAAGTCACAAAAAGGAATGAGACATTAGATAAAAAATTTGTAATCTGAATTTTTAACTCTTTGTATTAACTTATTATTTCACTGCCTGTTATGTTCGCGTTTAAAGAGCATGTTACACAAATCATACCTGAATAACATCGTTGTTGCTACAAGTAATCATTTACAACACCACAGCAGCACAGACACTCTGTGCTCGCTCTGCACATGCTGATTCCGTGATTCTTGCTCCAAATCTAGCCAGAAATAGGGAGATGCAGAAGCGGACGTGATGAAGTTGTGGCTGGGTGTTAATTAAGAGGAAAACATCTGCCTGGTATGGGGCCATTTTAGGTGATCAGAAAGAAACAAGCAAATGGGGCCCATGCAGTAGTATTCATGCAGGATTGTACATGGTTTCTCGCTTTTGGGCAGCAACTATTATTTGTTTTGCTTAGAAATGTTCACTTTTTGATAATTTACTTTTTTTTAAAAAAAGATTTTAATATTTAGTAATGGTATTTGATTTTCATGATAAGTATATCTGGCTGTACTTACTGTTGTTTACTTCTTAGGGACCTTCTGGTGTTGGCCCTTGGAATCTATTAATCTTGAATGATGTGGATTAGAACAGAACTGTGTTCCTTACTTGGCACCAGTGTGGCTTGAGATGTCTCATCTCTAATTTGCTTAGTTTCTCAAGCCTGATGTGAGATGCTTGAATTTGATGTTGGCTGTATAGAATCCTTTGAAAATGTTTAGCAGTACTGAGAAATGAATGCAGCTGTCTATAACTCAGCAATTTAATTTTAAGGACTGCTGTTGGGCTTTTGGTCTGTATGCTTGTTCTTCTTAGAATTGTTCACTCCACTGAAGCACTGTAGTTACCGTCACATTAGGATGAACTGGGGGAAGGGAGGAGGCTTTTTGTTTACAGGTTTTTTAAACGAATAACTACCTGGATATCAGGAATTTTGCTTAGATGAGTTGCTGATAGGCAGTAGGAAGCTTCAGACTTCTAGTGAAGTGCCAATTACAAACGTTATTGGAGTTCTTAGCAAAGAGAATATCAAAGTGTTCCACATTCTCCTTCTGTTCAGTCATTGTTTCTCAACATTGTTTTGAATTCAAAGAAATGTACTGTTAAGTACCAAAATTAATCATGTGAAAACCACAGTAAACACTTTATGGGACCAAGCTGCTGCCCATAGGAGAGTTTTAATCCAGTTGAGGATGGGGCATGGTGAGACCAGGTTGGACAGCTTCTGTGCGGTGTGCTTTTAGTCACGAAGAAACGCAGCTAGGAAATATTCATGCGCTGTAAATGCAGGACTGTGTGATAACTGCGTCGTTGTTTCATATACATTTTGTTATGGTGTCCACCGTCCGAAGAAACCTCTGTTAGCTGATGGAGAAGCCTCCCATCATTTAGCGTGAGCCGGAATGGAGTCCTACCACGTTGCCATCTCAGCAGAGAGGTGTCTGGGCCCGACCGGGCGCATCGTTGCCTGTGTTGCAAGAGCTCTTGAGTATCGGGGACCCACCTGCACGGGAGGCTTCAATGGGAATAAATTGCCCTGAGCAACCTCACCTAGGTCCCCCGCTCCAAGCCCCTCCATTTAATCTCAGGTGCAGGTCCCAGGCAGTGTCAGAGCTGTGCTGTAGGTACCCCCATCTCTGGCAGACTTCGAGAGGATTCGTGGCTGCTCCTGCCTTCCCGTGGGGTGGGCTGCTGCCGCCCAGGGTTAGCGGGACACGCGGGCACTCGCTGTGCCCCCGCACGGGTCCCTGCAGGGAGCCCGGGAAGTAAGCAAGAAGTCGGAGGGACAGCAGAGCTGGGCGTTCATCCTCGCCCAGCTAGGTGTTTCTGTGGGGCGGCCATCGACGTGGGGCGGCCTGCTCCCCTGTAAAGCACTTGTGTAACTCTCCCCTCGCCTCCCAGACGCGTTTTGCTAGGTTGGTTGGTTTAGTGTGTGTGTGCTTTTAGTTTTGTTTTGTTATAAGCTACCATTTGCACTCCTGGATAATTATAGGACCTGGGTAGCTACCACCAAAGGGTACAATTCAATTTAAAGAAAAAAATATGTTCAGGCTCCTACGTTGCAGATGGTCATGCTGGGCTGCTGAAGGCCTCTGTGGCATTATGTGGGCTATTCTCATACAGAAGCCAAACATTGTTACTGATTTGAGACCTAAATGATTATTTAAATTTAGACTGAAGAAAGGATTAATTTTTCTTTAAAGTATGCTGTCAGAATTAGTGCAAGTTCATTCTTTTCTGTCTCTGGTGTGCCTTCTTGTTGGAGAAGACCATCTGTTTGTCAAGGGAAGTCATAAAATAATATTCGATGCAAGATTTGCACCGAAAACCTGACATCTAATCTGGCAGTTATGAAAACAATTATCTATAATGTGCCTAATTCATTTATATTTTAATTTCAATCCATCAGTGTCAGATAAAATAAGTTATTTTTGCTTCTATTCCTGGGTGGCACCTATAATAGCTTAATGTTGTCTGGATAGTAAAGCGGTAAGTTTTGAAGTCCTGCCGCTAGCCAGGGGCCTTTTTTGTTGACAAGGGCTGCCCAGATGAAAGCTGCTCTAAGAAATCATTAAACTTCATACTTCTGTAGTTAAGGATCGTATTTCATTTCTTTAAAATGATTTGCCCATTGCAGTTGTCGGAAGCCATCTGTGAAGGGAATATGAATGAAAGATAAAGCAATAGCAGGTAAAAAAATTCTGTTTGGATATGAGGACAGTGATGAGAGTTGAGAAGAAGCAGATTCTGTTGGCTAATCCGATTGAGACAGTTCCCTTTGTATGTTGCAATATTGGTAAAATACATGGAAAATTAACCAAGCAATTGCGTGCTGTTCCAGGTCTTCTGATTTGACTCATCCCATTAAATCGGGGGTTGCACTGTTCTTTCAAAAAGTATGTATTTACCTCTTTTCTTTATTTGCCAAGATTGACTACCAACCTTAGAGAGTATGTGGCTCAGAGCCATAGCTTTATAAGACACCCCTAGATATTATCTTAAGCACTTCCGAAGGAGTTTATATAATGCAGGTTTTCTGTGACTTCCAGAAAAGGTGGCTCGCTCTTAATGTCAGGGAGGTGCTTTTAGAAGAATCCAGGTTGTCTCCTTTTAGCAAGAGTCAAACACCAGAGAATATTGTCCCTTACACAATCTTAAGACGGTGGTCTAGGCTTAAGTCATGACATCATACTGTCTTCCACAGTGTTTTGTGTGATGCTTTCTTTGAAGTAAATTTCATTTCAGGCTGCTATTTCGCTACCCTTAGTGCTTTTATATTTTTAACTTTTGTTAGGTGTGGCATTTCTAAATCCAATGTTTGTCTGACTCTACTGGCCCTGCCAAATAACAACACAGACATATACCTAAGCATTTTTGCCCGTAATGAAACATCAGCATCCTAAGTCAGGTTTCTAGAAACAAAAGTCTACAGAGCTTATCTACCTCGTCCAGTAGTATTTTCATATCTTTAAACTGATTTTGCCAAAGAGTATCCTATATGTTTCTTCATAGCCTCCTAGGTAAAAAGTGAAGAAAATATATATAGTTCACGGTCCATTATCTATATGAACTTGTCTTTTAAATGTTTTCTCATACAGCAAAGTAAAAATTGACCCTTTCTTTGCCACATAAATGGCATCTACAATTAGCTGTTTCTGGAACATGACCCTGCTTAAAACTCTCGTTTGAACTCCAGTTATTTTTACAAATCAAGGCTTGTCTCCTCAAAAGGGCATACTTCCCCTTGATCTCATTGTCAGCCTGGGCACCTTTGAAGATGTGGGCCCAAGTGTTTTTATCATTTACAAAACTGCTTAAAACAACCTGTCCACTTCAGGCTAAGCTGGGTATGATTCAGGCCTTCAGCAGTTTGCGAGGAGCCATGAATAAACAGGCGTGAAGTGATAAACAGGGAAGCAAAAGAATCCTGCCTTTGTTTCATGTCTGCTTTTCATCTGCTGTTGGCAGAACAAAAGAGTGTATTGTAACAATATCGTCTTTTAGGCACAAAATGAAAATGACAGCTACATCACACAGATTAATTCGAGAACTTTTAATCAGTGAAATATTTTTCTTTCTGTTGCTTCAGACTCAGGTGTTTTCTTCATAATGCCAAAGGCTTTAAACAATTTTATTTTTATAGAGTATTGAATGACAAATCCTTTAATCTGAAAGCTGATTTATAGAGGACTGTTTATTCCATTTCATTAATTTGCGCTATGCAAACCCAGAGGTGCTGACTTCTGTTTTACAAGAGAAAAGTGAAGTGTATTTTATCTGTTGGTACACTAAGCTGCTTTTCTGCGCTTGTCTCTTTGCTGAAGGTAATGCAGCTATTCTTGCTATAAAATATCCTCATGTCACTAGGAAGCAAGTGTGTGGCAAGCAGCTTTCCTCTGAGGTGCTGAAAGTGTGATTGGTTTTCAGTAACTGGCTAATTTGGCTACGAGCATACTAAAGCTCTTCATATAGATATAGTTAACCTACAAAAAAGAATATGATGAAATCAGAGTTTTGTAATTTTAACTTTTTGGCTTTCATGTGCATGAGCAAAGACTGTTTTCCTTGCAGCTTGAGGATAAGCACAGCTGATGGCAAGACTTGAGAGAGACAGACCCGTAGGTATTCAGGGTGTCACACCGTGCTCTCCCGGTCAGTGCAGCCACCCCCTTCCCTTTCTGCAGAAGAGGAGGGATCTGGTGCTCACTTGAGTGTCCCTTTGGGACGGACTTGGGACTGTCAGGGCACACAGCTGGTGTGAGTGTAGGACTGAAAGCTGGGTTTGATTTCGATTTCTGCTCCACCAAGGATCAGTGAAGTTGATGGTTTCTGCGGTATTCAGACAAGCACCCCTCAAATGTTTTTCTACGCTGTTGTCTTCATGAATGAAAGGAGCTTATTGTGAAATTCTGCAAGACCGCTGTTACTCGGGAACTGCAGAGAAATTCTGTAATGCTGCGGCGGTCTGAAAAACCACCAGCAGCGACAGAGCTTAAGTGTTGAGCAAGTGATTCTGCAGTGGGGTGCTGTTTCTCATCACGCTCATCAGGACTTTATCCTCTTTCCCTCTTATGCTCCACAGAGTAAAACCCGCCTCACTGCCTAAGTTCCACCATTCAATAACATATTCCCTCTAGCAGAAAATGCTGGATTTTCAAGAATCCCCCTCTAAAAAGAAGCCTCAATTTTATCATCAAATCGGAGAGTACCTACTGTGTAGGTGGACCTATAGCTATGACAGATGTAAAGAGATCTTGGAAAACGGACGCAGACCGACTGCCCGCTGTAAAGAAGGGGTGCCAAATACATGTTTTGTTAGTTATTTATCTCCAAATTAAAAAAAAAAAAATCAGATTCATTCAGCTGTCTATTTATGGTGGTCATTTTTGCAAAGGAAGAACTCAGTGAAAGTTTCTTGGTTAGAAAATTGTTTGGTTTTAGTCCTTTCAGTTACAAAGAAAATATGATCATCTCTTCCAAAAGTAAGATGTGTCCTATCTGTTTTAGCCTGCTTTTTATGTACTGTTGACAAAAAAAAGGTCACATGAAATGATAATTTGTTCTGTCAAACATCAAAACACCAGTTTTAGCTATGTCATGCATCTTAATTTGAGAATAGCTAATTAATCAGTCCAAACTGTACATTCCCTGAAAATAGACTGCAGTTTCCATTCCATTACCTAGTGCTTTGGTTCTACAGTTTCGGGAGCCAAACCTCAGAATCTGATGGTTCAGTTTAACTAGACCTAAGTTTGGGGCTGGGCTAAGTTTGGGGGTTTTTGTGTGCGTTTCCCCGCATTTCAATCTATGTTTCTTCCCTGTGTGCTCCATATTATTAAACTATGTTAAACAATCCAAACTGCAGTGAATGATTCTATTTTAAAAAGTCAATAACCTAAGTGGCTTTATCTACACCCACTGTAAGCTTCTTTTCTTTGTCTAGTTTTGCAGAGAGAAATACCTACATTGTGTCTAGAAAAGGTTTTCAAATACTGTGCTATTCACGAGATACTTAGGGAGAGTACATTTAGAACTGGAGTGGATAATGTGTTTACTTGCTATCTGCTGCTGGCACTATCCATTCAGTCGGTGGTGGTGGCAGGAAACACCTTCTATACTGAAAACCAGGGGTGTGTAAAATCCTTAAAGAAGAAGAAAGAAGAATGACACTTCCCTTGCCATTGCAGAATCAGTTTTGTCCTGTACATACAGCGAGGGAGAGAGTTTCTGAAACTGAGAAATGTTTTATTCTAAAAATGAGGCAGTGTGAGACACTGAAGCGGCTGAAGTTTTTGTACATTTAGCTTGTATTATTTACTGATACCTGTTTATCTGAAAATGTATATTATTTAACTTAAATAGCAACATAACAAAAGAATAAATAAATAACAAAGGAATAAGGTCTAGAAATAGAGAAGTTTTAAATATCTTGTCTACCTTTTTTCTCCCATATTAGAAACTGTTTTAATTTTGGAGGTCCTACAGCCCTATGTTTTCTGTTATTTCTTTATTAGGAATATCCTTTAAATACGGTGTTGATGGTATCGTAGTCCTTTGATAGCCTTTCCAAATAAAATTAGTGTTTCTACTAATTTCTAACATTTTTGTATACAATAGTCAAGATTAAGAGAGCAGAGTTCAACAGATGGTTCCATAAGCGTTGTGTGTCATGGCTTCAGGACAGTGCCTTTAACTTTTTGTGTTCTGGTCTTCCTTCTTATTGTTTTTCTATTTAGACTGTAAAAACTTCAAGGCCAGACCGATCCTGGTATGCGTTTGTCCAGTTTCCGACATGGTGAAGCGGTTTTGGTTGTTTGACTGTAATCAACTAATTAAAATGCACATCCCCCCCCCCCCGATCTATTAAATTTGTACAAGAAGTAGCTATTTGATCTCAAGAATTTAGCCTAGCTGTGGATTTGGCGTGACTACTGAAGGTAACTCAAACATATCCTTCTTTTAATTTAAAGTACATGGCCATCCTACCTAACATTTTTTCGTACAGATTCTATCCGCGTGCTTTTACAATTCGCAGGGGTACGTTCACTCAGCTCGCGTGTTTATTTCTGTATGCTCCGGTGTCCCCAAAACACTAAAACATAGTTTGTCGCGCTCGTGATGTGACCTTTTGTTACCTTTTTTTCAAATCAAAGGAGAAGGCGAGTGGGTTATTGTCTCTGATTTGTGGTAAGGGGCCTTAGGGGAACAGTCCGGCTGCTCTCAGGTGGTTACAGTGCTGTAGTTTTGGTGCCGACGCTTCTCGGTTTTCCTGCATTCAGTAGCATTGGGAAACATCAAACGCATGATGTGTGGTTAAAAATCAGAAAGGGGCTGTGGTATTCCTGTTAGTTTTCTTGTAGGCTTTCTCTTTTACCACCTCTATTCCCACTTTTTCCTCCTGCTCACCCGCGTGCGTCTCTTAAAATGTCCTGGGGCGCATAGCAAGGCTCCCAAACAGCAGGAGGTGAAATACGGGACCACCCATCAACAAATACTTCATAGATGCCTCAAGGGAAGGGGTTTCTAACATACATATGCCAACAGCTAAATAAAGCTTGTTTGGCTTTGTGTCTAACTCTTGAACTTTCTGTAATGCATTGGCAATTTTTTGTATGGCTCTTATGACCCCAAAAGACAAAATTTTGGTTGCAGAACATCATGTTTCATCAACCTCCCTTTCACCCTGCTATTCCTCCAATATATAGCTGTTGTACTATGTCTTATCTAAGGAGAAGCCTAAATCTAAGGCTTTAAATCAGTGTGTGAGATTTATGATGTGGTCTTTGTCACGGTACCACTAAGGGTGCTGCTGTGGCTCATGTTGAACAATGTAGAAAATGTCTCTGCAGAAGCAGCTATGGCTTACGTAGACGAAAGGTGGGGATAATGAACTGTTGAGTACTTTATTTCTTCGAGATATAATAAATCAGCTCAAGGTCTCATTGAAAAACTTGCACAAAATTAGATGAGTAAACCTTGATAGCAGAAGCGAGTCTGTTGCATGTACCACTAAGCCTATATATGCAGTTGAAGGTCTGAATTTTGTGCTCTCTGCCTCTACCTCTACCTCAAGTCTAGCAGAGTATTCTGCAGTGGGGTGTGAACTTTGTTCTCCACAGATGATTTAAAAAAAAAAAGTGCATGTTGACTCTTTCAACTTTGCCTTGATATCTCACTCCCACTGAATGCCTAACCACCGCTTGTTTCTTCCTCTGTGAGAACCAATGTGTTGCCAAAGGAAGTTTTGTGTAAGATGTGAACTTTTCAAACTTTAATAATGTCAGATTATTTTCTTCAGTACAAGGGAGAGCTTGGAAAGTATTCTTCTCTTCTTTTTCCAGTCTTGTTTCAGTATCCAGTGAAGAATAATAATAGAATCTTCGTGGTGGTGGTGGTGTGGTTTGTTTTGCTTGGTGGGGGGGGTTTGTGTGGGTTTTCTGGGGGTTTGTGTGGTGGGTTTTTTTTTTGGACTTACATCTAAATTATCCAAAACCTGGCAGGTGCATGAGCAGAACCTGCTGCTAAGCAACAAAGCTGCATTACCTGGAGAGTAATATTACACTGCACCGAATACTGCCAGAGTTGGCAAATGGTCTCAGAGGAGGAGGATCAGTCACCATTCTGTTACAAACCTATAAATACAGGTGGTAAGAGGGATTAGCAGTCTAGGGGTTTTCTGACTTAATAACTTACAGCGCATGTCTTTTCGAAATATGCATTTCAGTTGAAGTCTGACTCATCATAGCCCTTTAATATATTGAAGTGTTACGGAATCTACAGACTAGCAATTTTGAAGAATACAGGTACAATATAGCGAGCTGTGAACAGTTAGTTTAGTTTTTATAACGTTAAGAAAATTCTTTAGAAAAGCCAAACTTGTAAATGTTGCAGTTGCCTAAAAACTAAATTTAAAATCATTTTAGTTTAGTACCCACTGATGTGTAGGTCAAAAATAAAGACCATTTGCAATGATAAAATCATCCACCTATGGATAGCTGGGTATTATTCCACAGTAGATGGAATATCACTGAAGAGGAAAACTGAAAATGTATTTTTCTGAGATATATTCAATAAGCTTAGATCTGGTAATAGGCCATTTTATGCATTTCAATATATACTACTTTCTAACATGTCTTACGCATTTTTCTCCTTATATATGAGATTTCTTTAGCTGTAGGATATTGGGCCGGATAGACCTCAAATTCCTGTCTTTGCTGTCACGAATGCCTGCATGTTTTTAGGAACAAGTTAAAATGACAGAGATTCTACCTCCCCTTTCTGCAGCCTGGTGTGTTGTGCTGGTTAATTGTCCATAATATCCCCCCAAATAATAATCATAACCTATCAGTTAAACATCTCGTTGCATTCTAATTCTATTTCTATTTGGCCTTTTCCCCAAGGAAACAGGGAACAACTTATTTACTCCCTCCTGGAAGCACCTTTTACTTTGATGGCTCAGTCATGATGTAAGGCAGACAGAGAGTTGAACTGAGCAGCACAACACAACCGTGTTAAATACTAAATAAATTAATAAATACTTACAGCTGCTTTCCATGAAGGATGCCTCATTCCGATTGGGTATCGTGCTGTGTAAGACACAGAGACAACCACTTCTATCCCTACTTGAAAATATATCTAGCCTCTTTCAGGAGAAGCTTGGAGTCCTCCTACTCAGTGCAGTTTCCTGCTGCAGACTAAGTGCTGAGCCAGCACATCCATCAATCCATCCTGCACCTCCTTTGAGGACTAGCCCTTCACATCTGGCTTCTGCTGCCGATACGTGTGGGAACGTGCTTCCCTGACCCGCAGGGCCTGGGGCCGCACCTCCCCTCTGGTGCTTCATGCCACCGAACTGGAAATCATTACTACGTTTCGCTCTAGATACGGGCTCTACTGTGGTTTTAGTATGGGAGTATGATAAAAATGGGTGCCAGCTGCGAAGGTTTTGGAACGAGCGGAAGCTAAACTTTAGCAGCATAAGTAGGCATGATTTCTGGAAATATATGGGAAAATGCTGACTTGCTCCAAGCTCAGGTTCTGGCCTTTGAAACTTTAGCCTTCAAAACCAGTAGAAAGTTTTCAACTAACTGTGGCTATGAAGTCTGTGATGGTGTTATTTAACTAAGTTCCCCCCTCTTTAAATGTACCATGAAAACAATAGCTGGCATTTTTCTGTCCCTTTATTCAAGGGCTTCTATAGATGCCAGAGATACCGGTATTTCTGCTGTTTCTATTGCACTTTAAGGATTTTTTTTTTTTTGCATTCCATTTTGATTTCTGACCTTTTTCAGAGATGCTGATTTATGTTGTGATTCTGATAGATGGTGACATTTTCTAAGTCTTCTTGTGGGGTCATTGAAGGGACATAATCTTTAAGTAAACAATCTTTTTTTTCCCCTGTTATTGGTCCCACAGTACACTCTTCAGGTGGGCATTAGAGGGAGTGGCTTCCAAGCAGGAAGCTATCAAAATTATTCTCTTTCCCGATAGAGTAACATCATAGCTTTCCAGGGTCAAGTTTCTACTGGATGGTCACACGAACAGTACCGCACCAAGCAGTTTATTCAGGCCAGAGTCTGTTCACAATCTGAGGATGATGTCCAGCAAGACTGCTTCATCCTTCTTTGTCTTTTACAAACTATTCCGTATATACTGCGTGGACAGGTCTATGCTTTAGGCTATCATCATGTCGGTATCTTCTGAATCGCCAGTGCGATTTAAATGCGTTTTTAAATGAACACAAAACCTGGTCAGGACTGCAGACTTCTGTAACCTTGGAAACTATGATATATGTTCATTTTAGGGACAGTCAGTGTGTTACAGCAGTGTCCAAATGTTTTGGATAAAAAGTGTTATGCTGTTCCATTTGTTAAAATGTATGGCTCATCTGCTCTGGTTATTGCTCTTTACCTGTCTCCAATAGCCTTTGAGCACGGTCTCTCCAAAGCAAAGACGGGCTTTCTAAACAGAATCCAGCGCTTCGTGCTTCACTCCTCCCTGGAGATCTAAGCGCTACAGAACAGGGACGTGTTCATTAAACGTACTGCTACTACTGACAGCAGGTTAAGTTGTTACTTGCTCGATAGGTAGATTTCAGGGGGCTTTAAAAGAAGGGTCCCACTTATAGTCAGCTCCTGGGAGGATTAAGAGAGTTCTGAGGTGGCTGTAACAAATACATAAATGTAAGATAAATTGGGATTTTTTTTTTTTAATTACAAGTATTGCTTCACATTGATGACACTATTCTAGAGAGCATACTTTCAACCGTACGTAATTATTGACATTAAGTTTTAGCATTTATTTAAAATGGATATGTGTGGAAAATGACGAATCTTTTGGAGGAGTGCCCTCATCTTTCAGTGTCACCAGCAGTCACGTGTATTCAGCCAGGCGTGATTATTCCATGTGCAGACAAATAATACTGATAAAAAAATCGATTAGCACTTTTCTCTGTTTTGAAACAAGAGCAGAATATATTTATAGCTTTCCCTAGCTGTAGTAGTGTGTGTGTATCAGAGGCAGACTGTCGTCATACTGCTCGTTAGCACATGTGGAGCCACGCTCCCCTAAACGCCAGCACTGGTTTTTCGCTGTGCCGCCTCGCTTAACCTCTGTTTCACAGCTACGTGCGGCTGCTGGCAAGAGGTTGAACTTCAGCAGGAACAGTAAAAGCAGCCATGTGGGAAGACTGGGGTCTTTTAAAAATATTTTAAGTGTTATTTTATAGAGGTTTTGCCAAGCACGTGTGAACTTGATAAATACTAGAAGAATACAGTTGTCAGGAGATGTGCTTTGCAGTTCATTCCCTTAACGGCATGTTTTCAAAAGGGCTGTTCTGCTGTTGTCTCCAGCGAAGGCAAAGTGGGACGATAAGCACATATACAAATGCTTTTGACAAATAACTCATGTTTAATTCCTCTGGAGCTTTTATTGAAACGTGTCCCTGACACTATCAGCGAACTTCTTTCAGCTTTTTGGGGCATGTCAGTTCTTCCACACAACAGCTTTGATTTGCTGCTTTTCACACTGGACTGAAAATAAAGCATTTTGAATATTTTCTTGCAGTAGAATTGTGTCAGAACAGATGCTCTCGATCCAGAAGCCTTGATTTTTCTCTTTTTCTTCAAAAGTTTCAAAAGATTTCTAAAACTTCCCTATGAAGAAACATTGTAGGAAAGCAAAAAGTTTCCATTACAGGCCTGGTTTGAGCGGAAGGCCATAGCACCACCTTCTCTGGATTTTGCAAAATATTTAAAAGCATTGCCTGGAACAAGAGCTTACTTCTTGGAAAGATCTAAATCACTGTGACACAAATTGAACTTCCTCCAGTACAGATAATGCCAGAATCTATATGGAAAATGGAAAAAAAAAAATGTCTCAACTGATTTTAATTTTACTATTACTTGCTATGACACAGCAAGAGGTAAGGCTTAGTAGTGGGATATTTTGTTTAGTTCAATGTTATTCAAACTATTTATTAAATGCCTATCAATTACAGTTATTATCAATATCTAGCTGAGCATCTGGTTCCTCTAAATTTCTGGATATTGAAACAGTTTCCAGCACTGGAAGTTATATGTTACTCAACATAAGATCGGGAAGGCTGCCTCTGTAGTCAAGTGCAGCCATTCTTGGGTTCACGTCTTTAAATAATTGTACCGTGCATTCCCGCTGCACGTCGTTGTAAAGGGAAAGTCCACGTGCCGTGTAGAAGAGACAGCAGGAGAAATATCTGAAACCCTCCCTGCCCGTTTTAATGTCTCATACAATCACAGAAGAAGGCAGCACATGTGAAAAACTTAATGGTTTCCTCTTAAAACTGTAGCTTGATGCTAATACCTCCTGAAGTAGCTTTTAATTCTTCATTATACTTGTAATTATGCAATTTTTTAGAATAGTATTGCTGTGTATAAATACTCATTTCCATATATGACGGTATTAAGGTACATAGAAGTCAGGTTAGCGTACTGCAGTGAATCACAGCTGCGAAAACAACATTGTCGCTCAGCGTTTTTAACTGGCAGTGGGCAGCGGGAGCCGCGGCGCACCGAGAGGACAGCTGGCAGGACAGCATCTCCCATCCTGTGTGTAATTGCTTTGCAATGCTTGACAGATTTTTATAATGGGACAGAGGCACTCGGACCAGCAGGTGACTGCTGGGGATAGACTGATTGGTGGTGAGCCCGTTTTCATATTGCTCTTACTTGAGACTCCTTTAGACACACTTGACATCAAAGATACGTTCTCTTCGAAGTTCAGGTGCTTGTCAACTGTCACACCCCTTTTCAGCAAACTCAAGGAAAGCAGAACGACTTAAACCGCCTGTATGTTATTTAATTACGTGATCATGGTTAAAGACGAAATTTAAAGTGCAGTTATGTATAGTAGGGGTGGGAAATAGAGTATTAGCTGGGCAACCAGCCTTTAGATTTTATGTTCAAATGATTGTTGTTGGCAAACCCTGAGCAGAGGATCACTTGTGAAATTGGTGTCAGAATTAGATCAGGCAGCCCAACAACTACAATCGGGGACAAGACAAGCTGTTTCTGTCTCTTGGAAGCGATGGCATTTTTATTTTTTAATATGTGCTAAGTGAGCTGATCAAAATAATGCAACAGTTCTTAGAAAGCTACTGCTTTTGTTTCCCCTCTGCGTGAGGTGACTGCAAATTATCAAGTAAAAGAAAATAATCACGTCTCTAAATATCTTTGATTTTCACAGTCACTCTCCCAATTTGCTTTTCCCCATTTGTGTTTCTGAGTGAATGAAAGAAACCAGGGTCCACCACTGGGATTCTGGAAAAGGATTAGTGGAATCGGACACCTTCGTTCTGGGATACTGAGTTTACTACATTGTAAAGGAGTTCGCATTGCAAATAGTTAAACATAATGTGGTCTCTGAAAACGGGGATGCCTGGAATCAAATGCCCAAAGAGTGACGATTCAAATGTGACCAGTTGCTGTAAAAATCTAGGTCATACATTTCTAGACTTTTGGTCTTTAAACTGGCGAAAAAGTATTTTGCTCTTCAAAGATATTTTTTTAACTCTGTCGTCGTTTGCTGCTAAAGGTTTGGTGCTTCCCAGAAAGTCCATTCAGGTTTGAATCTGGGTGAATATTTGAACGTGGGACAATAAAATATCTCACATCATACCCTGTAAATATCCAAAGCAACAGCTATGTTAAATTTAAGTCTGTGCCAAGCGATGTTCATAATATTTTATTAACAGCTGTGAATTGGATCTAGAAAATTTTACAGTGGTTGGACTGACCATTCATCCAAAAGATATAGGTGCTTAATTGTGTCTAAGCAGCTGTCAATTTTGTGTGCCCTTAAGATGTTCCTTTCTCACTTGGCTGATCACATCATGTTCAGAGACTCTGAAATGTTCAGACTTGAACCAGAAGGGAAAATTTTGCTTGTGACAAAACTGCAATGGCTTAACTGTTACGGTGTATGTGTATGTCTTTACAGATCTCTGAAAAAATGCTCAGAGTTACAGGAAAGGACAAAGACAGTGGAAATAAGCTTTCCTACAAATCTAACTATCTATTTTGTAGTGTTTTCTGTACTTGCAAAGTAAGATGTTCAGTAATAAGTCGTTCAATAATAATAATTTTGGTAATAGATGAGAAGTCTTTCCAAACAGAAAGAACTAACATTGCTGTGCTCCTTAAAACTCGTAATTTCACCAGAGGTTGTATTTTTGAACAAAATCACGAAAGGACGGCCCACGGGTGACCACACCAGGTCAGTCGCCTTGGTATTTTATTTAACAGACTTCACCAGATGATTGCAAGTCTGGCTACCCAGATCCCTTCAGTGGCACAAACTGTTCTTCATTTTCTGCTGTAAGGAGCTGTGCGGCGTTACTGTCTGAGTAAAGATGCAATGCCTTCTGTCTTAGCATCATTTGCAGATATTGGGGTAGAGGAGGTAAAAAAATTAAATCAGGAGACAAAAATCTTGCAGTAGAGGAACAGCTTGGGGGATCCTACAAAAAATAATATAGCATGGCAAAGCTAAAAAGTGGTACGGTTCAGCCAATAACTGTAGCAGCTATTACCAATTACCTGAGCGATTATACATTTTTAACTGTTCAAAACTCATCAGTTTAGAGCTCATAAATGCCCGCTTATGTATTGCAGTTAATCCTGCCAACTTTACTGTTGTCATCTAGTAAAGGCTATTTGGATACTAGAGGTTTTTCAACCCATTGGAGGGAGACACGCACAGGACAGTAGCTGCGGGCAGCCCTGCTATCCTAGATGGGAAAGGTGTTGCTCTGGTGTGGTGCTGCAGCCCCAGGCCGGCTGGGATCCCAGCACAAGCCCTGTTGTGACGTGATCTTGGCCCTAAGGACCCTCTGCCCCCCGCTGGGCATCTGCTGCCTGAATGGCACATCAGCAGCACCCCGAGATCTCGGGATAAGCCCCACCTTGCTGTTAGCTTCGGCATAACGACTTGAGCACGAATTGTGGCCACAATGTAAAGCATTGACCAAAGCCAATCGTCTCCATCCTATAACCAGCGATCCAAGAGGGGACCCTCGGAGCTCGCCGG
This sequence comes from Phalacrocorax carbo, assembly GCF_963921805.1. Lineage (NCBI taxonomy): Eukaryota > Metazoa > Chordata > Aves > Suliformes > Phalacrocoracidae > Phalacrocorax > Phalacrocorax carbo. The sequence goes on along the minus strand of NC_087518.1, from coordinate 62,641,726 downwards.
GCCACGGCGGGCTGGGTGACCCTGTGTCTGCCCGGGGCTGGGGCGCCTCTCGGGGGGATCGAAGGACCGTCTGCTCACGATTTCGTGAGGGTCACCAACCATGCGCTGATGGGTGCCAGCATGTAAAAGGGAGTAATTCATGGAGCTCATGAAGAGGGAAATTTTATTCAAGGGTTAACCTCAGGGTCGTGTGTGCAATTTGACGTATATTATACACGTGTATAATATACACGTATAGTATACACGTATATTATCCCTATTCACACAGACCGTTGGCCAAGTCTGAGACTAAGATCAGACCTAGCCACACCTAGACTTCTCTCTGTAAGGAGTTTAGAAAGCAAGGAGGTCTGTTCTGCACCTCGTGACTCAATGGGAGGGTTATCCCCTTATCCCCTGCATCCCCCATCCCTCTGCGAATCGTTCGAACGCGAGCATACCTCGGTGTTCCTCTGTGCCGCTTCTGCGCGGGGAACAGAGGGAGCCTCGCCGTTCCCGAGCCTTTAACTAAGCCGCTGTGTGGATTGTAACAAATGCTATCAAGTTGCTGGTTTAGATTGGCTGATGCTTAAGTGCTGTGAAGAATGATATGACCTAATACTGTGATCTATCTAAAAAATATTTAAAAACCTTAAATTTCTAACTAAAACCGTCTAACGTATTGTATTCACGACAAATTGGTGTAGTCAGCAGTATCTAAATCTGTATTTGCGACATCTGGTTAGGACTAGGAGACAGTCCATAGAAAATTAGGACTAGTCAGTAGAAAGTTAGCCTTGATTAGCCTAAAATAGGATAAGTTCATATTCGCCACTGAAAGAGTCACTAAAGAATGCATTCCCAAAAATCATAAAATGCAAAACGTGTAATGCTGGCCTCATTCTTAGCTATGTTATGCTCTACTACAATATAAAAGATGGATGAAATATTTTTTCCCTTTTAAAAGCAGAAATAGATGTATATTTATTTTGGTTTTTTACTGTTTAATTTCTCTTTCATTCTTTCCTTAAAACACAGGATATCTTACTGTTAATCACAAAAGGAAAAGCTAGGACCTACTTGTCCTCTGCTGTTAAAAACTGGGAAAATCCTTTGAGCGGAGACACTGGCTCTTGCATTAAAATGTGACAGAGCGGTAATTTAAATTATGAAGGAGGGCCAGTTCCCACTGAAGCCTGTCTAAGCAGAATTTAGCATACCTGTCAGAGTCTGTTTCATTTTCAGGAGCATTATGCATCTGCTGCCTCGCAAAAGGTAATCTCGGGAAACCAATTGGTATCAATATTTGACTTACACATCCGAAACCTCTATCCTGTCCTAACCACTGCACGGACTGATTTAAATATACTGGGGTCTGTCAATATTGCAGCTGTGTGTTTTGGATGATAGAAGTAAAGATTGTCTAAATATATGGCAGCAAAATACCTCAGAAGCAAAATGTAATGTCCTAGATATCCCCCCAGGTATCTTCCTTTGTTATCACAAAACCAAAATAAAGATTACTTAGATCTGGTTTACATCTTAAATTAGGTATAATTTTAAAGGATTTTAATATCCCAGTGTTGATGAGAAATTCTTGGCTATAGTCCTCTTTCTGTATATAACTGTAGATGGTTGTATTTTGTACAGTTCTAGAAAACACTGTTATCCTTTAAGGGGGAATTTTGGGTGGTGGCTCACGGGAAGCACTTCAGACCTGAGATAACTTTTCCTCTGAGTGATGTTATGACAAATTTATACTTTTGCTCTTCCAGACACGCAGTCAAATTCCCTTTTTTCCCCACATGGTTTACAGCCATCATATATAGCCAAGAGTAGGAGCTGAGTCCACTTACGGCAGTTCACAATATGCCAGATAAATCTTTATTTAAATCAGTTTTAGAAGGTGCATCCAATACAGTTCCTCCCATGTATCTGTAAGTCCTGCAGCCTTGCCACTGGCGAGAGAGATTTCTGTAACTCCTTTCAAGCACCCGCAGCTTCGTGCTGCAAGGCTGTGCTGCTTCCTCGCTGCTTCTGCCCTTGGCCCACAGGAGCTGGAAGCCTTAGAGGCAGTAGATCAGCTCTTTCATCCCTTTTCCAGAATCTCTCCAGTCATTAAAACCCAGTCTTTGTCATCTTCTTCCATTTGCACCTCTTTGTCTTTAGCTTCAGGGAAGGAAAAGCCTGGTGTTGAGCCTCCGACCCCAGATTGTGTCCTGTCACTTGTGTCCAGCTGAACAAACGGGTGAAACGCAGATCGGCAGCATCAGCTAATTTTGCTCTTTCCTTCCTCCTACACATTTTTTTTTAATATGTGTAAAAGGCAGTTCTCAGCACTTCACTAGCTTTAGTATTTATGAGGTTTTTTTATGTAAATAACATTTTTAGCTGTATCCATGAATACAGTTATTTTTTAACTGATGTAAATGTTCTGCTGACTAACCCTTGATCTTCACTGGAAACCTTTTGTAGTTGTTAAATGGAATTTATTGCAATTGTATCACTTGTTATATCAAGGCAGTGGTTACTTTCCTTACAACAGCCATAAAGTGTTCCCTGTCAGAGCAGCCTTACGCTGCTCAGGTTCCAAAACTATTTACTTCACATGGTTAAAACACAGTCATTACAGTTTGAGGAAATATGAATTTCTCCCATGCCAGATGGTAATGGGTATTGATGGCTTTTTCAGTGAAAAGATAGGAATCTTCTAAATTCCTTTTCTTCCACAAGTCACGCCTGCCCACTCAACTTTATTCCTACCTGCCAGCAAAGACAGATTTTTCAAAACTTGCTCCCTATTTTGTGCCAAAAGAAATGGCCGTATTTTAGCAAAATTTTAGTGTCAAGGAACGTTCACCTTTATTTTGTGTCTAAAGATCTAAAAAAATCTCTCTGAATGTTTTTGGACAAAAGCTCTTGCCTGGGAGTTTGTTGGGTTTTTTTGGGGTGGTTTTTTTTTTTGTTGTTGTTTTATATCCTGACCCAGGGGGCTGGCAGCCGCCCGTGGGCAGCCGGCGGGAGCAGAGTTGCTCGCGGCGGGGCGACCACAGGTTGTGTAAGCTCAGCCAGTCCGCAGGAAGATTTTACAACCCGCACCAGTGCTTGCTGCTGCTGGCGTGATTAGGGCAGCTCCGCGACGGGGCACGTGCCCTGGCTTTGCACGCGCTAACTGAAGAGGCGCAAGATGCTCGATGTTAACTCTAGTACATCTTTTTCCTCTTCAGTCTGTAAGTTGCAGTTTTGACAGTGAAATCTCGTATTTATCCCAAGCGAATCGAGAGGCCTCTTTTTGAGGATAGCGATGCTGTCGGTGCTGTTAGACTAGACGACAGAAATCTGACCACCTTTGGTGTATAGCTCAATTAATGTGATTTACTACTACAAATATGTTTAGCCTTGAACATTGTCTTAGTAGCATGAGTAATTGTTGAGTATCCACATCTGTAGGGGCTAATTTACTTTTCAAAGAGCAGAGCGGTACTGTGGTTGTAAATAAACTTCAAGCGCGAAGCACCAATAGGAGAGTTTCTACGTAGTTTTTGTTCAGAGAGAACAAACAGATGTGTGTCTGTTCCCAGAACATACTGGATAGGAAAATGCTGCCTGTTCAGGCGATAAATGAAGGTGCTGTATACTATAACAAGTGCTCAATAATCCAGATGCATTTGGAAAAGTAGCTGTAATAGTAAAATAGGACTTCTAGGCACTGACGGGACTCTTGAGCGATGCCCGAGTGCAGTGATAGGCATTGCTTGCTTGATTTTCTTTAGACCACAAGCTCAGTCATGCTTCAGATCTTACAGAATGTGCCAAAATCTCTTCATTACAAGAAATTACAGGAAATTGTATAATGGGCAGCAGAACAGGATAAGCGTACTGGGTTTTATGGAATAACCTGAAGCATAAAGTAGAAAAGAGAGTTTTTGTTGGTTTAAATCTTGATCGAGGTGGGGGGAATCACAGAAGACAATTATTGATCACATCTTAAATATGTGTCGGAACTTGTTTCACTGTGTAAAGCAATAGGAAAAAATAGTCACATGGTGAGCAGGGCTCTTGAGTTAGCAGAAGACAAAGACATTTCTACCAGCCTAAGGATGATCATGAGAACACAAAATAATGACTAGAAGTGGTACTTATTTCCCAACTGGCTAGTTTTTCAAAATACTATTTATTATCGCCGTCCTAGAAACCGAATCTTCAGTCTATTCTGTTCAGCGTTTGTGTAACAACGTAGCCCCCACAACCAGAGTGACTAGGCTTCCACAGTGTCCTCCCGTTCTTATGAGCTGCGGCAGCTCTGGTGAAATCAAACCATTTTGTTTCCTTTGCGCACATGTAGCGCTGCTAAGTTCTGTGGAGAAACACCGATGCAAGATCGATACAATCAAGTGATGAATGAGGTTATGAAAGTTAAATTACTGTGTTAATCTATTTTAAGCAAGTCTTCCTAGCATCAACGATACAGCACTGGAAATTTTCACATTAAAAAAAAAAAAGCTAACAAACAAACAGAAACCCAAAGAGCTAGCAAATGGGATGGCAGTTACGAGTTTATGAATCAATGGCCATAACCCATTCAGCCCAGTAACCTCACGGTCATTCTCGTCCGCATTTATCCTTGCACATCCTCCTGTATGAATGCAACACGGGCTAAAATATATACTGCTCGCTCTAAGAGTTGAGTGTGCAAGTATTGTGTTAGATAAAGTAGCTGTTCTTAACTAGCTTTGATCAAAGATCAATAATACTCTTTTTTATGGTGTGATTGTTGCATTTATTTTATTCTATAAATTGCTTACAAGTATTCTATTTAAATAATGTTGTTAGTGAAGGAAAGCTAAAATGGTAATGTGAATGAGCATTGTACGCACTGTCCCGGTTACTGGTGCTGTTACGTGGGGCAAACGTGTTGTGAAGATCGCTGCTTCTGAGCAAGGGTATCACCACTGCAATGAAGACCCTTTCTAACGTAGAAAATAGATTCTGCTGAGCAGAATAGCTGTGTTTATTGCCTACTCTGAGGGTTACATGATATTGCTAACAAGCTTTTTCAGGTACTGTTGGTCTTGGAAAGCAGAGTGAGATCCCTGGAGCGATGCTGTGAGGGCAGTTTCCCATTTGGTGGGTGCCTGTTTGACCTAGCCGGCAGCACCAGGCTGAGTTAGGAACTTTGGTTTCACTTGCAGCTCTCCTCCAGAAGCCTGCGTTCGGCAAACGCTGCCGGTGTGGTGGTGGCGGTGGGATGACTTCGCCGCCTTGTACGCCAATGCTGTGTTTATTTTGTGCCGATCTTCCGAGAGTCGAGTTACAAGACCTGCTTACGAGCACACGGGTCACACATCCCCGTCAGTTCAAGGTTATACACAATTCGTTGGCTTAGTCCGCCGCCAGGACGGGGAATTCGCCCTCGGGATGGGCGGGAGGCTGAGTGGCTGGCTAGGGCCGAGCCTGTGCAGCTACCACCCGAGCAACGCCAGTGCCCGGAGATCTGGCTGTGGAGCAGCGGCCCCTGCACGAGCAACTGCATGGACTTTGCAGTCAGCCTCGTGTGGCAAGGCTACAGTTAGAGAAAGCAGTGACTGTATGATCTTAGGTGGTTAAAACCTGACTTTGGATTTTGAAGCATTCTTGTTTAAGCCCAACTCACTATGATGTTGAGAGTGGGCAGGTTTTTTTGAGTGCTGGATGCAAAGACAGAGGAGCAGATGGATTTTCAGAATACTCACTGGTGGTGTGTGTTGTTCTGCTCAGCTGCGAAGATGCTACGAGCAGTCGGCAAAGGTAGTTGGTTTAACATCCATATGGAGTGTAGCTCAAGCAGTATCAGCACCGATATGCTGCAGTCGCTAAGGGCTGTGTGGAACTGAGTGGAAGAGTCTGGCTCTGCTGTTACCTACAACAAGAGTCACCGCAGACTCTTGTGCAGCTGCTGAGCTTTCTCACCATTTTTTGTGCAAATTCACCACCGTAGTCAGCCCTTCCATAGCAAAGAACAGGAAAAAAGTGTTTTGTAACAGTTTCATACGTTGCTGCCTTGCACCATTTTCATGGTGAGGAAGTAGATATCTAAAGAGTTACTGACAGGAAGAAAGGAAGCTCTCAGAACTGGTGATTTCAATTTTCCATTTTTAAAAAATATATATTCTAATAATATACAATTTTATTTCTCATAGGAATTGAATTTTAATCAGGAAGGAAAAAATGCGCTACGGAATAAAAACTGCCAACATTCTTTAGTGCTTGAATTGGGAAATTACGTAAGCCAGCAGTCTTACAACTGCATGACTGTGGCAGCGTGGGTGGATCTCTGAACTTAAAGGAGCGTCACTGAAGTCAGGTGTAGGATCAGAACAACTTTATGAATGCAACCGTTCCCAATCTTACAGGCAGCCTCTTAAAATTATGTAAGATTTCCTTCCTACGTCCTTCAAATGGTATTTAAGAAATAATGAATTCTCTCCTGTTTAAAAAAAAAAAAATAAATGAAGGAATCAAAGTGGTTGGAATCAATTCCTGTTGTGGAAAGAGGTTTAAGTGAAACGATACTGTATGATTATAAATTGCATCGTAGACCCCTCAGAAATAGTCCCTGTATATGTTCCTTACTCTTTGCTAACAGATGGCCAGCAATTTAGAACTTCCTTTTAATGAATCCTTAGCGAGATCACCCATACTGATGAATTTGCTATCAAAAGTAGTGCCTACTATGTTTGAGTGTTTTCGGAGTACATTGTACTTTTATCTATTTCTGACCCTAAAAACTGAATTAAATGATCCATTGAATTCAGCCAGCTGTTAGCCAGCCTCCTTTGAAGCCTAAATGCCATGAATGAATTTTTCCTCTCTTAATTGTTGAAATTTGTGAGACCACAAATCTCTTAACTGCTCATGACTCCCAGTGGCCAATATTTTAAAAGGGAGCCAGTATGAATTCCAGCTCTGTTTCTTTCTCTGTCATTGGGAACTAGCACGGCTGCACTTGGCATGATGACAGAGCACCCACAAAACTGCTTGATTCTTCAGCAACACTTGCAGCTTTAACATATGTAATTAAATTATCTAATCTCCCCAAAGAAAGCCCCTAATTAATTCATTACCATGTATTTGGGTGGACCTCCCAGTACAGTCTCTGAGAGAACTGCATCCCATGGTAGTTCATTAAATGCCTACTTTAATAAAGGTCTTTAAAGGACTTACAGAAATAGAAAGAGATGTTTGACCCTCATTTAAACTGCATGGGAGATCTCAGTTATTTGTGTGTTATTTATGTACTGCAATGACCGTGTTTGGAGTAAGAGGCTCAGCAGGATTTGAGTTTGAGGACTTCCTCTCCCCTCGTTGGGGGAACACTTGTGAGATGTGAGCAAGGACCTTTTCAACCACACCTCTGCCCTTGCTTTATTCTCTGACTGTAGTAGGGTAATTTTGCTTCCGCTGCCATTTTGACCGTATTATCTGCTTGTCTGTAAATTCCTGACGTGCTACGCTGTGTTTATTGTCTGCCTCACTTTCTCTTGTTCTGCCTCCACAACCCCCTTAGCTTTAATTTCCCTCTAGTTCTGTTAAATCTAATCTAGCTAAGTACTTGTTTTATTTTCCTATTATTCATCTCCGTGATATCTGGACAACTTAAAGCTTTGCGGCTTGGTTGTAATAAAAATGTTTCATCTAACCTAAGTTTCTCTCTGTTGCTCCTATTTCTTCTTTTCTCTCTTGTACCATTTCCAGTGTGGTAGTAAAGCTAAGTTAAAAAAAAAAAAAAAAAAAGGGAAGGTTAGTGTTGAAAATTAGGATCTCTTTGGTCACTATCGTTGCTCTCAGAGTCTGCCCAGTTGTTTCTGCAATCTTGGATCGTGAGGCTTTGGCCAGAGATGATGGTCTGTTCATACAGAACTCTTGAGTTTGAGCAGAATTCTCCTGTAGAGGAATAAGGTCTTAGTCTTTTCACCCAGTGAGCTTTATAGCTGCATTAATTCTTGGAATAACCTTCAATTTCCATATATTGGTTTCTCTTCCATCTTCCTTCAAATCTAGTAAATGAATTTCTTCCATTATCATCCTTTGTTATGTCTGTCTTGGCTGTTAAAACGGTCAAGTCCTCCAGTTAAGGACCCGTTATTGAGTTAGTGATCTGATCAGTGGTGTTACACCGCGAGTGACAGAAGTTTCCCTCCTTCAAGACCTGATATCTGTACCCCAGTGAAGGCTGTGTCGTAGGGTACCAAAGTTCCTTAGAGTTATGCTTCTAATCCCTAAGCTTCAGGGGAAGCTTTCTCAGTCCTTGATGAGCCTCAGACAGCTGGAGAACTTTGAAGACCCCCAACGCTAAAGAAGGTCTAGCATCCAATATTAGTAAGATATATTCGTCTCTGCTAATGAAGATCATCTACATTAAAAAGAGTTTCAAAGGAAATTCAGAACAATACAGCATGTTTTTAGAAAAAATGAAATTACTCTGTGCTAAGAATTTCTGCTTTCAAACATATAATGAAAACAGGATAGTTTTGAGTGGAAGATGTTGTAAAAATATGGAGATTTCTCATGTCTAGATCATAGTATTATTTTGTAAGAAATGATTATAAGCCTCCAAAATTAATATCCTATTCAGCCATTGAAGGCAAATTAAATGCAAATGAAACTCCTCAAATGAACGCATAATGCTTACTGCATTGAGGCTTCAAAACACATTTGTGCTGCTGAATAGAAAAAAATGAAGCTTACATCGAATGCACTGTGCAAATGCAAATGTCATCATCCATTTCTTTTTATGCTGTTCTGGTTTGTGTTTTGTTTTGCAAATACGGTAATTGTAATGCAGTTGTATTAAAATTGGAAGAAGTCATCAAAATTCACCCAGCAAGTACACTCTTCTTCCAAAGTTACTTGGCTCGTAAGTGTAAAATGGATTTGGAATTTTAAGTCACCAGTTTTAAAGCTTATCATGTTACATTTATATATTCTGCTGTGGCATGAGTGAGCTCAGAAACATTGACATGTTAGTATGGAACTACAAAAAAAAACAACCCACAAACCCAACCATGTGTTAATGTGTAATTTATTTATTAAACAGAAGGCGTTTCAACAGATGCAATTTTTTTTTGGCAAGATACATGTTTTACTGCCTATACTGATGCCTTCACTTAAACTTTGAATGGTGACCTATGTTTGGGTGTTCAATTTTTTCCTGCCGGTATTTTAATTTCAGGAGTTACCTGCACATGTCAGCCTCTCCATACGAGTCCTGTAGGAAATACCTTTTTAAGGCCAAAAGGATTACTTTTGACTTCATGTATTTTACACTTCCATTTATCCACCTCCAGTCTGATGTTGCTGGGAAGAGCTCTCATGTTTGCTCCACCACCACCGACTGCAGTGCTCTGTGCGTAAACTCAGGGAGTTGAAGGGTCTTTCTCCAATACGCTGTCAAGTTTGCTCCACACACAAGCACTGACTATACTGGGCATTTTAATCTAACGTTAGTTGTGACCTTGAAATGTGGGCGATCTCTGCCACCATGGCTTGTTGGTAGGGTGATGTTTGAATCTCTCCTTACCGGTAACGCTGCGCTGTCGACTTGCTGGTCATCAGTCAGAGCATTGTAAAAGCTGACCAGCTCAAAACAGCTGGGATTGTTCTACAGCCCAACTGCTGGCGTCTTACTGATTATGGTTTTGCACAAAAATAATACATTTCTAATGTCAAATTTCCTGAGGTGCGTGCTGTGCAGACTGGTATTCTGCATCAGCAGTCGGCTAGCGAGGGGTTAAATGGTATTGTCCTCCTAGGATTCATGGCATAGGTAGCAGACCAAGCCCATTAAGAGAGAGAAAGCTGAAGTACTCCGAGTGACTGACACAGACTTTCTCTGCTCTGGCTCGACTGGAAGGTGCTGGAGCAGCATAGCGGTGTGTCAGGTCTACGGCCTGCAGTACTTCGCCAGAGATCCTCAGCTTTGTCAAATGCAAAAAAAAGAGAATAAGCTTGGTGGGGCGGGGGGAAGCCAGCAAACCCACAGTTCTGACAGGTCGTAATTAGCGGTGAGGCGTTCAGCGCACAGAGCTTGAACAGAAGCTTCGGAAAACTGGCTGGCAAGGAAGGGGGTTATCGCATAACGGAGCACGGAGCGCAAGGAAAAAAGGCTTTGTTTCACGCACAGTATTTGGTGAACAAGAACAGTGAAGGAACTTTAAGGAACTGATTGTCAGGAAAAAAAACTAAGGGATAGCAAAAGTTAAAACATTTTATGGGAGATTAAAGTTGCACCCGGTGGTGAAAGAGGCGTGCAGTCAAAGGAAAATACCTGTGTATTTTCATTTTGCAGCATAGCAACAAAATTTGATGTGATCTTACATGTCTTGTTAGATGTCTCAACCAACTCTGCATGTGCTGTCTTTGTATCCTGTAAGAAATAGGTTAAGATCCTGCGTGCTTTGTCAGATTTTAATGTGTAAAGCAACGCTCCTGGAGGCTTAGCAGCTTCAGCTACCACAGCAGCGTTACGGTATGCGGCTGAGCGGCCGACGGAATATTACAGAGGTGCACACAAAGCAATACGCAGTGATGTGGCGTTAGGGTTAGTGGGGAACTGCAAAGAAAAGACATTTTGCAGCTCTAATATTTCCTAGTTCGTCATCAGAGCCTATGAGTAAAAGGAGCTCGACTCCGTGCTGTACACAGGTGCCAGAGGAAAGCAAGCCTTGTGAAGAGCACGAGCTATTGTGCTGGGCCTGGAATCAGACCGATGGCTTGGACAGAAAGCCAACAATGTTGAGTTTATAGGAGTCTCTGCCATCGTTTGCAGAGGACCTTGGAATGATGCTGTTCTTGGGTGGAAGGGTAAAGAGGAAGGAGGAGGCATTTCTGTACCCATGTATAGGGGCTAATGCTAAAACCTCAGTGCCACTATAAACAGAACTACAGTTTGGGCACTTTTCTTGTCGTCTTCTGTTGTTCTAGCTGTGTACTCCAGCCTATCAGAAATTTGCCGTAGCTACTGACAGTCCCAAATGCTAAGTTTTAGTTCATCATATGCTTTCTTCAAACCAGTCTGTAACTGATGACACAGGAACACAGACGCCATTGAACATCCATCATACTGGGGCGTGTGTATCTTATATACAGCAGAAACACTGATTGCCATAATGGCTATAAACCACTTAATCGTATTTGACCATGAAGTGAAACATAAGCAGATGTGATCAGCTTCTCAGCTGATACAAATTAGGATCATTCTGTCAATCAGTAGAGTTATGCTGGCTTGCCCAGGAGGACTTGGCAGAAAAGCTGTAAAAGTTGATGTGGTTTTTGGTCTGCACTGGTCAACAAGGTCAAAAGATTTTGGACTTTTTTTTAATGGAGGAGTCATTGCTACGTGACACAGATTTTTGGTGCTTGCTGTATAAAGGAGGTGATTTCAGGTGCTACATACGCAATGGTGCTTAAAGACCTCCAATATCTTTCATAACAAATTCCGTCATCGGGTGTGCCAGCTGAATTAATAGCAGCCCGTAAATCATTGCCAGGCAAGCCCAGGTGCTGACCACAAACAGGAAGAAGTCTGATGCCGTCCAGGCCGCGCGCAGGAGCAGGTCAGCACCCTGCACTGGCAAACGCAGTGTTTGCGCAGCCACAGGCTGATGCTTTCCAAGAATTCGAGTAAGGACTTCGGCTGACTGCTCACTTTCAGTAATCTCTCTGCTTTTTGACTTTGTGCTCCTTAGAATTCTGTTTATGTACACGTCTCTTTCTTAAAGAGTCTGTGCATGTGAGGCCTGTAAAAGTACGTTCTGGTCATATGAATTACGGAAACAAAATACAGCTGGCCTTCAGTCTGCATGGGTTGGAATCACTAAAATATATAACTGCTGCAGGTTGCAGTTCTTCAGTAGATAAAGTTTTTTCTCTGAGTCACTGTGGGTAAATCGATTTTCCAGCATGGTGGGTCATAATCTATCAATGATTCCCCTGTCTTTAGAGGTGTTCTCATCCAACTGAGATGTAAACGTGAGGGGAGCTCAGTGAAAGGTTTGCTGCATAGCTTTCCTGCCACCTTGTTTTTTCTTTTTAGTGCATATATGAATGGACCAGAGCTGTTTGCAAATAAATTTATATAAATATAGAAATTCATGAGATGGTTTTATCTGGTATAAACAGAAAAAGTTAAGAATGATCAAAACTGAAAGCTCTTAATGTTACTGGTTTGTTCCAAAATCTGTTTTTAAGGGCTAAATTACATAAAATATTTTAGGATGGGTTGGTAGATGCAGTTAATTTCAGCAAGAGTCTTTTTCAGGTCTAGCTGAATCCATACCTTCTCCATGTCTTTGTCAGGTTAATCAATACTTTATTCACTTTTGTGGTGCTAAACCTGAAGTTGAAACTAACAACATTTAAGATCCCTAAATAGAAAACAGTGTGCGCCTGGCTTTACCTAGAGATTTAAAATTCTGTTTTGCAGTTATGCTGATGTTTATGAAACCTTCAAGCTTTGATCGTATTGGCTAATGCAATTTAAAGATTTTTAGGATTCTTGTTTAGCCTTCAGCTTGAGATAACCACTGGTGATGGGTTTCAGAGAGAGTGATCGGGAGAAATACCGTATGCGAGCATTTGCAGATATTACCATTTAAATAGCCTGTGTCAACCTAAACAATATAAAAGAGTTTGGATGATGTTGTTTTGTGGGAATTTGATTCTACAGATCTTTATGGTATGATAAGTACGTGATCCAAAATGACATATTATGGAGATATTCTGAGCTGAGGCAAACGCAGATCTCAAAGGATGATAGGCAAAGCTGAAGGAGCAAGAAATAACAAATAGATGGAAAGCACTTTAAACTCTGTCCTCCAATATGTACAGCACTGTATTGTGACATTCATCAGAGAAATCTCATCTTCCCAAGCTTCTTCCAATTTTCTGCAGCCTATTTGAATAGGTCTACTTCTATTAGGACCAAATTTAATGGACAAGTAGAGGTTTTGTTCTAGCAGCATCAGTACTGCTGGAAGAATATCTGTACAAGTCCTGAACTCCGGGTTCCTTGATCTGTAAATACCTTACATTTGCTTACAGGTACATGCCTGAATAACTCATTAATGTTAGGGTTTCAGGTAGAACTAGGAAGGAATTTTCAGGATTGATGATTAGGGAAAGTTTTGTATTTTGGCTTTATTGCTTTTATTGCCTAAAAATCTTTATGAGAACCTCTGGAGGGGTGCCTGTTACAAATAAACCAAGGTCTTGGAAAAAATAGGGTCCAGGGACTCTGAGTTCCGAACTTTGGCTTGGAGCGTTAGGCAGGACTGAGGAACACCTGCAACCTGCTCCTGCAGCGCTGGGGTGCCGGGAGCCGCGAGCGCGGGGCTGGAGGAGTGCCGATGCCCACCAGAGCCGAGCAGGGGCGAATCGAGGGGGAGAACGCAACTTTTGCTATCAGAATCTGCCACCTCGGTTGATTTTTAGAATACCAAATTTGTGTTAAATTACAGCTTAACTTTTAATTGTGTAAGTATGACACCTTTATAATAAACACAGGCTGCCTGGGATCATCTGAAAACAATCTTACACGTTTGATTCATTTTATTCATGGGGACATTTTTATGTCATCTGCTGAGTGGGTTTGGCGTTTTCCCCCCTTTTTTTCCAAATCTAGCTTTGAGTGCTTGCAAGGAAAGAAGAAAACAGACACCCAGAGGATCCGAAGTTCTTCGTTGTGGGAAGTGTGCCTACAAAATTTGTCTTAAAACTTTGAGTACGTTATTTTTGTAACAAAGATCTCAAAGATTGAGGAACAGATTTTTCTGGCTGTATTCTTTATCTGCAAAGATGTTTAGATTATTTGCTTAAAAAGGTTCGTTCTCTCTTAATAAATGGACCAGAACAGGTTGGTCCATACTAACATTTAAGATGTGGTTTCTCTCTGCAAGCAAAGTTTTACTTAATGCTCCAGTCACATGAAAGGTGATGTGTGGCACAAAGCAGGTCGTCGTAACGCTGACCTTGCCTTCAGGATACCGTAGGAGAAAGAGTGTGAATGACAATATAGACATTGGTGTCTTGTTATTGGTATGAATTTCTGTAGATGTACTCTGAAATGATCTGTCTGAGAAGCTCCCTGGTTTAGTATGTTGCCAGTCCTGTGTTTAACAGGGCTATATTCTTTCTCTCTTTCTATCTATCTATCTGTCTGTCTGTCTGTCTGTCAGTCCAATACCTGTGTGCAAAGTTCCGTCTGAAAAGAGATTTTTATTTTTACTTTTCTTCAATATTTTCTAAAGAGATGATATATGCAGAGATATGTATGTGTGCGTGCATGTGTACACGTATACGCAGGCATACACACACAGAGTGCGCCTGCATCTCTCTGAGCCATGAGGCTTGTGGAGATGCTTGTTCACACTCCAACAACTTCCTATAAACTGATGGCAATTTTAAAAGCTCATTGTAATATAAAATATGCTTATCATGGTCTTCCAAGTGAAAGCTAGTCTGACGTATACTGGTATCGTGCTAATAGTCAGTGTGTGACACATGTTCAAACAAAAAAATGTATTGTTTAAAAAAATGGCACCCCACATGACTGACAATGTTAAATGATGCAACCCCATCAGTTTTGAATGAAGTGAGACTTTATAATAATTTATAATTCATTTGAATTCCTCTTAAACTCTGCTTCAAGCATCTTGTAGGTGTTTAGACTGCAGAAAGATCAAATGCATGGATGTATATTGCTGCCTAATAAATCTCTTTCATGTTTTTCACTTGCAGAGGCAGAGTACCCTGACCTTGGAAAAGGGCTATAATCTAGTGGCTTTATAGAGATGAGGAAGCAGCTTTGACAAGTAGAAGTTAAACCCTAGATGGTCCAGGACTATCTAGCCGTTGCTTAATCTTCTTAATATGGTAAGACAAATCCCATTCTTCATTTTTATATTAACATATTTCAATTTTATTACAGTTTTTAACTCTTAAGCAGAGCTGTAGGAGCTTGGATAGGAATGCCAGGCTAACGCACACGCTAGTAAAAGAGAAAAAGAACTCGGATCAGCAAGCTCACAAGTTTCAAAAAGCTTATTTGAAATGACTGTGAGTGAGGAAGAATTAGGGCATTCAGCAAGCCCACATAACTACTGCGGAGACAATATAAGGAGTATAAGATGAGAATTAATTACTATTAACAATAAAGTACATTTATTCTGGGTAGGACTTGCTGTCAAGGTAAGATTCCTAAGTGGGCACAGGCTTAAGAACCTCCACTTCTGATTGTTACCTGCATCATCAGCCGGTTTCGTATTTTTGGGAGTGGGATATGATTATCCCCAATTGTTTCTGAAAAGGCACACATGATGTCAAGTTTAATCTTTGTGAGGTGGCCGCCTGTTGTTACCGTCTGTTACGGTGCACAGAGACTGGCCAGAAGGATTTTGCTTTGAAAACTATTTCTGGAACTGCAGCTCTCTTCTTTCCCACATCTTCTTTTCGTTCCTCTCTCTCAAACCAGTATAATAGATGTTACTTTGCATTTGAAGAGATGCTCTGCCGGTGAGGGGCAGTACTCGTGCCAGTACAGCAGCCAAACTACTGAGTTGTGTTTGAAGCTGGCCAGGTTAATTATGGATGTAGACAATATTTTCAGCAACCCATACCTTTTATTTGAAGAATACTTACATATTTGATGGTTAACTTTAAAATCTTTTAAGTCCTTTTGCAAGTGTAGGGACAGAGTCTATGGTGTCTGCTCAGCATATGCTTTGGATATCTAAAAATTGTGTTGTGAGCTGTAGAGTTGTCCCTGTACGTCCCTGTTTGCAGCTGCTATCATTAGATTATATGACATTTTCTAGGAAGCGTGTCTACTTCTGGGTTCATTTCTGCAGTAAAGAATTATTTTTCTTCTGTAAAACAAACAAAATCTACTAATAACCCAAAATTCAATATTTGCAAAGATTTTGTGTGAAAATTCACACGATGGGTAATACATCGCAAACAGTCCAAATTAAAATTGGTTCTGCTCAAGTGAGCTGTTTTGAAAACCTTTCCCGTGTTTCACTAGCTCGAACATTTACAGTCCATGCAGAATAAAATTTTCATCAAGTGAAAGATTTGGAATCCAAGTCAAAGCACCCCAGATGAAGCCTTGTACCTTCACCGTAAGGGTGCCCCTGCTACATGGGAACCTGAATTTTGAAGGGAGGATTTTCAGTGTGGCTGCTCAGACATCGATTCTATTCAGCACGCTCATAAATAACCTTGGAAAGGGGTGATTAGTGATGAGATACAGGCTGCTGATTAAATATTCTTGAATACTCAAAAGTAAAGCTGATTCTAAAGAGGTGAAACAGGATTTTTATGAAGCTGAATGACAGATAGAAATTCAATTTTGGTAAATGCAAAGGAATGCATGTATTTATGCATTTTGACTTAGTAGTTACTGTTCAGGAGGGAGAGTTTAGCGTTATTGTGATTAGTTCAATAAAACTGTTGCCTCAACACTAGTTAAAGAGGAAAATACAGTTTCACAAAGCATCCAGGGAAAAATAAGAAAAAGAAAAAAATCTAGGTTGCATTGTTATCTTGAATATTACAGACAAGACTGGTAAAAGTCCCCACAGGAGCAAGATGAGCCAGAAAGAACAAGAACAATAAAGGCATGGAAGAGATCCTTGCTGAGGAACCATTAGATGGCTATATAGCTGCTCCTTGGAAAAGAGAGGATGAGGGTTGTGGTAAAGGTCTAATAAATGACAAATAGTGTAGAAGATGTAGCATTTTTAATTAGTTCTTATAAGGATGAAGGTGCACCGGATAAAATAATCACGCAGCAGTTCTAAAACCAAGAAAAGGAAATACCTGTTTCTTAAATGCATAATTAAATCGCAGAATTGCCTGTCAGGGTATGCCAGAGATCCGGAATGCGAATAGGCTCAGGTGGGATTTGGTTACTTCATGCTCTATGAGGATAGGCCTGATGTTGTGGATTTCAAAGAACGTGCAACGTTCAGGTACAATTCCTGCCTCTGCTTTCAATTAGACTATCCTGCTGGAAGCACGCGCCGTTCTGTATTTTCCTAGGTTCTTGTAGTGTTACAACCGTGGACCTTTGTCCAAACAAAATATGGCTGTTCTTGTGATCTTCAGGCATTTGTGAACAGGATTAATTTTATCAGTATAAACAGTTTCTTTGTGAAGTGTGATATTAAAGGCTTGCATATATTTACGCTTTAAACTTGTGAAGTACACCTGCAAGACATCATGCTAAAATGTGCTGTGCTTGAAAAGAACCCATCGATGGTCCATGTGCTTTCGCAGTATGTTCGTGCATGAGCTTTGCTGCACACAGTCAGTATTTTTGGCAGTCATGGGTGATCGTAAGGACAAAAGTGCAGGTGCAAATTTAGAGGCTGGGATTTGCTGCTGGGTGGTTGCCGTTGGTTCTGTTTGGAAAGTTTGCTTCTGATAATGTCGTCGTATCAGCTGTCATCTTGAACGGCCAACTTTGGGCTAACGGTTTTACTTTGAAGATTAAAACCAAAGACAGACTAGCCCAGGGCTCCTCTTTTCTTGTCTGGGGTCTTGTATCCCTCGCAGCATGGTGTTACCGACTGCACATCAGTCCTCGATCAGGGGCTGAAATTTACCCCCCTTACATGCACCCATGTGTTTTCCCGTGAAGAAGCGATTGAAATGATTTTGTGATGCACTTGCTGCTAGTGATTTTTGGGGTGGGGTGTGGCCTATTTTACTCTATTTGCTAATTAATTTGTGGACCAGTTAATTATTTTAAGGTGGTTATTTTTTTGTCCTTTCCTTTTGCCATCCATAATAGACATTCTTTTGCTTTATGGTAAATGGTACAAGTTTGTCGATGTATGTCAGGTCTCTCAGTTTACAGGATTCCTTTTCTTGTCAAAAGGAGTCCCAGGGAATGGAGGAAAATGGGCTAAGAAAGAAGGTAACAAAAACAGAAGAAGAAGAAAATCAATTCACTGGAATTTTGAAATAGCCCCTGTGAGAAAATGTCAGCAAATTCTACAAAGATTTTTGGTACAGAATGAGGAAAAAACATATTTCAGACACATACAGGATGCACTACGTTTCCCTAAAGTCTCTCCTTTCTACTTTGGCCTAAATTTCACATGGCAAAAATCCTGTACGGCTACGAGTGGGGCAGCTGGTCCCTGGCTACTTCATTGCTAACGGGAAATCTTAATTAAAGCCGCCTTCATTATGCATTGCTGTGCCCTTGGAAGGGATCAGACGGTACACAGACTATTCCGTGTCAGGAGAAGCTTCAGAGGACACTGGGCAGGGAATACAAGTTCTTTGGAGGATGGGATGTTTTCGAAACAGATAACGGTACGCAGAGGTAACGTTTTGGAAAGCTTGGCCTTTGCTTTGGGTTTGCAATGGTTTGGGCGCTCTGCCTGTGACTGTACGCTCGCATCCTGGAACTTCTGCCAGTCACCTGGCACTGGATGCGGCAACATCCAGGCACGCTCCTTGCCAAGTCCCACAGGACTCCTCGTTGCTCTCTGCTCGAAGATTTAAACCAGATTAAAAAGCAACCATGAGAACCAGAGCATGAAAAGAACCCTTAAATACCTGGGAAGCATGCTCTGGCCTCTCACGAAGGCACAGCACTCTCGGGCATCGTACCAATGACGCAAGCGCGAGTGGGTATCAGCTGAGAGCGCGAACAAGCTGGCGATGCATACTTCAGACAGCTTCTGTGAGCGCTCTAGCTCTATTGATAGCTTAAGCAAAATGTTGCATTGACTCAAAAAGAGTATTTTGCAATATTCCAACTGCAGTATTTCAAGCTGGGATCATTCTGCTTGAAATGTATATGTAATTCTAATTTTCACCCTTGGAAAATGAAATAAATGTTTATTGAACCATTCCCTTGCATAGAATACTAAGACTGCAGGTTTTAGGAACTTCTTAAATAGAAAAATGCTCAGCTTAGTATCTGGGAGTTTAAGATTAATATCCTTGACTAAAAATCGCCTCCTCGTCAGACAAAAATCCTTTCCCTCCGAGTCCCTTGAGGCTGCTCACGTTGGCTCAGGCTTAGGTGTGTATTGATGGAAGTGAAGAACCAGCGCTTTTACAGGCTTCTGAATTTATAAGCCATTGATTTATATGGGTAGAAGAAACCCCCTTTTCATAACCAAATCATAGGGGTGAAGAGCTTTCAGTGAAATTTTCATATTTTGCTAGAGCAACTTTACAAAGTCTTCACTCCTGCACGGGTTTAACTTAAAGGATTTGCGTTAAGCGTGAATGTTTGACCCCTCTGTTTCCTTTCATGCGTACCTCGCAATGCCTATAAAACCCAGTTATTTGCTCTTCCTCGGGCCTTCTCAGTCTCAGCTATTCCTTATAATGTTACAGGTAATGTATCTGGAAGACTCGTCTCATTATGACAGAAGACAAGGCCAATGAAATCACACAGTGCATCTGTTAGGACAGCTGAGCGAAGAGACTATTTTATTGTATACATCTATTTCTCTAAATACCATCGTCTTGCGCTGCAAAACTAACTGAGTCTAGCCAAACACACGAACAGATGATGCTGTTTTGGTGGTGTGTGTTAATGGTATCTGCTGGAATACTTTCCTTCTATTTTAGAAATAAGAAAAGTGCAGTTATTCTCAGAAATATTTCAGTAGCGGTCCTATAGGTCAGTGAGATGAAACCTGCAGTATTTTAATCTGTTTTTTAATTAATATATCCCCATCTTCATCAAAACCAATCCAGTGGGATCTTACCGACACTGTTAACTCTTGTTGAGAGTATGCTACACATCAGCAAACGCAAAGAAAATTGAAGGGAGAAAATAGTTACGTTTTTTAATTTATTCAGATAAATTTGAGTTTCCAAAATAATTTTATCACTTTGGCAGTGCATTAAAATGTTTTCTCCCTTTCTTCTTGAAAATGTTTGCACATTTGAAAATGTGTTTCTGCTCAGATATAAGCACGCTGTAGTTAGCTCGCTCTCACTGTTTCCAAGGTCAGGCCAACAGCAATACTCAAGGATTCAAGAATCAGATCCTGATTTGAGGCTCTGCAGTGTAAACCTATGGTGAGACAGGACATTTCACTGCTTTTACTTTGATTGTATTTTTGAGAGCAGAATATGACTTGACTAAATACAATTTTGTATGTTAAAAGAGAAAGAAAATAACAAGCTCAAGCTACTTTAGAACCATCATTCAAGCCAAAATTCATTAAAAAGAAATTCCACAGAAGAAAACCTATTGGCATTTCAGGCACAGACAGGAACTGAAGAATGCTTTTATATACAGATTCATACCAACAGCTTTCTGTCCAGCAGGTGACTTTCTACATTAAAAGGTTTGTAGAAGTGGAGATTGTAATAGGATGAACAACCTTGATAAAACACTTTGATTCTTATCTTTGAAATTTTTTCCCTATTCCATTTGCCTTAGCTGGTGCTGCTGCAGTTAAGGGGATGTCAGTGCTCCCATTGTAAACTCCTTTCACGGGGTTTTATGACTTCATGGTAAAAAATAGCTTTTGTCTGAAATACGGCAGAATTTTTTTCTGAAAATAAGTCTTTGTTCAGTTAAATAGGGAATGTTAACGTGAAAAAAACACATTTATTGTAAATGAAAGAGCAATCTTCAGCTAAGTAATGTCACCTCAGATTAATAAAAATGGCAGTATTTTAAAAATCCAATTTTGTTTTCACAGTTAAGGTTGTTTGTTTGATTATCTTTTTTGCATTGCACTTTGTTTAGACAGGGGAAATCGATGGAGTTAGTTTCAGTGGGCTGGTAATCATTTCCGCTCTCGGGTTGTTAGTACCGCAGTATTTAAGGTGCAGTAGCTGCGAGGTAAGTTTGATGAAAACAACCGAATGTGTTGGAATTTTATGAAAAGTTCTGACATTGTATCCGTCACTTTTTGGTTGCCCTACGTGCCACAACCTGGTCAGCTCCAGTTTCTACCCTCTTGCCTGCGAGCCTTGCTGCAGGGAGCCTGACCTTCAAAGATGCTACCTGGGGTCCGTCCTCCCCCCGATTCTGCGGGGCTGTTCTCACGAGCAAAGCTGGGAGGTGACGGAGCTGGGAGTTCAGAGGGGTGAGCTCCTTCCCTGCCCGCCCGGTCTTGTTCTCTTACAAGCCCAGGCTTTGCCCTTTCGTGTCGCCTGGCTTGTGATGACACATGTGCTGGTTCTGGCTGAGACGGGGTTAATTCTCGTCCCTGCGGTGCTCAGGGACCTTTCCGGCTTCCCGCGCTCTGCCGCGGGGCGGGGCGCTGGAGGGGCGGGGCCACGGCGGGGGCGGCTGACCCCGACTGGCCAATGGCAGGTTCATGCCATACCACGTGACACCATGACCAGGATATGGAGGGGGTTCAGGTTGCGGCTTGGGGGCAGGCGGTGAGCGGCTGCGTTGCGTGTGGTTTGTTTCAGTGGTTCATTCCCCTTCCCCCCCACCCTGGCCCGGGTTTCGCGCCTCTCGTTGTTTTCCTTTCCATTGCATTTTTGTTGTTGTTTTATTTTAATTATTAAACAGTTCTTATCTCAACCCCGGAGCATTACCCTTCTGATTCTCTCCCCCGTCCCACCAGTGGGGAGTGAGCGAGGGGCTGTGTGGGGCCGAGTCGCCTGCTAAACCATGACAACGCACCTGACTTGTTTCCTGAGTTCTCCTGGCTTTGGGGTTTATGTTCTAAGCAGTGACTTTGCTGTCACGGAGCTTAGCAAGAACACATTGTAATGGAAATTCGGTCACTTCTGTCACAGCATCCTCGGTTCCGTAACAAATAACCCTCTGGGTGGAGGTGTGAGTTTAGTGTTACAGGCTTTATTTGGGATAGCTGGAAGAGAAAGGTGATGCTTCCTTTTAAGTCTTGGGTTTTGGTGCTTTTGGTTTTGGATGCAGGGCTGAGGCATCAGGTTTTAAAAGCGTTTTCTCGCGAACCTACTGTAAGAAGCTAGGTCTTGGGAAAAGGCCAAGTGAGGGGGGCAGAGGCAGCTTGGAGCTCTCTGGGCAGTCAGGTGGAGCTCCGTTGTGGAACAGGTTAGCGTATGGAGGGGTTTGCTCTTCCAGTGAAAGCTGGGAAGGTGACACATTTTTCTCTCCTCGATGAAAACGCTGCAGAAGAAAGGCCGGTGCCTACTCTTTCTTTAACGCTCCGCAGCTCCTGTGAGCTCACTAGTTGTCTTTATGTGCTAGTTTATGCAGGGTAAGTACTGTGAACTACAGGAATGAGCAGCTAAATAATGAGTAGTTTGTTACTGAATAAGTGTCTGACTCTTGGTTAGGCCGTGTTCCCCTTGTTTTCAAAACAGAACTGACGGCTGTTGTGTAGTTCACTCCACATGGCTATGCTGGACTTGCCGGACACCTTTCTCTGGAGGAGGCCCTGTCGAAGGGTGACAGTGATAGTGTAAGAAATAGTCTGCAAGCACTTGCAAAGACAGGATCTAATACAGCACAAAATTGTGTCACTACTGCTGTTTGCAAATAGGAGCCATTAGATTTGACTGTGAAGTGTTTTTAAATGCTCAATTCCTCTAAGAAGAGATTTTCAACATGCCTATCTCGGTTTATTGAAAACTACCCTCATTTGAAATTTCTAGACTGAATATATTGCTTTTGTAATTCAAAACACTAAGCAAATTTGTGTGTTAGGAAATATTGCATTAATTTCACAACCACACAAAAGTGATATGAAAGCTTTAACTAGAAAAGGTTTAGATTTGTGATGCAAATGAGCTCATGAAAATGATCCACTCACAGCAGATGAATAATGGAGCTAAGTTATTGGAAAGTAAAGATAATAACTATCTCTGGGATCTCATTGTTCAGGAACAGCCTTATAAACACAGTGCATTATTGCTCAAGCATTACCAGGTTATCTCCACATTGCTCAAATTGATGAGAAAGACTTTTTGGTGTCTGTGGAAAAATGGCATGAGATGCAGCCGGCTGTTTTGGCTTTTGGTTGTTCAAGTTGGCCACGTACAATGCAGACTGAAAAAAAATGAGAGTTGCGTCGCTAGAGTCAAGTAACACGGCTACCTAAAAATGAGCTTGTGTCAGGACTTCTTTGTTCTTTGTTGTTCATTCCCTTCAAATATATTGTAATTAATGGGCAAATTCAGTTCAATTGTGAAATGGAATAAGTGGAAAGACAAACCTCCATTGCACATAGCCTCTGCAGTCCCTAACACCCCACTGACCTCTCGCTATTACTGTGGAAACTGTCCTTTCATTGACAAACCCTGCTCCTTCCACCTGCGTTTTGATGGCAAGGCTGAGGAGCACGTTGGGCCCTACCTACCGAGTACAGCTGGGAGGGTCTCAAGGGCTTGTCCCTCTTGCCTCCAGCTGCAGAGGAGCACCTGGGGGAGCATCCATCTTCCAATGGTTGCTTTATGAAAAATAACTTGCAGTAGAGGCTGAAATGTTTGTACGCACAGATAAATGGCCTGACCACTTTCCGGTAGTCCGATGTTCTTAATTCCTCTGTTGCGCAGTGGGATGACTGTAGTGCAGTTACCTCCAACCAGTGACGGCCTGTAACTGCGTAGCCACCATTTTGTTTCCCTGGTAAGAGGTGCAGGACTGAATCCTTCAACAGAGAAAGAAAGTATGTTTTAATTTTCTATACTCACCTGGATATTCATTTTAACTGTAGAGGTATTGACCAGAAGCATGCTCAGTAAATCCTCTTCTCCTCATCTGGCTGGTTTGGTTTGTTTTAAAGAAAAGCCCAAGTTTTGCTGAGTTTTTCAGAGAGGAGCTGCCTTCAGGGAGGAACTTCAGAGAGTGTGAAGCCTCTGCAGGTGAAGCCTCTGCTCAGCCGTCAGTGGGGTGCGGTTGAGGACCCGCGTGATTTCAGCCTTTCCCTTTTGCCCGGTTTCTGACGTCGGCTGCGGGCAGCTCCGCTCGCTGTGCTGCTCTGGGTGCTTTTGTGCTTGGCGTGGGCCATTGTGACAAACTAGGTTTGCATTTAATGATGGGAGATGGCACTTAACAGTTAGTAGTCACAGAATTCATTTTTATGGTATTCTGTTCTTTTTCAGTATAGCACTATATCTAAAGGACATTTATTCTCGCTGGATATGGTTAGGTAAGTTATCCATCCTTTGTGAGGCAAAACTGCAGGTATTTTGGGCTGTGTATGTGAGCCTGTATTTAGGGAATAAAGTATAAGGGTCTGTAAAAACTCCAACTAATGAGCAGTAAATTTATCTGGCAAGTTTTTGTCCTTTTCTCTTGGTTTATTCTTAGGCTACAACACTTAGTTGAGAACAGGCATGGGGAAGAACAGGTTCCCCTGACGTTTTTGCACCCTCTCCATGCCTCTGTGTGATACAGAAGGGTTAGCGCTGAATGCGGTTGCCCCCGCTTCAAAATAAAATCTCGGCCAGTCTGTCAGCAGGGGGAGCATCACAGATCACGTGAGAGTTTCTGCCGTTAATTTTGCTTTGGTACGTGTCTGTCAGAAAGGGTTTTTGATGCAGGGCAATATTCTCCAGCTCCTGAAGGCTTACTGGTATTAGCCATCGGTCAAGCCAACGCTCACTGCACCTCTAGTGAAGTGATGCTCCACATTCTAGTCTTGTTTCTGGTTTTCAAGGACTTAATTGTCCTGAAACAAGGTGAAGAGGTTAAAGTGGGTGGATGTTTTCTTTTTCAACGAGCAAGAGAATAAACAACCAAACTAGTAGAGTGAGAGAATGCCTTTGTTCATCAGGTGAAAGTATCGCAGCGCTATGGGCTGAGTGCAATAGAAAGTGAATGTAGCATCATATTACTGCTTGATTACCTCTGCCTGACTCCCTCTGACTGCCTCCGTTTTAAGTATTATCTCCTTGCCTCTTCACTGTACCATCAAATTTCTGTTTCAGCAATTATTTACAAATATTTCAGTATTCCTGCAATGTATCAATTTGGCTATACTGGAAAATGAAGCATTTTATTTATCCATATAAGCAGTGTAACAGAGACAGTTGAGCAACTGCTGTGGTATGAACAGGTACTGGTTTCTCAGCCCATTCTAGTTTTGGATTTCCTCTTCAGGCCGTTTACCAGCATGTTATTCTCATCACGGTGTGTGTTTGGTGTGGGGTTTTGTTTTGCTTTGGGTTTTTTGTTTTAAACATATCCACCCATATGCTGTGCTGTCATGCTGTACATCATGACTGACAGGCCATCTGATAATGATGTTTGGCGTATGTCACCTTAAGCAGCCTTTCAAGTGAGCATCCAAAAAATCAAGCATCGACTCCAAAAGTTGATGAATTCTGTTTATAGCTAGTTTTTTTCTTTATGAAAATTTACATCATAATATTCGAACTAGTGGTTTTTTAAAGTGTATTTTCACTTGGAGGGGGCAAAGTACTTTCTTTAGATGGAAGTCTCTTTCTGCCTGTGCTTCCTCAGTTAGCACTTCTGGTCTTTCCTTATGCAGAAATCCCATTCTAGCGCTCCTTGTTTCCCCCTCTCTAAAACATGGTTGCAGTGAGTGGTGCGGCTCAGGTAACCCAGCAGGAACCGTAGAGGTCAATTCATGAAGGCACCAGAATGCTACTGGCCCAGAAAGCACTCCACATGCTGAACAGTCTCCCTTAATTGCTCATCCCTCCCTCTCTCCACCTGAGCCCGACTATAAAGTGCTTCCATGTGTAGCTCCGTGCTTTCAGAGGAGCTAAGGCATGTCAAAGCCGGAATACAGAAGGGTGTACTCACAGCCTGTGTGCTGAAATGGCTTTCTTATGGCTTCGGAGGCTTGCTTGAGGTGCTGTGAATATCTATTCCTTCTTGCTATGTCTCAACGATAGAGAACATAAAACGGCCAGGACCAGCAGGCCGTACTGTGAACCTGATCATTCACTTAATGATGCAATATATAAGGGGTTTTGCATTTTGTCTCACATTTTTAATGTATGACCATAAAAAGTTAATTCAGTTCAAGTTCAGAATGTCCATATTCTTAGCTGTTATTAAAAAGTAGTTTAAAAACAATATAAATGCATGAAAAAATCAATGCAGTGTTAATGTACCAGTCATATGCTATTTAGAATAACGTTCCATTTACTTCCGTGCTTATCTTTTTATTGAGTCTTTTTCTACATCTGATGCAATTGGAGCCTGTGTATTATAGCTCAGCTTCGTATTTTAGTGATGCTGTTAATATATAACACATACTTGCTTACATCTTAGCCCCTATTTCTCTCTGCATATGCTAAGACAGGAAGACTTGTTGGGTTACCGTGTGATTAAATGCTGGTATGTCTGTCCCACAGATTGTTGAAGACTGTAGGTTTGTTAAAATATTCAGTATAGATTAAAACATCATCATATAATAAACTGCAGTAACCATCTCCTTGGAATATTAAGTAAATGCAGATAAATGACACATTATCTAGGTGCATGCGTAGGGGAAAAAATAATTTCAATAGTTTTCATCACCAGTTGTGAAAGGACAGAAATGCTTTATGGTACTTTAGATAATGCAGTTCTGAAACAGACCTTGCTGCCCCACTTCAGGCATAATCCATATAATGGCTATATTGCAGTGCGGATAAGATCATCTTATAAGTACCATAAAAGTGCAATCTGCCATGGTTTCCCAGTTTTTTCCTTCTCCAGTTCCTTTTTTAAATAAGACTTAAATAGACTCCAGCAGTAGTTTATCTGAGCTGCATCAGAAGGTAGATATTTTGGGTTAGTGAGAACAAAAAGCCCTACAGGTAGTAATTGCTGCTGTCTCGCGAACAGTTAGCAAAGAGCATCTCACTCCTCCAAAAACAAAAAGTGAGGTTCTTTTCCGGCACCCTTGCAAACAGAAATCATCTGAAATTCTATGTACTTTAATGGGGAAAATATCGGCATATCTAATTAGAAAGGCATTTACCTCAATGAGGAAAGAAATTTGTTATACTGTTAAAAGCCACCACTGTTGATAAGGAGAACTTTAGAAAGGGAGTACTGTTAGATTTTAATATCAATTGTGGCATTTATTAATATTTTAGAAGGCAGGGAGCACGTCTGTAAACATCGAGTGCTGTAAGAAGGCAGTGCTTTACCAAGTGCCACGGCTACGTCTGGTCTGGCGGCGCCATTCATTTGAAACACGGGCACAATGTATTTGTTATCAGCATGTCCAGATGTATTTAAACGAACGGTAACGTAGGAAAAGTGCTTTTAAAAGTACTGAGGAAGAGATCCGAAGCTCTTTTTTTTTGTACATGCTCCTTAACCGAATGACTCTGATAAGGGTACCTAGAACTTCCCACAGCTACACGTCCCCCTGATAAATAAGGTCATTGGTCCAGGTCTAGGTGTCGTGGCCCCTCCTCCAGTAACTTCTGCAGAAACTTGTGGGTCGATGATATCTGTTGCATTTGTCTTCTAAGGATCAGCGCGTTTTCTCCAGTTTGGGCAAGCAGGGAAGCCTGCTGTGGAACATTATTTACTGCTGTTACCTTTAGCAAGCGGTCGTGAGAAGGGAGGGAGGCTTTGGGACAGGCGTTGGAGTGGGATTTGCATCCACCGCTCTCTGCTAACCCAGCCAAGCGCCTTTATTCTTGTAGTGTCCTTCGCCGGCCAGTCGTACCAGTCCGTATGAATAGTACTTGTTGTAATGGTGCTTATTCCATCTTTAAAGAGTTGAGCTTTCACAAACGTAATTTATTTTTTTGTTGCAAACAGTAAAAATACAACAAAGCAATATTAGAGCGGGAGCTCACATGCTCACAGTCCCTCTTCACAAAAAATACGACAAGGAGCACCTGTGTTTCATCTCCTGTGTTACTGCACTGCTTTTCCCCGCAGTACAAACCTCCGCAAGCCGAACATAGAATTACTGCGCCTCTTTCACCTATAGCATTGCCTACAGACCCGAGACACTCAGGAAAACGTACTTCAGACTGTGGACAGGAGGCACAAAACCAGAAGAGAGCAGGAAGTCTCTCCAAAAGGAAAATACTGCGTTATGAGATTTGAAATCAAATTGAAATTAATTTAGTTTGAATGAAGTGCAGCAAACAGCACAGCCGTCAGTTATCACAAGGTAGTGTTGTTTGTATTTTGAGTATCTGACAGCAAAAGACGACCAGCTTCAGAGGCAAGTCGCTGAGGAACATGCATTGTACTGGTGCTCCAGGTAGGATTAACGTTTTCCTTCCCATTATACATGATTTTTCTTAGATAATTGTTCGCTTTTGTGATGGAAACATGACTGTCTCACACTACATAGACCTGTGCTGGCCTGAGGGCTGTTTTGGAGGCATCTGAGCGCAAGTTAGATTTCTGCACAAAATTCAAACGGAGTAGGTGTTTAATTTGCTCTGCGTGCTCCTGGGGGACCATTGGCATACCTGCCCAGCATTATGTGGAAAAGCCATCTTTCAAAGTCGTTTTGGGAAGGTATGTGCTATGGCAAAACAACAAAGTATAAGCAACTTCTCGCCTTTCCTCGCTGGCTGCAGCTCAGGAGGAGGTTGCACTGAGCGCGTTACTCTCCTCAAGGAGTTTTACTGAGCCGGAGGTCTGCTGCCACTGATGTGTGCGTATCAGGACTGTGTTTCACCAGGCTGGTGTTGAAGCATTTACAGGAGGGTCGTTTGATTAGGTGCCGCTTTGTATTCATGGATCACTTTTCTAGGAGTTCCTTCAGCGCAAGGACGCGGCGCGACCCTGAGGAACGATCAGCATCCCAAACCGTGCCCTGAACGGGCGCCGCTTCCGCTGTGTGCCAGCGTGCAGGGATGCTTGAGGCAGTAAAAAGTACTGGCTGCAGGCTTGGGCTTGACTGCTCAGCAACACCTTGGGAATTTCCTGTATCACTTGATAAGAGATTAGTCTAACCGGTAATGAATTATGGACCCTACCGGTATTGCATTAAGAGGCTCTTCAGTTTTGTATTGGACATATAACTCTTCCATTTCTTTTTCTTCTTGCATCGATACTTACGTAGGAGAAACAAAAAAATTCCTTTTGTTGGTTTAGCTTTTACAGGAGGTGAAGTTTTGTTTCAGATTTCTGTCATTGCTTGTGACTAAGTTCTAGCTTATTTCACTGATAACTTCTCTGTGCGTTAGGGCAAAACGGTGTTTAAACATTCCTGAGCCTTTGTCTTCCTTTCCACAGATTTTCCAGTTCTGCTAGAGATTTAACTTCTCCCTTATTCCATTCAGGATTTTATTAGGTCATTTAATTTATACTACTGAATCCTTTCCCAGCAGTCAGTAAGAGGCGGGTTTTGGATAGGCACGCTTTGCTCAGGATCTGAATTCTGGCCAGAGCCTCAACAGAACAAAATAAATGACTCCAAATCAGCTTGGACTAATGACTCTGAAAGATACGGTTCCCCATCTGTGACTCCACTTCTATTTCTTGTTCTCCTTCTGCTAAAATACCTTCTGAGGAGACGAACCATAGGGGAGCTATTATCCCTTATAGATCATCTACACTGTTGGGCACTTAATACCAAATCTGTGACAGCTATGAAGCTGTCTGTCCTAAAAAAGGTGAATGAAACATGGAAGCAGCACGTTTCCTTCTCTGTTCTGTGAAACCAAGCAAGCGGGCTTTGCATAAGAATTGTTTGATGTGTTCATAAATACAGTGAGGTGTCTTGTTGCTTTAACTATTTTAAATTTCCACTCTTTCTAATGGATCCTCCTCTATGGAGGGTCCTTTTTTGAAACGACAATCGAACAGCGAGTGAATTCTTGGCCCCTTGGAACAAAAACAAAAGCTCTGTTTATTTCGGTGTCATTCACCTTTCTGTCCTGTCTCTTGAGCTGGCAGCCGACCTTCAGAAGTCTGTGGCGTTCCACATTGCGGGTTTCTTGGCTTCTCGTGGCTGGCCCTGCTTTGGCTTGAGAAGTGGGGAATCAACCCTACAGAAATTTTCTTGCTGTGACCTACTGGGGAAACAACCCTGGCACTGGATCAGTTCTTGATGTTGGGGGTGTTTCTTGATACTGGGGATGAAAAGGCGTGAGTTGGAGAAAGGTAGCTCATGGGGATCTGAAGTTCTTCCCCTGCTTTCTATTTAACAGGAATAATATCACTCCTGCTAGTGCATTAGATTTCTGAGGGACATAGTGTTGCTGAGATGAATCGCCTTGCATCCTTCCAGCAGCCTGCGGTACTCTCTGCATTTTGGACTGGTATAAACAAAATCTCCCAATCTTCTTTAGCTGGAAGGATCGTTTAGCATCTGTTGTACTGTAACCTCTCCAGTTATGTGGGGAAAAAAAAGATGATGATCTGCTAATTTTGTGAGCTGTCACTGCTTGAGTCTTGCTCTCATAGCCAGTTTCCACGTGTTCTATATTGATTCTGATGAACTGAATTACAGTGCAGTCTGCCAGGCCCACCTGAGGCTGCTGTGCTCGGAGCCGTACAGACACAGAGGGGACAGCTTCTGCTTCGAGAACTTGCAGTAGCCTATTTTGTTCATTGGTAACTGCACAGATATACTTGCTCAAGGTTATTCATCTGGTCAGCGAAGACGCTGTGTAACCCTGGTTTCCACTCCAGTCTGGTCTCTGCCTAACCATTAACCATTTTGTTCCAAATGGAACATAATAAAACTAATAAAAATCTGGCCGTTTCGGTGAAAGGTGCCGTTTGCTACCAGCCTCCAGATCAGTGATGAAGGCATAACTGTGCCTCTCCTGAGTCCTCCATCCACCATTTGTCTCGTCTTTGCTTGTTTAACTCATTTTTTCCTCACTGTGACACAGCGGCCATGAACTGTGGGTAATAATAAACTTTGTGCTTATTTGCTGCTGTTCTTTTTTTTTTGTCTTATTCCTGTGGCTGGGTGATACAGCTTTCTTCTGGTCCCAAAGAAAGTATTTGCTGTCCTGGATGCATAATTCTGTTTTAAGCTTTTCTCTTGGTTAGTGTTCCGTCCCTTGGTGAAGCTCTGCGCCACCTAACGCATTTCTACTTGCAAAGGTGAATCAAACCTGTGGGTGAATGAAGGTCTGCACTCAGCAACCCCTCCCTTGCTAACCTGGCTTTTGACCCCAGCTTAATCACTATGAAAGGTCAGTCGTACTCCCTACAGTTTCAAAAAAAGAAAAAAAGAAAAAAAGGCAGACATTGTTTGCATTAGACAAGTTGCTGTGCAAAAGCAGGTTGATTTTTGTTTCTTGAGGGGCATTGTGAGCTTTCCACGATCTTGAGAAATCCCAACTTTAGCCATGGGAAGGATAAACTTACTGGTGCCTGAAGCAATACAAGTAAAGAACTTGCCAAACTCAAATGTTTATACTTTCGGGAGTATATCCTAACCACTGTAATTTCACAAGAGGATTCAGTTGCCCCATGGCTTATTTATAAAATGTTAAAATGTTAAGCACAATTAGTATAAGCATCCTAATCTCTCTAGAGACTCTTTGCTCTTAGTATTGCTTGGAGCATGTGTAAAATAGTCTGGATTATGTGATCTTTTTTGGTTTTGTTTGCTGTTAGTTTTTGAGACTGAGAAGGAAAGGAAACATGAAAGTATTTTCTTTCTTCTTGTAAGCTACTACACTCTGTCAGAGAAGCCGTGGCAGGCTGGTTCTACCCCGGAGCAAGAGGATACAATCTGGGCGCCTGTGGTTGTAGTTGTGTGTGGTGATTGGCTTTTATCACCGTATGATGAGAACGCTGTCACGTGGCCTGTGTGGGACTATTCCTTGTCACCGGGTAGAGAAGGGGAGTGTCCGTTTCTTCATTAATTAGATGGTGATGCTGGGAGAATGTAAAACTGGGGTTCTGTTTGCTGCAGTAGTGGTCTCTGCCTAGCTAGGAAGTCTCAGAAACTAGGCGAGGTTTTTGTTTGTTTGGTTTTGGGTGTTGGTTTGGTTTTTTTAAAGACTTAAATCATTTGGAACGTAGTCCTGTAAGAATTTTTTCATGTGTGATACTGTCTCATTTATAGCCAGACAAGGAACAAATGCATGGCAAGTGACCAAGAACACAGCTTCTTCTGAGAAGAGTCTTTGATGGTAGAACTCCTTTTTCCAACACTATCCTTTAACCCCCCTTTTGGTTTCCGAAGCTGTGGTGGTGGTCTTGAGTGATTACAATAACGGGATGAAAGGAGGACTGGTTAGAGTGGGGTTCGCCATGGCAGCAAACATGACGTGAAGTAATGATGAACTTGGATTTTAGGCTTAGACACGTGTGCTTTCATTAACATTAAAATGTCTGGAGTGTATTTGACACTTACTAGTCTTCCAAATAATTTCACTTTTTTCATGATATGCCTATCACTGATGGCTAGCAGAAGAGGGTTGTCTTTCTAACTGGGACTTCTAGTTTGCGGATAGTAATTCACACAGGGACTCTTACACACTTAATGGACAGAAAAGAGTGATTTTAATGGTAGGCACTAGAAAGGACCTCCTTGCCACTCACCTTTGTGGAAGACTCTGTCAACTGATGGATTCAGTGTAAGCGAGGTTCTTTTGTTTATTTTTATCTGTTAAAATAGTTAAAAAATATGGACAGAGCATTGGAATTTGTTGGCAGAATTCCAAAGTCATGTTTATTTTAATTATGAATAGGCATAAAGAGTTGTGGAATAAAGAAGTTGTCTCCACAAAACCTCACAAGTGAGAACTTAGTGTCTATCTCGAACACGGCGCAGATTCGGGTCACTTTGTACTTGTATAAGAGGAAGGTTAGGTTAAACAGAGCTTGATTTAAAGGTGGTTTGACAGCAATAGGAACTTCTCCTTAGCCTTCAGTGACTTTTGGGCTCATCTTTTTCTGAATTTGCTCAGTGTTCAACAGCAAAGACAATCAAACCTTGAATAATCTTAAAAACTCAAGAAAATATTTCTCACTGGTTTTATCCAATACAAAGCGAGTTTGAGTGCTGAGATCTTGTGTGAACAGAAGAGCACCCAAATGCAACAAAAACCCAACCATAGACCTGAAGGGAAGCTTTATCTGAGTAACTGTCTCTAACAATTGGTTATGGACGGTAGCACTACTTGCGGAAAAGGATTTCTGCTTCTGGGCCTTGCGGAGGAAGGCTTTACATAAGGATTTGTGTGAAAGGTGGGACAAGACACAGTGAGTTACGATGGATGTTAGAAGCCAAGGGGAAAGAAGAAATCGGGAAACTGGGAACAGGAGAAGTGACATAAGAGCAGAAGCAAGTTTGTTCTTCAGCTTCTCCTCAGAATAGTTTTTGGTACTCATCTTTTCAGCCTAAGACCATCTAGTAAAGGGAGGAAAGGTGTTAGGAGCTCTGCTGG
The DNA here is from genome assembly GCF_963921805.1 of Phalacrocorax carbo. Classification (NCBI taxonomy): domain Eukaryota; kingdom Metazoa; phylum Chordata; class Aves; order Suliformes; family Phalacrocoracidae; genus Phalacrocorax; species Phalacrocorax carbo. The sequence goes on along the minus strand of NC_087518.1, from coordinate 62,608,477 downwards.
TCACACCGACAGGGAGATAACGTCTCCTTAGTGAGGTTGCAGGACATATCTGCAATATGGTGCTACACAGAACCTCAAGAAGTACAGTTTGATCTTCCTTTGTGTGATCACATTCCCAGGAAATGGTGATTTCATTCTGCTGCTACTGATTCGATAGCAACGATTATCCTTTTAATTTGTGACTGACATTGTGAGCATAGCTGATGACATCTAAAATCCCTTGCGTTTGTGGCGCTTAGGATTCTGCTGCTGTGCTTCACCTTCTGGCTTTTATCCTCTTGTCTGCAACAAAAACGTGTCTCAAACAAAGACTTATACGAAATGACTTTGCCTATTGCAACAACCAGAACGTACGTGAGATGTGACAAGGGTGGATAGTCTGGTTTCATAACTACTGTTAATCAATTGGTCGATCACTCGATGACCCCAGGGAACACGGTACATTATACGGATGCAGTTCCCTTATTTTATGATCTGTTGCATTGCCCTTGGAGAAGTTCAGGTTCTTCTGTGTGAATATTGTCTGCTCAGAAGTGGCTGTGAATTTAAAATACTGCCGTGGCAACCTCCCTAGCTTGGTGGCATTGGGTTGGATGAGGCGGTCGTGAGGCAGCGCAGGTGATCTGTACGTCTGTTCTACCCAAAGAGAGTAAGAGAAGTTTGGTTGAGGTTTTCTGGAAATTGTCTGTAATGGACCGAGATAATAATTGGTGCTTTTAACATTTCCTTTATGTTTCCATACACCTAGTTATATGAACTGGTGAATACAGATAAATAAGCTAGTTGGATAATTTATCAGAAAATCTATCCAGGTGTATCTTTTGCAGAAATCCTAATTTAGTCTGAATTACAGGTATGGTTATGTTTTGTTCTCAATATTAAACATGGCCATAAATCTAATTAATTTCTCTTTGAACACGAAAAGCAATTTCTTGCCATGAAATATGAAGCCCTGCAGAACGAACTGAAAGGTAAGAGGTTTTTTCCCTGACAGTGGATGTTTTGCCCCTTTGCCACTAGCTCTAAACCCCCAGTTGTTTTAACATAACACAGATAGACTTTTGTTGGAGTGAACCTTGACAGTCTGATTAAACAATTCCGTCTGTGTCACCTGCAGCCTGTTTTCTTCTCATTTGTTTGTTTTTTTTTTCCTGCAGCTTTTTCACAAATAACAGGATCTTTACCCCTTATTACAGCTTATCTATTCCTACAGTTTTTTTTCCTCACCTGGAGTAATAATCTGCTGTTTGCAGCACTGTCAGCATTCCCGCAGTAACCAGCTGCGATGCCGCAGACAACAGTGGATTATGATTTCTATTAAAGAATATATAAAATTTTAAAACCAGTGTATTTCATGACCCAATGTACAGATGAATGAGAAACTAGCCTTGTTGTTCATTTAGATAACAAAACTAAAATCCAGTTGCTTTGAAAGTCATGGTATATGAATAGAATGAAAACTTCTTCCCATGGTGTGAGCAGTGTATTGTTGACAAGATGGTGTCCTCCGTTATTCCAGTGAGGACTAACTATTCCCTTGCTGCTGTTTAGCTCTGATTTTAATAGCTTTAAAGGGTTGATAACCAAGATGAAGTATAAACAACTGTATTGCTTCCAAGAAGCAGATATGTAGAGTATGGAATAACTGATCCTGAACCATTCCAATTTAGCACTGTTTTCCTTTTAGTAACACTAGTGGGTCTTGCCAAAGCAACTTGCAGTTATCAGCCCAGTTAGAAGCGTGGTTCTGAATTTTTTAGGAATTTCTTTTCTCATATCTTCTTGTAGAGAGTACAGTGTGGCTTGAAACATTAACCCATTCTGTGTGTGTGAATTGGAAAATCTGCACAAGTCAGCATTTCAGAAGATGACGTTTTATTAGGATAAAGTAAGTGTATTAAGAATACTAAGAAAAATATATTAAAACATTTCATTTTGTTCTATCTTGCTTTCATGGAATTTAAAGTCCAACTGACGTTTGAAATTCTCACTCCAAAGTTAAAACCAGCAGAGCGTTACTGTCACCTGTCAGTGAATGGCTCGGAAATATAAGGTATTATTCATGCTTTCCCAGTTATTTATCTGAAAAAGATCTGATGTGGTCACCAAAAAGGCAGCCTGGGAGGCATTTGATTTGGTCAGTCTTCCACGTGTTTTGGTCTGAGCACGTATCAACTGATAATTTGTAACGTGGCTTTCCAAAGATGGAGAGAGAACAGTAAACCAGGGAGCAAATAAAAGAAGAATCCAGTCCAAAATAGTGTTTCTTTTTCTGGAGCCTTCTTAAGTTTACACGCTTCCTGTCGAAGTGGTCTGCACCATGAGCCGTACTGCACGCGAGGCGGCCTGGCGGATTCGGGGCCAAACGCTGCTTCTGCAGGGCACGTACAAGGCTGCAGCTGGTGAGCGACCGGCGTGCCAGGCGCGGGTAGGCCCGCCTTGGCTGTCTCTTTCAATACAGTGGAAGCATCCAAAAGTAGGGTAACGATTACGCTTGATGGAGAACTGCCAAAGCTCAGGACACGTGATATGCCAGTTAAAAAAGTTATGGACCAGATCAGGTAATCACAATAGTTCTGCTTCAATAATCTGAAACATATTGTATATGTACAATAACTTGTGTTGGAATTCGAGCACAAATTGTGTTGATTTACATCAAGAATGTGGTTGGGTCCAGCAGATCAATGAATAAGCTGACATAAACGGCAAACCGATTTTATTTGTTCAGGAGACGTTCTCAGGGAGGTGGTGGTGAGCACCAGCAATGTACCTCTTGCGTAGACCAGCCAGTTGGAAACGTGAAGGTTGGAGTCGTCATTTCCATGCGTGGAAATCGCCAACTTGTGGTGTGTTAGAAAGACTTACTGTTGTCTCATGTTGTCTCAAGAACAAAACCTCACTCCTCCCGCAGGAGCAGCAAACAATTCCTCTGTCTTGCAAGGCACCCTACCTGTGTTGCCATGGCATTTGCAGATACAAGAGAAATACCGCTAGTGAGGTCTGAGAGGATCATTTGCAGAAAACAAGTTAGTTGATTATCTCAGCCCTTGGTTTTGTTTGCTTTGCAAGTTGCACACGCCAGTGGTGTGAAATTTTAACTCTGGAATTTTATTCTCCACTACTCAGAGATAAGTTGTTGTACTTGTGCGCAGCCGGTTGTTAGGTGGGGGTGCTTGGATGCGCGGAGGGATCCTGTTTCCGCTCCTCCTCGAGCGTGCAGATGCTACAGGCTGCGCAAGTGCTTTCAGCCATGAGTGTTTGTAAATAGAGCTCTGAAATTCTACTTCTGTAGACATTTGTGAAGGATAACTTGGTTGTACCAGTGTTTTCAGAAAGTATCAACAAAGCTGTTTAGGTGAATTGTAACGGGTATTGTTACCCCTCTGTGAGGGAGGTGATTCATTATGATTCAGCAGAGGAGTGAACAGCTGACCAGGTTTTTTTGACTGGAAGGTTTTTCAGGGCATAGTTTTCTCCTCCTTTACAAGTACAGTTTTTCTCTTTTTAAAATAAAGGGAAACGGTGTGCAATTTCTTCTACCTTGAGGATTTAAGAAAAATCTCATTAGGAAATCCACATTATTCCCCCACCCGCACCCCGCATGCGCGTTCCACAGGATAATGTCCTCTAGTCCATAATGAGAATTTTTGAGCTTTGTCTGCCTAAAGCCTAGTACTAAAATCTGTTCTTTTGTGTAAGTAGGAAATGTCTCTTTCACCCACAGTTTGTTCAGAAGAAGCAAAATATGAAGTAGCTTCAGTAAGATGTTTGTACATTTAGAAGGCAAGACGACCTCTGAATTAGACAGACTTTTTGGGGGGGTTGAATAAATTTCAGTAGACTATTAATTAATCTGTCTTAAGTGTCTCTGATGCTGGCTGAGTGCTGAAGACTTGCTTTAGCTGCAAAAGCAATAAAAGCTTCATGTTCATGCAGGTGTTTTTCTTAGATGAATCACTGCAGTTTCATTATTTGTATTTTTATAATGCAAAATAACATTTTTGGATTATATGTTGAAATGAAAACCCACTTCAACATAACATGAGGAGGATTTTCTTTGCCTCAGATACTTTACCTGGATTATGGCATGTGTCTGTGTTTTAACAGCTTTTTTTTATACTCTACCGATGTGTGTGTTACCCTGTGTGTGGCTTAGTTGTCATGAACAGTTCACTTGGGTACAAAACTCATCGTTACCTGTGACCGACCAGAATGTGCTGTGTATGTAAGAAAATCCTGGATTTACTTAATATGAGAATGGGTTCATCTGTTGGTCATAACAAAATTTTCATTATTTTAAACTGTCTTTTACATTAACTAGGGATGTGCATAAGAACCATTCTTAACGTCTCTGTGTTGTTTCAATTAAGTTGTTCTTGGATCAAATCAAATAATGGTAGGATTTGTTGATCTGCAAAACTGCCTTTCCCATATGGATTGGTAGGAGATTATCCCACCAGGGGTTTAGTATCCAGGAAATTAAAAAAAATATATCTGAATGAGTAAATGTTTTCAAAAGGAGAAAACATCTATGATAATGAAACTGAGTCTATTTTAAAATGCAAGGCATCCTCTTGAAAGCCGGTACTAAGCACACTTAAAGAAAACATTGTGCACTAAACACTGCATTATGATTTAATCCATCAATATTTTGGTATGTTTAATATTTAAAGAGTCTTTTTAAACCATTACTCAGAAAACCCTGGGATAAAAACGATTCTAGAAGTAACAAAGCATACAAGAATGGAAGATAATTTGACCTTTATCACTGTATTGTCATTAGTAAAAGAAATCCAACTGCAGCAGCATTTTGCATATATATGTAATCTGCATCTCTTCAAAACAGAAGAATACATCAGAGCGTTTTCCATAATTTTGAGACTTTTGCAAATCAAGTCCATAGCAAAATATAAGACTCTAATAAATGCAGTTACGCATCCCAAAAATAAGTCAAATATGTTTTCTTACTCGGTACAAGGAAATGCAGGTAGTTGAGGGAAATCTGTTTTCACTGTAATCAATAGAGCCAATTTTGAAGAGCACTTACCGAAGCGGAAACACAGAGTCATCACCTTCGTTTTATCACAGTGTAGGAAACGTTCCCTTATCAACGTGGGTGACCTCAATATATGTCTTTCACATTAGGGACTTAGTTCATAAATGAAAAGCTGTTAGAGGGAAAAGATATGTTTTTAAAAAAGTAGCACAACTACGATATGATTCGAAAGAACATCTTTGCATCAGAGCTTGCCTGGGACGTTGTTCCATGCGGATCCTCTCTTAGCGGGTATTATGTCACACTGGGTGCCGGGGTTACCGAAGGGCTTTCAGGAGTTGTGTAAGGAAACACAAGCTGAAGGAGCACGTCTCTTACCCCTCTGTGCTCTGCCATGCGCTGTTTTAACGCTGTGCATTTCGCAGTGCTAACAACTTTCTAATAGCAACTACATACCTTATTATACAGATGTTAAACCGTATACGTAGAAGTTACGAATTATAAGGATTCTAGTAGGAGGCTGATGATTGTTTCCTTTGAAAGAGTTGTGGCTTGGGTAACTCTTACCACATTAAACTGTGTGTATGTGTGTACCCAAAGAGGACTCGTGTATACCAAGGGACACCACAGTCACATTAATATGAAGGGTTCGGCAAATCCTTTGTTTGTGCGTTGATATTATGGTATGGTCTTTAACTTAGAGGATCGCATAACTTCTGCCCCCTCACATGTGTGTTGCTGTAATCATTATGAGGATATATGATGAAGCCGTTGGTGCTCGATATTGATGGAGGATGTTGAAAGTAGGCTGTTTTCTCTACCTGTTGCAGAATGTGTACAGTGAAAAGGCAAGCCACTGCATTTAAAGGTCACCTTGGAAAACCTCTGCTCTGTCACATGGAGACACATGAATAATTTAACTTACTAATAGAGATCTGCTTAATGTAATACATATAATTAGACATCCGAGTTCGTGTGAATTAGATGACTTGCTATTAGGTCATGGTTATCTCTCAGTAACCTGTTTTTCGTGCCCCTACTTGCCGGGTATCTTCAAGAGAGGGGTAGGACGTTAAACTTCTTGTTGTATCCAGAGTCTGGTGACCAGAATTGCCGTATTCTGAGCTATGTGGTATCAGTGGCATCATCCAAAGTGCCATAGAATGCCAAATACTCAGAATACCTGCTTTAAAGCAGGCTGCTCAAATGGGTGTAAGCCCTTTACTTACAGCTGTGGGGACAGTGACTTACAGGGAGGACGGAACTGCTGCGCATAGCTGGCTTTGGGCAGCAGGATCGACAGGCCAAAGTGAATTCACGCACGCCATAGACAAGCTGCTACTGGCTTGTTTAAAGTCTGTGGTTGCCTTTATGTCACACTGCAGTCACCCTGTGATAACGGGGTAGACGTACTCTCTGTGCCTCCGGCCTTCGCTGGAGGTAGGGGAATAATACTTTACATCCCGATGGCAAATGGCGCGGTGGCTGTTAGTCGTTCAAATGATACGGGGGAAAGCTTCACAGAAAAAACTTAGGAAGAAGTTTAGAATGAGGTATCCAAAGCAGGTTTTTCAAGTGACATCAAAGACCAGTGACACCACGTTGAATAATGGAGATAGAATAAAACAAAATACTTTTTTGTTCATTAAGTGAGCACCATCCGTCTTATCTACCCAACGAGGTGGAGTCCTGGGGAAAACTGAACAGATGAATCAATGATTGCAGAATGAGTGCTGTCAAATCCGCCCTGGCAATTGAATAGAAAATTAACTGAGTTATTGCTGTTCCGTTTTCCCTTCAGCTGAAAACCAGTAATCCTTCCTTGGACCACAGCAATGCTGCGAGTCTGTGTCAGGCCAAAAAGTGAATAGGGTTACTTGAAAAACCTTTGGGGATGGTTAAAAGCGCGAAGTTCTTCCCCGTGTCTCAGGGGCGTGATGGTAACCGCTCAGATAGTTGCAGAAACGAGCCTGTGCCCCACACCTCCGTGTTGTCAGCCATGTCCTCTCTGAGCTCTGGTCCTCTTACGAGTAAGAAACACTTGGTAGCACTGTCACCATCAGGCAACACAACGTCCAGTTTTATTAACGTGCATGTGGGTTTTCCAGCCATGATTAAGAACTGAAGGAGAGGAAAAGAGCCATTTAGTCTATTCTTGCTTATTTCAACCTGCCACTAAAAATTATGATGACAAATTTAATTTAAATGTTTGTAAATGTTGTAATATGAGTCATACCACTGCTGACAGTCTGAACTGCTCATGCTCCCAACTCTTTGGAAGAGCACTACAGCTACACTTGCACATCTGCTTCCTCAGTAGAGGACAGTCAGAAATAATTAGGCCCAAGTGTAGCCTGTTTATGCAGCAAATAAATTTTAGAGGTATGTTTTTCATTGACACTCCAGCTACCTTGAGCAAGCTCCCCCCCATTAGAGTTCCTTATCTTCAGTTTCTTTTCTAGACCCTGGAAACTATTTTGTCCACTTTGAAAGCTTAACCCCGTGATGTGTCTCCCACACATCATGTTTACAGTGGTGCATATTTGCTTTTCATTAACGGCAACATGAGGGGACACAATGAAAACGAAGCCTGTGTGTAAGTCGTCAAACGTGTCCCTTCTCTCCGCCCCTCCGCAGGTCCGTTGGGGGCAGCCCATCACGCCTAGCGCCGGGCTGATGCGGGGAAATAGCAACGTTTCAGCATGGCCAGGGGAGAAGTCCGATCTCTACGCTGGAATCTGCAGCAAGGAGCCCTTGCAGGGTCCCAAGAAGACCTGGAGGTAGGAGAGGGTTGCTTGGCCGTCTGGGTCTCTTTGGGCTTTATTACACGAGAAGACGTTACGTGGCTCCGGCCTTGGGTTTTCCTCGCCCGCGGTGGCAGACTGCTGCGACGAGCTGTGCCCAGAGCCTTCAAGCAAGCCGCAGCCGGCCGCTTGGGCGCGCGACACGGGGGTGGGTAAGTGTGCGCAAGTTAGTTACACGGCACGATATGCAGAAAGCTTAAATGGATCTGGATGTCTGGCAGAAACTTAACAAACCGAGCTAATTATCCATACGTCATATAAAGAACACAAATAATGCATTTGAGCATGTTCAGATTCGAAGTTGCCATGCATGTTCTTACAAATGTTAACGTGAATATTGTGAGTTCAGGCAAGGGTCACTTAGTAGTTCCTTTGTAAGAAGATAAAAAGGAGATGTCACAATTCTTCTTATATTATGAAAGGGTTTTTTGTGCTTGACTGTTTTCAAATATTTATACACATGCCACCCTGTACTTGAAACTGACAATTTATAGAGCAAAAACCTTGCATTTTAGGTGACTGTTTATTTTCAATTTTAGTAAAAAAATAAATGCAGGAAGCAGGGAAGGAAGATTTGGTTGGAGAAGGTAGATTTTGTTTTAAATATTTTTAAAGTGAAAATGAGTTAAGTATAATAAGAAATCCTGTGTGTACGTTTTTACTTTGAATTATCTGTTATGTACGGTATAGATGAGGAATAATATAACTCTCAGAAAGATTCTAATAGTCTGCCCTGGTAAGAAAGGCAATTTGCAGGTGTGAGATGTTTGGTCAGTAACGTAGTAATCTACCATATCGCGGTAGCCGCGCGTCCGATGTTGCAAACACTAGAGAGCTTATCGAAGGGGTTTGATTGCGGCCTCTGTAAGGCCTCTCTGCAAAATCTGTAAGAGCTGCAAACTATGAATGAAATGTTTATGGTGGGAGGTTGGGGAGCCACGTGTTGTCTGGTAGATTTTAAACCTCTGCTTCCGTCAATGGGAACGTGGTAGGGTGTTAATGGCTCTCCTGCCCCTGTAGGCTGCAGCGTGACCGCTAACAAACCCCAGCCAGGGCTCTTCTGTCTGACTGCCAGCGCCTGGGATCCTGTTCCTGTCAGTGCTTGTAACGCCTGCTTGGAAGCAAGGGGGTTCATGGCACTTGAAGCACGTATAAATGATTCTCAAATTTCGTTGAGATTCTGTATGAACAACCCAGAAAAAGGGAGAAAATGCATTTCATTTTCGCAGTAGGCCACTGGAGACGATGACCATTTGAAGCAGCACAATGCTGCCAAGTGATTGCCAGGGAGGACTATTCCGTTCACAGCAGGTGCTCCGGTGTAATACTGGCAGAGGCGGTAGTTAACGACTGAGAGGGAGAGCTGCATGGTCTCGCTGGCATTGTGGAACCAGGTCGGCTGTGTCCTGTTGATCCTGCATTTTGTTTATCAGAAAACAGTGAAAACTCGTGTTTCGGAGTCTTGCTGCCCCAGGTCTTGATGTATCGCGTTGTGTATTTTTGTCCCTTAGTAAAGGAAGGTGATGACAGACAAGAGGTTGAGTTTCTGAAGTGGTCCCCGGTGCGTGTGAAGGCGTGTGCAAGACTCGGTGAGGTCTCTCCGCGGTCACCCGGCAGAGAGTGGCGGTGGTTCCCGAGCCGGCTCGCGCCACAGCCGGTGCGTGCGGGCCTGTGGTTTCGGGAGCGCTGGGAAAGCTGCTGTCTCTGCTGTGGGGCAAGCTCTCCGCTCGGAGTGCGTTTAGCTTATACGTAGGCATTTCCACATTGCAGAGAAGAGAGGGTACCTCTGTGCCGTTAAAGGATGTGGCTACCTGGATTTTTGTTAAAAATCTGGCCACAACTAGACCGAAATTGGCAGGTAGCACATAACTCATCAGAGAACACATGCGTGTGTAAGATTTAGCGGATTTTGGTTCCTGGCTGGATCCGCAGTTCTCTCAATGTTTGGTAATATAACAAAAAGACCTTTCTTTTTTTTTTGCCTGTAAAGTAGTTTGATTATAGAACCTCTTGTGGAGATCAGCCGCTGGCCTCTTTCTTCTGCAGTACGGATATCTGTAAACTAGGCCATACCAGCCCCTACTATCTCTTTCGCTAGCCGACAGCCTTGCAGGAGAGAGCGAGGTGGGGATGAGCACAGAAAGTGCATTTCTCGTTTATCCCTGCGGGAAGGTTGCCCCTGCCCGGTGTGGGTTGCGCTGCGTGGCTGGTCAGCGGCAGGAGTTTGTGCTTTCTGGTGCTGGCTATACTGAGCTTGTTGGGGAACAAAAGGGTTTGGTTTCTGCTGATGTCAGGCTGACTCCTTTTTAGAAGCACTAAATTTAATTAAAAAAAAAGGCCTTTATGCATGCTTTACCTTAATCTTTACCTTTGTGATGTGATGGATTTTTTTCCCTTTTTCCCTTTTTAATTTGGTTATTCATTTTTCCTTTGATTGAATTTGACTTGATCACCTCTATGTCTCATCAAAAAGCGTTTCAGACCTGAGGACAGCTTGACTTCTCTAAGTTCTTCCTTTGAACTTTCAACTCCTGATTTTAATGAGCATCCATCTGATTCTACTCAAGCTGCAGCAGGTTATTATATCTGCTGTGGTAGTGATTTAATTGTATGGCTACTTTGCTACGCTGAGATTCCTGGAATCTCTGTAACCGCTTTGATTTAGTGTATGTTTATAAATCATGAAAAATCTTTTTTTCTCAGAATGGAGGAAAATATTTCCTAATTCAGGCTGAAATTGCAGAAGGAAAAGGAAATGTGAGGAGGCAGCGAGCATGTGTAGTTTTACTGGTCCCTTGGTGGTAAGAATTTCAGCTGCAGTATGGCGGTGGCGTGGTTTTGGTAACGCATCAAAGGATTTGGCATCATTGGCATTTTTGGGTTTAAATTTTATTAGGTGTTTGTAGCCGAATCCCCTTGATTTATTTTAACTGCTAATGTTGTTACAGCATTTATGCTGCTGGAAACATCATTTACATAGCTGAAAATCACCTATCTTTGGTAAGGAGGAATTGCTCTTAAGGCCATTTTATCGACAAGACATCTACAGACATCGTTACGATTCTTTGATACAAATCTCTGTAGCTGATTTTAGCTTCTAAACCTTAATTACTGTATGAAGGAAGAGTTCCTGGTATCGCTGAATTCAGTGTTTCTATTACAATAAAGTCTTATTGGAGTGTCATTTATATTATTTTCCTAGTCCAACTTTGTGGTGTGTATTTTCTTGTTGAATTTTTTCCCCAGTGAAATTGTTAAGGGCTTTGAATCAAAACAACAATGGCTTTAAGAAAAACTAATTTATGAAAAAAATAGTTCATAGACAGCACTAATAAAGCAGTGCTATATAGGGACATTTTTGATAGTCTGGTTAAGACTGTTTTCTATTGTTCTTTGGAAATAATGGAAGGAAGCTGCTATGTAGCACAAATGAAAATATCTTTTGATATAAGAAAGAAAATTATGCCTTTCATTTGTGTTCTAGTGAAACTTTGACATTCTGCCTAAGAAGAGAAAAATCACATCTTACAAAATCAAAACATTATTATGAAAAAGGTCCAGATTTCTCACAAAAAACCACTGCAAAATGCAGGGATATCAATCTGAAGCAGGAATGCTGTTGAACAGGAAAAAATGGTGGGAAAAGACAATAGTTTTTAATGGGGAGATTTAATTCCATCAATGAAGTAATGAAATTGCTTTTCTGATTGAAGGATCTTCCTCACTTTCTGTGTAGCCAGTCTGCTACGTTAACTATTTCTTTGATATATTTTTAAAGCCGAGGAGTGGTTTTAATCGCTTTGAATCTCACAGGACTAATTTTCTGTCATACAGTGATTTACACACAGCATTCTTTCAGAAATATCTGGTTCCCCTGATTTAATATTTATATCTGAGGATCATAATTTGTTTTTTCTCTTAACGAGGATGATGTACAATTTCATTTGACATTTATCTTGATTCAAGGACAGTGTTACTTCATTTCCACTTGGCTTTGTAATATCTGTCGCTCAGTGGAAGGGATTGTCTGCATCTCTGTAGAAAAGGAGCTAATTTGTTGACTTGTAATATATTGCTGTTTTAAATGGAAAGATTTTTACTCCTTCTTTACATGGAACTACGTTGCTGATGATTTTACTTCAGATTCCGGATTACGCACTGCCAGTGTTTTAGCTGACATGTTCAGAAGTTGTCTTTCTTTACAAAACGTTGGTGAGCTATTTTTCCTCCTTTCGCTTTCTGATGTTCTAAAATTCAAATGTTCTAATTCAGCTAAGTCTCGGCTTTAGCATGTAGAAGTGTGCACATACCTTTTGTTAAGTAAAAGTGATTTTCTATGAGTTACAACGATTTTTAAGCCTCCCAAGTCCTTTGCTGGAAGGATGCAGCATTGATGGTTTCTTCCGTTTCAAGCCCAGGCACACCTGAAGGTGATTTCCTACGATCACCAGTGCGCTCTGCTTGCTTGCTCTTTCGCCACTGGTCTGCAGCTCCTAGTTACAGCCGAGTTTGAGAGGTGGTTTATTTTGCACCTGTTGGATTCCTTGTGTTTGCTGGAACTGGCTTTACTCAAGATTTCATTCTGTGTTGAACAGAATCTGACCACTGCTAAGCTGTTTGTGGCCATGAGACATCCCGCCTTATCCTATGTCTGTGCTCTCAAGACCTCTCATCCCATGCCTGTTCTCCTGGATTCTTATTGTAATGTCATATAGTTCATTCCACACAGACTAAACACGTGCTGTTATGTAGTACTTAAAATACATATTTAAGAATAGATAGTACGCTATACGGTTGTGCAAAGCAAAGAAAAGCTAAATCGAACGCTAAACCAAATAATATTTAACCAAGTAATTAGCTGGGTCTTTAGACAGTGCTGCTGCAGCTAAACGCGCCAAGGCAAAGCTCCGGGCAGCCCCAGCCAAGTCTGGTGAGTCCTGAATGAAGCGTCCGTCGTTAGCTTAACGCAAAGCCTGTTACTAGCGGTGGTTGCAAGGCCATACAGAAAATACAAATTCCATTTTTATCTCCATAGAAAAAAAAAAAAAGGAGGAGTTCTGGTGTTGGAATGAGTTTTGGGAAGAATCGCTTGCGGTGTGAGACCTCAGAACATCATCTTTTCCTCAGGTGACGCACTCCGAGGGTGTTCCCAGCCCTCTGTCAAGCTCTCGCTCTCCCTGCCAGCGTGGCTGTGAGCGGCCCGGGCGCTCAGGCGGGGGGCCGGGCGGGGGAGGCTGCTCACAGCACAGCAGCGGGCCGCGGGGGCCTGAGGAGCAAACGGGCTTGTCCCCACGGTGAGACAGGTCAGCAGAGGCCGTAGTTGTGCTCCGGTCTCACCTCCTCAGCCCGCACCCGGGCTCCGCTCAGGCTGGCACCGCATCTGCCTGATACCACGTGCCTCTGGCGTGGGGTCCCGACAGGTCCAGGTCAATCCAGCCATTCCTGCTCTATTACTTTGGAGTACTCGGTTACAAAGGATGGCAACTGCAATCGCGTGAAGGATTTGTGTGTGTTAGTTAAAAAAAAAAAAGTCTTTTATTTCTTTTATCTAGAGAAAAATCTTATCTATAAATAATTAGAAGCTATAACTTCAGGGAACTGGTGCTGTCACTTCTTAATTTTTTGGAGAAGAACTTTATTCAGAAATATACTTTTTCTTTAGAGTTTCCAAAAAAGAAAAATTGAATTTGGGTCTTTTATGGAACAAAACAGGAAAAATTGCATTTTATTTGCTGCCTGCTGGGAAAAAGATCCACTTCTATGCCCTCTGGAGCCGGCAAGTCTACTGGTCCCAGCACGTTTTATGTTTGCACATGCATGCAAAGGGAAAATATTAGTTTGTGTGGGAAGTAACAGGACAATCTGAACTCTTCTTAATAGGAAGTTTGCTGCGTGGCCGGATTACTCCAGCCTCGTAACAAAGATGAATTGCGTCATTTAAAGTTCAAGATCACGCTTACCCTGTATCTGTCATCAGATCGCGAGTTGATCCCTGGTGTGGCCCCTCTCGGTGCAGTGCAGGGGGGCTCTCGCACATTTGCATCCCTTGTGCTTCGGGGTGGTCTCTCCGTAACCTTCTCCACAAGCGCAACAATCGGGTGCTTCATCTCCGACACGGCAGAGTCCTCGGCGATGAGGTGCCCGCTTATGTTCTTGGAAAAGTCAAAGCTGGATATTCTGCAATACCTTTTAAAGGCAGAATTGATGTTGGAACTACCTTTTAAAATCTTTGAGACGATTCTTCCAGGTGCTAACAAGTACCTGCCCACATCTTATATTCAAATGCCGAGAGTAAGTGCTCTGCTTTTAGCTCGAGATATTTCATGTTACTCCTTTTCTCAAGCTTTGTCTTGGATTTCTAGTTTGTATTACCATTGATTTCATGGTTTCTCCACTTCATTTTGTTTTCATTTTATGCATTTTGATTTTAGATTATTTCAACTGGAGGGCCTTAAAAAGCTCTGAAATTGTGCTTCTTACTTATAATTTATACATCTAGACATGCCGTATTACAGAGATAAGTAGGGAGTTTATTTTAGTCACTTCTTAAAATATGATGAGAAAATATGGCAACTTCTTGTGACTTTCTTTCCATTATTTCTAATTAATTGCTTAGACTTGCTGAATGATATGCCTGTTGCTGATGCTTATAATTACATATCGATCTATTTATTTTCCAAAGTGACTTTAAAATAGAAGTTGCTGTGGAATACTGTGATGATGCTCAGTAAACTCATGTTGATAACTCCAAGGCAATCCTATAATTAAATTGATAGGCATGACTAATACGTAGCAGAAAAATACCATAGTCTCCATTTATTTTTAAATGTGGGAGATAAAGAGAATTTTTGATATTACATTTACCTGAAATGGTTGTAGCTACAGTTCCTCTGTGTTGAATCTGCTTTAAATGTTCCACCTTCGTTGCCATCTAAGTAGCTGTGAATGATGGCTGTCAAGCCTGGGAACAAAAGGAGAAACTATACAACTCATTGTAGAAGCCACGGAAGTGACGTTTTCAACTCCTGTTTATCCTGGCTCTTCTTGCAGCAGTTGATGTGGAAAGAGAACAGTTAACTGAACAAGACGTGAACGGTCGCTGGCTGTATGATGCATACAGCACGTATAGATGTGTTTCTTATAGTTTGAATACTTTTTATTGTAGTTATTTGTAAAAAATTTTTGAAATGTTGCATACCTAAAGGGTGTGTGTCTTCCAGTTTTAAGCATTCCTTCCTTAGGAAAAAAAACACCACAAAAAAAACCTCAAACCACAACCCCCTCGCCCCCACCCCGTTTGTCCCAGGCTGGTGTACTGTACCAATAAAATATGATCTCCATTATAATAACCTACTTTATGAAGATTAAGTGGTTTTGCAATTCAAACAAGGTAAAATTGGTTTAAAGCAAAATCAAACACTAGTTTGCTAGTTTAGGATTTGAATAGTGGAATGAGAAATCTTTTTTTATATTGCTATTGTGCACTGGTCAGCTAAGAAGTAATTGCTTTTTATAAGGCAAATTTGCTTTTACTTTTCCAAGGTAATGAAATGAACCTGAAACATTTCCTTTGAAATCAAAGTCACTATCACTCAAATGTCACCAGCAGAATTCCATCATATAGTTTCAGCAAACACATAATGAGAAAGTGGTGCTTGGAAATGATTGACAGAATTCTATTAGAAAGCTTTACTACACATTCATCCATAATTATCTGTGTTGTAAATCAATAGTGATTTGATTTTTTTCATATTTATATGTTACTAACGTACAGAGACACATTGGGAAGCGATTTGGAGAGGAATTCCTTCAAGACAGACACTAGAAAAACTGCAGATGCATTGAAGGAAGATGCTCCAAATTTCATTCTTATTTTTCAGTGCCTAATGAAATTCTGTGCAAAAAAAGGTATGCTCATTGACACAGGAAGGCCCTAAAAGATAATATGCAAAATTATTCAAGGAAAAAAAAGAACCTAAGATTGAATCAAATCTTTAAACAGCTATGTGTAAAGGTCTAACAAAAAAATTATTCCCAAGAGTAAAGATATTAAGTTGCATAAAATCAAAGCTTCTTAAGGGAAAAATTCTGTCGAATATAGTTTAGCTCCTCTCCAGCCTAATCATCTGTTCAGAAGAGGAGACTTAATCAGTGGTCTGGGAAAAGCCTTTTGGGGGCAGAAGGACAAGGGATGCAAATTAAATCTCAGTGGGAGGGCTGCGTACTTTTAGCAAAATAGAAAGCTAGTAGAAGGAATGTTGCAGTAGGCCCATAAAGCAGAACAGTTTTCAAGCCTGTCCTAATGATTCAGACATATTTCTTCTTTTAAACAAGAACAGAGTGAGAGTGAGGGCCGTAAAGTTAAAATATGAATTAAACAAACATGGTTTCATGCTAATGTAAAGCTATTACAGCAGTATCATGGGAGGATGTATTTAGAGGATATTCTAAAAGTTGCTCAGCAACCGAGGAGGAAAACTAACAAATAAAATACCACTATGGCAACACTGAAGCCCAGTGGCACAACTCACATGATAAGATATTTAGCGTGCTGGGGAAGGCTTCAGTAGCAGAAGGGGAGGAGAATGGTGCGTTACGCCGAATACGGTTTTAGCCGTTCGAATTACCAACGGCTTGGGAAGCTTCCAGTGACAATGGATAAATCCTGCAAGAAGTGACGCACAGAACGGTAACAGTGGGTGTCTGCTTTATAATGATCAAACCCCAGAACAGAGTGACAGCTCGGTAAAGGTTTATTTATAGGTAGCAAGGAAAAAAAACACACCTCACTGTGGAGATCATGGAAATTTGAGGTGAAGTTTTCATGCTAGAACCTGCATTCAACTAATTTGAAAGCAATTTCAGAATGTCTCTGTATCCTAGAAGACAATTCCCGGCCCAGTTGCATGCTTGAATATTGCTAATCAAAAAATGTTAATTTGGACCTCATCCAGACCGAAAATCAAGACAATCACAGCTCGGTAAAAAGTGTGTGACAGTATTTTGCTCACTTAAGAGATGTGATCAAATGTATTAGAAGACACAATTAAATTGAGATAATAGAATAAAAATTGAGAGTTGTATAAGATAGCCAGTGAACGATACAGAAGAGCCTAATGCCGCATTTGATACAGAAGATCCCTTTTTACTTTTGAAAACAGGCGGTTCTATTTTAAGGAGAAGTTAGATGCAACTCTGTAACATCAGAAAACTAGGTTTAGCCAAAGGAGAAGTACAGAAATAGAGAAAATACCAAGTAAGAGCTAAGAATTGCAGAAAGCCAGATGATGGGGGGCGGGGAAAAGAACATAAAAAAATTTTCTAAGGCTGGGAGGTTTTGGTTAAATGGGTATAGTCCGATAATGGTATTGAATTGAATTAATGTACTTGAAAGAGCGAAGCTAACCTGTTACGTTGTGTTGAACTGGAATAGATGTGTGCAGTGACTGAAACTCAGCTGAGGATGAACTAAATAAAGCATCTGTATCACACGTGTTATCGATGGTGCCGTTGATACAGGGAATGTAAATGCGTTGAGAAAAGGATACTTTGTATGGCAAATAACTGAATGAACGTAACAGATGCTATGAAAAATGGGAAGGCATTCAAATAACCCACCGATTTCTCAAAGATTTCTTCAGAAAGAGTGCCTTAAGATCTTCAAAGTTGTCATTTTATTAGTTCTTTGTTTCAGAAAAATAAAATACTTTTCTTTCAAGAGATCAAAAGAAAAAGAACACTTTTCCCAATGTTATGACTCAGTTTCACAGTTTTCATCTTTATTTCAGTCCATGCAAAATAATGGAATGATTGAGAAAAGGCTTGAATAATGAAGAACTGAAATTAAGAAGTAAAGTTAATGACTCATGAAAAGGCTTGGTGGAAGATAGATCTTGGCAGGTTGGCTTGGTGTAATTTTTAGTGCGATTTAGATCAGCTGATCTAGGCAGTGGCGTTCTATGTGTTGCATCCCTGTAAGCATTTGCTTAAGGTTTTGGTTGAGAAAATGGAAGGATGCTGAGTCACATTGCAGACCGTGGATCATAAAGTGAATTCATAAGCAAGTTAGTAGTTTTAGCAATATTTGGGCTTGTAGTAGGTTTTTCAGCCTATTATTTGGAATACTTTTCTCAGTGACCAGGAAGAAAATATAAAACAATTAAAAGTGGTAGCGCAGTGATAGAGGTATGTGGGGGAATGATGAATAATGATTACAAAATTATACCTGCGCTGGTCCATAGCCAGTTGAATGTGCACTGCTAAGGTGGTGTTATGGCCAAAGGAGAATGTATTTTTAGGTGTTTATTCATAAAATCTAAATTGGAGATTTTATTTTCACTGCATTTGTCATTTTTGTAATCAAAGTGGAATAGTGTGTTCAGTTTTGGAGTCAACAGCTGCCCTGGTTTCGGCTGGGATGGAGTCGATTTTCCTCCTAGCAGCTGGTGCGGGGCTGTGTGTCAGATTTAGGATGGGAATAACGCTGATAACACACGGGTGTTGCAGTTGTTGCTGAGCAGGGCTTACACCAGCCAAGGACTTTTTCAGCTCCCTGTGCTCTGCCGGCTGCACAAGGGGTTGGGAGGGGACATGGCCAGGACGGTGACCCCAAGTGGCCCAAGGGATATTCCACACCATACGACATCATGCCCAGTATATAAACTGGGGGGAGCTGGCCGGGGGGCAGCGATCGCGGCTCGGGGGCGGGTTGGGAGCAGCCGGCAGGTGGTGAGCAAATGTATCATGCATCACTTGTTTTGTATATTATTAATAGTAGCACTGCTACTACTTCTACTTCTACTCTTTAACTTCATTTTAATTCAATTATTAAACTGTCTTTTCTCCACCCACGAGGTTTCTCAGTTTTACCCTTCCAATTCTCTCCCCATCCCACTGGGGGGGAGCGAGCGAGCACCTGCGTGAGGCTTAGCCGCTGACTGGGGTTAAACCACGACAACAGCTCAAAAAAGATGCCAATAAATTGAGACAGGTTCATAAAGCCGTGACAGCGGTGGAAAACATGCCTTATGGTGAAAGATAAAAAGTATTCCATGATGAGTGTCAGCTGAAAGAACATTAAGGATCAACTTGACTAGTACATAAGCATTTCCAGAGAAAACACGTCCAAAAACATGCAGTGCTTGGGATTTAGTGTTAGCCAGATTTTTTTGCTTTACTCTACATTGGCATTTTTGACAGAAAGAGTAATTAGCCATCACAGAAACTATAGGCATTCCTCTTTTTATTTTTTTTGCCCCCCCCCATCACTGGTGATTTTAAAATCAGAACTGGATTAATTTTTTTTCCGGAAGACGTGCTAGTGCCTGCCCGTACCTGTCCGCGCCCTGTAGAACGGCTGGGCAGCTGGAGAAGCAGGAGGGGCGGCAGGCCCGATTCCCCTGCGCGGTGCTCCTTTTGTTAGAAAACGCTGCGTAGCGTTGTTCTTTTTGTTTCCGGGGTGACTGTTGCCCAAAGAGAGTGGGGGGCTGGTGGTGGCCGCATCCTCGCGCTCTCCGGGCACGGGCTATGGCAGTGTGGAGCGAGGAGCACCCGGTGAAGCTGTGCTGAGGAAACGAGGAAGACTGGCCGGTGCAGTGGCACGTGTAATGGAGCTCTGCCCTTCATAGCAAAAGGAATAAGTTTCCATGAGTGTTACCGTGGGCTCGGCGGGGTCCAGTTCAGCGTGGTGGGCCTTCTCACGCAGATGACTCTTGAGCTGATTCGGAAGGTTGTTAGCGGTACACGTAGTCTTTCTGAAGATTAAGGAAATTTCTGGAACCTTTCTAGAAATGTCCTGATGCTTTTTCTCCCCCCAGGAGTGGCTGTATCTCCTGGGACAGATTTTCTTTTGGTGCTTCTCTAAGGTCTAAAAAGTACAATGACATACAAATCTGATAGGAATTCACAGAGCTGTTTACTTGGAATATTCTAGTTTGCAATTGAATCTCACTCAAATTATTGATCAAGCGTATTTCCATCTCTCTTCCTTTTCCTGCAACATATAAGTGAGACACAAATCTGGATCCTTTGAATAAATGTACAGTTTTTCCCCATAACTCAATGAAAGGATGCAGATATAAACTGTTCCTGCCATCAGTAAGGATGGAAACTGACTGAAACTCGCCTCCAAGACAGTTTAAAAAGTATCTTGTGCAACACTAAACCTCCCAGATTGGTCAATGGAGGGAATTTTTCTACTAGTATATAAGCAAGATGTGTTTTTTTTCTTTCTAGCCAGTAGTTGCGGTATGATTTAGTCAGTCTGTTAGTTTGGACAGTTTGCAAGCAGTTCACGCCATGTTCAGTGTGAAGCTCCATCTAAATATAAATGGGTCTGATAGAAAAGATGCTTTATTTTGTTTTGATCTCACAGAAATCTGCATTGGAGGTAATATCGCTATAAAAACCTTTAAAGATACAGTGAAGGTGATCGGATCCAGTTTTCCTGCTAAAACTAGAGCAAAATCACAAAATAAGCCAGGATTTCAGTACGATAAAACACCTCCTCAGACGAAACGGAGGAATCTGTTTTGCAGCTCTATAGGTTCTTTGTGCATAAGCAGCAATGTACGGTAGAGATGGGCATCAGCACCTTTCCCTTCAGCCTGCGTCCTCCGTTTGCAGGGGAAAGAGACCAGGAGCACAGAAATGCAGGGGGTACGCACCAGGAAGCGTGGGCCTGCTTCGTGGCGGGGCGATTTCTCCGTGACGTCGTGGTGGTTGGAGATACGTACAGCTGTGTGCGATTTCTCACTATTTTCCACCTCATGGAACTCCATGATGTTGGCATGGTATTGAAGGGAAAACTAGACTGTTATTTTACAGTTAAATTAACACTTGTATGGTCCTTTTACGGTTCATGAAAGACACTGTTGCCTTTTAAAGCCTTTTTAGTTTGTTGTACGTCTCATAAGTGTTCTGACCAAATTTAAATTTGAAATCTCTTTTACGCTGAAGTGCTGTATATCTTGCCCTCGTAAGTAGGAGTGGCTAGTGGCACTTCTTCCCTGAGGTATGCTCTCTCATTCTTGCGTTGCGTTGGGTTAAGTACTGATTTCAGGGTGTAGTAACAGTATGAGTCTCAGCTTTTCGATGTCTAGCTTCAGAAAGGGCAGAATGAGAAACAAAGGTGCTTGCCAAGGATCGCAAAGAAAGAACGAACAGTTACTGTGAAAGCAGCTTCTGCACAATCCTGCCGTTATCAGAAGAGAGAATAAAGACCTGTGCCAGAGTCTTCCTTCTGGCAAAGACAGGGCCAATGCTGCCCATGTAGCTCTTACGTTCTCGCTGTCATCCTTGTACCTCTCTCCACTGTGAATTGTCTAAAATAGGCATGAATCAGATGGCAAAATTTCTAAGGTAAAAAAGAGTAGATGACAAACATCTTTCCTGTGGCTTAGCGTTCTCTCTTGTGCTGGTTCGGAGTCTAGGTGTATTGGTATGAAAACAGAGGGAACTCTTGGTCTTTCCTCCTCTGGTTGGCTGCTTCATTCAGAAGCTTGTCCAAAATCCACTGGCTTTGTTGGGAGTCCTTTACCTTTTGTTACCGGCTGTGAAGCTATTCCACGGGTCTAGTGAAAATACTGGGTGTCATATTGATTAATCCAGCGATGTTTTCTATGCTCTGTATTAACTTGATATTTATGTCGGTCTGAACATACTGTTCATCTGCTTTGTGAGACAGAACGAGAAAGGTAAAATCAGCTTTACCACCGACTTTCAGGTAGTTCTATTTTCACTTTCCTGGCTGTGCTCTATGTATTTTCCCCTGTATTGCACTGAATCACCGGAACCGTCACCCCCACATTTTTTATAAGGGAGAGGAACGTCTGGCAAGGGAAAGTTGGACGATGTTTCGGTAAATATCCATTTTGATTTCAAATCCTAACCTTTAGGCAGGTCTGAAGGAAATTGAAAAGTCAGAATCACCTTTCTGAACGGAATGCATGTCACAGTTGTATTTGTTAAAATGCTGCAGAGAATTTCTATAGGTTTCTTTGCTCTTCACAAAAACACTTTGAGGTTACTGCATGACCTTGTGCTGATGAAAGTGAACGCTGATTAAACTATAGGTGGGAAATAAGATTTCTCTTTCTGAAGGATGCTATAACATTGTCTGGTTTAAAATTACGTTTGTAAACTATACTTCAACAACGTATGTATAATTACTTCTTTTTTTGCCCATAAAGTACTAATTTTGTACTTTAATGTTTTTGTATAGTATTAAATAAACTGGCATATTTCACGTGGATTAAACTAACTCACTCTTTTACAGGTAAGTACAAAGGCAGTAACCTGCTACAGGTAGAACAGTGTGTGAAATAAGTGTGAGATACCAGCAGAAATAATCCAATTCTTTAACATGTTTCCCAAATATCTAATACCCAAATATATATATACACACTTCTTTTCTAAAGGAAGAATTAAAACGTCAGTAGTACACTGCCAGAAGCACATAAGAGTCTTCCCCTTTCTGTGTGGCCTAATGCTGCAATCAGAGTCGGCTCGTGTCCTGGAGTAATCCGTCATGTTGATTTACAGGTGTTGCTACCGTCTGCATCGTGCTAATAGGAAGCTCACGGCATCTGTCCTTGCGCTGAAAGCAAGCCAGCAGCATGAAACACGCCATTACTAGATGATGTACAATCCGTGGATGAAGGAGGGGAAGGTAGGGCAAGATTCTGGACAATTTCTGCATCTTAGTCAACGAGCTGGGATTACTGGATCCTGTTTTCATAAAAAATGTCTCGCCTCTGGGGTGAGGCTCTGCAATTCCTTGATGCTCAGCCTGGTGTCAGCGTACTGCGCGTTCCTGACCGCATCACAAAGCAAACAGGAAAACTTCAGTTGGTTGGTTGTTTCTTTCCTGCCACTGTGTGTGTGTCCGCTTTCCACGTGGGCCCCGCTAACGCCGCCCTGGTTCGCTCTAGCCTCTTCGCTAATCGCTGCGAAGATGGATGAGAGATGTTGTGCAGACTTTGAATCCTATCCTATTCGGCTTTCTACTAGCTTAATGAATGGAGAATTTGATTTCTGAAATGAAGAGTTTGATTTTGCCTTCCCAAAGGCAAATTTTCATTCAGAAATCTTCAAATCTCTCTTATTTCACTGCCTTTGTGGATTTTTTTTCCTCCGAAATTCAAGATCCTAGTACCTTTTATGAATGGGAAGCTGCTTTTTACTTCTGTCATTTCTCCATTTCTATCTCCATAAAAGCCTCTAATTTTTAAGTTGGAACATGTTTGTTTTTTCAGTTGAAGGTCTGTTCAGAAGAGCCTTCTGCAAAGAACACTGTGCAAAACGCAAACCAACACTTTAAAGGACCTTATTTTAAGTTTCTTTTAAGGGACAAGGCCATTACTCACTTGGGATTGTGAATGATACCCAGTAGGTACAATGAGAGCAGAGGCTGCTAAGAATATTAGACCCTAAAGTGAGAGTGTCATCATTCAAAGTTCTTTCAAAACTGGTCCTGATGCAGCAAGCCCCTTTGGTAAATAAATGGCAGGATTAAAATATGCTTAATTCTTCTTTGTGTAATCCACGTTTACAGGAAGAAGTCAGTCATTTTGCTACCTTTTTGAGAACTGGAAACGGAGAGCTTGGTACTCCAGCATATGCCTGGATGAGTGCCAGGCCTCTAAGAATTGTTCAGTAGCCTAATCACCACTTGACCAAGAAAGTGTTCTTCTATTTATGCATTTCTTGTGTAGACAGGCACACTCGGGACCTGGATTTTTGGATGATTGCCAGTGTCGGCATCTGATTTCTGTAGCTTGAGGTTAAGTGATGTCTTTTGAGTGATCTTTGACTGTTCTGATGCAACTCGATCATTTTGAATGTCTGTTTTTGCCAGTAGGCTGTAAAAGGGGATGGTCTTAAGGAGATCTGATGAGTTAGTAGGATTTATAATCTCTTACTGTTCCTAGGGGCAGCAGAGAACTACTGGGGATTACAGCCCATGGGTTTGCCTTTTCCAGCTAGCATTGTTTGGTGGTCAGGGTTTGGGCCATCCTCCCCTGCAGGGTTTGTGATCAGCAAGAAATGATGCGGCTAGGATAACATCTGGCAGTACCGATGGCAAAACGCCTGGGATAAACGTGACTGACCGTAACACAGAGATTTCTTAATAAAAATGCCATGGCTGTGCCGTATTCTGTAAAAACTTAAGCAATTTCATACAGCTGACAGCTTGTCTAATCTAGATTCCCTTTTTCTGGGAATTAATTTGTAAAGTCCCATGATGAGGAAATGTCTTGTTTTGCAGAAACCAGTCTGCTCAAAATATCTGCAACTTCTATAGCAACAGGACGGAAGCTTCAGGAGATGAGTTCTTTTCAATTTCAGCTATAAATTGGATTTACTCATTGAAGTTGCAGGTGTTATGTTCTGTTACAAAACCTGCGCTTTGGATTTCTGCCCAACAGCCAACGAGTCCTTAATTCCTTACAATGTAAACAAGTAAACCTAAAGACAGCAAAGTATTTTTGGAAAGTAGATGTTTGTCTGCCCTCTATTTAGTAACCTGTCTTGTTAGCTCAACTTTCTTGAGAATTCTGGGACCAGTCAATTTTATGGTAGGAATCCACTAAAGCGTATGTGTATTCCTCATGAAGTATTTTGACAAGAATGCCTAGAAATAGTACAATTAAAATCAATAGCAGGAGCTCGACAAGCCGTTCATTATATTTTGAGAAATACTCTTAGTAAACTGCTAAAGGCCAGGATGTTTAGAAAGATTACGTTGTGGCTATGCAACTCACTTTTCTCCACTTTTCTCCTGAAGCTGGGAAATCTGAAGATAGAACTAAAGACTGAAGTCAAAGCATTTGAATGTTTTTCTTTTGGTTCATATTGAAATACTTTGGATGTTTTTGAAGGAAATCATGTTGATCTTAGAAATTTAAAACCCCAATCATTTCAATTTGCTTTTTCCATGACAAGTTTCAGAACTAAAACAAATCATGATTTTTTTCTCATGAATGAAATAATACTTTCTAACCTTCCTTGTGCCTCAGCCTTCCATATTTGGATAAAACCATGTAGAGATGCGTGAAGGTAATCTGTCATCTGTCAGGTGCTGCCTGACATCTGTCAGATGCTATTTACTAATTTTGGCAGGATAATGTATTAAAACGGCGTAGTTAGCATTAAGATACAGGGCATACCTATAGGAAGGCTAATGGAGATGATACATGACGCCAGCTGGATTGAATGGCACAAGAAAATTAAGCACCTTACCTCTGAACTCTCTCCTCCAATGCTGCAAATAAAAGAGGAGGCTGGAATTGTTCTGGGCTTTTGGAAATATTCCCAAGGCTCAGGCTGCCTGTAAATTATGAAAAGATTGCTGCAAGTAACAGTCTTGGGTAAAAATGGGCACTGCAGTAAGGTCTCATCCACCGCCACTGGGATCTGGCACATTAGAATCATTATTAGAATCCTAATTCGTTTATCCTCATTTCATATGTGCATTAGCAAGAAGCTTGAAAACAGGCTTGAGCATCTCCGCCGTGTCATTTAGTTTAGTTTGCTAAGAGGAGGAAAGACGCTTTTGGGTGAAAAACGTGTGCTTATTAGGTGTGTGTGTTTTTAGGAACCTGAGAACTAGATGTGAACGTGACTTGCACTGCATGTTGGGTTTTCTTTTAAGAATAGCTACTTACTGGATAAAAAAAAGAAAAAAGATTCATTGTCATGTGTCTTGTGATTTTAGATTTCATTGCCATGTTTAATTGGTGACAAAAAGTATAACAATTTAGATCTCACTATAATACTTGTTTGGATCACAATAAATACTCTTTCATTTATCTGCCTATTGACAAATTGCACCTTACTGCACAAAATCTGGAATCTGCAAAGCATCAAAAATGCATGAAAAGACATATGAATAAATGAGCCAGCTTACTTGATCACTCTTAGGTTTTGAGTCCAGTGGCTGGCGTTATGCAGATCTTTTGGGGTCAGAACACATGAAAGGATCTACCCTGCTGATGGCGGATCTGCCCTGTCTGGGTGCCTGTGTTCTGCCACTCAGCGCCCCAAACCAAACGGCTCCACCTATCTTGCATCTCTTCTTAAAGCCATATTCTGTTGCTAAATGACAATTTTTGAAGAGCACGATTTAGCTTAAGAAAATAACGTGCGGTTGGTGTCCAAGGAACTTGAAAACTCTACTTGCTTAAAGCTTTTTTGAAAGGAAGTGAGAACATCAGTTCTAAAATTTGCCTTTTGAAAGTCTATAAAGGATAGGGATGTTTTTCTGATTTAAATAAAAGGCATACTTGGCAGGGTGGATGTCTGCTGTACTTAAGCAGAAAATTGTACCTCAAAACATTATGTTTTCAAAGACGTCTTACAGGTATTGCGGACTTACGACTATATTTTTAAAACTGTGTGGAAATAGGGTGGTATATTTCCACGGGCACCTGTGAAAGCCCCAGACAAAAGTCCCGATTCTTGGCTTCCATCAGCTGTAATGCTAGTAGCATAAGTAGCGTTACATGGGTCATCGCTCGGTACGGAATTTGGGCTTTTGCTGAGACACAAACTTGGGAGGTATTTTGCTGAAGCTGCAAATATTTTTCATACTAGGTACTCACAGGATAACTTAAGAATAACATGTAATATAACAGATCTTGTTTTCTGAAGGAAGCGCTCTTATGTCAAGAGCACAGAGTTGAAACTTTTGGGTTTTTTTAATTTGGTGCATGAAAGGGCATGTGAAGACAGGAGAATCCATAAATAATGCTAAGGTCCTAGGCAGCCTGCCATTCTGACAGCATATTTTATAAACAACCATAAATAACACTCGCTGCAGCATATCAGAGACAATTATACCATGCCATCAGCACCATTGCTCTGATTTACTGGGGTCTTTGAAGAAAAGAAATACTCACCTGTCATGCCAAACTGCAAAGCTCTAATACAGTTGATATTTTTTCCTATGGGTTCATTATGTTTGCTCTTGTTTTCTGTTATTATCTGCCTGTTTGGTGTTTCAAAATACAGTCAAGAGCGAACTTAGATCAATTTTTTTTTTTTTTTGAATCAAAATGCCTGATGGCTGAAACACAGTATAGGTGCAAACCCTGTAGTACTGCGAAATAAGAATAATGCTCTTATGAGAAGAGTCTGGCTGTTTTTCTTCTGGCTTTCCTAAGCAAAATCCTTTTGTTTTGGAAGTGTCTCAAGGAGCAGTAGCAAAACAACACTGGATTCAAAGGATAATGGGGAAGTGGCGGGGCCTGAGGACACAAGGATTCCCAAGAAAATGTTATGAGGTGTGTGTTTCTGTGATGCGCTACGGTGAGGCTCAGGTGTCTTTCTAGAGAAGTGATGTGGTACGACGAACAGCGCAGTAGACTGGCTGGTAGGTTCTGCAGCAACAGATGCCAAATAGCTTCCTTGACAAAGGAGTGACCCTGAGAAAGTTTTCTAATAAGGGTTGGGTTACAGAGGGGACCAATTCCTAATGGTAGTTAGCAGAAATTAGAGCAAACAACAGTCTTGGGCACCTTAACATTTTTTCAACCGTAAATAGAAATGTCTAACCCTGTTAGCTTGGATATTTAGTGCTTTGAGACCCACCAATCCTGTATAATTTTTTAGCAGAAAAAGTGGGTGGAAATTCTGAGGTATTTTCATGGTGAAGAGGTCAAACAAAAGTTTAGAAATTAAGTGTGGTATGGTGAGCCAACAGGTGATGTTCACGTTCTCGTTTTTTTCTAGTTTTTGGGAAATGCAGGCTTGACGCTTTTGGGGTATGTCTGCTTTGCCATCTGTGTGAAGCTTGTGTAGGCAACTTCGATGCAGCAAAGTGGCGAAGGTGCTAGAACAGCTTACCCTTGACATCCTAGGCCTGAGCCTGTGACTGCCTACCTAGGGTTTCATCTTGGTGTGCGCTGAAGGTCTTACAGCCATTCAGTCTGGTGGTGTGTGTTGATTTTTTTTTTTTTTTTTTTTTTGGTTTAGTTTGTATTTGGATTCTTTTGGTGATTCTGTTTTATTTCATTTTGTTTTGGGTTTTTTTTTTGTTAAAATTACCTCTCCTGTCTGGATGAATCATGACTACAGAGTAGGTTTAGCCTTGGAAATTTAAGAGGTCAGAGTTCTTAACCACTTCCTTATGAAGCATCCTACAGCGCTCCTTAACGAGAGAAAGCTTGACCTGATAGCCTGGCCAGAAGGCAAGTTAAACAATGTTTGGTCTCCTTCCAGTTCCACAGACTGATGTAGTCATTGGCCAATGTTTTGAAAAGCTCATTATTGTCATACATAATTTTAAAAACTCTATTTCTCAGGTGAATTAATAGTACTCTGTAGTTCACAAAGCTTTTGAAGAAGGGCTTTGGAAAACTGAAGAGTATTATCTAGTGCCACTGTATTTCAAAGCTGAGGCTGTTCTTCTGGAGTAGAAAAAGAAACAGCATTGTTTAGCCCGCGGCATGCAAAACCTAGAAAGCAGAATTTCATGATTTACGGACACTTCTGACAAAACAAGATGATGATCTGTTTTGCAGGAAGTTTGTGCCAGTAAGAAGTATAATTCAGCAAAGTAATGCAAATAAATGTTAGACGGTAGCCATCTGGAGTAGAAGCACTATTGCATGGGAAGTTTCAAGAGATGAATTTTGTGTGTAATGGACAGCTGGTTACTCCGACCTGTCTGGCTTGTACAAAAGTGCCCATGTTTTCTGAAGTTTGAGCATTCTTGTAAATGTAAAACAATTATTTCACGTTGTCAATGAATAATCATAAAACGTTTCCTTCCAAATATTTACTTTATCACTTGCCAAGACTGTTGATTTTTTCCTGTTTACTTTATACACATTTCAGATTTCTCTAGCCCCATTAAAATATTTGGGGTATAGGCTGATTAGAATAAAGAGCTACTAAAAATACTACTTGAGGAACGATGGTGCTGGAAGTTAGTTTGACCAATGAAACGGGACAGATTCACGTACCTCGATAAAGAGGAAGCCTGGATAATTACCAAGGTGCACTTTGGGCTTGTTCTTTCACATCCTTCTGTGGTTACAACAGAAACCCATCAGTTGTTCTGCTAAGCAAAAGGCTTGGCTGTTTCTTGCCTTTGCAGGCTGCTTGTTTACAAACCAGACCAACATAAAGTGACAATATGCAGGGTTGTTTTTTTCTTTTGAAAACTCACAGGATTTATGATTAAAGAGCTTGTGCCGTGGTTTTTCATTCTGCATGCTGCTGCGTGCACTAGAATGTCAGCTTCCAATTGTGCAAGGTATTCCCATAGGATTTTCCCAGTATACAAGTGTTGAATCTTTTATAAGCCTCTTCCAGCAGATGGCTTCTGCATAGTGCATATTCATTATTATTTCTATGAACACAAACATTTAATCACTTATCTCTGAAACAAATCCAGAGTTCCATACCACTTCCTATTGACGCTTCTAATTTAAGGAGGCTTTTAACAACTTCTTACTTCCCTAATGGCGCTTTGTCTGTTGCAGTCCAGGAGCTGACCTTTTATTGGAATAAAATCCCATCCGGATGTAACTTGGCTGAAAAACTGTTGTCAGAAGGAACTGAATAGAGTCCAGCCCCCACTAGATTCACTGGTTCACTGGACTTGCATCTAGGTAAACTAATTCAGATCAGATGAGTCCAGGTTCACTAGCTCAAGCATAATAAAATACTGAAATAAAATTTAGGCAGACAGTTGTCATTCTCTGTAGAATCTCAAAGTCCAAATCTGAAACCCATACTGCTAAAAATTATTTAATAATTATTAAAATTAATACTAGGAAACCTTAGGAGAGAGTTGTGATTTTTTTGTAGATACAAAAAAGAAACTCTTTCTTACATCCTCCCAATATCCCCGCCTCCCCCTTCCATGATTATGGCATATAATTCAGGGAAAAATGATTCTAAAACCAATCTCTTTTTGTTATACTGATGTGAATGATGTTCTAGTGAAAATTATGTGTAACGGTATGGTGTTGCCTAGCAAAAATATCAGAACTGCCTGTGGGAAGTGCAAATCATTGAAGAAATTTATTGTAATTTTTTTGACAGATGAATTCGAGAGAAGAGAAGAAATATTAAAGAGGGAAAAAAGAGAATCAAGTGTCTGTCTTCATATAGCACTGTATTCTGGCTCAGGCATGTTCTCAGAACCAGGGTTACTTGGCTGATGTTTAATGAGCGGTTAAAAAAAATAGGTTGCAATTCCAAATCAATGCCAGTCGGCAACAATGCCTGGAAACTAGTAATCGCCTCTATTCCGTAACTGAAAATATAAGGCGTGCTTTGCAGATTAATATGACTCTGACTCTCTGTAAGGGCCGTAACTGCTTGTGGTGAGCACCAAATCTCTGCTCTGGCTGTGAAAAAGGATACAAATACCAAGCAAGCGCTGGTCAGTAAATGGTGCGGCGCAGACGCTGTATGCGGAGGCAGAAACTCGGATCCCGGAGGGTGCGGCTGTGTTAGAGGGGGCGTTTTGGCGCGTGGATGTAGCGGGGTTAGTTTGTGGCTGGCAGCAGCTTGGGTAATCCTTTGCTCATCTTCCTCGTGTGACATAGGCAGGGATCAGAGCTAGGTGTTTGGTCACAGATGGATCTAACAATTTGGACTCAGCTCACTGACTTTGCATCATAGGAGTGTTTACGTATCCAGAACAACTGAGACTCTGAAACGTCACCCCTGTATTGGCTGTGCTAGTCCAGGAATTTACATTTATTTCATTCAGAGATTTGCTATTTGAGTCTTGTCTTTGGTAGTTCTGCACCATTTTAACATCTGCTACGGATCTGGCTCGCTTGAATGACTGCAATGGAGAAGTCTCGTTCAGTAGGTTTTGAATTTGAGGGAAAAAAAGCCCACTATTCTGAAAGTTGTTCAGGGAACAGTGTTGACCTCTGGTTGTTATTTATTGACAACAGGGTAGTTCAGGATTGAAAATATTTCAAACTCCATGTAGCCAATCACCTGTTGGTTAAAGACAGACAATACGCACCGACAATGGACTCTACCCCTCGGAAAGGAGGGTTCAGAGGCACCCGTCATGTCTGGTCATAATACACAGATAAGTAAAAGTTGTGTGATTCCCACTTCTCTATGCCCCCGCCCCCATATTTCAGCCTTAAAGTTTTAAATTTAACAGCATTGTCCTGATGTCTGCAGTATAGTACAATCTCAGGATGACTTTTGCATGATTTTGGGTGCAATTTAGGTTAGATAAATAAATGAGGCTGTACTTTGAAATAAATATAGTATTTTGTAATGTTAGTATTCATATACTGATGATTAAGCAGAAGATATAGTTCTGGTTATTATAAGCATGTGCATTACTGGCAATATTATTAGAGCCATTAAACTCTGTTGGTAAAATGGAATAAATTAAATTAAAGTGTTTGTTTGGTTTTCCTTGTGTGCTAAAATTCCAAATTTAGCATGTCTTAAAACCTTTTTAAATTTTGTTGCTGTTAATATTCCTGAAGTTGAAGAAGTATAAATGTCAAATTATACTCATTTACCCTTGCTAATAAAACCTAAATGTATTCACATTATGGCAGGGATGCAATAACTGTATATGCTAGTAGCAGTTTTTCCTTACTTACTCTTTTTTTTTTTGCTTATAAAGATTCAAGAGGGTCTTGCCCCAGATGTCTTTGTTCAACATATTTTATTTATGATGGATCTTTTCCATATTCAAAACTGGATGCAGACTTCTTAAAATACTGTATTGTTGTTTCATCCCAAGAAATAGGATCAGAAAAATTTGTGAAAGATTTTTCTTTTAAACTTGTATTTTTGCAAACCAAAATGCTTAGTAGACTAGTACTAGTATGGGACCTATAGAATTATGTTTAATGTCAGTCTGTTAATGTTTATTTCTCCTTTTCAGATACTTTTCTTTTGCTTAATAATAACATGAATAGAGTTTGATATTGTGCCGGTTTCAGCTGGGATGGAGTTAATTTTCCCCGCAGCAGCCAGGATGGGGCTGTGTCCTGGATCTGTGCTGGGAACAGCGCTGATAACCCAGGGGTGGTTTCGCTCCTGCTGAGCGGGGCTTGCGCAGAGCCAAGGCCTTTCCTGCCCCTCACCCCGCCCCACCAGCGAGGGGCTGGGGGGACACGGCCGGGACAGTGACCCCCACTGCCCCCAGGGCTGTCCCACACCACGCGGCCTCATGCCCAGCACACGGAGCCGGGGGAGGAGGAGGAGGAAGGGGGGACGCTGGCAGGGATGGCGTTTGCCTTCCCCAGGCACCGTTGGGCGTGATGGAGCCCTGCTGCCCTGGGGATGGCTGAGCCCCGCTGCCCGTGGGGAGGAGGGGATGGGTTCCTTGGCTTGCTCTGCTTGTGTGCGCGGCGTTTGCGTTCCCTGTTACCCTGTCTGTGTCTCAGCCCGCGAGGTTCCTCGCTTTTACCCTTCCCATTCTCTCCCCCATCCCACGGGGCAGGGAGTGACTGAGTGTCTGCGTGGGGCTGAGCTGCTGCCATGACAGATATTTTGCTAATTTTGCAAGTGTCACATATACAAGTCGTGTACTAAGCTTTCTAAAATTCTATTTTAGTGGATTAAGCATGAAGTAGAGGGCAGGAAAGGAATTCTGTAATCTTACCCAGAACATCCTGGGTCAAGGTCTTTATTTTGACTACAGTGTTGTCAGAGGATCCTATTTTTTGGAAAAATGTTGTGAGTCAGTGGGGCTGGGAAGGTGTGGCAGGAGAAAACAGAAGAGAATGGCTAAAATATACTTGAATTAGACACATATAATCCTTTTTCAATTCTGCATGTATTGAGTAATGGCACTGCACAGCAAACCTAAGTTTTGTGTTACCTTTAGTCCCTTTTTAGTTTTGCTTACAGAAAAGCCCCTTCAAAGAATCAGGAGACGCTTACAGCAAGTTAGCGTGTGATTTCTTACTGCCGCCCCCCCAACTCCTTTTAGATGTTCTTATCCTGGTTTACAGAATTTGTGGATAAACTGGGGCACCAGTATTAGCTGCTGTGATGTGATGTGAGATTTCTCTCTATAGCTCAACCCCTCTGAATCTCGGAAGAAGGGCTTTTCCAACTGAGCGTCCCTTTCATGCAGCACTTCTGCCGTTCCGAAACTTTTATCGGTGCCTGTCACTGCATGATCTGAATGTTTGTCACTCTGTTATGCCTGTCCCCTCTAACTTCTTACCAGTCTAAATTTATAGAGAGGCCAAGAAGGCTTTTGAGGGTTTAAAACCCCGTACTGCTTGGTAGAGGAGAGAAAACCTGCACTCGGTTGGTCTTTCTTACTGTATTTGGGGGGGACTGCTGGGAAAAAGCTCTCTTCTCTGAGTACTTGTTCTTTATTTTTAAATTCTGGGCAGGATATTTTATGTAATGTAATGAGAATCTTAAGTACTGATGTAGGAAACACCTTGAAAGAGGAGGATGCTGACAACTGAGCCTATAAGGCTGAAGCTGAAGGGTTTTAAGGATAACCAGGAACAAAGCAAAGCATGACCATGGCCCTTCAAAGCACCCCCTTATCGAGGGGATGAGCCTCACAGTGGGTACTTCGACCCAAATGACAGCCCCTTCTCAGAGGAGTAAAAGGTTTTAAGACCGTATGATCCTGTTAATGAAACATTGGGTATTTTTAAAGCAAATCCTTTCATGCTCATCGCTGCTTAGGTCACTGTAAACGTAAAGGGGAAGGATGGTGAAATGTGCAACCAAAGGTGCTGAGAGCGCCGTGGCTGCCCATGTGCAACGTCCTGCTGCAGCGTCTGGACGCGCAGGCTGCGAGAAATACTGGCGTTAACTGCTTGGTTAAACTGAAGTAGACTGGGCAGTGACAGCAGTCACTGGTAGAACTGGCAGAATAGGTCTAATGAGCAGGGATAATTCCGAGATGAGCAGGAGGCGAAAAGGGATATCGAAAAGGAGAAGGGGAAAACCAGCAGGTTTTTAAAATAGAGCGTTAGGTACTGCTCTCTGTAAGTAGTTCTAACTGGGCTGGTGTACAGTTAACTCTGGAAGTCAGAAGTTAACCCGATAATAAGTGTTATCAATTCATGTGTTAAAAACAGTACGTCTTTGAAGAATAAATGAGAAGGAAAAAAAAAAAAAGGAATGGTGAAATCTATGTACAAGTGTCATGACCGCTATCAATGTTAAAATGAAGTTTGTTATAAAGGAGAGATGGAACCAAAGGTTAGCAAACAAGACTAGAAGACTAGTAAACATCTTTTAAGAATATTGAGTAAAATTTATTAAGTAACAACAATGCCCTTAGTAATAGGCATTCCAGAAACAAACATACTAAATAGCCGTAACACCACCAGAAAATCTTACGGTGGGAGATGCTTTATGTTGGATAACTAAGGTAAGCATTAATTAACAGTCTTAAAACTGTTTTTCTCTTCCACTGGTATCACACACGAGTAAGTACTCCACTCCAACCATGTGGCTATCTTTAATTATGTATTGTTTAACTTTGTGTTAGCTGGTTTTCATCTTGTTCTATGAGCTAATACGGATATTTGAAAAAAAGAAGCCTATATGGGGTTTTCCAGGTCAATTGTCGTGGCTGCAGTCAGAATCAGAGAAAAATATGCATAAGGAATATGTTATAAGG
Source organism: Phalacrocorax carbo (assembly GCF_963921805.1). Classification (NCBI taxonomy): domain Eukaryota; kingdom Metazoa; phylum Chordata; class Aves; order Suliformes; family Phalacrocoracidae; genus Phalacrocorax; species Phalacrocorax carbo. Next base: position 62,574,069 of record NC_087518.1, on the reverse strand, counting down.
AAAAATAGATCCAGTTTCAGGTGTTTCTTTATCTAAACAAGGATAGATGATGGTAGATGTTCCTCCTACTATTAATAATGATTACAATTACTAGACTACCAAATAGAAAACCTATTTTTGTAACATTTTTTATATAATCTATAAATGGATGAAATTTATTGTGTTTATAAAACAATATTCTCGGAGCTGTAAGAAACAAAGGTGAATTGATCAAATATTTTTTTAAAAAGTTAGCTGTTTGAAAGTGTATATTAAAAAAAAAAAAAAATCATACTAGCAAGTGCAGCTCTATAACACCAGGACTGGAAAGACTGTACCTTCACTTTGTGCTGTCCGGGGATAGTGCAAAACATAGCGATTAACAAATGGTGTGGAAATACTCAGTTATGTAAATATCAAAAAACTACACATGCATCTGGCATTTAATCACTTGTGAATTTGATAGAAACAGTTCTTTTTATTACAAAGGGGCTGATGTGGTAATTTTGGAAATGTGTTGTTTCCGAGATACACATCTATGGGAACAAGCTACCTGCCAAACGAAACGTTCCAAACTGTCTCTAGAGAAGCTGCCAGCAAACAGCAGCTTAATGTATGCATGAGATATATGAAGGTATTAGTTTCAAACTTCAGGCAATTTCTTAGATTAAGATTTGGCCAAATGTGATTATGAAATTGGTGTTTTCTAATCAACCTACAATCATATACATGGAAATTATGTTTTTATATTTACTCAGTGCTTAGAAATTGTTACAAAGTATCTTATTGATTATGACCTGCCTCATAATAGGTACTTTTGTTAAAAGGTGCCATTTTAATTATACTGCATCCTTAGAAGTAACACTGTGGTTTGCAATGACTGCAGGAATTTTGAGCTCGTTTTTACAACCTATAGTTGTAAGTCCTGTAATCATAGTGTTTTTGCTGATTGTGAAAATTGCATTGCCTATAAAATGTAGCCACTTACCAGGTGTAGCAACGGCCGTGCACGACAATAAAGAAATGTGAGCCTCAGAAGACCGATGCAGGTTGTCATGAGGCAAGACTAGACAGGAAAAACCAAGCTCACCAGGAATATACGTTGGTTGTTTTTGATCCAGAATCCTTGAGGGGTTGCAGAGTTCGCAATGTCTTTGCTGCGCTTGGGAGTGATGGCCTGTGGTTTAGTGACTAGAAGAGGGCATTAGCAGCCCAGTATCTTTGCCATTGCCGGTAGAAGGCCATAGTTTTGCATTGCCCAGGAGAGCCAGGCTCCAGGAGTTTGGGCCGGGCTTGTGTTGGCTGGAGCTGGTTAGGACTTTGTTCTGTGTCCAACAGCCTCGTGCCTGTGGCTTCTCACGCTGTCGCTTCAGCTCTGCTAGTGCCAGAGCAGTAAGAATGTGTAAAAACTAACTTAAGTGTAACAAAGACTTCCTTTTCCAGGGAAGAGACCTTCCTTCCTTCCTCCTGTAAACGTCATTTCCATCCTGGCAAAGACCTCAGCATACTGGTGACTCACCTAGTTGAACACTGGGGTGGTTAGCCTGTATGGCACTCTGTGCTATTCCTCTAGCAGAATTTGAAGCAGCTTGATTAAGTGCGGTTTAGGGAGGTCAGCAAAAGCTCTAGTTGTAACATTATGGTATTGTAGACACGTCTTGATGTACCTCGTTTATTTTTTTATTCTCTAAGTATTGCCTTAAACATACAGGAAATACTTGCAGGGTGAACCTTGGATGTCTGGAAGGGGAAAAGTTCTGTTTTGACAACAGATCATAGCATAAGTTGTTCTTTAACCTGTGTATGCATTGAAAACATTCCCCAACTCTTGAAATTTAATTTTTTGCCATTCCGGCTCATGGGGGATTAACTTTAAGTAACCGCTTGGACATACAATTCCCCGATGAGTTAAATATGCACATGGGGTTCTTACGGCTTACAGAATGCTCTCAACAGAAGTGCCTGAGGCTTTAATGGCATGCAAGGTATGCATTATACTCTTAATTGCTATTCCGTGCTGCTTTGGACAGATGTTCCTCTACAGCTTCTGACTGAGTAAAATTTATCTTAGTAAGAAATGGCCAGCTTTTATTGTTTGGTGTCCTTCCTCTGGTAGCAGTCTGTCTCTTCCCTTAACATACCTTCCTTAGAACAAATATCATGTCTATACTACTATGTTTTAACCATTTAAAGGATGATTGTGACAGCTGACAGTGGAAACGTCTGCTTTTGGTCTAACATCAAAATTCAAACTCAAAGGAAAACTTAAAGTAATTCACAAGGTCAGCCCAAGAATTGATTGACTGTTTGAAGAATGCATTGAAATGTTTGAGTCTGCTGTTAGGAGGATCAGGCCTCTTAACTGCTGTTTCATTAGGTGGATTTGTGTTCAAATATAACAGAAGTATCAAGTGAAATTTCAGGATGTTATTTAAGCATGTGCTTAAAATGAGTCGTTCCCAAATAGGTATGCCTTTCTAAATAACCTTGCACAGTGTTTAATGTAGAAAGAAGGAAGGAATTATTTTTAATATCTTGATGCCTGTTTTCTGTTTTTAAGGCAAGACTTGAATTTTTGGGAGGCTTCCTCACAGATGGCTCAGGTCTAAAAGAAAATGAAGGATGCCACCTTGCTTTGCACTGCTGTGATTCAGAGGCCTCAGTCTGTGTGTGGGTATGTATTTATTTTACAGGAAATCTTCTATTTTTGTTTTTGTCCTGAGCCATCATGCCACAGTCAGACACGTCCTTTCCTTTCACCTGTGACTCTCTGGCTGACAGCCGTTCTGGAAAGCACCACGCGCTCGGCTCTGCTCTACAGCAGGGTTGGAGCAAGGAGCTGACATTGAGATGTAGATTTCTGTCTCCCCTCATAAACTGCACTGTTATGTAAGAGTTTTCTCCCAATTCTCCCCTTTCCCCCCTCATTTTTTTGCAAAAAGAAAGCAGACAGGTGGTTGGGATGTGTGTATCAGAGCCCTGAGGGGCCCTGAGGAGCCTGGCCTGGTGTCCCTGGCCTATGGCACCCTGGCTTCCAGGAGCCCGCAGCGCCATGGCCTCCAGCCTGGACTCTCTCCACAGACCCATCCAACGCAGCCCGGCGGTGGGCGGCTTCCTGGGGTGGCCTCGCACCCCGCTCGCTGCTGCCTCCCTGCCGGGGCTGGGGGCTGGGGCCGGCCGCCATCTTGGGGCCTGCCCTGCCCTGGCCGCTGCGCCGCCTGCCACTCCGAGCGCTGAGGTGAATTTGTTAAATACGGTCGTGCATTTAGTCAGAAAACGTGGTATAGGGGAGAGTTTGGTTTGTGACGAGATTTGCTCGGGTGCCATTTGACTATTAGCAGCTAAGTTGAAGTAAAACGTGTTACCAGCTAGCTGTAAATTCAGTGAAATTTAAAAATATTTTCACTTACAGGCTTGTGATTATACAACAAATATGCTAACCGAGGCCCTGGCACACAGGGAGTGTTTTTTAGAGGGATTAATTAATGTGAGGGTAACGTTCTTCCCGGGGGAGGAGAGAGCCGATTTATAGCTTCAGGAGCCGGCATCAGCCGAGGAATACATTATCTCTTTGCAGATCAGCAAAGCGTGTTATGCCGTTAGGTCGGGAATGGCCAGCTTAATTCCCCCCCCCCAGTACTGAGCACCTTAATTAGAGGAACCTTCTTGAAACTTTTGGCATCCTGCAGTTTGCTGTAGGGTAGTATGGATTTGTAGTATCCTATATGAAATAAGTTCCAGGGATCTGGTTTCCTGGATGAAAAATAAATTTCTCAAAACAGTGAATCACAATTAATGAACAACCATGCGACAGTTATTGACAATCCCTTCAGAATATGGTGCAGAGCGGCAAGATACTTACTTCTTCTAATAAGGCTTAACGTGACATAAGGTTCTATCTGAAGGACCTTCTTGCTTTATTAATCTCATTATGACCACTTGAATTGCTACATCCTCTGTAATGATTAAAACATTTGACTCCCAAGTGTGATATTATAATGAGGATGGAGTTCATAAAATAAGGCATTGTATCATTCTGCAAAGGCTGTCAGCAAATGGAAATATAAATCAGACTCCTCAGTGTAATTTCCTTACTGTTTCCATGGAAGAAGAAACTCAACAATCTTACATACATACCTATATATCAGGTTTCCATATCCAACCAAGAACCTTCTCATGGAGATTTTATTTTTGCATATATAAATCTTAAAAAATATAGATGCCTTGAGCACCAATTTTAAACAGAGTATGGTTTACTTAGAGTTACATGAATTGCCAAGCTAAAATTGACCACATGTAATGTTGCATGCCCTCCTCTTCCCACCATGTGTATATTTTTGGGAAGGATTGGGGCTGAGTGTACTAGCCAAATTCCGGTTTGACAAATTATGTATTTTCTCTTGTTCTCTGCACTTCTGTACTTGAAAATTTATAAACTGTTCTTCATTTTCTTGAATGTACCATTGCTCAGTGGGAGGATATAATTAAATACATATTCAGAAACATGTTTTCATTAAAAAAATTTCTCATCTCTTAGTCAAAAACCTAAAAATTCCTGTATGAAATTTGGAATCCATCTTGTTCTTAAGTAATAAAGCCAAACAAAAGAAAGATCGGAAATGAAATCTAATTCTGCCACTTTTTCTTCTGCAGGGATCTTGAGGGAGAGAGACTCTGCCATTCTTCAGCATGACAATCTAGAATAAAGAAAAGCATAACGCATGTTTGTCAAGCAATTCTGAGGTATGAAATGAGTTAGTAACTGGAACTGAGAATAATCATTTTACTTCAGGTCCATGTTGTCTATTTTTTTCAACTGGGTGGAAGGGGTTGTGTTATTTCCCATAGAATTAGTTAATCCAGCATTTTCCTGGTTCAAGAGAAATTTCTGTGGGTTCAATTGCTGCCTCAAAAGCCTTCAGCCTTGGCTCTACTCAGTGATTTTCTGCCAGCAGTTCGCCTGTCCCAGCACCAAAAACCCAGTGATTTCAATTAACTGCATATTCAGTTTCTTTTTTGCAGTCTCCTTTTTGGTCTAATTACCTGTCTAATGGATACATCCAGCTCCCCAAGCTATGTGTTGTTTCCCAATCTTGGTGAAAGCAGGAAGGGAATATAACAGAATACTGTATAATTAGGGAAAAAAAGGTTGATATTTGAATGCAGCATGAAAAAATATGGAAAAACGCCTGCTTTTGAAACCTCCTGAGAAATATTCCCCAGGTGGTCAGGGAACCTGGGGGGTATTTGTTTTGAGTGAAATTGATCTATATGGGACTTTTTTTCTGGGGCTAGAAACCTGCTGTCCTTTGAGATAGATTTCTTTCTAAAGTACCTTTTTACTGCTATTTTGACTTTGAATGAGTCAAATCTTGCTCAGACTTTTTCCTTTGCCTGGGTATTTGCAATAATTGTGCTGTTCAAAAATATTTAGGGGAGGTGGGGGGGTGGGGGTGGCAAAGAAGTATTTTCAAGCTCTGAATGGATAAGTGGAGTCAGATTATCAGTGGGGTAGAGAAACCACCATCCGTCACCTCAGCTTTAGTCTTGTGAGAGGCAGTGTGTAAGAATGTTTGAAAAAAACCATCAAAACATCATCCTCTGTACTCCTGAGCATTTCATATGGTATGTATTAGAAAAGAAAGTAAAGCACACTTTGTCTTGCCCCTGCCCCTCATTACTAAGGTAAAAAACACAGACCTAAAGGGATAGACAGACTCTGATCAACTACTACAAGAAAACTACAAAAATGCTGAGAGATACTGAGACATTTTTTCCTGAGGGTAATTTTTACTATTAATTATTTGTTTTATAAGATCACTTTCCTATGATGCTATTTGAGAGCATCTTATGCACTGTACTAAAAATAATTTCCTTTATTGCATGGAAGGGATTGTGAGCTTTTGGAAGCTGTATGGTTTGGTAATTACATCATTGTCGTTCACTTGTCAAGCTAACTGAATTTTCTGCTTGGTCTAGAATTGGGTAGAATTTGTTCTCATTAGTCTTAATAAAAGAGAGCCAACAGTTGCACCAGGAGGGAATCATATTCTTCTTAATGTTCTTTGAAAACATAACTGCTTCAGGTCATTGCAATACATGTGTGTGATATATAAATGCTTTATCACTGTGAATCGGGCTAAGGCTAGCTGTTTTGGTCTGGGACAGACTCAAGCATGAACAGTGAGCCTGACTTCCATATTTCTGCATAGTTTTCATGTTGCATTTTATTTTCATCCTTACTATTAAAGGAAGCTGTGCTTTATGCTGTGGTATGCAAATTCATACATGATTTATAAGGCAGCCATAGTCTTGTCAAGAAGTCAAGGAAGCTGCTGTTTGCGTTCTAGGGGAGGTTTTCAAAAGGCAAGTCATGAGTAGAATAAGGGGGTCTAAGCTCCATTTTCCTGTTCTCGTTGCTTAGTAGGCTGTTCAAGCTACGGGTAAACTGCACTAATACAGAACTGGGGTGATAACTCATCTTACACCTTGTGGAGTTTGAAAAAAGGAGGGACTCTAGGCTTCGAATGGTCTGGTGCTACAGTGGATTAATTTTTTTCTCAAGACTTCAAAAGATGACAACCATTTGACACATGGCATAGAAGTTGATGATAACATAGCAACCAACATCAGATAATTCTGAGCAATCCAAGGTATGTTGATCTGGTTGTATGGAAGTGGATATATATTAAGATTAAGTGTCATGCAAATGCTTACTTTATTGTGACTTGGTATAATTTATCTGAAATGATCAGACGTGGTAGACAAATTTTAATTTATAGTTTCAAGAAGAGAAATAGGTGTAATGGGGAAATGAAATCATTCCATGCATTAGTTGCGGATGCTGAACAAGACCTTTTACAGTGCTGGTTTTACCCTATCCATACTGTAAGAGCTCTCTTCATAAAGTTTGCAGGTGTTTCATTGCCAGTAATTGGTTCTGACTGGTGCCAAATTCTGCTACCAGCCATCAGCTGAAATATGCTCTTTTCTATAAGATTTTACTTTATTAGCCTTTTTTTTTCCCCCCAAATAATGTAGGCTGTTTATCAATAGAGCTCGACTTTTGGTTTGTTGCTGTCTTTACTTTTTAATGATTGTTTAGTCCATACCAAACTACTGAAGTTATTGGAAGGATTTACATGCTTGTAAGTGGAGAGAGTACCTTGGAACTATTGAAAGGGGACGACATCTATACGTAGCACAGTTTGCTGTGCCTGTAAAGCAACGTAATGGCAGTGCTGGTGCAGTGCCCTCATCAAACAGTGCCGGATGCCAGAGGCACAGAGCATGATTTGCTCTGTAGCTAATCCTGTTAGAGAGGTAGTGGTGGGCTTGTGGCAAGTGTCCCGCTGATGGTGCTGTAACTCCTCCAAGGATAGAAACCACAACTTCTGCACCTTAATTTGTTAAACTCCTACTTGATAATCTTCTCCAAAAGGTGTATTTTTTTTTCCTTAGGGTATAATTTATCTAACTCATATTTCTCAATATCACTGCTCTAAACACAATTCAGGAGTCTAAAAAGACAAAAATAGCAAAGCTGATGCTGAGAAAAAAGTGAAGTCCATGTGTTTTGTTTGTATATCGTTATACTGGTATTCAGATGGAGTATTTGCCCAACAACAATCTGTTCTATGCCTTTGAAATGGACTTCAAAAGGCTTCTGCAAATAAAGATTAAAAAACCCAAATCAAATTAAGAAACACACTGCCCCCTACCCCTTCCTTTCTGACCTCAATGTGTAGAAGACACTTCCACTTTATGTTGAAGTAGCTTTACTTGTGGGAAACTGTGTGGATTGTAAACCTTTCATTGTCTGGGAAAACCATATTTAACATTCCAGGTACTGGTTTAGGGCTGAGTTTCTGCAATTGCTGGAATGGCTTGTTTTCTCTTCCTTGTTCAAGGACTGTTTTAGTTTGCTTCTGTTTACGAGATCATGGGAACAGATATACTTTTGGTAAGAAAACAGAATACAATGGTGCAACCTGCTAAATTGTTCATTTCTAGAGATATACTGTCCTTAGAGAAATAAGCTGTACACTGGTAACGTCACAACGGCTTGGCCATTTTTTGTAAGGCAGGAATCAGGTAACGACCACCAAAAGAAAATGCATGTACTGTCTGGGAGAACAAGAGGGTGGTGTTGGTATATTTATAGTCACTTGAAAAGCCTTCTTAAGAAAATTCATAGCTGCAGTATTTTTACCTGAGACTGACCAGACAACACAATGTTTCGTTCTAAAAGTTTAAAGTTGTTTATATTGAAACATATGGGTCCTCATTGTTTGCAAATGGTTTCCTTACGCTTTGGGAGGCTTTGCTGTGTGCATCCTTACATATATGATGTTTTGATATTGTTAAGACAGCAAACATTGTACCTAAATGTGCAATTTGCATTTTAATATTTCTTGGAGGAAAATGTGGGGTTTTTATACTATCCATTTCTCTCTCTCTATATAATCTTTCTATCTATCTATGCAGGTTGACTGTCAACATGCTAGTTTGTATTTGCCAAATGATGATGCTTTCTTGTTAAAGAATAGACTTGGGACCTAAACAACTTTTTTCTTTTTTTTAAATGAAGTCAACCAGTCGGAAGTTAGCAAAAGATAGAAAAAGGTTGCCTATATATTTTTTGTTTTTTACTACTTTTATGTAGGCATTAGAATACAGTCTTGAGTCACAAAATCATAGGACTGGGGGAGATCTTGATCTCCCCTAATTTCTGCCATGAGCCCGAAATTAAATCAGCTGTAATAAATATTTTTTAGGAATACACATCTAGCCTGTTAATAAATGTTTGCAATTATGGAGAGTCAAAACCCCTCACCTGTCAGGTTGTTAGCTCATACTATTTTTTCATTAGGAAGGCTGTTCTACTTAGTCCAAAGGGTTGCTCGCTTGTAACACAACACCCATTACCCTCCATCTTATTCATCTATATGGGTATCTGAGTTTATTTACTGCATGCTATTTCAAAGTGTGCTGTCAAGATAGAACTATTAATTTCTGAGGTGTTCATTAATAGAAAGATTAAGGGTTTTTTGCTAATTTTGATGCATTCTGCAGTCCCTCTGTAATTTAAGAAGCTGATACATGTATCAGATAAATTAAGGAGATATAAAGTGAGAAATACCCAATAATGCTGCCTTTTACATGTAGGACCCTTTTCGAGTTCGTCCCCCACCCCCAAAGCAGTTCTTCTCTTGACCTTACTGGAAGCTGTGAGTGCTGAGTTCTGCAGATCACTCTGAGCTCCCAAGTCTCTGCGCATTTAGAAAATGAATAGACAATTAATGCCTCGCTTGGAAGAAGTGATCCCCACCTTGTGATCTGGGAGGTAGCAGTGGTGCCAGAGCTATACATCTGGCTTGTACTCTGCTACCTAAATTGAAGAGTACAACCAGGAGGTAATTACGGTCTGCATACACCATCATGGAGGTGGGAGCCCATTCTGCCTCCTGCTCTGTTACGGTCCCTTTGGGTACGGGCAGGGTGCAGCATGTTTCGAACTTGCAAAATACAATGTCAGCCTACTCCCGCTCATGTCGTGGTAGTTTTCTGGGAGTGCACACGCTGATTTTGCAGTGTGATCCAAAACCGTCTGCCATGGTAGAAAAGTAGATTATACTGCGTCCCTCTGATTAAACTCCTGGGTAAATGGGGTGGAATATTGGACTCTTTACCCAATTTTCTATGGAGCTTTTCTGACAGGAGAAAGCTTAAACTATGGGCTTTGTGCAGGCTCTGGAAAGGGATACGCTTGACGTGAGGACAGGTACCCCGGCTTATCCCCTTAGCCTGGGCCCCCCAACATAGTAACTCTGTGTCTTCTGCTCATTCATTTTGTATGACTCCCGTTATATCCTCCTTCCCTGCAGCTCTTCTCTTCATTCCTCTCAAAATCTTCCAGGCACATGGTCTTTTTACTTCAAGTCAGCTGTTCTCCGTGCCAGCCTCCAACAGAGCTCTCACAGGCCTGTTTCGCTGTCTCTGAGGCTGACTGGGGATCAGCTCTTTCCCCGTTGCAGCTCTTACCAGGCCTCTCCTTGCATCCCCCGTGTCACGGAACAATCTCTGTCCCTTCTAGCTCCTTCTGCTATTGTCCTGATGGGTTTTTGTGCAAGGTGTAACATGAATCAGATGGCATGGCACCTGAAAGAGTTACAGTCGCAGCAGGACTTAAGTTCAGCTCTCCTGCGGTAATTGTTCCTCAGCATCTGCCTAACTATCTCTCACTAAATTTAGGTGTTCACACTCCAGCTCCATGAATGTATATGCCAGGTAGGGCTGACTTCTGCTTTACTTGAAACTACCACTGACTTCCATGGGATTAAGGAGGACACGATCTAACTGTTAATGTAATTTGTGGTCCCTTTGGGGCAATGAAGAGACTTTTTTAGTTAACTCCACCTGTTTTCACTTCTATATCCTTGTGATTATTCTGAAGGAGAGGGGAGTAAGAGGTGGTAAAAGCCATCAGCATTTTAGTGCCTGATTGGCTTTTTCTGTAGTTTTGTTCTCCAATTCTTATCTTCTGGTGTAAATAGCCACTTAGAGCTCTATTAAAAAGTTCTTTGACCAGGGTCAAGGAATTATCAAAGCCAGCAAACTAAAAGTTGAATTGGCAACCAGATGCTTGGAAGAAATGAGCACCATTTGGCTGTGAACTACCTTTAACCAAGATTTAATTACAATATTCATTACTTCAGAGACCAGAAAAATTCAATATGACAATCTTAAGGGACCAATAGTAATAAACTAATGAATGAAAAATTCTAAAAAACCAGCCAAGTGAGAGAGTATATCTATATCAGTAAAACAAACTGTCATAATTAAAACAGTCACTTAATTTCAGACGTGTGATTGTTTTGTGTAGCCTTTAGAGAAAAAGGATAAAAATAAAAACCACTGAAATATGTCTGTCTGTGCTCCTGCTGGATGCAGAAGATGGTTATTCTGCTAGTTACGAACACTTTCTGCTAATTTGGGCCAATCGTACGTATATCTTGCTGTAATCACTATCACTTTTTATTCCTTTTTGGCCCACTTCCACTGCTATCACACCAACCGTGTGGTAAGTGACAGAAGAGCCCAAAGGTCAAGGGGCTGTCCTTGCAAAATCTATCTGATGCCTGGTCGTGGTGTCCTTCCTTACAAATTGCAGATAGTTATTACTTGATTTTTGTTTTAAAACAGGCAATTTAAATGCTGCAGAATCCAAGTGGCTTACAGAAGAATATTTTGAGTTTTAATTCACTTATAGTTTCTGCAGAATTTATTTTAACCTCTTGTTTCATGATAGCAAAAACATTTTAATAAACTGCGTTATCAGCTCTGAGCACCTCATATAAATTGTAAAACTGACCCAGGGGTTCAAGTGTCAAATAGTTGTTTTCCAAATGTCAGCAATTTCCGAAACTGCATTTATCCTGGCATTAGTATTCCTATTTGCACCATGCTGTGAGATACTGACATTAATCCATTGCTCTGTATTAAAGCCACACCTCATGTAGATAATATCGTATTGCCACTGCACGGCTGCAGGTGCTGTTTCCTGCTGTTATGTATATCAAACTGCTGACACTGTCATCACCTGTGAACAGCTTAGGCCTTTCTGAAGTACTCTCATTGATCTCCCTGAGGTTTATGGTCGCCTGTGGAAAACAACAACAAATACTACTTTTTAAGACAATATTTTCAGTATAAGCTTTACAGCTTGCCACCCCACCTACTTTTTCTATTATACAGACTTTACTTTTTTTTATCTACATCGCGATATTGTAAATACATTTTGAAGGCTGAAATACGTATTTAAGAACACATTTCCTTCCCCTCTAAAACATTTTTTTCAGGTAACATTGTTTTATCAGTCAGTTTAGCTAATCTATTGAGGATGCGATTTACTACCCATACTGCACAAGGCATTTTCTTTTCTGTACGTTATATATTTAGGTGTGTAAGAATAATGTAGTCCTGTGACTGCTATTATCTATTTCTTTTGCTGTTAAGTGTTTCATTTGCTACCATATCTCCCTGAGGAGCAAGCCTGATTAGTTTAATTTGATTGGATTTTAAAATCTATTTGATGAATTAAGTCAACTGAGGCACACCTCTGATGCGACATGGGTTCCACAGAAAGTATTTGGGATGCAAATAAATGTACTCGGATAATTCCGTTTTCAAAGTCTGTTCCTACAAACGCACTGGATTTAACCTGAACAAGTGGAGAAACACAGAAACTAAATATTGTTCCCAGCGTGTTTTCTGCAACCATGGCATATATCTTTAAAAGTCAAGGCCATGCTTTTGTGTTCCCCTGTAAGTCTGCTTTAGTCAAAGAAAGAAGGGATGTGGGCAGAATATGAAGAGGTGGTAAATCCATGTAATTTTTAATGAATGGTCATTAGATGGTTGTGCTTTGAAGAAAATATACGCAATGAAAATTCCTGAAGTCATGTGCTCTGGGCTGTATAGTGGTCAGTAGCACTTCATTTAGGAAAAACTATAAAGTGTCTTGTATTTTCCTCACTGCCAAATATCAGTCTAGATTATAAATAACACAAAGGCAAAACTTGGACTCAAATATGGAATCAGCAATCTCTCTGAGCAGCAGTTGTCTGTAGGAATAGATCTTGGATTAGACTTGGAAGGTTGACTAAAGACTCTGTGGGCCTCTATGCACAGAGCCTAAATGATATGAACATTTTTCCAGATATGTTCCATTAAACACATACATTAACCTGTATACGTGCCTTACAATGTAGTAGTTTATTTGCTTTGATTCACTTCATTTTCCTTAAATAATTTTAATCTATTAAAAATAAAAAGCATGTGATTCATTCTGAGGAAAGCAACATTTTTGGGAATAAATTCCATCAAGGTGATTAACAGAAGAAATCAGGGTGTATATTACTCAGAAATTAGGATAATATTTTTTCAAATAATATGTATGCAAGATGGGAGGAAGATGGCATACAGGGTGACTGCTTAAGACTGACTTTGCATAGGCAATATTGTGGTTCCAGTGTAACCTATGTATTTATTTCCGTACCATCCATCTGCAAAGCATTAGTACCTCTCAAGGTATTAATAATAGCATTACTTATTGTGAGTATTGTACTTATCACAAGACAAAGAAGTTGCCTCACTGAAAACACAGCTGTAAGGTGTAGATGTCCTAAAAGTCTTAGTAAAGTTTAAAAAGTTGAATTGAAACCTTACAGTGACAAAGAGTTTGCCTTAGAATTCCTACTTATTCACACAACCTACTGAGCAGGATTTCTTTGGGCAGTACAGAACTTTCTGATGCCTTTGATAGAAAGTAAGTCACTTAAAAAAAAAATCAATAAAAAAATGTCTTGCAACTTTGCCAAGGACAAGTCACAGTGGACATAAAATTCCTTAAGGTCTATTGTATGTCATACCCTTCAATGAAATATTTTGACCAAAACCTTATGAATCCCCTTATTATTTCTCTGTCAAAACTAAAAGCAGACACTGTTACAATCATTTTGCCTGTACCTCATTTCCACTGTGAGGTATTGTAATTTATAATGTTACATACAGTGAAATAATGCATGAAAAAGTATGTTTTCAAGAAGTTTGGAAGGAGGTACATTTGACCAGAAGACAGATGATGTGCAAGTTCCATTTTCTAAATTAGCTATCTCAGCTATATTTAGCTTTATCTACATCACATTCCCAAAATGCACTGCTTAATATTTTCTTTTCATTTATTATTGAAGAAGAATAAATGCTTTCTAGTAGTTTTAGATTCTGGTAAACAAGATCTTCCAAGCTGTAGGTTTTAAGTTCATTGTTTACAGTTTGAGCCAACGAGGTTACAAAGATGACTTTTACGAGAGAGCTCTTCAGTATGGATATATACCATAGGGTGCCTACTAGAAATAGCCTTCTAAAGCTGTGCAATAGTTTTCTGGCAGAAAATGAGTTTGCTTAAAAGCTGAAACTTCTTCAGGAATTTAATGTTTTCTCTTATTTTCATGTGGGAAATGTGGCTTCAACCTTTTGCTTTAGTTTTTAGAGGCTGCCATTTTTTACATTCCATTTTGAATTGGATATTGCAGTGGATAATATTTTGACATCTAAAGCAAAAAATACCTTAAGCATTTAATGGTAACTTTATAGAACGATATTTATCTACATAGGATATTTAACTGTCATTTCTTAAATAATTTCTGCTAAATGAGTATCATTTAGGATTCTCAAGCTGAAATTCCTTCAGGGAGTTTGCATTTATCTCGCAACGCATCTATTTGGAGACACTCAAACCCCACCTGGATGCAGTCCTGTGCCCCCTGTCTGGGGGTGCCTGCTCAAGCAGGGGTTCGATGGGATGATCTCCAGAGGTCTCTGCCAACCCCCACCAGTCTGTGAGCCTGTGGGATTCTGGCTTGGAAAAACAATAAAATATTCAAAACATCAAAAATACCCACGTACCAAACAGCAGCTTTCTGTGAGCTGCATCCCATGCTTGCCATGGAAGATTTCAGAGCCCTGGTAACCAGCATCTCAGTGTTCAAACTGCTGCAGGAGCCCAGAGCAGAAATGATCTCAGACCTCAGGTGTTTCTGTCATAAGAAATACCCTGCAATAACGTAAATTGTCTTCTGGGCATCCACAGTGCTTTACTATCCGAATATAGAGTGTGAAATGTCACTGTCTTACTATTAAAGTATTATTAAGAGTTGGCTCGAAAGTTAACTTGCTAATTTGTGGAGAATTTGACAGCGAATTATCTGGTTTTCTCAAACATTTCAAACATAAAACAAAGGGTGCTTTTAAATACTGGGAGAATGCGGGCTGGAAAGCTGCATCCTGTGGCTTTGCACAAATAAATACAGGTTTGCTGTACTTCGCTGTTACTCCATTTTACAGCGGTAGTAAGACTGAGAAACGCAACCTAAATACATGAAAGCTTTACTGCCGTTCACAACACATCTATCTCAAAGAGCAAGTGTGCACTTCATATTATGGTCTATTTTGTATTTTCTTTCAATCTGGGCTTACTGTAAGTATTTACTATGTGTATTCAAGGCCTATTAACACATAGTTGAGGCACAGTTGCGGCTGCTATTATATCGATATCTGAAGAAAAGGCACCACTGTTACCTGGCACGTATTTAGAAACGTGCAATGCTAAATAAGTAGAATGGAGATTCTCATTCCCATTTGTGTATGAGAGATGATCGCTTCAATGTCCTGGTCAGCTCTACACTGGAAAAAAGAGAAGTGATGGCATTGACTAAATGCTTTATAAAAAATACAGGATGTCTCTGAGCAACGCTGTGCTCTTGGAGTACACAACTATGAAAAGAAATATTTAAAGCATATACACAGGGCTGGATTAGTTTAACAACTTAAACTACGTCACAGGATTTATGCACTGCCTTTTCTATTCACAAAGGAGCCACCAGAATTTAAGTGGGTTTTGAAATTTTATGAAATGGACGTGTCTGCTTGATGGGAGCAGCCTGGGCTTTATGACTCAGGATACCCCTCTGTGTCTGGGCCAGACACTAGCTACTTATTTCACAGTGTGTATTGCTTACTGATAGAAAGAATTCAAAGCCCTGCCTCATCTGAGCATTTCTTATTTACCTGTGTTTGCATTCAAGATTCTTCTCCTTTCCTTATATGCTCCCAGATCAAATATTTATTCACCTTCTTTCCTTATACGCTCCTAGATCAAATATTCTTTGTACCAATCATCCTATAAGCCAGAACCTACAGTAGTAATAATATAGCTTTTGCCTGTCTAAAGAGCAAAGAATTCTATGAACTATACATAATAGAATTAAATTAAAAGTAATAAAATAGACAGCATGAAAACAAAACTAATTTATAAACTAGAATAGCTCTCATCATTGATGAGATAAAATGATCATGAGAACAACTGGTACACAGGCCAAAATTTACTAAAGTAGAAATGTTTCCAGTATATTTCAGTAGAACTCCTTGCGCAATCTGGTTCCCTCTACAGACAAGAATGATTTCTCTTCCCTGTCACCAAGAATATAAACTCTGTAATACCAACAGTTAAGTTTCTTTCAACCCTAGGTGATGCATGTGACATGGATTACTACCAGGCCAGCTTGGCCTGTAAATGGTTTTCAAAAGTGTCATAGTATTTTCATTCCTTAGCAGAGTGACTTTGTGTGGAGCATCCTCAGTTGCACGGTTTCTTGAGATTGAGTTGAATCTCTGGTCTGTCGTTAGTTTAGATATGTTATCATTTTTGACATTAATGTGTACTGTTTTAGTAGGAAATTACATACTTGTTTTTTAAATAGAGATACTCATGGTCATAATTTTAAATTAATGGTGTCTGCTAGAAGTCTGAAGAATTGGACCTAAGATCAGATAAGATGTTTTTGTTGAAGAATTTTAGGGCTTTATCTTAAAATATTTTGAATGGTTCCTGCAGACTACGTAACATCTGCGTGTTGCCAGTTTCAGTCGCATTTGTAGATAGATGCTGGAGTTCTGTTCTTATTGCTATTATACTTTTCACTTACAGCTTGCAGTTGACAATACTAACAACATACTTCTGATTCCATCCAGATGTCCAGCTGTGAAGTTTGGCCTGTGTATTCCCTGACTGGTGCCTTCCATGCCACAGGAGTACTGCAAAACCACGTCCACTGGCAAGGGAGGAAGGCGGTGGTTGATTGACCCAAAAGCACATTTCTATCATGTGAGGTATTTACATGATAGAAGTATTTACTTCATTGTGCAAAGACTGTGAGACCTTTTCTGAGATATTGTGTACAGCCTGATTACCTGCGTAGGAGAAGACTCATTCCAGTTGGAATAACGGGGTGTGTGGAGGAGGGGGTTGAGCTGCAAGTGCTTTCAAGGAAAGAGGGAGCTGATTCTATGAGAAAAGATGAAAGCCCGGCTTATTTAGGCTGGGAGAAGTGTTTGCATGCTAATATGATTGCATTCCATAAATAGATTGGTATTAAGAGGCAGGAAGGAGGAGAGAGGGGGGTGTGTGTGTGTGTGCGCGCGCATGTTTAGGCAGAAGCCTGGTTTGCAATATAAGGATGAAGTAATTTACTTTCAAACATTCATACCTAAGTTGGAAATTATGAGACGTATATATCTGCTAATGTGTTGACGTGGTGATCTGTTCAATGCTCTTCTGAGAGGGGGAGGAAGGGTTATGTTACAAAACTGTTAGTGGTAGTAAGTGCCCATGGCCTCTAACATAGATTTATGAAATATGAACTGGTTTGGAGGGAGTTGGATTTCTTCTTGTTTGATACCACTGTTGTCCAGAAGTAAGATCACTCCTTCCATTTCTGTATAAGGGGTTTCCAGTCCTGCTGGTTAGTACTAAGGGAGACTATTTTTTTAGTTTGCTTGTTTTAACCCATTTTTTCTTGCATTTGTTAATGTAAAATATAAATTATTGACCAGCCTTTATTTTCTGTCCTACCTAAGTCTGTTGAGTAATCTTTTATATTAATGAATTCTAAAGATATTTTTTTTTTAAATCCATTGTTTTGAAATTGCTGTCATTCACTTTCTGGAAGTGTTTTTGTATTGTTATGGTCTGTGCAAGCGGTGTAAGCCATGTCTTTACCTTGAGAATTTTTGTGGAGGTGACATTCCTGAGAGCATTTCAGAAATCTCTTGACTGTTGTATAAAAGCTGAGTGTACAGTGCTCCTCCAGTACTGCAGATCCTTCATCTGACAATGAAGCTGTTTCATAGGGTAAATTGTAATGGCTCGAGAGTTTCACAGATTAGCTGAATGCTATTCACTCTAACACTATTGGAGAACACAAATTACATTGTTTGAAGTGACTGTTTCCATTTTCTAGCTTTCAGGGTCAATGGGTATTTCGGGCCCACTTGATACCACTTACTGAAATTCTTTCTGAGTGGTTCACTTGCCATTGAGATAGAAGGTTTGAAAAGCTGCACAAAACCAAGCGCTTTTCAGAGATTCTGTATTAAATTTGGAGAGTGGTTTCCCATTAAATAGAACAGTATATTTAAGTACAAGATTGGGAACTGGGAATTTACAGCTTTTAATTCACTATGTATCATACCCAAGATCACCATTTTACACTGAATTCCCTATCTCTGGACACGTGCCTTCATAAATTCCTAGTGGAACCAATGGGAATGTCACTTATCTTTTCTGGATATGTGGAGTTTAGTTTTAGCATCCAATGATGTGTTGAATAACCTTTATAATAAATACAGACCAAACAGAATATTCATTAAAACATTGTTTTCCTTCTGATATACTGTTGAATATACTGTACTTACAGGTACCAAGCCCTTTTTGCTGATGTACACGATCCCGTGTATACTGGCAGCGATATTATTTCTGTTTTTCCTCAGATTGTAAGTCCCTTTGTTCTCTTGTGGGATCATATAGCTGAGAACACTCTGGAAAGATGAGATTAAAACCTGAGGGGTTTTTTGTTGTTGTTGTTCTTGGTTTTTATAAACCTTTGAATGAATCTCAGTTCAGCAAGGTTTTAAGGTCATTCCTGCAGGTTTCCAAACGAGGCAGATTGCTCATCATCTTACTAAAGGCTGAAGTGATGTAGCTTAGTAGCGATGGCTGCTGGGCTCTTTATGGAATGGCTTGCCAAATAAGAGTGCAATTCTCATGTCATAGCAACTGCTTTTGTCTGATCCCCCTGCAGGCAGAAAAAACTGACTGCTACACGGGTGATGATGCGTATCCACGTGTGTCAGTTTGATAAAATGCATGTAATAAAATCTGACTTTATTTCTAAACTGAACTAAAATCTAGTTCAGTCCCTGGATTGTACTAGGTAAAACCAGCTGCCCAGCTGCTTTAGGAAAGGGTAAATAGGGAAGGTCTTACTGAGAGATGATGGGGGCATTTTCATCAGGGCCTCATGAGAGCGGTGCTGAGAACAACTTTGCATTTCAGTAGGTGCATGAGATGCAGATATTTCATTTCTACAAGCACACGCATGCGCAACACACGGAGGCAGGGGCTTCCAGCTGTGCTCTCGGTGCAGAGCACTGATGCCTGACCTAGATTCATCCGTTGGTTACTGCTCCTTCCTTCTCCTTGGAGAAGAGTTAAGTTCCAACTCCATAGGAGCTTGTTTAAACACACAAATTAGTATGAACTTCGGTAGGATGCACATATACAGTATACTAGTTCTTTATCAATATTCATGTCACCGTGCTGCTTTAAATTCAAGCTACTTTGAAAGTCCATTATATTAATCATTAAAAAGGCAGTCTTCTGGAATAAGAGTAGTTTCATGTGTGAATGATTTGTAACAACATATGCATAAGCAAATACGTACATAAGACCACTTTTTGAATCAGAGTATCGGTGCAGGCATTTTATCTGCTTTTGTTTGGAGATTATCTTTGAAGCTGTCTTTCGATTTACCAGAAGTCTACCACCATGTTTTTGTATTTGATCATTCGTTCTGTTACTAGTTACACCAAAAATTGCCTTTGTCTTTTTTTTTTTTAATTCTAAAATAATTACTAGCTTCACTAACTCGTACATAAAAAATGTCCTATCAAGTTCCAAGGTGGGGATTTGGCTGGTCCTGATGAAACACAGGTGCAGGGTTGTACTAATCGGATATTTTACAAATCCCCCCTCATCCTACCGAAGACCACAAGCAAACCTGGCAAATGGGGCAAGCAGAAGAGCATAGAAATCGGGACTAGCAACGGTTTAGCAAATGTTTAGTCTGAAACTCATCAACAATATGAATGGCCTTATGGCCACTCCGCTGCTTTGAGAGGCTTATGTCAGAGTACTTCACTGACTCTTCTCCACAAAAAGAGACGTATGGACTGGGAAATATATGGAGGTGTTTTTGGTAGCCCAAGGACAACGGTGGTAGGATGAGAGAAAGGAAAGGAGAAGCCCACATTCTTAAGTATATCTTTAATGATCTCATGGACTCCTAAAATGTATGTAGGTATTTATTTGGAGAATAGCCAAAATTGACAGAATTTTCATTGAAAAAGAAGAAATCATGGAGCTTCACAACTGCCTGACATATGCCTGTATACAAAGGTCATTCAGGCTGAGTACGACGTGAGAGCAGGAATTCAATGAGGGCGCAGATTTACGGCAGAAAGTCACAACTCTCTCATGCCTAGCAGACCAGAGGATAATGAATTTCCTGCGGTGGAAGCCACTGCGCCCCGTGGAAGGGGTAGTGGCGTACTGCCCCAGCTCACCTTCTGTACTGTGTCGCAGTGCCACAGAGGCATCTGCTCCGAGGCTCCCCGTAAATGCGGGTACTCTTTCAAAGGGCAAGTGTGCAAGTGCTCCTTCTCCTGGTGCAGAGGAATATGAGAGCGAAGAACCAGTCAGTATGCAAACAGGATGATGGTGAATATAAAAAGCTTATGCACAATGCCAATGTGTCCATTCAATACGATGTAGTCTAATATCCATCTCTTGCCAAAAGTCTGTAGCGTTCTTCTTCTCCATTTGACTTGGTGCTCTGGTTTTTCATTATTTTATCCTACTTTTGTCAGGTTTTTATTATATTTATGGGTGTAAGGAAATTTTGCATTCCTTGGGCTGAAAATAGGCGTAAAAGCATTTTTTTCCACTTTTTTGTAAGAAAATGGACACAAAATAGTAAAAGATGTTTAGTTACAGCTTTGTTGCATTTGCTAATAAACTCTAAAATATTATTTTTATCTGAGAAGTATTATGCATCTGTAGAACAGTAGGAGTATATGGGTAAGTTAAATAAAACTGTTCAGGATTTTAGAATTTCCAAAACAGGTCCAGGAAAAAAAAGGTGGGAAGTGTGTGAAGAATAATACCCATCACCATCCCAAATCTATATGGTATATGCTTATTACAGGTCAAAATAAATTCTTTGCCGGTACTTGCTATGTCAGTATGCAGGGTTAATTCCAGATAACACTAAATAACGATGTGAATATTGAGATGTCACACAGCTAAATGTTTCTATGACAGCTGTGCTTTAAGAACATTTAGTGTTTTACTTTGCTTATATCTGTAGATTTTTCAGGGCAGGATTCTTATAATTAACCATAGTCTCATTTCATATTCCCAGATCAGCTGAGTAACTGATTTTCAGCCCTCTCCAAGGTGAGTTTTGAGCAAGTTTTAACCTGCATGCATTTTTGATACATCTGGAAATTGACTTTCATTTCCTGCATGCCTAAAATAATTCCGTGTCTTGTTAGATTAATGCCATACATCATATTTACCTTAATAAGTTAAGAAAATGTCTTCAGAAATGTCTCCCTTAGAGCTAAAACTGGAATTGGGTCTTAAAGATTAATCAGTTAGTGGGTAACTTGCATTACATAAGGTGGAAACACAGGCTGGAAATAATCATGATTAAAACAGCATAGCTATCCCTTGATACGATGTATTTTCATATGTTAATAATCTTTGATTTTAAACATGGGTAATTGCCACTGGGGCTAGCACATGAAGTCTATTTTTGGTTTCTTCAGAAAATATTACTGAATTTAAACCCAATTAACAAACTCTTTATCTGTCACCTTCTGTGATTTCCTGCTCTGCATGCAATTGTGTTAAATGACATGCATGTGGCAGAGATCAGGCGACTGTTTTCCCCCAAATACTTCATGCACTAATTTTTCATTGGTTTGTTGTTTTACTTTCTCCAGTTGCAGATATGGGTATATAACCAAATGATACCCTCTCAGGCTGTTTCATGGTTCTTATGGAAAAGAGTAAGGGGAAAGACTGATAGTATTTTGTGGAAAGACACCCTGCAGGATGGAGACATGGATCAAAACTCTATGGAACTAAATGTAAGTTAAAATTTTAAACATCAAATGTATGCTATTTCAACAAAATCAGCAAGCTTGAAGGCACATGCTCATATAAAGTACATTATATGAATTACACAGAAGACATAGGTGAGTTTAATCCTGTAATGGATAGCACGGGCTAAGGATCAGAATCCTATCCCTGTAAACTAAAGTTTAAGCACAGCCTAACTCCCACTTGATAGAAAGAGCCAGTTAAAGCAGTAGAATATTTGTGGTTTAAACTTAAACCAACATAAGGCTCATAGGCTTGAAATATTTTTTTGAACCTTTGCCTTAGTTCCAGGTCAGACCTGTAGTAGGCTACAGTGATGTGATAGCCCCCATACTTTGCTTGTGCTTAGCCTGTGTGACCCATACTGCCTGGCCAGGAGGAAGAACACTTTTGGTACCTCTTGCAATGCTGTACTGCCAAAGACCGTAATCAGGACTTTGGAAGTGTGATCTGGCACGTGGAATACAGTCCAACGGGCTTCGCTGCAAGCACCGTTGAAAGGCTTGCGTGTATTTAGATGGCTGATACAGTATCTTCACATCCAAGGAGAAATTTCCACTGACGTGAATGGAAGTATTCAGTGACGCTGAGGTAACAAAGAAAAGTAGTGCCCTTGCAAGGAAGCTCCCTGAGTTTGTTGAGATCAGAGATTAAATTCTGGTACCTTAAATAATACCTGAAGAAAATGTTCTTATTGGGTATGTTAATAAGGTGTTTAATGCCACCATTATAGGCATCTGCGTAAGTCTTTTTTCATAGGTAAGGAGCTTGAGTAATTACCATGCTATTGAACTAGTTTGTGTTATAATCTTGCCTAAAGCGTATTTGTCTGACCCTGTCCTCACATCTGCAGACGTGACGGTGTTCATTTTACTGTGGTGAGATTGTGACATATGTTTTCCTGTCCATTGCATGCTTATGACGCTATCAGGGAGATAAATTTATCTTAACTTCCCTTGCAAAACTAGTGCATGCGGGGGATGTTCTCCATCAGACCTGGATTTTATCTCCAAGTTGAAAAGAATAAAAATATAGCACTTAAAAGCACTGTTTGCCTTCTCAAAGGGCTGCAGGAAGCCTCTTTGTAGAAATTGTAAATCTTTTCAAACAGCTTTTTAAAGGTTTTGTGTGTGTGTGTGTGTGCAAGGACTTTGTCCTCCTGGTTCCTTTATTTAAAAAGCAGGCTCTGTAAAACAGGAAAAACCGCTTTAAAAGTTTTGCTGCAATGTATTTCTCTGCCTAGGAGCGTGGAGGACTTTATTATATACTTTTTGTTTTGCTCCTTTATCTTCTACAATACATTCCCTGGTCCTTGGGCTCTGTCAGAGGGAGCGGTGATGTTCTCGAGATGCATCCTGCCAATACTGGGTCAGATGGTTAATAGTGTTAGATTGGGGAAACCATGCTGCCTGTTTCTCATACCTGTTTTGCATTTATATGAGCCATTGTTCTCTGTGGTTGAAAGAAGAGCCCCAGCTGAAAAACACCTCGCTTGCAAAGCATTCAAACAGTTTTAAACAAGCATTTGGCTGGTTTTCAGACTGTATCCTGCTGTAATTTCTGTCCTTCAGGGAGGGGGGAAGGTTCTCCTATATAATTATAGATGTCATTTAGCAGCAATACAGGGGATAACTATGGGGGGAAAATCCTTTCTACAGAATACATGTAAAAGTGAAATGCATTTTGAAACAGATATGTGTAGGAGCTTTTTTCTCCCCTGAATTCTCTGTAGAAATACCAACATGATTTGGAAAATATTAAATGAAATTAGAATAATGTAATGTGTATTCATGCAGTGTTTCCTAATTGATCCCTGCCAAATTATGCTGTGCAATTACAGGTTTATTCATTCTGGAATAAAACTTAAGAATTGCTAATCCACCGGTCTCCCATTAGAAGCTGATAATATATTTTCTTTATTTTATGATTACGCATTTCAGATTACACATGACAAATATTTTGCAAGGACAGCATGACTTCCAATTATCTACAACCCTGAACAGATGAAGGAGTTGTAGACTGTTAAAAGCCACGGAACGAAGAGCTTTTGGCAGGGAAAGAGGAAATTTTTAGAATATATAACTTACCACTGATGAAAAGATTGTATATGCACTGTATCTCGAAGTTGGGAGTGATTTATAGTGGTAAATACTTCTGCCAGTTCAGGAATGGGCTTAGCTCTCAAGCTGGGAGCTTTCTGTCTGTCTTGGAAAGCACCTTGTTTGCTAACTAGCAGTAATGATCTCAAAAAGGAATTCCCCCCGCCCCCCAGAATATAAGAAAGCAAGCTTTGACTTAGCTTCTGCTGCTTTTCTATGATCATCAGTTCAAAGGATGATATTTTTTCTGATCAGCTAAGATTTCTTCACCATTTGTGGACTGCAGTTGCTTAACCTTGTCATGAGGTCTTACCCCCCTTATTGGGATCTGTAAAAAAATTACAGAGGAAGTGTCTTTCGGTAGTAGCAGTGAATAGAACTTAAATCTTCTGGTTTGAGTACCTGTCATAATATCTGTGGTCACAGTCAATGGGGAAGGAAGAGGGCCCTCCTTCAAAGGATGGTTCAGAGCACTTAGAGTTCTATTTGAAATGTTCTTTGGAGAAGGTATTGTCTTTCTTTATGGCAGAATTAATTAGGGTTACTAATCTACTAGCATTAATACCCTCTGATAGCTTACAGAAATAATTTCAAAAGCAAAGAAAATTTATGGGAGAGGAAAGTAATTTATCAGGCTTGCAGTCGAAGTGACAGGATCACCTCCGTCATTGTGCCAAAACTGTGAATGAATTTGGGGTTCTCTCAATCCATCTTCATGTCACTAGGGTTATATATGCTTTATGATACACAATGGGCATCACTCTAGTAGTCTTCAGCATGTAGTGTATATATGAAATGTCCTAGAAGGGAGAGTGACTGGGCATGGTTTGGGGTGTTGTGGGGAGTGAAGCTGAACAGTGAGGGGTGGTGGTATGTGTGTGTCATGGGTACAGTGGGTATAAGAATGAGAACTTCAGCAGGACCATCTTATATTTCCATAAGAATTTTTAAAAAGTGACACAGCATAAGATGAAGTATGGAAGGATAATCATGTCTGTTCCCCTTTTTAAACTGTTTCCTGCAAGCTCATGTTCATGCTGTCCTGGGAATTTGGGTGAGCCCTTTTAAGCGCTCACCACCACACAGGTGGAAATTTTTGCTCCTCAGCCAAGACATGGTAAGCTTCATATATGGTCTCAGTCTGTCACAAATGCCATGCAGCTTTGTCTTCATAGTAGTAACTTCTAAAGAGAAGCAAGCTTGTTTGCTTGGTGTGACGTGAACGATCCACTAGCTGTCTAAATATCTCTGAGGGGAGAGAGGGAATGGCAGTAGAAATGCAAATACAATGCTGTTATAATCACTAATCTCCTTAGGATGGTCAGATAAGAGAAAAGAGAAGACACACAGAGAGAACAATAGAGAAAACAGTTCATGCCAGCTTGTCTTTTTATTCATACTCGTGGGTACAGTCACCACCAAAGCTACAGTGTTCACATACATATACATTGGCTCATGAACCAATGGAAGTCAGAGCAAAAATGAGTTTCCTGCCTGTGTGTTTCCAGACTTGCATCGAAATGCCTCACATCAAGATGCAGATTTATGGTCAGTTTGTACATACATTCATTTGGTCTGCAGAGTTTAAAATCAACATCACGCTGGCTACTGTCTGCCCCTAAGGGTACAGTGGAAGAACAGATAACCGCTTTTTAATTAGCGGTTGATGCAATTTACTACAACAATGTAGTCCAAGACTAAAACATCCACTGAAAAGCTGTTTTGCATTATTTAAGAATATCAGTATGCTTACATGATACAAATGAAAAACGTAAATTTCAAAGAAATTAGGCTTTTGTTCCATGCAGGCTTTCACTAAGTATTATGGCTCTGAGTTATTTGGAGAAGCTTCAAATAAGCTTTACATATTTGTAAAATATGTGTCTTTGTATATTTTAAGCTTTATTTGATCCTTTACTGCATGATCTCCATTTGTCGTCTTCTCCCCCTGCTTCCTAGGAAGCTGTTGAATTCGGAACAGAAGTGTTAATTGGAGGCAACCCAAAGGTGGAGCTTGTCTTCTGATGGCATAACTTTATTTGATCTTGAAAGGAATCACACTATATCCTCAGGCCGTAGGAGGTCAGGATTTCCTGACTCTTAACTTCTTAAATATGGTTTGGAGAACAAATGCTGTGAAGAGTGGTAGGATCCTGATGACAATCCTAATACTCTTTAATATTTTATCAAACACATTTTTTCATCTCATTTTTGACCCAGCAGGAAACAATTTATTTTAGAGTTCATTATAAAAGTTTGGGGAAACAAAAGAGACCTTTTCTTTCTGGAATATGGTAAAGAATTGGCTATGAAGTGTCATTGAGAGAATGCTTTCGTAGAGCACTTAAAAGGAAAGTAAAATGCTGGCTGGGTGCTGCCTTTGGGAGAGGAAGCTGGGGACAAACAGTGTTCCTCAGGGATCCATTTTGGGGTCAGTGCTGTAGAGAAGCACTTCATAACTTGCATGAAGTACCAGTATATGCTCAGGCCACCTAACAAGGAGGCATGCCAGGTGTTGCTTTCCATTTTGAAACTGCACGACGTGCTGATCTTACCCACTCAGAGTAGCAAACTTTCATTTCCAACTGGCAGCATTTTATTTTTTTCTAGAGCCACGGTTTCATGTTAGTATGTAACAGGCACCATTTCACTGTCTTTCGCATGGTACTGTATCACAGCGGGATTCTTTACCGCTTGGTCTTTTTTTTCCTCCTCATTTCTCTCTATTTTTGTATTCTCTCTTTCTGTATCTTTTCTGTCTGTCTTTTCTCCTTTCCACTGCTCCTAATCCTTGTAGAATTCATCAGTTTTTGCTGTGTTGACAGTACATAGAGGGCTGTTCTATCAGAGCTTGGACCAATACCACTGAAGATGATGGAGATGTTTTCATTGAATTTGGTGGGCACAATTCAAAATTGAAGCACCCTGCCAGTACAAAGGGGCAATATCTTTGGGTCTTACCAATACTGAGTTCATGGTACCTACGTCATGAAATTTCAGTCTCTCAGGGTACTGTTTTGTAGGCAGTTGTAAATACCGTCACTACTGGCAGGCTAGCTGGTATGGGCAAACACGAGCAACTATGTGAGGGAGGGAAAGCTGAGTAGCAGAGATTATGTGCACCTTTTAAATGCCCTCGGGCTCATAGTACTTAATTTCTTAATCTCTGCTACACCTGTATGAAGCTAAGTAGTTGACAGTGAAAAATTCTGTACCTATAAACAAAATTTCAAACAAAATTGTGAAGTTTGCCACAGGTTATTTTCCTTATTATTTTCCCCTGTGGTAATGGATTACATTATGCCGAACAATGTTGCAAATTTTTAAATGTAACCATAGTGGGCTTTAAACTAGTGGAAATCAGTGAAGTTTCACTGATTTTAAAAGGGCTGAGAATAGTTACACCAGTTGAAGTTTTGTGATAAGATCAACGTTTATATAACAGCTTCTGAATGTTTAGTTTTCACTAAAGAAAACCAATCCGCTTCATCCTATGTTCATGAAGAGTTTCCATACTATAAATCATCAACTGGTCTGAAAATCCAGTATTTGATACAAAATGTTTCATTTTTCCACAGTAATTTAAAGCTATAAATTAGCAAATATGTAAATAGTAGAATGTGAATTAATAAGTGTAGATCCTGAGATGTTCTGGGACAAATGGCCTTTTCGAAAACAAAGAAACAAACAGCCCTTCTGCCATAAATGTAGACTTGTGGCTGTTAGAATCATGTCGTTCCTCAGATCGGTTGATTATCAAATGTTGGTGTTTATGGGACGGAATTTCTTGGTCCTCACTTCCCTTTTTTCCATTCTGTGTGGAAGGAAAGTAAAAGAACCATAATGTTTAAGGCAATTAAGTAAACCACCGACAGCTAATATAGACAATGTTCAGAAATTCATCACAAAATGAGAGGGAACTTGCTCAGAAAATGGAGGCTAAATCTCTCTGTGTGTCAGAGAAGAGCTGGATGAGGTCACTGCTCACAGATATATAGGGCAAAACAATGGGTTTAATTCTGAAAGAAAAAAAAAAGGTTGGTTGAAAGAAATCTGTTTGAGTCCAAATGTGGAAAACTATTTCTACCATTTATGTTTCAGAGTATTTCTCCTCTGTGCCCTTCCCCTTGTACCATACTAGTCTGGGAGCCCAGAATGAACTTGAAATGCCTTCCCTCGCTGCCTAAAATTACAGCTTTTATTTCAGGACTTGGCTTATTATTATTTGATCCTATAACCCTTAAGGCCAGCATTAGCAGTTGGTGTCAGGAAATCCCAATTCCCAGTGCCAACGGGTTAATTGCTTTTTACCGTTTGATCTTTTTATACCCACTTTATATGCTACCTGCCCCTTTTACCATCTATAGGAGGTGTGCCTACTTTTCTTTGCTGGCCTACTTCCTGAATCTCCCCACAGCTTTCCCTACTGCTGCCTCGCCAATTTTACTTTACATTCTTTTCAACCAAAAAATTGCACTTGACCTGATTTTTTTCCTTTTTACACTTTCCAATTTTCCTGGCAGAAAAGATGCAGTGTGCTGTCATTGTGTTTCTAGGAACTGAAATAGATAGATAGGACGGACACGTGATAGATTAAAAAGAAAGGTTGAATATGTATAGAGTTATGAAGTGGGACTGCTGATGTGTTAAGCTTGAATAGCTTCGTTGCATAACGATAATTTTTATGTCTTTTTAAACAATAGAGCGGAAGTGTGTGGGGCAGCAGGGAGGAAGCCCTCTAAAAGTAAATCAAGATGCCTCAGATTTTGTTGCTAAGTTAAGTAATCATATCTGCAGGCAAAACAGATGATCAGATTTGTCTGAAATATTTGCCTTGTCAAGGTTCATTGAAAATTTTGTTTCGTCACCAGGTTACAAGCATAATACGTTGATTTCTTTAGGGCTGCTTGGTTTAAAATAGCAATTTTATTTATATTTTGTTGATACTCTCCACAAAGCTAGCAGTCAAGCTGATTTTCTCCAGAGTGTACTTTTTGAAATCTTTGCAACTATTTGTAGGCAATTAAAACTTTGTGACGTACTTCAGTTTCTTTAAGAAAGTGACAAAATATTCAAAATAACTCAGAAAATAAAAAACCGTATTTAATAGATTTTAGTGGTTACAATTCTGAGAAATAGTCATCTCCTGGATTTTTAATGCTCTTGAAACTTTGCTGCTCTGAAATTCAGATTTTTTAAAATAACTATATAGTCTAGTGAAGTAAAACAATATAAACAGGGAGGAAACTTGAGTAGTATATCCATAGAGGAATGGTCAGTATCAGGTCTTCAGCATAAAAAAAGTAGTTTAGATGGGGGGAAAAAAAGGTTCTACCATCACTAGAAATTACACATGTTCCAGTGTATCTGTGTCTCTCAGTAAATTGGTCTCAGTTTTCAATTTTTCCTCCAGTTTGTGATTTTATTAAATTTCTTCCATGAGGATTATCTGGCCTGACAGAATGGGAACTCACACATCAAGATTCTTCCTCCAGCAGGGTGCTTGGGTCTTGTCGCTGGTCTTTCAGGCTACCGCTTCCGCTCAGCAGCAGTAGATACTTGGTTCTCTCGAAAACCTTAGTCATACTCAGGTTCGATAAAAACGTATTGCTAAGTTAGAAAATTATTTTTTAGGCGGAAGCGAGAGGGAGCGAAACAAGCATGCAAAAACCTAGTGCATTCATGTGAGATTTATTGACTTCAGAAAACAGATTAAAAATAAGAGTAAAGTTTTAGCTTTTGTGGATCATGATGTGTTTAAAAGCTTAGCTGTGTTGTGCTAGTTCTTTGAAACATATTCACTAAGTCTGTGCGGGTCTTTCAAAACGTAACTTGAGGCAAAATTTACATGCTCTTGAATTTTAGTATGAAGATAAAAACCTGCAAAGATCATTTGAAAATCCACATGGGAGTTAAGAACTTCACAGACATTTATGCTGGTGAGTTTTGCCTATTTTGAGTTCATTTATCTCCTCAGCTACAATTTGCTTCCTCTGCAGGGAAA
The DNA here is from genome assembly GCF_963921805.1 of Phalacrocorax carbo. NCBI lineage: Eukaryota > Metazoa > Chordata > Aves > Suliformes > Phalacrocoracidae > Phalacrocorax > Phalacrocorax carbo. The sequence goes on along the minus strand of NC_087518.1, from coordinate 62,544,140 downwards.
GGAACTAATGCTTTAGCACCTTAGAGGAGGTTGTTGTTTTCATCCTGGCGCTTGCCTTTAAGAGGCCACAGGGATAGAGCTTCTTTTCAGCGATGCAATTGCCCGTCCTGTGTCTGTCCAGCACTGACCTTTCTCCCAGCTCCGGTTCAGTGGTCAGAGTACAGGGATTCTCTTTCAGGTGCTGCTGCACTAGATCCTTCCAGCTCCAGGACTGAAGGGTGCCTTAAAGAGCGTGTGGCCCTTACAGGGGGTTGGGAATTTTGGTAAGCTTGCATACTGCCAGCAGCACTTTCTCCCTTTAAAAGATGAAAGACTTCGATATAGTAGGGTCCCTTCCATTTGGGTTGCTTCACAGTATGGGACTGCAGAAAGAAGGGGGATCTTAATGCATGTGGGATGGCCCAGCACTGCTGACTGTTGGTTTTTACTGTCTCTCAGGGTGTTGCATGAATAAAGCCAGAACTGGCTGTTCTCTACCGAAGGTGAAAGTTAGAGCGATAGTGGTTAAGTAAAGCTTTTTATTATTACTTATGTGGTTCTTAAAAAAGAAGGAATCATGAAAATAAAGCAGTGATTTTTTTGAAATTAGGTGCCCTGTGGTGTTGATAGATAGGTTTAGTATTTTCCATAGATTCTAATAGTGTCTGGCAGTAGAGTCCTTCAATGTGAAAGCAAAAAAAAGCCAAACCCTATCTTACAGCCATTTCTGACAGCCAGTAGAAAACGGTACCCCATGAATTTGTTTATGAATCAAATATATAATTCTGGTAATAAAATCCCCATCTTAAAAGTATTTTCATCTTGGCTGCCTTTGCAATAGGTCAAGAATCAGGCTTCTAATACCTTTCTCATTCATTATCCAGACTTTTATCTCACTACACAATAATAACTAGCTTATTTTCCCTTAGAGACGGATAAGTTTTGCTGTCAGAGCAGTGCAATTGCTGTATCTTCAGATCCTTTGTGGGTGTCAGTATATTTTCTCCTCAATGCAAACTGAGAAGTACAGTTGGTAGAAAAAATATGGGGAAAATAGAAACGTTTCAACTTCTCGATGCAATATTTCATATCTTTCATGTTGATGTAGCTCAACAAAATTGTTTATTACATTTCTTTTCCAAAGGGCAAATTTAAGACTTCATTTTCTAGAAATCATTATAAACCGGTCTGAAAGGTTGCAACAAAAGTTATAGTGGAGAGCTTTTTTGGACTGACAAAGCCAAAACAGAGAAAGAACAGCAGTGAGGTAGTTGTTTACCAGAAATATCTTGCTCGGTCCCCAAGTTGTTTTTTCAGTGTCAGGGAGCTGTACCTTTTCAGAAAGCTGAACGTAGGGAGGGATTTGTGAAGCTGTTGGGAACACTTTCTGTGAGTTCAGGGAGTTATCAGAGGCGGACACCCATCCTGCTGGGCTTCTGGCTCTTAGCCTAACCTGAGCTGCAAATGGATTTATGGTAAACTATCCTCTAGATAAATGGCAGCAAGTCTGAGCCTCTGAGTGACCGACTTACCTCTTTAGCCTTCAGACGAGGAAACAATGCAGAAAACACTGCTGGCTGAGGAAAAGAGTAGGTGAGGTGCAGTACTCTTCCACTGCATGCTTAATCTGCTCTTCTGACTCCTTCCTTGGACCTTGATGAAAGGATTTTAGTTAGTTAGTTACTTTGCCATAGTAGCAGATTGCAAGTTACGAGATGAGGTACTTATCAAAATCTCTGAGTTTTTGTGTGCTTGAAAGCCAAGGACAGACCTACAGGATTTCCATGGACTACAAACGTCTCTATTGTGTGCCACATTTGCACTGTCAAGCTATTACCTGAAGTGTCTTGTACCTATTCCACTTTTAAACTTGCCTGTGACCTTTTATTATTTTCATTCCCATGACCTCTTTGCCCCTCTTGTCCAATTTGAAGGACGTCATATCTGTCTGGCACCGAATGGTTCCAGTATTCAGGAGCTTAAGTAAATGTTAGAAACTAAGAGCAGCTAATGAAAAATCTGTAGTGTTGACATCTGTTTAATCTACGCAGTGTTTCCAGAGCTTGATAGCAGACCACCTTCCAGGGGCAAGGGTCTAAGTCAGGCTGTTTAAATAAAGTAATAATGAAGTATAGTGATACAGTTGTAAACTTGGAGCTGTTCCAAATGGAGTCATAAAGTGTGCTAATTGGTTCTGAGGACTGGAATGCAGTAAAATTCAAATTTTACAACAGTGACTATTATACAGTGGAATTAACTCAGCTACTCTGGAGGTTTTAAATATACCTAGCCATTAAGAGGCAGAGTCACAAGATTATAGGGATTTTACTCGACTAACAGAGAGATTGACATGTCCATTTTCATCGCTGAAGATTAAGATAACAAGAACAACTTAATTAACATATTTAGTTAAATGAGGGGAATGTACAATGCTATTTGTTTGAACAAATTAGTAGTACCTACAGGCTTGATTAGGTGACGTGTTGGAACTTTACCAAAAATTTAAGTAATTATTTGAGTCACTAGTTAATAGATGAAAATATATTTAATTAGTTGTACTACCTTTATTTAATCAAAGTTACGGAGCACCTTAATTTCATTAAGTTCATTAAGTTAATAAGAGGTGTAGAGATTACTGCTTTGATAGTGTTGAAACATCTATAATTTTTAAGACTATAAAATGCAAGCAAAATCATTTGGCACTAAAGCAGTAATCTCAGTGAAGTGCATCACAAATGTCACACCTGTTTAATATATTTCTGTAAAGTGTAAACTAAAAGGAACTGTTAAAGGGTTTCTACTCCAGTGGCTACTGTTACTTGAGGCACTCCATTTTCTGTGGCAGCAAATCCTCAGTCCATTCCCACCTTTTCTCTACTAAAGTGTTTTGTTGGTTTGTTTTTTTAATTTTGCTGGGGATTGGTACAGCATTTTTTATTACAACTTAATGAAATTGTTGCCATTTGTGTCATCCTTTCTGCATCTGTAAGATAATGATTATTGGAATCTGAAAATGAACAGACAAGTCCGTAAAGCCACGGTTATGCCGATCCACTGCAGGCGTGTGACCAGCCTAGAGCACTGCCTGCCCAGTCCCATGTCCTCCCTGGCAGTGGGGACTACAGGCTGGGAAGGAAAACACAAAGTACCCTTTGCCGGACAGTTGTACTGAGAGCGGTAGATCGGGAGCATTTGGATGCTCCCCTGTTGGTCTCCGAGACTGCTCTAACCTGAACTAGTTCTCCAACATGAAACTTAGTAGTTTAATTAAAGCCAGCTATGCTCTGTCCAGTCTGTCCTGGGGGTAGCTCACCGGTACGCACTGGAGCAGGACTCTGCTGGACTTCTCAGGGTCTGCTACTGATAACCTGTTTCTGAATGTGGAGGAACTGTCACGTGTGGAGAAAATACATGTTGGAGAAGGCAGGCAAGTAGTAGATGCAAGTGAGAAGGTGCTTTTCTTTAAGTCTCTGAATTCTGCATGTCTGAAATAAAAAATTCAGAAGAACACAATTTAAAAGCTGAATCATTTAAGTTAAAAAGTAAATGTTAAGAAGAGACGGGCATTGTATGCAGTTGTCTTAAGTTGCATTGAAGCAAGTGAAAAGATAGGCGTAATAGAAATTCCCATTAATAATTCAGGTGGAAACAGGTGCAACAGTTGCAGTACTTAAACTGCACAAGCCCGGTGTTAGTTTACTATCAATCAACAGCTGTGGAGTAATTGCCCTTTTAAAAAGTAGTTATGAAATTGTTGGCAACAATAGCAGTCAGCCAAATGTATGACAATGTTGCTAATTTGATCCTGGGATCATCAACAGATGCTCAGAAAAACAGGTTTTTCCATTGATAACGGAATTTGTGGGTAGCTTTTTTGCAAACCGTATTGTAGAAATGATCAGCTAATAAAATGTGTTGACTTAGTCGCTAAATTTAGAAAAATGCATACCTTTTTAATGTACTAAACGGTCCCAGTAATACGATGTGAAAGGAAACCTTGTGCTTGTTTTTGAAAGAAAATATTTGCATTTAAACATTGCAGAGCTAAACAGAGGCATTGTAAAAGGAATCAGATTCATATGAGATTTACTATAGGGAAAAGCTTACATGATGCTTATACGATTCTTAAGAGGTGCTGAGGTAGCAGACGCAAAATTGTTGTAAACACTGTCATGCACAGCACTGCCAGAAAATATAATATAAGGTTGGAGAACATCAGTTGTCTCCATGCGTGCATAAAAAAAGAGAAATGCAAGTTTATTGAGCTGTTTATTGAAAAGTCTGGAAGGAAACGATAAGCTTTGGAGTGTGAATTATTTTAAACTAAGTAGTTAAAAAGGCTTCTGGAGGAATTCTGCAGGATGTCAGGAGAAAAGCACGTTGTCAAGACCTCAAATGTTTTCCAGTGATGTGATCACCAGAAACTAACCACAGGAGCTTAGTGGGAGAAATGGGCCAGTCGTGACCCTTTTACAGAAGAGGCGCGCTGTGATCAGCTGGCCCTTGTCCTCTTATTACGAGCTGAAACCTGCACTTTCATTTGCTTGTCTGGCACTAAAATGGAAGAGGAGAACATCGGTTAGTTTGAAAGGCGTATTTTTATTGCTGTTTCCTTAGTGTGTCGTAGAGGTAAGTACAGTAATACAGTGGTCGGAAGAACTGTGCATCAGCTTGCTGAGAAGCCCAAAGACTCAAGTCGTTGAGTCTAAGCCTAAGTCTAAATCTTTATCGACACCAGAGTTGTCTTTGCCTAGGGTATAGGGTGATTTACTGTTAACAGAGTATAGAACAACGCAGCTGTTAGGTGTTCCACAGCATCATGGGCCAGAAAGTATTTTCATTTTCAACATGAAACCATCTGCATAAACTTGTAAACCAGTATGAAGTAGAGAAGACATGATTACAGGAAATAATGCTTCATTTTACGTTAAAAAGCTGCTGGGTCTTGCACTGTCCTCAGTGATCAAGAGGAAAGCTTAGTGCTGCGATCCTGCTTCATGTGATTTCAAAAATGACCTCTCCAGAGCAGAGAGGGATAAGACGTCAAACCAGCGGGTTCCCGGGATTGCTGCATCATTCTGACTGCCGTTCTTCTGGGAAAACTGAGAAACCGACCGCTGCCATAGTGTCACCTCAGTGACAAGAAATGCTGAGAAAGCTGTTTAGGAGCTCTCTTCTGTAACCTTCCTTTGTTCCTCAGTGAGAGTACACTGCCTGCCCTAAGCACCCAGCTGTCCTGAGGCTGTGGAAGCAGCTTTCTGCGCCTTGACCATGAGGTTTACCGGGACGGCATCAGGAACGAGTCATCTTTTGGGGATGATCAGAGTTATTCTTTTGGAAGAGCAACTGGAGAAAGATGTTTTTGGTCAAGCTCACAGGAAGCCGCCTCAGTTTCCTCTTGCCATCTGCAGAACAAAACGGCTGTGATTGCTGAAATTCATTCCTTATGCCCATTCTTCTTTTTAGATTTCCACAGCAATTTATTCTATGAACAAACTACTACTTTGAATATATTTGCAATACTTGAATATATTCTTTGTCAGTTTATTTTCTCATTCCAATTTCAACTGATATGAATAGTTTTTCTGATTTTTATTGAAATTGCATTATTTAGGGATCTTCCTGAAATTAGTACTAGTTTTCCTTTAAAATGTGGATAAAACACTTTACGTTTTTGGAACAACAGCCTCAAATTGCCTCATTAATTTGTCTTTCTCAACCTATAATTTTTTACGTCTCAAAAGACATTTGGTTTAATGGCACATATTGATTTCCCTTTTTTTTGCTTGTTTAAAAAGACCTTTTGCTAGCTTAATCCTCCTTAGTTCAGCGCAGTAATCTGACTGCAGGAATCACAGGGTATTGTATAATACTTTAAATGTTATCAGATTTTGAGCATTTAAAAGAAAATGTCGCTGTGCATGGTTCCCAGATTTTCATTTTTGGTAAAATATATCAATGGATTCCACACCAAAGCAAGCATCCAGGAACTTTGTGTAGATACGTTCACACTTCTCCCAGTTATTCCATTTGGACCATCAGGTGAATGCAGCAATAGGAGAAGAAAGGTCAGGGACTATTTGGGTGAATATCAGTGGAGAAAAGGGACAGAAAGAATTAAATCTGAATTTCTAATCTGAGTGTTGAGTTACTCTGAAGCTGATCTTACAAGACCGCAGATCCCAAATGTAAAGACGTTACTAGTATTAACAATAAAACGCTACCAGTGTGATGGTGCCGTGGTAGTTGTGCGCAGACAGAGTAGGGCTTGTTTCTGGTGTTCAAGGGAATGTAATTTGAACAGGAACTTGATTTTTGCTTACTGCCTGAATGAAAATGTATGCGAGGTATAAAAGCAGTTGATCATCGTAGAGGATTTTTAAGCTTATAACTAAGTAAACCGTCTTTGGACAGTTATATTTCAGCAGCTTTATTTCAGCTAATTCCCCTGCAAAATAAACTGTATGGTTTTGAAGAAAAAGCTGGGGAAATGCACCTCTATATGAGAAAGAAGTGATGCTGGTTTTATTCTCTCTGATCTCTTTTCATCTTCTATCCCACTTTTGTTTTCTTTTCCTCTCAGGCTACAGATACAGTGCAGAATAGCGATGAGGCAAAATTCAGCATAAATTAAGGCATTTATTTGCAGATAGCTGCTTTGGTCTCTAATCAGCCAAAGAGGGCTCATTTTCAGTGGATGAAATAGATTCTGTTCCATTCACTGTAGGTTCCATATGAGCCAATATCTGTTCTCTGTCTCTTTTTTTTTTTTTAAGCATCTCAGTGTGTTGCATTCTCTTCCATCACTAGAGAGGGAGAGTAAAGCTCTTCTTTCTAGCTTTCTCTCCTTTCTTTTAAAGATCTTTAGTGGAAGTTTAAGGATTCAGGGCAGCTACTAAATTGCAAAGATCATGCATGAGCCTTGCATGTCCCTTCAGTCTGTATTTCACAAATCTAAGACAGTTTGGTTTACGAAGAGGTGTGAGTTGTGGAGCCCTGCTCTTAGCTGTTATGGAATACAAGCCAGTTTAGAAGGGTTTGGCCTTAGCACCAAACTGAGGTGAGATACCTCCAGAAACTGTTCTTCATGGTGATGAGAGTCTTTGTTCAAGTAATAACCTCTGACGTGTTACAAATGCCAATTATTTTCTAAAGTAGACATCGCTTCTGTGCTGCAGAGCCTCCAGTGCTGTATGACAGCAGATCAGTCTCTTCACCTCACCTTTGAATCAATTTTTCTTTGCAAAGTACTATTTTTTTCATGAACTTATCATGGAGAATAGCAAGAGTAACAAAACTCTCTTTTCTAACTAGTTACATTAGGGCCAAATACCTTCACTCCTCTTTCCAGGCTTACAACTCTGATCTAGTCAAGGGGGAATTAGGAGAAGGAACAAAACCCAACACTTTTATTTCCTTCATTTCTCAGACCATCTGAATCTTGCTTTACTGTAGGGAAAATACTCTGTCTAGTCTTGTTTTCTCCCTGCCTAGAGGCCTTTGCTCTCCCCTGATGTTTCCTTTATTATTTTATATGTACATAATGAAGAGTGAAGATCATTCCTCCCGATCTAGCTGGTCTTTCTGTGCATTTCTACTGTGGCAAGCACAGCAGAACTCCTGTCTTAGTTAAGGTCTGTGCGTGTTACTGTCATCTATAAGTTCTAAATCAGCCTCTAAATGACTGACTTCCTAGAAAAACCTCTCTGTCCTCTAGTGCAGTTAAAAATAGGGATAATATTTTGACATATTTGCATAATATTTTTCCTCTTCAGGATGCATGTTTTCATGTAAGTACTGTGAGAAGGTAGAAACTTGCATATTTCAGCCTAAATTAATGATTTCATCCTACAGGCTTTAGATGCTGTACAGGTAATTAATACATCTACCTGTCAGCGATGGTGCGATGCGATGGAAAGCCTCATTTTACAGAAGGGGTCTTGTGAATTTCTCCAGAAGCTTTCAAGAACGAATATGCAGGAATTAAAAAGGTGTCTTTGTACATGAATGGGCTTTGACTCTTCTGTTTCTCTTTGGATAGTTTGTAGGACACCTGCTAGAAGTCACTGCTGCTTTGCAGCTGATATTGGGGCTGTGCATAGGTACCTTTTTGAGAGGTCAGAAGCAGCTGGCAGTTAGTGTTATTGTCACGTGCTCTCTAGTTACACAGGAGTGTGTTGATGCAAAAACATGTCCGAATAAGAAGCTTTACAGATACCTTAAAGCTTGAATGTGGAAATATCCCAGTTACTTACAGTTCTGATTTCCAAAGACGTCTGGGTTTTGAGCAAATACATATGTGGTACTCCTCTAAGGAAGTGTAGCTACAAGTGGGAATGTTTATTGTCTCCTGTTCTGGGCAAATGCTCAAAGGATAAAATATCAGGTAAATTATATACATTAAATCACATTTTTATCGATACGTCACAATCCAATTTCAGTTATATATGTTCTATTAACGTATACATGATCATTAAATTAATTTGCTGCTATTTAACGCTTAGATAAAACTATTAAATGAAAGAAGGAAATATAATAATTGGGGCAAGAAGGAAATGTATGTTTTCTTGCCCAAGGATTAAAATTATGTTTCTCCTCTTATTTTGTGAGCTTGCTTGAGTAACACAGAATGAAAACTAAAGTTGGTCTTCAAATTATTTACTTACCTTGCTTCCTTTCTTGGCTATATTTCCTTTCCAGAACCTGTCATCTAAAGTGTTTCCTCAGCTCCTTGTAAATATGTCATCTTCACACCTTCATGTAAGACACTTGTCTCCTTCCCTTACTTCCACATGTATTTTCCTTTTTAGCCCTACAAAATTGAGCTTCTTACCCATTTTCTCTTTCTCAGATTCCTTTTCTACTTCCTGATGTGAATATTTCCATGCCATTTGATCAGTATTTTTGGCAGACACTCTTAACTTTGCAGTTACACTGGGAAGATGTCATTGTTGCTTTTTTTGGCTCTTTTGTTATTGGAATGTCGTTCTCAATGGTCTCTCTTTGTTATGATGCATCATTCTACAGTTTTTATTTACTGAGACTTACCTCACACTTTTATATGTAGCTTTTAATAGGCAATCAACCGTAGAAACTCTCCAGTTAACTGAAGTGATTGTTTCAGGAATTAAACATCATAATCAAGTGTTTAACTTGAAATTCTCCATTTTCCTCTGTACTACACCTGTGAAGAGGGATGCAGATGATTTTGGGTAGCCAAGTTGAAGAATGAGTTTTAGTTAAGCTCTTGTGACTGAGGCTTATGATCACTGTGGCCTGATGGATGGGTGCTCTGTGGGATCTTTTGTGACTAGCAGTGAATGCACCTTTAAAATGCTTGTAGGAATTTGTAGGGATGCTAGGACAGACATGAGAAAATGGCAAGCGTCCTCTAAGCTTTCCTTTTGTGCCAACAGCTTTTAGAGTCTACTGAAGTCACCCCCCCAAACATGCTGAAGCTCTGGTCACAGAATCGTAGAACAGCCCAGGTTGGAAGGGACCCTGAAAGATCACCTCGTCTGACCTTTTGTGGAAAAGGGAGCCTAGGTGAGATTATCTAGTGTTTTGTCCAGTTGCATCGAGAAAACCTCTGGTGACGAGGACTCTACCACAGCCCTGGGGAGGTTGTTCAAGTGACTGATTGTTCTCACTGTAAAAAACTTCCTTTGTACATCAGGACGAAATGTCTCCTGGTGCAGCTTGTACCTGTTGTCCCTTGTTCTCTCCTTGTGGCTCCTTGTGACAAAAGACCCTCTGTTCGTGTTGTAGCCACCCTTTACATACTGGAAAATTCATTTGTTCCCCCCTAAGCCTTCTCTTCTTCAGGGTGAGAAGACTTAACTCCTCAGTCTTTCCTCAAAGGGCAAGTTCTCCAGCCCTTTAATATTTGTGGCCCTCATTTGGGCCCTATTCACTCTTGTTTGAATTGTGGGGACTAGAGCTGGACATAGTGCTCCAGGTGCAGCCTGAGAAGTGGTGAGTAGAGGGGTGTCGTGGTTTAACCCAGCAGGCAGCTGAGCCCCACACAGCCGTTCTCTCACTCCGCCCTGCTGGGATGGGGGGGAGAGTTAGAAAAAAGATAAAACTCAAGATAAAGACTCTGCCCCCACCCCCCCCAGCATTATATGCTGAGCATGACATCATATGGTGTGGGATATCCCTTTGGCCAGCTGGGGTCAGCTGTCCCGGCTGTGCCCCTTCCCCTCCCGGCTTCTTGTGCACCTCCAGCCTCCTCACTAGCAGGGCAGTATCAGAAGCTGCGAAGTCCTTGACTGGTGTAAGCCCTGCTCAGCAACAACTGAAACACCCGTGTGTTATCAGCGTTATTCCCATCCTAAATCCAACACGCAGCTCTGTACCAGCTGCTAGGAGGAAAACTGACTCCATCCCAGCTGAAACCAGGACAAGGGTATATCCTCATTGTTGACTTGCTGAAGTAGATTGTGTTGTTCTAATGCTTCTACACTGAGAGGTGATAAAGGTGCTCACCTGATCACCTGTTATGAGAAAAAACTTCATAACCTTAGTTCTCAACGTAAGTCTGTCTAACTTGGTTTCCAAGACCAGGCTATTTTCAGTTATGAAGTACATTTTAATTCTGCACTATAAATGGGTCATATATGCGTGTGAGAGGGAAATAATGTGATAAGTATAAAAATAAATTTATAGCACCTAGATTGCGTGGTGACTGCTGCTCCATAAATATCTTCTACAAAAATTAACATATTTCAGGTATAAGTGGAAATACATCTGCAAATGAAGGGAGGTGACCAGAAATAAAAGTGGAGGAGCCTGTCTAATAAGAAAATACTGGAGAGGATAGAAACTGCATGGTTCACAGTCCCACGTCCCAGCACAGTTAGGAAAGTAAATAAAACGAGAGAGGAGTTATCACAATAGTCAACATTAATCTTTGTTAAAAGACCCATTTCCAGTGCCATGGAACGGTTTTGTGTTCCAGCAGCACTGGGGCAATCACCAGCATTACTGATAAGTCAGATCAGGCTACAAGGTCGATATCCTCTGTGATAAAGTCTGTCTGCTCCGGAAGGAGCCACTGTTCCAAACTCGATTGCTTACAAAGTCATACTTAATTGCTGAATCAAGCATTTGGCTTTGGAGTTATTAGTTGAGTGGGATTGTCTGAATCCGCTCCAGATTTCACTCTGGAAGAATGTGGAACGTCATGAGATACAAACAGTGGGTTTCTGATTCTTAAGGATGTTTTTATAGGCTCATAAACAGTCAAACAAATTCCCCTAAAAATGGCTGCCGAGGCTTGTGCCGGTTATGGCTTTGTTAACGGTTAGCACCAAAGCAGTACCGGAGAAAAGGGACACAGACAGGAAAAGGGAGAAAAAGAGCTGTGAGGGACAAAGGGATGCTTTTTTTAATTGAGAAAAAGGGAAAAGGAAAACACTTTCAGAACTTAGTTTAGGAGAATAAAATTTAGAGATGGGTTGCACTATCGTTTTAAGAATCTAAACTTCGCCACCGTATATCATTTATTAACAAGACGCAGGATTAACACTATGTTGTACTAGTCCCATGTACTTTGGATTGTATCAGATCAGTTGTCATCTCCGCATGCATGCGAAAGGAATCCTAAAATGAATCCACAGCTTTTTATTTTTGAGTTAATTTTTTCACTGTAAGTAGTAGTAAATCACAGGTCCCAGATGAGACGTGCTGGTTTATGAGGTTTGGGGGTTTTCTGTTTCACTGGGAGTTTTCTTTTTTTTTTTTTCCCTTGAAGAGGGGAGGTTACATTTGTGGCTGACTCATGATATTAATATTATTATTAATGCTGCCACATGTGTGTATTGAACACCACCTCAGTGGCCTACCTCATAAGTGTGTGTGTGTATATACATATACATACATATATATTTATTAAAAAAATATGTGGTTACGTTTCTAGCAGACTTTGCTTCTGTCCCAGATAGGCCAGAATCTTATTTTTTATTATTCTTTTCCCTTTCTTCTCAGATATACCTAATATACTAGGTAGCACACATAGCTCATCTGCTGTTCAATAAATGTGCCTGTTTCATATATTCAGTACTATTTAGCAAGTCAGTGAGCAGATCTCTTCTTTTCTTTATTCCTCCTCAAAACAAATAATCCACTGACAGAAGGTCAGTAATTGATCGGAAACTGGCTGGACAGAACCATCCGTACCCAAACACTAGCTCTTTAGTTCCTGACAGCTTTTGGTCTTTGTTCCGTCACGATGTTTAGCAGTAATGCAGGAGGCAGTGGTCAGGACCGCACTGGCCAGTCTACATCATGGAATTTGTAAAATTGAGAATTGATTTTGTCCCAGTGTGGAATGTGTAAAATAAATGAATTAAAAGTTTGACCTGCAGTGTGGAAAACTCTGATTTAGACAGTATTACCCAGACTCAGACCATGTTTATTTTTCTTCCCAGATTATAGTGGGAAAAAGTTAAACACACCAAGGACAGCTGTAACTTTAGAGGATGCTGAAGAGGGCAATGGGGAGAGATATTTTTGTCTTCTTTGTTTTTGAAGTAAATTTCATATGACTGAAAATACCCTGCCTGGCTCCAACAATGATTTTTAATTTTTGGCATCAGTAGTAATACGTATTTGAAAAGCGCATTGCTTTATAATATTAGCCCAGCTATACAAGAGAAAAGAGAGTTACAGAATGTCAGGAATCTTCTGTGACCTCTCCCTTGGTGAAAATAGGTGGTTTTTTTTTCCTTCTTTTTTTACAAAGTTACATTTGCAGAGTCAGCTCAAATAACAAAACTTTTTGCAATAATTTTTTGAATTATAAAATTCCCTATAATAAACTGCTGCTTGCTACCTGCTTTTCTATTGTTTAATGCATGTTTTTTTTTCATCAAATACTTGGTAAAATATTTAAATGTAACTCGGAAGAATAACTTTCCCAATTAACTCATCTACAATTCTGCTTTTCACATATGAACTTTCAAGTGTTTGTTCAGTAACTTTGTGTCTTCAACAAATGGAAAAAAAAAAGGTAGATTGTCCCAAAGCATCTTGCAGCCCAGTGCTCAGCGTGAGAACGTCAGAAATACTCGTTTAGGGAGCAGGCTCAGTTAAGCTGTGCTGTCTCCTAAGGTCTAGGACTTGTCCCCAGGGATTCAGGTGTGTAGTTTGAGTTAACCCATATGAAGAAGGTGTTAAAATAGATGCTGGTTTTGCCCAGGAGAACGTGTGCCGCTTTATTTCCAGTCTAATGGGCAGACCACATCTGAAGTATAGTTTCTACTTAAAATAATTATTTAAGGCTTTGAGAGGATGAATAATGCACCTGTTACATAGAAGAATTATGTTAATGTTTTTAAAAGAAAATTATAAAGATGGCAGTCTAGCCTTTTTTTCCCTCCCCAAGCATTAAATAGTCTCTTAATTGTATGTTACTAATGCTGTCTCTAAACATAGAACTACTAAAAGGCATGCGCCAGAAATTCAGAGTTTGGGTGTTGGGTTTGTATTTTGCTTCTTTTTGTGGTTGGTGGTTTGTGTTTTTTTTTTGGTTGGGATTTTTTGTTTGGTTGGTTTTTGCGGGGGCTAGGATAGGGTGTGGTTTTCTTCAGTTTTTGGTGTGGTGTTCCCTCCCCCCCCACCCCCCCAAGTGAACAACTAAAGGTCACTGTAGCAATAAAGTTTGTTCCTACAGAACAATTTAAGCAGCTGACTCCTTGCCTCCCTCCTTTCCTTCCCTACATTCATACAGTATTTCAGCACAGCCAGAAGTCAAACAAAAAGGTCACCGCCTGGGTTACTTGTGTTTTGGTCCACCACGCAGTAGGTCTGCCTGCTGCATTACATTGTCAAAGTTAGCCTTTCTATTGACAAGCATATTGATTTCCTGATTAATGTACCTCTGTTTTATTGGCGTTTACTACAGGAGACATAATTTTAATGTTTGTATGATCAATAGCTCCATCAACCCCAAGAATTCCTACTGTTAGCCTGCACAGCTCTAACTATGGGGAGTTGTATATTTCTTGAGGAATACTACAGGGAAGTTGTAAACATTAGAAAAGCAAAGAAAATTGATGTTCTCTGTAGATTCCTATTGTATTTCACCCCTAGGAGAGAATGCAAAAAGTTTCAAGTAATTCTCCGTAGGAAAGGCAACCAGCAGGTACTAGCTCTCTGGGCTGGAATATAAATGTACGGGAGGTAATTACTTTTAGAATTCCCATTGCGTAGTCACTCCATCTTAAATGTGTAAATACCCCTAAGAGAAATTATGGCTTTTATTCAGCTTTAGATTAAGAAATGACATTTTAAATACCCTTAGTTAACTTCATTAGAGGAATGGAATTCTGTGGCCGTCATAGATGCTTCTAGACTTGCAGCTGTCCATAAATTACACCCGGTACCTGAAGGCATCTACTTAAAATGTAGCTGAAGCAGTTTTTGTTCTCGGAATTGTAATGGGCTTTACAATCTCCTGCTTGTTGCCAAATAGTTTCTTTTCTTCCTTCTGCCTGCCCACCTGCCCTGTTTCAGCCTTTTAAAACCAGAGAAAGAAAAGAGGAGACTTATTTTCTTTCACTCAGATAAAGTAGTAAACTGAAAACATCACTTTTTTGTTAAGCTTTGAAATCAGTGAATCAGGAGGATGACAATAAATTGTTCCATTTACCAGAAACTTTGTCTAGATATTTTTCAAATTAGATCCCTTCGTTTAGTTCCCCTTTGGTTAGCTAGTTTCCTTGAGGAGGTAGCTCAACAGCATCTCTCAGTATCTGAGAATGTTCTTGTGTTCGAATACTCCCATGAAGAACATAATTTTGTATGAACGCCCTGATTAAATCAGACCTGGATTATCCTTACAGAGGGAGGAGGATGATGGCTATTTATTAGGTGATTTGTGCATTATATGGCTTACAACCTGTTCTCTCAATCAGGGATCAGAACAAAGGCGATGTATCTTGAGAGACCAAGTACCTTCCATTAATTAAGAAAACAGAATGAGGAAGTGAAGGCTATTGCAAATCCCCCATCTGCCAAAAAGCAGGTTCTCTTCCCTAAACTTTTTGTGAATAAGGAATAAAACTGTACTAAAAAAAATCCCAAAGGTTTCCAAGCATACAAGTTAAGTGTTTTGATCTTTCAGTATGAATTTCATACACTGGAGTGTTTATCACCTGCTGCCAGCATTGACAGATCCCACTGGATGAACCTCTAAAGCAAAAAGAATATTAGTGTGATGATTAAATCCTCTAAAATTAGAGCTGTGAAGATCACTGTGTAAGGTGTTAGAGATAGGCAGCTAAATCCTCTGGTGTACAGAAGTAGACAGAAATGAGGTCAGTAAGGAAGGCTTAATTGGGCATTGGTTTCCCATATTTGTCCACGGAACTGTCTGCAAACATGCCTGTATTCCTGAAATAGTTCACCAAACCGTTGTCGTACAAATCTGGAGATATTTGTGCCTCTGAAAGCTCAGGTAGCAGTACTGAACGTTTGGCTAAAGCAATAATAGAATATTATAAGTAGGTGCTGCTCCTGGTATCTGTCTCTATGGTTTTTTCCATATTCAAATAATCAAACCCCGCCTGGACGCGGCCCTGTGCCCCTGCTCTGGGGGTGCCCGCTCAAGCAGGGGGTGGGACGGGGTGAGCTCCAGAGGGCCCTTCCAGCCCCCGCCATTCTGGGGTTCTGGGATTTTAATAGCCTATTAATTATTCTGCTCGCAGCACGCCAGCTAGTTTCAGTCATAGCTTTCAAGTGATTGTTTTAACTGTTGGAAATTCTTTAAAGCCACAGGGTTCCCTGGGGGGACACTGATGCCGCCTTTTGTGGCGGTGACTTTGGGTCCCAACTTGTTTCTTTCTCCTCTTTTGTTGAGTCGAGACTTGCTTTTCTGAAGTTTCACTGATCTATTTTGAACACTATGGGACTCCCAATGCTTCCTAAGACGCTGTCAGAGGATTGCAGCCATCTACCTTCTGGGCCATAGTGGGCAAAAGAAGTTACAGGGGCGCATGGCAGTTGCTGAAGCACTATCTAGGTAACGTGTGTATACTCACACTCCAGCACAGGTTGGCTTCTGTAGGTTCACCGAGGGAAACATTTGTGAGGCAATTTAACCTTTAAACTAAAGGCTTGTAAGATAAGGCCTTAAATGCTTGCTTTGATTAGATATTCAGTTCTACTTTTGTGTTTCCTCTATAAATTGTAGTATATAAATATTCATTACCTAATAAACCGAGGTGCACGTGTCTGTGTACGTCCCCATTTTTGTTAAGTAAAAGACTTAACCGTTTCAGATGGCAATTTAGGTATTGATGTAGAGTGATTGAGTTCAGGTTTCAGAAAGCAACGACCCTTTTTGGCCTTAGGCGTCTTACTTAACTTCATTGTGATTTTTATAATTTTCTGTTTACCTGAGGATAATTTTCTCCCCATTTGATCCTGGAACAAAAAACGTGCTTGGGTAAGTGCAAAATTAATATTACATAATTCTTTTTCACTGTTTCACCTTGCCCCTTTTTTATGATCCCCTCCAACATAGGTACCAATCAGAAAGATAAAACAGAAGAAATTAGCTGCCTTTTTTTCATAAAGGAGAATATACTCCCTTACAAACAATTCCAGCAGAATTCAGGAAAAATGGTACTTCAGTTTCATTTTCAGGATTGGTCGTTTATCCATCTTTTAGCCTCAGGGTTCTCCACCATTCATTTCCACTTCTCTTTTTTTAAGCAATCGCTATAGCAACCTAGTCTTACCTGGTAAGTGCACACAGAGGGCAGATACCCGTACATGCAGCATAAGATAAGAGCAAAGCAACCAGAGCGCCAGGTAGGCCAGTGAGGTACCGTATCAGCCTGTCACACAGCAGACCTGAGCCCAAGCTGCAGTTTTTGTTAGCGGGGACAAATTTTGAGGTGTCGTCCGCCCTAGTAGAGATGTCAACTTGTTTGGGCGTTTTGCCTATAAAGACGACTCTGGCTGAAATAGCAGCGTAGCTGGTGGATTCTATGGCACATAAGAGCTGTATGAAGAATTGACCAGGTTTTAAACGCTATTTGTTTCCTTTTATTTGTGAACAACGCAGTGGCAGAGGTATTGTAGGGGTAAAATTCTGTATGTCTCTTGACAGCTGCATTTAGCCAGGAGAAGCTATGTGGGGACAATACGAGATAAGGAAAGGTAGGCTTTAGATAAGTTTTAGGTAAAGGCTTGGATTTGAACTTAACTAAAACACTCTGTAGGCTGGCAGACCGTGTCAACCTTTGAAACTTGCAATATCATAATACATGAATTCCAATGACTCAGTTCTTCAATCTTTATTCTTGTTGATTAGTCCTTAACTAATATTAGTTGTAACAAAAGACTGCACTGGAATGGAGTGGCATCCAGAGGGCAAAGGAGAGCTGCACATCTCAGCCCCAGATTGGCGGAGCTAATGAAGCAGTGTCTGGCTGTTGTATGAACGAACCACAACAAGAAAATGTGCATCTAATTGACCTGCTGGGCACTCCTATGCTTCCCTCTCTGTTCAGGTGGAACGCATGAGTGTTTTAGTTACGTGCTTTTCTGTCCCACCTCTTTCTCCTCGTGCTGGGCAATAGAGGACTTTCCATCCCTGTAGGTGCCAGGTTTGTTCTTACAACTCTGTACTGATCATCCTACTTCTTTGTGTATGGTTTGTGCCAGTGAGGGCGGCACTGAGAGCAGGGGAAAGTCAGCACCCAGCAGCCCTGCGCTTGCGCTTCAGTGCACAGTATGTTATAGTCAAGGATTTTGGCTTCACGTGTCATATTAGTTTCAAAAGAAATACCTGAAAACTTCTATATAATATGTGAAAAGAAAGAGGAATGTTAACGTGCTCCATCTGCTGTCCTGGGCTGGCAGGGACCCCCTTGTCTCTGTTGTGCCGATTGTCTCTGCAAATGGAAAAGCGCAAACAGCACGTTTTTCACTTCTCACTCTGAAAGAGGGGATAAGTTTTAAACAGCGCTTTCCAAGAAATGCCTTTCACTTGCATTCATGATGGGTGCAGAACTCAGCCTGTACACATGCCTCGATTGCAAAGTAAGGTTAATTGCACCTCATCCTTCACCTCCCGAATGGATGTTATTTTACATTGATTTATCCTGGTATTTTTACTGATGGAGGTCATTGTATTCTTCAGCTCAGCAGTTGACAACTTACTTTTTCTATCCTCACTCCAGGCTCTCTAGGGGACTTAGTGAAAGTCTCCTGCAATTGTCTGGAGTGGCAATGCCTGCATCTGCCTATCCAGGGTCTTGTTATCAGGGGAATTCTGAGTTGGGTATTTGCTTTGTGGTTCATGAGATGGGAGTGTGCATCCAAGTTGGGCCATGCAGAGGATTTGGAGGAGAGGCTCTACTTCCCTTCAGAGGGTGCGAGGCCCTGCTGGGTGCTTGCTCTACAGCACACAAATGAGAGGGCTCCCACTCCGAGTGCGCAGCACGGGTGATCGGCACATGGATCAGGAAGCAAAGATGGCAGGTACTTCCCTCTGGATGCTTTAGCAGTTGGCGGTGTGGAGGAAGGGCATGACAAGGAGACAAATGAGTGAGACTTGAAAGGTCTGTTATTGACAACTTTAGCCACTGTTTCTCTTCTTACCTCGAGCCTTAGCTCCGTGCTTTCCTGCCGTGTATCTGAGCTCCCAGGACTCATGACTTGCTCAAATGCCGAGCCTTGTTTCCTAGTTTTGTCCTGTAGCCCTGTAAGAAGAGAGGGTATGTTAATCTAGTGTAATTCCTCGTTCCTGAGCTGTTGTGGCAAAAGATGTAGAGCAGGAAGAAACTGTGGAAAAGCATTTGCAGGGTGGAGACGTTAAGAGTGCCTTGGTTGTAGGAAGGGGGGGGGAAGAGTCCTCTACCCAAAAAAGGCTACTTTTTCCTTATATTTCAGAGAAGGGGGCAAATGTCATGGTGGAGAGATGGTATAATTCAGGTAAGTGGGCTGACTGTATCAGCCCATGTTTTACAGGGACATAAGTAGTTCATTGAAAGCAGGCATCGGTTTACATTAATATAAAGAAGCTTTGCTCAGAACTGTTAGCTGCTAGGGGTTTCATACTGTACAGGATTGAAAAGAGGAGAGTCTCAAACCAGTTGTGTAGCAAGTAGAAAATTAAGCTACAAATTTGGCAATGGGAGAATAAATAAGATCTTTATATTTAAAACCTTTTAAACCTAAGGCAAAAGAGGGAGGGTTATCAAAATATGCCCGAGCACTTAGGCACACAGTTGATAACCCTCCTCCCCTGACCCTGCAGGGAAAATCTGCATACTGAAAAGCCTGTGTTACTAGTAAAATTAAATTTCTCCTCCAAATCTAAGGAACTTGAGTAAGGCTTAATGTTCTTCTGATGATTCTTTATCCTAAATCATAGGGGGAATCTGGACTGCTGGGAATAGCCTGATGTGTTTGAAAGCAGCTTTGTTCTTCTCTACCCTATTTAAAAACAACATAACAAGCTCCTCAGTCTCTGCTTGCAACCCAGCGATCGTATGCTTTTAATTTAACATATGAAATCAATATCAATTTAGCAGAGATCTAAGAATCTGAGACTTGAACAGTAGGTGTCTGATGTGAACAGTAGGCATTTGATGAATAGCCTTTTAAGGGTAGATACCCAAAGTTCAAATGTTTCCAAACCAGAATACAGAAATGCTCTTACGAAAAGTGGAGAGAGAAAGGGGGGTGCTGATTCAGTGGTGGGGTCAGTTTAGATCACTTTGTCTGCTGAGCTTTGGTCCCCAGACTTCTACTCTTGCAACTGAAATTGCTGTGGAAACTTATATGGATAAACAATATTGAAACTTTCAAGCATGATTTAGTGTTACCAAGGTAACCAATTGTAATTAATTTTAAGCACCAGCTGGCTTGTGATGAGCATGAAACCTGACAAAGGCTCTCAGAACGACGGTTTCCCATTTTCTTAGCTGTGCTAGTAAGAATATGAGAAATTTCTTTATTTAAAGCATCTGCAACAACAAATCAAGGCACAGCTTTGATATTAGTCAGTTAAAAAGATCAAGGAATAGTTCGCAGATGTACACAGGCAGAAATGGGTGGCAAA
Organism: Phalacrocorax carbo; assembly: GCF_963921805.1. Lineage (NCBI taxonomy): Eukaryota > Metazoa > Chordata > Aves > Suliformes > Phalacrocoracidae > Phalacrocorax > Phalacrocorax carbo. The sequence continues at coordinate 62,524,081 of NC_087518.1, read as the reverse complement.
AGATGGAGGATTGTGAACTCTAACTTGATGGGCCTGGGAGACTGGTTAAAAAATATCATCCTTTAGGATGATAGTTTCAATTTTTTTTCTTTCATCCCATAGCGCTAGAAATGTTTTCTTTCATTGCTAGTTTTTCTTGAAAGAACGCAATGATTATTGCATAATTCCAGGACTATATCATCTGAGATTTTGGACAATCAAAGTGAATATCCAAAAAAACTAGCAATATAAATAAGTTCTCTTCAACATAGTCAAGCAGAAAAAGAATGAGGGCAGATTTTGTAGTCTTTGTGTTCAGCTAAAAGCACAGAAGAATGCAGAGTGTCCAAATATTTAGAAATTGAGCTGAGTTACTGACACGGCTAGATCATTTTGCTTTCTGAATGTCACCTCTGGTCTGGAGAGCCCGAGTATTCTGTACGGTGGGGTAATACAACATCAAAGCAATCACAAGTGGAGTGTTTTTTCCTTCATTTTTAAAAGGGAAGGTATTCTAATCCAAAAGATTGCCAATACTTTATAAGAAAATAAATATCCTGTCTTAAATTAAGAAGTTATTAAACTCAAGTAAGTAAAATCGCTCAATTTTTCATTTGGTTTTGATGCTGATCTCCTTAATCACAGCTGAAAGCTTAAGCTTAGTGAAAGCTAAAACATTACTTCTGCTCAGAAGGAACGTCTTTGAAAAAGAAATTAATTTCCCAATCCTATGAATGCAAGCAGTGCTGTACTAGGTAGATATATCCAAGTCAAAATTTAGTGTTTCAAGTAACTGAGAGCGATTAAGTACAGTTACTCCTATAACCCTGTACTAGGTACATTATAATCTGTTAGTCTCCGGACACTTACAGGTCTGGCTGCATTCAAAACATAGAGGCAGAAATTTTGCTGAGGTCTTTTCTTTCTTCTTTTGTGTGTTTCTTCTTCCTATCAATCAAGTGATGTTTATGCACCCACTGAGAAACTGGCCTTCAATGCCCACCAGCAAAATGCACACCTCTAGTTTAACAATGAAATACAGGCAGCATGAGACATGCTGTATTTTCCTCTAATGAATTATTTATAAAGGCAAATGGATTTTTAATTATTTTCAGTGCTGGGTTGTGTGAAACTTGTGTGTGAGACACCATGTGATGACTAAACAAAGAACTGAGAAACTTCTGAAAACTTGGAAGGATGGTGTTTGAGGACTGAGAGCATTTGCAGCCTCAGGCTATGCCATGAAACAGCCACGGCATTACTCTGCCTTAAAATCCACAGCACGGTTTTAAAGAATCAGTGTGGGAGTATTCAGGGGAGTAGGGGGGAAGGCTTAGAAGTGTTTGACTTCTAGTATTTCTGCATACATACAGGATAAAAAGCACTGGATTATTAACATATCTAAACCAGTTTCATTTTTGTGTTACAAAATCCCTGTGGAATTTTATAAAAGAAACAGGAATTAAAAGATGGTGGGATGTGGCTTGAAAGAACCCTTCTAAGAATAATTAAAAAACACAACCTGCTTAGAAATGATTTTTAAGTTCAGTAACACGTTCATGTGTCTTAATAGTCTCTAATAGGTTACAAGTTTAGCAACACGTATATAATAAATATAACGTACACATAAATCAGAATATTAACTTTTGCTATCCAGATTTTTATTTCTGTTTTATTCATCCAAGCAGCTGAGTTGGGTTTTCTCCATATTTGTGTCTGTTCAGTTTTCAGCTGAATCCTGGCAACACAGTTTCTGTCACCATGAGGCTTACTCTGAATGATTATTTCTTAATAGCCCTCCCATTGAAGTTGTTTACTGCCAACAGCTGAAATTAAGGGTAGTGCCTGGCAGCCCAAGAGAAGCAAAATTTCCAAATCAGAGGCTCAGCACTTTTCATTTCTGAGGGAGCCTGTACATCAAATGCTCTCAGAAAGCCAATGGAAGGCATTTTAGCAATTTAGATCTTGGTAAATGATTTCAAGTTATTTGTTTACTAAATCAGGTTTAGTAGTAAAATACTGCTTAAAATCAGTTAGGATTTTGATGTGTATCTAGAACAGGAGCACAAATGAGGGATGATGCTGTGCAAAGCTGCCTAGGTGGGTTTTCCGCTTCTCTTCGCTCTACCCTACTGTAGTGCCGCTGGAATTCCTGTGTCCTGCTGCTTCTGAAAGAGGTGGTCCCGGCGCTTGCGTAGAGCTGAAGCTGGGAACAAATTCCTGCCAGGGACTGCTGAAGTAATGAAGCTTAGTCTTAATGTGAGACTGGTGTTACAGTGGTGTGGTCGACTGGGACTGAAATACATAGTCCTGTAGCACAGCGACAATGTGCTGCCATTGCGAGCTACAGGCCCCAAGCGCTGTGCCAAGTCTGCAAGGCCCTTGGGCTGAGGCTGCTCAGGCTTTGTCTGTCTGAACTCATCTTGACTTCCCGGGAGTTTTGTTTCAACTTGGACTTGCTATGACATTAATTTTCCTTCTGACCAGGTGGCTGTGCCGAATTTGTTCTACTTATACATATCTTTGCGTGGTACAAAATTAGTTTTCATGTAGATAATAGTAACCAGTAGTTATCCTGTGTAGAATGAGTTATTTATGACTCTAGAGTAATGTAGAAATGCAGGGCTGGTATGACAGCAGAGGCCTGAAAGTGGGACATGGGATGCAGCATAGTGGAGTATGAGTGGGATAACAGGAGACAGGACGCAGGCTAACATTGGAGACCCTCAGGATTGTTAAAAACCCTCCCATGTTCAGTAAAAGGAATGCAGGTATGGGAATTGGACAAAATCGGCTTTAGGGATAACAAAGAAATGGTACCTAACATATAGAAACACACCATATGTAGTAAATTTGTACAAAATGTGAGCTTGCAGACCAATGAGGAAACAGCAACATGTAAAACTGTGTTAGGAAACAATGAAATGAACCCAGTCAGGAGAAGAAACCACCACCACGATACTCCTCCCGGTGAAGGACCCGGCAGACCTACGCCTCGCTCCACGGCTCCCACGGCGACACTGAAGCAGTTGGCGTTAGGGCCCAGAGGAACAGAGCAAGGGTGAGCAGAACAGTGGGGAGAGGGATAGGTACTAGCGACTGCGTGCATAACAATTTTAACTTGAAAGCTTTAAGACTTCTTTTTTTCTGTGGAGTATTTTTCCCCCTTTTCTGTAATAAAGTTGGACTAACTGTAATACTTTGATTAGGCTATTAAGATTTCAGTTGTACTAACAAAAAAATTTCGACCTTACGTGTAAACTGTTTCATTTTTGCCCATAACAAGATTTTGAGTATAACAAGCAGTTAAAATACTTAAAACTGAACAGCGTTGGCAAGGAGGGTTACCGCCTCCAAAGCATACGCTGGCTGCAGTCCTAGCTGCGCGGCTGCTGAGGCAGCCAGTCACCTTCCTCCTCCTCCAGCTGAACTGCTTTGTGGGTGGTTGTTCTTGTTTGGAGGGGATGTTGTTCAGCTTCTAAGGCCTGGATCCCTTTTCCTACTCAGAGCGGATGTTTGACTTGGGGAAGCCTCAGCAGTGTTTTGCCAGAGGTTGCACTGCCTGTCACCAGTAGCCCCTGTTTGCTGCACCACCATGTCTCATGCTCACCGGTCCATTCTAGTCACCTCTTGAAGAAATGCTGAGAAAAAACATACTGCTGCTCCTCTTCCTGTGGCTGAGAAGAGATCAGACAGTTTACTTTTACTCCCACGTTGCAGAGTGTAGGCTGGTTTGGGTTGGTGTCCATCCCCCGTGCTATTTTTCTAACTGCTTTACAACTCTCCGGCACGCAGTCTCAGCAATTGAGGTAAAACAAGATCTGTGTGTGAGCATGTAAGTTAATGTTCTTGCTCTCTATGTTAACAACCAGGTCACTCGAATGTTCAAATTCTTTCCCTTAGACTGGTTTCATGAGATGTGTAATCCTCACCCATCTGACGCCAGAAGGCTCATCCTGCTCCTCCTGCAAGCCTTTCCCCTGGGTTGGATCAAATGCAAGGTGACAGTGTGCGGAGCTGGATCAGCCCGGCTGAAGTCTGAACAGGCCAGATGGTCCAGCTCGAGCGCAGTTTCACAGTCCTAGGGCTGGTTGGTAAGCTACGGCTGAGATCGGGGAGGCCATAGTCATCCACAGAACAACTTCTAGTTAGGTTGTGTAACTTATTTTTAGGAAACAGGGTCTACTCTCCTCATAAAAGGAGGCAGCAACACTTCGATTTCAGGGACATAAAATCTGGCTTATTCTACTAAGGGAAAGGATGAGTGGATGAACTTTGTGGTAAGCGAGAGATGTTAGAAAACCTGGGAGTCCAAGAGAAGTGGGCATTGACTGTTAAAAAAAAAGGATGTGAAAACATTTTGCTGCCTCCCTTTTGCTTCTCTGAAATGCCCCCTTAGCATGGGGGAAGTGTGCTTTGTGTATAGGCTGTTTACAAAGACACAGAGGTGCTGGTGGGTCTTTGCCCTCTACGAGGTACATTGTTTTCATCTGGTGAGCTCAGCGTACAGTGCTGGGTAAGAGCTGCATTCTTGCTCTCCAAATACCTACTTTTCCTTGTTAAAATGATGTATTGTGCACTAGCAGCATGTTGGTAATGTGGCAAATGAATCAGAAGATATGAATAACAGAAAAATTTTAATGCTTCCGAAAAATGCCAGACCCTTGGTTGACCACATCTTTATCTCTCTGTTTCTCTGTCATCTTCTTGCCGCTTTCCAGCTGGTTTGTTCTGAAGGACAGAGGTGCCAGGGTTCCCTGGCGCATCCCCAAATGGGCCTTCCCGCAGCAGGCTGGTGGTTCTTTTATCAAATATGAATGTTGCTGGCTTTTATTTTTCCTGGCTGTTGGGGTGGGGGTTTGTTTTTTTTGTTGTCATTGTTTTGTTCATATGTCTTAACTGGAGGTTGCACAGATTTGATAAACTCCTAAAATCCTAATCCCCTGTGAGCCACAGGATGCTACACTGCATGTAGTGATCATCCCAGAGGGAAAAACCCAAACTCTTCCCAGCACAGAACTAAACTTTCTTGCACTGGTGACTTAAAAATAGGGCAGTTCTACAATGTGAAGCTCCTTCAGAAATGAGAGAGTAACTGGACTTCAGAAAGAGATGATTTTCTTTTCATGCTTAACAAAGTAATGCACCTTGAGATTTATTTCTCATCTCTAATGCAGTTTTGACAGAATAACAGTACAGAATGTACCTGCTCTTTTGCTTTTATCAGTTTCTTTGGAGCATAGCATGAGCACAGACTGAAACAAACACAACTGGCAGAGCAGACCTCAGAATTTTAATTCATTTTTCTTCCTATATAAAGCAGGCCTCACCAGCCACATGTACTTTAGGAGAGTATTTATTGTAGAGAGGGATTCTTCAAAGTACCTTAGAAGAGTCGGAAGGCAAAGATCTGTGGTAACACCTCAGAATGGATGACCTGGGTAAATGAAGCAGCTTTGTGATTTGATCCAGAACAGAGTGGGAGAGGCAAAACCCCTGCCTTTAAGTCTTTTACATCCTGGCGATGATTGAGAGAATAAGGCTATAGGAATAGTTAGGGTGGACTTGCTCAAATTCTGCCCATCCTGTCTCATTCACGCTGATGATTAAGGGGCTGGTGAGTCTCCACCTCTGTGTTTCTAAAGAAAAATCATCATAGGTGTGAGTATCATGGACGTTTGTGTGTCCCTGGCGTCCGTTGGTCAGCTGGAAGGGCAAATGCCCGCTCAGAGAGAACCTTTGCATCAGCAGTAAGACAAATCGGAGAGAGACAGAGGCTCAAATTACTGTTGATGTTATAAACATGTGAGACTATGAATAAAATGTATTCTTTTTCAGATAGGCCTACTAGGCTTAGGAAGATTTCCTTATTTCAGAGCAATGCGTACACTTAATAAATGGATTCTTAGGTTATAACTATGATATTTTTTTTTGCCAGATGAAAGCGAGAGTGCAAATGAAGCCATATTTTTTCAAATGGAGAACCACACTGTTCACGAGGTTTGCATGCATAGGCTGGAAGAGAAGCACAGGGGCAGAGTCTTTTCATACTACAGAAGACCAATGCGTTGCCCCAGGCTTTTGTGGGATGGAAAGCACCGATTTTACAAAGGTGTGTGCAGTGAAAGCCTGAGCCTGAGCAAGGGAACCGCTAGTGAGGGGGAACAACTGCACGGAGAGCCAAACTGAGCTCGGGGCTTGGGGTCTGGGGTCGCATATGGCACATTTTCCTGAGCAGAGCCCTCCATGAAAGTGCATGTGTTGCGTTTGCGGTAGAGGTGGCAGGTTCACGCGCGGTGCTCTTCCCGCCTGCGTGGGCTTCCCTGCAAAGGTTTCTGTTAGCTTGGAAATCTTCATGGTCCCCTTATTTCACTGTGGCTTGGACCCACAGTGAGGGAAGGGGGGCCTTCCTGCAATGCTTTTAAAAATTCTGATGGAAGCTGTTGTATTGTGGAGAGCTGCAAGTTCTTCATTCATCACAGAGTCAAGAGATGGCAACTTGGTAGTGACTTGAGTGAGAGATATGTGTGTGTGTGTGATAGCAGTGGCTGTCACACTGCACTTGGTCTAGATAAATACCTGTTGCAGGGGGGGGTCGCGTTTAAAATGTCCAATCCTACCTGCATCAAAGCAGAGTTGAATGGGCTGGGAGAAAGCGCTATGAGTACTGAGGAAGTGTATGTAGCAGCAGAAGAGGAGGCTAAGAGTTAAAGAAATACCAGTAGGAAACAGGAATGGGAGAAAAATTCTTTTTGGTATTTGTTTTTCCCCTGAAATAAACAGGCGATGTATCTATTAAAAACACATTAATTTATACACTGGGGATTACTGCTAAAGGGATAATATCTACACACAGTACTGGTAATCTATCTCCAACATCCTCCTTTTTGTAGACCATGAAATGTAATTCATTGTTTTTACTGTATTTACGTGACATTTTGGAATATGTTGTAGATAATGAGTTGTGAACTAGGAGTGCTCAGTATGTTAAAGACTAAAGTTTTAGGTCAGCCACTCATCAGGAAAAGTTTTATTTTGCATTTTCCATGACTATTTCTTGCCATAGAGGGATGATAAAAGATGTCTACAAATAGTCTCAAAATAATGAGGAACTGATAATGCTGAAAATATGCAGCCAATTCAAAAGGTTCGTGTCTGAGCAGCTTGTTTCCCGTATGTGTCACGGCAAGTTTTTCCCCCAAGGTCAGTGTTTTGGACAGAATGATTGACCTCTACTGCAGAAGACAGGTTTTAAATGTAAATCAGCTACATATGTTGCTTTCTGGTTTCTAAGCATAAAAAGAGGTGACTGGTTTTTTCCTAACATGATATAAGGCGATGGATAAACTGAACTGGAAGGAAATTTGATGTCAACAAGTTTTGTCCCCTAATACTGCAAATTACATGTCATGTAATTCCTTTAATTAATTTAGTGAGCTTTATGTTTAAAGCAGTCAGCGAAACCATGAAAGACACAACTGATCTAATGGTTAGCATTTTTCTCGTTTCTAGCCTAAATTTACTCCCAGTCATCTAACACCACTTAGGTTTTTTTAATTTTGTTCTATTTTTTTCTTTTATCGGCATTGTCCTTTAGCATCAAAGCAGTTCTTCAGAGCTGTGTATGCCTTGGTCCTACTTGTGACAATCCTTTTGTTTAGATTTAACACCCAACCCCCCCAAAAAAAACCCCAAAACAAACCATAACAAAACCCCCTTATTGTCAGCTCTTTGTCTTTCTGTTCAATCTAGGGGTCCTTTTCTGTACCAGTTCTAGTTTAAATAACTCTTGCCCGAGGACAGTTGATGAGTGTGATATGCATTGATCCAGAGAACGTCTTGTGCAATTATATTGTTTTTCTTGCTTGGTGTGTTCTGAGGTCATATCACGTTCTCTTGTGGCTCTATCACATTGATAGGTCACGGTCATGTTGTGATCAGCTTTCCTTTCCCTGCATCCTTTCTTCAGATGCTTTCCATGCATGAATTTCAGGTTAGCCAAGTAAATTACTTTCTTTTTAAACTATTGAATTTTCCTGCTTCTCCTACTGCAGTCCTCAGGATTTCCATCTCTCTGATAACATCATCTTCCTCTTTGCTGAAGACAGTGTCACTTGCTCACTCCTATCTGTGTCCGTGCCATTGATGACAGTACTAAATAAAATACTTAATGAGAATAACCCTCGATGAATTAAAAATAACCTGTTTCTTATGAGGTGCGTTCCCTTTCACTGCTGTCACTTTCCTTCTCCCTTCAACTCCTTAATTCCTTGCATGTTTTAAATTCTGCTGCTAATCCTCACTTTCTGACTTTACAGATGGTGTTACATTAGAGCTAGTAGTAATGCTTTCCTGAAATCCTGTTAGATAAGATTTCCTTTGTACCTCACTTATGTTGTATTGAAAATCTATTGAGGAAAAGCTGTCAGGTTAGCCTCGTGTGATCCCTAGCTGGCAAAACGGCATGGTCTTAGATCTTGTTTTCCAGGTTCAGCTAGGTTTTTAATTATTTTTTTCTTGCAAAATTTGTTCCGGACTTCTGCATGCTCTTGAAGAGAGTCTGTTGCAAAGTGGATTATTTTTTTTTGTGTGTGTGTGTGTGTGTAAGGGCGGGTTTTTTATCTCTCTCTGAGTGTGTACTTTCAAAGGGGCAGTAGCATTAATGAGGGTTAGCTCCAGGAATAAATGCATTGCAGCCTGCAAGGCTCCTGAGTGTTAAAGTTAATTGGTGCTGGAAATTAGTTTTTAGACTACTAACAACAATGCTAAGCCACTTCAGTATATCTAAATAAACCTGAGATTTACTCATATTAAATAATACTGGACAAAGATTCCCCCCCACCCCCCCGTGTAGTACCAGTGGCTCAAATGAAATTCAAGTGATATAACTGAAAAGACAGAATTTTATCTGCTTAAGTGCCATCTGAGCCGTAGGATGCTACAGGGAGAGCACTTCTGGAGAATTTAAAATTTTGCCAAAGGTCAAGCAGCTTTTTTGCATCCCTAGCACTCTTCCACTTGATCTAGTGAAAGTTGTCATAGTAACATTATAAAAAAAAAAAACAACCTAAAAGTCACACTTTTTGTTTTAAAATCCATGCATTTGAAAGATAATGTTGAAATTATTACTGGAAGTTTCCTTCCTCCCACCCCCCGACCCATTTCAGTTTTCGTTACAGATTTACAAATATTTCTAGCTTAAATTAGAGCACACAACGCCAAGGGTATTTAATGGCAGATGATTTTGATTCTGTGCAAACATTAATTTAGTAATTCAAGGCAGCTGTAAATGATATTAAGTAATTTGCTGAGTAGGAATAATTAATGGAAAGAGGATTTTAATAATATTCTTTAGCTCTCTGGAAAATAAATACTTTTTTCATGCAATGAACCCAACGTCAATCCCACCATTATGGGATACTCCGGAAAGATTTGTGCCGAGTGCTCCATTAAACTATAAATTATATATTCTGTAAGAAGGAATTTAGGAAGGGAAACAACTGTGAGTGCATCTTTTGGGCCTCCTACAGTAGTTGATCAAATAATTCTCATTGACCAGACCCTCCCTTCCATAGGGAATGCACATATTCGATGAAAGAACACGGCAATCTGCTGTAGGTCAAAAAATCAACAGGCTTCACTACAGCCCACTCTACTTAGTATTCTATTTAGCATCCCTTTCAGGGACTTTTGAACAATTTTACAGACTTTTGACTGCTGTGAGGGTTTTACTTCATTTAGAGAGGCTTGAACTTAAACCAATTAATTTCTCCTTTTTTTCCCACAGTTAAAAGAAAGGAGTGACATCATTAAAACTGGAGTTGTAGTTATTGTTGTGTAAGCATCTTTTTACAACTTAGATATAGCTGATTTGCTTTTGTTTTGCTATTCTAGGAGGTAGATTAGCAAAGAGCATTTCAATTTGTACTTCTTACATTGTAATTGTTTTTACTGCAGCTTGCTCTGCCGCCTGATATACTGGGAATTGATCCCACTGAAAAGATGGGATACCTGCAGTATTGACTGGTATCGCTCTAAGGTTCTGTTAACTCAAACACTTATTCCCTGACCTAAATCCACATCAAAATGTTTAATTAAAATAATGGCATCTGCTGGTTTTCCTTACTAACTTGAACCAAACTGAAGTTTAATGGACTGTCTAGAACACAGGCACTATTCAGACAAAAAATAGAAAAATAGAAATAGAAATACTACTCTGCTATGTCATTTTTTTTGATACAGGAGATCTGGATTTTACTTCAGTTAGCCACTAAGTCATTGATATATTGAAATGTGTTGTTTCAATTGAAATGTGTCTTTGATAGTGTTTCATGAGAGTCAAGTCATTTTGTTAGGTTAGAAATAAAAAGGCAATACTGTTGCATACTGCATTAGTTAGGGGTCCTTAAATGTAAGTCTGCAATGTTGCCTCTGAGCCACATACGTGAGAGAGAGTGGCCTCTTCTGAACCCTATGGCTTCTGTCGTGCTGCCTTTGCATAGAAGGCTCTGGGTAGGATAAGCTTTGCACGTGCGGCCTCAGCTTTGTTTCTGAAAGAGAGTGGGGGGTTACAATCGCATGTTGCTGTGAAAGAATGGAAATCTGAGAGACATTAAATTGTTACATATTTACAAAACAAATTGGGGTTTTAATTGTTTTTTGCCTCTCCCCTGTCTAGCAGGTACTCTCATTTATAGAGTACATAACATTTGCACTTGTTGGATTTTCAGTGGCTGTTGGAGTGCAACTGTTTAAAAGCGTGCCTTTTTCATGATTTAATGTGTCAGTTTTGCTGTTCTCAGCTGCGCAGGCTCAGAGTCGTGAAACTGGATAACAGAACATGCAGTAGAAAGCTTTGATTTTGAAAATTGCTCTCCTGCTTCATCTTCTGATACCCTATGAGTTTTCTTTACTGTTATTTGCCGTGGTATCTCTCTGGATGCTTTAAGAAATGTAGAATGACTTGAACATCAGTAGGTGAAAGTTCGCTCATATTCTTTTCTGTAGTGAAATGAAAAACTGTGCACTCTCTATTGATCATGCCCACCAAAAATTTACCGTGAATGAATTTTAATGTAAGTAGATCTGCTTTGCATTGTGTATTATGTACCTCGTGAGGCTGTTTTGTAATATACTGTTACTTCTGCAGGAATTCAGGTGCCTGTTGTAGGAGCATAAGGTGTGGTAGCGCTTGCTAACGAAACCAAGCTCTAAGGAGTGCTTTTGTCCAGGTTGGCAATGGCGAGCGCTAATGCTGTAGACTTTCAGGACTGGTACCCCAGAGTTGTAATTGTTATCCAGGGAATGGCAATGAAGGTTAAATAGCACAAAGTCACGGCTATGCTCTTAAGATGGAGGATTTACATTTTGGTATGGCTGTGCTATCTAACTTAGCCAGAAATACTGGGAATCGAAAATGTTTCTCATGAGCTCTTGTAGACTCTATGCATAACTTTGACCTTGCATTCTGGCGATGTGCTTAAACAGATCGGTACTAGCTGAAAACATCAGTCTAATGTCTTTTGTTTATGTATGCATTTGATATTGGACTCGGGGAGAATCTCTGCAAAACTTCTTGCCTCTCCAACAGCAGGGTAAAGTCAGGTCAGGGTAAAGGAGGAGTTTTCCTCACACGCTGTGCACAGGCCAATCCGAAAATTTGAAGGGAGATAATGGAAAGACCTTTCGAGCTATGTCATAGAAACCCACACACCAGCTCGCAGAAGAGAAAGTGTACAGTGCACGTGGCTGCCAGACTCTACAAAGAGTTGTTATACACATGGAGAAGTTTTTATGATAAAGTCAAATTTCACTACCAAATATCCTGGTCTTCATTCATGTTGATCCATAAGCATAATAAAATGTAATTAATTTTTATATAGCCAAATACACTTTTCCTGTAGTCTTGTTTTTCTAATAAATTAAAAAAATCCACCGAACTTTAAAATCAGTTGAGGTAGCATTTCTATCTAAACAGATAAAACTGAGCAGAATTAATAGCTTAGAATTTTTATAAATGAGGATTGTGGGGTACCTTGACTGTAGTAAATAATTTCTTAAAGATCACATTTGCAGTGTTCTTGCAAAAATTTTGAAAAAAAAAAAAAATCACAATTCATACAAATGGTGTTTAGATACCATGTTGTGGCTTAACCCCAGCCAGAAGCTCAGCCTCATGCAGCCACTCACTCACTCCCCTTGGTGGGATGCGGGAGAGTAGTAAGAAGTGTAGATTGGAGAAGCAAGGAACCTCGTGGGCTGAGACACAGACAGGGTAACAGGGAACGCAAACGCCGCGCACACAAGCAGAGCAAGCCAAGGAACCCATCCCCTCCTCCCCACGGGCAGTGGGGCTCAGCCATCCCCAGGGCAGCAGGGCTCCATCACGCCCAACGGTGCCTGGGGAAGGCAAACGCCATCCCTGCCAGCGTCCCCCCTTCCTCCTCCTCCCCCGGCTCCGTGTGCTGGGCATGAGGCCGTGTGGTGTGGGACAGCCCTGGGGGCAGTGGGGGTCACCGTCCTGGCCGTGTCCCCCCAGCCCCTTGTGCCCCCCAGCCCCTCGCTGGTGGGGCGGGGTGAGGGGCAGGAGAGGCCTTGGCTCTGCGCAAGCCCCGCTCAGCAGGAGCGAAACCACCCCTGGGTTATCAGCGCTGTTCCCAGCACAGATCCAGGACACAGCCCCATCCTGGCTGCTGCGGGGAAAATTAACTCCATCCCAGGCATTATCAGCAGACTATATTTTCCCACCTTGGACTGCAGTTCCAGAGTCTTGATTTAGTGGAAGTCAGTTTTCTCTCCTTATGAAAGCCACTGTAAACTGAACTAAATTCTTTTCAGACTTTTTTAGCTCCTTGATATGAATTTGTTCTTTTCCTGCTGCGTAATGAGGATGCATAATCAAAGGCTAGGGAAGCTGCCTGGATTCTTGAAGAGCTATTCTTGCCCTAACTTTACCGTACTTTGAAACCTTTGCCAGAATGTCCTTTGCTGTTTCCCCCCCTTTGTCTTCCCAAAGAATAACTGTCAAGTATTCCTAAAAAAACCCCCCATGATACCTCTGTCCCTAAAATACTTTGTTAAATCTGGATCTGTGTGATGTTATCTGTCTTTTTGACAATTTTCCTTTCAGAACTTCAGTATGCAGTAGAAAGTATATAGCAGATATAGAGTCTTTACAGAAATGCTAAAAATGTGGCAGAAATGAAGAGTTGTATAAATGAGAAAACCTTCTCCCTTGGGGCATTCAGGTTCTAGCTAAAAGTCGGTGGATACTGTACCTGCAGAAGAATTACGAAGAAAAAGAGAAAATATATTAACTGGCCAATCATATACTACAGCCACACTCTGGACTTGAATTCAAAGGGACCACTCTAAATGAAACTGCCAACACTCCCGATCTACAGAGAAATGCCACTACTGCTTCATGTCCCTTTTGTATGTAAAATGTCTCATTTTCTGATCTAGACTTGTATTTATATATGTATGTCTCAATGGTGGGCTGTGGTGAGTAAAAAGTGGTGTCTAGACTGACACGAAGTTAAGGGCTAGTCTTTGACTCCAAGGAAGCAGCTTAGACCTGGGCTTTTTGTTTAGGAAGTTAAGAACAAAAATTCTCCTTGTTTTTGGTCTTTTTTTTTTTTAGCTATGCTTTCCCAGAGTTAGATAATGTGACATTCCACTTTTAGCTCATATGACCGAAGCAATATTAGTTTCTTAATTACATTAAGTAGCGAGGTTCAAGGTGGCTATTATTATGGAACTAGAAATGTACGTAGGTTGAATATTATATTTTTCTAACTTTTTCTGAGATAGAGAAATTTTGCAGGAACACAGCTAATCTGAAAGGGTGTGGAAAAACCCCAAACGCTAGAATTAGGAAAATAATATTCTGAGGGTCTCTATGTTTTCAGCCACAATTTCCAAAATGGATGCATTCATTTCTGGAGCCCAGGCAACTACAGCGAACATCTGTAATGGAGAAGTGGTACTCACAGCAGGGTAATCACCTCATGGAGTAACCAACTTGCAAGAGGGACACAGAGGCAGATTTTGAGTGGCTTGTTGTTCTCTTTAACCCTACTGTTGTGCTAATAGCCAGGGTAATACATTGCCTGTGTGCTAGATGGGTTCCTGTTTCCTGCTGGCTTCAGAAGTCAGCGGGGCCCAAACATTGCGCCAGTGGCTCACAGGGAGTTGCAATTGGCACATTTAACCTCCAGCTGCAGCATTTCCCAAGTTTCTTGGTAGCCTGCTGCATTAATTTTCCACATTCTTTTAACAAGTAGTGTACTTAGTGTGGAGTCACTGTGTTAAGATAATAAATCAGTTCACTAACTTCAGGTGAGGGCCAAGAGGGACAAAATACAATCTAGCTCCTGTGAGAGCACGCTTTTCCTAAGGAAGTGTATTTTTATTGCTTAATTTTGGGAAAGAGGAAAGGGAAGATCCAAGGATCAGATACAGCAGAATTAGTAGTCCTGCCTAAACACAGAAAGCGCAACCAGCAATAAAAAACTATTTTCTTGTCTCCTCTCTTTATTCTCAACATTATTCATCCCACAGATAAAGTGATGCAAACTTATTGCTGGAGGCAGTGCTCTCAGCATGAATGTGAGCTATTGATTTTCTCCGCAGACCTGCCTGAAGTCAGGACGAGCCCATCAGGATATCAAGGGACTGATTGGTGCCACCGGTTGCAAGGGTATTTGCAAGTCATCCTGTGGCCAGTGGGCTGGGAAGGCTTTGGAGGCAGGCACAACCCAATCACAGCTGGTTTTCCTGAATTGGCAGTCTTGCCAGATTGCCCACGTGTGAATAGACGTGCTAGCTGAGGCAGCGTGACAACTGTGCCAAGATTATATTGGTTGAAACCACTACGAAAATCAGGCTCGAGTGCTGATGGAACTCTGGCTGTCAGTCAGTGGTTGAGCAGCTGCTGGTGTTCTAAATTCTTGTATGCAAATGTTTGTGGCTGCAGTTCTGAGCAGGCTGATGGTAGGAACGCAGACTTTGGCTTGTGACTTTATCGTCAGTAGTAACAATATTATATTTTCCTGTGCCTCGCCAGAGTTCCTATAAATGTGGACGGTGTCAGAAGCTCACAGTTTTGCCTTTCTGTGCAAACCTGCGGTATAGACACGTGCACACCATGGTTGAGTACACGTGTGTGCGTGCATACTTTACACATAAATTCCAGGTAGGCAAGGGAATTAAGTAGCCATAACTGTGAGGAATTCCTTGGCTACGAACCATTCACCCAACTCCAACGAGCAGAAAGCAGAGCTGAGCGAGCAGAGAGGGGAACAGTACCAACGTGAATCGCAATGAAACTCCCACGAGATCTCTGCAGATCGGTCTGCCAGGATTTGCGTAACTCGAGCTGGAGTCGAGGCACGCCAGGCCTCTTATGAACTCAGCACAAACCTGGACTTCAGGCTGCGAAACCACTAAGCCATTGTTGATGACATATTATTTTTCTGTCAGTTATTAAACGTTTCTAGTCTGGATGAGCACAAGGTAAAGTCTGTGCTGCTTCGCCCTCTCCTGTGCGCCATAGCGGAGCGTGGGGCTGTGAGGCCTGTAAACGTATCCAGCCCTGGGGCCGACAACTTGGTGACAGAGTTTGTACCCAGGCAATCTTTTGCCTTTGTTTTTCTCAGGCTTTGGAAAGATCCTGCTCAGAGTCTTCTACACATACTGAAAAGTGGGTCTAAAATCGGAAAGTATAGGGATGTGCATGAGGTTCAGTCATTCCCTCTGTGTGAGCACCTTGTTGTTAGGACATGCAGTGAGCATTTACCACTGGATTGGATTAACCCGTAAGGAAAGATACCCATCTCAACAGCTACTGAGAATTCGTGTGAGATTTTCGTCTCTTTCAAACTTTATTTGCAAAAGAAGCCACTCATATCCGTATTTTGGTCAGTCTCTGTTGAGGTTAAATTGGGCAAAAGGGGACCTTGTAGAGAAATTTCACACTAATTACAACTTGATATTTCTCCCATGTTGATTTAGAATGGAGCAGGCTGTGGTCCTCTTTCCAATAGTTTATCTTTTCTGATACCAAAATGGCTCCTGAAGATGGTCAGGAGCCGTTTTCCTAGGTGTCTTTAGTGGAGATGTTTGCAGATCTGGTTATCTTTGCTGAGTGTAAATGTAAAGCTGACGAACCCTTTTAATCTTGAAAAGGTTGCTCTCTAATAACGTTATCATTCACAGCTGTGCATGTGCTGACTGTAGTTGACTTGTTGGCATAGCGGAGCTTTCAAAGAGGAGGTGTAAGCTGACTCAGAGGTGTGTGATTCTTCATCGTATAGGAATGGCAATATATTGGTTTGTTTTCTGTGAGGACAAATGGTGGATGGGGATGGTAAACCTGCAGTATATATAATCCAGCCACTGCTGTAACAGCGTCAGTAGTGGATGTACAGTTTGCTGAGACCTGAAAGAATAAATAACTGAAAGGGAAATGATGTTAAACTCTATTTTCTCTATTATTACACACTCTAGATGACAATAATAAAAATAAGACTTTGTATCAATGCTAGGTACATATAGTTCAAATAGGCAGGCAAGGCTGAACAGGAAATTTGTAGTGGCATGGGAATGTGCTCAGTTGGTACCTTTTTTAACGTGTTTACAATTTAAGAAATCGCTACAGAATCTACTTTAAAAGTTAAAGAAGCATCCCTTAGGAACGTGAGTAATCATCTCTGAACATTCCGGCATATTAAAAAACACCATTCAGTTTATCTGTAGTACGTGGTTCACGATTTTTAGTTACATAAAAAGGAATTAATATATCAGTATACTGTAGAAGATTTTATTAGTTCAGATTTCTGATTTAGATTTTTTGAGGAGATTGTATTACAGGGTGGGGATGGACTTCTAACACTGAAACTGGTGAAATTTCAACTCTAGTATAGTTGGCTTTTGATTATTCTGTGTTTACTGAACAACAGTTTGATCTTTCCATTTGACCCTCTCTTGTAGAATTCTTCTCTCCGTCTGTTGTCTGTGACCTGTTCCTGTCACTTAATTTCACTATTTGCTTTACCTTGGAGGTGCTGAGAATAATTTGCTGAGTATTTCCAACACACCACTCCGCTCCTGTTGTACATCTTCCCTCCTCAGGGCTGCAGCTGTGTTCTGGACTCTCTTTTATGTTAAAATTGGATTTGTATTGGTGGTTGTACGCCACTGCGGCTCTGTTGCAGGAATCTCCATGTGTGGGGTTATTCTAACGGGTCCTTACATATTTTTATTCATGTAATATTGTCACGAGTCATGTGTTTTGGTTGCACTAGAATGAGATGTAGGTCACTAAATACTTGATTCAAAACTGAGGGAAGTCAGTGGAAAGACTGTTGATGCTACAGAAATTGGGGAGAAAAGTCCTAGGGATAAATGTGCTGGAGAAGGCTCTAAATAAAAACCCCATATCTTTGCCTCAAATGTATGTTACTGACTGATGTAATTTTGAAAATAGAAAAAGTCGCATGCATTGGGGTACTAGTCTTTATTGCAAAGCTGTCAAGCAGTAAGGATGAAATGCAGATCATTTTGATGCTTATAGTAGTTTTGGTGCTGATGAGACCAGGCCTGGGATTTCTCTTTGGAAATGTAATGCTGTTAGCTCTTCCAGGTAGTCTGCTCTGAGTTCTTTGATGTCATTAGGAACTTATCAGAGTGATTACCTACATATTAATAACGAAAAACTTCCGAGATTCCAGCTATCCGGGCATCTTTTAAAAATGCAAGAAGGAACAACAATTCAGGAACAATTGTTATCAGTGCCAGGCTGCAACAGAAGTGTTACGGAAGGTAACACACACTGCAGTTCGGTACTTGGCTAATGTCTCGATCTGGGAGAGTTTTTTTGAACTTAAGCATGAGTGGCCTTGCTGATTTCTCATTGCTAAAGTAATATGTAAGTTTTGCAGGTATTTAATTGTTTACTGAAGTAATTGTTTGGTGGCATATTTGTATTGCAGTGTTAATGCCGTATCAGTTTAAAAACATTAATTAAAAATTTAACATACCTGGTATTTCTAAACTTTCAAGCCGTTATCTTTTCCTTTATTGCTTCAGAAACAAATAGCTATGGAAATGACCTGGGGCAGGAAAATTTTGCCGTTTTCTGTTTGATGGTTAAGTGAACTGAAATGATTTTCTCTTGCAACAGCTGAAAGAGTATTTTTTTTAAATCCATTTTAGATGTTGAATAGGAACTACTAAAAACCTGAATGGATTGATAACAGATTAACTACAATGCTGAGAATGCAGTTAGGGGAAAAAAAAAGTCCTTCTCTCAGTAACTGTCATAAAGGCAGCTCACAGATTAGAACTAAAGGTGCTAACAGTCTGAAACTCTCTGAGAGCTCACTAGCGAAAAAAGTAACTCTAGCAGTTCAAACAACACCCAACTCTCCCCCTCCCCAACAAAAAAAAACCACACCACAAACCCCAAACCAACACCCAAAACAACACCAACCACCCCAACATCAAACCCCAAAGCAATGTGATGCATTTAGAAGGTCACAAGGTTAAACTAAAACAGGCTGCAGTGGTGGAAGTTCTTACACTGATTTTTCCTTGGCTACAGCATGCTTGAGGGAAATCCTGGTTCCTCTTTACAAGTTTGCTTTTCTCTGTAAACTTTGCTCAGCAGAATTGCATGGCTCTGCTGAACTTAAAACTTCTTAGTTAGTATGGAAAGGAGGGAATTCCTGCAACTTTCTTCATGAAGCTTTAATAAATTTTCCTGCTTCGTAGTGGAAAAAATGTTAGTTTTTTTAAAACAAAGTGATGCAAAACAGTCTTTCAGTTCACCCTTGCAATCTCTATTACCTCCCATTTATACACTTTATTTTAGCTGAACATGTTGACTTTGAAAAAAATTAGCCCTTTTGGTTAAACCTTGCACAAAACACTCCTCTAAAACAACTTGGACAAAAGCAATGCAAGAAGAGAAGAACAACATTTAGATCAGATTCCTGAAAAAAAATTAAAAAAAGAAAAAAAAATCTGTGCCAAAGTTTCAAGGTTCCCAAGTTTGTGCCAGGAAAGTTCTGGAACACTAGATTTTTTCCTTTGGCCATGACCCAAATCCTCCTTGACAGGCTGAGCAGTTGGGCTTCTGCATTGCAGGGGGAGCCTGTCCAGCTCCACTGCCAGGGTCGAGGAGTCCTCCCTGCGGATAGGCGATGGCGAGGGAAGCTGTCTGCCTGCTGTCAGAAGGCTGTCCTCGCTGAAAGGAGTACTAGAACAGTCTCCGGCCAAGAGGGAGAGAGGAGGGCCCTGCGGCTACATCGTTAGAGCGCTGCATCTGCTTTAGTTTCAAAAGACATTTGGAGATCACGTCCCTACTGGAAACCAGTGGCACGTTCCCAGGACTTCACAGGCTTGTGCCCTAACCAGTGCCAACAGAAAAAAACAACCTGCCCACAAACCAACCAGAGTAGAATATTTATTTTTGTTCTGGTAACGTAGGACTAAATGTTATGGGCTACTTGTAGTGCTTTAGTTACAGTAAATAAGCACACCTCCACTGAGACGTGACTGAGGTGTGTCCAAGTGCCCTTACTCAGGCATTACTGAAATTAGGAGGTACAACCATCTCTTGCTCGGCAAGCAAGTATTATTTCTTCAGAGCGTGTTTTTGGAGAACATATTTGGATCCTCGTGCAGAAATAGGTATCAGCTAAGGCCTGAACCCTGTACCACCGTTACTCTTGGTGAAGTGGTAACAAGTCTTTGCTAGCAGTTTCTTAATGCTTCGTTTTCCCTGCTTCTATAAAGTGTACAAAAAAGTTTAAGCCCTTATTTCAACTCTTGTCCACTTGGCCCTAAATACGTGCCTGAAGTCCCAGTAGTGTGAGTGTCAATGGAGGAAACCGTGTTATTCTCTCCAATGCTTATCTTGTACGTGCTTAGTAATACAGTAGTTGAAATCTGAACCTCATGGGCGGTATGTGTTGATCTCTTTTGATAAGACTTTTAGCAAACTGCCTCCTGGCAGATATTCCGTAGCAGCGTTTTGAAGGAAAAAAATGCAGCAGACCGGTTTCAGCTCCAGGTCCTGCTCTAGCATCTTCAACAGGCCTGTAAGAACAGGCTGGGGGATAATGTCAGGGGAACCTGGAGGGAGCTACACAGTAGCGTGCACGGCCGCCAGGCAGAATACCTTCTCATCAGTCTCACCCAAGAGAGAAAGGGCTGTTATTTTAATGATATATAAACATTTTTAATGGGATGGGGTTTTATACATCAAAAGCTTATTTACCGGTAACATGCTGATACATATTAGGGGAACAATTTTGCATAAAAACATTCTTAAAGACTCCAGCCAAGCACTTCTTTGTTTAAAGGAGTATCTTTTCAAGGACTTTGAGCTTGTTCATCCTCCAGGGTTTGTCATAAACGGGACCTGCAACCGATAACTAATTTTATTCTCACACAAAGTTCAGACCGGACTAATTCTGTAGAAACAGTCTCTCATGTCTTTGAACTTTGGCAAATTTCCCAAGAGCTGATGCATTTTCTGATTTGCAAGCATGGCAAAAATGGTGTGGCAATTTCAGAAAGCATTTATTATACAGAATAAACAAACAATTTTAGAAGTTAGAGCCCTTTTTCATTACTGTGTCTGTATTATTCTTAGGTAAGCTAGCAATATTTTTTTTTTTTTTTAAATTACTTCAACTAGTTTTTTGTGTACTGCATGGAAATAATAGGAAACATTTATTGCAGTGGGAATCACCTGCCTGGCTTTTCAAGCAGGGCTGTTTATCTGTGTCTTATTACCTGTCACCAGCAGAGGTTTGCACACTGGATGAGGTGCGGGTTGGCTTTATGCTCTCTCACACAAGAGAGTTGGATCTGCAGTTCCATGGGTGTGCGCTGTACCCTCATGGTATCTGTGATTGTACTTAGCATATATTGGTGGCAGTTTTCTGGGAGGCTGTCTTATTTCTGAATGCTCAAGTAGTCAGAGAAGAAAGATCATTTTCCTCCTGAAGTACCTGTTCACGTTGAGTCAGTGAGCTTTCCAGCGTGTTGCCTTCCAAGCGAAAGGGCACCGCACCTCCTCTGTCAGCTGCTCTGAGCCTGCATCTAATCCCACGGAGGTTCGAGCGCCAGGGCTCCCAGGTATACCTGTACCATGGACAGACTGGGAACCTTCATCCTGCCCCTTTAGGCAGCCTGCATAGAGGTCAGCTCTGCTGAAGGCCCACGGCATCAGGCAATCCACCGTATCTCAGAATACGTTACACTCCAAAGAAGGCAGAGGAGACAAATCTTCCCTTTCTGAACAAAAGCACTGGTGCGCCTCTTTTGGTGCCTTTGCTTTGGGATCTCTTGTCTTATACAGGCATAGGTGGGTTTGTCCAGTGGTTTTTTTAATGGAATGCATCTAAGCAACCTATCTTGGCTTTTGCAAGTGTTTAGCAATATGTAATCTTGCTTCTTGAAAAGTTGACTTGCAGGAGTGAATGTGTTGTATCTTCTTGGAATTTGAAACCACTGCTTTAGAGTTCATCCAGAGCTCCTTTTTTGCCTTCTGTAACATGTGTTCGGTGACGCCTGGCTGGTGAAAAGTTTCATCTTCTTGAGGAACTGGTTTTTTTTAAAGCAGATGGGGCTTCGTGTCATGACTGAGACCGTCGCCAGTGGCTGGAGGTTTGCAAAGAGGGTCTGTTCATTTGTCTCTGTTATCTGGAATTTGCCTGTCCTTGCAATCAGATGAGTAAAATAGATATGTGCAGAATAGAGATGATGAATAGCTATTTTGTTCTGACCAGTAATCTAATGGAAGACTGTTATGCATCATTTTGGTAAGCCTCCAGCTGACTTTATTCACCACTGCCTGCAATTGAGACAGAAAATGTTGCTCAGGTAAAAAATTAATTTTGAATTAGTTTTACAGTGCCGTCTTGCAGGATTGGAATCTGTTTGTTCGACGGGTACCTGGAAGCGTCCCCTACTTACACGTATGACACCATGAGATTTTGCCACTGAGTTCAGCACAGTTGCATCTGAGGAAGATGTGGTGTATATCCATTCTCCTCTAAAGCGTGTGTTGTTGACAGCCTACTGTTCTCTGTATTCTTCCTGTGCACTGGGCTGAGATTTTTTCATTTCATGCATCATCATTCACAGCTTGCTGGAGTAATTCCATAAAGTCACTACATATCCTTAATACACACAAACAGAAGAGGGAACAATATATTTTTGCTGTTGTTTTTGAAAGCTGGACACATTTGCATAGATTTAATTTTCCTTTACACTTCCTGGTGAAGTCTTTTGAGGGGGGGAAGAAAAAAACCCAACCCCTAGTTATTTTAGAATATTTGTAAGCTTGGAATCCATTACTAATTTGTTACAGGGTTTGATTTTCTGTATGGTTTTTATCACTTCAGTTAATAAGGAAAAGAACCCTGATTTAAAAGGAGAGGTATTGTGTAGTCTAGCTGAAATCACCTTGATAGTGCTTCACCGGCTGGAGTGAAGGCATTTAAATAACTACACGGGACATAAACGTCCTCTTGGCTTTGCCCTACATATGCGGATGGACTTCCAGGTTCCCATTCTGCTACGTACCCTTGTCTATTAAGCCCTGACTAGGGGCAAGAAACTGGCTCATTGCTCTAGGAGTTTTCTAGCGTGTGGGAGTCCTGAGCCAGTGAGGAGGGGCTGTAACTGGGTGTCAGGGATGTAGGGTGGGAAACCACTGTTCCGTGAGCTTGACCTTGGAAGGCCTTTTACTACCCGGTATAGATAAAACATCAAAATTACCCTAAACTGTATGAGCTGATATCAAGTTTGCTTTTTAAATCTTTGTGGTGGGAAGTATAATGTCTTGTTCCTGTAGTCAAGGTACGCTGCATGCTGCTCGTGCTCCGGCTGTAGCTGGAACCTTTGGCAGCGATGTCGAGCTGAGGGTCTCCCATTGCTGACCGTGCTTTCTGCCCCTTCCCCGCTCTCTGGCTGTTTGTCCGTGTCTCTGTGATTTCCAGTCAGTTGTGGAGCCATACCGAGACCAGGGGCTGAAGGAACAGGCTGCCCAGAGAGGTGGGGGAGCCACCAGCCCTGGGGGGTCTTCAGAAACGTATAGACGTGGCACTTGGGGACATGGTTTGGGAGGCCTGGGGGTGTTGGGCTGGTGATCCTAGAGGTCTTTTCCGACCTTAACGATTCTATGGTAAAATAAACATGCAATTTAGGTGCTGGTTAAAAGTGCCTGTTTATGAGGGGAAAAAACAGGAAGCTCGGAAAGGCAGATAGAGTGAGTAATGGGGAATTACAGCATCAGTGTCCTGTTTCAAAACAAGGTGGAACAGAAGGTGG
This sequence comes from Phalacrocorax carbo, assembly GCF_963921805.1. Lineage (NCBI taxonomy): Eukaryota > Metazoa > Chordata > Aves > Suliformes > Phalacrocoracidae > Phalacrocorax > Phalacrocorax carbo. The sequence continues at coordinate 62,500,753 of NC_087518.1, read as the reverse complement.
CTGTTTTGGGGCTCATTGCTGACTGTAAGAGGAACAGTATTAAGAAAAAGCCTGCTGTTTAGAGTTTTCCTTTGTCTAAGGAAAAATGACCTGATATATATTTTATTAATAAAGACAGCTACGTAAAAATTACAATGAGATGGGTCTTTCTGATTGGTTATGTGAAAAAAAGGTTTTCTTTTTGTTTTCTCATCTGTTTCCAAAAGTTGGATGTTATTGTTTTAGAAGCAATATTTCATACATTCAGCTTTTCAGGTCAAACCTGATTCAGTGTTTAATATTGCTCACTTAGGATAGGCATGATTACTTGAGCCCTGGTTTCTCTAAGTCATATTTTTCCTGTAGATTTTTGTTTTTAGAAAATTACTGCCCTGTGGCTTTGAGACTGCATCCAAATACATAATATATGGTCTGAAGTAAGTTATGTTGTTTCACATTTATATCTCTGTAGATTTCTAGGGTGTGATTAATAAGTACATGTGTTTGCAGCACCTGGAATATCTCCCAGTTCGAGCAAACGTTTGCTGCATGTGCATGAAGCAAACGCTCCGAGGCTGCATACATCCCTGGACGGCAGGATTTGTTAAAGGTCACGTGGCAGCTCACTGTGGTACGAACTTCTGATAGAAAGGCTTCCTTACCCAAGCGTGGATTCCGCACCGGCTGTGTGGCGGGTACAGGCAGTGCCAGAAATGACTGTTTGAGTCAGACCCTGGGTGGTGCCCAGGGCGGCGTGCGGGTGATGACTGGTCACCATGGTACCTGTGCAGGTGTGACTTGCATGACCTTTGCCTTCCACATCGTATGAGAATTGATCGTTCTGAGTCATGGCACTTTCTGTGTGCTCAGAGCTTTTGGAAATAATATATACTTAGCTCTGTTGGTATCTGGATAGAAAAGAGAATTTCTACTTTTTTAACCGCATGAGCTTAGTCTCAGCCTTTTTTCTGAGCTCAGCTTATGTGCGAAGGGAAACGTGAGTATGTATTGTTGTTGCTGTTTCTGGCTGTGCCTATACTGTGTGTTAAAATTCTGAGCCGTCCACAAAAATATGTCTAAGAGAAGAAATTAAATCCTTTTTCTCCAGTTTCAGCAGTATTGCTTGACTAATGTGCCACGTGCAGATTGGACTCTGCTCCCTTCAGCAATAGAGTGCTGCAAGAATGATCATGGACTATTTTGGATACTTTCTAAGAGGCTTGGTGTTTCATGTCATAGAATAGTCTGAGAAAGTCTTAAAGAGAACCAAGAGTAGGGACCAAAAATACGCCAAGCATTGCAAGCGTAACCTTTCCTCAGCACTAACGATTTGCTCCCCAGCTGAGGAGAAACTCTCGCTATTTGGCAGCGGGTGGCAGGGGACGGCCCAGAGCAAGGCGCTCTGTGCTGAGGCAGCCTTCTGGGAAGAGACAATAGCATGTGGCCATGGAAAAGAGCAATATATCCTTATACAGAGAGAGCTTGAAGATGCTGGAGCTCGTAAGTTTTCAACATCCGCTGGTTTGTGTAAGTGGCCAAGGTTGATGGAGAAGTTTAACCATAGGTATTAGTTCTTCCTTTCTTTTTTTCTCTTTTGTAAGATAATTTGGTTTGTGTTGTAGACGGAGTTTGAGACCAGGTGGGAATGCGGGATGTGGTATCTCGCTGGGGAAACGGAGTGGCAGTGCCGCGGCGGCGTGCCTGTGAGCAGCCTCCCAGACCCGCTGCTTCCCCGCCGCGGGCAGCACCGGGGCCCTGGCTTCTGAGACACTCCCTAGGGGTAACTGAAACCAGCTAAAGATCTGCCTGGAAGCGCTGATGACTGCGTTTCCTAAAGGTCGCAAACGGATACAAGGATTGCTTAGACCGTCTGCATTTTTATTTAAGCCACCGTATTTTAGGTCAGGTGTACCTGCCAGTGACTCGCAACATTGTGAAAGAGGCCTTGCCTCTGCTTCCTCAGAAGATGAGCTACTTTTGTGAAAATCCCAGCCCACGGCTGGAAACTGTATTTGAACTTCTCCTGTAGCAGAAAGATCTTTTTCTTAGTGATAATAGGAAGCTTACAAAATTACAGTAATAAAACGTGATTTTTAAAAACTTGGGTGTTGTATTTCACAAATTCAAACTCTAACGTGACAAAATTACTTCTATAAAACTAAATCTTAGGTACTTTAGGTACTTAGGTACTTTCAAGTCATTTAGCAGTCGTGACGCAACCTGATTTCTAGTTTCGGCGGGGAGGAAGCAGTGAAATATTTGTGTAACATTTTTAAACATTGAAAAGATCTCATTAGTTCTACTTTCAAGGATGATCAGTTTGTGTTAGCAGGCATAGGATCAGGCTCAGGGAAGTGAAACCAAGTACCATAGTTAAATTACAGTGAGAAATTACCCCTCTCTAAATGTTCCTTCTCTTTTTTTGGACATATAGCTTTTCTCAAGTGTGAGCATGAATAAAATATAAAATCATCATTTAATACTTTCAGAGGAGTGCAACATAGTAAAAATCTGTAACTAAACTCCAAGCATTTTAATCAGTGCTGTGTAATAGAAATAATTTAATAACCATTTATGCTCAGTTATAATGAGACGTGCACACAAAACAAGGTAGATTAAACCTTAGAGTCCAAATTCCGATCTTAATTAACACCAGCATAAATCTACAGTAAATTCACTGAACACAATATTACCCCAGGATCACTGAAGATAGATCGGGTGTCAATGTACCACAAAATACTGTGCTCTTCTCACTCGTTTAACACAGCTCCATTCGTATAATAATGTAAAGCTAATTGTCCAACCCTAAGTTAGCACTTTATGTTGGTCTGTAGCTCTTAATTAGCAGAACAGGGCTTTCGAGTCATTTGGAATTACGACGCATTTTAAGTTCACAAGGAATTTAGGATGTATTCAATTAAAGATAACATCACATGTGAGTCATTAGAGTGCAACTTAATTCCATATTCCTAACTACTTGGTTTAGCAGCATGGTTCACCGTTGCCAACTGCATCATCGGCTCTCACGTGCCAGGTGAGAGCTACAACCCTCCTCGCCACGGCTGCGAGGGCAGCTCCTGCAGGCAGTGCCTGGAGGGTCGCCGGGCGGTTGCAAGCTGAGCCACTCTGGATTAAAATAGAGAAGCTAATGACTTCTGTCCTACCTCCCCAAAGGTAACCGGTGCACGCGGATTACAATCTCACAAATCATTAAAGTGTCAAAACAAGCGACATAAATTTGGAATAATTATGCCATGTTTGTAGGATGCAGTTGCTGTATTTTATGGGTAAGAGTGACTTGCGTTTAACTGTCTTTGCAGAGTCATAACAGCGCAGCTGTCAAAAGCCTAGCAAGACAGTCTTATTTGGGAGAAAATTCCTCCTTGTAAATCTTTTCTGCAGCATTACCAGAGTTTTTCAACACTCAGTGGTAATAAGGCACTGGGTTATCACAGTGGCACAATGACACAAATGCTATCGTGGTCAGGATATGTGATAAATGATTGTCACATCTCATGAAAAAGATGATGTTTGTATTATTTTAATGTACCATTAGGATACCAGATGTACCAAAATTCTTACTTTTATTATAAGCTAATAACGATCTAGAAGTACAGAAATTGCCATGTCAGGCATCTCTCAGCATCTGATCAAGTGATGAGCAGACCTTAGGTCCACCTGACACATCTTGAGTTGAAAGGGTGAGCTCCTGTTGCAAAGTCAGGATGACACCAGCTCTGACCAGTCCTCTTGTGCTTTGGAACAGCATCACTTTCAAGCCAGTACAGTGTTCCATTACAGAAGCTTTTACAAACCTGTTTGGAAGTTGAAGTCGCCCCAGTTGATTGCTAGGAAGAGGACAGCATATGCTAACAGTGATGTCTCTGGGCACTTAGGGCGCTTAAGAGCCTTAGTTTTCCTCTCCAGTAACTTCTCAATGGAAATCAAGTTGAAGTGCAAAGCCCACTGTAGATCTTCCCCTCACTCCTCCTTATATTTCATGTTCTGTGGATAGAAAATAGAGTCTGAATAGAGACCAGACATTTAAACTGAAACTCACTTATATTCCTTCTTTCTTTTCCCAGGAGATGTGTGAAAATCAAACCAAAATTTCCCTAATTTGCTTTCATTGGTTTTCCAGTACAAGAATCTACATCTCCAAAGTGACATATTCCGTTCAAACCGTGTGATGTACATTGGGGAGGGTGGAGGTCCACGGCAGCCTTGGCTACGTGTGTTTACCCATTTTCTCACTATTCTCTGCCTTCCCAATGGATCCCAGCTGCAGGCTGACGGGTGCCCATGTGTCTGCCCAGCCCCAGGTGACACCAGCCTGGCGTTGTCACCAGCTCTGGCTGCCAGCCTGTCCCAGCTCTGGCGCTCGCAGAGCTGAAGCTATAGCCGGGGAGGTGACGGGCACGAGGCTGCTGGATGCGGGACAAGAAGCCCCAACCAGCTCAGGCCAGCACAAGCCCAGACGCTCCTGGGGCCCTGCTTCCCAGGGCAATGCAAGCCTATGGCTTCTCCTAGCCATGGCAGAAGTCATATTTACAGGGCTACACCAGTCCTGCTTATGCTGGATTCGAGAGAAATGTTGATGCTGGCGTTAGCAAGGACATGTAGAATCACAGAATCATTAAGGTTGGAAAAGACCTCTAGGATCATCGAGTCCAACCACCATCCCAACACCCCCAGGCCTCCTAAACCCTGTCCTGAAGTGCTGTGTTTACACATCTTTTAAATACCTTTTAAATACATTTTAAAATGACAAAGCAGTTGTCCTGACTAGCAGCCTAAGTGTGAGAGCCTGGGTGCCAGTGAGAACCCACGACTAGCTCCCTTACTACCAGCCTGATACAGCTTTAAGGGACCACCTATAACATGCTCCATTTGGATGTGTTCCTTTAGGACTGCTCAGCTGCAGGGTAGGTTTGATATGTTTTGTGGCTAAAGCAGGAGACATTCAATAGGTATTTTTTCACACTTGCTGCGGCAGAGTCTCTGTAGAAAAAGGCATAAATGTATTTTGTCCTTCTCCTATTTTTCTATAATTGCCCAGGCAAAACTACAAGAACAAACCAACCCTGTGTGTCAGAATGAATGCATTTCTGTACATGGATGCAATTTTACATTGACTTGTCGTCTGGTTTTTAGGTGGAGCAGAAAAACTGCATCGCCCTCGCCCAGGCTAGGCTAGATGATAGGAAAATATATTTGCTTTTGCATCTTCTTAGAAAAACAGAGGAAATGATTCCTGGTGCTCTTATTCCCTATACGTATGGGTGTTCTAACTATTAGACTTGGTAGTGTCGCCTGAGAAAGGTAAAGGGTTTTTCCTTCAGTCTTCTAAAAGAGCAGGAGGGAATAGGCATGTGGTTTTAGAGGAGAGGTAGGCGTGCAGATCTAAGTTAAAGAACGATACTACCTCCCGCTTCCGAGGTGGGACGCTTGGCATCAGTCGGTCCTTATTTGCTGGTTATTGAATAAAATACAGAGTTTAGGTGGCCCAGCGTCTGCAGTGCAGTTGAAAGTGAATTCTGCCGAGTTCTTACATTGCTCTCTGCTGGGAGCTTCAGCACCACATTCAGGGTTCTGGATTTCATTTATGTACCTGAATTTCATCCCTTGTTTTAAGGCATTTTTTTATTAGATCTCACGCTTAACATCTCTGTCCCGCTCTGAATTCAAGGGGCAAAAAGGAATGTGTTTGTTCTATGGGGGATGTATGCATCAGGTGTTGGAAAGCATTCAGATGATTTGATTAAAAAAGTAGTTTTGGAGGAAGATGGGTACTTATTAGAAATAATAATCCAAGACTGATCTTGATGCAGCACAGTTAGAACTAATGATATTGAGTTAGAAAATATATGTTGGTGTTCAGCATGAAGTCCAGTTCTGAGGAAGATAAGAGAATTATGCTGGCAAATGTGATGGATACGGAGAAGCATGGTGTTCTCTGATTGAAATAATCCTGAAGGAATTTAATCTTGCAGTGCTAGTAGTACTGGCATTTGGTATGCTACAGCTGTAATAGCAGGCCCAGAAAATTTAATGTAAATTCAGGATGGCAGTTCTTAGGGTGGCATTAAATAGAAATTAGCAATTTGTAAAAGCTCTTTCCAAAGTTTTATCAAAGGAGTAGGAGATGCACAGGACAATAAGTCACGTTTCAGGAAGTGTGTTCCAATTAGACTTCCAGAAATATGATTGTTTTGATTCATGGGGGAACTGCAAATAAGAGCGAGCTGAATAGGGAGCAAGAGGCTTGCTAACAGTCTGAAGCCAAAGTATTGTTTTTCTCTCCAAGCATCCAGCACACCAAATTTACTTTTACAATAGTATCATATTGTATTTTGTGAATGCCTTTATAAAAATGTGCTCTCTTAGCCTAACATAGAAATGTCACTTGTGTTTCATGAAGGATTAGTACAGCTCTGTACAAACAGAGGTTTTAAAGTGCCAGTGAAGAATATTTTTCTTTTTTATTGGAAAGACAGATTTGTAAAAATCAAAGTCTAGTCCTAGCTCTGAAACCTAAATTGTATAATTTTGCTCTGTAAGTTTTATATAAAAATTCCTTGATGTTATTTGTAAATTGAATAGAAATCAAAAAGAATCTAGTGAGATACAGATTTTTCAATTTCTTCAGTAACTGTTTCTCCTTGTTAATTCTTGTGTGCTAATGCTTGTGTTCCCTCATGTGGATTTTTTAAATTGACCTTTATTTAAACTCAGTCTTTTTTGGATGAAGATCAATGAAGGTTAACCATATACGACATCTATCTGTAAACTGAAGGAGGAGAGGAAGAATGGTGTGGGTTGGGTTTTTTTTTTTTGTCTCAGAGAAACGCCACAGATATAGAAATACTATTTTTCCTGTAGCTCATTACTAGATCATTTGGTGTCACCTCAGTAGGTGTTTATTTAGCATGTTCTAGCCTTCCATAAAGCGGTGAATTCATCAAAGCACATTTCTGGCCACTCTTCTTTAGGAAACACATTGTCAACAGCTACAGAATTTATTTGCAGCCAGTGTTAAAAAACCAAACCAAAACAAAAAAACACCAAAACCCCAGAAAACCCCACAAGAAGTTGTAAAAACATACAAATTCTTCAGTGCATTTGGAATTAAAATTCAAGTTCTCCTTTGAATTTAGTCCGCTCTTCAGGTTGAGGTTTGAAGATCTCTCTCCACTTTTAAATTCTAAATGCTGATTGAAATCCTGGAATAACGGAAGCAGCAGTGAAAGTGGACTTATGTACATGATTTAAAGTGTAGGCATAATAATATTATAGAAGTTGTGATTATATTGTAGAGAATAGTAAGTTGTGAGAATACTATAGAAGTCTGTTAAGTTCTACTTCAGAAACTCAGTAGTACTTTTCGTAGACATGTATTGCAGATTTTTCACAAACTTTGGGTACAATTAGGTTCTTAAAATCAAGCTGGGGATCCAATATAAACAACTAAACCAAGTTATGTTGTAAAGAAAGAACCAACACCTCGCCTGCGCATTTCAGTAGTACCTTAAGGAGAACGTGGTCTTCACATTATGTTTGAAAGTCAATATGCTGACACATTTTTATGAGCTGGAAAACAGGGTTGCACGACGGATAACGTGTGGCCTTCTGGAGGTCTAAACCTGATTAATGCAAGGTACGTTCTTGAGTTCATAGAAGGGTACTTGGCAGAAACATGAACTAGCATTCATTGTTTTATGTCATCACTTCAAACTGTGTCCGTATACCGATTTAATTGTGCTCATGAAATCTTGTTTTGGTAATCTATATGAGATAAGAGAGAAAACCATCTAGAATATTAAGACTCTGTGTTGATATACCAGAGTAGGTTTGGGGGGGTGTTTTGCTTGCCTGTTTTTGTAACTTGTCACACTAATTCTTAGTCATCCTGCAGTCTTGATCTAACCAGCATAACAAAATTTCTGTATAACGCTAATTGTTAGCGTTTGCTCTTGACTTGGGAAAAACCAGCTGAGTTTCAAGTCAGAACTCAAGTAGGAGCTGGAGATGGTCATGTTAAACTATTTATCTACTCAGTTTCACCAGCCCCAGTGGCTTCTCAAGTTCAGGAATATAAAAATTAACGGCAAAATAAAAAGCTACAGATTTTTCTGCTTTTTAGGAATTACTAATAAGGCTCATGAACTTCCTTTCCTGTCTGATACATTTGGTGTGTTACTGCCTATTTCATATGTGAGAAAAGGCTGCTTAGGTTCTGCAAATTTAAAACAGGATTTGTGAAGCAAAATTCCAGCTGTTCAGTGACCTCAAATAATAAAAAAGGGGTAAGGCTTTTAGTGTACGTTCATTTAAAACAAACAAAAAAAAACCCCAAAACCCTTTAATTTAAATTTTTGAAGGTTTTCATTATGTTCAGTCACACAATTTTGGAAGTTATTTTTACCAGTGCTAGAGCTGGTTCTACTGTATTGAATTACCACCCTAATTTGAGAGAAGGAAACCCATCTAGCAAACGGTTTCCCATCCGTCCTTCAACAGCATAGAAATTCTTTTCTAGACCCATGGATGAATTTTAATGGTGCTTTCATATACTCCTGGCAGTCTAAGGATGTAGGCATGAGAAGTATTGTTGATTGAGGCCGTATCTTTTATTGGCAACTGGTATAGTTGGAAAAATTCAAAGAGTTTTGGGCATGCAAGCCCTTCGTGGCCCTTTGTCAGAGGCATATTGTGTTTTCTGGAGAGCAATGATATTAAAGGACTTGGCAAGATATTTTGAAGGACTCAAAGAGGTTGGTTTTTTGCTCTCTTTTCCTTTGCTGCAGAAGCACAAAGATGAGAATAACTTAATTTTCCCTTCTGGGTCATGTCAGACACTTGCGGGCAGAGCGTTTGTTTAAAGTGACCCCGAAGCTGTTGAATTTTTTGCATAGGGCAGCACGCTCGGTGCTTTCCGCAAGTCCCTGCTGGACACCTCTTTGTGGCAGTCATTCAAACCCTTTGTGCGGAGGTCAGCTAGGAGTTCCGCCTTGCCTCCAGCTGGTCTGTTCTCGGCAGCGCAGAGGACTCGCTGGGGAGTTTCTGGACCATCCAGGGAATTAAGTGCACTGGATGTGCATGCACACACCGCTCTGACATCCAGTTACACACCTATAACAAAGGACAAGAATCTCATCCTCTGTCTCACCACTGAAATTCCGTAGCTCTTGCCCAGTGGGAAAATTATTCTCATCTGTCACAGGTAAAAGCCAGGCACAGGTGCAAAGTCAGTTGCTTGCTTAAGTGCATGCATATACTTTTGCAGTGAAAGAAGATGGTTAAGTGGGGAGAGATTGCTTTCCCGTTATTCAAAGTGAGGTTTTAATCTAAATTATGAAAGTTCTTCAGATTTAAAAGTTTTATCGGCTCATCGTGATTTGCTTGTGCTTTAAAAAGATGCACATTGGTAAGGGATTTGCTAGTCAAGTACTTTCAGTTCTTAACTTCTACCATCTGTGATCAAGTTGACCTTGGTTCTTACCCTTTCCAAATAAAATGTAAGGTTCTTCTACTGAGACTTCTCTCAGTAAGAAGTGTGACCGTAAAGTAGTTCAGCGTTTTTGCTGAATTATAATCTCCCTGAAAACAGTAGAGCCCTGAGTGAAAACCAGTCCTCCAGTGCCTTCCATGGATGACTCCATGGAAGCAGCCGGCAGCCAAAGCTGAATTTCGATGGTCTCTCTTTCGGCTTTGCACTTACAGCCACCCTCAAATAAACTGCATCTTGTTTTGTAAATAATTACTGTATGTATAAGTAAAGTTGTGATTTGTCACTATTTACTTAAGCTTTAACATTTTTAATTACATTAAATTACATTAATTACATTAAATTACATATAAATTAATTATATTACATTACTTAATGTAATGCTTCAATTTGGGGGATTTCAAGCAGCTGCAAAGACAACTAATTTTTGTGAATTTTGTTGTAAGTTTTTTGTATCACTTCTATTTAGAATTTAACATTAAAAATGAAAAATTAAAAAACGTGCTTGAAAGCAATTCATGGAAGTAGTTGGAAAACCTAAAATTACTTGCTGTAAAAGGAATTTTTTGTTACAATTTGGGGCTTTAGAGTAGAAGACCGACTTTTCTAAAGCATGAGTGCTTATCAGCAATTGTTTGGGTCATTACGTAGGAGGCTCCAGCCATAAAACATAATATTAAAGTAATTCCCATTGAATTATGTAGAAAAATCCACAGAACTAGCAAACTGAAGTGGACAGTAGTGTCCTTGGTACGTGAAATGCAAGGCAGATTTTGATGACCTGGCACCTCATCACTTTTCGCGTGCAAAGGATGGTGGGTGGCAGAGGGATTAGCGAAGAGTTTGAATTCCTGAGCTTTTCCCATAGCAGACTGATTCTGTCCGTGGGGAGGTAGGGGAACAGAGCTATGGATCTCGGTGGATTTTCATGGCTGCAGCTGAAATCTGTCACTTACTGGTAATAAAGATTGGATGGACTCTGCCTTTGCATAGCACTAATCCCTCATCACTTAGTAGTATGACATGATTTTATTTTGTGCCATACTAATTTATGTATTTGACCATGTCTGGGGTGCTGCCTTTTAATTCTGCTTATACAATGCCGTAAATTCACATCAATTTTTGAAAGGTACAGTTTGTTTGGAAATAATTCTTGCTGCATCTTCATTCTTTTCTGCAAGTTGACGTTTTCTTTCTGAGGCGTTCCGACACATTTTTCCCCCTGGCTGGTAGCGAGAGTTCAGTGTGGTACGAGGAGTAGGACTTGGAGTCTTTATGTTTCTCTCCTTAAAATATTCAGATAAAAGGCAAGTCCGTGTTTTTGCAGTACATGGTTCTTCTCGGACCTGGCAAGGATCTTGCTGTCATCGCAGACACTGGGGTTGCAGAGCTTTACTGACGTCACCAGAACTCTCTTTATCTTCTGCCTCCCCCTGACACCGCAAAACAAGGCCTTCTGAAGGATTATTATAATGAAACTGAGATAAACAGACAACAGATGATACTTATTGTCCCTGTCGATAACTCCTTTTCCAAACCACCAGTCTTCTGCATATGCTTTTGATAGGAATTTCTGAATTATGCTCAACCAGGATGAAGAGCTACTGGCAACACAAACGGTCTTTCATTATCAGGGTGACTTTAAGAATAAGAGTACGTTGGGGACAACGGTGGGGTGTTCCACCCTCGCTGTCAGTGTTTGTGCTAGATCGCTTGGTATCTCCTGCTTGCAACAGCTTGCCTATCGCTGTGTTTCCACCGAGCTCTGCTATGTTTTTAATTCTTAGAAACTAAGAGAGAGATAGCATTTAGAAAAAAAAAACCACCACCAAAACAAAGCAATAACTTAGAGATGGTAATAAAATTACCTTATTCATTACTTTAGGCAGTTAGGGAAACTTCTTGAAAATTTTTCAAAGGCAATTCAATAATAATAATTTTTAAAATCCCTTATCTATCTTAATGTTAAGGCATTTGCTATAATACCAGGCATGTAGTGGTATAAATAATTGGTACAGCCCCTAATGGCCAGATCCAGAAGAAAATGACCCTGTATCTGGATTCAGATGATTTTATTGTAGAGCTTAAGAAAAGTTGCCATCTGCTTTCTGCGCTGGCTTTTGTAAAACTAAAGTAATTCTGTTAAGGGCACTGCCTCCTGTATGACTGCTTAATAACTGAGTTACTTCTTTCAGCTGTAATAACACACGGGGTTTGTATCTTCAGACAGTACCACTAATTCATCCGTGCTGGAACTGCACTTTCTCTACATGTAAGGGAATTAATGGATGACTCAAACTATACTAAGGGGCAGAAAAAAGGGAAAATTATTTTTGGGTAGAAGCTGGCTTTGTAATACTTGCTTGGATGCTTACCTAGAATGTTGTAAATTATTTACACTGGAAGGTCAAATTTTTTCAAAAGAAAATCTATATCACGTTACATTTTAGAAGAGAGTCTTCAAAGACGTGTAGGTTCTTCATGTTGACTTTTTGGAATGCTGGCTTGGATACCTGAGGACGCTGTAGTATTGCACGAGAGAAGAGGCTCTCTTAAGGTGAACTGGAACGATCTATTTCAGGTTTCTAACATAGACCAACAGTTGAAAGCATGCGAAATAAAACGCGTGCCAGTGCGGTTTGGGTACCGTTTGGTCCCAGCAGCAGCACTTTTTACAGACGGGTTGCTGCGCTCCGCCTTGACTGATCCCCCTGGCCTTGGCGTGTAGCGCAGGGAGAATGTAGCCTTCAGGGCGCCTTCTAAAGCGGCAGCGCTGCTGCCGCTGTGCTGAAACCCGCCGGTATGGTCAGTGCCGACCTCCGCCCGGCACGGGTGCCACACGTTCAGGAGATGGTTCCCAGTTTGACCTGAAACTTCCTTTAGAGTAAGATGAAGCGCAGCTGACTGCAAGCTAAGCTAGTTCATTTATGGCTCCCAGACAGGTTTTTATTCAACACGTTAAAAATTTTTAAGATATCATTTATCTTGATCACTAATTAAAGTTATTTGAAGAAAAATAGCAAACGTGCTCTGAACACAACTGAAAATCTTTGCCTTAATACAGACCTAGAATTAGCTCTGGTTGATTAATTTTTAACAGATTCCCATACAAAAATTAACTGCTCCGTAATTTGTCTGAAAAGGAGTACATTTCGTTTTATTTTCCCTGTTTCACGATCACTGCAGCTCGGTAGCTGCTTCTCTGAGTCAGGTTGCCTCCTCAGCCGCCTCCTCTAAAAACTACTAGGTTCTTCCACTCGGAGAATACCAACACAGTCAGGGCGACGAGGTTGATGTGTTGTGGCAGCATTTCTAAGCTGCAGTCTTTTGGGGTTTTGGCTGTAATGTTTTGGCATACACACATCAGTCAGAGGTCTGGCGCATGATTAAAAAAACAACAACAAAAATGGTTGAGCCCGGGTTTTGAAACAACAAACGTTGCCACACATACCCAGAAGCAGCTGGGAACATTTTAAACTCCATTTACTTCATTTTAACTGAGCTATTTGAAAATATACATGAACGTAACTGTGTCTGCTGTTGCCTGCTGTTACGTGCAGAGGACTCTTGCTGAACTTGTTGCATGCCTGTTTTTTTCTAGTGGGAGCAAGCCCTAATGTCCTGAGACCCGTAAGTGTGTGCAGAAGCCGCTCGGCGAGAGAACAGACCGTGGGCTGCCCCAGCAGCAGCACCTGTGTATGGCTTTGGAAGGGCAATAACTGCCACCTGTCAGATACGCGTTGATCTAGTAAGTCCCGAGTAAGTACAGCTACACAGGGTGCAGCTAAGGGAAGGGGCCTACAGAATTTTTTTTTCAATCCAAGAGATAGAGCAAATGCATTAGTTTGCAAAGGTTTGTTTCAGTTCTAAAAACTACTTCATGAGAAATGTAAAGGAAAAAACTTCATCAATACTTCAGCGAGAGGATGCTCGAAATGATTATTTTTCAAATTGTGTTTTATTTAGTAAATTTCCTTCGGGATTTTTGTAAATTTATAAAAATTACCGGTTTTTGTGTTGTTTTATTTTGGCTATATAGGGAGAAGAGGGGAGAACTTGAGCCCATTCTATTCCACAGTTACACTTACAGGGGAGAAGTCATAAGTCTCCCTGCTGAGCCGCGATTTACAAGGTAAACAGCAAATGCCAAAAATTAAGTGGTGATTTTCCCTTTTTGGGGAAGAAATGGGGTTACTTCTGTGTTCAACTTGGGCTAAGTAATGTCGTTCTCACAATGTATCTCTCTGTGCAAGTGGTTGAGTTCCCCACTATGGGCTTCTTGGGAGCTAAGCACGTCAGAAATCAGTGTTTGATGCATGATGACCTTTTTAGCCAAGGGCAATTCTTTTTCCCTGTCCTTTTTCAACTTCAGGCTGCAGGTTTTTATATTCCTTATCAGAAAAAATAACTTTGGGGGTGGGGATGTTCCTACTGAAAAGCTTTCCAGCCTGGCTTGACCGTTCACGGTGCAGGTTAAATGTTACTTGCTTGACTGCTGCAATATCAAAAGCAAATATTACCATGAAGATAATAGTATTGAATTTTATCTGCAAGTGAATTATGCAGACACCAAACGTAGCAGAAATCATGAAGTAAAATTTCTTAAACACAATAAATTGTCAGGTTTGCTCTGTAAAGAAAGCTATTGACATGGAACCAAGAAAACCAGAATAATTCTGGGCACGTGCATGTGCAGGCAAAGAAAAGCCGGTATGCTGAGCCAGGGCTGCATGGTTTTGTTGCTGTCCTTTGGATAACAGCAACCACTGCTTCACCAGCTTGGAGCAACACACAGAGAGGATTATTACTTTGAGAACACTTTGCTTTCATATGCTAAGGGAATAAAAATCTACCGTAAATATTCATCAGCAACAGGAGAGAAATTGCGTACTGAGAGCTTTAAATGAGGGGGCTGGAGACCAAGGCCCAGAGATGAGGTGGGGCTTAGGAGGAAAGCAGGCCCAGGACAGGGGTTAGTCAGGGGTATGGCATTGCTGGAATCGCAGAACCAAAATAGCTCCTGCAACTGGGCACGCGCTTGGATGCCTTCAGGGCACTTTAAGAAAGTCAGGAAAGCTGAGAAAGGGGGGTGCACGCTAATGTGTGGAGAGAGCGGGTGATAAGCTTGTTGAGAGCTTATGAGTCAGGAAGAGATTTGTAACAAAATATTTCTTTAAACTGCAGCTCAGTTGGGCATTTTCAGGTAATGGTGTCCCCCATACTGACCTGCTTGTGAACAAAGTGGAGCCTGGTGCCTTCTTGAGATTTATTGACTCTTCAGATTGGTGTGAGAGTTTTCCCACCCAGTGGGAACAGAACCTGCAGGTACTGTACTGTCTGTTTGGGAAATACTGCCCTGTACCTGCCTTTTAATCTGCAAAGTAAGAGTAACGCTTAATATTTGGGGATTATTTAGAAAAGCAAACATGCTTGTAAATACCAGTGAATAGATCTCCTCTCTAGGAAAGAGGCTTTTTGATTTTGTTTAAATGAAAAATTGCCCTTGAAGGTCAAAGCTTTTCAGTTCTCTTTCCCTACTGCAGCTAAAGAGGAGCCTAAATGTTTCCTGCACACTTGAACTCCAGGAAACGATAATCACGAGGGCTCTAGTAAAACTAGTTTGGACCTAACATTTTACAAATAATATTACTGTTTTTGTTAACAGATACATTTGATTGTGCAATCTACTTAATACAAGCATTAATATATGCTAGTTCCAGACTCTAAATATTCGGTACTCGGGCTCGGTAGGAGAGCTGCTTAGAAATGGCAGTATTTTGTTTATGCAGGGTGGTTAGGAATTGCTGGTGTACGCTTTTATCTTGTGTTTTTGGTACCTGAGCATGTCTTTCCCCTGAACCCTTTATTTTTGTACTTCTAACAAGTGCGTGCAGTCTCTCAACAGAGACTGGAACTTTGTTGTATTGAGGATGCACCTGCGTACGGTAACAGATGATCCTGGTCCCATCTAAACAGGCAAGACAGAGAAGCCTGGTATTCAGATAATGGTTCTATTCCCATTTGAGTTAGGAACAGGGTGGTTCTCTTCTGCATTTTCATCTATAGAACCCTTTTACTTAAGACTCAAGTAGAGTTATGCAAGGGTTACAGTAACGTTCTAATGGGACGGTGACAAAATTTGGGCCTTAATCAGTTGTTTTAGGATTACAGTGAAGGTTTGTGGACAAGCTCAGCACTGTACCCTAAATGACTCCATTTTTGTCTAGATGTTTAAATTCCAAGGTCATCTTCCCTTTGTGCTTGAGTCCGTGGTGCTGCATTGCTCCTGAACGCAGTAAGGTGCCAGCTTTCCCTGTTAGAGTAGCTCTGCACCTAGGTGTCCTAGGACGTTTCTCTCAACGTGTTTGTGGTTCTACAGGTAACTGAAAGTGGGAGACCCCAGGGAGTTAATGAATGTGTGGGGGTTTTTTTCTTCAGCTAGTATTTTCTTCAGTCATTTCTGGGAGTAGCTGGAGAAGTTGAAATAGATGGTTCCACTGGGTAAGATACTGCTGGTAGTTCTTACAAATATATGTAACTTAACTCATTTTGATGCAATTATGGGTCCCCATATAATACAGACTGAGCTATGTGATACAGAGGGTGAATTATTTATATGTACTATATATATCTTCCATTTTAATATGCTCTTTCATGCCAAAGCTGATACACGGGTAAAGGAATATGGCAGTGTTCTTTAGCTGTTAACCCTCACAGCAAATTGCGTCAGTTCTAATGCGACTAGTAAACTAGTCTCAAAAATAGTAATACCCAAGAACAGCTTACTGGGATCACATTGCCATCAAGCACTTTTCCGCTCTGAGACTTTCAGCAATATTTAAAAGGCAGTACAGTACACATGAGTGCAAACACATCTTTGTGGAAACTCATTAAAACTGTGCATTTCTGTAGCATTTAGTCATCGCTACCATTTGTAAAGCTTAAGCTCTTATTGAGAAATATGCTCTCCCCAATGGTTTCTTTGAATTGTTTACTTTTTCATGATCTGGGGGGGACCATATACTAGGCTAACCTTTAATTTCTTAATCATGCATATTTCACTAATGCTAATTGAAGTTTTATGCTAATTGAAGTTTTGTCCAAATTAAACCTGAGGAAGAGTCTCAAGACATATTTTATACAGAACAGATAAGCCAAGAACTAGGCCACATGATGAACATATGCCTCACAATGTGTTTAGGTTTAGTTAAATGTGATTTTGGTCTTGGCCTTCTTGATGCATTTGCAAACTAAATTGCATTTAGAACTCCAGTGGAACCAGAGTACAGCTGGGCAAACAAGAGTCTCTTGTTGCTGACAGTTTCTAAAAGATCTTTCTAATTGGGTTGACAGTCCAGTGATAATGGCAGGTTATTAATTGCACAAAAGATGTTCGGTTGTTGCAGTACTTTTTATTCATTGCCACCAAGAACAGGATAGTGATTTTTCTCTGCCTTGTAGAGACGTAATGTATGGACCCTATTAAAAACAAATGCAATCTAGTGAACACTGAACTGCTTATAAATGCTTTTTTTTATGAGTGTTAAAGCTCTATCTAAATTTTAAAAACTGATGAGGAGATCGAAGTAAGGAAAAGACTTCCAAAGTCTCAGTGTGAACACCTAAATGTTTGCTTTCTAAAAGTAGAGCCTTTATTTCTTCTTTGTTAGATTTATACCGCACAAGAGCACTGGAACTATTAATGCCAGATGTGATTGGTTTCCAGCTTTTTCCACCTAGAAGGTTGATGACATGTTTTATTTTCTTTAATTATGGCACAATTATTTGCTACTCACACTATTTCTATTATAAAGTGGGTTACCTTCTTGACCTTTTCTGTTACTAGTCTGTCTTTTGCCTCTCAGAGCATGCGCTTTCCAAAGTCTGAAATACCTGGAGTTTATCCACATTATTATCTTTGCAAATCTGCAAAGTGAAATACGACATGGGAATACCGGCAGCAATATTAGATATTTAGCCAAACGCTTCTAACCAATACAAGCTTATGATAAGATGTTGAGATAAGTGCTATATTTCATTGGACACCACAAATTGGATAGATCAGTGCAGTAAGCCATTTACAATGCACTGTAGATATTTTTGGGCACCGCTGTGCTGCATCCAAATGTGTCTGTTGTCGTCTTCCTCTTCCTGTGCGAATCCCCTCACTGGCCTGTGCATTGCTGTGGTACCATAAACTTTGGGACCCCCGTAGATGTACGGTTATATATATAATTTAATGGAATGATTCAGATAAAACTATATCTGATGTAGAGGTTTTATTGTAAATACAAAGGCAGCTCTAAACTTTTGGCTTGCCAGGCAAGAGCACTTGAAGGTTCACCTTTCAAAGTACTTTTGTCTTGTTTTATGTTCCCATTGCAGGCAAAAGTGTAATGGACTAATTAATAATTCATAAAATACTTGGCACAATAAAGGGATTTGCTTCCATGTCAGGTTGTTTCAAATAATATCAAGAACCTTGTAGTGATATTTGAGACAGTGCAAAAGCTACTGTATCGGATCATTTTTACATCTTCTTGGAGAAATTGTGAAAGAGTATACTGCACCAGAAAGGCTCCTAATGAGATGTGTCCCTGAAGGGAACGGGGA
This sequence comes from Phalacrocorax carbo, assembly GCF_963921805.1. Lineage (NCBI taxonomy): Eukaryota > Metazoa > Chordata > Aves > Suliformes > Phalacrocoracidae > Phalacrocorax > Phalacrocorax carbo. Next base: position 62,482,653 of record NC_087518.1, on the reverse strand, counting down.
GATAAGCAAGAAGATTTCACTTTCTGTTGCAGAACGCAGTGATTTGAGCACAACATCAAGAAAAGAAGTCCCATTTGAATCAAATGGGAAGACAGTTGAACATCTTTTTGGGTTAAATGGTGTATACAGGACCAAGGTTCTATTTTGTCGCTAGCGTATGAACAGACACGCAATGAGCGGAAAATAAAAGGATGTGATCTAATATCCAAGGTGCAGAGCTTTCCTGGAATGGTGTCGGCTTCCTCCTTTACTCGTGATTTGTAGTAGTCCTCCGAGAACATTAGTAACAACCTTTCAGGACTGCTGATTACAGAGGGAGATGCTGTGCATGTTAACAGCTGGTCTTTGCCCGAGAGAATCTACAACCAGACTGACAAAAGCGAAAAAAGAAGCAAACCGAGGGAAAAAAGCAAGGCAACTGGCTTTAAGTGGAATGATAAAGATGCACTTGAACTAAACCAAGTTAAGTAGATGACATTGCAATGGTAGAAGAGAACAAGAAGAGAGTCATTTAAAGCATCTCTCACTTAATAGATTACTTTAATGGGCTTGGAAATGGGAGACGTGGGAAGCTCGTAGGTTATGTTGTACAGGAGTCTGCACAGTAAGAGAGACCTGAATTTTATCTCTTCATTTTAAGGACCATGCACGGGCTTTGTCCTCTGCTCGCTTGCTTGATTGTAGGACAGCTTTTTTCAAGTGAATGGAGTCACACCGTATTTACACCACTCTAACAAAAAAACAGAGTCAAGACAGTCACCAACCTAGATTGTTTCAGTGAAGAGTAAGACTACTTTTCCCATTTGGAAATTAATGCAGACATTTCTATAGTTCTGATTTTAACACTTTTTTTTTTTTCCCCCCCTAATCAAAAGGTAGCCAGTAAAGCGTATTTTTAAAGGCTCATAAATTTATCATTTTACTTAAAGGAATAAGATGGTATTACAGTGTCTGAACTGATTTGGCATGAAAAAAAATCTAGACTTTCCTAATAAAAATGTTATCATTATTCTTACAACAAAAATGACTAAGAAGCATTGGTTTTAAAACAGTGTTTGAGAAACTATGGCACTAAATTGCAGTGCTGGAACTATTTAAATTGGGCATTTAGTTACCCATATGTTTAGTTTATAAATCTTATCTGCTGCAAGAAGATTTTGAATATTAATCAGTATGAGCAGAGTTATGCAAAAAGGAATCTAAAATATATTATGGGGGGAAATTAAACATAATTGCAGTGACGTTTAAGATGCCTGAAAGAATATAACTTATTTTAATCAGGGGCTTGCCCTTGTCTTTCACAGTATTGGCTTTAGCTTCACATCTGTGACCCAGCCCCGCCACCCCCCAGTCTTCAAGACTTGTTAGATCCACATCATTTTGGCGCTGTCGGCTGTGTGTCGCCTTCTGTCCTCTGGATGCTGATCTCCAGGCATCTTGATTCTGAAATTCAGCCAGGGTAACTGACCTGTTTTTCCCAGCCCTGGAACGAGACCAGCAGGAGCTGATAATCTTTCATTTGGTAGAGGAACAAACACAGTGTCCTCCTTCGCATGGCCCCAGGGCAGTGCAGCCTTCAGGAGCTGCATGGAGGGGTACAACGGTATCCTCACAGAGGGCTGCTGTCTGTCTGTGGTCCTGTCCACGCTCTCCATCTGAGGGGCTTTGTAATATGTAAAGACATGATACACTCAGTGCAAACAGCTCCCCTTTGGCTCTGCGTATGTAAGTGGGCATCACGTGCCTTTGAGCAGCTGTCCAAGAACACGTTGTCTTTCTCCTTCCTGTGATGGAAGCTGAATGTGGTGTAATTCCTCATAAAGGCATAGGAAAGACGGCGACTACCATGAGCACGGTATCTCCAGATGCTTTAAGCTAGATCTTGCATCAGCTCTGTATGTGCAGAGGAGACACATGTTTGTTATTTAGGGAAAAAAAACCAAAAAACTTTATCAGTACATCAGAAAATTCCCATGCAGTGGGAAAAGAAAGGGTAAATAGGATGCCGCACATATTTCTCATTCCTATATGTTTCAGTGCTGTTCATCTTTGCTTTTAACCTCAACACATTATTTACATACCTGGGAGAGTACTGTGGCAGGGCCTTTCATGGTGGTGGAAGCCCTTTCTCTTTGTCTCTGCAGCTTGCTGCCTTCCTGAGTTGCAGCCGAAAGCATTTCCCTCAGCGTAGTTCTGCTTATTACTGTTGCCAGGGCAGGCTTATATAATTATTAACCAGGAGAACGCAGACAGGGCAGTTGTTTAAATTTCTGAATGATCAGTTCCAGGTCATACTAATTATTCTGAAAAGCATTTAACAGCTTATTAAGACAAGGGTTTGACCATAATGTCATTTTCATTTGTTTGTGTTATTCGAGGCTGTTGTAAGTGGCTGCTTAATGGTCTGTGTCATGCAGGTGTATTATTAGCTCTCATTGGCACATTTTACTCAGCTGTCATTAATGGCACAGAATGGCTTTCCCATCATTTTCTCTTGGAATCCCAGCTAGCGAGCAAGATCAGTGACAGATCAGCGAGTAGCATTACGCTGCTCTTCGCCGCTCGTGAATCAGTGTGTTTTCATCTCAGACTGGTCCCTGCTCTACATATGTGAGTGCCACTCCACTGTCTCATTTGCCAAATGAATAACGGAGTTCTCATTAAATTAATGCTGTGATTGTTTTGCACTGGATTACCTGCAATATGTTCAGTTTGCTCTTTTGATTTTACTGAAAAATGGCTCTCGAGTACCAAAGAATAAATAACCACAGCTAAATAAGAACTAAAGAAAATAAAATGGTGTTTGAGTTATAAAATCAGTCATGGTTCTTGACTGAAAATTCAGCAGTAATTGGGGAGGTTAGAGGCAGTGAAGCGTATTATTTCAGCTCCCAGACGTACAGTGTGGTCACTTGTCTTTTTATTTGTGCTAATATAGTAGGGAGCGGGGAAGAAAGCAACAGCTTCTTTGTCACTCTCCTTTTGGATAAGTCTGCACCTGACAGGTTTATAGTAAGAAAAATCAAGGTATCTCTTATGTATCTACTAGCTTTAAGGGAATGGCTTTTCATTTGCTGACTAAAGAAGGCCAAGCACCTAAATATTTAACCCACAGAGAGAAAACAGGCTTGCTACAGTCACTGGAAAATGAAGATGTGTACTCTTTTCTTCATCTTAGATGTGGAGGAGCGCAAGCAGAAGGAGCAGCAAGCAGTCTGCAATACTCCAGCCGTGGAAATGGGCCAGAAAAGCAGGAAATCCAACCACACAGCCATTCCTCTAGCCTGGTGAGCCCTTTCGGGTTTGAAGGAAGTTCTGTGCCAATGTTTGTTGACCCCTGGCCAAACGTGAAAGAGTTATTGCCAAAGGATTGTGCTAAAGGCTATTGCAAACCAGCGTAAAATAAAGTAAAAAGAGTATTAAACTGTCAAAGAAGGAAGAGGGGGAAAAGGAGGAGAATGTTCATGCAGGTTTTGGCAGTCAATTAGCATTAGCAATCAACGCAGAAGCTGTTAGAAGATCAGTAAAGGAAGGTGAGCTTGTAAAAAGCATACATATGACAGGACAGTGAGAGAGTTAGAGGGCTGAGTGCGAGAGATGGCTCTGAAAAGAGCAAAAGCTTTTGAAATCAGGTGATTTCCTGAATCACAAATTAGTTTAGATGAAAAATAGCAATAGCAGCCCTAAGAGTGCAAAGCCAGGTTTCTAGAGTTATTGTGGGTTTAGGTTTCGTTTAAATCAGGCACGTTACCATGATGATGCTGCCACATCTGACGACTCATGACCTGAGCACCCCTTCAGGTCTTAACTGTCACGTTGTGCCATTCTGACAGCACAGCAAACCAGTTCTGTGTATACGGGGCTGCCATGGCTGGCATTGCCAGACGAGTCATCACTAGTGCTGGAAAACTTTAACACCCCCTCCCCCAAAAAAAACACAGTAAGAGTGCAAACATCTCCAGTGTCTCTTGTCTGGGGAGGCTGGTGCCTTGCATCGTTTGGTGTGAAGGATGTCATCGGGAACTGCTAAAAGGAGCAGGATACAGGAGCAGCTGCTCCTGCTGGGTAATGTCAGCATTTCCTGTGACTTATTTGGGAGTGTTTATGAGTAATTCTTAGGCTAGATGCTTTGCTCTTCTGTTCAAGATCGGCACTTCTTTGCCTTGTCATACACATTGTAGTTCACTGAAGAACCTACTGTATCAAATTCAATGAAACAAATGGCAAATGAAGCAACTCCTCAAGAAAATTTGGAAAGCAGTGATTAGTGCCAGGCATCTCAACAAAAATAAGAATTTCAGATATTTTCTCACTTTCAGAAAATGAAGGACCATACTTCAAATGTCTTCCTTTACTTTTAAGGGCTACTAATCTTTCTATGCCAGGGCCTCCTAAGGGAAGGAGATTAAGCCATTTTCTTACCCTTCTCTGTAACAACCAGCAAATATGCACATCTGCTTCCTCTTAAAAATGCTTTAATCTGCAGGAGATGAGAGACCTGCTGTGCTTCCCAGCGTAATTTCTATCAGCTTCCTGCTTTCTGCGCTGCCCTTCTGTAGGGACTTGCAACACAGTCCCATCTCTTCAGTGCCCTTATGTTTTCTGGACGGAGCAAGAGAATGCACTGAGGGAAAGCAGGCTCTGAGAGAACCCCGAGCATAAAGACTGATTCGGCATACTGGGCATGTGCTTACAGAAGGAACATTTCAAATTGCGTGCTGACCACGTTCCTGTGAGCAGTACCTCGCGGTAGGCTTGTGCATGCCACTAGGTCACTGTCAGAGATTGTTTATGTTATCCTGCTAGACTTTGGTTATCAGAGAAACTTTCAATCAGATAAAAGTAGAAATTTTTTTTATCTTTGCAAATAGTCAGCTGTCCGTTTGCTGTGTTTCCTTCCAGTGTGTGTCAAACTATTAAGTTCACTGGATTCCATGCACCGTAATATCTGACATTTGCAACAAGTAAATGGCATGGTAGAGATCAACATACAACCCTGCAATAACAGCACGTTAAAATTAAGTTAGTAAACCCAGGTTTTCTGATTGGTATTTTATACTTAAGTTTTTCACACTTACCTATGGTGCCATGATCACTTTTACCAGCACCTTTTTCATTTTCTTCTTTCAGTAGCACTAGAAAATTGTAAAACACGTAGTTAGAAATAAATACAAATAATTGGAAATTAGAATTCTTCTTTAAAGGATCAGGCAAGATACCAGTTACCTCACGTACGGGAACAGGTTGCCTGGAAAGAAAGTGGAATCTTCCCCCTTGGAGATTTAAAAACAGTGCCTGAGCAAGGCCTTGAGAAACCTGATCTCACTTTGAAGCTGCTTTGAGCAGCCCTTCAGATGCACCTTCCAATTTAAACTTTTCCACTCATTTGAAGCATAAAACCTGGCTTCAAAATGTTGAACAATGCTTCCTTTCTCTGTTGCTCATTTGCTGAAGTCTTTGTAAAAGTATCTGAGAAATGGGGTTGTCATGTTTAAGCTGTTGTTGTGCTGGTCTCAGTTAAACAGATGGATGACAAGTAATATGATCAAAGGAGCGCTTGCCTTTGTGTATATTGATGGGGTCCATAAAACAGCGTGGAAAAGCTTTATGAGAAGCCTGTAATATACGTATAACAATACTCATTTGGTTTTCTGCAAGACATATATTAACATGATTTACATGTATAAAGAAGCAGTATAAACTTACATGTTATTTGATTTCTATCATAAAGTATTTCTTATTTTTCTTTCCTAAGAGACATCTTGCTGTTCACAGTTTGTTGCAGAATGCTCTAAACTGTGAGGCTAGATTTTTCCCTTTTTTAATTCAAAAAGCGCTACCCTTCCTAGAAAGGAATATAGAAAAGTAATAAATCTGTTTTGCCAGGAAGATGGAACTTAGTTCCTCATTTTATTCAATATTAATTGGCTTCTAATTGTAAGCAATAATATAAACCATACAAAAAAAATTATTTTTAAGCATGTTGGCATGTCGGACGTTACCTCTGGAGTTTTCTCCGGCATGTCAAGAACGCTGATAGTTGGGTCACTTTTCTAAACATCTTTCTGGAGACTTCATATCGTTCATTTTGTAATTCCCTAACTGTATTCTGTCACATCAGCCTTCTTGTTGGAAATAATATTCTCTTGGTTAATAGAACAAGAAATTACCCTTGAGATATTTATTTTGCTATAAATTTTCGTGGTCAGTAATAATATGCTGACATTTCTGCTGAGAGAACTTGATGAAATCTTGTGGTTTTGACCTATCCTTGAGAATCACTCCTGGGAGAAACGCACAGCACAGCAGAAAATATTGGAGTTCTGGTGTGATGATGTCATGTTAAATTCATTAGAAGTACCCAGAAACTGAAATTTTGTTAGCCTTAGAAGAGGATGAAGTATGAGCCTCTGTACTAAAGGCGAAAGAGATGAGTGGAAGGGAGAGAGAAAAATGACTTGTTCTTGCCTCTTTCCTGCCCTTCTTGGGCTTATGCTGTCAGTACAGATAGAGACGGCCAGTGAGTCGTCTGTCTGTCTTTCTGTCCCCCCTTTTGGATCAATCTGCATCTTCTTTTACTTCTACCAAGTGTTTTATTACTTTTTAACTTTACAGTACTTGTTCTTAGTTCGTCGCTTGATTTTCAATTTTAATAATCCCCCAAATTACAATGAGAGCTACATTGTTCCTAGAAAAAAACCTGTACTGTGGTTGTCCTCTGTACCTTAGTGCTGTGCTCCCAAAGGCTCAGCGCTGTTTAGGCGGGCAAGGTAAATCCCCCAGTGTCCGCAAAGGCATCTGTACATCAACAGGTCTGCGTTTTAGTGTCCCACGCAGATCGTCCATCTTGCCCCAAGTTAGAGGGCTAACATAGCTCGGCTGGATGGTTTCTCACCACGAACTATTCGGCAATGATCAGCGCAGATAGCAGCTCTCAGAAGTTCGGTGGGGTAGGTCCTTCTCCTGCCCTTTACAGACAGGGAACTGAGGCAGTGCTCGTACGAAGAACTCATCAGCATAAGCAGAAACTTGAACCAAAGTTAAGCAAACTCATTTTAGGAAAAAAAGAAAAAAGAAAAATTAATGTGTTTTAAATGTTGGCTTGGGGTCAAAACTAGATGCCAAGGCACAACAAAATGGTTCACAGGTTCAGACTCATTTACAAGAGCCCTGAGCCCTTTCTGGCCTCCTTATCTGAACAGTCCTGTGATCCAAGCTCTGCCTCGGTGTCCCAGCCACCAAACTGTGTTTCACTACAGAATGATCTAGCATTAAGCCGGGCAATTGCCAAAGTACTGATCGCAGTTCAGGTTGGCATTTTAAGGGGGCAGTAACTTTGGGAAGCAGAAGGAAGGACGGAGAGCTCTGTTCAGTGACACGGCTGCATCCAGAGCCTTTGCTGAGACCTGCAAGAGAAAGGCTTGAAAGTTGAGAAGGGCAAGACCTTACCGCCTTTCCAGGGCTCTGACACTCGGCAGATGCGTTGTAAAATGTACAGGACGTGCTCTCAGTTGTAAGTCCAATGTGAAAAAGATTGGTGTCGCTTTGTTATTATTCCTTTTTTGTTGTTTTTTTTTAAAGAATTTTTTATTGCCAACAATAAAGTAATACCATTTCAGAGTACACTATGGAAAAGCATTAAGGTTTTTAACAAGTTCTAACAAGTCTGAAGACTGGTTTAATTATTAGAATTACTTGACATTGTTTGGGTTTTTTTCTCTAAGTTTCCAGGGTTAATTTATTCCCTGTGAATATAGTTTGCACAACTCATGAGGAAGGGCACATACCATAGATCAGTTTATTATTCTTTAGCAAATATTTTAAAGGCCTTGGAATGCTGCTATTGAGAAGAAATTCATTAATGAGTATTGCTTACATCAAGTAATATTCTTTTCCTTTAAACTTGTGGTTGGAACTGGATTTACTTTGCTTGAGGCAGTGTCACTGCATTTTATATCAAACAATAATACTGCTTTTTGAAATGCCATATTCTGTCATTCAAAAAAAATCATCTTTATTAAGATTATATTTCATTAGGACTGACTGGGAATGACCGACATGTCAGTACCCAGGTTTGGGGCTTTTTTCTCCTTTGTACCATGTGAAGGAGCACATTTTATCGTTTTTATCTGATGGCAGCTGGGCTTTGCTTTCAATGTGACAATTGGGCTCTGTTGGCTTTGCAACAACCATGTTGTGGTTCATACCCTGGGTAGGTAACCAGAGCTGTGAAACTACAGTGATGTGCTAAAATTTTTTTATTATTAAACATTCACGGCATGAGGACTCCAAATCCTATTCCAACTATGGGTTCACTGATGGAAGTATTTTGACTAGTAATATAGTCTCTTGGTGGTGAAATTAGGCTGGAATATTTGCTCACAACAGTCAGCTTTTTGGAATTAGGCTAGAAGACTCACTTTGATGGGGAATATCAGGTTTTTTAGAGGTAAGGTGACAAGAAATAAGCTATTTCATGCTAAATAATTTGTTTTCCTTGGTCCAGTGTGTTTTCCTTTTTTTTTTTTTTTTATCTTCCCTCTTTTGGTTTACTTTCTTTTTCAACATTACATTACATTTTCTATTAGTCTATTCTAAATGAAAAGGAGAGAAAGAGGAAAAGGGAGAAGGAAGGGCAGCTCAAACAGTGCTTTTTTTGCAGTGGGGTAAAAGTAAAGGAAGAATTAAGACTAAGTGATTCCTCCAGACTGTGTTTATCAGTCCCTGTAAAAATCAGCATGTTGATCTCCAGAAAACGTGTTTAATCTTGACATCTATCTGATGCTGCCCCATTGGAGGAGTCACAAGTTTCATAAGCATTTAGTCAAACTAAGCTAAAAATAATAAAAAAAAGAGAGATGAGCTGGCTGAACTGAGATTTCTTTCCTTCTATGCAACTCCTTGGGTTCAAGTAGCATACAAACAAAATACTTCATTACTGTATGTCAGAGGCATAGGCTCAGACATTAGAATGCTTCTTCCAGTAACCTTGTTAGAGAAGCTGTGAACTGAAATGAAAGAAAAGGTTAAACAGATTTCTTTGTTTTTGGTTTTTTTTTTTAACTGGCCACGCAGCAAAATCAGAAATTTCCAGTAAAAGTTCAAGATGCCATTAGGGAAAAGATGGTAGGAGTTTAATTGTTTCTTATTCTTGATGAAAAACCTACAGCAAGGTTTGAAATTATTAAAAAAAAAAAAAGGCATTGTGGAGTTTGGAAGCCTGCAATAATGTGTTAGTTGCCCTTTGTGAGACCTGGTCTATTGTGCCTTGGCTGTCTCCAAGGAGGGGTAGGCATGGTTCTGCAGCTCCTCTTTTTCCTCCGTAAAGTGATGTATGTAATAGCTCTCGAGTGCAAATGAGTAACAATGGCCTGTCCTTTTCTAAGGTTTGCAATCCTTAACTTTTTCAACTATCAGACAGGAAAAGTATCTAGTGAGACACCCAAGACTGCCAGAATCTTTCAGAAATGCAACAATTCTGCCACACTGAATAGTGCGTGTAAAAAACGCAACTATGAAAGTGTTTGCTGCAACACATTTCATGGCGTGTTACCGAGGGGCCTCCCTTGTCGTTCCATTTATTAGTTCAGAAATAACCGGTACCTGAAATTTATTTTGTGACTGCTATTTGCCACCAATGTATTTAATTCCCTATGATTGCTACAATTTATTTGTAAGGTATTTTAATTTATATGTTACTGAAACTTGCTCTTGATGTTAAAGTACTTGAGATTCTCAATTCTGTTCAGCGCATGATAGTATTTCTCAGAGTCTCTATTCCAATTAGAAAAACGCTCTCAATTCTAGGCAGAAGAGCACTAAATGATAAAGGGAGGAAAGCGTCTTCTGTAGGAAAAGGAAAAAAAAGCAAACCACTTTTTGATACAGCAACAAACATTTCAGTGAGTGTCCTGCTGTGATACGGGCCGCACAGCGTTTGGGTGCTGAGCGATCGAGTACCTCTGCTGTATGAAAATACTAAAGGATTACAGTCACACAATAAACAGGAAATTTGGCTGCAATTAAAAAATCCAATCTTGTGCCAAAACTTTATACATTGACAGCTTTTTCTGCTGCTTTCAGGGCTCATACCATCTTACCTGCTGGCAAGCTGTGACGATAGAATACCCAATCTCCTCCCTCAGAAACTGCAGCTTGAGGGGAATGGACTTGTTTTACTTCGGCGTCTTGGGCTGATATTTGTATGGGCTTTAGAGGATAAAATAGTTCCCTTCAGACGAATAAGGATCCTTAACATCCCGTTAATATCCAGCCTCCAAAAGTGGTCCGGTTGAACTTCAACCACTTCTGGCCCTCAGGTGCCACAGCTACGTGAAGGCATGTGCCGGTTCTCCTCTTACTGGGGGCACCGCGGTGTACGCTCCGTCCTCAGGAAATACCACCCGCTGTGCTGCGTGCCAGAGCTGGCGAGGGAAGGTGGTGAAGGGGGTGCTTGGACGGAAGGAAGGGCAGCTGAGGCGTTTTCAGAAAGGATAAAAAATGCCTCTAAGTGAATTAACAGTCTCTTCCTCTAAATGAAAGCAATGTGAAGAAAAACAAATTCTTTTTTTTTTCCTTTTTCCCCCAGAATTTATCACTGAACAGCTTGACTCAAGCATCCAGTCCACTCACGAAACCTGTGTGTTACAATGGAAGGAAATTGTCTTCCCAGGAAGGAGCTGAATCTTGGCCATGTCCAGGGCAGAGCATTCCAGAGGTCAGAAGGGTTATGTGCAGGGGTATTTGAAGTGGTCTTGCATAAATACGAAACAACATAAACACTGTGCATTCAAAAATTGAACTCTGAATGTGCACCCTGGCTTGGGGAGAATGGGCTATAATTAAACTTTGTGTTACAATGCAATGAATTTGTAAAATGAAACAAAAGCATCTCTACGCTGATTATAGTGTACTTAAATTATAGGGGAGGTAGTTGTGAAAAATGTTTGCTTGGGCTTTTTAACAGGGAGTCAAATGATTAATTTTCTCAGTTCAGCTCTGACTCAGATTCAGCTACACTAGAAATCATTTAGGTTCAGTGCCAGACCAGGCCGGTTCCAGCTTTACATGGGCACTTTCCAGTTGCTGCCATGTAATCAGTCTGCATTAGAAAACAGAGCATCTGAGATGGAAAACGCGGTGACGTGCAGATGTAGTCCCCACTTCCAAATTTATCACTAGAGTGCAGTCGCCACTGCCGTTCATCCCTCTCTGAACTGGTAAGGTCATGGATTTGGAGACCAGCTGCAAAATCATACCTTACCTGAAACAAAGGGTAATGTACAATGGTAAGGAGAAGGGAGGTGCTGCCTTTTGGGGTGACAGGAGAGAAACAGGATGTTTTAGATACTTCTCCACCGTTAACCGCTGCATACATGTAAATGTATAGAAACGTCTGCGTATACATACAAGTAAGCACATGTCCAGACGATAAAGTATACAAATGAGATAAAGGAACGAGAGGACGCCAAAAGGCAGCAGTGGCCACGGGCTCCAGTAGAGTTAGCGGTCACTTGGGCTTAGCAAAACAACCACAGCCCCACTTACCAGAAAGGAGCAGATGAGTGCGCAGAGTAGTGCCTGCCGTGGGGGAGGCAGCCGTTCCTGGGAGCATTGCTCGCGCCAGTGAGAGCCGGAGCAACAAATCCCGGTGTTCGAGGATCTGCCTTGACCTGCTTTCCCCCTTCCATGGAAGAAGCAGCAAGATCCAAGCAGAAACACAGGCTCTTTCAGGATTTGATTCAGGTTGGAAAAACAATGGTTTAATTTGGCTTTATTGCATTTAGGTTTGTTTTGATTCCTTAATTTTAATGCGCTTATTTGCGTGGTATCTTAAAATATTGACACTCAATTTATGGTATATTTCACTGCCATCCCACTAGCAAGAGAAGGCATTATGAAGAGACATCTCCCTGCACGTGTAAGTATTCCTGATCAGATGTAGAGTCTCCTGTGGGCTGTTGACCATTGTTGTTTTGCTAGCTGGAACGCTGGCCCGGTCAGTTAGCTACCTAGCTGCATTTCTGTGTACGTCCAAGCGGTGGCCTCAGGAATATCAATCTGTATGTGAAAATCCGTATGGAGATAATAATTTGTCCTGTGGCAGTGATACCATATGTCGGCAAAAATAAGAACCCTCTGAAACTCAGTCTGTAGTTTCAGAAAGCAGGCATTCTTTATTGCAGTGCGGGGTGCGCAGGGATCACTCCACCTAGTGTGCGCACCAAGTTGCTCTGCTACAGGGGTTATATGCAATCAAAATACACATATTCATTACATTTCTAGGGAATTATTATCATATTCATACTATTCTTGGAACTCAATATATACAAATGTCCATAACGCATGCGCATTCATGTTCATTGGTGGTCTTCCAGGGTCCTCTGGTGGTCGTCGATAGTCTTCCTCGCTGTGTCTGCTGCTTGGACTCAGTCTCTGGGCACGCTCAGTTAGTTTTTGGCTCGGCCACACAATTCTTACTGGTACTAAACTAGCTTATTCTAGCACATCTTCCCTATTTATTCTGCTCAAGGATACAGTGTCCCCAGACTCCCTTCTATCTAATCACATATAGCAAGTTCAAAGACTTATCTGTTCACAAAGTATTTCAAAGTTAGCTATGGTGCTCCAATTAGAGGGGACCTTATGTTCTTTCTGAAGTCGGTATCAATAGACTCGTGGAAAGTCTAGGTCTGTGGTTGCAAGCGGACATATTCATGAACACGATCAAATACGTTGGGAACTGAGAAATCCACTGAGCCAAGTCAGGCAGAGTATCTGCCACCGTTACTTAGACCACACTTTCAGTAGTACTTCTGACAGCTTGTTATAGACAAAGCTTTTGGTTGTGCAGCTCCTGTCTCCTTTTAAGGTGTCCAGAACATTCCCAAACAATAATAATTTCTTCCTTGAAGTTATACTTTTTGGATACGGCCAAAGCTTTCGGCATTGAGGATAACTAGAATCACGCTTTGATGGTGAACTTGCTTCCTCTCGTCTGAGAGCATCTACGGAGCAACTTGCCAAGAAGTTTGTTGGGATTAGGAAGTACAGGAAAAAGAGAGAAATGCAATTTTACCTTTAGGAAATGTTTCTTCAAAGACATTTCTTTTCATCTCATCTCTGTGTTTTTCCTGTCCTTCATGGCGTGACAGTTAGTGCCAGGGGGATGTCAGTCTTTTTCAGGTAGGCTTTTTTGAGAACTGACTTTGAAACGTAGTTTTGTCTAGAGAAGGTGCTGTGAGACACCATTTGACATAGTTATGCATGTTGATATACTTCTAATGAAGAAAGGTAAATACTTATTAGCTGGAGAAATATCGTGCTCAAACCCAGAAAGCCTATTCTTATCCTTTCATAGCACAGGCACGCTATGATAATGTTGAAGGGTTGAAAGGTTTGGAACTGGGTACTGAGAAACTGTGATGGGATGTACGTATACGCGTTATGCATCAGTAACTCCTCAGACTTTTGGCCTACAGATTTCTGTGCTTAGTCTTTTTCAGAGCTGATATTTTTACTTTTGAGAGCTTGAGAAAATTCCTTCATCCTTTTTAATTATGCTGGAAAATCAGGATTGTCTGATTTAATGCAGCTGCTTGTTTCCGATAGCAAAAAAAAATTTAGTGTGGAACAAACCTTAGGAGTAAAGTCTTGGTCTGAATACAACTGGTGAAGATTTAAATGAGGCGTGATTCTTAAAATTGCATATGACTAAGCACAGGCTAAAAGCTGCAGTTCAGAAACCTGTTACGCTGATTTTAAGATGATTACATTCTCTACGGCAGTGCCCCATAAATGGCATTATAAGTTATTGTTTTTCTAGATGTAGAAAAAGCAGTCTTTGCTTCGTCTTCTTTGCCTTGGGAAGTTTTCAGAGACCAGGTCTTTTGTCTGTTGGTAGCATAATGTTATATGTAAACAGTCCAGACTGGAAAAGAGGCCAGTGCCCATTGTGCTTCACAAACTAAAGGATTACTTCTTTAGTTGCTAGGTAGTGTTACCATACGCTAACCTTTTATGTGAATACCCCACCGAATCAGGGGAGGACCAAAGAATACAGGGCAGTGTGGTTGCACGCCTGCTCCTCGTCACGACGTGTCCACAAGCAGTGCTTTCCCACAACCTGCACCAGTCCAGAACTGGGCAAAACGAAGTCTCCCCATTCCGCACGGCTGCGGGGTGGTACAGCAAGGAAAAGGGGCACAAGTAGGGTATCCCAGGGGCTCCCAGGAGAAGGCTCTTACTGCTGTTTGCAGCAGCCTCTTTTCTGTCTTTCCCTGTTCCTGGCTTCAGTCGAGAGCTCAAGCTGAGTGAGCAGCACAGGACTCCTGCAGCACGAATGCAACACTGTGGTCGCAACCGTCTCCACAGGTACCGTCCTTCCCCTGCTTGGTCGGCAAGATGGGCTCGGGTCTAGCCATGTAAAATAGCCCAGGGAAGTTAGGTGTGGGCAGGGGAGATGTTTAGAGGGGGTGTAGGTGAAAGAAGAGTAACCCTGGCCTGCTTTTATGATATTCCGTATTCTTGTGAGAGAAGCTGAGTAAGAGAACAAAATCAGTAAGTGCTACCTTCCTAAAGACTCCTCCGCGTGCTCTGCGTCACCACGGCAGAGCTGCACCCCTCTCTCCGATCACCAAACGGAGTTCAAAGGCACGCTCGTCCTTTTCCCTCTCCTGTATTTTCTGCTGGAGAAATAATAGTACCAATCAAGTCTTGTTTCCTTAATGGTGGTTGTCATTATATCTGATAACCATCACAAAGAGAAGAAATGATTTGTTTTGCATATTGCAGCCTGTTAACATCCTTTGCTTGTCAAAAGCTACAATACTACAGACAGAGCTGTCACTCCGTATTATTAATTTGCCCCTCAGCAAAACAAAGGTACACGCTGTACTAAGTGTAAAGGCAAAGTGACAGAGTCCTTTATGCAACTGAAATAAATACACCCCTGTCACTTCGAAATCAGCAGTGTTCTCTGGCGTTATTTCACAGGTACTAGGGGAGGTTAAAGGGGGAAGTGAGAGAGCGAGCTCATTGACTTTCCTTGCATACGTACGCATCTATACTGATTTTAACCTTGCCCATAAAAGGTCAAGCATAAAATTATTTCCTCAGAGCAGCTGTCTTCAGAGGTTTGAATTAACATAGATAGAGAGCGCCATAGGAGAAAAAAAAAAGCTCATTCTACCCTAATTGGATTAAGATAAGTCTCGCGCGTACTGCAAGGGTGAGGCTTCACTAGAGTGCAAACTGCTGGTTTGACAGAAAGGGGTGAATTTACATGCCTCTTGTCAGGATGTTGACTAATAACGTATTGATCGTATCTGTAAGATATGCAGAGTGTCTGTCAGAAAGGAAGACGCTCTGGAATTGAAAGTTGCCAGCCTATCTGACATGCTGAAAGCTAGATTAATACCATTAAGCAGCAATAAGTAGGCTGCAGCATATATCAGATGCAGAGTTTTATGTCACATGTCGTGGAGCCGACATCATAACCGGGCGTAATCCCCAGCCTCAGCAACGAGTGACTGATTTGTGTAGTTCCTGAATTTTTCCTTTCCTGCTTCTCTGTTATGTGTTCCTGCAGACATATTGAACTACCACGGTTTAATCCCGGAGGAGCCTGCAGGTGGTATTGTCCTTGCATTGAGGAGTTATTAAATTCTTAAGGTCACCATAAAAAGGGTTCCATTAAATTGAGTTAATAAAAACATTGGGCAAAGGTTTGCTAAGAGTGCAGGTGTCAAAGCCTCGGGAATTGGACTGTCTCTTATAACATCAAGCTAAAAGAATATTTTAAAACATGTCACAATATGAAGATGCTGGAAATGCTGCTGGGGTGAAGTCTGGGCTTGGGTGGGATAGAGACACCTGTGCTTTGCCAAAGGCAATGTCCTATTTCATATGCACGTATTTTCAGAAAAGGTGGGCTCTGGCAATTTTCACTCGTGAGAACTTTAAACTTTCTACAAAGAAATACTAACTCTTCCTTCTGTCTTGATATATATGCACAGGGAGACAGAAAGATAAATAGGTGTACATAAAAATGTATCGATTAGGTATATAGATCCATGGGTGATCTGTTGTTAACCCCTGTTTTGTACTGAGCAAGGCCGGCTGAGCCTGCAGTTTTTCCAATAATACTAAGATATGCTGGATGGTTTTCCTTGGTGAAGCTCTTGAAGAAGAGCAGGATTTAAAATCATTTAAAGACGAATCCTTTAACGGACTTTGAGACGAGGCCTCTGATGAGAAAAATAATCATAAATTGGACTTCTCCTTTTTAATACATTATGACTGATGGGTTTTTTCTTTAGATGTTAGCATGAGACTCCAGTTCCACCCCGGTAAATAGCAAACCCTCCGTTTACCTCAGTACAGCCCGTATTTTAGCACAGGAAAATGCGTGTCATTTTGCTGAAATATTTCGTCGTGGCTTTAAAATGAATAGCTGATGCTGTTTTCAACTCCAAAATACTAAGATATGATGAATTAAAAAATTTGCTGCATTCATTGGGCAGCGAATGAGGTAAGAGGAAATTGGTATATTAGCAATTAATTTAGAACCAATCTCTAAGGCTTTAGTTTTGGATGACAGGGCATGCAATAAATTACGTATTTAATTATATAAAACAACGAATTTCTTTCCTGTGATGGATATGTATAGGATAGGTGTTAGTCATCAGCTACTTCCCTAACAAGCACGATAGAGTTCCATTTATTTGCAATATGAGTCTTTTTTTTTTTTTTTAAGGTGAAGCATTTTAGCATATATAATATGTGGGGGTCTTTTTTTATAGGTCTGTTTTGTAAGTATTAGTTTTTCTGTTTGCTTGTCAGAGTTTGAGACGTTTTAAACGTCAGGTATAAAATGGATAGAGATTCGGCTCACAAATCTCACGCATCAAATTTCACGCGCTCGTCTATAGCTTGTTGCGACATGCAAATGTCCAATGTAGTAAACTCTTGTTTAATGAGTAAATACTGTGGGACTTGATGCAGGGCATGTTAATAATGAAAGTGGGTATAAAAAAATGAGTAATAAGGAAAATACAACTCAGAAACGTGTTACGGGTGGAATTCAACCCAGTCAGACAGACTTGACCTGGCAGTCCCTGGCACTGCTAAACTCAGAAGAGTTTCCCTAATTTTTCATAGACAGTTTTAAAAGGATGATTTCTCATCTGATGTCTCTTTTTTTTCATGGAAATGTGTCAGTTTAGACCTTGTCCTTAGGTATAACCTCATATTAACTCAGACTGCTTAAGACTGAAATAACATTTTGACATTCTTTCCACATTTCCAGTCGCAAGCGTGTATATCTCAGAAGCTTCTGCAAGTTAATAAATTCCTCTACTGTATTGAGAAAGTGGAAGTAGCAATCATTAAAGAGAACATATGGCAGGTGCCTTAAAACTCCAGGGTGACACTATAGCATATGACTCCAGCTCATTATAAGCATTTTCTAGGTTCTTCTTAGCTGCTCCAGTAATTAAAATTCACCAAAAATTGTGAAAACGCCAAACAAATAATACATTCCTAATGCATGAGTTGCAGTATTGCATGCATTAAAAGATATGTCTTTTTAAAATATTAAGTTACTTAGTCATCTGTGTGGTTACAGGGATTATTTATTTTCATTTCAGTTTGTCAGCTTTTTACATTGGCATTCAATTAAGAAATTTTATGTTTGAGCATTCAGGTAAAATGTAAATAAAGGTAATTTAACTAAGGCTGTCCTTGGAAGCAAGAGTAACGTCTGCAGTAAATGACAGGTCAGATCTATGGAAGCGATGTGAATAGCGAACAGTAATGAGAATTCCATCGGTGGGCAACGAAGAGCCTGAAAAAGTTGTGTTCAAATAGTTTAAGAATAGTTTAAAAAGACTCTGGGAGGCCTTACTCAATCCGATACGTCATCAGAGCCACTGCTGTTAAAAAATAACGCTAGGATCAGAGCGTGAGGAGTACACGCTAGAGGCAGAGGTCAAAGAGTTTTGACTGAAACGGGAAGACTGGGTTTGTAATAAACAGAGTTATTTTTGTATATGAAATTGGATTCTTAAATGCAAACCTTTAAATGTTTAGCGGTATTAGAGGTTAGGTAATACCCTTGAGGAAAGAGTTATTTTAAAAATATAATCTGAAATGCATGGCAGCGTAGCTGGTGCAAATTGCCTTTCAAGAGAAGGTTTAGTTATTATGTGTTTAATCAATCCTAGCTATAAGGAAATTAAGGGAACAGCGTAAACAGACGAAAACACAATTCTTTCTTAAAGGCAGAAAGAGAGAATTACAAATAACTGAGCTCTTAAGAGGTTTACAAAAAAATTCCTTTGCAGTAGTTGAGAGGGAAGGACGGGGAAGTGATTATCTACGAGCAATATTTTATTACAGCCAAAAAGACCTCTAGCCCTTCAGGTGAACAGAAAAATTCAAAATTACATTACGGAGCTAAACACTCCATCTAGAATGACTGTACATGTAGCCCAGGTAGTGTTTGCTGGACATCCAGAAAATGAGAAGACTGTGATTAGTAATTAGGTGGGAAAAAATGGTGTAAGTATCAGCCCTGCTTTGTAAAATTGTTTAATTATGTTTCCCAGGGTACTACTGAGGTGCTGCAAGCCTAGGCCTATAATTTCACTTTCTCATTTACTGTGTAATTCGTGAAGTTTTGAATGCATTTTCACCTCCACCTTATCTTTGCCCTGTTCAGGATTTTTACCCCGCAACAGAGCTAATACTCCTCTTGGGGGAGGAACCTAATGAGTAGGGATGAAGGAGATTGTTTCGGGCACCTCTGTGGAGCAGTGGGCATTCTCCTGGCTCCTCCTTTACTGCCTTCTGGATCTCTTACTCCTGTGGCATTCCTCCCATCCCTGTATATATGTTTTTGTCTCCTTGCAGTCATTTGGACTCTGATTTCATGCTTCTTCCCTTAAACCTGTAGT
The DNA here is from genome assembly GCF_963921805.1 of Phalacrocorax carbo. Classification (NCBI taxonomy): domain Eukaryota; kingdom Metazoa; phylum Chordata; class Aves; order Suliformes; family Phalacrocoracidae; genus Phalacrocorax; species Phalacrocorax carbo. The sequence continues at coordinate 62,463,697 of NC_087518.1, read as the reverse complement.
AGCAGACCTTTAACCGATCTTCCACCGCCTTCTGTAATAGAGAGAGGCTTGTAATATCTTCTGTACAAAATTAGTCTCCTGTAAGATACGACCTGAGTCGCTGTGAAATACACACCATGTCTGTGGAAAATAAGGTATGGAATTGTATAATTTAGAGACGGCATGGGCGGTCAGAGACAAGGGAAGGCTGCGGGGGCAGCCGCTGTGGCCGCTCCTGAAGCGTGGGGGCTCAGTTTTGTAGCCTTACGGCTCCTTCAGCCAATGGCACCTTGGAGCAGCGGCAGGCTCGGAGCCGGGGATCGTAGCTCAGGGCCGTACCGTTCAGCTGGGGAAGAAGATTGGTACAAGAATGTAGTAAAACCATCAGAACTGCACAAAGTTTTTCCAGGTTTGCAGATGATGGTACTGCAGTTCCACCTTTCCTAAACCCGTGTGAGGTTTGTTTTTTTCAGATTTGTCCTTTTTTTCAGAAATGGTGATTATTCAGAGAAGGATGCTAAGGTGAAAACATGTTAAATCATCAATTATCCTCAAAAGCTCCTTTACTAGATCATTCAGTCAGACTTACTTACAATAAAACACCTGTTTTCTACTTACTTCAGCAGCTGGACTAAATCTATCATAGATACAGCTGCTTATGAGTATGGAATTGCGATCAAGCAAGTCTAGAGCTGTTTGTTCACAGCTGTTGAAGAGCAAAGAAAAAGAGGAAGCAAGCAGGTTGTCCGTATGCCGGGTTGCATCCATCTGCTTGTTCTTCTCATGACGTGCAAGAGTCTTAGCCAAGGTGCCCGTTTCCTTCATTCCCAGCCTAGCGGCGCTCACCTCGCATGGTATGTCCCCGATTCAAGGAGGAATGCCTCTACCCGTAGGTGGGGTTGCACATACGCCACATCAGTGGCATTTCTTAGTGTGCTTTGAAAGATTACTATGGACCTGTGAGGGCTACAGGTAGAAATTGAGAAACCTGAGAGAGCTCAAAGGTACTTTGTGCTAGATTTATATGAAAGTGACACTGAGGAAGTTGGTATAGCTTGTATATGCCAGAAATTCAGGACAAGCTAAGGAAGATGTTAATGGCACAGTAAAAATTGCCCTGTATTGTACTATTTTAGCTAAAAAAAAGAATGAAAAAAAAGAGAACCTGTGGAATACTTTAATTCCAGTCTCATTTCCATAAGAGCTTTGTTGGAAGGTATTTCAGCAAAGCGGAGAGTCGCACATGGTGCATTTTTGCCTCACACAGAACAGAGCGGGACGCGACAGCACGCCTCAACTCGGTGAGCAAGGTGCAGGGTTTTTGCAATGACATCTAGGTTTAGATGTGAATTTGGGTTTGGGCACTGTTCTGCACTGCCTCAAATCCACTTCAGGATTAGATAATTGCATTGAAATATTGGCTGTAAAGACTGTGCGTCTGATTTTGAGTGGTGGTGGGCACTGTCACGTTACCTAAAAAGTACAGATTGTCCCTTGCAGGTGTTTGCTGAATGAATGTCTGAGCTTAAAGTAACTCGGGATTTGCAAAGTGAAAAACGGAAATAAGGCTAAAGAAGTAGCGAGAGATGTTTTAGGGAGACTATTGCTTCATTTAAGTCTGAGCACACGTCCTCTTTGGCAATCAGTGGGTGCAGGTGTGGCTTGGCTAAGCAAGGGGGCCATTTATACTATGAGGAAATGGGTAACACCTTTGCTCGTAACCGAGAGCTGCATTTTCGTGGTAAGTCAAAAGTAAACTCACTTGTCAGCGAGTACATACCGGGTTGAAAGGAGGGGTTCTTCGCTGCCTGAGTTACAAGGGAGTAAATTTTAGTTAGTATTTACTCTTGACTTTAACACTGGGGAAAAGTGTGAAAGAGCCCTGGCTAACGTAACACAAAATGAGTAGCAGCGAGCGAGACAGTAAAAACAAGAGTGTCGTGTGACGGGAGAGTAGTGAGGAAGCAGGAGAGGGTGGAATGGTGAATGGAAGAAAATATAGCTTAAGATTATAACGGATTTAGAACTAAAACTGAAACGATACAAAAGTGGATGACAAGGGTCGGATCTGTGTGTTTGGAGTATTCTTTCATTCTTTAGGAGCTTGGCTTTGATCTGTTTAAAGTCTTCCGTTCTTCAGGTGGTGAAGAACACAGGTGTCATTCTTCGCAGATATCCCTTCTGATCCATGATGAAGAGCAAATTAGGAACTGTTAGGACAGAGCACCTAACCGATCGTGTGCAGTTTCATTCAGTGATTTGATTCAGTGACCATCTGCAGCAAATGTTTGTGAAGTCTCTGCTGGCTGTCCCCGGTAGGCAGACCATGAGTCACTACCGAAAGCTGAGGCAAGTGTTCTGCTTGGGGTGTAGCAGAATGCGTCCATGTTTCAACAAGCAAAAAGGGGTTTCAGAAACAGTCCACACCTAGTTAATCATAAACTGACATAAAAACAGGGATTAGGATTGCATACTGTGGGGAAAAGCACTCTGAAATTTGAATACCTGATGATGATGTGCAAGCTTGAACTTCTACAGGTATATAACAAGTTGCCTTTCTGCAGGCAACTTCAGTTGAGAGTACAGTTTCGTCTAGAGGGGAAGCAGCAGATGAGGAATGTCTGCCCATCCGTAGATGTTCTGAGGAAACCTCTGTAGCAGTAAAACACTGCGAGAACAATGTAATGAATATCAATATGACATAAGCAATGAGCACTGGGTGTTCAAGGGGCACTTTTGAAAAGACCCGGAGTACAAGCAGTACCTAGTTCTGTTGCCTCTGGAAGTGTAGCTTAGACTCTAGGGGACATGGGGGACTCCGCTCTTTCATGCCTATGCTGAGAGGATGAAACCATGACCTTGGCTGTTGCTGCTGCCAGCCTGGTCCCTGGGTGAGGGCTCAGCTCGGGGGGAGGGGGCACCGTGGCACAGTAGTGGTGGCCCTTGTCTGTCAGGAGGTTAAAAGGAAAAGAAAAGTGCAAGGAATCGCGATCCTCCTCCTTCTCCGCGCAGGTGCGTCCTGCCAATTGTTGTGTGTTCGCACCCCCTTCGGTGCCGGTCGGCTCCAGCTACGTGCTGGAGCTCTTTAGGTATGCAACTCTTTAAGACATGCTTTGACTTTTTCTTCTCTGTGGCCCCTCTGCTGCGTCCCAGCGATAGCTGCGGCGGTGGTCACTGCAGGCGGCAGCGCCGCAATTCGCATGGATTGGGTTTTGAATTAAATTAAAGCCTAATGGCTGTGGTTAAAAATAATTTTAAATGGGTAGATTAATGTAGAGAATTGAAGTTTAGAGAAGAAGGAATTAATCTTCTCAGAAAACACTGCATTAGAAAGGGTTTTTTTTTCCTTTTTTACCACATTTGAGGTATAGATCTTCATTAAAGGCCCTTATAAATGTGCCAGTCAAACTTGAAGCCAATCAGAAGTTGAAGTTCTGATGGTTACGCTTTTTTCTTTAATTTAAAATAAAGATATGTAAACTGCTGCCAGGTAACTCAAATGTTTGTCTGAGGGATTTTTAGTGTCTTCCAAAGCAGCAGTAAGCCTTTGCTCTTTCATGCATACATCACAGTTATCCCAAATCCATATCCCACAATTTTTGTACTGCTCCTAGGTACTCAAGAAACTCATGTGCACTTTTAACCATGTATTCTATAATTTTACAGTTTTATAACAGAAATTGTGATTACATAAACTGTAATTTTACAGTTTTATCACATAAATTGTGCCTGTGGTACCTTTATTAGCTGATAAGCTTAACATTTGTGCAAGATCATTACTTTTTTCTTTTTTTTTTCCTGACAAGCTACTGCTTTCTATATCACTATTAATCATACATACCTGAAAAATCTATTCCTTAAAACGTTCATTCTTATTTCACATCTCTGTACACCTTTCAAAAAGGAATGTAATGAATTCCCTAGCAGTGTTTCTGGGGCAATCATTGAATTCCCCAAAGTATTCGTAGGTATCAGTGTTATTAAAAAAAAAAAAAAGATTTTCTGAGTGGTATTAACTTTCGAACAGCATATGACATCATGGACTTGCCTGCACAGACCTATAAAAGTCTTCAGTCTGGATACCAGCTTTTGCTGACTCTGTTTTATGCAGACCAGAGTTGAAACCCTCCACGTGGCATGCTGGCTTCCCTTTCTGGGCGAGGATTTGTAGCATGCCATACAGCGGAGTTTAATTGTAACCCAACGCTGCAGTATGGTCTGCTACTGAGAACACAGTTCTGAGCACGTTTCCGGTTCAAAATCATGGACCAGGGTGTAGTTTCTTCCTATCCATCTACTTTTCTTTACCAAGCATTAAATGAGGCATTTCCTTTCTTCTCAGTAGAGACAGGTGATCTAAAATAGGGGAAATGCATTGATCGTAATACACTTTTCCTAAACCACGGACAAACACTTCAGCTGATACAGCAGGACATTTGTTAGAGCAGTTCTCCTGGGTTCCCATTCTCTTTGGTTTTCTCTGGTCTTTATTCGGACCACCTCTGAATTTTCATTTCAGTCTTTTTGTTAATGCTAGCCTCTGACAAGTGCAAGTAGCGTTAACTTACTCGCTGTGACTGCTTATGTATGTGTGCGTGTGTTTATGGAGAAAGAACTGGCCAAAGCGAGGGGTTTTAGTCATCTTTGAGCGTGCCACGGCAGAACTTCGCTCACTTGGTGTAAGAGTGATGGGCATCGTTACTTTCTTCACCTTGTCTGCAGCTCCCAAACCTTTGGTGGGAGCCTCCCCAATACCGATTGTGTGGATTGTGCCAACAGATCTTACACGAGCTCAGATTCTCTAGCAACCTTTTGGTTGTGTGCTTACTACTTCTCTGGGTAATGGCATCGTTTCTTTTTCTCTTGGCAGTTCCTTGCTTTTATTTAATACTAAAGGCTTTATTAACCGAAGAAGAGATAGACTGTTTTAAAAAAAATATTTTTTAGTAGAACTGTATCTGCCAAATATGCAAATGTGAAAGGCAGACCGTGCCACAGATATCTTTCAGTCAAGGAGTAGGTTTAACTACGTAGTGGAAGAAATAAATGAGACATGGAACTGTGAATATTAACCTAATGTAATGCTGGAAAATTCAGTTATATTCCTGTTCTTCGCTATGGGCCACATTTGGCCCATACATATTAGCAGGAATTGAGGGGAAAACAAATAACACACACACACCCCCCCCCGAATTATGGTGTCAGACTGTCAGGGAGCGGGGAGGTGTGGTTAAATGTAAGAAATACTTCAGACTCCCCCTCTGTGTTTTCAGGGTTCTTTCAGAATAAGATTTTCTATTTATTCTAGTGGTCCCCTGAGAGCTTATAGCCTTGCAGAAAGAAGTAAATGCCGGAGGTGTCATCAGCAGCCGGCAAGGCTGTCAGATATACTTTACTCGTGTCCCAACCTGTAAAATGTCTAATCTGACACATCCCCTGGCAGTTCTGGATGTCCGGCCTTTTCCCACCCTGTAACTCTGCTGGCTAGGCTTGCTGTACTCGGGATTAACACAGGCAGCAGAAACGGAGCGATAAAAGCAGTTCCCTGTGATAACATGGGAATGGACTTGATGATCCAGGAGATCTTTTTCTTGTCCTGCGTGTTCCTCTTTGTAGCTGGGGTTCTGGCTTCCTCTTAATATATTCTGGAGTGCAATCTAACAGCTTCTTAAAACGTAAAGTACAGACTGGCTCCTACTGACTTGTAAAATTAAAGCCTGTGCAAGGGTTAGCCATTTCAGATAGCCAAGAGCCAAATCCTTCCTTTCCCTACTACATTACTCTTCCCTGTGTGAGCCCAGTCACTGTCCCTGCACCCACATCTACCTGTCCTCGGTGTTTTCTTTCTCCTTCCACCCCCTAAGCTTGCTTTATTCCGTGACCCCGACCACGCAAACAGCAACTATTTCTAGAACTCCAGCTCTTTGGTTCCTGCAGCCCTACAAACCTCTGGCAGGACTGGCTGGGGGACAGGGCAGCCCTTGAAGCTGGATGCCAGCCACCGCCTCTGACTAGCGAGTCCCTCCCTTCCCAGTATTAGCAGAGCGCAATAAACGCACTAGAATTTCTGGTTCCCCACCGGAGGGACTGGACCCATCCTGCCTGTGGGTGGGGTCACAGCTTGCACGTTTGAAAGGATTTACTTTTTTTTTTTCTGCTTTGAAGCACTATGTTTGAATTTCTCCTAATCCATGGTGGAGATGTGTAGGGAGTCTCAGAACAGGATGGAAGCTTTGGTACTGCAATACCGTTGCAAGTGAGCCTCCTCATTCAGAGAAAATTTGTTGAAAGGCACAAGTCCAGGCCGGAGTCTGGTGTCAGTCATCTTATTCAAAGTGTTTCCTTTGGTCTCTTTAGACAGAGATGCATAAAAAACACTCGCAAGAGAGAGGAGAATGCTGCTGGCCCTCTAACTGTTCCTCACCTGCTTTAGAGAGCTACTGGTTTAATCTCTCTGTAGCTTTTTTTCCCGAGCTTTGGCAAATAGTACTCCTGTTCCTTTTGTCTTTGTGCAGCGTCCTCCTGCGCTTGCCTTAGGCTCATCTTAGATGCTGCTCCCCAGGGCTGACCTGTTCTTAATGTATTTTGCCAAGACAGTGTTCTCTCTTCTTCTGGATTACTCTTCAAAATACTCCTGTTCCAGAAGGTGTGTAGGAAAGTGCTTCAATGCCCTGAGATGGCAGCGCTTGGACAACTGCAAGGCATCACCACAGGAGCTCTGCAGTGAGTCGACCCCGACTGGCAGCCAAGACCCCTCCCAGTTGCTCACTTATCCCCCAGGGCTCCCCCCCAGCACGATGGGGGAGGGAATGGGAAAGGCAAAAAGTTCTGGGTCAAGATAAAGACATATTAATAAGAGAAGAAAAAAAAAAAAACCAACCCACAAAAAAAGGGTTGCAGAGGCAACCACTGTCCACCTTGACCACCGTGACTCAGTGACACATCGCATGATACATAAACACAAACATTAAGCCACTGGCACTCACTGATGTCTTTTGTTTGTGCATTGCCCCTGAGTTTATAAAATACCTCTTTCACTTTGGCAGAGTAGGGAATAAAAATACTGTTTTTCTATAGTTTTTAATAGTTAAAGGTTTATGAAGCGTTCTGGACCATGCTAATGCCGATTCTTCTGTCAGCCGCTGTTCACAGAAAACCTACCGTTGCCATTATTCTCATCTGTGTAAGTGCTTGGTAAGGGGGCAGCTAGTCCTTGAATGTTCAGGGCACCTTGTTTAAATATATCTTTTACAGTTGGATCTAGGCTGAGTATGAGCCAATGATGAATTTGGGTGTAATTCCACTTATCCCCGAAGTTACTGCTTTGTATTATTAGACTTTGTGCTACAAGACTGCTAGAGGGCTTCATCACTGCTTGCTGCTAAGTTTCACCCATAGGACTTATACTCAGTAGGTAACAATTTATTTGCATTTTAAGCAGCACATAAAGATACACTTAAAATGTAAGACATTATAATCCGTTGTCTTGTAATTAATTATTTAAAATAGTCAATTAAATAGCCTTGAAAAAATTTCGTCTGAAGTCAAGCCTGTACTAGGTAGTTAACTTTGGGCATTAATATTTGAATAATTTGGCCTAATGAGTTGGTCAGAGTGAGACAGTGTCCACACTAAGATGAAATTTGGGGTCTCTGACTGGATCCTTCTACCCATGAGAAGTTGGTTTTTTGGTTCTAATTCCAATAAACCTCTCGTAGACAGGCTTAGCTTCAGCAAGTATTAATGCGTATGGCCTTTATTTTGCTTTGAGGTATTGTGCCGAACGCTACAGTTTTCAGTTAATACAGATTGCTGTGATAGATTGAAGATCTTTGGAGAATACTGATTGCCTTTCTCCCTAAAAATAATAATAATAATAAATTCTTTTAGTTCTGCTATTTTTGGGTTACTTTCATGGAAAGGAAAAGGGCATATCTGATAGCCAAAAATATTGGCTTTCTAGGCAGGTGATTAATTAATGCATGTTTTTTAATTTCAGATTTAATAATAATTTTTACTTTGCTTCGCAACACCATTGTAAAATCCCAGAAGACCTTTACTGAAACAGGAATGAAACAAGTTAGCAGGTGTTATTAAGAGAACATGTCTGTTGCTTTTGCAAAATGCCAGAAGTTGATTGCAGACCAACTGGGGAAGACCTATGAGATCCTTCCAGTGTACACAAAAGGAATGAACCTATAATTAAATTACAGTTAAACACAGATGGTTATTTTACAGCAGGTGCTCAACTTTGAAAGTGTATCTCTGGACTATTTTTGTTCCAACATGGTGTTTGGTCCCTGCTGGGTTTCTGGCATATCGTTTTATGGTTAGGTAAAAATATTCCTTTGTATGCCCCCCCTCCCCCCCCAAGATACAAAGCTATCAGGTGCTGCTGTGTTTTAAAGGAAAGCTAGAAGAAAAATATGAAGCAGAGATTAAGCACAGCACAGCAAAAAAAATCAATATTAGATTATAAAAAGAATAATATCTGCATGCTATTTATGAGTTCTGGAGAACTAACATGTACAATTAAATCGAGAGCTCAACATTTGTAGTTATCCAAGGTGAAATAATTGCTATGCAAATACTATAACTACGTTTATCTTTTATTTGAATGCTGAAAAAAAATTACACTAGAATGTTAAATCATTGTAAGGTATATTTATATGAATTATTTTTGTGTAATATAAACATTTGGAGGACTACGTAGTCTTCATATGTGACCTCAGTCAGCAAGATGTGAAAAATGCTTCTTAGAAGTTCCTCAGTTCAAATTAGAATCATTCCCTTAAGTACCACATGCTGAGATAAACATATTTGAATGAAAATAAAATTTGATTTCATATTTGATTTTTAAATATGACAAAAATGTGCCTCACGGATAGGTGGCGTGTTCACAGTCACGGGAAAATACAAAAGCTAGTACTGCTGCAATCTCGCCGTTTCATGACTGTTCAGATCGTGGATGAAGGTTGATACTGAGTGAAGTTTTAGTGGAATTTGTGAATCTATTATTACTATAACATCGTACGTTGAATTAGACTTCAGAAGTTTGGTTTGTCAAGATACTGCCCAAATAGCTCAGGTGAATAGTTCAATTTGCGCTTATCGATGAACGCCCAGAGGGCATTTGACTTGCTGTAACCAGTCGGGTCAGCCCGTGTAAATAAACCAGCAACAGAGATGCAGGAGTTACAGAATAGTTTTAAGAGCAGCTTAGGTAAGCTTTCCAGTTCTCTTACTGTTCAGCTCATGTTTTTAATGTGCACCTCCACCTTCAAGCACAGAGCTAGTTTCTGCAGCCCCGAGGCTGGAGAAATCTCGAGAGATGTCCGAAGAGTGAGAGGAATTTTGATGCCTTTACCAGCTCCGGTGCTGCCGAACAAAAGGAGTCCGTGCTTGCTTGGACAGTGCAGTGGCTGCTTTCTGTGGCTGGTGAGCTTACTGTTTCTGGATCTGTAAATACCTCTTTTGTAAGAGTCTGTCTAAATATCTTATTTCCTAAGCTATAGAAATTCACAGAGGATGTTTTCTGGCAATATCCCCTTTGACTTACTTGCTTAGCTAAGTAATGAAGATACTAGTATAAGAAAAAGCGATTTGTTTACAGTGGACAGATCATCACTTATAAATGGCCAACCTGTCTCTTCTTTCTTTTACTATGATCAATTGAGCAAGATGAGAAGTGTTCTACTCTAAATCAATGTAATAACTGTCTGAATGTTTCCCATTCATCTCCCCCGAATTGCTCTTCCTCTTTATCTCAGTGATATCAGCCCTACCTTTGGCTGCTGCTTTCCTTGTTTTCCCTCTCACCCTTCCTTCAGCTCTGGTACAGCGGGGCAGACAGCTCTGCTCCCCGCTGGTGCAGACATGACCTTTTATTTGTACTGACACATCCATTCACCCCATTCTTCGTTTGCAACTTCATTGTTTTTTTGCCTGAGCTCCACCATTCTTGTTCTTCTTGCCCTCTCTTCTGCAGTGTTTCTCGGCATTGACCTTCCTAATATATCTGAAGTGTGTTGACTTCATTCCTGGAATATTCTTCATAGCCTTGGATGCTTTGAAATTGTATTGCCTTCCGTTTTCTGCTGCTGCTTTTGAAATAATATTTGTTGTATGCTAGCATACAGCCATTGGTCTGAACAAGTCAGTACTATGTGGGTACTGTGCAAGCATGGGAAGGAACAGCCCTCATCCTGGAGAGTCAGAAATATAAGGTGTTCCTACCTAACGAAGATCATCCACTGCGTCTCGCTTTCCTCCTCTCCTCTTTTTCCTTCTCGCCACCTGCTCTCAGAAGGGAGCAGTGGAGAAGTACAGAGGCACTTTCTCATTTCCCCATAATGCCCAATTCTCCCTTCAGTGTTCCCAGACCCTGACCCGTCACGTGCCCTCCTCTGCCCCCACATCACTGTGCTTTCTGCCCCATGAGAGCTGGAACGCTCCTCAGACAGCACCGGGGTCGGGCCACCGCTCCTTTAGAGACCCGCCGTAGCGCTGGCCCAGGCTTTGCTCCCTGTCCTCCCTCAAACCCCAGGCTGAGTTTTAGGCAAGACGTCCCTGCTCTCCCCAGGACCAAATGTTGGTCAGAGGGGAGCAGCGCCTTTGGCCCCATTTGGGGCCCGAACCAGCTGCCAGCCTGGGCTTTCAACACTAACCCTCGACAATACGCTTTTAAAACTCTGAAGCTATGGCAGTTCTCTGCATTCTCTTACATGTGCGTGCCGCGTTTAGAAAGGTCTTATTTTGCAAATAGAGCAGATCCTGAAAGAATTTTTTAATATTTGTCGTTGTGTTTTTCCCTTTAACCAGTTCCTGCGGTGACTAGTGCTGTTATTTTAGTTACAACTTGGACTGTTTTCCCTTATCCCCTGCTGTAACAAGATGACATTTCTAATAAAACCCAGTATGTTTACAGTCTAAATTGGTAACTTTCAAAGCCCTTCCTTACTGAGCTTTAATGCTTAGAAGGGACGCCTTAGAATTTTAAAAAATATACAAATACAGAGGAATATCAGCTGCATTTTGATGCATTATCTGTGCTAAAAGGGATGTATTTTTTTTATTCTATGTCAGTATTTCCTAGCTGCTGTTTTCAGCACACATCAATTTATTTTTTTTTAACTGGTCTGTAATATTGAGACAATGAGATTGGAGATTTCCTTGTTACACTTGAAATATGATAATTTTGCTTGAACATTAATCACACAAAATTCTTATTTCTGAGATTGAGGATGAGTTGCAGGATTTATTCTGTCAGTTATGTGAAAAGACTACAGTGTTCTGAATTAGCATTATACAACGTTGGCTAGCTGTGCATTGTTTCTACTTGAGATTCACCTTTATGGATTTTAAATTAAAATTTGCTTAACCTTATTTAGGCAAACATTATAGTTTTATCATACGTCAATACAATGAGATGGAAAATGTAACGGTAGTATGGCAGAAAAATATTTATAGCATAATAAAATACGAAGCTTTTTTTTTCTTTTTTTAAGATCAATTCACATTCTTTGCTAATATTTAATCAGTCATACCGACACAGGGATTTACTTGGCATTACCTCTGATGCATTCCACTGAGGCTCTGATTCTTAAATTATTTGTCTTTGAACTCACCGTGACCTATATTCAGTCTTCTGTGGCTGATGAAAATTACTCCTTTACCTTTCACTGCTGATGACTAACCCACCAAGAAAAGAAATATGCATTGACGCTCTTAATAGCCACATTAAGTTAGTCTTAAAGTATTAATATATGAGAACTTTTTAATCTTGTATACATAATGTTGCGGTAGCGAAGAGCCGCGATCCGGGTCCGCGTGACGCCTGAGCGTTGTTGTGAGGGTGGCCTGCCATAAGGGCTATGCCAGCGAGGAGGAGAGAGGTGCTGGAGCTTGAAAAAGTGATCTCCGTCTAACAGTGGGCTCTGTGGGAAACCGTCAGGAACCAAGAGAGCAAACCACGTGTGTCACCACACTAGTATGACAGACACAACCCAATTACTGTAATATTACACAAGATAAATTGAACCGTTAGCACTAATTTGGATTCTTGAACTTTCTAGTCTGTTATTTCCCCCTTGTCATCTTGGTTTTTTTCCATTTAGCTAATGGAAAAAAGGTGGGAGGACTTTTTTCCTCTCTCTATTTGCTTTTGCTGCCAACTGTTGCATCTCGTAGCTGGGAAAGAACAGGTGTGTGAAAAATACTGCTTTTGGCAAATATTCATTTTAATCATACATATTTGTATAATTTTTAATTAATTACCATATTTTCTGGAATCTGAGGCAGACATTTTCCACAGATTTAAGAAAATAAACCAACATAAATTAAGGCACAACTTGTATCCTGGAGCTGCTTTCCTCTGATGCTGTTATCTCCTTGATCGACAGCAAAGTTGTGGTGATGGAGGTAATGCCCGACGAGCTTTGTGGTGTGGTAGTGTGTCCTATGCACAGAGGGTGTAGCAGCCTGGAACGAGAAATAAGAGGCAAAGAAATACGGACGCTGTTTATCTTCTTAGTATTTACCGTGTAAGACACCACTCTTGTAGAAATCCTAGTTCTTGCAACGCATCTCCTCTCTCCAAATCTTGGCTCTGCAAATCCCACGTGTGTGTGCCTCCAAGTCCACACGGTCAGGGTTAGCCCTGCTGCGTGGGTTTGTGATGCGCCTGCGTCTGCAAACCGTGGTGCTTCCCACTCGAAGAGCACCCCGAAGTCCCGGGTGCCGTTGGCCACCCGCCGGCAGCACCACACGGTTCGGCAGTGACCCTTAGTGTGTTAGAGGCCCTTTCACCCGGGCGCCTGGTAAACAGTAGCGCAGGGACAAGCCTCCAGCAGCCCAGGGAGCCGGTTCTCAGTCGCAGGAGGTGGAGGGCACCACTCTGAGTCCTCAGTCACCTGGCAGCAAGAGCTAGAAAAAATGTTATTTAGTGAGATCATCCAGAACGGAAGGAAGACTCTAAATGTCTTCCTTCTGAAAGGGAAAAGTGGGGGATTTTTCTGTGGGGTTTGGTTCTGTCTCTAAGACCAACAGACTGATGTGAAGACTTGGCCCAAAGGTGGCAAGAGGTGATCAGGCGACAGGAGAGGAATAACTGAAAATCAGCCAAGCCTTTAAAGATAAATAAATTTACTGTGATAAAGTTCAAAAGACATTGAAAGAAGCTGTCTGAAGGCTTTGTACCTGCACAGAGAAGGAACTAGGAAAGTAACTGTGTGGGAAGTGAAGGCACCACCTGCTTACCTCTGAGAAAGCCCATGGTACGGCCTCCTCCTCTCCTAGGCTGCCCTCATTTGTTTTATTTAAAATCCCTTTACTGTCAATAACTGCATCTCAGAACTAAGCTGCCTTCCGCTGTCAAACGCCCCAGCCAAAATGGTCTGTTGTCCTTTAAGCCTCTCTTGTTTCTCCATTTTGTGCATCCTTGCCAAGCCTTCCCCATAGAAATTGGACCTGTCTCAGAGAAATGGTTTCCTGAGTCATTTTCAAAGGAACAGTTTACATAGCCTCATTGTTCTTAGCTGCAAACAGAAAGAATATATACATTAAAGACCAAGCACCATTCCTTACTGCCAAAAACCTTGTCTTCCAGCTGGCATTGCAGCCAAAAGTCAGAAACCCTCAGCAGACATGTTATCAGAACATTTCTCATGTAGATTCTGTCACATCATTAATGCTTATCTACCAGTAGGATGCATCTCATGCTCTTCTTAGATGTACAGCCGTTATGTCTCCTTTTCCTCTCTATATATCCACAGCACGAAACTGTGAGGACACCCACAGTGGCCTCCAAGCTGGGACCTTCAGCATTTCGGCACGAGCCTCTGGGAGTGCTACTCCAGAGGAATTTGTAAAATGTAACGTGGTTCCAGTGCGTTATCGATGAGATGCTCAACAAGCTCTGCCTTTGTATCTGACTCTCGTGAAATGTTAAACTCACTTTATTATTATATTTTCTCCATTGTGGCCTTTAATTAAATTGTAAAGCTGTCGTCTTTGTGTACTTGGCTCCCAAAGGGGGAATTATAGCTAGGCAAACTATTACTGATTGTCAGAAGAGAGATGTGCAGATATTATGTTCACGGTAATAATAGAAAAGGAATTCCCAAAGCTGACTCTTAATCTGTATGCCGTTCCCGTTCAGGCGGCAGGGCCCATAGCTCAATTCTTCTTTTGGGTAAGGAGAATGACAGTACGAGTTAATTTGGTCTGATTTCTTACCAGCACCAAACCTTCTCTAAGCCAGCTCTATGGACAACACAGGTGGTCTGCAAGCGTCAGGCTGAGCCCACGGCGGGCCAATATCGCGTGCCGGGCAGGCGCACCTACCACCCACTTGTGACCAGAAGCAAGGCACGATTTACATACGGGAAGAAAGAAAGATTTATATTTAAAGAAGTGAGCTCTTCCCTAAAAAACAAACCAAAACTTTAGAGATCTAATTCCCTGGTTTTTCCTATCCCTAGATTTGGGAAAATTAGGCCTGGCTTTGCTATAGTTTTGCTTGTCTAGTGGAGATGGGGTGGTGTTTGAGGGGCATCAGGGAGCTGAATGACCACTGCCTGATTAGGATGCTTGTAGGAACCAATCTGAGTATAACGAGCACTCTGAGGAAGCAGGATTTCCAAACGGATTCTGGGAACATATGGAGCTATTTCTATGCAGCATATTGAAATTTAGGGCATGAAAACAGGACTGGATGAAATATCCTTTCCACATCTGTGTATTCCTGTGCTCAAAGTCTTATCTTGGGCATGCATCAGGTATATGAAGCCAAGAATTTGTTAGTTTAATTAAGAGTATGCTCAAGATACAACAGACAGTAATTATTAGTTATGTTACGATACTACTATGCACAGCATTATGCTAATTAGATAATTTAGCTAAATTTAAAAGTTAGAAGAGAAAAACCCACAAATTTTTTTTTGCCTTTTGGTGTCACGTTCAACCTTCTGCCGCTCTCCCAGGCCCAGAGGCCGTCTCGGGATCGCAGTGCCCACCTGCGGGGCCCGGGGGGATGACGAGTTGCTGAGGGAGGCTTCCTCCTCCTCTTCGCCGGGAGAACCGTGCCGATGCTTGCTCTCCTCTCCAAAGGCTCGGGCATTTCTGTGGTTTTTGAAACACACCGTACCTTGCTCTTCGCTGGGCTGCAGCTCCGCATCGCACCTGGCTTTACTGCATGTATAATACTTTCTGAATGAGCTCAGCACTTGTTCCGTGTCCTTCCTCTTGCCCCTGAAACGAGTTTTGTCCCGCTCCGAAGCGCGCATTGCTGCCAGTAACTGAGTGCTGCTGAGTTGTCAGAGCTGCGGGTCTTGTCCTTTGGCTGCTGCACCTCTAAGGCCTCTGCCTCCCCAGCCTGCGCCTCTTCAGACTGCAGCCTTGCTTTAGTGTCTGAAATAATTCATTCTTCAGAGGATAACTCCTCGTTATTAGCTGTATCAAGTTTGATAACAGCGTGTCTATCGTTATAGCAATCATACAAAGCAAAGTACATCTAGAATGACTCAGGCGATAGCCACCTGCTCCTTAGAGGCTTGGCGTTAGAGCAAAACAGACTCCCACAGAGCTCTCGGCAAGCCCAGCCCGGCAAAGCCAGCCTGGCAATTCCTGAGGCTTCTGTTGTCAGCTAATCACAAAGCCCGTGGCACGGCGTGCTGTATGGGGCCGCAGCACAGGGTCTAATGATGATAGAGGTTTGGGTAATTGTCGTTCCTCGCTGCTGATCGCCCTGGGGCCTTAGGTGAGGTTGGAGAGCGTGGCAGGGGAGCCCTGCCTGGGGAAGGCTGTGAGCTGCACCCCGGCCGAACGGGACACAGCAGTCTGCAGAGGTGCCTGGCATCGACTGAGTAACAGAGAGAGTTTTTTAAAAATAAATCAAATACGGCTTGAACACGAGCTGATATATTTTTTTAGTACAGTACTCGATATCCCATCGAATACAAAACGTGAGCTATGCACACGTAATTCAGTTAGTGGCTTGTGCAGAGGAAGAAGCACTGTAGGAGTTAAAAGCTTTTTTTCCTGCAAAATCTCCTATTGTTTGTTCGGGCGTCTAGAGGGTATGAGTATTTTCGTTAATGTGGAAATAGTAATTCCCAACAAAGCTGGGGAGAGTGCTGTAACTGCATTTAGAAACCGATCGCAGGCAAAACGGTAGAAATCTCGGATTGTTAGCGTGGGTAGGTGCCCTAGCGCTTTTGACCAGCGTATAATTACCTAAGTGAGTAGTTTGATGAATAGAAAGAAAACTTACTACTCCTCTTTTAAGATATCTTCTGAAAGACATCCACTAGCAGATGATGCGTTTTCAAATTAGTTTCTGCAGTTACTTCAAGTAACGTTTTTGTGGTATGAAAATAAAATTACCCTTAATGGAGTATTTTTTAATGTTAAGAAAAATAATGCACAGATAAGAGCCAACATACTGTATTTCCAAATAGTTTCTTCTAAATCTAAATGAAGCGCCTAAATTAATGCATGAATGGTTATTTGGAAGCCAGTTGCTAGCTGTATTTCATTGCTTTATTGTCTGCGTAATAAGCATAGGTTATGAAAAGTGTGATCTTGTAGAATATAGTATATCAATTTCAATTTACTTTAATTCGGTATCATAAATCACTTCTCTTCTGTAGCTTAAGTAACAAACTTAAATTAATATTAGAGACTCTTAAGATACATTTACATCAATAGTGGTATTTCAGCAATATTATAACTTGCAGCAGCTTTTAATTTTTGTGCTTAGGGTTACATTTGTCTGAATAAAATAGACCCCTACAATATCCATACGAAGTTGTTTAATACTTGGCCTGTTGGTTGAATCGCGGATGAGGGGCATAGCATGTTCTCTAAGGTAATTGGCTGATGAATCTGCAGTCTAAATTTATACAATTTGATTAGTTCCACTGGCAGATAATTGGTAATTAGATGGTACACAAAATGTCATTTTCTTCCATGCTTCATCTTTCAATCTTATTTCCCAAATAGCATTTGTTGGAATATAAAATCACGGGCAGACATGAAAACAGCTTTATATCCTAGATAATGCCATGGAATAGAGATCTTGGATTGATTGATATAATTTTTTTATACTGACGGTAACAATTAATTTATTCCTCTTAAAGAAAATGTGATTTAGGTTTATTTTCCTCCATAACATTTTAAAGACAGATCATCTAAAATGCAAACCTTTTATCTTGCAGGAATAAAGTGTGCGATGATACTGCCTATGCTGTTTGTCATGTTCAATTTTTGGTTTTTTATTAAAAACTGCTCTCTTTTTAAGGTTTTCACAATGGATTACTTTGACATATCTGAAAATCTTATTAGAAGTTTGAGATATCCGTTACCAGTTAGTTATAAGACAAATGGCTGTAAAATTTGCTTATTAGCAGAGCAGAGCAGTGGTGCACGTCCTGTTGTTTCAACAGGATGAGGCAGGGGTTTCATTAATTTGGAGACCAACGGTAACTAGGCAAGCCTGAAGTTGTCTTTAGGCCATTCAGCTCCTCGGTTTCTTACCGAAGGCTGTCCTAAGCTGTGGCTTCTGCTCAAGGATGAAAACCAAGGAAAGGGAACGTTGCTTAGTAAGGGAGGCTGTAGAGCCCTGGATTCTGAGCCTGGCTTCAGGAGCGTGTTAGCAAGGAATTCATTCCTGGAAAAAAGAAGCAGAATTGCAAAATAAATAGGAAATAATTCTCTGATAGAGGAAAGAGTAGAGTGAAACGAGCGTGGAAAAAGTTACGTGGTTTGGCCTGTTCCCAGATTTAAAAAACAGCAAAGCCCAAGTACAGGGGACATTATACTAAGTTCTTGAACTCCCTCGTGTTTCTTTGGCAATATATACTTGACTAAGTTTATTTAAACTCTTTTCCTCAACTTCACTCATAATTAAATAGCAAGAAAGGGAAACAAAGGGTTTGAATCTGCAAATTCTTCCACTACATGCATTCACCTGTGTGCTGATGCTTCATAAATCATCACCCCATGAGGACGGTAGTACTCTGAACCCATTTGGAGCAGACATAAATTACTTTGCAAAGTTAAAGTCAGTGGAGAAGCAGGTTATATTAAGCTTATATAATTTTTCTGGTTCAGTTATAATGTTTGCAAAGTTCAAACCCCACAGAGCTGAGGAAAAGCTCCAGTAAGGAGCTGCACATCTTTGTATTGATTGTGTATAAACCTATTTATGAAGCGTAGCTATTGCCGTGAAGATCATGGGACGTCCTGCTCTTCGGTGGCTTTTGCTGGGGCAGATCAGAAGTAGCTCCGAGTTACTCTAAGTAACTCTAAGTAAAGGGAATGAAAAGCTGGGTAAAGTGAGAAGCAAGTCTGCAGCCTCACCAAAAGAAAGTCATAAATGACTGCAAAAAAAAACCAAACCCCTGTGACGTTAGCTCTGAAGTAAGTAGGTGATCCAAACCACTTTTGGCTTGCTAAAATCATCAGAAACAATTAATACAGAGGGGTTTTTTTCTTTTTTGAATTTCAAGGAAAGTGTAAGTATTGCTTAATTCCACTGTTATGTATTAGACCCTCAAAACACGCACAGTGTTAAATAAATTCTTCCACTTATTAGTATGTTATTGATTAAACTCAAAGGTCTGTCCCACACAGGTATAAAGCATGTGGGTTTAAAACATTTGTCAGTCTTTGACTAGAAAATGGATAGCATCCAGCAGCAAATCTGATAGGTGAAAGCACATTTAAATGCCAGGGGTTTATTTCACTAAAATAAAAAATATGAAATTCACTCCTGCTGCCGTTATGGGAATCTTCTAAGGGACTAAATGGATGTGACTCACTAACCCAATTACTGTAATGTCAGAGCATTGTTTAAATAGCCAGAAACTTTTATTTTCCATGTCTAGCTACTTCTCTAGTAATCAGTGCGATTTGGCAATGCGTCTTGTGTAAGCACCGACCATACGCTGCACTTAGGCCAAATATCTGTGGAGGATGGAGGCAGGGCAGCAGACGCTTCCCGACTCTGGGGCCCTTGGTGTGTGCAGAGGCAGTGGTGTGGGGAGGAGAGGTCGGGGCCGATTCCTCCCCAGGTTGGGAGGCTGCTGAGGGAGGCAGCAGCCCTTTCCCTGCTTGCACCCCCCGCCGCAGCCGCCTAGCACCGGTGACATCTACCACAGCCGCCGCAGAGCCCCTGGGGTTCTAATGGCCGAGCTACTCTTGATCTAAAGCTGCCGGATCAAGTGGGAAGATGAATTAAGAGTCACTGAACAAAGCGGCATGATAGGTGCCTGTTAACTCTCCGGTCATCAAACAACGGCATCCCTGAGGCTGGGTCTCGTGGCCAGAGGGCTCTGCAACACATTGGTATATTGATGCCAATGTCCAACCTGCGCACATCAGCCCAGCTTCTTTTGTCTTAATCTCCTCGTTTGAGTGCTACCATTCGAAATCTAGCCATTACTGTGCCTGGCTTCGTTTAGCAGTCTAAATGAAGTCATTCATTTTAGGTTTAAAAATTGTCTTTACAGTCAGCTTACAACAAAGATGCTTCTAAGTGTTATGAGGGTGTACCCGTGAGCTGAACTGTGCCATCCGTGGGGTTGAAGGGACTCTGATTTTATGAGGTGGGATTTTCGCTTGGAGGAAAAACGAGGGTTGATGCTGTTTTTTTAAAGAAATAAGTTTTCATACCATTGAAGAGCATTATAATTCTCTGATGTATGCGTCGGTACTTTGAAGATTATGCATTCAATTTTCAGCATGGCGTCATCTTCCGTTACGGGCTTAAAGTGTAGATATTATGTTACAGGGCTCAAATGTTTGTCTTTCCTTACAGAGAGAAGTTTTTGTTAACTTTTGAGTGCTCAATTGTCGCCTAATTGTCCATTAAGAGCAGTTTTATATTTTAAGCTGTTTAAGGTGGACTGGCGTAACTCACCAGCGCTCAGTCATATTTTACAGCAATGCGGAATTTAATTTTTAATAATGTATTTGACCTTTTTCTTTAACTGTAGCTTTCTTTTTTTTTTAATTCCCCTTAGTAATTTTACGCTCTCATTAGTTAGACCCTTCCAATACTTAAATTTTTAGTTGATCATTGCATTTAAACCAAACAGAATATTTTGCTGCCTAGGGACTCGATGACTTTGGGTTTCCTCTTTTTAAGCAATTCTGCCTTTATATACGTTTTGATTTCCTGTTGTGTGGTGGAAGTCGTCTTTAATTACCTTGCTATTGGAAATCGAATGGAAATTAAGATGGAATTATTTTGTGCTTTATTAGTTACAAAAGTTTAGCTGTATTCATAGAATTAAGTTTAATTAAATTTAACAAATTTATGCTGAGGCTGATTTGTTATGCAGGAGTTATTGCACAGTTAAAACGCTGAGCTACTCAGATCCGAGCTACAGTCAGAACTAGTACATCTCATTCTCTGTACCTCTCTTTTTTAATTGGATTATCAGAAATGGGAAAAATAAGGTTTGTTCCTTACCTCTTCCCCACCCCCCTCCTCGAATAAACCAAGTATTAATTGAATCAGCTAAACCTTCTGTACCTCCAGGAGGGACAGTGTTCTTAATCAAAATTTTCAGGTGTGAACGTGTTTGCAAGTTTCCAGTTCTCACCATTGATGCTGAATTTAGGTGTTTTTGAATGTCAGAACGTGATTGTAGAAGTGCATCAGGTTTCTGGTGTTACATGAATACATTTAAATATAAATACATTGTGTAGAAAAAACCATGAGCATTCTCTATATGCTTGGGAACCAGAGGTTTTTCTTTATTCTTAGAAAGAAAAAGAAGCCTAGATGGAAGCGTTGGTAAAAAGTCCCTGGTTTATATTATTCTTACAGTTTCAGGGAGCCTGTTTTTCATTTCTTTGGGTTTATGCATGCTTCGTGCTGGCACAACTATCCTCTAGCAAGGGCCTGGAAAGGAGCGCTCGGCACGTGCGCAGGGGTTTGGCGGCAAACTAGCAGATCCGTACCCTCCGAGGCGCAGGGTGGAGAAGGAAAGCCTTCCTCATAGAGGAACAGATCTTCTAACACCAGCTTCGTCCCTGTCCCCTGCTTTTCACTCCCGTCCTGCCCCCTGTTAACAAACCCAGCGCTAACGCTACAAACTCCTGAGGTGTTTCGCCTCATTATAAACCACGGTGGGGTTTTCATAATAGAAAAGCAGAGCCAAAGTGGATAGAGGGAGAGTGGTCGTTCACTTTACACTAGATGATGTGCTTTCTCCTTTTTATACCTATATGGAGTTACATAAAAATGCAAATACAGTGTGTTTATGTATGCTATTCTAACTATACTTTGGGGTTTGTGGTTTACAGCAAGTTTGTGTTTAGCAAGACTCAGCTTATGTTTGCAAAGCAAATGTTTTTAGCTAATATTTCTAGACTAGAAGATGGTGTTGGTTGGAAAGGCTAAATGGTGCAAATTCCTAGGTGTAGCTACTCACAAGCTTCTAGTTTGCTTCTCTTAATTTTTTACATTGTTACTGCAAGTTAGTTGAGAGGGGTCTGGTTTGTTTGGGTGAGTTTAAGTCTCGATAGTTAAAAGTCATTATTGCTTCAGAAGGCAGGTTTTCAATATATGCCAGGATCATGGTAATGTCTTTGTATGCACATTTATCCAGTTATTTCATCACCAAGCAATTTTCAGCGGCACAGCCCAGCCTCTGGAAAGTAGTTTCTAAAATGGCTGCTTTGCTTGTCTCACTCCCTGCAATTAACATCTCTCATTCCCAGGGTTGCACAGGGCAAATAAATAACCATGGCAGGAGTTACGTAACTTAGCTATAACTTAACAACTAGATAAACAAACGTGGCAGAGCTCGCTATTTTGACAAAAGTTTACAGAAGCTTATTAAATGGCAGGAGCTGGGGCAGGAGAGACTTAGGAGACTACAGTTTGGTTTTAAAGTGTCTCTCAGATTTTCATTTTTTAGGGTAGGGATGTGTGTCTCTGCAATATGAAGAATGCCTTACTGCCTTTTCTTCCTCTCAGTCACCCACCTGGCTCCTTTCATCCTGGCTTGCCTGCAGTCCTGCTGCAGGAGGGCGACCAAGGCTTGCCATTTCTCTGCTCATGGATTAAAATGGTCCTGCAACCGGGCCAAGCTCTTACATTTACCATGCTCACAGGTTTTAAATGCAAATGCTTCATACGTAAAAGTATCCGCAAATATAACACAGTCGGAAAGAGACTTGCATTGCTCTCTCTGGATTCATGGGTTAATATATGTGTTTTGCAACAGAAACAGTAGGCAGCCCAGTTTTAGAATTTCATCCCATTTCTAATCGACTTCAGCCTGATTATGAAGCTCAGAAACATCTTTCCTGCTGAATCTGTGTAAGATGATGACCCCTGTATTTGTTTTGAACGCCACTTAAGTTTATTGTCAAGCCCTCTTCCTTGATCATCGTAATAGTCACCCTTATCTTCATAAACTTGTTTGTTTCCTGAGCAATAGATTTTCTTGTAATCTATGGAGAATACATTTTTTTTTTTTTCCCCTCCGCTGCAATTTTTGCTACCTGCTAAATGCATGTCTTTGGGTTGTCTTTACCAGATCTCTTGGCTTAACTTGCTCCTGGGGTAAAGTCCCAAAGGAAACCAGGCATTATGAATACTTTGTGGAAATAAGCCGTTGCTTTGAAAAGCAACATTTTCTAAATGCCTTAATGTGTCTTAAAATGAACCATAGCTAAGCAGGTTATTTAACAAACCACTATCTTCACAAGCCCAGATCCCGTTTTTGTTACAATGGGGACGCTCCAAGCATAAATACTTCGATTATGCAAAATAGATATTGTCTTTATGGTCACTGCCATAAATAGAAAAGGGAGAAGCAGTGACGTCTGTGACGTTTGCTGTTCTTCACATAGGAAACCATATTTTTGATTCAGCAGCCGGCCGTATCCTTTCACAGACAGCACAGAACCAATGCCCTAACACAATTTCATGTTTGAAGTGACAAAGTCCACGTGGAGCAACTGCAAATCATAGAATCACAGAAGGATTTGGGTTAGAGGGGACCTTTAGAGGTCATTTAGTCCAACCCCCTGCAGTGAGCAGGGACATCAACCCGAGCAGGTCGCTCAGAGCCCCGTCCTGCCTGGCCTGGGATGTTTCAACCACCTCTCGGGGCAGCCTGGGCCAGGGTTTCACCGCCCTCATTGTAAAATATTTTTTCCTTATACCCAGTCTAAATCTCCCCTCCTTTAGTTTAAAGCCACCACCCCTTTTGCCCTGTCACAGCAGCCCTTGCTAAAGAGGTCACCCCCACCCTTCCTACAGCCCCCGATAAGCACTGGGAGGCCGCAATAAGGTCTCCCCACAGCCTCCCCTTCCCCAGGCTGAACAACCCCAGCTCTCCCAGCCCGGCCTCGCAGCAGAGGGGCTCCAGCCCTCGGAGCATTTCTGTAGCCTCTTCTTGGACCCGCTCGTCACAGGTCATGTTTTCTTGGTTCTCAGGGGGAAAGCAGGGATGAATATCAGGCCTGGGAGGAGACCGTGCAAAATTCCAGCCTGGCATCTCAAACCCAGGCAGACTTCTCAAGAGTGAAGCCTTTTTATGCTCTGTGACTTACTGTGGGAATCATGGCTGGCTTGATTTCATTCCCCCTCAGGGCCATGCAGAAGGAGTTTACCTCAGCGTGCGTCCTGAGCTCCGATGATGTTCTGTGAAGAGGAGAATGAAGAAGGGAGGAAATTGGTTTTGACTGTCTAACAACTGGTAGGTTCTATCCCGGAGGAAGCTGCAGTTGTGCTGAAAATGAGCTTGAGGTACCTCTGAAATGCAGACTAAGTAGGGCAGCCAGTAGGTCATTGCAAAGGTAGCAAACAACATCTTCACGTCCTGGTTTAAAGTCGTATTAAGGAAACTCTATTAGCCAGAATACTGAAGGAAAACGTCTTTGAAAAGACTCATTAATCATTACTGTACTTTTGTATCAGGTAATTAGATATTACCTTATTTAAATTTTTCACTTTTGCCTCCTATCCTTTTGATCTTTTATCCTTTAAATTATCCTTTTAATTTTTGTGTGTGCAGGAGTTTGTGTGCCCTTAAGCCAAACTGTAAGGATTTTTACTGGAGGCGAATCCTGGATCCCTTAGATTTCAGGAAAGTCATGAATTATAAATCGTTCTTGCTTAGCCTGGCCTGTCAGGAGTCACACGAAAAGCACACGACTTGCTGTTTCAACCCACAGCGCCCGCTGCTCTGCTGGCAATAGCAGAGCTTTGGGTGTCGCCCACTGCGGGCTCCGGTGTGGCAGCTGCAGCTGGCTCCGTGCCCGTGGTGTGTGGGGCGCTCTGGGGACCGGGGAAGTTTACTGCAAACCCTTCATGTGGTTTGCGGCCGCCCTCACTGCTCACTTCCATCGCCAAAAGCATTTGGAAGCAGTCAAATTTCTGGCCGAGCACAGATGTTTCTCAGCAACAGTATCTTGCTTTTATGATGAGGAGGTTTTTTGTATTCTCTTTAAATATATAATATGCAATAGCATGTGGTACAGACATCCCTTTCGTCTAGCTGTGCTAGCGAGGGGTTTGCAGGTTTCTCATTCACAGAGCCGGGACAGGACATGGTGTGCCATTTGTGTAAATAAGTGCAGCTGTTGTGATGTCAACTGTGGTCTGTCTTAATATATTTCGTTATTTAGAAGAATATATTTGGGAGACTATTATTTGGGAGAATGTATTTCATTATTTGGGAGAATATCACATCCATATAACTGGTAGAGCCACTGGCCTTTGCCCAAAAGCACCTCCATCGAGTGGAGGGTATGCAACGTCCCGGATCAGCGGGGAGCTGTGCCTGCCGTTCCTGTTCTTTACACCGCTCCCACTGAGTCACAGACTCACAGAACGGCAGGGGTTGGCAGGGACCCCTGGAGCTCACCCCGTCCCACCCCTGCTGGAGCAGGCACCCCCAGAGCAGGGGCACAGGGCCGCGTCCAGGCGGGGGGTGAATGTCTCCAGGGAAGGGACCCCACAGCCTCTCTGGGCAGCCTGTGCCCCTGCTCTGGCACCCTCAAGTCAGTGCAGTACATTGTACTGGTATAAGAAAACAATTTTTTTCCTAAATATTGCTGCATCCTGCGCCCCTCTCCCCAGGGAAAAAAAAAAGTTGGTTTTGGGGAGGGATTTTTTAATGACCCCTTCCCTTTAAAGTGTGAGCAGGTTTGTTAGTCTTTGTCTTGACACAAAAGAGTTATTTTAAACAAACTGAGCCAAGCCTACATGCCTTCTCTTCAAGTCAAAATTCGGTAGGGAGTCGTTCCTCAGGGCTCGCAGTGTTTGTGCCTCTGAGTATTTAATATTCAGGACTCTCCTAGAAAAACCATGTTTCAGGGCTGAGCGTCATCAAAAGCAAAATTGCAAAAATGTAATCTGTGTTATGGTGGCTAGAGACTGTGGGAACATCCTAAATCTTCTGTTCCAAAGCTATGAGCCTGTATTTACTAAGCCAAAAGAAATTAGCTCTCAGCAGGATTTCTCTCTCCAACTGTTTGAAAAGTCCAGTTTCAGAAAGCCTCTTAGAAATGATCTATCCTGATCTAGAGAGTGAAGCTTTTAAGTCATTTTATAATAAATCTAAGGTATGGTAGAGATTTCCTTTCCCTCTGCTTAGGGCAGAAAAATGAGGACTGTAATTCTCAGGTGTGGTCACGGCCCTGAAGTCATCCAAAGATTGTAACGGGGGAATCGGAGCCCCACAACTAGGTTATCCTTTGCTACGGATCTTTCCTAACTTCCCTACGAGCGCGCTCGTATTTCACTTTCTTCGCCTAGGAAGGATACACCAGCTGAAGTTCACCCTGAGTCACATCCTTGCTGCAGGAATCTCTCGCCCTTCTTTTTGAAGGGAAATTGAGGCGTCTTTCAAACAAAGCTATATCCATGCATTACAGCTCGAGCTGAGGGTACAATTTGTGCCGTCCTATTTTAAACTAGGCTTCCATTTAAAATGAAAGCGTCTTGCTTGATCTGGAGTACAGAATGTTTAGGTGAGCAAGATTCCTTTCGACCCGCATAGAGGCGCAGGGCAGATACCTTTTACGTAGAGGTGTTACAGCACCATCTCCCTGGGAAAGCATTATTTTAGGCAATAGCTTCAAAGTTTTAGCAGTGGGTGTTGACTGCATTTCTTGCATTTTTAAAAACAGACTGCCAGCCAGCAAACGAGGTGACAAAGGAACGGCAGCTGCTCAAGGCGTCCTGCTGTTTCAGCAGTTCAGGCTGCTGGGACTGATTTTCTAGGACAGTTTTCAGAGGGACACCCCAGGACATTGTCCCTGTAACAGCTTCTCTTCTTATTAATTTAGTGCTTTATAAAGCGAGAAAATGATGGGGTTTCTTCCCCCACCCCAGTGCAAACCTCTGATAAACAGGCTCCCAAGCAGGTTTCCCTGGCTGGGGGATGTCTTTGCTACAGCTCTGTTGCCGGCATTCCTGACAGTGGCTCTTGCCTTTAGGCAGGCTGCTGGGAGAGCTGGGGTGTAGCGGGCTGCGAGGACCGTCGGTACCCAAATGTGAAACTGGAATTCCGTAAAACAAGAAAAAAACTTGGTTCTGTTAAAGTAGGAAATGGTCTCCTGTCACTGTTCGTAGACGCTTCAGTTCTCCCGTCAGTTAAGGCTGGAGTGGCAAAGGGCAGAAGGACAGACTATATGGGAAAGACCAGCCCTGTGGAGAAAGGGGATAGATTAGATGACCCGCTCTTCCACTGCTAGTGTCCTTCTACCCAAACACAGTTCACTGTATTTCTTTCTTACAGAGTAAACAATCGGATTTCAGTGGAGATGATGATGTGGGAAATGGTTCAGCTTGAGATATAATTGGAATGTAAGGCAGAATAAATACCTAAAGGTGGGTGCTTTTTATTGTATTGCTTTAGAGCAGGAGTATACAGAAAGAGACGGTGACTAGTCAAGTTCATGGAAGAAAAATCCACTGAGAGATACAAAGATACATCCTGTACCTCAAGATCTTTCTGAGAATTGTATTGCTAAAGGATAAGAGAATTGGAACAAAATATCACTACGCTCTTGCCTTTCGTGGTAATCCACTTTTGGCCACTGTCAGAGCAGGGATACAGGCTATATGTTGTTTTGTTCTGACCCAGCACAGCTGGTCTTATGTTATTTCATTTCATTTCATTTCATTTCATCCCATGTGCTGCCGGTACAACTGAGGACCTTTTCAGGATGTATCTCTGACAGGCTCCTCGCAGGAAGATTTTCTTGTTTAAGAATTATTATCATATACAGATAGTCCTTTATTCATTTCCAGGTCTTCAAGAATATTAGCAACTTATTAAGATTTTTAATCAGAGTAGCACACTGATGACTGTTTTAAACTCCTGAGTAATTTTAATGTATCTTAATAATGGACAGTGCTAGTTAATTACATAGAAGAGGAATCAGATCATGCTATATAAAGAGCTAGTCTGCTGGATAATTCCCTAATCAATGGTTAGAGTTGGGATTGGGGGTTAGTCCTGTGTCTCAGGCAGTTTACATAATAAAAATTTGAAGAGGCAGTGTGGTGCATGATGGAAGAGACTTATTCTGGGATGGATGAACAGAGCCCGAGCTACGTCTTACATAGCACACCGATGGTATTTGCAAACACAGTATACTGTGTGATTTGCCATACCTGCAGATTTCTTCTCACATAATAATTGCACCAATAAGAAAGCACTAAAACACCATCATACAAATGTAGAGCTTAATGTGAACTTGTCTCATCATTTTTATTACTCCCCTGAAAGGAAGGTGTTCTTACTGAAAAGGTGCAGTATCTTCTTCTTTAGCCTGACTGAATTTGATCAGAATTTATCCTTCCAGATGTGGTCTGTCTTTGGGAAAACACACACACTCATATAAGTGTGTGTGTGTGTATGTAAAAAATTGGCAGCACACAGATATTTTAAACGCTCGTTGTTTTTATTTATCACTTTGAAGGCACAGAGAATTGCTTACTAAATTTCCAGGCGGTACCAAGCTGGGAGGGGATCCAAGCACTTTATGGGACTGAATTGCAATTTGAAGCGTTCATGACAAATTGAAAAAAGGGTCTGATATGAAAAGCTATAGTTGATTAAGGAGAATTCTAAGTACTACTCTTAGGGGAGAAAATTCATGTATAAAAGTTACAGAATGACCCATTAGATAGCAGTATTGCTATCATAAACGTAGTGGTTTACAAGTCCCCCTTTGCGAATCGTAAGCTGAACAGGAATCATTAATGGGCTGCATTGTGGAAGCAGGCAGGCCTCATCCTGGGGTGTGAGAGCAGGGGTGTAGTCAGGAATAGGAAGTAATCCTTCTGCTTGGTGTTGTCAAGCCCCTCTCAGAGTCCTTTTGCCACTTTTTGACATAAACTTCCAGAAATGTAGGGACCAACTGGACAGAATCGAGTGACTCACAGGAGGAAGGATCCAAAGTCTAGAGAATGTAACTTATGGAAAAGAAATGGGTGTTAAGAATAGAGAAGTGAGGACTTGAGACATGGCAGGTCTTCAAATGCTTTAAAGAAAACTGAAGAGAATGGCAAGAAGCTCACCCCCCAAGGCCAGTTGAGCTTCTGTTGCAGAAAGTGAGGTTTATATAAAGCCTTAATAAAAACTTCCCAAAGTAAAGACAGTGGGAGATGATCTCTCATATAAGTTTCATAGAATTCAGTGAAATCTCCATCACTAAGGGCTTTTATGAACACAGATACAATCATCTGCCAAAAATGGGTTAGGTATTTTTATTCCTTTGTTGTGGTAGGAGTCAGAGAGCAGGGGACTGCTTGAAGCCTCTTCCAACTCTTTTTTCTGTTACTTTCTGCAAGCATTACCCATCCAATAACAAAACGCTTAGGACTAACTAAGCATTTTTTCCCTCTGCAAAGGTAGGAATTTCTCTTTTATTAGCTTTCTGGCAATTCTAAAAAGCCATGGGTTCCACTATTGTATCTGACGTACAGTTTGCTCAAGTATGTGTACGTTGCTGAAGGACAACGCAGGTTAGGCTTCTACCATAAACATGCTTTTGTGAATTTTCCCCTTAGTGATATACATATACTAAAAACTATGCAAAGTAAATATGTTTAATCAGTATTCATAGAATCTTTCCCCGAGGGGAAGGGACTGTTGGGTGCCACCATGCTATGAGTGCTGCCCTTCGGTTGAGAAGAGGAGCAATAAACAGGCTGAAATGTTTTATAATGCAGAATGTAAGAACAAACTTTAGCATTTGAACTGTTTTAAATACTAGCAATTTTGAGGCTTAAAAAAATACACTTCTCTAAATCCGCAGCTACTCTTAAGAGAGCAAATTCTTGAGCGTCTGTGTGAGCAGCAGGATCTACACCTTCCCATATAAGGAGGTTGGGGAGGCAAAAAACAGTGCCCAGGGCCTGAAATGCAGTGCAAACGTGGACCCAGACAGTCCTGCAACACATACTGTACAAGCACTAGAGGCAGCAGTGACACGTCAATTAAAACTGTTAACATTCTTGTCATGGAATGAGCGTGTGGCAGGTCACTTCGCCTGATGTTCTTGCAAATGATACGCACTGGGCATAAATACAAGATGTTACGGTCATGCTTTTCCGCTGCAAACCATTTCGAAGTTTGATGAAAGGAGAAGAAAAGCCAAGTAGACAATATTACCAAATATTCCATCCATCCCCTCCAGCTGTTTGCTCGGGTCCAAAGGAAGCTATCCAGTTGGAAAATATGCCCTCCAAATGACTGAATCTGAAATTTTCTGTTCAATCATTGTTTGAATGTTTATCACAAAGACCGTGCAAAAACATGGTCTCTCTTTTTGATGTCCTGCTGTCATTTTCGTCCTTTTTGTTGGCACAAAGGTTGGGATGTGTTTCCAGCCTGGCCTGCGGGTGTCTGTGTGCATACGCAGAGGGCTAAGAGCCTGTGGGGCACAGCGCTTGCTGCAGAGCCCTTACCTGATTCTTCCATAGTTACGGCATTTTGTTCATTGAGCTGTTTCCAGTGCTGGCAGAAGTTATTCTTGAGGGAAAAATCTAAGCATCAACAAAATGTGTTTCTGGTTAGATAATAAAACCTTGGTGGAGTTGATCAGTTGGCCGTCTTCCAGATCAGAATCTGACATGCACCTGCTTCGTTTGTTTTATGCAGCTTCTCATTTAACATACTGTAATGTTCAGGGAAAGCAATCGGGTTCCACTAATCAAATTGCTAACGCTTTCTTTATTTAGTTCAAGAAACTGCAGACAGCAATGCCAGGCTGCACTAACAATACAGGGATTCTCTCCAGAGGACTGGAATATAACTAGAAATATGCCAAATTTTTTCAATAGAAATTCTCTAAAACAGAAGCCAGTAGGCACTTCCACTTTTGGGGGCTAAAATTGCTCCGTGGGGATGGATGAACATTAAACTACAGCAGAGTTGAGATATTAAAAGACAAACAGACCCACTACAACTTCAGTTTGATCTTTCATATTATAAATATTAAAACTATAACAAAGCCGAACCCCAGAACATACAGAAAACTCGAGCTTAAAACTGAATGTGTTGTTTAGACCAGCTTAAAAGACGTGTCCACTTCACCTGACATTTCCCTGAAATTTTCTATCACTTATTCACGTTCCGCCTACAGAAAAACTTGCGTGTTGTTTTGAATCCCAGAGTCCTCCTAGTCCTTGTGTTTGAACCCATTATTGCATGTGTTGTCATTTGGAGTGACTTGAATCAACAGAATGTTACTGAAGAGGAAACACATGATCTAACGAGTAAGAAAACTCTGCACCCCATGAAACCATTTAAGGTATGTTATTAAAGAAAATAAGCAACAGGACTTCATGGGATGGCTAATGAATTCACGCAGCATTTGTTTCCAATTTTTTGACTCTCCTCAGAATTCCCACATGAATCTGTCTAGTCACTGCAGTGGAAATCATGGTTGAATTCCAGTTCACTTACTAAGAGGGTTTTTGGGTAGTAGCTTTTATGTACATGGCAGGTATATATAGTGCTAATCATTACAATAATCTGGGTATCCTGCTGAAGAGATCCTTTGCTTAAATTTGTGATTTTTACAAGCTTAATTTAATTGTGTCTGAAGGTAGCTGAAAAAGCGTTGCGCCCTCCTTCAAATTCCAGTTGATTTTCCTTCTAATTAACCTTTGTTTCCTGCTTCGTAGCCATACTTTTTAATTCTTTAGTTGCTTGTATAGCAGTGACCTTTTTGGCTTGGCGGCCCAAAATACGTTGTTGCGTTGGGCGCCCAGGGCGGGCGCTCGGAAGCGCTTCCCCGCGCAGCGCTGTGTGCGCCGCCGCTGCCTGCCCCGACAGGTACGGGAGGCACCGGCAACGCGACTCGAAGTTGCTGTCGTCTTTACACAGCCACAGAGACGGGTTGAGGGAGGGTTGTGGTTTCGCTGGAATTATGGACCATAGCGGGGTGTGTTGGTTGTGATTAATGTTTGACATCTGCATCTTTTTGAGATGTTTTAACCACTTTTCTTGCCAGATGAGAAGTGCGCTGCGGTATGCTTCTAACTGGGGGGGATGTTTCAGTGTGCTGATGTTCCTAGCGCTGAGACTGAGCAATTAGAGTCATGTAAGTACTTAGTTCTGAACCCTTGGAAGGATTTTCAAATACACCTGGGCAGCTGGGAATTATATATCTCAGTGTTAAAAATCCCACTAGACTAAACAAATTTTTAAACTGTTAAATACTGTCCCTTGGCTCTCTCCGTGGTTTCTGCTTTAATCCCCTGGTGACTGGTGGTGAGTGCTACCAACACGGATATGTTAACAGAACTGTTTGCCTTTGCATATGAAAACTGCTACCAAAACTGGGAAATGTTTCAGAAACAAAAAGGGTTTGTGGTGGGTATTTTAACTTGTGACACTTACTGAGATATTAGGAACAAAGATTTGCAAATTCGAATACCATTTTTGATAGTTTACTGTTTTAAAAAAAAAAAAAGCCCAGGAGTGAAAAAGATGACAGCAGTCTGATTCTGCCAGACTTTTTTGTCTTTATCTTTAAAATATTTTGCTGTTTTCTGAAATTTTGTGAGATTTCTTTCAAAACCTAGCCCCACCTTTACCATTAATTTTTTTTACAATCAGCTGTATCTTGGTGCACGTGCCCAATACGGCCAACCCATACATGACAAGTTTAAGACAGACACTTTTCCCTAAAGTGTAATGACAAATATTAAAAACGTCGGTCACGTCCCTTCAAGAACACGTTCCCACGACACCTCCAAAAAAGCGCGGCGGGGCTGAGGAGCTCCAGGTCAAAGCCCCGGCTGCGTACCCGGCGTCCCTCAGGGCCCACGCTGGCCCCAGTAACGCGAAGCGTGAGCCGGGGCGGCGCGGCCCGAGGCAGCCCAGCAGCACTTCTGTGCTCCGCTGCGCCGTGAGCACCTGGCTGTTGCTAAAGGCCCAGACTTACACAACGCTGCTTTATTCCTCTTCTAAATGAGCAAACTTTGCAGTAGTGTTTTTACGGAGCGGGTTTGATGGATGTTGGCGATTGGTCCCCGTGGCCATTAGTTAGTTGGAGAATAAGGTGAGGTGTTTGATACAACAGGATCAAAATGCTTCATGGAAAGTTGTGGCAGCCTTTACACAAAGAAAAATCAGTAAGTTTATCAAATTGAGATTTCTGGAATGGGGTCTACTGAATTGGTAAGGCAAGGGTTTGTCAGGGAAGCAAAGATCCACCAACCCAACCCTACTGCAACTCCTAAGTGCCTCTTTCTTACTGAAACTAGCAATATTGGTGTATGCTGAGTAGACTAACGATATGAACGATATGAACTAACGATATGAACGAGTGGCAACGTTTTCTTTCTTGAAACCTCGACAAATACTAAGAGAAAGGAAGGAGCGTAGAAAGACAACGAAAAGGTAAGCCATACAGAATACCATTTGTAACATCCTGTAAACGGCTTCACTTATAGAAACAGGCGCTTCCTTACACAGGAGGTGTCTTTACCTTAAAATGCAATTACCGCTGCCTAATGACAGAAGCAGTTGCCCTCTCCTTCTGGTAAAATCATCTTTTTAGAACTGCCTGAAGACTGAAAAGCTAAGATTCTATCATGTAGAACTGCAGGGTCACAGTTCAAACACATGTATCTCAGCCTGACCTTAAACCACACGGAATGACTAATTTACCACCGCTAATTTAATCGTTTTAATGCCAAACAGTAAGTAACAGGCGTTCCTTAAAGTAGTTGCCAAAAAGCTTCCTTTGATACTATTTAAATCTTCCTCCTTCAGCTAAGCTATTAATAACAACAGGAAATGAGGCCCTCAACCCTTCATTTTATATCTGTGAGGAGCAGATAAATCTTACACTCAATTTTAGAGATTTCCTATGGAAACAAACAATGCTGGACCTCCATGAGATGGTGATCATGTTCTTTTGCCAAGGTTTTTCAAATATCTAAAAGTAGGACAGCATTTGGGTAGGAATCCAACCACGTATTCTCCAGAAGGTTCACAGCACAATCTGTTCAGATGGCGTTTGTTATATTGTCCGGTTTGAAAGCATTACCAGAAGGAATTTTTGGGTTTGGTTTTCTCAGCTTCTTCAAGAAAGTACGTGGGGGCCATCAGAAAGCAAGCAGAGGCTTGACAGTCACCACCATTCTGGGTTTTGTACTGAAATTCTGAGACTTGGTTGTAGCTACTTGTATCTTTTTAGCCTCTCCGTTGCATCCCCTTGCTTCACATGTTCGACTCTCTCCAGAGGAGTTTGCTAAGCTGCATGTGTATTGCATGGAATACTTTCAAATCTGTCCCTTTCAAACAAACAGCAATGGAAGGCTTGGGTCAGCGGAGGACAAGCTGCCCGACGTGGCAGTGACCATCACTCGCAATATGGTAGTGGTGGTACCTTGCTTTCATGGTAAAAACAGAATAGAAAGAAGAGATTTTTCATGTCAATTTGTGACTTTCCCGTTTTGCGGTGAATTTGTATTTGTTTCAGTCACTGAGCGCAGCATGCCTCGAAGCCTGCGCGTCAGGCCTGGGTGCTCAGTTGCCTCTGTGACCCCTTCTGCTTTTGGTCTTGCATATTAAATGGTGCTGGCATCGCGGCAGCTTTCTGTTGTTGCATCCTGCCTGTAAGAAGTTTATTAGCTACGTACATACGTAGGTAACGCGAATGGTGTGTGATGATTGCCGCCCCGTTCCCTAAAGGGGGGCTGAGCGTGCCTCGCTACAATAGCAAGAATACCGGCGCATCTTGTTGTTCTCTGACTCCGTCCGAAACGTGTCTTATGCCTCTTTCGAAAGAAAATCTAGCTGTTTGTGTTACCAGGATTGCATTTTTTGACTTGGATGCCCAATCCTGCCTTAAGCTACGATCCCGTGTAGGTGCACGCTGCCCCTACCGACTGCCATTTCAAAATACCACCGGACGCCGTAAGCTGCGTACCGCAAGTCCCGACCCCTCTCAGCTCTGCGTGCGCCAGGCTGCACGCTTTGAACATCTTGCTTGGGTTCCCCATGTTTTCAGCATGCGTTGGGAGGACTCGAAATCAAAATGCCTATATCTAAATCCCTCTGATATTTGGACTACTTTGAAATCCAGGTCCAAATTTTGGAGTTACTGATTGAAACTGAGATTTTGATCCTGAATGTATATGGAGCAAGTGGAAATATATATATAGATATATATTTTATATAGCCAAATATATCAAATTTGGATATAATATGCCAGGACTGTCCTGTTACTTTCCTGTGGGTTTTTTCCTATGGTAAAAACTTAGGGCAAAATTAATAGTAAGCCAGCAAATGCTCTCTGTATATGTTCCATTGCTCTCATTTTAATGAAGCGTCCAGTTTCCTGCTGGATTTTTGTAGAGCTCCTATAAATATTCTATTTTAGTCACCTAGTAAAGTTGGAATTTACCGCCGTGCCTTACCAGGTGTCGTAATCAGTTACCAGGTTAATCACCTGTAGTGACACTGCTGCCAGTGGGTAATGCTTGAAGGTTACAGATCTGGAGTTGGTGACCTTGCAGTCACGGCGTACTCAGGAGATGCATTCTGGCAGGGGGAAATTTTGTCTCCATTACGGGTTTTGTGGTTTTGCCGCTGCTTTGTCTACTTTGCATGACTATTGATTTATGTTTCCCTCCCCTGTATGTGATATGATACTGCTGCTGGAAGACCGAACAGGGCTTTTACTCCAGGTCATAAAGGGTTCTCTTTTAAATGATTAGAAAAATGGAAATTATTTACAATAATTGTTTTCACCATGAAGTAATTATAACCCGTCCTTCATCTACCTGTCAATGAAAATGATAGACATCACTTACAATAGTATTAGCACTGCTTTGCTTGCAGGGTTGGGGTTCTTTTGTGCAATATAATGTCTGTGATGTGTCGAGGGAGATGTAATCTGGAGGTACGTTGTTTGCATATCGATATTATGCAGACCATTAAAAATTAAATAATAACCAGTTCCAGCATTATTGTTCATAAACTTATGACAAAGACAAAAAAGTCTCAGCATGCAAAAACGTTAGAAGGGCTAGAGGATACACACAGAGGTAAAACGTGAGAACCGATAGAGTAGTTGTGAGCCAGCCGCGTGTCTTGGGATACAGACATCAGGGAGCAGCGGTAAGCACTTCATCACTCCTGCCCTCCAGTGTCTGATGTTTCTGATTTCTTCTTTATTGATTTCAACTAAAGAAAATATAGAAGAGTATAGAGGTGACCCATTTTGTTGACAGATACACGTGTTAGTCTTGTACTCCCAGCAAATAATGTAGACGTCAGGAGTAATGGCTCATGGGTGAGAGATACACGCAGTTTCCTGTGATTTCTAAACCTAGTGAATCAGCAGGCAGAAGGCGAAGACACGAGACACGGTCTGCTTTCATAGGTTCCTTTTTTTTATCTTCTATTCAGCAGGCTGAAACCTTAACAGGACTTTGGGAATTTAAAAACAAAACAAACAAAACCCCCAAAACCCAGAAAACCCCCAAACCACAAAAAAAACCCACAAAAAAGCCCTAAATCACTAGCATTGTTGAACTTCCATTGCTTTGGGAACATACTCTGCACTGGTAACAAAACCGTTACAAACTACCCCTCCTTCAGCCTGGTGTGATTTTCCAAGCGGGATCATTTCGTGAGTTTGATGTAACTGATATCCTGCGCAATATGAGATTATTTTATATAAATTAAAAGGGGGCATAAAAATGTTGCTATTTAGATGTGCTGGTACGTGACATCTACTTTTCCGGGGGTGGGATGCTCCCAGGGCTGTGGTGAATTTGGGCCAAGGGCGCTAGTAAAGGATTTTTGGTGTCGCAGCCCCTATACAGTCCATGTGGTGCCTTCCCACGCCGTGGTTATGGCATGTCAGCGGCGGCTGTTGGGCGTCTACGCGTGATATTGTCCCTCGGGGAAATAATTCTTACGCTTGTCTCGCATGGTGAAAAAAACGCCGAAACAGAGAGGTAATAGTCTAGCCTCCGAAACAGCGACCCACCGTTGCATGGTGCTGTTAGCGTCACTCTGTCCGATGCGTGAAGCAGCCATGCCCTACGTTCGCGCAGCTTCCGTTGTTTACGTAGGAAAATGCTCTTTTCGGGTTAAGTTATAGCTTTAGAAATGCATGAAATCTCTTTTCCTCTCTGCTCAGCTAGTCAGTTTTCCAAACTATTTACTAAGGGGGTGTGAATTTTGGAAGAAAATTGAATTCCTAGCTTTTGAAGGAAAAAAAATGCCACGCTTTTTTTTTTTAATTATATTTTTTCCAGGAGAGAGTGTGTCCTAGATGTTCAGTGTATTTTCAGTGTGACATAGTCCCAGGGCACAAAGAAAGTCTGTCTGTGTTTTATTCCATATTGGAAGCAATCGTGCATGAGAGATGGAAATGATTTGCAGCTGGGTTTTCGATTTATGCAAAGGCGTTGAGATTATAGCGGCTTTGAGGTGGGAGATCGTACCTGGTACGTAATGAGCTGTCGGGAACCCTTCCGCACATCCTTCCGCAGCCTGGCCGCTTGCCGTTGCGATCCTCGAAGACCAGGTGCTGTCGATAGAGGAACAGCCGCCTGAGCTGTGGGAAATGTAGCTGTTGGGATGAACTGGATTCCCGTATAGGTACTTGCCTTCCGGTGCGCGTCGCTTCCTGTGCTCCCAGACGGTTAACTGGCTCTTTGCGTGCGTCCCGCACAGGTTCCTCCCTGCAGGGGCACGGCTTGGGTTATTCCTGGGGTCCCAGTGGAAGCATTTGCTCTTCCTGAGAGGAAAGGCTTTTCCCTGAGGAAGGCAAACAGCCTTTTGGCAAGTCTTGCGGTTTCTAACCTGCCACAGAAGTTGGCACGGGATGCCAGTTGCCCCAGGAAAGTTCTCTGTGCCTTTTATTTGTTGGAGGATTGGAAACAGAATGCAAGTGCGAGGTAAAGGGCAGAGCCTTCATCGGCTCACCAGCATCTCTTTGGCGAAGGGCCTAATAAGCAAGCAGCTATGGAACTTAGTCTTCCACTTTCCACAAACTCTCTCTTTTTTCATTCCTTTAGCAGAATACTTACCAAATCATTTGGTGTCATTTTCCCCTGATATAAATGGTTTATAACACAGAAAATAGGTTTGCTATTGACGTAGCATTGTCTAATTGGTTTCATTTAAGTATATCTTGCCCCTTGATTTGCCCATGTCAAAGTGAACTGTAATCTGGAGATTTATTCCTGATCTATACGACCCTGTATATTCCAGCCTTTACAAATTCCTCTTGCTCCTTTCTATTGAGGCTCGAATGAAAAGTTATTTACATGGAGAGATCTGGGATTATAATTATCTATCTGGTAATTAAAGGAACAAAGACCATTAGAAAATATGGTAATTTTTTCCTGTGCTTGCAAGCACAATGTTAGCTTGGATGTTCTGTCAAAATTACAAAATTACAAAAAAAACCCCAACTAAAATTAAAAAAGTAACAGTGAAAAAGATTGAAAAAGCAAAGTTATCCAAATAAGCTTCATGGGGACTCTGTTCCCATGTGATTCTTTGACTCAGGTAGTTGATGTTTTTCTTGTGAGTTAAAGCTTATTGGAAATAGGGATTTGTGGATTTATTTTTTTTTTCCTAAATAAAGACTTAGACTAAAAATTTTTCACATTATAGTTCTCAAACTAAAAACAAGAAAAGATTAAAGTTACACATGAATAAGTCCTGTAATAAATTTTGTTTAATGTGGATAAGTTATTTAATTACCGGTATGTTCTAAAAAGGAGGCTGGAAGCCCACATTCAAATAGTGAATAAAGATGTAGGCTAAAATTATGTGTATTTCTATAAGTCTTTGAATGACAAAGTAAGAAGCCAAACGCCCTGTGCTACTACTGAGCTGCAGTATGTGGGTGCACAGTAATGATGGGAGATTTTTAAATAAGACATTAGTGTTTCCTTAACCTTAGTGAACTGGTTAATGAGTGAACCGTAGTGGCGTGTACGCATGGAAACTAGCCAGTTAAAACCCCAGGAGAATCCACATGGAGTTAAAGGAAAAACTTACAGGACCTGAAAAAAACCCATTTCTTCAAGCTTTCGAAGCAGGGGTAGAAGGTCACTTATACCACTCAGTCCCACATATGCTTAGCAAAAGATCACTTTTTTGGCCTTAGCTGCTCAATTTCTGGTGGCAAATTCTCATTTATAAACCTAAGTATGGTGTAGTTCACAAGGTAATAACCCCAAGAAAATTAAAAACTTGGTTTTCCGGGGTTTTGTTCTTCTCTCTCTCTCTCGTTGTTTTCCTTTTCATTAAAATCACTATTACTTTTATTATTGTTGTTATTGTTATTACTAGTATTATTATTATTATTTAAATTTTTAAGCTGTTCTCATCTCAACCCATGAACTTTCTCACTTTTGCCCGTCAGGCTCTCCCCCGGGGCGGGGGTAAGGGTAAGGGTAAGCAAGCGACTGCCTGGGGCTTAGTTCCCGGCTGGGGTTAAACCATCACAATAACTTCTAAGCCCTGCTGATTAGGAGCGAGAATGGTGTTTCAGGACTTTCCTACCATCAAACCCTAGGGGGATATTTTTCCCGTGTGCGATTCTTTCTCTTGAACCAGAAACCAGAAGACCTTTCATGACAGATTTCAATTGCTACTGGGTTTCTGTCATCACAAAGAAACCAGAGGTGCATTAGTCAGGCATCTATGCTCAATCTGGTCTTCAGACTGCACAGCAAAGTTGGATTAAATGATTAACAATTAGAGCAGCCTTAAAATCATATAATGTCATTTGAATAATAACTATTATTTGTATTATTGTAGTTCAATTAGATCTGAGAACACAAACATAAATACATCACCCATTTTGACTCATTGAAGTGTGATGGATTATTCATAGTAAGTAATAATACTTGCAATGAGAGCAATATTACGAAGTGACTGGCAGTTAAATGTCCATGTGAGAACATGTTTAGGGACTAGGTCTTTCTTAAAAACCATTAGCTCCCCCTAAAAGGGATTAAAATTGAGATAGGAGCAAAAGTTACAAAAACACAAAAGCAGTGACCAGAGTCAATTACTGCATGTGAAAAAACAGCAAACAAAACCCAGAAAAAGTGTAAAGTAAGTCAGGCAAGGGACACACAAGATATTAGTAACAAAGAGCTAATTTCTCAGCTTTGCTGCAGTAATCATCATACAGCTCAAGGTTTCTGAGGTGAAGGCAGATTATTTGAAAGTCGTATTAAACACACATTCATAGAATCATCAAGGTTGGAAAAGACCTCCAGGATCATCAAGTCCAACCCCCAGCCCAACACCCCCAGGCCGCTGGAACCATGCCCTGAAGTGCCACATCTATGCATTTTTTGAACCCCCCCAGGGCTGGTGACCCCCCCACCTCTCTGGGCAGCCTGTGCCAGGGCCTGACCCCTCTGGCAGGGAAGGCATTTTCCCTCATCTCCAACCTAAACCTCCCCTGACGCAGCCTGGGGCCGTTCCCTCTCGCCCTGTCCCTGGTGACTTGGGAGCAGAGACCGACCCCCCCCTCACTCCAGCCCCTCTCAGGCAGCTGCAGAGAGCGAGAAGGGCTCCCCTCAGCCCCCCCTTCTCCAGGCTAAACCCCCCCAGCCCCCTCAGCCGCCCCCCAGCACACTTGTGCTCCAGACCCTGCCCCAGCTCCATCGCCCTACGAAGTTGTCTGTGAACTTCTCCGTTGGCCTGAGCTGATCAGACGGGGCAGAGAACCTGACATCCACGTGGTGCCATTTTGGAGGGTTTTGCTTTGGACTTTCACTTAGTCTGTTATCTAAATCCCTGTTAGCAGTTGGAGCCCCTTTATTGCTTTAGTTTGACCTGACCTAAAGGCCCTCTTCACATTGCAAAACAAGTACGTAACAAGTAGGGGCAGTTTGGAGATGCGCTTCCAAATCGCACTCCCGACCCCAGTGAAATTCCCAGCGCAGGTGTGCCCTTGGAGTCCAGTAGCTAAAGAAATGAACCAGGAAAGCATCATCGCTGGGTCTCACTGATGAACACGCAGAAATACCTTGAATCCTGTGGTCTTTGAAGACACAGTTGGGAAACTTTATCTGTTGAGAGGGGGACAAGAGAGTCACTTTATGTTAGTCTTTACAGGGAGAAAATATTTAAATTTTCCAAACCTTTCTATTAAAGGGAATTGGAGCTTCGTGTCAGGGGCTGTTTTGGATGTGGAGAGTAGGCCTAGTTCTGCCAAGTAAAGGACGCTCAGTTGCAGTTGCTTGGGATAACCCTATTCATGGGAGATGAGCACTTACCCTGCTGAGTAGTGGTCAAGAATGAAAACCCGCCAGCTGACAGCTTGGGTGGAGAGGAGCTCACGTGGCGGTGGAAGGGAGGCCCTGTGCTGCTGCAGGCTTGCTCGCTGTCTACTGGAGAAAATATGTTGACGATGTTGGCATGAACAGAATGCCACCGTTCCAAATTTCAGCCCCTTCTAGTCCTGGAGTTAAATTTGGTTGGAGACTGTGTTGCATCTAATGATAAATTGATGGAAGTTGCAAAAATAAGCACTGTGAACTACAGGAGTACCTAAGTCATAGGAACTCGCCATGGGCCAGTGCAATTACACGTGGTACTTTCAGCAGTTCTGCAAATAAGCTAAAAATTAAAGATCTTAGAGAATGACGTTGATTACTTGTGATAGTTTGCATTAAAGAGGTAGTTTCTAAATATCTCTGATCAAGCTGTTTCTCATAATCGTTGCATGCAAAGCTTTACATGCCGCTTACCCCGGAGGGTCGTAGTGGTAATGGCCTCGCCGTGGCTGGGGAGATTTCGAC
The DNA here is from genome assembly GCF_963921805.1 of Phalacrocorax carbo. Lineage (NCBI taxonomy): Eukaryota > Metazoa > Chordata > Aves > Suliformes > Phalacrocoracidae > Phalacrocorax > Phalacrocorax carbo. The sequence continues at coordinate 62,422,419 of NC_087518.1, read as the reverse complement.
CCAGTGAATACAATATTCCAATGCTTTTCACGCCTTCTTTTCCTCTGTTTTCTTCAGTGATTATTTCTGGAATGAATGTGATTGCTGTTCTTTGAGTGCTGTCAGTGTTCTGCTGGAAAATATATGTGTTCCCTCAATAAGCGATGGTTAGTAATGCATCTCTGTGGTCAGGTACTTTTTTCTGTATTTTAAATACATTGGTAATTTTATCTTTGAAGTCTGGGGAATGTTGCTCATTATATTTTGGGTGCCGCTGTGGATCAAAGTGATTCCTATATGAACAAGCTTTTAATTCAGCAGTGAGTGACTGACTGACAATGAACAGAAGAATGTCTTAATTTTTTTTTTATGAAAGAGCTGTGAATAATTTAATGCAGAAGCTATCAAATTATCACTTACAAAAGTATTACAGGGCTTTTTCCTCTCTTTTTTCTTTCCATGCACTACCCCTTACCCATCTACTAGATTCTAGCATACACTTAGCTATTATGGCATGAAAGTATTCAAGAATTTCAGAAGTGAGTGCTCACCATTGCCGTCACTGTTTCCCCTTACAGACGTTTGAAGAACTGCTATGCGGTGATGCATTTGTGCAGCTGATGTTCCTCCTCATGTATCATATTTTACACTTATCCTCATTTTTTACCCTAATTTATGCAAACCTTGAGTTTGCAAAGACAATTTGGAATTCTACCGTATGGTTACGGTCCTTCCCGACCTCGTGCCATCCTCAGCTCTGGCAAGTATGCATTTAGCTAAGTCAGTAGCATTATTAACGAAAATGCTGAACAAATCCAAGCCCGGGAGGGTTTCCGCCAGGTAAGTCTCCTTTGCTTTTGGTAACGAACTGTGGAGAACTTGTTTTGGGCTACGGTTATTCAGCCAGTTTTTGCATCTGGTTTTTCGCCGGTTTCCCTGGCCAGTGTGCTCATCAAGAGCTGGTGAGAATGTCAAGTGAGATGCTGTCAAAACGTTCCCAAAATTAGGATGTAGGAGGGCTTATTTCCTGTCTCAAACACAGAAGATCTACTGGCCAGTTGGAAAAGGAGATTAAATTGGTTTGACTTTTTTGATGTTGACAAATCTATGCTGTCCACACTTTTTCTGTACTTCCTTCTGGATGGTTCCCTGTAGGTGGATAATGTACTGCAGAAATTTTGGGAGAACTGAAGTTAGCTGTCTGGCCTCTAATTTTTCCTTTACTTTCTCTCTTTCTTCTTTTTTTTTTTTTCTTTTTTACCACAGGCATTCTGTTCTCCTATTTTCCATCTCCTGGCAGCTTTGCGAGTCCTCAGAGATAACTATAAAGAACTCAGAAATCGCTTCGGCCAATTCTTTAAGTATCCTAGAATAAAACTGAGCATATTCCACTAATCTGGAAACAAGCTGCTTTTCAGACAGCTTCCTACACTGTTTACTTTTAACGATGCACACCATACTTCATATTTCATTTCAGCTAACTTCTTACTCAAGTACTTAACATTCAAAAAATCCCCGGTTTTTCATATTGTGAAAGTCTGAGGCATTCCTTAGTGGATTCAGTTTTACAGCTACATTTGTACGAGCATTAAAATGGCCCATAAGAAGGAAACGATAAGAAGGAAGACATAAGTTTTCACTCAAGACCAAAGTCAGCGTTGCAATTTCAATGGCTGCAGGAAATTATTTAAAATAGGCAAATTTGTACTCTGCCTCTAGCTGCTTTATTGATTATTGCTTTTTATTTAGTATTTAAAGAGCATCTTGCTATTTATAAGGTTTATCTGGCCATTAATGCGTACCTCTTGACATCTGCGGGACACTTTAATGGAAAGCATCACTGATGCTACTGTTTCCTCAAGGTGTAAATCTAGAGAAGGGAGAAAATGATTAGTCACAGTGTCAGAGAGAACATTTGGGAATTACTTTTCTCTGCATATCATTAAAAAAATCAATAAGATGAATGTATAGGGGCCAGTACTATTCACTGTAGAAGAACAAGGGAAAATAGAACAGCCATACTTTGCCTTACGTAAATTTTGCTCTGTGATTAGTCCTCTTGTGTGGTGAAACTTTGAAGGGCTGTAATAAAGGTGACCTTTGCTGTTCAGTGTTTGTTCTCTTCATAGTCCTAGCGCGCATCCACACCTTGTGCAGCATGACAGTCAGATGACTGAGTTATAAAAACACAAATTTACTTTCTTAAATTGTATTCAGAAAATGAAATTATTCTGTGCATTCTTCACCAGCCTGACTTTTCAATCTCAAAACTGTGTTTGTTGTACTTCCCTTTGGATGGCTCTGAGAATATCATTATCCTGTTCGGTGATGGCGTATGGCTTAACACAGAGATAAATCAGAAAAAAATATAACTCCAAATCTATTAACTCTTCATCCTGCGTTGTATATGGGAGATTATAATTCGGTAGCTCCTCCCCAAAGGAGAGGCTGCCAGATAACGTGATACATCCGTGGCTTGTGTTGTGCTTCAGTAAAACAGGCACATCGCAAAGGTGGGGAGATTAAATAAGCCTACTTATATCGAGGTGTTTCTGTGCTTTGTCCCGTGCATCCAACGCACGCGGCTGGCCGTGCGCTTACCGAAGAACCCGAGACCCGTGTGTGACACCGTTATCCGCACCGTGCAAACCTGCCCACGCACTTGCATTCGAGCTGATGGAGAGTGTTAGCAGGCTTTGATGGAACGTCCCTTTAAGGCTTCTAATAGTGAGTAGTCCTGTAAACCAATCCTGCTCACGTTTTAGGCTAATGTGCTGTTAACAGTATCTGTAGCGATTGCTTTTTTTGAGGAAACTTCTTGGTTTCACACCAAAATACAGGCACTGATCTTGGTACTGCCATAGGGAACGAAACAGCGTAGCGTATTCATGTGAGAAAATAGCCTATGCACATGATAAGAAAGAATATGGTAAAAGAGAATCAGAAGAAATGGCTTTTAAATCCAGCTTAAATGGTGATGGTTGTTTCTGACCAAGTAATGAAGTGTTTTCACAGTATCGCACTTTAAACTTTTTCCAGACTTTGGTGCTGTGACAAGACCTTTTATCTCTGTGGAAGAATAAGGTGGTATAGACTGTGGTGCAACGTGCCGAGATCTACTGATATTCCCTCTACATACACTATGGCTCCGACGCCACGTCCATAACTGCTACAGAAGTGCCGTGATTCAGCCCCAGTCAGCAACTGAGCCCCACGCAGCCGCTCGCTCCCTGCCCCCGCCCCGTGGGCTGGGGAGGGAGTCGGAAGGGCCGAGTGAAAACAAAACAAAACAAAAACTCATGGGTTGAGATAGGAACAGTTTAATAGTTAAAATAAAACAGTAATAATAATAATATAATGAAAAGGAAAAAATAATGAGAGAGGAGCAAAACTGGGGGTGGGGGGGCAGGGAGTAAGGGAAAAGAAACCCAAACAAACAACAAGTGATGCAGCTGCTCACCGCCTCCCCCCACAGCCAAGTCCCCCCGGGTAATACACTGGGCATGGCGTCGTATGCTGTGGAATATTCCCCGGCCAACCCAGACCAGCTGTCCCAGCCCGCCCCCGGCAGAGCTGGGAAAGTCCTTGCCCATACAAGCACCGCCAGGCCACACGTAGCACCAGATCCGCAATTACTTAGCCACAACCCGACTCTCGGTGTGCCATCACCACCGTTTGCGCACTAAATCCAGAACACACCACACCAGCTACGGTGAAGGAAGCTAACTCCATGCCAGCCAAAACCATGCCAAGATGCTCTAGGAGTAGGCCCAAGTTAATCAGGAAATCTTATTTTTCTATCAGATTTAGCATGTATTTCTAAATCCCATTTTCATCTCTCTTCACAATGTTAATCTAATGGTTTGGGGCTGGATTTTTTCCCCCCTCCTGCAGTATTTTTGCCACAGCAATGTGGGAAATTAGCTCTTCCAGGTATTTCTCTATCCCAGGTGAGGGGATGAACTACAAACGGACTCCAAAGGCGTCGCCTCTCACAGCGCGGTCGGCACTGCTGTGAGTACTGATCCATACCGATAACTTCTGCTTGGGTGCATGTTAAGGATTGAAACATGAAGCAAAAAACCAGACAAGCCAGGAACAGGCAGAGCTTAGTCCCGATTACTGAAGCTGGGCTCGGTATCGACTTCCGTAGCTGTAGCAGCCTTACAGCGTCTGCACTCCCGTTTGCTGTAAGGCGGCGTTCCCAGGAGGCTATTTGGCAGGTACGAGCACTGGCCGCGGCAGGAGGTTGTAGTGGTGGAAGCAGCAGCTTCTAGCCCCGTGCTAGGTCATGCAGCATTTTTGCAGAGTCTTGCAGAGCATTGTCTGGGACGGGACGCTCTCCTGTCCTACAGAAACTGTGCCACCGAGATTGTGCTTGAATTTCCAGTCCCCTCTCAGACTCAGAGGCCTGACTCCAGGTAACGGGAAGGTGCCTACGTTAGACTTGCAGTTCTCAGCACTGAGTCCCCTCCTGAAATAGGTGCCATTCAGGCATGGAGCAGCTGGCACTTTTATTTTCTCCCCCTTTTCTTTAAAAAATGCTAAAATTCCTTTCTGGATCTGAGTCAGCAGTAGAACAGCAGTGCCGTACAGATAAGAAAATGTTTACTGTCCAAGGGTGCGGAAATAAATATCTACGTGACCTTTAAGAAATAAAATTCTAGTTGTGAAGCCACCAGTGGTTAACAGAAACCAGTAGGAAATGCCTTACTTCTTATGACTGCTTTACCAACTCACAGAGCCAGCAGACCTCCTTGCAATCTCGAAGAATGTCTTATAAAGTGACACAGTTTCAGACAAAATTCTGAAACCTTCATAAATGAAATGTAAAACTTTAGAAGTCTAGATTTCTTTTGAGTCTCTAATGAGAGCTCATCTCATTAAAAATTAACACCTTTTTATTATACCTAATTTACTTCCAAATCTTATAGCTACCCATTATCAACTTTCACGGACATCTCAATCAACCTTATGATTAAATCTATTTTATTCAGGGAGTTCTTTTCCTGCTGATTTTAATTCTACCTTAATGACTTTTTTTTTCCTTTGAAATTCGTTCAACTTTGGATACTCTCTCATTGTTTCATGTGTCACTATTTTCATACCTTTAAACTTGAATACCTGTGTAGCTGCCAGCCTGGTCTTTTTATTACAAGTATGCTGTGTTTGTTGAGAAAAAAAATCAATCTCCTAACTGTATAAACACTTTAGCATCCGTGAGTGTTTGTTGTTTTTTCTTACCTCCCCCAACAGTTTAAGTGCAAATAACGAGAGCTGCATTTTAGATCTCACTTTCGGTAAACAAAGGGGGCTTCAGTTGTGTCCGAATAACTGCTGAACGTCAGCCCTGCCCTGTGACAGGGGATGAAACTCGATAGTCCTGACCAGGCGAAATGACCAGAGAGAGAGTCCACCTGTTCCCTAGTTCTGGTGGGCCAGCGTGTTATTAGGCGTGCACGCCAGAAGGTCCTCTATAGAACCTGAAAATGAAGTATTTCCCCTGATGCCTCCTGCTCTCTGACACATCAAGTGCACTAAGAGCTAAGAATATTAAAAAAAAAAAAAGGGAGAGATTTTTAATAAACGTTAGACCATCTTGCAACTAGAACTCATGCGTATCCCCGAGGGGTTCCCGTGGCATGCTGTGGCTTTGTACGCCCTGCGGGGGTTCGATGGGCGCCCCGCGAGCGTACCTGCAGGGAGGCCGGGCGCTCCTGCTGTTGGCGAGGCAGTGTCTGCTGAAGGCGAAGGGTGTTCTCGTAGATGGGTGCTCTAAGAAACAAACGTCTCTTGTTCCACTGAGAGCTGCAACAAAAATGAAGCGTAATGAGGACAGCTGTTTTGAAGGGGTTAAGGAGACAATATCAAAGTATGTTGCTCCTCTTAATTTATTTCAACAAATACATACTTAATGATATTTTTATCTTAATTTGCCATCAGTTGGTTTAGTCTGAGGAGCCCTTTAGGTAAACTTTTTTAAGAATAGGTAGGCATTTAGCATATACATTTGTTTAAGCATTCTCCAGAACACCTGACTTTGAAATACAGTTTGTTGTTTGTTTGGGTTTTTTTTCTTATCCAGTAATTGCTTGTTTTAGCATCTGTATGTTCCAAACTCCTGTCAGTCATGACAAATGGTACAGTTACTTGTTTGTTTAATTTGGTACTGTGTTTGCCGGTGCAGCAGAGAACTGGCTATAGAGAACTATTTGAAAGGGAAATGCTATATTATGCTGTCATTCATTCTCACTGCTCCCGTGGCATGACATTGTTCCTTTATGCCCTGTTGTTAGTCTGCCAACTTGGCTGAGAGAATAATCAGATAATAATCATAACACAATTTTTTTGCAAAAAGCTTAGAAACACTGAAGTCCCCATTGAATGTTATTTGGAGAAATAGTTTTAATATTTGTGTGTGTCTCAGCTTGCATGAGCAGCGTCACGTTACTTGAAATTGCGCTTCCCTGCGACGATTCCCACAGGTAGGACGCTCCGCAGCTTCAAAATGATGTTGTCCCATTTGGCACAGGTGGCTTTTGCTGCAGGAGCTTGTCAAACACGTGAAATAATGGAAAGTGTTGTTTGGTCATGTATCCAAAATCTTACTCAATTCTGTCTCTCTAGATCCAGCCTTGCTGTCTCTGACCTTTTTGCGCAGAGGGTGGCTGAGTCCCAAGCCTTCGGCTTCCCCTGTTTGAATAAAAGTGAGATGACTAGAAGTCTTTGCTACCGATGTGACTTGAAAGGATATGTTTCTATTACCATTTTCACTTGGAAGTGAAGCAAAATTCAAATGTTTTGAATTTAACAAACAGCCCTGCTTAAAATACTTAGCATTTGCTGACCTGTGGGTCATTGCTGTCTAGACTGCTTCAGGCTGCTGCCGCCATTTAATCTATAGACCTTTGTAAGAGCTGCCTCTCTTTTTTTTCCCTCATAAAAGAATTTTGTTATTCTTTGGGAGGAACTGAGATTGTTAGTTTTATCCCCTCTGCTTTTAGATAAGTGGTTTATAGTTAATCATTCCATTTCTTTTTGGATGAGTCTTTCATTCGAATGAGGCTTTAGAAAATGTCCTGATAGCTTTCTTGAGCAGCATTTTTCACCAGTGTGAACAAAAAAAATGAAGTAGAACTCCCGCCATTTTGTTTTCTATGGGAGTAGTCCCTTTTGCAGTACGTTTTTGAGGGTTATGCCAGAGAAAACCTGAGCGTAACTCCAAACCCGCCGATTCGGGAGCGTTACGACTCGCACCTGTGGCAGCTCCCGGTAGCCAAGCGCGCTGGCACGTCGGCGGTGTACACCGGGGAGCCCTGGCGGCCCCCCAGACAGACGGAGCTGTTGGGCCGCTCTGCTGGGATGACCGGATGCAGCACGCTAGTTTGCCTACAAATGCTACGCAAGCTCGAAATAACAAACCGAAGCATTTTAGAAATGGTTTCTAGTCTTCTAACAACACGTACATTGCAAGATTTGTAAGTCATATTCCACTAAGACTGCACATTATGTATTTGAGCAATATTTTAAACATTTTTAGAGATTTTTGAAGCAAAATGAGATGTCATAATTTAAGCATCTTATCCCGAGGCAGTTTTGTGATTCTTAATTTGATAACGTCATACTGCATATCCAGTACCTCTAGCACTTACATAAAAAAAAAAGGAAAACTTTCTTGTCTTCATAATAAAGCGGTGGCATTGACATTAAAGTAAGTTAGTTCACCAAAATGTTCTAATCACGTAATTGGCATTTATTCAGAAACATAATTCTTCGAGATGGCTTGATTGTATTGATTATCACCAGCTAGAGACTTATTAATGTTTTTATCAGCCTGATTCAAAATGCAAAATTGGAGTAGAGAAGTTAGAATTTGCTCCTAAATCAGCCTGCAGTGTAATTTTTTTTTTGTATTTTAAACATTTCTGAACTCAATTCCTGTCTTGAACCGTGTTTTGAAAACCTGTTGCCCTCTGAAGTTATCTGTTTGTCAGCAAAACCAGAAGAGCTTATTCGAACAATTAAACTCATCTGAAGCTGGTTCATTTAAAGTACTGTCATTCTGAAATGCTTTCAGGTTGGTTTGACTATGGATGGCTTTACTGCCATGCATATTCATCCTGAGACAGCACCTATCTCAATTTACCACTTGAGAAGCCATTAACCAACTCCTAAGGTCCTGAAAAAAACCTCACTGGCAGAATTTTAAATTAAATATTAGTAGGTAACAGAAAATTAGCAGTAAATGCCTCCTGGTAGCTGTACAAAGAACAATGAAAATTAAGGCTACTCTGGACTAAGAAAAGCTGGCTAAGTTTGCTGTTAGTTCTTCCAGTCAGAGCACCTCTGTACGCTAGCTAAATATCCGTTCGCCCTTTGAACTTTGAAGTAAATAATCACTTACCCTTTGAGACATCCCTGGCAAACACAACTACTTTATAGCGCTGCAGAATGACATTTATCAAGCAGTTATAGATCATTAGTTGTGCTTCTGATCGTTGGAAAAAGAAAGGCAATGGTGTAGTTTCTCTCTGGTGGTGCCAAGGTTTTAAAACCTTATGGAATTATTTTGGACGTAAGAAATAAGAAAGCCACTGAGAGACTGTAGATAAACCATGAGTTGATCTTAGCGAACCCATTGTTAATCCTATCAGCATTAGCAGGAAGTTGAAGGAATCCTTTTTCTGTTAATGGCGTGTTCCCAGTGCTGACGTCAGTAGAGGAAGGTGAAAGGGAAGGTCACCCAGGCGTACGCAAACCTGAAAGAATCTCGGCCCAGGCCGGGTTGGGGCTACTGCTGTTACCAGAAATCTGAGGCAGGGGACTTCTGTTGCTCCAGTTTTGCCTCGTTTAGGCTGTGTTTTATGTATTAGGAAGCATGGGGAGAAGGGCGCATGTCCCCTGGTCATTGCAGCCAGTGTCGAGGAATGCTGCAAAAGCAGCGAAACTTGGGATGACTGCACTAGGGGAGAGAGAAAACACACCCAAGGCAAAGCTACCTGCTCCCTAGTTATCTCTAGATAACAGGCATGTTATCCTCTCCTATGTTATCTGAGGCAAAGGCTATCTGCTTTTACTGGGTTTGTGCGATGCTTGGCGTAGTACGTCTGCAGCCCAGGTTAGACCTTGGGCAAGACCGTAAAAAATTGTATTATCAAAGAATAGCTGTGGGAGTGCATGCCAGTAGCATTTAGTTTCTTGTGTGAAGCACACAAACGTCTATACCTCAGAAAATAAATTTATTCTGTGAATGTGAGATACTGGTATTGCTAAATAATAACAACAAAAAAGAAATCAAAAGACTTAAAAGGTACATTTAAGGTTCAGTGCTTGAGCAGAAGATATCCCCAGCATTAATGATCTCATTCGTCTGCTGACTTTTTTCTTCCCTGCTTATAAAAAGAAAAATCTCGGAGTGAAATTCCCATGGTGGCAGCTTCATTTTGTTTGTTCTGATGCATTTATTTATCCCCAATTGAATTCATGTAGAGTTGAGCAGAAAAGGTGGTTAATTTGCTTGTGCTCATTTTGAGGAGGGTGCTTTTGCTGCATCCTTCCACACATTTGCATGAGTGATATTAGCCTTTCTGTTACTAAACTGGCCTGCATTCAGTGTGTCGGTAATGAACTGTATTGCAGCCCATGGCGGTTCAGTGAAACATGAAACGGGGATTGCAAATCATGTAATTTAAGAAGAACTTCCCCTAAGTGTGCTACAGGTGGGATGGCAGGTCTGTCTTCCTAAGATGTCGGAGCTGGAGCCATTTTCTGAGGCAGTTCAGTATCCCAAATTATTGCTGCTTGTGGTGACACTTGTTAGTGAGACAGCGGTATTTTTTCTAAGGAAACTGGTTAAGTAAATGTATTGCATTAAGCATATTCAAGTGTTCTGACAATGTATTCCTTGAGGAGTCCTAGATTCCTCCTGTACGGAGACTCATCCCGTGTGCCAGGGATATGTGCCTTTCCCCATTTCTGCTAAAGAGCATCCGAACTTGGCCAGGTTCTGAATGTTTAAAAGCATCTGAGTGTTTACAAGACCAGGAAGGATAATCAGATGTAAAAATTGATTACCACGAATATTCTTTGCACTGGACACGTTCCAACGCTGGGCAGGACTTTCCTTGCCGTTAGACCTCTCACTTGTTGACAGCTGTCTGGGGTCTGAGCTCCTGATCTGTGAACACAGGGATTTGTTTTCCTCGGTATCTCCTGATGACGGTGCCAGCTTCCAGGTACCAGAGGAAGAAATTGCATTGATACCCTTGCTGAGGAGGTGAGGCGTGATGTCTCGGAGGAGGAGAGCTGTGGGAGAGACTGGGATTACCTTTGCCCGGAGGGCGGATTGCATTGTTGTGGTGGAGAGCCAGAACAGGGCTGGGAATGGGGAGAAGGGGAAGGCTGCGAGTCAGGAGTCAAGGGGAGACAGAGACTGGATGTTGCAATGGACAAGTTTGCTCTGCTCTTGTTTCTGATACCTATTCATAACATGTCTGTGCAAGGAAGCTGATCAAGGTTTCGTTCCCAGGCTTAATGTGCCACATTTCTGACAGTTTAACACTGTAACCTCAATAATAATCTTTTAATTACAAATCAATGTAACGTGGGCCAATACATATATGAATGCTGTATATAAATTTCTAGAAGTAATATTGGGAAGGAAATGAACTGATATACACTAATGTTCTCTTGAAAGACAATTTATGTATCTAGTGATTCTCTTACAGACTCTAGGTCTGGAGATTAAACCCAAAGGTTTAAGGTATTAATTGATTTTAAGTCTTTGACTCCATCTATTTAATTAGAGGGTAACATGGTACCTGTCTCCTATTCATGCCAGAGCTTGGGTATTATTCTTGATTAAAGCCTGCCATTTAGAAATCACCTCTGCACGTAGAGTTGCTCTGTCCGGGCTGTGGGTGTTCTGAGACTTGGTGCATCCTGAGCAGGTATGTCTTGATATACACCATCTCGTTTCCCCACCTTCTCAGGAGCATTGTTTCTCAAAATCTGTGTTTCTGAGAAAAACAGCATAGCTTTGACTGCTCTCATTCGACTAACGGAGCTGCAGTACCAGGACAAGGTCCTTTTTCAAGCCTGCCTGCGGAGGTATTGTGGTGGTCACTGGGTGACATCCTGCCTGTATTGAGGTCAATAAGAATTTTAGCATTCACATCAGCAGGAGCTGGGTTTCACTCTGCTGGTAAACTGCCCCCGCCAGGACCTGTGAGCTTGCCCTGCAGAGGACGGAAATCAGCCAGTGGCTTTTGCCTGTTGGAAGGAGTGGTGGCGGGTGGTGTCTTTTTTTTGGGGGGGGGGTTTGTTTTGGGGTTTTTTTAATCCCTCAAATTGTTTTAATGGAAACATCTTGACAGGTAAAATAGTGAAGTCAGTTCCTCACTTTTTGTTTTGTGGGAGAGGGGGTAGCACAGACAGATGAGCGGTCACTGAACTGCAGCTACTGATGTCATACAAAATATCAGAAGCAAACGCTTTTGATTTTTTCTTTCTTTCAGTTCTTTTGTTTCAAATTCTCCTGGTTACAGATATTCAAGACTTTGAACATTGATTCATATTTGATTGCTAGAATATAGTTTATGAAAATCAAAGACACAAAGACCTCCAATGGTTTTCAGTGAAATCCTAGCACTTACGGAAAAGTCTGACTTTATAATCCATAAACACATGGGGAGGTTGTAGTTTGGATTTTATGTTGTTCAGGAGCATTCTGCTTCAGATTTAAAAAAGAAACAAATTATATGCCTTCCTAGTAAAATATAGTGGAATATAAGAGAGCTCTCAGTTAAAAGGAATACAAATATCCAAAATAACCATAAGAATTCACCCTTTTATTCTTGGAATTGTGATTATATGCTCACTGGGGGCTTATTCATTAAAAAAGTAATAGCCATCATTTACTCTCTTTCCACAGTGAGACCAAAGTGACCGTGCAAAAAGGAACTGCCAAAGTGATATTCCAACTGTTTCTTGCTGCTTTTACCTTGAGCATTGCAAAATTCATAGCTACATTAAGCAGCAGGAAAATATTTATAAAGACAGGGTTGCATCCTGGGGAGGGAGGGAAGCATGGGTAAACCCATAAATGAGCAATTTTGTAAGGCCAGGCAAAATGAGAGTCTCCTAATAAAGCAGAGTGTCTTTTGAGAAGGTCTTAGCGTAGGTCAAAAAATACAGTGTTTTTGCCAGTGTTGGGGCTTGCTTTCTTCCCGGCAGAGCAGGGTCCCGGGAGCTGTCTGGGCTTGTGTTGCCCTGGGTTTCTGGGGCTCGTTTCCCCATGGCCAGCAGCCTCGTGCCCGCGGCCTCCCTGGCTGTAGCTCCAGCCCTGCGAGTGCCAGCGCTGGGACAGGGCTGGCGGCCCCAGGGGGTCACTGCATCGGAGCCCGCAGACGCGTGTGAAGTGCTAAGCATCTGTGAGAGAATTCAGACCAACGCTGTGATGGTCAGATTTAAAAACTGGAATGGAAGGGATTGAACAGTGGCGGCGGAGGATCGGTAGCAGGAATGATATTGGATTAAATGGGGGACGAGCGACATTACTACATTAAATGACACTCAGACTGTTTTACCCCCAAAACCAGCTTTTGACTTAAACTTGATTTGGAAATTTGTGGAACTGTTATCTGGTCAGGAGAACAGGACAGTTGAGAGGTTAGGAAACAGGGTGGGACTGAAGGTTAAGAAAGTCAAAGGGAATGAAGGGAACTCCCTGGATATGAAACGCGGCCATGCCCAAGGTGGCGCAGGGTGGTAGCTGAGGGTGGGTGAATATGGGGGTGCAGGTAAGGGGAGAGCAAAGAGGGAGGGAAAATGGAGCGGACCCTTAGCCCGTGGAAAACTGCCAGTTCCAAGTAGCCTTCTTTTTCACAGGGAAGAAATGTAGCCTACTAATATTAAAAAAAAAAAAATAGGTGGGGAAAGACCCTCCACAGAATCTGTATTTCTGAAAATTAGTTTCTTTTAGAAAAAAATAACATCCGTTTTGTTTGAGTCTGCCCCCCGCGGCTGCCTGTAGGAGCACCTCTGATTCTTGAGTTCGCGTTTCCATTCACGAGCAGAAGAGGCTGGGTGACGTGCAGCGTGCACTGCGGGTTCTGGGTTTTTCCAAAACCAGCTTCACGGTTAATCTGTATATACTGTGTGCTGTATGTAAAAAGTTGATCTTTTTAAATTTAAGCTGTTATTTTTCTAACTATCTGACAACCCACATAAATTCACAACTGCTTTTATGGTGCTTTTCCATTATTTTTTGTTGCTTGCTAATTACTTTTCTTGCCCAATTTCATTTGCAGTTTGAATAAATAAACTGTTTGGTTCTGCCTTCAGGTTATTGTAGGAATAGTCAATATGCAGCTATAATAAAATCATAAATTTATTTGAACAGGCAATTTCAAACATCCTTCCACAGGGTTTAAAAGTTCTATTATTGTAGAAACAACTTGCTTAGGAGCTGCAAAGTTCCAATGCTATTTTCTGAAGTTAGGAAGAAATTAAAATAAAATCATACACAGGTCTATACAGTGTACAGGTAGTTTATGTGTGTGGCAAGTTAGGTGAAAATGGCACTTGTGTGCTGGAATGCAGAACACCGAACAACTTTATCTCCTTTTTATCTAAATTCAGGGAAGTTTTAGGCCTCGATCAATATGCTGGGAGGACTCAGACTGCATGTTTGCTGCATAGTGGACAAGATTTCACCATTTTTACCCTGGGTAAAATTTTATAAACTAAATACATCCTTTTCCATGACGCTACTTTTTAAAGTGCAACTCTAGCTGATCATATAAAATGTCATTATTCCTTTTCTCCTGCTCCCCTTCAAACCGCATGAGATTATCTTTATTACTCGGATGGAATTTGTCTCCAAGCACACTTGAAAATCTGTGAAGAACAGGAGAATCACTAACTTACAGTAAAATCTCTCGGAAATTGCACATTAACCTTAAGGACAGGCGGGTTCCTTGGAAGTGGGACTGATTTTCCCGCTTCTGTCAGTGTGAGAGGCCCGGCTGGGTACGGGGGCACAGGCTTCACGGTCTTATTTATTCTGTTAACAATACATAAAATAACTTTGTTTTCCGCAGAAGTTCAGTTACGTGGCTGTTACACTGCTCTCCTGGGATGTTTTGGGTTTTTTTTCATTTGTAGTTAGCTATTTGTTATCGCTTCCACGCTTTCTGGTGACGGTTGACCTGAGCGTTTTAGACGTGGTAGGCCTTGCTCCTGCAGGCCGGTGCGCTCGTGACTAACCTTGGAGCCTGTGGATCCCACTTCCTCAAATTCTTCGTTCCCTCTCCGCATCCCTCAAGGCTTTGTAATTAGACCACAGGAAAGGAAATGACAGCTCCAAGTAGCTTTGCATGTATAAGCTTGAAAATAATAAGGCATTAATTTCATTTTGTCTAGTATTTATATCAACACAAACACATTTGCATTTGTAGCACAAAGCAGTGGGCATAGATTAGCTGCGATTTGGTATATCAAAGCACCAAAAGGGATCATTACTTGCACTATAAATGCTAAAAATTACTTAGGTATATCTAAATAGTCACAGAGATAATTGCTTTTTAGCTGCTACACAGCTATTTAATATTCTTTAGAGGTCAGTTTCCTAAGCCATATATACTAGTACATTGTGCAAAGGCAGTTTATGGGAGCTGTGAATAAGAGATGTATGAAAGACCTTATAATATGTAATTGTTAATAGGCTGCTAGTGGCTACTACCTCAAGTATAAAAATTAGGACATCTCATGCAGAGTAATATATATCTGGTTGGTGTTCAGTGGGTGTAACGTGACCTTGATCTCTGGACTAGAAATAAGATCATGGAGGCAAAGAAATTAATTCAGCTTGGTTAGCCTATGTTTGTGGCAATGGATGAGGTAATTTGTCAGGCCGTTGCTGAGTTTGCTGACTAAAATTTCCTTTCCTCCTCCTCTTTCCTCAAAATAACAGAGGGCTAGTAGGATCTTTAGCTGTTGCGTCTAGGGGAGATTTATAATCATTGTTGTGTGCTGCTTGTATAATGTATAAACTCTGGGAATAGCCCCGATATGTACTTTCATACCTGCCATCAGTAAAATATGTTGGCAAACCCTGAATTAATGGATGTTTAATCAGCTTTGGAGGGGTTTTTGAGGTCAGGGTCACATCTAGACTTTGTATTCAGCGAGAAAATTTTTCGTCTCTTTGTTTTAAGGCAGACACTTAAATGCATGTTTCTATTACTTCAGTAGAAGATGTCAAATAACCAGCCTCCTACAATATCATGGACCAAAACTCTTAAAGGTTGAAAGCTTGAACTTGTTATGAACCCAATGAATGGTGCTGTGGTCTGCAGTATCGTACGAGCCCTAGACCTGAGAATACTGATGTTTTCTGTGCTGCTACCTCATGAATGATGAAAGGATGTAAAATATATATCAGCCTTTTAAACCTCTGTAAGGTTAGAGAGGGAAGAAGGAAGATGAATAGCCTACAGCATGCTTGTAAATTTTATACGTAAATGACTTCTCTGCTGCTATTGCATTCCCCATCTGGAGGCTGCAAATCCTTGTGGTTGTCCATATAATTGCAAAACATAATATTTATCCCAACTCGCGTGTGTCAATGTGTGTCATGGCTAGTTTTCCATCAGGGGACTACCTAGGCGTTGGAGGATGTAGCTGGGTTTCTGCCTTCATTTTCTCTGTTACAGTGTGCAATTGTTTTTGATTGCAAAAGCTGCTGTACTCTGCTTAAGCATTGTGGCTTCCAGGATATTCCAGGTCCCCAAATAGCGGTTTTCTTCCCGTCTTTCCATACAGCAATTTTAAAATAAAACACAAAGGACAAACTGAAATAACAGGCAAAGAAGTGGTCATGCTTTCTTTCTGTGCTAAGGAGCTTTATGCAGCTGGTCCACCCATGTATTAGAAAGTATCCAAAGTGCACGCAAAGGATGCAAAATGGAAAGACTGTGGCAGAAGGGCCCGATTTCTGGAATACAATAACTTTTAGAATGGGGAGGGCAAGCAGGCTCTGGTAGATCTGGTTGTGGTAGATAAAGAACTAACACCCTTCACCAGTCTGTTCTTGCCCTCTTCTATCCCTTACATATATTTACACACATACATAAATGTATGTATATAAAATATAGAATACAAAATATATACATATATGAAGTGGTAAAACTGAAAAGCAGGCTGGAGCCATTGTTGGCTGGACACAGAATTGTTTTCTAATAGGTCATGACACGGGGGATGAGCTCCACTCAGTAAAATGCTCAAACCCAAGGCTAAACCCACTGAAGTAACTTCTACTAGTCTCCAAGTTCTGGGTGAGATCTAAGTAACATCTCGGATTTATGTTTATTGTGACGTTTATTACGTTTACAGTAGTCCCAGACCCTGCTCTTCAGGGTGTGGAGGTGCTATAAGTTACCAGATACAGAACCCCGTGCATGCGAAGCAGCAGAATACAGCTCATTCAGTCGTCTGTAAGCCCGGGAGGTATGAGCCTGACGCCGTGCAAGCAAGGAACAGAAAGCCCCTCGCAGCCCTTGTGGGAGGGGGACCGAGGGGGATCTGGAGGCGGTTTGAGATTCACATTTTGCACGTACAACTCAAATGCACCCTGGGCGACTCTTCGTAAGTTACCAACACTGCCTCTTGGCACGGCCACGCTGAACTGGCGTGAACTTCCTAGGCGTTATGATGGAATGATATTATGCTACTGGATATTGAGGTTCCTCTTGCTAACGCATCAGTTAGGATTTAATAATAATACTCAGGATTTGGTCAGTTCTTCATTAATGAGTGATTCAAGTTAAAATATTTCTCTGTATTACGATACGTTATGTGAAATACGACACTCCATTTTATATCAGAGATACTATTTTCTGTGAAAAAATACTCATTAATAGAGATGAAATATCTAGTCTTTTAAATGCAATAATGTTTATTAAATGTAGAATAAGCAGTATAATCAAACACTGTAACCAATCTAGCCATTAGAATGTAATTATATAATAATGAAGTCAGACAGTAATTTATATTCCAAAATTTACTGCAGATTCTGTAATGAAACTGGCTGTCATAAATATAAAATGACTTAATTGTGTGACTAGAGTTATATCTCTCCTTCAGTTTGTGCGGAGCTGAAGAACAGTAGGTTTTTGGACAGAGACAGGAGAACAAATGGTCATCGTTTCTAAAAAAAATATTCAGTTCAGTGACATTGTACTGTTTATCTCAAATAATTTTCCATAAGAGCCTCTCTCATGGGTTCATCCATCCTTGAGAAACCCTGAGTGATTGGTTTAACGTATTCAATTGTTTTAAACCCTCCCAATAAGTCATGAGAACGATACCCTTTATTGTAAATAAATCCTCATTTCACCCTGTATGAGAATACTTAGCTGCTTTATTAATTAAGATCAGTCTGCTTTATGAACATGGATGCTTGCTTTCACGGTCCCTCTAAACGCCTTGTTCATGCCTGTATGATCAGTCCCTTACATTGGTTATGACTGAAAATAAAACATAGGAACTGACCGTTTATTTTATAAATAGTCCCAGATTTAGTTTTCCCTAAACATGAAGGTTTTCCTCATGTCATGCTTTCCTTTAGCAATTAACACATCAGTTGATTCACCTTTCTACAGGAACATTTTCATTCCTGATAGACTTTGACATTTAAAGTGTAAGTCTTCTAGCAACAGCACAGGACAAAAACTCTAGGAGACAGGTTTTTTAAAAAAATTATTAGAAGAAGATGTCACTGAAAGTATAAAATGGTAAAATTGCTCCTGCTTGTGAACTGTGACTAACCCAAGTGGAGGCAGTTTTTCCAGTAGTTGGACTTGAAAATTATTTTGTAATTTACCACTCTCAGGTGTCACTGTTAGATAAAGAATCCTGTTCAGCATGCTATAGTGTGTCCCCGGCCAGTGTGAAAACCTGAGCCTGATGTAATTCTGATAGGTTAAAGTGCCCGTGCAGAAGCCTGATTCTAATACTTTTTCCCCTTTGGCTACAAGGCTTAGTAATTATTTTAAGATTTTACGTCTTCTACCTTAGAGGCACATACACCGAAAAATACTGAAGTCAGGTATAAACTCGTTCGTAGGTAAAAGTTTAAACCCTCTTGGTTCTGACAGAAGTTATTTTCTCCAAAGCAATGTAGCTGGCAATATACAAAACATTGGGATAAGTTTTAGATATTTCTGAAATTACTGTCTGCTTCTAAAGTGAAGAAGAGAAGCCTGAGTATATCCACCTACTTCCTGGGGAAGCCCGTGGTACCTTGAGAGGCTGACAAAAGATCCTGGGCAGTGTCGGCGGGTATAAGCCGCCTTGGCACTATCCCGGCAGGAGCCGGTGTGTGTCCTAGGGGGGTATAAACAAGCTTAGCGTCGTTAAGAATCGGCACGTTTGCACCTTCCCCTTTTGCCGGGGTAGCTCCAGCAGCACCTGTTCGCTCGCAGTGTTAAGTGGGGGTAAAACGTAGAAGAAATAAGTAAGAATATTCCTGAAATCAAAGAGCGCACAGCGATTTCCACAATTACAACCCTCTTTCTGCCCAAGAGCTGGCGGTTATCACGATGGAGCCTCCCTGCTGTCCCCTCTGCGGGCAGGGAGATGCTGGTACCTAGAGAGGAGCCGTGCTCACAAAGCTCGGCATCAGCACTTTCTCTTCTGAGGGGCTTACGCACCAATGTCACGGCTGCATCTGGGCAAGGGCCAGCAAAACAGGCTCATGTTTTATTGAAGGTGGCTAGATCCACCATAAAAATGAGAGATGGCAAAATCTGGAATAAAGCTAAGCCTTCCATAAAGCAAGAGAGCTCTAACTGCTTACTGCATCTCTAAGTATTTCTTCTTTTCCTCTGCTTTCCTTTCTCTTCCTTTTTAATGTTTTTTTAGTCTTTTATACTAGCTATGTTTTCTTCCAGGCTGTTCCATTCTGCAATTTTCACGCTTTAACTGTTTCCAGTTTTTCCCCTCTAAAACACTCTCTCAATCTTTAAAATATTTTTTGTTCCTAATTTCTTTCCTTTTTCAATTCATCTATTTATTTTTTTGTAGGGATGCCCTTTACTTTGGCGTTCAAGTGCCATGCCTCAGCACTGAGAGCAAAATCCCCTCCTGACAAGAAAAAAGTGTTAAAATTATTGCTCACTTTATTATAACTATTATTTAGGCAAATATATATATAAAGGGTACTGCTGTGATCATAATGGTTATTTCAGGAAATCTAAATTAGTCTTGGATTTTGAATTATCCTAACTCTATTCTTAGCCTCTCATATTTAGCAAGTAGACAAACTTCTGTCTTTCTGTAGGATTCCATGGAAAGAAACTCCTTCCCCCGACATCAGGGACGTCTCAGCATGGCAGATCAAGAGGTAATTCTGTCCTCTAATTCCATAGTCCTCTTCTGCCTGCTTTTTATTTTCCCTGACCTCATTGCATTTTATGGGTATGGACCCTGGAGCTTAACTCTTCGCAGTGCTGATACACCACTGGGTAGCAAAAGGAAACTAAAAAGCCATCTAAATTTATACCATCACACCTAAAAGAGGGCTTGCTCGTCTGCGTCTTTCTAGATGGACGAAAATCTAGGAAACTGTAGTAAATGGTGAAAGATAAAGTTTTCTGTAATTGTTTATGTTGATAATCATTGGTAACTAAATGATAGGGAAAATTAAAGTTCTGAAATGTAAAAAATGCTTGTTCATATACTAAGCTCTTTTCTGCCTAGGCTATGAAGAACTAAACCAAAACCCTGCAAACAATACAGCTAATTATGCTGCAGCTGGAAACCAACCAAGGCACGTACCAGGCAGTGCTATGAGATGTCTAAATATATTGTAAATTACACTCCCTGCATGGATCTGCAAGCTAAAAGCTGGCATAAAAGGTGGTGAGACAGAGAAAGATGGCTGGGATAGAAAGGCAGGCTAGTGGTGGATACTGGATGTGTTCAGCTCTTGGCCATCCAGCAGCAGCAGTCGTGCTTCTCTCCATGGTGAACCAGGTTCTTGTTTGCATTATGAAAGAGGTGAGAGAGATGTGAAAGCGGATAGACTCCTCTTTTGTAAAGCTCTAAACTATTAGGTATGAGAGAATCTTGAAGGTATTTCCCAGAGAGGTAGAAAATCACAGATCATGCATCTTCAGCATCACTACATCGAGAGCTGCTCCAGAAATGACACAAGATCAGCTCTGAGAGGCCTTGTAACAAGGGCCAGAAACATGGATTTCCTGTAGCGGAAAAGAAAGGTTGAAGGGATGTAAACTGTGTTACCTAGTCCAACAGGTGAGCAAGGTGATGACCTTCGGAATAGTGTCTAGAGCAGGTTTTAAAGGATGAGGTTTCAAATGCCATGGCCACAGGCAAGGCGACAGCAATGATTCCAGTCTGGGAGGAGAAGGGGGGGTATGTTAGTTAATAGTCCGGGCAGGGCGGGAAGGTTAATTCCAGAGGGCTTTGCCAAAAGAAGCCTCCTGACTTCTATTCAGCCTATGCAGATGAGTGGAAAGCAACAAAAGGCTAAAGTTGAAGTTAAAATTAGAAGTAGAAGCAACAGAGAGAGCCGGTGGTGATGTTGACTGTAATAAATCATGGGGGGAGCTGAAAGGACACAGAGTAGTATTTGACAAAAAAAAAAGAAAAAAGGGTGAACATAAGGTGAGAGCATTCTAAGAGCCAGGCAACAGCTATATTTATGTATATAACTGTAATTGAACCATACTCTGATGACAGAGTGGCATTCAAATAAAATTAGCCAGCAGTTGTAGCAATAGACCAGTCTAGACCAGAACTTGCAATATTGATACGTTCCTTGGCATAATATTTATTCAGAAAACATAGAGGTAATATAGATATATAGATATAAATATTTCATTTCATTTTTATATCAAAATTTTAAGTAAAAATATATATTTATGCTTCTAAAATCTCCTTCTGCTCTGGTCAAATTTAATTTCGTTCTTCTCTCCTTCATCTGTAACATATGTAAGCAATATTAAGGATGTCTGTGCATGATAAAGTTTTCAATATGGAATTCTAATGGCTCCGTGTGCATAAGCTCAGAAATTGGCATATAGATTTTCCTCATTTTACCTTTTTTCTCTTTGCTGCTTGTCAGCTGTTTTCCAGATTGATTTTCCTGTGAACGGATAAAAGTTCTAACCTAATATTAAACCACTGCTCCAGGGCTAATTACTGCCAAGGAGAGTCACAGTCCCAGCTCCTGACAGTGGAAGCTTCTCCCTTCGCTTACGGCTTCGCTGGCCTACAGTCACCCACCGGCCTTTAATCAAACCCTCCAGTCCAACCGCAAAAGTATCAAATCGTAAAATTTTATGAAATACGTTTGAAAATAGCATAAACATAATTGAACATGCCACACATGATTTTTTTGCATAAAACCCAACAGAATTTATTCTGCCGTAACAGAAGCATCGTGGTGTGGCGTTCCAGGAGGCTTGTGTTCCCTGGGCACAACAACTGTGTAAGGAAGGCCTAGAGCATGATGTCGAACACGATGCGGTTCATCGCTAAACACGGCGAGATGTGTGATCCGAATGCCAAAGCATCACTGAAGCAGAAGGATGCAAAGAGCTGACGAAAGCCAGCAGGGTGCAGCCTCCCTGCTTTGCCCATGGCGACGGGGTTTCTGCGTTCCAGCGCCAGGCAGCCGGTCTCTGTATCACTCGCCTGCTCCGTTCTGAACAATGTTAACAGGAGCGAAGGTATTTCTGCTTCACTTTAGTGTCACTCCTGTCCAGGAGGACACACAAAACTTGTAAATCCGTAAGGCCCGTTAACGCTTTAGGGGACTTGCCGGCTGTCTAAACCTGCACATAGCGCTTGCGTGCATTCTTGGGCTGAAGCGTGAGGGAGCGGGAGATCAAACTGACAATTCCTTCCTGAAAGTCTGCCATGTGCATGCAGAAAAGAGATGAGGAGGAGGGTATGCACAACAAAATTTGCCGTTCTTTTTGAGTTAAAATTCCACAAAGCTTGCAATTCTAGTCTAAAAAGCCCCTGGTGTTTTGTGGTAAACAGGTTCCTTGTGTGAAAAAGATTAGTATAGTTGGTAATCTTCTCTCTCACTGGTGCTTTATGTCCCTCTTCTTTCTCTTTCCATCCCTTTTGTGGGCCCAGGTGTTTTCTTTCTTAACATAGCTCAGCTTTACCACGATGTGAGTCTCATGATACTCAAAAAAGTAACTAACATAACATCTGTAGCCTATGACATTTCTGATGAGTTATGTTCTTCACCAATTTTGCTTCAGTTTCCTCTGATAAAATGAAAGGGAGAGAAGCCTTCAGGAAGGAAGTGGGAGATTATAAACAGAAAGAACTGGGAGACGAGAAAGTAGAAAGAAGGGGAAAATCAGTGGAGAGCAGTAACAGGCGTTTTACACACTTGTGTAGTTGTAGGGAAGAAAAAAAGAGATTGCCAAGCAGCAAGCATGACACAGAAGGAATCTTCTGTGGGAATGTTGCATACAAGGATGCATAATGATGTACCTCATCAAGACTCATTTCTTAATTTAGAGTCAGAGCTTGCATTTGTTGCTTGAGTAGAAGAGGAGAATAAAGGCAAACTGTTACTCAGCCTCCAGGCACAATTACATCCCACCATTTATATATGGCGTTAAAGAAAGCAGTATCTAGTCTTTTAATTAGCAGTCTGGCAGCACGGCCTCGTAATGAGAGTCCTTGACTGCCAATAGTCTGCTGAATCATATAGTCGTCTACATGCATAAAGGCCTGGCATTGCTTCCTCTGCTTCCTTCCATAAGTCTCCTTTGCCAGCAGGGTAGACCCAACACCTGGTAGAGTAAAGCCTGGTAGACGCTTTTATTTGTTTCATGAATTGGTACATCCTCCTCAGATTGTCTTCTGAGGGGTCTGGAGAGCAAGTCTTATGAGGAGAGGTTGAGGGAGCTGGGGGGGTTTAGCCTGGAGAAGGGGGGGCTGAGGGGAGCCCTTCTCGCTCTCTGCAGCTGCCTGAGAGGGGCTGGAGTGAGGGGGGGGCTGGTCTCTGCTCCCAAGTCACCAGTGACGGGGCGAGAGGGAACGGCCTCAAGCTGCGTCAGGGGAGGTTTAGGTTGGATATTAGGAAAAATGCCTTCCCTGCCAGAGCGGTCAGGCCCTGGCACAGGCTGCCCAGAGAGGTGGGGGAGTCACCAGCCCTGGGGGTATTTAAAAGTCATGTAGATGCGGCACTTCAGGGCATGGTTTAGGAAGCCTGCTAGCATTGAGTAAATGGTTGGACTTGATGATCCTTGAGGTGTTTTCCAACCTTAATGATTCTCTGAATCTGTGATCTCCATTTCCAAACTGCTTGGACTTCTCAGCAGTTTGTGTAAATGAGTAAGTAGAAATCCAAGAGGTGATGTCATCTTCAGCAGTGTTGGGGTTACCTGGGTGAGTTTTGGTTTTGCTGAGCAGGAAGAGGACAAAGTCTATGATTACTTTCTGAAGAGATTTTCTCTCTAGACGAGAGCGAGCAGTTACGGACAAATGTTAAGAAAGTTTATACTGGCATTTACTGTTTGATACGAAAATTCTGCTTCTTTCTTCTGCTGTAGGCACCTATGTTTTTCAGAATTACAGAAGACCCAGCTACCTGAACTCTGTGCCTGGAGCTGTGTTGCAAAATTTCACATGACCGAGACTTGCAGTGTCCCCTGACGTTCAACCTTGCTCTCTATACCTTTGCAAATGAGAACTACGTCGTTACCACTGTCTTCTAACTTCTCAGGTACGACCTGCCTCTGCATGTGCAAAGCGCACCCGTCTGTGGAATACAGAAACCCTGTACACCTTTCAGACACTCAAGTCTTCTGACCCAGTCTCTCACACATGTAGTTCTTACATCAGCAGCATGAAGTCTCAGAGCCAGGACCTTCCAGTAGCAGGGAGTGTGGTGCATCAAAGCTTGCAAAACTGCAGCTTCTTGCTTGCTTTTTGATCCTGTGTGTCAGATACTGGGGACTGACGTGGTCTGTGCCCCATAATCTAGGAAGATTCGAGACCAGCATTCGCACAGGTCCTTCTACAAAATCGGTGCTCCAGAAGGTAGCCTGAAAATGTAACTCTACCCATCCCTGTCACTCAGCACCTCGTGACTAGATGCATCTCTAAATATGCCACTCCTTTTTTTCTGAATCGGGGTCTGCTTGACTAGTTGTAGTCTGGAGTTAACACATAAAGCCTATTGAAGAACAAGAATGAAAATCATTCCAGTGATTTATTTAGGGCTGGTGTCAGGCACTTTATAGTGCCTGACATATATAGCACTCATATAGCACTTGCTCTCTTACAGTGATACCTACAGCAACCGGCTTTTGCAAACTTAGGCTCCTTTAGATGGGATATATTAATATCCATAGATCTGCTGTAATATATAGTAGTAAACTATACAGTTTCTCCTAATGCATGGGAATGTACGCTTGTACTTCGGAAGGCAAACATTTATCTAGCTGAGAACATGTCAAAACCCAGCATATAGAATGCAGACAAAGTGCAACCTGGTCCAGTAGAGAAAAGCTTAAGGAAAGATTGAAGAAGAGATCGAGCATTCAGTCAATCTGTCCAGGACAGACCTTCTATTTTTCTAGCACTCTCTGGCTGAAGCACTTCCTAAGCTAGAGGCTGGGGCTTAGTAGAACTTGGTGAGTTTTTCTTCAAATAATGCTATTAAAACCCCCCACCAAACCTAAGAAAGTAATGCTTTGTGGCTTCAGAATAATGTGCAGCAGTGAATTTCCCTGTTTACTTACACATGTTGTGTGGTAAGTACTTTGTTTGGTTTTATATTTGTTACCTAACAATAACAATTTATGCTTCCTATTTTTTTGCTGTAAAAATAATGTAAAATAGTTTTATATCATTGTATTGTTCCATTAATCTATTTAATTAGCTTTCTAACTTGGGACAGCTATTTTCCAAACTAAAGCATCCAATTCTGTTTCACTTCTCCCTCCACAGAAAGTGATCTCTTATGTCTAATCATCATTGTCAATCTTCATGGTATCCTTTTAATTCTGCTGTATCTTTTTTTTTTAAGGTGGAGAGAACAAGTACGCATGCAATATTCAAGGTACAGGTAAACCAAGGGATTATGCAGTGACCACAGTGGCAATTTCCAGCTACCTCTTTATTTCTTTTTTAACAATTCTGAATCATCATCTTCCCTTTTTTGAGCTAACCCTTTCATTGGTGGTAGAGTCGCCATCCCTGGGGGTCTTCAGAAGACGTGTAGACGCAGCACTTCAGGGCATGGTTTAGGAGGCCTGGGGGTGTTGGGTTGGGGGTTGGACTTGATGATCCCAGAGGTCTTTTCCAACCTGAATGATTCTGTGATTCTATGATTGACTGCCCACATTAACATTACGATCTCTTTTCTGAATACTGGCTAATATAGAAGTTACCATGTATCTATATGGTTAAAATTGGTTTTCCTCTAGGTACATTACTTTGAATTTATCAGTGCTGAATTTTATCTGCCACTTTATCTTTCAGTCACTCTATGTCATAAGATTCTTTTGAGCTCTTTGCAGGTGTTGTCCTTAGTGCCTTGAATAATTTTGTCCTATCAGCAAACTTTGTCCTGTCATTACTTAGGCCCTTTCTGGACCATTAATAAACATGTTGAGGGACACCAGTTCTCTTACAGATACTTATAGATCTCCATTGCTAACTCCCTCCCACCCGTTATGAAAAGTGACCTTTTGTTATCAGTTAGGTATTCATATGGGGATTTTTCCTCTTATCACAGGAGAACTTACCTGCTCTTAAGTCTTTAGTGGTCAAAAGTGTAAACTACATTTTCAAAATTCCTCTAGACTAAATCAACAAGTTTGTCCTTCGTGTTCTTGTGGGTTCCCTGAAAAAAATCTTATTGGTCTGTGTGATACAATTTTTCCATACAAAAAATATCCTGCCTCCTGTGCATTGTATTATGTGTATCAAGGTATCGTCTAACTCAACGTATTACTAAAAGTTCTGCCTGGCATTACGCGAAGGGTGCTGGCATGGATTCTGCTGAGAGCACAGCTGAGCCATAAATGCATATTTAGGACCCTGCTGTCAGTTTGCTCTGCACTGCCTGGATGTGTGTTGGTGCTCACGTGTTCGGCACCTGGAACTTAGTGTGTGATGATTTTAAATATTTGACCATAGACTGTGGAGAATGGTTCTTTATTTACAAAATGTAACACTTATTTAACATGAAACCTGACAAGGGTTACTTTAGAAATGTCTGTCTGCCCTTATAATATCTAACTGAGATTAGTAAATTGGAGAATAGAGATAATTTTACAGATGATAAAGATAAACCAAAAAGTACAAAAGCTCTCCACTTCCTAGCATTTTTTGATACTTGATGAAAATGTACTATCTAAAACGTAGCATATCCCGTCCAGTTCTGTTGACCCAATCTGGCTGAAAAAAGTAAGGAACTCAAACTACAGATAATTTTTCCTTAGTTGGCTTCGGGCACAACAGTATAATCCCAAAAGGCAGCACTAACTGAAAACCAGAGGACAGCACTGATGAACTCAGGAAATGTACTAATTCGTTCTTGTTCCAAAGGCTACACCTAATACTGTCTAAGGCTTTTGGCAATTATTTTATTTAAAATTGCTTCATCTCTTTGTGGTAACTGTTACTTGGAGGTGAATCTCATTCTGTAGACACAAAAGGATGCAGGTTATAGGAATGCATAGAAGTGATAGAAATCAGAGGTATTTATTCAGAATATACATACTCATGCACACTCAGATACAGAATGTTTATTCTAGCACAAATACAATGAAGTACAAATGTTTCCAAAGCAGAAATGAAATGATAAAATGCAACGTGACAAATTTGGTGATACATGACTCTAATGTCACTGTAAAATACAAGAAGCAGAACTATCAGATAGTCTCTAGACTTTGTCTAAAAACCAGAAAGTTGAGTGTATTGTCTTATTTATTTTCATCTTCTAGCCTGTCAGGATAGCGTGATGGCCTTTTGAAGATGCAGTTCTTGAATAAGAGTCAATATAAACCAAACTGTGTGGGATTATATATCTTTAGCTAAACGGATGCAATATGATACCGATCATTAACTCTAAACACTTCCTCCATTCATCTTTACAACATGCATATTGAGGTTGCTGGATAAGAAATGTTATTGAGGGTACAGACCATTTTTAACAGTGATAGAAGAGTAAAATAAGTTTAAAAATGAAGTTCTTGTGAATTCTGTGTGAATTGTTTTTGAGTTTAAATAACATGTACTACATACACCCCTTCCCATAAATGGTTAGTATATATCACCCTGAAATATGAAATGGGGGTGCATTTACTTTGAAGTGCTAGAAGAACAGAGTGGTGTAATTTTTTATTTTCCTGGTGTGTTATTCATTAGATTGTTCTTTTTATCTTCCCACAAAGAGGACTCGTGTAATACAGGGAAACAGTTCTCTGGCATATTGCTAACTTCACCTAATCATGGTAAGTTACAGAGTGTCGTTGCTGTTACCTACAATTCATATTAAGATAAATCTCATAACCTTCCAAGGCAAGGAAAGCCTGTATTTATAGGCTTCTAAAGCCATATTTCTATTTCACAGATAAAAATTTATTTGGTAGCCGAAAACAACCCAGCACTTTAAAATATGGATTTGCAACTGTGGTATACTGTTAAAATTTAGTACAGCTTTTACATATAAGTACTTCACAGTTGTATTTTATAATGGAAAGCATAATCTACACTTAGAGATTACCCTGTGGACTTTACATTCACTGTACCAATTTCTTCAGACTTCTTGTCTGGACAGTAAAAGCATTTGTTCCTCTCTAGCTAAGGTTAAACAAATGCAGCGTTAAATAAATGAAAGGGAAAATTCTGCTATTAAGGTCAATGAAATAATATAAAATATTAGACTAAATGGAAACAAGAAGGAGAGAAGCTGTAAAATGTGTTCTTTTTAATAATAAACTACTGTAAGATGCAGTCACAAAAAGAGATCATGGTCAAAATATGATTCATGGAGAAAAAATAGTGGCTGCTCTGTCAGGAGTTTATTGGAAAACTAACAACTGGATTTGAAATCAATGCTCTGTTGTATCTTCTGATTGAGGTTACATTGTAGGGATCATTTTCAGCAATGGAACTGACAGTTTCTCAGCAGTACCAGGGAGAACAATGATTGATCCAAAATATACGCAATTACTGGCTTTCCAGTTGTTCCCAATAAAATATTAGCCATAACCACATGGAGATTTCCTTTGAAACCCTGTGAGTGCTAACAGCGATTGCCTACAGTTATTTTGGGGTACTTCATAGTGCATAACCATTGTCGGCATAGCCATTTCAAATGTCAGTGATATTTAAGCTATACGTTTACCTGCTAATGATAGTTGAGTGTTAAAACTTCATAATAAAGTTTTTACTGTAACTGCATTGTATTTGTCCTTATAAACTTAAATTGCTTTGTCAATAAGTCTGAAAATCTAGCTCCTCTTGCTGTGGAATTTAGGTAGCCTGAAGAATCTGTCTCTGTTTGCCCCACACCATTCACACCAGCCAAATCTTGACCTGTCAGTATCAGATTTAGATGTTTGGCCTTTGTTCCCCCACTTCCCTTGGCATGACACCAGCATTCTCTGTATTTGGTGAGCAGCATTTTGGCTCCTTCTTTTCCTACTATTCCTATTGTTATTATTTTTCCTAAAGGCTCACAGGAACATATTTCCTGCATTTAATCCTTTTATGTGTCCTCGCAGGTAACACTGAACTACCTGAACGTTAGAAGAAGGGTTGGTTGATAGACCTAACGGACGTGGCCCATCTCCTGCCTGTAAGTATTGTCAGCGGTGTGTTAGAGAGAGGGAAGAAGGTCAGGAGTAAGAGATGGAAGATGGGTGTGAGGAAAAGAACAGGGAGAGGGAATATTTATTTTTAATCTGTTTAATTTTGGTGAGGCACAGCACCTCACAAACAGCCACACTGGTTTATCCAAAGGGACAGTGAATACCGGCACAATGGTGGGAGCAAATATTCACAATATGCAATACATTTTGAAACTATAGGCTATATGTTACACAATGCATCTTGAATCTCTAGCCCATAATGCCATACGGGACAAGGATTCATGAAATTCAGAATGGCATATAAAGATCATAGAATCATTAAGGTTGGAAAAGACCTCTAGGATCATCAAGTCCAACCCCCAACCCAACACCCCCAGGCCGCCTAAACCATGTCCCCCAAGTGCCACATCTATGTGGTTTTTTGCACCCCCCAGGGCTGGTGACTCCCCCCCCTCTCTGGGCAGCCTGTGCCAGGGCCTGACCCCTCTGGCAGGGAAGGCATTTTTCCTAATATCCAACCTAAACCTGCCCTGACGCAGCTTGAGGCCGTTCCCTCTCGTCCTGTCCCTGGTGACTTGGGAGCAGAGACCAGCCCCCCCCTCACTCCAGCCCCTCTCAGGCAGCTGCAGAGAGCGAGAAGGGCTCCCCTCAGCCCCCCCTTCTCCAGGCTAAACCCCCCCAGCCCCCCCAGCCGCCCCCCAGCACACTTGTGCTCCAGACCCTGCCCCAGCCCCGCTGCCCTTCTCTGGACACGCTCCAGCCCCTCAAGGCCCTTCTTGTCCCGAGGGGCCCAACCCTGAGCCCAGCACTGGAGGTGGGGCCTCACTGGTGCCGAGCACAGGGGCCCCATCCCTGCCCGGCTCCTGCTGGCCACACCAGTGCTGACACAAGCCCGGGGGCTGGTGGCCTCCTTGGCCACCTGGGCACACTGCTGGCATGGTACATCTTGTTCCATGGTACAATGAATAGCACCCAGTGAAGTTAGAATCTGCTGCAGAATAATGGATACCTGCCTAAACCCAGCCTACTTCTCTTCAAACTGCATGTAACTGCAGTTTTTCTTTTACATTACTGTTCATAAAGCATGCTGTATAAGAAAAAGCAATACATATGTCTTAAACTTCAGTAGAAATGTCTTAAGATACCCAAAACAGCATAAGTAGACTTTCTGGTGTTTGTCCAGGTGTTGGATATTTCTTTTGTCAATCATTGGTTGCCAATATTAGACAACATTAAGTCTTCTCAGAGTAGCCTTTGCTATGCTTTGCATAATTACTGTATGGCTGCTTTTAAGCACATATTCCTGAAACAGATGAGCACAGTGTATGAAATCTCATTTGTACAAAACCTCTAAAAGTTGCTTGTGATTTAAATCAAGGAGAACAATAATTAAAATAACTGCATGAGGGTTTTCTCAGTGTTGGTTTGTATTTCATTGTGTTATGTTTTGTCTCTCATGTTTACAGGCTGTATATTTGCAAAGTGAAATCCCTCTTTAATATAGTCTTTGCTTTTCAAAGACCCTATTGGATTTCCCTTGTGCAGGCTTTAATAATAACAATCAGAGTGATGGTTAGGATTACAAAAAGGTCTTTTCTTCCCTCAAAGCATCTCTTCCCCATGGCAGATAGCTGGAAATAATCATTGCACCTAATGGCAGAGAAGAGGTAAATCTTCAAACCTTGTGGCTCTATTGTACTCCCTCGTATCATCCCCTACTAATATTTAATTCTTTCAAAAAATCTTTTTTTTCTCCTCTCAGCTTCATTTTTCTAACTCTTTTCATGCCTTTTGATACAGTTAAGAAGCTTAAACAGACTTAGATGCAAAATTTCTGTGGTTTTTTTTTTTAATGCAGGAAGTCTTCAGGGTGTCTCTTAAGAAGAAGCTATTTTCTGAAATTACAGTGATTGTGTCAGCAGTCCGTACAGCCACGCGGCACTTAACTCCTCATGCAAAGTCCATTTTGCCTGAAGGAGTCATTCCCTTGATTTCACTGGGATGGGGACCAGGCCCATTCCATCCATCACTCCCCACATTCCAGCATTCCTTAATTAAATGAAAGAGAAGTGGCCCAAGTACCAGAGCCATGAAACACTGACTTTCTAGCAAAGATATGTAGAAAGAACTTCTGTTCAATCCTTCCTTACATCCGAGGCTCCGAACAGGGGTCTTTGTACCCCACTAGCACACCAAAATGACGTGCCACCTTTTCCTCAGAGGGTGGCCATGAGGCTTTTCAGCTGGCCTGGGCGTGTGACATGCGGGAGCTGCTCCCAGCAGAGCCACTGGCTCCCTCTTCATCATATGGAGAAAATCGCCTGGGCAATGGCTACAGGAAAGAGGAGGAGCTTAAAAAGCTTAATTCCCTTGATTTTGCCTCCAGGCTCCGACGGCCTGGGCAGTGAATGCTGCCCTCCTCAATGCCTGCAGCTGGCACAGAGCTGAGCCTGCAGGAGCTGCAGCAGGCTCAGTTCAGGGCTCTCTGAATTACAGCTTCTGAAAATGCTGTTGCCCCATGTGTGCCACGTGTTTTGCTGAGTTATCCCATGCTCCGTATACTTCTATGACACAAGAAAGCAGGGCAATAATAATAACATTAGAAAAAATTCTCTCTTGCAGCACAGAATGGCGGAAGAAAGACTGCAGAGAGGCAAGAGCCCGGTCATTTCAGGAGTTCAGTTTGCAGTTCAGCCCGAGTTTCTCCCTGATCTTGGCCAAACCCAGTCCCTTCACTTTTCAGCTTCAGGGAAGAATGGAAAATCCCAGAGGTAATCTGCAGATAAAATCTATTAATGAGAGTAAGACTTCTGATTCACAAATAAAAGCCCTAAAAGTGTTTAGATAGACAATATGCTTCCGATAAATACTAATGGAAATGGTTTCTTTTGCATTGTATTACTCTACCCACAATAAGACTCCAAAGTGTAGAGCAGGCACCTGCCTGCCTGCTCGCAAAATGTTTTCCTTGTTGTGGCTGTACATGTTCCACAGGTCTGAGATAAGGTTTATGTGTAAGTGGTTCTGTAGGATAGTATTGCTTACCAAATCGTCTCGTATGAACAGATTAACCCTGATAATGCCACTGCAAGCCTATTGCCTGCAATTTCCAAGTGGCGCAGGGGCCTAGCACCCTGAAATTAGGTGGCCTAAATCATAATTGGGCCCTCTGTCAAAAATGGTTGTATTTTCAGTATGTTTAGCACCCACAGCTCCTACTAAATTAAATTTCATTAACTATCAAAAGACACAGTGTGAACATCAGCACCAGTAACAGACCTGAGGGATTCCTGCCAGACAACACAGCATTCATGCCACTGGCCTCTACTTTAGTGAAACCTGTATAAGCAGAAGTTCAGCATACACAATGGAGATCTTAAGCATAAATAATGGAGAGAAAATGAAATTTTGGGTCGACCAAATTTGATGGCTGTATTGATCATAATTCAGCTAGGGCTTAATTTAACCCTTTGGGCTTGCTTCCTATGTGCA
Source organism: Phalacrocorax carbo (assembly GCF_963921805.1). Classification (NCBI taxonomy): domain Eukaryota; kingdom Metazoa; phylum Chordata; class Aves; order Suliformes; family Phalacrocoracidae; genus Phalacrocorax; species Phalacrocorax carbo. The sequence goes on along the minus strand of NC_087518.1, from coordinate 62,390,062 downwards.
CTAAGCGTTTACATGTCCTAGGTAGCAAATAATGATTAAAAGTATGAAAATACTCTTCAGGTTGCTGGAATGATGTGAAGTAACCATAGTTACTTCACTACTTAGAAGAGAATCAGGTCCCCGTAAGGAAGACTGGATAGGATAAAGCAAAGGCAGTGTTGTTCCCTGTGGAAAGTTAGTGGTTAAAGGAATTATAGGCCTACTGCAAGAGTGTGTTCCTGCACCAGAAGCTAAGATGTAGGAGCAGTAAAACGAAAGAGGAAGGGATACTGAGAAATAATGTACAGTAGTAACTGGAAAAGAGATCTGCAATATCCCATGGGAGGATGGTAATAAAAGACACCTTGAAAAAAAATGAAGTATTTTTGGTTTTGCAGCATGCAAAAAGTGAGAAATTAATTTAGGATGACCTGAACACATTTTGTAAAGGGCGGTACTAGGGGAGTGGAATACTGATTGTGCTGGTTTCAGCTGGGATGGAGTTAATTTTCCCCGCAGCAGCCAGGATGGGGCTGTGTCCTGGATCTGTGCTGGGAACAGCGCTGATAACCCAGGGGTGGTTTCGCTCCTGCTGAGCGGGGCTTGCGCAGAGCCAAGGCCTTTCCTGCCCCTCACCCCGCCCCACCAGCGAGGGGCTGGGGGGCACAAGGGGCTGGGGGGACACGGCCGGGACAGTGACCCCCACTGCCCCCAGGGCTGTCCCACACCACGCGGCCTCATGCCCAGCACACGGAGCCGGGGGAGGAGGAGGAAGGGGGGACGCTGGCAGGGATGGCGTTTGCCTTCCCCAGGCACCGTTGGGCGTGATGGAGCCCTGCTGCCCTGGGGATGGCTGAGCCCCACTGCCCGTGGGGAGGAGGGGATGGGTTCCTTGGCTTGCTCTGCTTGTGTGCGCGGCTTTTGTTTTTCCTTTAAACTTTTACCCTCCCAATTCTCTCCCCCATCCCACCAAGGGGCAGGGAGTGAGGGAGCGGCTGCGTGGGTCTGAGCTGCCGGCTGGGGTTAAACCACGACACCGATGATTCATGAATGTTGTTCGTTTTTATAATATTCAAGCTGATGAGAAGTTGTCTACAGCAGGCACACATTATTGGAATATTATTAGTGTTAGAGGGTGCAACATTCTAAGATCAAATTTATAGAATGTTCAGACATTGTGATTTTGTTTTAATATTGCTAATCATAGATCTTTCAAACAAGTGTGATTAGTTAGACTATATGTTACATATTTAAATCACCACAACTCCTCTATTTCACAGTAACTAAGAGCTCTGGGCAATAATAAAATGTGAGTAATGACCCTTTTCATTTCAGCACTGTAAGCAAGAGGTGGAAATGCTCACTGCTTATGAGGAAATTGTCATTGGTGGAATGAATAAACGGTAATTGTTCTGCATTAAGTAAACAAAGGAAACTATCATATATTAAAGTACGCTCCATTTTATTACAGCTCAGTCAGATACTCTAATCAACTGCGACAGGAACTGAATGAATTGGCTGCACCCAAAGGTGCTGTTTATTAATTTATCTTAACAAATAATGATGGTGTGTCAAAGTAAATTATGTCGCTTCATATGTTGCATGTCTTTTTATTGAAATACCTGCAGCAAGAGAGGTTTGTTCGCTTGCCCTTTTCAAAGTCAGAAGTGTTAAGCTATCCATGTGTTGTTGGTTTTTATGTTTCCCTCCTCTTCCCTATAATTCAGATTAATCATAGGTTAACCGTGTAGGCAGACAAAAATAGACACCCATGTGTGTTCACATGTTTTTCCAGACTCCGGTTTCTACATCCCCTTGCTTCTGTACTGGGACAGTTAAATTCTGTGGAGATTATTTATTGTCTGTTTTATATAGCATTAGCACTTGGAATCCAGGCTAGAGGTTGCTTTTCAAGTGGAGATTACATATATGTGTATGTGTCTAGGTTAGCATTTAAATATGTACCAGATATATACATGTGTATGTACACATGCACACATAAATTCATAAACTAAGAAACTGTTCTTAAAGCTAAGGGGCAGCCACCTTTAAGGGTAGAAAGAGAGGATTCATTTCTTTTCATCCAGGAGGACCAAAACGTGAAACCTGAAGTGATTTCCCGGTGCCTGAAAGTAATTAAGTGTCACAGACAGGAGTGTAATGTAGATCTTTTTCACTCCAGGCCTCAACTGTTTCAGCCTCCTTTTCCTCTCGAGGAATATTTCTGACGTGTTCCACCAGCCTCGTGTGCTAACGGTACCCTACCTTTTACAAAAAGTCCTTTTGAAGTCAAATATCCAAATTCAGAGCTGTTGAAAGGAAAAGCAATTTTACTGGGGTTGACCGTATTGAACTGATACCAGTTCCCTGATTAAAAGTTGCACGATTGAATGACCCTTTTGGTGCCTATTTATTCACATTTTTCAAGTGTAAACTTTGAATCACTGCATTTGTATCAAATGAGTATGAAATCTGATGCTGAATAGATGAGATCTTTCTGACAAAGATGAAATAAGTGGGGGAAAAAAGTGCACATGTGTGTAATGTGAATATTATTGCCCTGAATTTTCCAGACAAAATCCAAATTGCTGCCAGATACAAAAATTAGTTTGTAATACTGTCCTATAGCAAGTCAGAAAAATTGTTGTATTAGCTGGTTTGCTGTTCTCAGAGACATTTCTACAATGCACACAATTTAAAAAGTAGTTGGGAAAAGCCACATCTGAATATTCACTTTTTTTAAGTATAAAAACTCATCGGTGTTATTATATGACATTAAATGTTCATTGTAACAGCAGTTAAGGATTAAAAAATAAACAGAATACTTAACAATATATGCAAACTTCATGTACAATCCATGAATTTGGAAAAGAAAACGCTGGGGCATCGCATCTGCGAGCCCGGCGATGGGATCTGCAGAGTGCTCACATCCTGCCACAGGTCCTGATGTCCCCCTTGCCTAGCAGTCAGCGCAGCTGCTCTTCGCCAAACGTGTCTGCCGATCCTGTCTGGAGCTCCCTGTTTTCCTAAACTGCTTTCTGCCGTGCTAGCGGTGGGAAGCAGTGGTGTGCCTGGGCAGGCTTGGTCAGACAACATCTTTTCAGATGAGTCTTTGCAACTTCAGTTGAAAATAAATAATAAAAATGGAAAATAGACATTTTTTTCCACTCAGAAGGTACAAAAAGTATCAGTATGCCACTATACAAAGTGATTAAGGAAAACTAACCCAGTGTATTGCAAGGAAAAATATGTCCCCAGAACACTGGGCTAGTTTGGAACATTCTGTGTTTCATATGCAAACGGCTACGGTTGTATCAGTAGAAAATATCATTGATATACCTTTGTAGCAAAATCCTCAGACTAGCATAAACCAAGTCGGTTTTAGTGTTACTTTGCATTCGTACCTGATTTGTATATTCCCTTATTAGAATTTCTGTGTTGTCAGTAAAAGAGAACGCGAATGCTTCAAAATAAAAGGGAGCACATGCTTAGTTACCATGGCCTTGTTTTGCAGAACGATTCTGATAGTTTTCTGAACCCACAACAGCATGGGGAAAGCCATTAGCGCAGAAGTGTTTCACCTGGGTAATCCACCGCTGGGAGATTCTGGCAATAAGCTGCAAGGCCTTTTTTGGACAGGCATCCTTTATGAAATATATCCAGGAAATCCTAGGAGGGTCTAATCAGAATGTGTTAATACTCTATAAAAGTTGATAAAATCTTCCTTGTCTTGACTGTGAAAGTGCCACAATGAAAGAAACGTGGCTATATTTTTTTTCCTTTCCACCAATATGTGTACAATCTACAAGGCTTAGAAGATTACCCTGCTGAGAATTACACTTCTCAGAAGAAGAGTTTCAACTTTCACTGAATTGCGAAGTGTGTCGAAAATCACGATGATGGCATTTTGACTGCACAGAGAGGAAGGCAGTGGAGAACAATAATGCAATTGTTTGCAAGGCCTAATAGGTTTGGATCATTGCTTCTGCCTGTTTAATATTTCAGATATATTCATCCTACAGTTGATGGACATAATAACAGAGTTTCCCTAAAGAATGAACAGGAACTCCATAAATGAGGCCAAAAGTCTCAGTGAAATTACTTTTGGTTTCCATGTCTAAGTGAAATGTAGCTGTAGGATTGGGCTTAAAAGCAGGTGGTTGCAGCCACTAGGCAGAGCAGCAGCGTTGATGTGCCTGTTTACTGTCCTCGGAAGTCCACTTTACTGACTCATCTAAAAGGACAGCAGCTCCAAATAGTGCTTCATGTCCAGAGCTACCCAGTTTGAAAGTTCCCATTCTTTTCTTTACATTTTAGGATTAGGGATATGAACACAATCTGTCTGAGGTGAACTAATCTGGTGTGATGAGAGGGAACACTCTTTAACTGCAATTTAATTAATTGCATTTATGCTTTTAGACGTGGAAATTATTGATGTTTAAGATGCGTCCTCATTTCGACTGGGACAGAGTTAATTTTCCACCTCGTAGCTGGTGCGGAGCTGTGTGTTGGATTTAGGACGGGAATAACGCTGGTAACACCCTGATGCTTTAGTTTTTGCTGAGCAGGGCTTAACTAGTCAAGGCATTCTCAGCTCCCCGTGCTCTGTGGGTGCACAAGGGGCTGGGAGGGGACATGGCCAGGACGGTGACCCCAAGTGGCCCAAGGGATATTCCATACCATACAACATCATGCCCAGTATATAAACTGGGGGGAGCTGGCCGGGGGGCAGCGATCACGGCTCGGGGGCGGGTTGGGCATCGGTCTGCGGGTGGTGAGCACTTGGTTTTCATTTGCATCACTTGTCTTTCTTGGGTTTTATTTTCTCTCTTTTCATTGTTTTCCTTTTTGTTACTGTTTATTGTTATTATATTTTAATTATTAAACTGTCTTTATCTGACCCCATGAGGTTTCTCACTTTTACCCTTCCGATTCTCTCCCCATCCCACCAGGGGAGAGCGAGCGAGCGGCTGCGTGGGGCTTGGTTGCTGGCTGGGGTTAAACCACGGCAAGATGAAATCTGAGAATTAATAGGACCTGAAGTATTTTGTTGTATGTATTATTTCTGACAATTCATCACTTTTTCAACTGTGATGACTCAAGTTTACTGCCTTGAATCCTCATCTATCTAACTAGATCATAAATCTTTCAGGGGCTATAAACTTGAGCTGTAGATCTTGGTCACCATGGCAGTATATTTTATTTCTGTTTATATTTTATATTCATAAAAAATCACCATATTTTACATGATTTTACAAAAATTAAACTGAGGCTTTCGCACCTACAAAACAGAGGGTGATTTTTGTTGGGGTTTTTACAGCACTAACTGATGTTGGTAACTCATGCCGTAGACCACTGTTTCCCTGTGATACTTTGACAATAGAGCTGTTGTTAATGTGGGGTAGGTTTAAACTGGATGTACTGCTAAATTAAGGTTTAAGATTGAATTAAACCTTAAATTGATTTATTATGTTACCAGAGAATGGCCAGCATCTGAATGTGAGTGGAAATTAGCTTCAATTTATAATTTAGGTTGTCTGAAATTTAAATGTAATCAAGGCCTCAAGTGATTTGCCAAATTGGCACCGTTAACATCTAGTATTTGTGTTAAAATATACATGTGTAAATGGGTTTAGAGGATTTTTTTATTGTTTCGATGTTCAGCTCTTTTGTCTTCAGATCCGATGCTAGGCCAAAGTACCATTTTTCCAGACACTTTTATTAGGGTCCTCAAGTATTTCAGGAAGGATTGGGGCAAACAAAACTCCCTGCAGCTACTAGCATTTGTTCCTTTTACCGGCAGGTTTTGAATCACCTGCATGTTTATTCTGTATACGCTCACACAGATACGCACACACGGAGGTTTGCAGCTTTTACGAGAGCAAAGTTGTTAGTGCAGCAGGTGCTCGGAATTGTAACAGTGGGTAACTGAGTTGGACATTAGGCGGAAGAGGACAAAAAGTGTAAGAATGAGGTGAATTGTTCAGTGTCAGCGTCTGATGTGAGCGTTGTGATGTTTTACTGTCATGAGGCAGCACGACTGGATTATGACTAGAAGACCAATTTCGTATTTCAATTTTAATTGAGCTTTCAATATGTGAATACTGTGGACATGTGTCTGAGTTTAATAACCTTCAAATACATGTTCAGATTGAATGACCAAGTCAATTATTTCCTCAAAAGTACTTATTAGGATTGTGTTGGAGGCAGACAAATAGCAAAGGAAGCATACTCATGAATATGCCACTCGTTTCCAAATTAATTTCTCTCAACCTTGGCAGCATGCTTTTTGTTAAATAATTATTCCTATATTTGAGGCGGTTTTGTAGTACTACAGCAAATGAAAGTTGCAGCACTCTGTGTCTGCAGAATAAATGAGCTTACAGTTACAATGCCATCTGAGTCAGTGCCGTATTCTCAAATGTGGTGAATGTGGCTTAATTGGGTAGTGAACAATGGAACCTTCCTGTAATTGTGGTGTTCGGTGACTCGGCATGTTGTGTTTTCTCCCAGACAGTATTTACCAGTATTAGCTAGGTAATTCTGGTATATATTAATTGCAGGTGGGAAAAAAGGTGGAGAGGTGGCAGAGGGAGCATTTACGTATTGCTGGACAACCACTGTCAAAAGACTAAGGGTTTTTTTCTGGAACACCTTGCAAAAGCAAATAGCGTAATTATAATTTTTTTCAAAAGTACTGTGCAGCCACAGTTCCTTTCACCCTGAACTATAAAATGCACTACTGCTTAAAAGGTTTACTTTGTTATCGCTCACCTTTTTAATGAGCGACGGGGTAAGGCCCTTTGTGGAAGGAAAGAAGAAACAAGTTTTCCTTATTATTGCATGTGCTTTTGTCAGTCACATGGAAGCAAACTGTGCTGTGTTCAGAAGCACCATTTCTTGCACTGTGTAATTTAGCAAATTTTGTCATTGAGAAAGGTGTATTTTGATCATAATGTGTTTTCTTAATGCGCTTAATCTGCGTGTCATAAGAACACTTGGCCTTCACCCCTTCCTTCTCCTCTATTAATCTTCTAGCCTTTTTATCTCAGCCCTCGTACTGAATAATGTCATAAACTAGAAAACCAAAGATGACACCAACGAGAAACAATGAACTATTACTGAATAAGATGAATGTAGTGCCACTTCTGCTAATTCTAATTTACTTAGAATTTAGTGAGGATTCTCCTGTGACATCATCCATCACAGACAGACGTTAGGGTGAGAGAGAAGTAAGCAATTAAAAACACATTCTTCATTTCAGGTATTTTGTGATCTCTTATTCAGTTAGGTTCCATTGGCTGTTTCGCTCTACCTGCCAAGTATAACATCATTAGTCAATTTTTGAGGTTAAAATTAGTGTCCATGAAAGGGACTTGCACTGACGGCCACTGAGAATGGAGTATAAATACATTTTTCTTCTAGAACAGGTGCTGCATTAAACATGACAGCTGAAGCTTCCCCGGGCTGCCCCATTATCTTGTGCTTCCATCTTGGCCTGTGATATAAACTCTTAGTGATGAAATCCAATATTCTGACATTTAGGTTGGTGGACTTTGACGTAGCACAGGCCACCTGTAGCATTCCCTGCCTGAGGAGGCTGTCAAGTGCTGTGCAGGATATCTAACAGGATTGAAGTATTTTATATGCAGTAAGGACAGTCAGAGCTATGGAGGCTAAGATAATAAGTGTAATCAAATTTCATACTCCAAGGAATATGCTGATTGCCTCAGGGATCAGGAAAAATTTAACTTCGTATCCTCACTTTCTGTGCTGCTTCATGGAAGCAGAGCAGATGTAACAGGGCAGAAAGTCCTCTAAGGCGTCAGTTGTCCACTTTTTCTGGCAGGGTACCAAGTTGTATAGACCAGCAGTTCAACAAATGAGGACCCATAGAAGAGAGAAAATCTTTGTTACTATTCAAAAATAGAGAATCAGGGAGGAGAGAGAGATTTTCTACGCTGGAGCAGTTTAAATTAGAAAATTATTTGCTTTAGACTCCTGTTTGTCTTTGATTTGTCTCACATCACAATCCTAAATACTGCAGTTCCAATCTTCTAGTCAATATTCTTGCATGTAAATGTGCCTGTAAAGCCGATGCCATTAACCAAGTGTTCCCTGAGCCAAATCCTGGCTCATGCACACCCTTCATTGCACCAGTTAAATCAGGGAGCTAAACCACTTTACACCAGCTTAACATCTTGCCTTTAATTATCAAATCCCTTTGTTTCTTGATTTGTGTGATAGAAAAACTCCATTAAGTACCTTTGAGTGGGTAACTCACTTGTGAGCCCCAGGTAAAGCCACCCACACCTCCTTCTGTGTGGGGAAGCCTGCTTACCTTACCCCAGCGAGGCTGCTTCAGCCCTCCTGGTGTATAAGGTCATTTGAGAACGTGCAATGGGTAACTGATGTCTTTGCCATGCATTTTGGACTACGATTAGTGTTTAGTTTAGGGGTACCCAGTTTCTGACATTCCTTTTAGCCATAAATAAAGATAAAGTTGTAAGATAACAGCAGGCTTTTTCATTAAGAGCATTAGGAGGGATTCATTGCCAGACTTTGTGCTTTGAAAGGTTGCTGCCCAAATCAGGCTGGTGGTTTGTAACAGGTGCTCACCCCACCTGCGAAACAAGGGTGTTGTGTGAGGGTGCTGTGGGCCCGCAGGTGTTAGCGGCCCTGACCAGCCCCACCTGGGCCCCGGCTCGCCCCGTCCCAGCAGGGCTGAGGGCAGGCCCTCTCCAGACAGCCCAGACTTCCCTGGGATTTGCGAGGCTGTCTCTGGACCTGACCCAGCTCGGTGGCCCTGGAGCACCCGGGGAGACGGTCACTGCCGCCCCCGGCCCCCACAGGTAGGTGGGCTGGGGAGGCCCCTGCTCGCCCTCCCTCGCGCCGCAGCCCCGCTCCGCGCCCCTCTTGTGCGGTGACCCGGAGGTGGGGGGGGAACCCCTTGAGCAAGCAGGTATTTGCCTGGATGTGTTGCCTGGTTTTGAAAGTCTGGGGTTTGTGATGTTCATTTCTGCATCGTTTCCCTCACCAAAAGGTGACCTGAGGCAATGATCTCCAGCGGGAGGCTGGGGGTGAGCTCTGCCATGGTCTGGTTTGGTTTTGTGGGGCTTTGCTGGTCTGTTCTAAGTTGATGTCCTGAGGCGTGAAATTTTCTGAAGGGTGTTGTGGTTCTTCCTAGTTTGCTTTTTTCCTTAAAAAAACTAGGCTAGCTGTTCTTTTATTTGCTTGTCTGTAAAAGAATGGGGTTTAGGTGGTATGCCCTAGAGAAGCGGGGAAATGTTAGCTAAGAATTTCGGCCTTCCTTACATGTTGTTATATCAAGGATAACTTGCTTAAGTCAGTGATGTTATACCAGTATAAAAATATTTTTTAATCAAGAAATTGTCTGATAACTGTCTGTTACATTTTTACGTGTCTCCCCTTTTATTATCTTTGATCAGTCTTTATTAAATTTTGGTCTCTGCTTTCTTAATTCTGAAGGGAGACACACGTACTAGCAAGAGAATTTCTGGAGGTGCAGGTAAAGTCCTTGAAGGACAAGGCGGTGCAAAGCCCAGGCTGGGAGACGGTATTCGGGGCTCAGAGAAAACTGGGGCGGTCTGTGGGCAGAGGAGGGAGAGGGGCTGGCGCTGGGAGGACGGTCCTCACGGCCCAATGGCCACCACGAGTGAGGGTGGTGACCCTGTACTCCTGTGCGTGCCACAGCAGCTAAAATCAAGGGAGGTGTTCTGGTAATGGAAATAAATTGCCTGCTGTGGATTTGCAGAGGAAAACGTGGTGATGGAAATACGGAGAATAAGATTTTAACTGTGCCGGGCTTGGAACCGTAACTTGGCTATTGAGCTGAAGTGAAAAAGGCAGAAGTAAAATTAGCTGACTTAAGAAGGGGGACATGTAATGGTGAAAGTGAAAAACAAGGAGACTGCCTGTCTATAGAATGTGGTAGCTTAAAGGAGATGCAGCTTTCCTGGCCATGGCCCTGTAGCTACCCATCTGAATTTCTAAAGATCAATACATCATGAGTAAAAGGCAGCGCTTCCCTGGTCCTTGCTAGGAGACGTACGTCCTGCAGGTATGAAACCACTTTCCAAAAGTTAAATAAGACCGAATGAATTTCAAGTATTAATATTCATAATGCTGTCGTGTACTTCAAGGGCAGCTTTGTCACTGGCTTTATCACAGTACAAAATGGCAGCATGCTGAACGCTTGCTCCCAGCGTTTTTTCTCAGGGCTCCCCGTGTCTCCCCTGAGTCACCTGGTAGGTCTGGGATGATAGCTGCCACGATCACATTTGCTGTTTAGATTATTCAGGTGTGACTGGGGGAACAGAAAGAAGAGTTTGGTGGTGCAGCTTCTTTCAGAGAGGTTGCAGCTTGTGCTGGCCGGGCTGCCTTGGATCTTCCATTAAAATCAGCATCTTCCTCGTTGTACTCCACAGCTTCTGTGCAGAGAATCAAATCACCTGGGTGGCTGCTGCCCCTTTAATAGTATAATTGAGCAGTCTAAGCAACATCTTAGCAGCTGCTCCAAGAGGCTTTAACCTCAGTGTATACACGCTTCCTAGGATTTTGTTTTACAAAGAGAGGGATTATTGTATTCATTGTAATCACTCTGAGTACTCTAGGCCTGATTCCTGACTGCCTTGTGCCTTCTGCAGTCATTTACAGCTGTCTACAAGGACTGCAAAATGTGATGACACTAGAATGGCTGAAATCTTAGATGTTTTCAGAGATAAATGATTGTACGTTGTATATGGCAGTGGAGAACCAGGCCATGCACAGAATGAATAGAAAGTCAGTACAAGTATTAGGTCATTGCTGAGGTGTGAGTACATGGTGGAAAAAGGCAGTGGAAGGGAAAAAAGGTGGTGGAGACTGTATACTGTAATTCTAATTTTCTAACTGATGCTTCTGTTCAAGTCTATCTTCTTGTCTGCTGCAGTGATTGGGCCTGCTGGGGGTTGTATCGATCCTCAAGGCAATCCTTACTCTAGACAGTGGTTTGTGCTGTCTTGTTTGGGGTTTGGCCTTTTTTTTCCAGACCGCGTTCATCAGTCATCTTCAGCTCTCTGCAGTCGGTCATACCAGGAGTGGGCTGGGTGCTAGGACCTGCTTGTAGGCAGTAATGATTTTAGGGCAACATAAAGGAGAATCTGAAGCTGGGGCTTGCAACCAAAATGCATCTTAAGCGTGCTTAAAAAAAAAAAAGTCAACAGTAGACAGACTTCTGGTAGCTGTATCAAAAGTTGGATTAAGCTCGCAGAACCCCAGAGTGTGATCTAGCTGTGGCTAGACTGCTTCAGAGGCAAAGTCTGAATGGCAGAATTTCCCCACCCAGAGAACCAGCTCCATCCAGACAGAGCTGAGTACAAAGGGCACAGACACCTGGAGGTTCAGGCTGGCAACCGAATCTGAGCTGCCACGACAGCCCTTGGCTTGTGATTAAGACAAATCTCCCTTTGCCCATGTATATCTGGGTCAGCCTGAATGTTCTAGTTGCATTTCTACTCAAGCTGTAAAGAGCTAGGTATCCTTACAAGTGCCGGGGGAAAAAAAGTTGAGTCACCTCTTAGGGGCAGCTTATATGTCACTGTCTGTGATTCCACTAGCACAAAATGCCTCGGTCATAAAATGCCAAATCTTGGGTATGACAAACAATCCTAAATTACATTAACATTTATGAAGGGGAAGGTGGAGAACGCATTTCAGAGATTTAGTAAGAGTTTCAGTAAATTTCCATACGAAGAAATCACTCCATTATTGTTGTTTGGAAGTGCCATATTTCCAAGGTTATGCTGTTGTCAAGGCAGAAGGTTCCATATTGCATTTCCAACCAAGCCTGACTGATTAAGGGTGTTGGGAGGAATATGTTTTCCTTCCAGAATCTTAATTAGGTTGACTCTAACTCACGACAGGAGATTCTGCCAGCTGTCAGCTACTGCTTGTATCTCTTACTAATTAAAACTCTGAGGAAGCCTATTAAAGGTGTTCAAAAAGCCAAATCTTCCTTTAAAACATCTCTGGCACTGCAACAAAAAGTGTATGACAGTGATATTGCAGCATAGATATCTTGTCTTTTGCTTTTCATCTTGGCAATATGCCAGTCATGTTACCTGGCTATATAGGCTCTTCATTCAAAGCCCTTACCTGTCACCTTCCTGTGAGTGGAGTGAAAGGAATTTGAGGGGAAATTTTGTTGGTATTCAGTTTTGATATACCTGACACTCAGATTTTCTGAAGCGATGAGTATAGCTGATACTGAAATACTCCTCTTGAGGTTTAAGTTCTGAGGCAGCAATATCCTGAGTTTGTAAACATTTTGAGCGCTGAAACAATGATATAACTCATAATTAACAGCAGTGTTGTGCCACGCTTCATGTTGTTAATTAGATGCTGCAGCTGGGGTATATCTGTACTTTAAAGCTTATAAAATTCCTCCTTACCTAGTCAATTGTCTAGGCCAACAAAAGTCCTAAGCAAGGTACAGTTACACTGCCAAAAAATTATTTTTGGCAGTATCTCTTTCTCCACTGGGGACCTGGCAAAATAACTCTAGCTTTTGTAGGCTGTCTGCAAAGGCAAACATTTGCTATTATAGCTGTATTTTATCTTCTCGGGTGTAGACAGATAAAAAATCTAAGAAGATTTCCCAGGAAGAAAAGAGTTACTGGAACAGCAAGAGATTTCAGAGGGCAGAGACATCAAATGGATGGGAAACAACATTTAGTTTTCCAGAAGGTCACTGAGTTTAGAACTTCACTCAAATTGTTGTAATTCAGTTCAGACGTGGGTTTCTAAGCAGGTTGCTGGCTTTCTTGGTAAGGAAGTTAGGGGTTATGAGAAACACTTTTGTGATAGACGAGAGAGCCTCTAGGTGAAGTTATTCTCAGTAGATGTCTGCTAAGAAAATTAACTACCCGTAATAAGCTCTCCCCACACATTCTGGAAGGTGGCATGTGGGAAGGCTTCTGATTTGTGGAAGAAAAAGCTGAGAGCTGCTGCCAAGATTGAAGGTAACCTGGGATTACTCGGCAGTGGGACGTGGGGTTTCTCCAGAGGAGGAGTTAGAGTCCCTCTGACTTCACATACGACCTTTCTCTGCTCCCGCAGTCACTCATGATGGCAGGTGCTACTGCTGCTTCTGTTGTCCCAGCACCTCACTAAAGTTTAAGAAAGCTCCCTATGTTCCTTCTAGTCATTTAGTCCCACACCAGGTGTAACTGTATTGATGCCCAGGCCCTGATTACGAACCATTTTGGTGCCTAGCAGCACGTGCCCAGAGCGATGGAGGTACAGTGGGTGCATCTGGCTCAGCAGTGCAACAGTTAAAGCCATAGTCGTACATGGATTTCTTGCCTCTTGCAGGCCACCTGTTCCTGCTCCTCCCTTGAAATGTATGCCTTTTTGCAAATAGTTGACTAACGCTCATGCTGTGATCCTCTATAGTCTCTAGATACTTACTGGTAGATAAGAGTTGTCTTTCCCAATGTTGCGCTTGCTCATTTACTTACTCCTATCCAGCGCCAGGTTTCTGTGAGTCAGTATTGCCCTGGTCTTCTCTTTCCCACCGTTTCTTCAATTAAGCGTGATGTCATGCCAATGGTACATGTTTTGTATTGCACAGCCTTAGTTCGTACAAGGTGCTAAAGCAATTCTTAAAGCACTTAACAACTTAATAGGTTAATTAAAGAGCAGGGTGTTATTAATTGAATTTCAGTCAGTGAGCTCCATCAACTACTTTGGGAAAAGATAACGTGATTATTGAAACCCCAATACCTAATTTGCTTGGGTGTGCCCATCACTGAAAAGCAGAATGAAGGCTTTAGCAGAAACGTAGTGCCACAACAAGCTTTTTTGAGCACTCCCAAAGGGATAAATTAATGTCATGACTTTCTAGGCAATACTTCAGGTTTATGTAATTCTGTTATTTCATTTAATAACAGAACCAAATTGAAAAAATGAAATTATAGATCTTTTAAATTATTTTTTCCCCACTAAGTAATACTGGTTTGGAACAAAACCTTGGCGTGTCGGGGTGTGTTTCTGTATGTTTACAGAACACATGTGCATCTGCACACTTACTTCATAGGCGGTTGGTTCATCTAGGCACATTTTTATCTCAGCTGTTGTGTTAAAGTTCATTTGGAAACCATCTTTTTCTTAATTTTACTGTACAGAAATCAAGAATGAAAAGATTTTATTGGTAAAAGCTTCACTTGTAAGGTACTAAATACTCATCCATATATTAACATTTGTCACCTGGGGATACTAAACTATTCTAACACTGTAATTTAGCTCTGTTGGTGTCTTAACTTAGTGGTGTAGAGTTATTTTTAGATATTATTGTGTGGGAATCTGGTATCATTTCACTGTGTAAGAAGCAAAATAGGTCCTAAAATGATCAGTGTGTCCATAAAAAGCTCACGTGTGGAGTGCTGAGGGGTACAGCTGGCAGCTCTAGAAATGTCTGCTTACTTTGCATTGTGTTGGTCTAATTAGTGGTTAGAACTCCAAAGTGGCCATTGTGTTATCCTCAGTGACTGTTGTGTCTTGCCGTGTGTCTGCCAGGAAGAAGTTTGCAGTTGTGTCCACATGTATATCTGTGTGCACAGATGTAAAATTTGTTGGTTGTCTGAAGTCGTTAACAGATTTCCTCCCACAGCCAGCTACTGGTATGCACCGCTCCAGTCCCTTTTGGCAGCATATTTCCCAGTTTTCGCATCATAGGTACTGATTCATCTCACTGAAAGATAAGTTGCTGCAAGGAGACCTTACCTTTTGACCTGTGATAGTAATACAAGGTGTTATATAAAAAAAATAACCAAACCCACAAGCTGTAAATTTTGCCAAGGAACTTTGATAAGATATAAATTATTTTTTTCCAAGTAATGTGAAGACAAACAGGTAAAATCAAAATACAGAAGGTATTGATTTCTTTTATAGGTAAACTGTTTTAAGTGATTTGAGCTCTAGACTTTAATCACTGTGTGCTACATAAGTTTGATCCGAGGTGTTACCACTTTGAACCAACTGCAGGCTGAGAATGCTAACAGGGTGCCAGCTCAAAGCTCTAATCTAAAAGACATGATCTGTATTTTAAATTGGTAATTTGCTGTCCAGCAGAAGGGTAGCTCTGCTTTCTCAGCCTCTGCGAAAGCCCTGGCGACTCCGGCTAGTGACTGGCTCTGGGCACGGGCCAGGAGCGTGTGGGTTGGCCGCTGTGGCAGCGGGGAGACTCTCCCTGTCCCCAGGCCGGCTCTCCTGGGCATCCGCCCTCCTGTTTGTTCCTGGTCTGTCTCGTGGCACTGTCGTCTTGGCCCCGCATCTTCTCTGTGATGCCCTCCCTTTGCCCCCTGCCAGCCGAGGATACTTGCTGACCTTGTCAAGGGATTTAACCCCAGTATCCCTGTGAGGGAAGGAGATTTTTGTTAACATCAAGTACAGAGGTACAAGTTGGCAAGATGTGGGGTTTAGTTGTTCTGGAAATGGCAGTTGATGGGTAAAAAACCAACGGAAGTCCTCACTTCCAAGATCTGAATGCGTACTCTGGCAAGACCAGCTGTCCTCTGTGCTGGACTGAAAACTCACTGCTCTTATCTTGAGAGTAACACTTAAACTCATTTAAGGCAGCCCTGATAGGCAGCCTCTTTTGGCTTCCAACATCGGGTACACTAAGTAAGAGAAATCACCAGCAAGAAAACCCTTGTGAGAGTAACACCTGGCTTATCACGTGCTAGCAATGTCATCCTTACGTTGAATTACATCGACTTGGACATATATTTTCTTTTTCTGTTTTATGGTCTCTTATGAGAAATGATTACTCCTCCTATTTTGCGCTGTTTGGCAGGTGAGTGTTTGTAGATTCTGTGCAAGAATTTTTGGCCGCTGAGCTCATTTGCTTTATTGTGCATGTAAGGTACGCTAATATACCAGCAAAAGGGACCATGGTAACGGTTAGGCAAAGATTAATTTGTTAAACAATTTAATACTGCAAATATAGATCTGTTAAGTGTATAATTCATCTTGATCCAACTCTTCAGGTACAACTCAGCCCTTCAGGTAGTTCACCTTGTTGCAGCAGAAAAATAAACCTCGTAGTGCCGACTTGCTTTCTTGAAAAACTCTTCTTCTAGGAGATACAGGAGTAATGCAAGTGTCCTACTTTGTGTATTGGATAGTCTTGTATTCTAATAATATGCGCCGTAAGAACCTTGGTGCTGGTTCTATAGGAATGCCCGTGGAGAGTTTGCCTTTTAGACATTTTCAGTAGCATTTTAGCAAAACTATGGGGAAAAGAATGTGGAGGCCTTTTGTTCTCTTAATGCCTTTGTTGGCTTTTTCCTGCTCTTGGGTCCCCAGTTTAAATTGGTGCTGAGACACATTAGAACATGTTAAGGGATGCCAAGTGTAAATAGTTTGGTTCCCCCCTCTCCCCATCCCTTTCTACTAGTTCCCATGTCCAACAGCAGGACAGAATGACCCTTCTGAAGCTTGCAGCCTTTTTGGAGTATTCTAGAGCTAAAACTAGTTGCCATAAATATCTCTAAGAACTGGGCTACTGCAAGGCTACTAGAATGCATGAACAAGTTTGTGGAGCCCAAGGAATGTGCATTTGTTGTGTATTAGGAGAAAAATTTCTCTGTTCAAGGAGACACCTCAGGAAAAGTCTGCACAGACTACAACAGGAAAACAAATTGCCCAAACTGCGTATACGGTATTTGAAGGCACACTTCTAATTAACCTCCACAGTTAATACGTTATTCTATTACTGTAATTATTGATGTTATTGAAGAGATAAGTCCTTTGATTTTATATAAGCTGTAATAAACACTGTTCTATTGAATTATTGCCCAGATTCATCTTCTTACTGCTTTCATTTTTGAAGAACTGTGATGAAAGAAAGAAAGAAAAGAAGGTTAATATACACTAAAAACTTCAAGTGTAGATTTATTTTACTTTTTTTATGTGACTACAAAAAAACTTGCTGGCTATTTCTTGTTGTAGTATTTGCTCATATTTAGGATAACAGATTTTTTTGTGCAAGAACTTAAGTTTCTGGAAAAATCAAACTAGAGATTTAGCTTCCTTCTCACCAGCTGAGATGCAAAACGGGAAATGTTGGTGTTACTGTCTGTGAATGGATTGATGAAGAGTAGGTTGCTGCTCTAACCTTGCTGCCTGGAGAGGCGAGGTACCCTTCTGTTACCACACGTTCTCATTGTAGAAGCATATTTAAGTTGCAAAGCGTGAAAAACTCAGTCGTCGTTTATGGTCCGTTTTGATGTTACAGAAGTTTTCACATGGTACTTCCATTCCTGCTTTTGTTCTGATAAGCCTCCCGTGCTTAGGAACGTGCTGCTTTTTAAATTATGGAGGTCACAATATGAGTCTTGCACGTTTTCCCTATTTCAGTTCTCCACCCTATACTTTTGTTCAGTCAAGGCCCTATTAAGCTCATGTATTAAGCTCGAAAATTAATTGGTGTTTTTTGCTTAATATTATTTTCATTATTCTATTAAAAACAAAGGAACAAATATTATTGTCATAATAAAATGCTCAATTGTGATAAAATTGTATATAGCTGCCAGGTTCACTGTAATGTGTTGTTTTGGGGTGAACATAGAAAATAAAATGTGACTAAAACACAGGTTTCTCTGTCACTTGTGCTTCAGGAAGCAGTGTGAAACATTTCACAACAGGCGTATTTAGTTTTGCAGATGCCTGGAGTTACATTGAAGCGTTATGGGACACGTACAGAACTGTTTGCTTTGTGCCATATTCTTTCTTCCTGATCCTCCCTGATAGTTTTTTAGGTCTCTAGCTCCTCTGCAGTTAGACACGCATCCCTGCTAGCAATTTTAGCCTCTCTGCAAAGATTTCCACCTATACTTGCCAACTCTCTTTTATCCCCTGTTCCCTCTCTGCTTTTGCTAGGAGCAGGATGTACTGAACATAATATTAAGAGCAGAACCACTTTTAAAACTGGGAGACAGTGCAGTAACCTCAGGTATGTTGTCTGGTGGAGGGATCACACCTAGAACTCCTGGTTCTAGAAGCTTAAGCCGCTTCTGGCCAAGGGAGAAGGAACTGGGTTCCCGGTTTAAAGGCTTGTAAATTCTGTGGATCAACAAAGGGAAGGGGACAGAGAACCTCAATGCACCAGTCTCTTAACTACAACTTGGGTAAGATGTTGCTAGTAGTATCATAAAATCAATACTCTTTGAGAAGTCAAATCCAGAAAGATCTGCGTCATAGGGTCATTAAAATCTCATCTACTTCTTTTTCCTGCTCAGGTTTAGTCTAGAAGAACTGGAAAAGACTAATTTTAAGAGCCTCTTCTCCTTTCTTCAAACCTAAGCTTCAAAAAAAATTGTTCAAGGGGAAGCATTTTGAATAGTCGTCATGATGTTAAGTTGCAGCTGTATTCTCATGTTGGACTCCTCCGTGCCATGAAAATGGTGAACAGCGGAAAGGCAGGCTGTGATTCCATGTTGACACAGGATCACCTGTTAGCACTAGTTTAACCCCGTGTTACATGGTGATACTTCTGCTGAAGTAGCCAGAGCTAGGCCGGTTGATGCTGTTTGAATAGGTTTATGCTGACAGAGGGCAGTTGATCCTCAGGACATGGTAAGTTTGAGTGGCATAGGTGATACAGGACTGACTCTAAAATGTTGAGACAAAAGTTCCTATCTGAAATGGGGACTCCTCCGGCAGTATTCTTACTTGTGTTTATCAACTATAAACACAGGCTCTGATGAATATTGTATTCTGGCATGTTCCAGTAGTTCTGGGGCTAATATATGTGCTAAAGAAAAAAGTAGTGTAGAAAACTCAACAGCACAAAACCCTGTTATTTTCAAGGCGAAAGATCAATGCATTGCTCTTCTTTTTAAAGGGAAAACTACAAAGATGTCGAGCGTTCCTGTGTTTATACAGACATAACTTCTCAGTGTTTATACATGAAATCCCAGGTATTAGTCACAACGTTATTCAGCAGCTGCTGTCTGAAGAGTCTTGATAGTAACATCAGTGTGATCAAATGTGTGTAGGAGAACCCTAAGGCTATTGATTTCTCTAGTCACACCTCCATCTGCTTATCCTGTTGTTGCTTCACGCCCTCCCTCGCATTTTTGCATTCTGCATGGCATCTTCTGGAGGGCAGTGTTCGAGGGACCTGTGCGTTAATCCTTCAAAAATGATCCTAATCAAGACTCTTGATTACTGCCATAGTAGAAATAAAATGATAACAATTATAAATTAACTTCTGCTGGCCTAAGGTGTTGTATTAAATAACACATGGTTAGTTGATTTTTGGATAGCAGTCTGGTAAAACTGATTTCTAGTTCCAAATCAAAAGAGAAAAATAAATGGTTTCATATGCGAACCATTTTGAATTAAATACACGGTAGTTTAAACTTATTAGATGTGTACCAGTTATATAGATATTGCAGCTTGGTTTTGAGGGAGCAAATGACAGCATGAAAGAAATGTCAATAAATAATGTGGCCAACAGTACACATTCTTATTCAGGGCATAATGCAGTGTACTCCTCAGGTGTGCCCGCGAAATGAGAGAACGCGTATGTTTTTGTATTACAAATGCTGTAAGGTAAGATGTTACTTAAGGCGATATGATCTCAGTATTGCATTAGAGCCCCTCAATGGGAAATCAAAATCACATCCTATTAGTGTGAAATATGATCTTCTCTTACCTTCTTTTAGCTGGTTAAACCTTCTCTATAGCAGGATCTGTTGCATTGATGTAAACCTCATGTTTCCCCCTGGAATTCCTGAACATTATGTAGCATTAAGGTCTAATAGCATACACTGCTACTTTGCTCTTGCTGAGCACAAGGCAATGTGTTTATTATGTTAACATCTATTTGACTTGCAGAGACTTTTTACAGTAAAAAGTTCACGTGGCGCAAGCCAACAGCGCAGATATTTGCAATGCAGCTCTCGCCACTGGGTTCCCGTAGATTGGGCATGGGTCACATTCCCCTCTGGTGCAACTCTGCAGCGATATCTGGGATGAATTTGGGCCTTCATGAGCATGTGGAAAGATGTTGCTAGCATCCACAAAAGGCGTTTATGACTTGGAAATGTTCCATTCCAAGCTGTTAAAAAGTAATGGGGGGCTGCAGGGGAAGAGCATTCAGATTGTTGCTCAACAAAACATACCTTGGGTTATTTTTCCTAAATTTTTCTTCTTCATACACCCACAGTTAACAGAAAACACTACTCATGATTTGTAAATTGCTGACTAAAGTTAAAGCTTCTAAAATGTCTACTGTAAACTCTGGCTGCCACTGCAAGAATGAATATTGCATAGATTTTTTTCCTTTAAAGAATCCTTTCCTGATAGCTTTTGTTTTTATTTAGGTAGTGATGAAGCTGGAAAATCACACTTTCTCTACCAAACTCCTTTACTGTTTATGTTAACGTTTTTTGTTCTGTGTCCTGAATAAAGGCAAACACGATTTGGCTGCTCTAAAGCTTTTTTGTGCTGACTTGTGTCGCTGGTGAAAGGCACGCAGAATAAGCAGCATGCTTAAATGCCTCCATGCAGCCACCATGTTGGCTGGTGTTTTAAAAGCACCTTACAACCTCTTTCTCTGGGGTAAATGGCTGTGCTGAGATCTCATTAAATTGTGTGTCCATGACGCTTTGTATTTTAAGTCAGCCTCTTGAGTGTTTATTTTCTGGTGAATTAATTTAAGATCATCTTTATGACCCTATTTTTCTGTGGATTCAAAGTATATACCTGAATAGGGAGCTTAACTCAGCTGATGTCTTGTATCCTGTAAAGCTGTAGTTAAAGTAATGGTGTATTTGAGCCTGTTAGAGGCAAAGTAATTCAGATTATGTCTATATAATACATCCTTCAGCTGAAATTCTTTTTGTGCAGAGACTGAATACTTGTTTCATATTAGTAGCAGCTGAACAAACCTTATGTTGACCCTTTGCACAGGGATGAACTTTGCCTAAGGAAAAAAGGGTAGTAAAATGTCACAGAAGTGTGGCATATTCTGCCTACGTTAACTTCACATGGAATGTAGAATCAGAATATGTTCAATCTGTTCTCAGAGGAGGAGGAAAGGAAAAGGTGCTGAAAGAATGAAATGAGATTATAAAACAGATATCAGTGCTAAAACAGGAATGTGACCCTTATTCTTTTTGCTGAAGATGTGTGTAAACGTTAAGCAGCAAACAGGTTTAAAGTGCTCGCTTCCACCACGTGCAAGCACAATATTTGGTAATTAAAGCACAGTGAAAGCAAAACGGGTGGTGGGTGGTGGGCACTGGACAGTCTTGATAAAACCCAGCGCTCGTTCCCAGTGACATGAGACCAAGACATGCAATCGCGTAAGCCGGACAGTGAGCAGAACCGATGGCTGTCTTCTGCACAGAACACTTGCTGTTGCCCTGAATGTCCGTAGTGGGTTTGGTACTTGCAAATTGATTTTTCTTAACTTGCCCTCTTTTCCCCGCAACTTCTATCTTATTCCTACTATCCCTATAAAACACATATCCATATTTAGAAAAATTAATACCAAAGTCAGTCCCTTGATTATTTTCTATGTATTACCATAATTTGTTTTAGTTGTATTGTTGGCATGAAAAGAAGATCCATTCAACTAGGAATACCCAACTTGACATAAAAGCTACAAAACCTCATTAATCCTTTCAGTTATTTTTAAAGCAAGCAGCAGAAGGAACTACAATCGATACCAAAGGTCACTTTACATTAAAAAATATTCCAATGAGCTTTAAAAATCAGGCATTTATCTATTATGCAGTTATTGCTGATGAAATGTAGGGTGGAGGTCCATACATAAATTTGCATGAGCAGCTTATAATGCTCCCCTGGTATCGATAGGATGTTCAAGATGCACAAATTATTAGACAGATACCAACAGAATGTAACAGATAGGGGGACAGTGCTCATTAATACGCTCTTAATGTATAGTAGTATTGAATTAAAACTCTGCAGATCAATACTGTTACTGTTCAGTAGAGACATCTTTGTGAAACAAGTAATTAAGCAATGTCACTGGCAAAAAATAATAATTAAGGTGGTGTGAACAGATAGGAAGATTAGGCAAGGTGCTAGATTAGGAAGGTGCTGTCAGGTGCTACTGGGCTGCAGCAGCATGAAAATTCTGTTTTCTCCTAAGAAACCTAAGCTAAGAGCATCCTTGTAACATTCTGGCATATCTTTTTTCTTTACCTTGCCTCCTTTTCCCAGATGTGCAGTACAAACAAAACGTTTTTACAGCTATGGCTAAATGCAACAGGAACTTTCAGGAAGGTGGAAGGAGCAAATTAAAAACATGACTTAATTGTCTGGTTAAAAAGCTGGGCCTGATCCTGCACTTTGTTTGCTGTTGCACCTGTGCTGAGCTCCATCTCAGCTCTGCTCTGCAGGTGCAGAGCCCAGGCTGATCCATTGCCATGCGTACAGGCAGCAGCCTCAGAGCTCAGACTCACACATTTTGGGTAGAAGTAGTATAAGCTTCTGTCACTCATGCCTAAAAGTGATTGTTTACCAGTAGCAAACCCAATGGTAGCATGACTTAGTTTCCCAAGGCTTTGAGGAAAGAATAACTAGTAATTGAACATTGGTTTAGTTTAAAATTCCATCTGAGATGAGTTTCTCTAGTTAATGGCTGCATTAACTTTTCAAAATGTTCATGTGCATGACTGTAACCCATGCCTTCCTCTCTTGGAGGTATGGTTCAGAGAACAATTAACTAAACTGGCTGGGGTCTTGAGTTGTTAAGCTTCAAGGATTGTGGGGGTTTTAGCATTTTTCCTCGTACAAATGAAAAATAGATGTTGCAGTTGTCTCAAGAATAATTAGGTTTTTGCTATCAACACTTCAGTGCAGTCGGGGATGTCCAGTAACTGAGGGCTAGGTTCCTTCAAAATAACTTAAAGGTAAAGGTGGAAATCCTAGGTAGGCTTTCAGTAGAGCTGCCTATAGTAGTAGGTTTTGCCCTTTTTTTATTTTATCTGTGGTTAGGAGGTTAAGAATTGTGGTTAAGAACTTAGTACCTTTCACTGCATGCATTTGGGCACTCGAATTCATTTTTGGTGCTGGTGTTTGAGCTACCATTCCGTTTTTACTTGATATTGCTGGATAAAATATTTAAAACAAATTTTCCTCACGTCAAGCGGTAACATCTTGTTTGCACAACTGCTAGGAAAGGTGTAGGGTGTTTTACCTCAGGGTAGCTATCACACGTTAGTTATTCTGAGTCAAAACTCAGACAGGCTATGGCACGTTACTTGCGCCGCACCATCAATAGGTAAGGTTGTGCACAGGCGTGGAGCAGAGTGAAGACAAGGTCTGTAGCAGATTCCCTGGCCAGAGGGCGGTGCGACAGCACAGCAAAGGCAATACACCAAACTGCAGGGAACAAAAGGAGGAGAAACAAGGCAAGGGGGACAGGTACTAGTACACTTCTGGGGATTGGATGACAGTGAGAATGATGGCAGTGATGATTGTGATGGCTTTGATTCACGTTAATTAGCTCTGCATGGGGGGGTAGATCATTAAGGAATCCACCTCTTTCAAAATGTATGTTAAGATATAGGGCATCTGAATAAGGGAAATTCTTTCCTGTCTGAAGAACAATCAGACCAATGCTTTCTTTTAAGGAAGTTCCTAAGGTTCCTGACAGCAGGGTAGAGCTTGAAAGTAGGACTTTAGTACATTCAACAAGCAGAATCTTATCAACAGACATACGATAGGAATTGAAGGTATCTTGGGGGGGGGGGGGAAATTCCTCATTAACTTTACATTGAGTACGAGACCGTAGGGACTGTGGATAGTGGCTTATGGTTTTGATGTACCTGGGGTTGACATTTGCGTTCTTGCACAAAAGATGCTAATTATTTTTATTGAAGTTTCTGCTGGTAGCTCAATTTGGAGATGTTCAGCTGAGACTGTATGCTTGAGCATATTATCTTTTTGATCTTAGTATCTGCAGGCAAATAGAAATATAGAGTAAAGCAGTGGTGTGAGAACATTGCACTACGTGGCAGCATCAGACTTCTTGAACTTGGCACCTTCAGCTCTTTTTGTGTCTTTGCTGTATGTTACTGTTGCAGATCTTACACTATCTTGAGAGATAACCAACCGTACATGAACCTCAGCAGCAGCCCCTGCAAAGCCTGCTTTTCCTGTTCAGCAGAGGTTTCCAAACAAAGCTCACAGCTTCACCTAATTCTCCCTTTCAGAGTGCCTCTTTTTAAAAGTATGTCCTGTTTGCATGTTTCCTAATTTCCACATAGTCACCATCTGCAAATAGTGTTACTGGTAGTTTAGTTATTGGAGGTTTCATTAGAAGAACAGGCTTTTGTGACCCTTAGCACAGAAGCTCTCCTGCGGGCCAGTTCAAGGCTTAGACAATACAGGCCCCAAGCTCTAGGGACACGAAACAATCTTAAAATTTTAGCTTTTATTTAAAATAAATCCCTTCTTGTTATTCCTGGATGTTGATGAAACCTTTATTAATACCACTTAACCATGCAGTAGTGAAATCCCTTTGGGTTTTTACGGCAACACGACTACAAAAAAGATGCTGAGGGGTCTGTATTGCTTCGTGCATCTGTGATTGCAGGCCACCCAGCCCTTGGCACTGGTTGACATAGCTGGTGTGTCATATGCTCAGCTGAATTTTTATGGTAGTGAGAAGCTGGACGTGTATCAGTACTTTCTCCAGTTAAATCGGTTACTCCTAGAACTCCATGCAAGGAAGGTATGATTTAATGTATTTACTACTTGGCTTTAATCCTGGCTCAGTCTGGGTTCTGACATGAAGTGCAAGCCATAGTGCAGACTAGAACTGCAGCCTGTGAAAAGCAGACAACAGCATAGCCCCGTTATCCTTCAAAGTTTGATGTTCTGCTAGGTTATCTTCCTTCTTCCAACAGCAGGGTAGGTTAACTTGGAAGTGGAGTGACCAAGACAGGATTCTAACAGCGTAGTACCTTTTCCTGGTACTAAAGCTGTTTTTAGTACCTTTTCATGGCAGTGTGTCTACAGCATTGTATCTATTTGGCCTGATCACATAGAAGCTGCTTTACTTTCCAAGCCTGTTCTTCTGCTCAAGACATTGTGAGTTTCATATACAGCTCTTCCATTGTAGCCTGTTACTCACAGCATGCTCAAGACAGGTGAGATTGGATTTGCCAGTCACAAGGATACTTGTTTCTTCTCTATCCTAAAAATAGACTGCAGACTAAAAGGCACATACTCAGCTCTGCCAGACCTTCAGGGCAGCTTCTCTGCTGTTCAGCAGTAGAAAATGAAAATGTTTCACCTAACTTGGATAGGCACACGCTATGGGGATTAGAGGTAGATCAGTACCTGAAGAAATTTATTCATTCTTCCTACTGGGGACAATGATTGTAAGACCAGAAGTGCCTGCCTTTGACAACAGAAAAATTCTCAACGGCTGGGTTGGGTTAGACATCTTGCTTTTAAATGGCTGAAGCTAAATGAGCTGTGTCTCGCCCTAGGTGCCCAACCTTATTGCAGCTTGGTATAGACACTTTCTTTTAATTGCCACATTTGGAAATGAAGACTCAAGCTTCTGTGAGGTACTCTTGAAAGCATTTTTCTCTGTTAGTATTAAACACAGATAATCCTAAATTAGCCTTCTGAGCCTGCTCTCACAGAGCGCTTCAACGTACTTCCAATTTTTTTTCCTATAGCATGTTGTATTTCCTGTGAGAGGAGAAATAATATATAAGTTTCTGTTGTATATTATTCTGGCTTTAGAAAGAAACAGGATTGCCCGGGTGTTTCTGCCTGGTAGAACGCACATACACATACGTATACATGTATTTGAAAACTAATAGTCAAAGTTTCTGTGCTGAGGTGCATGTCATTTTAAAAATCTTGGCAAATTAGGTACATATAATTGGGTAAAACACAATTATTCTTCTTTTACAAACCCTCTTCTGCGTTGCATATCTTAACCAGTAAGCACTTAGCCAGGATGGCTGCATCCCTGGGACATCTCCCAGGAAACCGATTTAGCCTAATGATAGTGAATGACAATGACTGCTGTTTAATTGGGACACTGTTAGCCAAAATTCAGCTTATATGAAAAGTAGTTGGCCGGTGTGGTGAGGTTAAGTAGTGTTTAACCAGGTGTTAAATAGGCCTACAGGCCTAAGCTCTCCTCTCTGAAGAGGAAGTAGCTGAGTGTATTGAATACATTAAAAAATTTGAAGTGGATATTATTTCGACTTGTTATGCTGTTAATATATGACAGCGTATTGCATGTGTTCGTTTCTTAGGAAGCAGATTTTAAGCAGGGCAGCTGTACCTCTACAGGAGAACCTGCAGCCTGAAAATGGCTTGCTCTGCGCAGCAGCTTTGAGTGCTCATCGCTTTTTGGCTCTCCCTCGAT
The DNA here is from genome assembly GCF_963921805.1 of Phalacrocorax carbo. Lineage (NCBI taxonomy): Eukaryota > Metazoa > Chordata > Aves > Suliformes > Phalacrocoracidae > Phalacrocorax > Phalacrocorax carbo. The sequence goes on along the minus strand of NC_087518.1, from coordinate 62,363,643 downwards.
GGCTCTTGGCATCATGTTGGGGAGGACAAATTGTAACATGTTCTTTGCACCCTAGGGAAGCTCCAGCTTAGAACTGGCAGCAAGTGGTATCATCCCAGCACAGCTGAATAGAGATCCAGGCTGGTTCTGTACTTGAAGGAGGAATACACGGATTAACGGAGAGAGTTGCAGGCTGCAATTGGATGATCCAGCCAGTGGCACTGTCTTAAAGAGGTGTCCAGGAGGTTGCTAGCTGCATGACAGGAACAGGGTGCAGCCCCCAAGACAGGGTACAAACTTAGTTTGGGAATTTAGTAGTTATTAATGGTAAGCGCAGAAGATCTAGATGAAGCGTGCTGTTCCTTGGGTTGAATATAATCTGTGTTTGTTTGACTCTGTAAAATAGATGAGAGTCCTCTGCCTTACATCCAGCGGCTGTTTTGTGTGAAAGACTGAGCCTGTGCTTGGAGAACCTTGATGCCTGCCCCCATTAATGTCAGCTTAACTATTCTTTGTTCTAGTTTTCCAACCATAATTTTCTAACACCATAGTTCCCACCTTTCATTTTCTTTTCCACTTGAAAAAGAAAGCTTCCACTGTCGCGTGCTGTGGGGACTATGCTGTCCCCACAACAGAGCAATAAAACATGCCTTCTGCTTCATTCGTGTATTGGCCCGGAGGTCTTTAATTCTTAAATTCAGGTTCTGAAGCAGTTATTTAAGATGAGCATTGGATCATACTAACACTTCTGCCCCATTAAATCAAGCACTTTTATTAATAAAAAAACAGTGTCGCTAGTTAGTGGAGCATTTGTTTCATCCCTTCTTTGTCTGCTGGTGCCTGGGATACGGGGACCCTTTCCCAGGGCTATTTGCTGTGGTTTAGGTGTTCAGTCCACGTGCACCCCTTGACCCTGTTCCCTTGGGGAAGGGTGCCTAACACCCTTCCGGCCCTCCCTGCTAAAGGAGGTCTTCTCAGGGCAAAAAACAGCCCTCCACATTGGAAAAAAGCATTGGGGAGCTGCTCGCCATGGCGGTTGCCCAACAGGACACGTCTGTGGCACACCGTTACCAGAGGGCGAGGTGTCCATGGGCCCAGGTGTTCTGCAGAGCCCTCTGAAGTGCGCAGCTGTTTCACAGCTCCAAAGGACTAGACTGTAGTGCGGCAGGTCTTTTCCAGTCCTATGTTTCTATGAAAATTTGGCCAGGTTAAACAGTAGCTAAGAAAATGTGGGGATCTCACGGTCTCAACTAACAGTGTTTCCCATCTGGGGGAGCTTCAGTGCAGCTTTTCCCAACCACCAAGTCACCTACTTTTGTAGGAAATGGCCAGTCTGTTATTTCTGATACTTTAAGAAACTGAATCTTGGAGACAGGCTGATTACAATTAACTTTATGAATGCAGTTTTAAAATTTTACAATAGGTTATAATTAACAGTGAAAGATATTCTAGTATCCGATTCTGTTGTTCAAGAAAATTTCCTGTTGTACAGCTTATTTTGAAGGTCTGTCTCCCTAGAAAAGGTGGCAGAAAATTTTATAGCAAAACAACAAAATTTCAAGCTAAAAAAGTGTTTCTGGTGTTTGTTTAAAAAACAAAACATGACACCTATACAAAGCTAACTTACAAAGTCCAGAAGGTACAAAAACTATATCTGTGTGAACTTCCACACCAACTGACCACTTAATTTTGGCAAAAAGCCATATGAAGCCCCATTTTTCAGTTCTTCTGGAAAGCAGCCCTAATTACAGGGCTCCTACAAGGTGTTGTAGTTAATGCAGTGTTTTAGTTAATGCAGAGCTGAGTTTCCAACCTTTGGTGCTTTCTGATTTGTACTGTTTGCTAATGGCAAAGCTAGTTTGGTCCTGCTTTGCTGTATCACATTGGTCTGTCAGAACAGACGTTTCCTATTTAATTGATTGGTACAATAAATATCATTCAAGATGCACCTTTTATATTTACTTTCTGGAACAATGGCGTTACCATTGGAATAAAATAATATTCAAGAAGTGTAAGCAGATAAGGATCTGGTCCTAAAGTACTTCTTATAAGACAAGATCGCATCTGAGTAAGAAGTACGTAAATGTAAACTCTCTCCACAACAGTTAGATAGAGAGTGGTTAAATGTAAAAGCAAGTCTTAAGATCAATTCGTGATTTTTGTACCGGGCCTTAGTGTTTGATTTGTGTGTGTTTGTATACAAAAATGGCTACCCAAGTCCTAAAGTCCTGATTGACCCTCTCTGCTGTTGTAATTCTTCCATTTTCATAAACGAATTAAAGATGTATCACACTAGCAGCAGACTGAAAGCCCGCGTTATTCAGGGCCTTTCCCTGATCAGTAGGGGCGGTCAGTATTTCTTTTGTGGGTGTGTCCCAGTTCAAAGGTAGATGAAAATACCATAAAGGAAGAACTAGACGAACTTGAAGACTGTATTAAAGGCAATGAAATTGTAATTCAGTTGTGTAAAATGCAAATTCATGCCCTTTGAAAGTAACAATAAGGATTTCTGCTCTAAGTGTGAAGCTCATCAGCTGGAAGTGGCTGAGGGAGGGGAGGACTCTGTGTACTCTTTCGTGGAATGACTATCAGGCACTAATGAGACAGAGCCATAAAAGAGATAAATGTGATCCTTCAGGATGCATCAAAAGATTCCCCCCCCCCCCCCCAAATGAGAAAAGGAAATATTAATTCTATTGTGCAAAGTACTGTAGTGATGCTCATCGGAAAAGCCGACTGCAATTCTGGTTACCAAGAATCGTTTCAGAAGATGATTTCAAATGGGAAGAGATAAAGAAAAGGTCTGGTAGTGTGAATGGGGGGGCTTGTCATTGAAAAGAGACTGAAAATGTGCAAGTGTTCGACCTCTGTGCGCTTGTAGAAAGCGATTGCTTTTTCAGCTTTTGTTTTGCTCTGCTGGGAAGAAAAAGAGCTATTTAAATTTGGAACAAATGGGTGCTCTGGAAAAGGATAGATGTTTGGCTGAGAAGTAACTTTTAATTAAGAGGTTCTCCAGCAGCTTTCCAGTAAGTGCAGTGGGGGCCTACAGGCTCTAATTGGTTTTGAAAATAGAGCTGACCAGTTAGTGTGTTATAAGGTGAGGTGTCTGTGGTCATGAAGACAAGGTGATACTAGAGCCATGGGATGCTTCAGCAGGAATGAGTATTTGGCAAGTCCCAATGCCTCCAAGGGTGGTAACCCCACAGGGAAAGGGACCCTACTGCCCACGCACCCTTGCTCCCCTCCAGCTGGGCCACTCAGCGCAGCAGAGGCGTCCTGAGAGCCACCAGTCAGTGAAAAAGAAAATCCCACTCCTGTCCTCCTGCTGTTTCCCTTGTGCCGGTGTAGATGCTTGTGTAGTCCCACAGTAAGCTGCAGTTAAGGCACTAAACAGGAATACAGTTAAGCCCGTAAAAAAGTGTGTTTGGGGAAGAGTATTTGCTTCATGGATGATTCACATCCATGAATCCTCTCCTTATGGTGAAAAGTGTTGTTGATGTAGGGGGTGCATGTCAGAGTGTGTACTGAAGAGGGAGACAGGCTTGAGCCATTAGGCCATCTTACGTCCCCCTTTTCAGTCTAAAAGATGCTCTTAATTCCATCTCTACAAGCTTCCTAGGAAAATAGCAAGCTGAAGTACCTCTTCCCACCCCCCTTTCATACGTTTTTATTCTAATAGCAGCAATTGAAGCTTAAAATGCAAGGATAGATCTCAAAGCTGTTAACGCTGGTCCAGGAGAGGGACCTGGTTTAACACATGCTCCTGCCATTAGTGTTTGGTGGTGGCTACTACACCCACAGCAGGTGGCCATGGTGAATCTCACCCTTTAGTCATCTTTGCAAAGATTAATTTTTAACCAATTCTGGTTGTTCTTAAAGTATTGTAGAGTGACGTTTTCAATATCTTAACCACTACATTAAATTTGGGTTGTTTATCTGGAACTGTGATCGCACAAGTGAGGTATTAGATTAGATTTTATGGATTCTGATACACAGCTTTTACTGGTTGAGCAGAAGTGCCAGTAATGTAACTTGCAAGAACAGCAATAAAGAAATCTTTCAAAACATCCCCATATATTGGGAAATGTGTGCCAGGTTCTGAGCAAGACAGAGAATAAATGCAAGCTGTGGAGTTGACCATAAAAGGTACCGAATTCCTCCTGAGAGGTAATCATCTAGCAATTCTCAGGAGAATATTGGCAACTTATAGGAGAGCAGAGACAAGGAGAGAAGTAAAAACATCATTTGGTGGTCAGTAATAGTGGTATGCTTATTCATAATTACAGGAGGATCTAGAAATGGGCTAAATAAGAAAACACATGAACAAACAGGCTAAACGGAAGGAACTAATCCAGTAACTATTTACTGAGCTATGAGCATGACAGATTAAGGGCTTGGAAAAGCTCAAATTAGTTTGGCTTCAGGGTAGCATTAGGCAATGTTTCAGGTTTAATTTAACAAAAAAAACAAAACAAAGTATTTGAGAATAGTTTTTATCTTATCTCTTTATCCCAGGTGTTCTGTATAAGTATGTATATTCTATTCGTATAATTATATGCATGTATATGTACAAATCAATAGCAAGAGAACTGCATACTTGTAGGCGCCGTTGCACGTGCTGGTGTCTGCCTCGGACCAGAGGGCATTCACAGCAATCTCCTTAGAGCTGTTCCCCTGCCCAAGACTGCCCTTGCTCAGATAACACGTGCACTGCTTTCCTGCCACGCCTCCGTATATTTGCTGTCGTGGGACCCATAGTAATGCATCTGTAGCTAGTACAGGGTCCACCAGTGCCTTCTCCATAACCTCCATCGACCTTCTAGCAAGGCCTCCTATTGCAAACCTGAAACGCGAGTGATGAAAGGTGTTGGAGTGTGGATGTGGATCTGCGGACAGCCCAGGCTCGCCATGGAGGCTGGTGCCACTGCGAGCAGCGCTACGCAAAGGGCCCCCGTGTCCCCTGCTCTTGCCTCTGTGCCTGGAAAACAGTGTTTCGGGAGGAGGGAATGGTGGAGGATTACAGTATCAAGGTACACACCTGTATCGCTTCAAACTGAGCCCTTTAGGAGAGAAGTTACAAACTGGGACCAGCCACTAGATGGAGACCTGTACATGTAGACTGGGCAGGTATAATACTTTAACTTTTCCAAACTGTTCCAGGGAGACTGGTATTCGATGTTGTCCTGATTAGAGCAAAGAGCAAGAGAAAAATCCATAAAATCATGTGCGTAGATGCACTTGTTCTCTCCCATTGAGTGATAAAGTTCAGTAACTTAGTGATATGCGTATTGTGCAGTACAGGAGTTGGCGCAGTGATAAGTACTCTATTTTATTTATTAAGTCAAATATAATGAAAAGCCTAAGGCAGATAACTAATGCAGTATCACTTTGGTAAATGTTCTTATTCCCTTCTAATAGCAGAAGTGCTGGGTGTGGGTGTTCTGGAGGTGGAAACATGGTCAGCTTTATTTACAATACAATTAAAAGTATGGCATACCAAAGTAAGGTAACACTTTATGGACTTTGTAAACAAGGCGGTTACAGGAACACTTAAGGTAGCAAAGTCAAGCACCCAAAAGTTAGGAAATACAGGAATTAAGGCTTGCATATTAGGAATATGGAAGAAGCTGCAGACTCATTTGTCGTAGCACTGTGGTATGCTCACTAACTGCAGTGGCACAGTTAATCTGTGCTCTCTGCTTTATTCAGTGTGCTGCTGGGAAATGCTCACAGGGCGAGCACTCCGGTATTTTACCTCATCCTAACTGTGCACATCATGGCCCCAACCAGCTCCGTTGAACAACCGTCACATCAAAACTCCAGAAATCTTAGTGCCTTTTATGCATCCTCTGTGAAATGGATGGATGGCATCATCCCCATGTTATAGACAGAAGGGAGAAACACAAGGAGAAGTATCTGCTGAACACAGGTAACTGATATGCCTTTTGTTTCAGACAAATAAGAACACGCCCAGAGCCCTGGAGATACTTCTCTCTGGCTGCATTCGCACACCCCAGTTGTGAGCCATCCCTCTGATACCCTGGCTGCTTATACTAACTATTTTAAATACTACATCAGATAAGGCAGAAGTTCTGTGAAATACACGTTCTTGCACTATGCGATGCTGACTTACCCTACCTCCTGGTCAAGGCAACTTGGTATTTTTCTCCTCACCATTGACAAGCTCAGTTTTGTGAAAACCCTGCCAACTTACATTTCAAAGGATTTTGATGCAACCTGATTAACTCAGTAGAGCAGTCATCTTTTCTTACGGGACAAATCACTATTGAAATGAGTTACATCTGCTTACCAGCTACCTTTATATGTCCCAAAATGGATATTACTTGGTATGCCGGTTTCAGCTGGGATGGAGTTAATTTTCCCCGCAGCAGCCAGGATGGGGCTGTGTCCTGGATCTGTGCTGGGAACAGCGCTGATAACCCAGGGGTGGTTTCGCTCCTGCTGAGCGGGGCTTGCGCAGAGCCAAGGCCTTTCCTGCCCCTCACCCCACCCCACCAGCGAGGGGCTGGGGGGCACAAGGGGCTGGGGGCACACGGCCGGGACAGTGACCCCCACCGCCCCCAGGGCTGTCCCACACCACACGGCCTCATGCCCAGCACACGGAGCCGGGGGAGGAGGAGGAAGGGGGGACGCTGGCAGGGATGGCGTTTGCCTTCCCCAGGCACCGTTGGGCGTGATGGAGCCCTGCTGCCCTGGGGATGGCTGAGCCCCACTGCCCGTGGGGAGGAGGGGGTGGGTTCCTTGGCTTGCTCTGCTTGTGTGCGCGGCGTTTGCGTTCCCTGTTACCCTGTCTGTGTCTCAGCCCGCGAGGTTTCTCACTTTTACCCTTCCCATTCTCTCCCCCGTCCCTCCGGGGTCAGGGAGTGAGTGAGTGGCTGCGTGGGTCTGAGCTGCTGGCTGGGGTTAAACCACAACACTTGGTTTGAAGTAAGAAAGGTTATAATGCCTGGTTTTGCTCTCTAAAATGCAAATATGGGCAGCTCTAGAGGGAGGCAAGGTGGAGGATATAGCTGCCTGGCCCTAAAGGAGAAATTAGGGGAGAGCAAAAGAAATTTCTCAAATGTATCCATCATCTACTAGCAATAAGTGCTACCTGAAAAAAATGGGAATTGCTAAGGGAGAGTAATTTGGCTGAATATATTGATTAGGGAGCTTGGAAAGTAATAGTGGAAAGAGGCAAAAGAAAAACCTTGAATTACCTTTAAAAATAGAGTAAACTGGATAAATTAGGGCTTTGAGTTGAGAATGAAGAATTGAAAATGAGCTACTGAATCTAACATGGGCCTGATGTCTCATCTTATAAAAATAATGGAAACAGAACTATAAGGAGAGTGCAAGTTCTGAGAACAGGCACATGCTTCTGTCTCCTTCAAAAGCATAGGTTTTGCATAACGCAGTCGCCTGCTTTAGAGAGCTCGCTGAGCCACCCTGCCTCTTTCGCTTCTTTTCCCAACTCTCTAATTTTGTGGTGAATTAAGAAGCCTGATTCTTCGATGAGCCTTTCCCATTAGGGATTGCTCAGATGTTCCCTTGCTGTGCGAATGTTGCCCAACTGGTGGTGTTTCTGGGGAAAGGAGGTGTAAAAATTTGAGTAGCTTTTTTGTGTGTCTGCCTGGCTTCCTCTTTATGAAGAATTTGCGTCACTAAGGTTACTTCTAGCATACGTTTTCTTTCTCTTGCTATGACAAACATATATTAATAGCTCTTGATTTCTCTGCTTTGTATGGCTATCATTCTGCACTTATTTGAGGGAGGAGCTTTTCTCAAAGAGATAATACTTTTTTGAAAGAGGCTTTTCTTATCATGGTTCAGTTAATTGACTTTTCTCCTATTGCTTGCAGTTCAGCTGATTGCAGTATTTTGCAATTACAAACCGCTTTATATGGCTTCTTCCATATACTATATTGAAAAATGTTGTATTATGATTTATACAAAACCAGATTATGAATTCAAAGGCAGGCGCACAGTTTATGCAAAGCAATTACCTAATTTCTTTGAAATAGAGCACCTGAACACAGCAAATGAATGAGGTTGACAGAGTTTGTGATAGGCTGAGTTTGAAGGAGTTCGGTGTTTTGGAGTGAAGTTGAAAGTTCAAGACAAAATGAAGCTTATGTGCTTGATCATGGCTATAATAATGAAATCACATATAAAGCTAAGATTTCTGACCTTGGCAACTGCAATAAAAATTGGAGATGTTAGAAAAAAGAAGGTATATTTTCCTATACTATGCAGTGTGTAGACTGTATATCTATGAATCTCAACCGTCTTGAAAGGAGATGGAGTTAAAGTGTACTGCTCTCCAGCTGTACAAACAGCGTGCGTGCTCTCAGCACATGCTAGTGTGAATTTCTACCTTCTAGGAAATAGCTTAACCATTGCCTGCAAAATATCAGGGCATTTTTCAAGGAAAACCAAGTATATAGTAAAGGTAGAGCAAATCTATTTGCCAGCATGTGATGCTTACTGTTGTCCAGGTGTGGTGCCCCGGCTGCAAAACGGGGTGATACGGTCAATAAACCATCTAATGGCATAGAAATGTGCAGGGGGAAAAAACCCACAGATTCTACTGGTAATGGACAAACTTTGAAAGATCCTGAGTTTTGGCTTGCCTGTGTCATCAGTGTAGCTTCTGGGTTTGCCCCCCCCCCCAAATCTCTTCACTATCAGGAATAAAAACCTAGGGAATTATATTCCCATCGGGACAACACGATATGATGCTGCCATCTGGCAGTGGTGACACACCTCCTCTTGAACTTGTACCGTGCATAAAAATATTGTTGGAATAGCTGCAGTGTGTAACCCCAGTGTTTCAGGCTTTCTTTTGAACTCTCCAGAAGTATACTTGTTAGAGAGTCCCTGGGGAATGCATGTAGCTGCAGGGTGTGTAGCAAAATTCCTCTGTTTGCATGGTGTCTGGGTGCAGGTGTTGTGGAAGGTACTGAGAATTTTAGCTCATGTCTGAAAACATTTATGCGTGTGAAAATCTGTGTGTCCTGAGAACTTCCTCTGAAGTCCAGAGGGCTGGTTACGAGCAGAAAAGCTAATCGTGTGTTTCAGTGTCTATCCATCGAGGCCTGAGGTTTTAATTGACTTCTCTGATCCACCACTTTCCCCACCACCACCCTGTTAGGATCATATGACAAGAAAGCAGAATTCTGATGCGTTATTTTACTATTAAGCTTTGAATATCACCAACATGTTCTAATAATAGCTTCAAGTTAACTACATATTGAATGTGTCTATGATTCTTACCAATTCATACGACGAACAAAACACTTGGGATGCTAGAAGAGCGTGAAGTTAGCATTAGCCTAAAGACTTTGAAACCATTTTAGTATTACTGTGGCTTTTCAAATGTCCTCAGTTTTAAGGTACTTGTTCGCTCAAAGGATTTGAGGGAAGATTTGAACCCATTAACTCTATATCGGACTTTGTTTCAGGCTTAATTGATTGTTAAGGGATATTACAGAATAGTCATGCTCTAGGAAGTAATGTGCTAGAAATAATCCTCTCTGAAGAATTGTACGGTTTGATGTACGTGGCTGAAGCAGGAAATGGTGACCTTTTATTAAACAGATAACAAACCTGAAAAATAAGTTTAACTTGTATAGACTTATTTTGGAAGCAGAATCAAGTATCAGAGCAAATGGCTTTTGGACTTGTGTATCAAGTGCAGGACAACTGCGTGGTTAGCTGTTGTTGATACTGTAATCAGAAGAGAAGATCTGAATGCCATCTGAGTAGCCAGGGGGATGAGATATTGAGGGTGTTGGTGTCCCGGTTCAAGGAAGTATTTAAACTCTTGCTATCAAGTAGGTCCTTTGGCCTGACTTTAGGAGCACACTTTTCTGAATTGTGGCATGCGTGGAAAATACTTTTCACTGCATATGTAAAGCTACCGGAGTGGTACGCAGATCATCGTAAACGTATGGCAATTAAAGTCTTATTGAAGTATACCATCATGCCTTCCATGAACGCTGCATTTCACAGAAATGCCACTGGTCAAAAGTAATAATAATAAAATAGGTTTTAGCTCTGATTTCACATACCCTTATCTGCAAAGCTATGCTACCTTGGGCCTTTGAATACAGCTTTTCAGGGAAACATAGCTAAAGTATGCAGGGAAAAACGTTTTAAGACACAGGAATCTGTGTGTGTGTGTCTTTGCATGTTGGACACTTCGAAAATTTCGTTACCTTGTAATCTGCCTTGGAGACGCTTCCTTGGTTTGGTGGTATCAAACACCTGTTTCTAGCCTTAGTTTCTCATGATATGTTATTTTGAAACACTGCTCGAAGGGGGCCTCCCTCTCCTGATGAAGGCTATATTTTAGTGAAATTGCAGAGTTGAGATGGATGGAGGGGGCATTTTTCTTTTTAGTTATTTAAAACTAAGTTGTAAGTGTGTTTGGTAACTGATTAGGGACTGCTGCTGCTTTCTCCAACATACTCACAATATTAGAATGCTAATCAGGGAGCTGATACTTGGTTTATCCAGCCTTTCCTGTGGCTCTTCACTCAGTTTTCTTCCCTAACTATGCCTGTATCTCTAGAAGCTTTTTCCTTATCTTTTATAACACTCAGCTCTTTCTTCCCATTTGCCACTATACTTAGCCATCCCTGTATCACATCCTCCCTTCTATTTTTCTGGTTTTCTTAATTATAATTATCAGTCTTTCCTGACCTTTTAATTCTGAATAGCTCAGGATTTCTTGGAATAGTTAACTTGATATTGGGGGGTTTCTTTACCAGACACCTTGTCTGGAAATGCTGTTGTTTTCTGCCTCATTTTTGTGTTGTTTCATGACCAGTTACTTGAATCCTGGACCTTGCTAGACACAGGGCTGTGGGAAGAGGCTCATAGTTCTTGATTTCAGCATTCTTCGTGTCCAGTGGAAATACAGAATCTTTTCAGGAGCACTCCAGTTTACATTCAGCCAATGACTCTCATCTTCTGGAATTTTTGTGCTTTTTCAGATCTATTAAATGAGCTGAATTAATTGCTGAGAAGTCCATAACATTCAGTTCAGTATTCCTCAGCAGAGTTTGAAACTGGCAAATTCCTGAGCTCTTGGCCTCTGCTGAAGCACACCTCCCCAGGCAGTGGGAGGTATGCGGCTAACAAGGGGCACCAAAGCCAACCCGAGGGAAGGAGAGGCAGGGAAGGGTGAGGCCCTATAAAGGTACCAGGGAGAGGGGCAGAGCTGTGTACGGTAGAAAGAGAGACCAGAAGGAGAAGAATAATTACCTGATATGTTGGCAAGTGGAAAAGGGGGTGAGAGTCTAGAAAGGTGGAGAAAGAAGCTGAAGAAATGAGGACTTGGGAAGGGGTATGAGGAGGGGGGTAGGCATTTCCAAGGGAGGAGGTATCTCCTGGGAGGACATCCCAGTAAAATGGGCTACCAAATGCTGATCCAGCACATTATACATGCTCTTAACTTCAAACATATGAAGTCAGTGCACTTAAAGTAATTGCATTCTAAGTACCCTATTGAATCGGAGGCAAAGTGCGCAACTCCATGTTTAATTTAGCCCTTACATACATTTAACTCTTCAGTGGGACTTCTGAGAGCTATATCTTTTAAAAAGCTTGCAGAAGCACGCGGGCTTTTGTATGAGAGAGAATTAATCCAAAGTTAATTTCACTAGCAGCACAAATGTATGGCATATTTGTTTGTGGGATCGTGCATTTATCTTTTGGTTATTTGACTTAGCTCAATCACTCATTTGTTACTCTTTGCCCAGAATACCCGCTCTGTTTTGTTTTGTGCGTGATAATAAACGCTCTGATCCAAAGCCGACTGAAGCTGATGGACAAGCTCATTACTTCGGTAGCTTTTAGATCTGACCTGTAATATACACAGGCCCGGATGAAAAAGGATAGCTTTTGAATATCTGCAGCGAGAGAGGCACATTACGTAGCTTTAATACTGGAGCGTCATAAAACTTCAAGAACACGCTTTTTGCCTTTTTTGTAAATTACAGCTATTTTTATTGCACCTATGGGTTTGTAAAAATGCAGATATTCTTTCCACTCTTCAAGAGGTTAGCACTCTCTGAAGTTAGCAAGATCACTATGCTAATTATTCCTTCTGTTATTTCCATTTATAAAGGTCTACATCCTTTTATTGCTACTGCTGCTGTTGCCTCCAGGGTCATTTTCAGGAACTTATTCCAATTCAGTCTACAGATTTGTTATTGAAATGCATATGAAATGGGCCTGCTCTGACAACAAGTGTCGTGCCAGGATGACAGAACGGGATCTGGTTCAGTTTGCTCCCCAAACTTAGAACACTCCATAAATGACTTTTCCAGATCATTACTCTCTGTGAAACATGATGGCATCTTTCCAAGACAGAAATTGGAGCTAAATACCCAAACCCAGGACCTTTCAGGTATTGACGTCCTGTAGGCTCACTTGTGCTTCGTTACTGGGATGAGCAGCAGGGGATACAGAGCTAGGGGCTGGGAATTGCCTGTACGGTTCAGGGAATTCAGTAAGCCCAACACAGACAAACTGGGAGGCTTGCAACTGCACTTCTGCGTCGGTGTGCAGCTGCAGAAATCAGCAGGTTCATTTCCAGAGATGCTGAGCGGGGATACTTTTTCTTCCATGATGAAAGTGGAGAATGTATCTTGTGAACAAAGCACTCCAGATTTGGAGCAGGGCTCTGGAAGAGGTAAACTGAAAGATGCAGCAGAAAAATGTAGTGAGCAGTACTGGACCCATCCAGTGCCCTGTGAGGAGCTGCTGGGTCATAGCTTGACACCAAGCCTGAAGTACACTTAATATTTTTAACAGTGCAGACAAGTTTTTCTAATCTTTTTTGACCTGGGGCACCTCAACCTGGTGGGGAGTAAAAAGGCTAAAAACCAGCAGAAAACGTGACTTTTTGATGTGATTTAGTGAAAAAGTAAAAAATTTGCACTGGCCTCTGGGATGGGCACAAAAATTTCAGGCCAGTTTGTAAGTGTTAGCTGAGATCTGCAATCTGAAGTTGCTTGAGAAACTTTGCTGTGATTAAAAGGTGGTTTGGAAAAAAAAGCTTTTGAGTCTCCAGCTCTTTTGAGCCCTGCATGCTCATTGACCCTGTATAAGCTTTCAATTACTTAGGCATGTATAGGCGTCAAAATTGGTGCTAAGTCTATTTCCCTTCAGCCTATTCTTTTATACAGCCTCAGCAAATGTCAGGCAGCTTTTTCCAAGAGCCCGGTGTAACTCATTTTTCTTTTCTGGTGATAATTACTAGAGTTGTTAGGAGCTAGCCTGACCTGTGTGCTCCGCTGTGATTCTATTAGCGAGGTGAGGAATGGAGACTGCAGCAGGAACTCCAGTTGTTTGGTTGCCTGCTTAATCATGGCGACTTCCCAGCTCAAGCATCAGCTGACTCACTGCTCCCCACCCCAACTGGAGCTGCTTCAGCAGTTTCAGTTTATATTCCAGAAGTCTAACTTCCCCCTGTGTGTGCCAAGGGCCGAAGGTGACTGCTGCAGGAGCTTGGAGGTGTTTCTGCCATTCTTAGCCAGCTACTTTGCTTGTTTCCAGTTCTTCAGAGTTATTTTTCTAAGCGTATCAGACAAATGCAAGTATTTCGGTGTCTGCAGTGCTGCACTGGAAGGGCTGGGTATCTGATCGCTGGCGCTGGTCAGATTGTGTAGGTCTGTTATCTGCATGTCTGAGGTGTGGTATGGTTTCTCTTTATCATATTCAGGAAGTGCATCTCTGAAGGGGATGGTTGTCATTTTTTTCTTTCATTCCTGGTTTCTGTTTTTCTCTTCTGTTGTAAACATGACAGTGTATCCTGTCAAAATAGCAATTTACTTTGAGACAGACTGTGTTCTCACAAAAACCTTCCATCCTAGAGAGTCGGTGGCTGCTGTGTGCTGACTGTTCAGTATTACCAAGTAACAGAGCTAACCTTTATTGTAGAGTCAGGACACATATATTTGTAAACCATCTACAACAGGTAGCCCTGATATACTTTCTTTAATAGGATTTCATCATACTTCTATGAGCAGCTGAAATAAATTGCTTTTAAAAAGTGCCATATCACGTTAAATGGGGTTATGTGCAGTTATCCCCTGTCATGAGAAATAATTCAGTCTCACAAAATGCAAGCTGGGAAGCCACCCCCAGGCATTTTAAAATATTTTTTTTTTCTTCCTAGCCTTAAAGTATTGGAAATAGCAATTTAAACAGAATCCATAGCCCCATATGACAGTAGTTTGGTACAGACTTCTTTCTTCTTTAAGCCTGATCCTGCCATCCTTATTAATATCAGAAAAATTTGCTAACTTGGAAGAAGTTTAGTGAATTCTTTTCAAGCTGGCTTTTTGTGAGGACACCTTAACATTTCTTGGCTTATAACAGATTTTCTGTGTGTGTGGTATGAAATATATTTTGGATAAGAAGTTTAACTGAATCCTTTAGCAAATATCAGGACTGAATAGATGAATTAATGTTATTGAGAAGACTCTTTTATGGGCATACAAAATTAGCATAATAAGTCTCAATTTATTATGGACTTTTAGGTGTTCTCTTCTAACCGTCTCATTGAATTGTCAATACTGTATTCAACAGCAGATTAAATGTAAATGTTTTATATCTTAGAAAACTTAAAGTAGACAGAAATGCAAGCAACTGATTCTCTCTGTGCATTCTTGACCTCCAAAAGCACAGAAAATATTACAGAAAGAAGGGCGCACAGTCCTCTTCTTTTGTCCCATCACCCCCAAAACCAGCCAGTTTTGGACCTAGTGATTTGACACCTGGTTTTGAAGGACGAGCAGTCAGGTTCTAATTTTTATTCCAAAGAGGTAAACCATTGCTAGCTTTGCAGGCTGTCATCTTGTAATATTTAAAAAAATTATTTATAAATGAAGTAGCTGATATAAGAGCATTTTTTTCTTGATTATAAGCCTGGAGCACATTTCAACATGCAAGATGACTGTATTGTCTGTTACTGGTCTCTGGTAAAAAGGCTAGGTGAAATAGTTGCTATTGGTACGCAAAGATTCTTCCATCTAGCAATAAGTAATTGTAGAAGAGTCGGTCACTAGTACCAGCCGCTTATGCTATTGGAACCCTCGCCCTTCCTCTCCCTCCCCTGGGTCCTGCAGAGGCCAGAGAGGTAGAGCGGGCTCTCGGCAGACCCTGGCGCTGCTGGCACTGGCAGTACCACTGCCATCATTCCCATCACCTGGCTTGCAAAAAGAATATAGTTCATTTCCAACTGTCTGAAACTGGGTTTCCTAAATTATTTTGCAAGTACTTAATAAGTTTCAAGAAATCTGATTGGGCTTGTGACCTACTCACAAATCATAAAAGAGTATATTGCAATGAATATTCTGATCAGTTCTGTGCAGAAAATGAATGGTTCAAAACGTTGCTAGAATGGGCTCTGGCTACCCTGAGCATAAACTGCTTGTGTGTTCTGTAAAACACGGGTTTGCTGCTGCTTTAGTTGTTACTAAGTATGAATTATCATGAGAAGAGGCAGGAAACTCTGGTATGAGAAAGTAAGGGTGCATGCGAATGTTAGACACAAATGTCATCGTGTCTCAGTGTTATCTAGATAGCTCTTTTCCAGCTTACTTAGCTGTATACATAGCCTATGTCTAAAACTTAAAGAATATATACAGCCACTATAGTTTTAAAACTGCATGCTTATGTGTATGAAAATGTATATAAAAGTTGTAAGAGAGCTGTTTTCAGTGTTTCCATAGGACCTTAGTTTTGATGCTCAAAACACTGACATCCATAATGTCTTTTGGGCTGAATAGGCCTAAAGCCAGTTAATCCATTAGTTCCAGTAGGAGTGTGCAAAAGGATGAAAGCGTACAGAAAGTATAACCCAAATTAGAAGGTGTAGAAGGATAAGTACGCTGGTTTTGCACCTGATTGACCCATTGTGGAGTATCAACAACGTGCTTGGACATACAGGGCCCAGTAACTTTGATAAAAACAGAACCATGAAATGTGATTTCAAATAAATCTTTCAAATGAGGATAAACCACTCTGGATACATGCAGCTTAATAGAATATAATTGTTTTAATCGCTGTTTCACACACACTGTCATTAACTACACAGATAATTTCTACCTTGTTTAATAGGATATCAATCCCACAGCTTTGCAGCAATATGTGGAAACTGTGATATCCAAAGGGCCATGCAGGTTTTCTTTTTCCCCAAAGCCTTGTTATGGAAAGAAAATAGTCAGTTACCAGTTTAAGAAGTTGCTTTGATTTTATGTGAGGCAGTTTAAGCTGGTGTATCTCAGTACTTCAGCAGTGCTCACATTGACAAAAACACACTGTCCTTCAGACATCTGAGGCCCGTTTCAGAAGCGTTTCGCTTTGCCGTTTCACCAGTAGAAATTACTGAAGGACACAAATCTATCTACTTTCCCCTGTACGCAGAAAAAGCCTCCCAGGCAGAGGTTTCAGTTCAGCACATTCATTACCTTTTAATTGCTTCTAAATTGCATTGTGACCTGCCACATCAATAGCCGAATCTTACAGAAACTAGCACAATCTTGAGCGTTGGTGGTGTTAAAAGCTTAACTGGCAGTTGTTTTGCTACTGGACTGCATGAAGGACACTGCATGAAGGACAGTGTCGTTCTGGGATGTTTTTCAATAACGTATCATTAACGTTGTTTGGAACTGGCTTTAAATATCAGCTTCTTTATGTCAGAAGCATTTCTTTGGGGCAACGAGCAGCATAGAACCTTGTTATATCCCTATCAGATGTGAATATACATATTCTAAGTTTTACTTCTCACTGAGTAAATATAAAACTTTCAATGTCAGCCGTGGCATGTAAGAGCTTCCAGGGAAAATGTACGTGCATGCAAAGTCACAACCAAATAAAGCATTTTAAGATTCCAAGCCGTGGTATAAAAATCACCCTTAGAGAAAAGATAAGTTTGAATACGTTTTAGGCTGAGCTGCAGCAGGCACAATGCCGTATAAGGCAAGCTATCGTACCAACCACTGCGGAAGCTAAGGTATAAAAATCATTGCTCTCTTGGAAGACCTATTCAAAGCTATTTGCCAATCACTTACAGAATATAATCACACCATCCTACCACCTAATAATTTCAGCCAGCCACCACATGTTTGTTATGTCTTTGTTTTACTCCTCTTCACCACTAAAAAAGAAAAAGTACAATTACCGTGAGCTTAAGTGTGATGTTGACGCTATTGTAAGGGCACGTTTCCTTTCCTTCGCCCTTAACACTTAGTAGTGCATTTCTACAGGGCAAGTGCAGTTGTTAATCCTTTACCGTTTTTTGGAGGATGCTCTTTGGATTTTTGTTGCTGGAGGAGCGTTTGCTTAATGGCAAACAGCAGCACTATTTTTATGTGGCAGCTTCCTTTGAAATTGCCCTACTTTAGGGATTGTATCTTATAATAGCTTAACACCAGTGACTTCTCTGCTACAGAGGGTGCTGTGGCTTCATTCTATAAGACATTTTCCACCTTACAGCCAGGCACCACTTGGATTGCTCCACAGGCTGCACCAGTCTCCGCAGTGTGGGACACTGGAGGGAGACTCAGTGGCAGGAAGTTTGACTCCGTTCCTAGGTGGTCTGTCTATTGGCTAATATATGCTAATATATACAAACGTTTAGATAATTCTTGTGCCATTTTCAAGGTTTGAGGCTGCTGTTCATTGAACTCTTTCATCAGAACAGGCTTTTCCCAAGTGTGCTGGGAGTACTAGAAATCCTAAGTGTCCTTGGACTGCAAGATCATCGCCCAGCTCCTCTCAGGTCACTGGGTGTTCTCTCCTCTTCAGTGGTATGAGAGACACCTCTGGAGGCAACAAAGAGCTGGAAGTGGCCCGTGGAGTAAACTGGCAATGCTGAAAATGAGAATAAATAGCAACAGGTTTCTGTGCAGTGATCCCTGGTGGATGGAACCACCGGAGACCGTGGGGAGGCACATCGTTACGTGCTTTCTGCAGGGCAGATAGATACTGTATCCAGGTAGAGTTCAAGTCCTCGGGTCATATTCCAGTTTAGGAGCACCACCTTTCAGGTTGTATTCTTAGTTTCACACGCTCATTTGAACAAATGGAGATGCCTGTTAGGGTACTGAGAGATAAATGCGAAGGGTATTGCAGCTACGAATGTTTCTGCTTTCTTTTGGACTACATCTACCTCAGCTGTTACTGAACCCCACATGTCTGCAAAGCATTCAGGAAATGTTGCAGACTGGAATCGAGTGTTTGGCTGGGAATCGTATAGGAGACTATTACTGCCTTTTGTCTAGTTAGGGGCATTAACAACATTAGTAAGCTAATTAGATTTCCATTACACATACAGAAGAATGCTGATGGAAAATCAGTTACGTAAGTAATCAGCCTACATGGTTATGCTCTTCAATTCTGACCTTAAACACATAACGTCTATCAAATGTATGAAACATTGCTTCAAAGCTACTTTCAAATTTATCAGAAGGATGAGTAAATAGATTATTCACAAGCACTACCCTGGTTAAAGCAAAGTATTAGAAATATTAGCTATATCTATATTTATCAGCTGCTTCTCTTTCGAAAGCATTTTGCTTTTTGCTGCATTTAAAAAAAGAAGGCCACGCTTCTGCTCTGTGCCCCAGAAAGCTTCCCTAGTACAAAAGATCTCTTAGATTAATGCATTTCAATAGAGCTCAGTGGAATATTTCAATGAAAGGTCTATCCCTATTTTTCTCCCCATACGGTAGCTTTCAAAGGTCGACAGATGTGATCTACTGCAATGCTCCAAAACTGTCTGATTGAAATCAAAGATAAGTTTTTGGTCTTCTTGAGCACAGCAAAAGTTGACTGACCTCACCAAATAAAAAGCTAAAATCAGAAGCTTTTTTTTTTTAAAAAAAAAATTTATACTAATGTCTTAATTTCAAAAGCTGGATGAGTCACTCCAGGCTCAGGCTGTCACAGGGATTAGTCATTGCACTGTGGGTCTCCACTGTTCTCAATAAGCACCATATGATGTTTGAAGCAAGGGCTCCGTTGAGCTCCCTGTCATACTCTGGCTCTGCCTGCAGGAAGCCAGCTGGATGCAAGTGAGCTCAGGCTTGAAGCCACATCTCTCTGACTACCCTGCATGAGGAGAAGGAATATCTGATTGTCTCTACCCATTCGCTTACGCACGCTCTTGGACCTATTGATTTTTCCAATGAGGCGTGGGTCACTGAAGGCAAAGCTTACAAAGCAGGGTCTAGGCACACCGCTTGTGCCTAAACACTGGGTAGCTTTTGGCTGTGGTAAGCACAGCATAGCTTGTAATTCACAACTGTGAAATCAAAGTAATCTAGGAAAAAAAATGTTCAGATCTTCTGCTGTCCAAACACTTGTCACGTGCAAGAGAGACCATTTCCTTTAAGTGTCGTTTCTGCCATAGATCCATTCCGTCTTCCATACAATAAACTGTCCTCGGTCACACTGCTCCATTGCCTAAGGCTCTCTGGCTTCTCTCTTGCCTGTCCCTGCATGAACTGAACAAGCAGCTCGGTATGTGTGGGGCATGGGTTAGTGTTGCAGCTCGTGTGCTAACCCCTCTGTGCCACCCTTGCAGTGCAAAGAAGTGTGAACTTGCCCCGCAGACAGTGCCACTGAAGGGATTTCCTTGCTGGTGCACATCTAACTCCTAGCTAATCCAGGTTTGGTTTGTCCCACTTCTCGGCAAAGGGGCAGGAAAGAGGGAAGCTGCCTTGCAGCAAGAGGGTGATGCGAAGTGGCATCGGGTCCCCTCAGGCAAGGATAGACCTCTAAGCTCTTTGGTAACAGCTTCAGGTTGCAGCAGGACCAGTATAACAGAGCTGCCTTGCGGATACCTCAAGTTTCTTCAGACTGAGGCTCAGAGGTGCTTTCACTTCATGGGAGGTACGCTTGTGTCTTCCCTCCTGACGACTGCAGAGGTGGCATCCTCTTTCTAAGGTCGCACAAGAAGATAAAAGGGATCCTGGAAAGAGAACCTAGGTGTCCTGGCTCTCATTCCTATACATGTCTCAAAACACCTTTTCCGTCTTTGCCCCTACACACTTATCCCTTTTGCTTCCATGCTGCTGGTGGGTTTTTTGCTGTACTGTACAGACTGCCAGGCTTTGAAAACACAGTGCTGTAGGTAATGAATGGTTTCCATTTGCTTGGAAGTACTGTGTATATGTAATATAACCTTATTAACACTGACAAGCTAGCTTTCATGATCGGTGAAAAAACCCTGAAGAGTAGGTCCTAAGTCAAGTTAATATCTGCCATGTTAACAAGGACAATAAACTAGTCTTCTTTGAAAGAGTGTTCATCTTTGTAGAACTGCAAATGTTTAAATTACCCCATAACCTGTTATCAGAGGATATTCATGGAAAAGCTCAAGATATTAAAACAGCTGAAACATCATATTTTTATCCTAAGATCCTATTTTATCCTAAGATAGAAAAATTTCAGTGTCTTTTTAAAATCTGAAATGGAAACAAGACAATATAGAATCACAGAACGGTTCGGGTTGGAAGGGACCTTTAGAGCCCATCCAGTCCTACCCCCTGCAGTGAGCAGGGACGTCTTCAACCAGACCAGGTTGCTCAGAGCCCCGTCCAACCTGACCTTGGACGTATGTAGACAAGTATTGCATAATGAAATAAGGCCATGCCAATAAAATAAAGTGACTTCACTATGGAATCCTTCCATCCTCAAATTTACTTGAAATAATTCTGTTTATAACTGCAGCTGAAAACCTATTTAATGAAAATCTTGTACAGGTTGAGAAGTTCTGTGGTCTCAATGGTGTTTAGTGGGAAAAGTGTAAGAAATTACCCTGCATATGAAGTAAACAGGAAAAAATGATGCTGAAGCAGAACAGGAAGAAAATTCTGAATTAAGGCCATCACTGAATCAACTCTGCTTCGTAAAGCTTATGTGTTACAGTAGATAATAAATACTGCACAGTGCTCTGAGCCTGCTTGAAAGTGCTCTATAAAACCTCCTCCTCCAATAGCCTTCTGTCCTGGCTGTGGCAAAGTGAGCTGGTCGCTGAAGTAAGCTCCTGTAAATCTGGGGATAGCAGGGGTCAAGATGGATCCCCCATCCTAATTAGAGTAGCCTCTAGGCTGCTCAATTTTTTGCTCGGCTGCCTGTGTTCTCAAGAGCCTACTTGGAAAGGGAGGATTTCTAGGGCATGGCAAGGTATAATTTCGCCTGTGAAGGAAGCGGGGGCAGCGTGTGCAGCAGTACGTTACCTGGGGACCATCTCATCCTGGGGCGATTCTTGGGGGACTACTATATTTCAGTGGAATTGGAAGACAAAATTAATCATTCTGCGTCAACTTTAAGAGTTAAAATACCCATTAAAAGCATCTGTCCCTACACAACCTCACAACCCCACACAACCATGTAAGAAACAGAGAGGAAGGCTGGGAAGCTCAAATGACGTGTCAGCATGGAGGAGCATTTCAGTCCATTCTAATCCAGTCCCTGAATGAGGGTATAAAACTAAACATGTATTATTACACATTTAGTGGTGAACCAGGGGATTTTCAATAATAAATATCCCTTGTACGGGATTTACAGAACTGAATAAGATTTCCTGAAGGACTCTATACATAGTTGTGTCTCAAGTTAATGGTTACTCTCTTGAGAGTTGTCTCCCAAGTCTGCGTTGGTCCTAACCCCTCTAGCCTTTGGCAGCGTTACTCACATTTCCTTTATTCTAGAAACGCAGTAAGCAAACCGCTGTGGCTGGGAGGCCACAGCTAATGACACCCTAATCCGGCTGGATGGTCCTGTGTGGGTCCAGTGGCCTGAGTCTACGTCCAGTCAGCTTTGCCTGCCCCCTTGTGCGGCATGCATCCTAATGCATCATAACACCCCTTTGCTAATTGGTTTTGTAGCTTAGTCACTTGCTGCCTGTACCAGTCATTTTTCTTACTGCACTCCAGGCTGTGTTCCCTGACTTCGCGTGCCTCGCTGTGCAACCTTGGAAAGGGCATGGACATTGTAAATTTTGAAATTAGCTTTCTTTGTGGGCTTATTTCCCCCCTCGCTATAGTCTTGCAAGTGAATCACCTTTATGCTTTTACTAAAATACTTTGGCTTCTGAAGTATTGGGTAATAAATTATATGTTGTAATTTATTTCTTTACGGTTTCAACAAAGTTGTTCGTAAATATAAGAACAATTTGCTTGTGAGCTCCGTAGGGTTCTAAAGATGAAGAACGCTTTGGCTGGCACACCAGCGCAGTTTGAGCATCTCATCTGTTAAAAATCCCAGTGTCCCACTTGCATACGCCTTTCCAGGAAAGCGCGAGGTGGTTGGAGGGTTAGAAACGACCCTGAGGGTTGAGGGAGAGGGCAGCTGGGGAGAGGCCTGGACGCGAGGATCTAGTCTCCGGTCTCTTCTGCTGTTTCTTAGATGATTATGCTTATTTAGCCTGAGAGATGTCTAGATTATTTCTGTGGGCAATTGGCATCCAACATGTTATCGGCTAAAACAAGCGGGGCTATCTGTTGTGTGGCGACGTGCTTGCTTCTCTCCACCCAGTATTGTGGGTGCCGAAACAGCTTGTGTAGGCTGCGTGCTTATGCTTACGCACCTACGGGCAGGTGAGGTGAAGGGAAACCCATTCCTGGAAACAGATTTTGCATCTGAGGAGGAACTTCTAAATACATTTTTGAGAAATAGTCATGGAATAAGAATATGCTAACAGGTTACCTTTTTTTTTCCTTTTTTAATTGTTTTTTCCCCCTTCAGTATAAAGCTCCTTACTTAAGAAAAGTAGCTAACAAAAATTGTGTCTGGGAGATTAGTGAAAACAAATCCTTGAAACAAGTAGTGAAATAATTAGTGAAAATTAATCTTCAAGCAGAATATGTGGAGGCTTCCTTGCTTGGTTGCTCACAGTTTGGTTGGACAAAGTGTTCGCTGACTTCAGTGGATTTGTGAAGACTTGAGCTGCCAACTGGGCTGGAGCTTCAAATCCTTATCAGCCGATCAGAATTTGCCACTTTTTCCTAAATTAGTGACTCAAAATCGAAGAACAGCCTGTGTGTACAGGGAAATGAAGGACAGAGAATATATTCGTTGGTCCTCATTGTTTTATTAATATTGTAGCTATTAAATTTTTACACAGACAAGATAGTGCTTTATATTTTAGGCAGTTAAGCTTTTTAATTTTAGAATTGGTAGGGAATTTTATTGTGTGATAAAATTTTGTCTAGTTCCATATTTGCTGAGAGTTAGGATTCAAATAGAAAAAGGTCATCAGAACTTAAGTAATTCAAGCCTATCGTCTCGTGCTTATAACCCCATAACATTTCAGAAAAGAAACTCATTTTTGATTGCACCTAAGGCTTAGGATAAAGTATGTCTCCATATAGTTAATTGTACCCCATGGTACTGCATCATTTCAGCTGTGGCGTGCTCAATTTAGTTTTGTGAAAGTATTACCTGGTAAGATTTGCAGATGGGCCTAATAGATGCCCGTTAATTAAGTGACCACAGGAAATGGGGGGCTGTCCAGTTGGGAAATGGGACTTTGTAATGAATAATGTTTAGATGGGCTGGTATTAATGGCATCTCAGCATTTGTTGATATCTACCAGGGAAAGCAAATCAAAGAACTATTTAAATAGGTTCAGCGGAACTTGTGTTTTGCATTGCAGATGGGTTAAAAGGGGCTAGGTCTGGATCAGGTCCTGATCTGCTTCCAGTCATTGCAATATTAAGTTCACAGGAAGTTTGAGACTGAACCTGACTTATTTATGGCTAGTCACATACCGGTAGCAGAAAGAAGGATAAAAATAGTGTTTGAAAATAGTAAAGACTTGTCAGCCTGTCCCTTTCTCATTGCAACAGTAAACGGGTTTACAAAGAGGTGCCCAGTTGCCTGGACGAGCTCAGCCCGTGCGCTCGTGTAAAGGGGCAGGACGCACAGCATTTTGTAGGAGCATCTAAGATTCCACTCTGACGGCGCTTACTTATCTTGGGAATTGTGGCATTTAGGAACCATTCTAGCAGCAAATCCATATATCTACTGTTCTTCCTGCAGAGTGCCTTGAAACCAAATGCAGTGCATCACTTACCAGAGCTGTGTTAAAGTAGTGCCTTGACTTCTGAAGCGTATGGCCTCCGAGGAGATGCCAAAAATCTCCTTATTCTTTAGAGTAAATCCCCTAGAACCGTAGTGCACCAGCTGATCGCGCCGCCTCTGTGTTGCGTGGCACTTTGGGCTCTAGACCTGTCTCTTACTCAGCTGCGTCTTGCCTGTGAGTTCTCTTTTTCAGCGCGGCAGAGATCAGTCAGGACTTACGAACTAATAGTATATAAACTGTAACATCAGTTTCTATAGTTGTATTTTTCTTGTATGCTTTGCTGCAGCACTGGAAATAGGGTGGAAAACAGTCCAAACGTAAAAGGCTCACGGCCCCACAGACACTGTTTCTGAAAATGACTGTGGGAAAACAAGGACTACCTTGAGCAAAGGACTTCATTGTTGTGAAGATTATTTTTTAAACATAATTAGAATTAGTGAAATTGAAACACAATAGAAGTCTGTGGTAAGCATCCAAATTGCTCTCTGAAATAAACAAGTTGTACCTCTCTCTTTATAGAACAGAAAACTGATAAACTGGAGGTGTTTAACATTTCAGATTGCTACTTTATACTTTATTTACCCTTCTCAGAGTTTTCAAGCGCTCTGTGAAACTCTAAATTACTTCTTGTCTTGTTTCTCTCAAAATAAGTGATATAACAAAAAATATTGCCAAGAAAATGGTTGCAAATATAGTAAATGCTCTTTGATATTACATCTGGTCGTCTTCAGCATGTTACTTTTTTTTTTTTTTGGCTCTCAGGTTAATTAGTGCCATATCAAGTTATTGGGAATAAAAGTAAACTGGGTGGAATTTGCAGATATGTATTTTTGCTCAGAGAATAGTTTCCATGGAAAGCCCGTGCTTCAGCAAGAGATTCCTCTGTGTGTGTGGCAGCATTTGAAGACAAATAAGACTGTGAAAACAAATTGTCAGTAGACTAAAGGTCTACTTTGCTGCAAGCTGCAGTTGAAACCTCCCAGTTCTAATTCATCCAGGACGTGCACGTGGAAAAACACTGCTTTCACCAGTCAAATGTTCTCTTTTTCCAGAGCAATACCTACAGCTCATATATCATTTCACTGAACAGAGTGATTTATGGTCCATGTTGTATTATTTTCCAGGATGATTAAACAATGAGGAAAGAACATTAAATAATGAAGAAATTAAGTTGGCAAGGTTTCTGTAGCTTACATTTCTCATGACTTAATTGTTTAATGGAATTGCGATGAGGTTTATATATTCTTAATTGGAGGAAACTGTAAGCTGGAAACATAATGTGGCACTTCAGCTGGCTGATTTCTATGGTCAGTCCATGCGTACAAAATTTTAGATTAGCTTATTGATTATCTAGTTGGAATACCTACCATGTGGAACACTAATTTTTGTTCAAGAAAAAATTAAGAGAAACTTCAGAAGCCCTAATGAAGGTCTTACACAATTATGTGCTTATTAAGGCAGCGCGTTCATTTTTTTAGGTGCATTTAGTTTAATGAGTCTGCTGCTGCACATTTAACGTTTACCATCTTTCACTTTATAAGCTCAGTACTAATTCTTCGCTAATCCTGCACTTAAACAAATGTATCCACACTTGCAGACTACATAAACTTTGTTAGAAATGAGTTGTCCAACGAAGCAAGACGCAGGAAACTTCTTGTAGATTAGAGCAAAAGGATGGTTTACAACCTGTTTGTAACAACTTTGAATTTAGATTTTGTAGAAGGAATTTATTGTTTATGGTTTCAAGTGTAGTTGGAAAACATTTTTCTATGTGGTCTCAGAGGATAGAGATATAAAATGTGAGCATTGCCTAACTAGACCCCAAAACAAATTATGAACTACAGTGGTTTTCAGAATATAACGAGAGGGCGAGCACCGGCTCTCCTTGCCTTTCCATCACCTCGTGACCAGCAGTGTCTGAAGATGACGATGATGCCTCATGAGTTAGGTGACGCATGCCTGAAACCAATTAAATGTTTTGGTGAACACGTTAGGGAGTTCCCGAAGACTACTGCCCAACCAGCAGTTGTTGTCCTTCCAGAGGCCAAAAGAGTGTTGCGCTTGCTGTGGTACCTTGAGAGTAGTCGTCAGTTCTTCGTCCTACCCGTTGCGGTGCTTTACCTGTGTGCAAAGCACGGATCCATCTGCTCCGCGTGCTGTGGAGCGTAGAACAGAGCAGCTTATCTGTCCCCTGCGCCATCAGTGCAACAATTACAAGAGGTGCTGTAGCAAAATGCAGTAATGAAAACAAGGGAAGACGTCCATAACTGGATGCTTATAAATGGACTCCTTAATTTTAGTAACTATTTTTTTTAATGTAGCTAAGTGGATTGGGGCGCAACAGACTCGTCACTATTTAAAAGCAGAGTGTTCAAAGCAACTCACAAACACAAACTGATTTTTTTAATGCACTTAAAATCATGTGCACGCCTTCCCTTTTAGGGAAAAGGGCTCATCAAAATACACTTACAATTCAGGTTTCTGGAGTAGAGGCATCTTTCTTTTAAATGGGAATGCAAATGGATTTTTAGAGACAATTCAATTAGATACCTATTGATCACTGGGTACCCCCGTGGCAGAACTGCAGCAATTCCCGCTGATTCCTGGAGGCTGTTTCAGCACAGTGCTCGCTGCACCCCCGTGTCTCCCTGGGACCTTCCCCACCCTTTGTCTAGTGCATAATTCCAATGGGGAATGCACCTGCTCAGGAAGAAGCCTGGTGCTCCTCTTCCCTCAGGTGACATCTTGCTAATGGAACTTGTAAATAAGAACATGGTTGACTGTTCAGGACTTCTACAACTGTCAGTGTGTCCTGTGATGCTCACCTAGAAGTGAGAAATGTTCATTAAAAAGTCAGTTACAAGGAGTCTGATTAAGAAATTGACTGATTTTTTTTTTTTTTTAATTAGTGGAATTATGAAACACTTAAGCAATAAAATGCATAATTTACACAAACAGGGTTGTGGCACTTTCAGCAAACACGTCGGTGGCTGGTTGTGGTGGTGCCTCGGGACAGAAGGCAGCTTTGTAATTTCTGTGAGAAAACAAAATAATCAGGAGGGGAAACAACATCGTGCCAGCACACTCGTCGTCGGTGGCACGCTCTGTGCTACCCTTTCTTTTCTGGATACGCTTTATAAAATACATGAGTCAGCATTGAAAATATAATTGTGTTTAAACAAATATTTAGCTGTGTCAGGGAGTATTTACAGTTGCAGATGTTTTATCTGAAGCTGTTAAGTAAAATACATTAAATAGGGCAATAAAAACGCTTGCTGTTGAAAAACAGATCAAATGCGAGACCTTGCTATAGTTAAAAAAAATCTGCTTTTGTCAAAATAACTTCATGGAGTAAATACGTATTGTTCTCAGTGGAACTTCTGAATTCTGGAAACTTACTCATGCGTTCCTTCTTACGCTTCTCTCCAGCGTACCCTGATTGCTTTGCATATTGAAGTAGGATTTATAGTTGACTGACAAATTTGAATACATTATTTGGATATATATACTTTGAAAAACCCGGCAAGAACGATGCTGCGCAGATGAAGTGTGCAGCAGCATCAACTGTAAGTGACAAACATGCCTGGCTTTGCTCTTGCTACTTGCTTTGTGAGTGTTTCTGGAAGGAGATTAAAATTTCAGATGGTGCCAGAGATATTTAAATCGTCACGCTGTGTTTCCATAGTAACACGGATACTGGCTGACACACTGTTGAACCTGAATTTTCCATCTGACGCAATATCTTGCTTACTGTTACTTTCTTCGGTGCCTCATCCAGTTATTTTAGACCAGGCTGCTTAGCCTGCCCTTCTGTAGCCAGAACAACAACCTGGAGTTCCTCCGTCCTCCTCCTCCCGGGGTCTTTCCATGCTTTCCCTTTCAGTGTGGAGTCTGAGCTGCACGGGCAGCTATGGGAAGAAACCAGGAGGGTGACTGCCAGAGAGGGCGGATTGTGGTTTACTTCATGTGTGTCCTGATGCTTCTGTAAGAAGAGAGGTAACGGTAGGGCACGCAGCTGAGGGGGCTGCAGAGATCTTAATGAAATGCTAGTGATCTGTGGCTGATAGCACCTATCTTTGCGCAGCCTTGCCCGGAAGGCACTTGCCCTCGCGCTAGAGTATGTGGTGCATGGCGATGCAGCGAGGTCAGTAACGCAGGAATCTTCACCTCGCCTGGCCTCTGACATCATGAAGAAACCAAGAGAGGAGGAATTATAGGTGAAGAACCTTTCTGTCTGAAAGACGCATCCTCCGAGTTGTTTTGGTGGCCTTTGCGATACGCTGCTTAATGGGACTGTGTGGTAGTCAGTATTTGATTTGTGTGCATAGCACAGTTGTAATATGTGCCAACAAACAGAATCTCTCAAGTCATGACCCTGCGCTAAATTCTAGTTGCTCTTTTTTAATTACATTGACAGTTCTGTTCACGATTGTACCTTTCCGGTTGATCTTGCGTTTTAGTTTTTCACAGTATATCTCTGTTCTTTCCAGTAATTTCTGGCTGTTGTTGGTTCCCTGATGATCCTTGATCACAGGCCTCAATGTCAAGTGAAGCTTCTGGAGTTCTCAGCTCGGGTGTCCCTATTTTCTCCCGAGTGTGCACGCTTACTTGCTCTGCTCTAACAGACTATGATTCTACCTTTTGGCCTTTCAGTGCAGCCACTGATAACAGCCCGGCAGCATCCCTGCTCATATCATCCTTAACTTAAATTGCAATTTCCTTTTCAGAAATATTGCTGATTAATTATGGCAGGCTGCTGTATTAGAGGCCAAGATAGCACTCAGGCTGGGGCGACAGGGTTCTGGAAGTCCGTAACTGGTAAGAGACTCCTCGCTCAAACGTCTGAGGTCACTGTCTTGAAACACTTCTCTTGCATTCGTGCAAGAGCTACAGATCTCTGAAATAGAAAAGAAACTTAAAGTCACACACCAGCAAGTTTGTCCATCTCTCGTTTTGGAGGTCGTGTCTCCACTAGTAGCAAATAATACTTTCTGTGGTGACGGCCTTCCACAAATCCTTTTTCATATTTTCCTTCAGTCTTGGTATATTGGACACTTTAATGCCACTCACTGTAGCTTATAGCAAATATTTGCATGCTTCAGAAGGAATTCTGCCTCGCAACTGAGAGTTAGTTACTCGCTTGTTCTCGGCTTCAAGTTTCATTGAATTGGTGGTGCGCCAAAACAGTGGTTGGGTACGGCTTTTGCATCTAAAGCACATAAAGCACTTGCTAAAGCCACAGAAAAATTTGAACTACGCTTGGCAAAAACCTAGACATGTAACACAGTTGGTCTGCTCGTATGGTATTAACTCAGGGCAGTTGTTCTTGATGCCTTCTGGCTTATAGATTCCACAGGGTATCCGCAAGTAGTCCTGCCCGTGGAACCTGAATGACCAACTTCTTTGGCTGTTGACAGAGCTTAGGCTACATATAGAGTACAGAAAGAAACATTAATTGAATAGATATGATCTAATAATGTTCAGTAAGGCTTAGATTAAACCCAAGAGGCTTTTTCTGTACTAGGCATAATGTAACTACAGCAGGAATAATTTAGATATGGCAAAGCCACATAAAAACAATTATTTCTATAACTCTGCTTTGTCCCATAGGAGAAAAGAAATCAACAATGCAGTTTTTTTGTATTTAGTCAACAGCTGGATATATCTCTAACTGAACAAAAGGTATATGTTTCTTTGGTTTCCATAATTCTAAGCGTTGTATTTAATTTCTTTCTACCCAGTTAAAATTCTAATGCGAAATTCTGCACTCGAAAGTAGATGCACATCCAGTGGAGCAGGTGATGGCACTACGTGTTCGATTTTTTTTTCCCCTAGATTTATGGGTTGATATCTTTGAGTTGGGTCATAATATGCTTTTTGAAATCTCTCAGCTGTCCAAAAGATCTGTGTTATAACTTGCCACCAGTGTGTATGAATTCATTAATTTAGAAGATGCCAAATATTCATATACGGTGCTTGTTGAGCCTGCCAACCCTGTAATCATAATATATATGCAGAAGGCAAATGCTCTTTCCCTGTAATGTACTATCAAAAGCCAGAGAGGAAATGGTATATTTTATAGAAAAACCTTAATTCTAGCGGGGTGGGTTGTCAGTGGCTTTCTGGGAACCCTTAAAAACAGTTCCCTACACAAATTAGTCTCTGAGCAGGTCTCTGCTCTTACGTGTTTCCCCAGCAGCCCTCAGATGTGCAGCAGTATCAGTAATTTGGTAGTGACTGCTTATACGAGTATGGTGTGGTTCATTCAGATTCTACTGCTGCCTTCGGATAAAGACGCTTAGTTCTTCTATCAAAGCGCTAGTCTCATAATAGCAGTTTCAGAGGAAGGAACAGAATTAAGGAAGGCATAAATCTATTTGACCCGCTGACACAGAGCCACTTTCATTGAGAATATTACAAGAGGCATAATAACTATGTTAGTACCGGTGGAAGCAGAGCTTTTCTGGTGGATAGGGTCCTATCGTAATCCTTCCTTAACTTTTGATATGTACCCAAATCATTTTCGGTAGCTGTTGTGATAAGTTAAAGCAAGTAGGAAGCAATTAAACAGCTCCTCTTTTCCTTTCCAGCTTACACCGCAATATTGTATTTCTCAGGTGGTGCTTCGCTTTGGAGAAATATGATTGACTCGCTGCCTCGCTAATTGATGCCTCTTATGTGTTGCACTGGAATTAGCCAAACTCTGTTCTCCATATTCTGTATTCTCTTGGTAATGTGATGGTAGAAGACCTGAGGGAAACAAGTTTTTTAAAAACAAAACAAAACAAAACAAAAAAAAGGCAAAATCAGGAAACACCCCAAGGGCCCCAACAGCAGTAATCTCTGTAGATTTCTCTGTGAATAATTTTTTTAAAAAAATACTGCAGT
Organism: Phalacrocorax carbo; assembly: GCF_963921805.1. NCBI lineage: Eukaryota > Metazoa > Chordata > Aves > Suliformes > Phalacrocoracidae > Phalacrocorax > Phalacrocorax carbo. The sequence continues at coordinate 62,332,664 of NC_087518.1, read as the reverse complement.
AATGGTAATGGAAAGTCTGATTCTGCCGCTAAGAATAACTCTTTGGAATACAACTTTGTGCAAGAGTCAGTAAATTACAATGAACTTCCATTGCTCCTTTTATTAAAGGGTCTGGTTGCAGTTTGCGATACGATCTCACGAGTGGTGACCTTGCTGCTTCACAACTTGTTTCCCTGCTGAAGAAGTGAAATAACCTGACTGGTTTCATTTTAGCTGGACTTGCTAAAGTAGTGCTGTTCTTGAGGATCATGAAGACATGTGGTTTCCAGTCAGTAAGCAACAAATTCCGGAGCGGAAAACCTGCTAGAGGTGCTTTGGTTCTGTTCAAGTGCTGGATTCCAGAAAGATGCAAGAAAAACTTCAGTAGAGGCATGTCTGAGTAGTATGTGATTTGGCTTTAAATATCAAAATCATCAAGCTTTCTAATCCCTAAATAAGATTCCTGTCAAAATCAGGACCTTACTAAATTCACAGAAGTAAATTTGGGAGCTAAGCTGTAATTGCGTCTGAGCAACCCACAGCCAGGAAAAGATTTTTAAAAAGTGATTTGTATGAGAAGCCTATTAAAGGGGAGCCTAAGCAGTTTATCTGATTGTGACTAATGCAGAATAAACAAGCGAAGGTGGTGTTGAAAGTGCCACCGTGCCTGAATATGAGGAGGAAAAGAACCTTATACTCATTCATGTGCAACTAATTCTGTATGCATGCCTTGTTATTCACAGCTAGCCAAAAAATATCAGGAATTTTAAATAAACTCTGTGCAGTTTTCATGCTGCTAGCATGTGATACCTTTCTAGGCAGCAGGTAGGGGGAAGCTGGAATGCCTTTTCAGTTTCTGTAGGCCATGACTACCGCGGGCGGTCAGGAGCTGGCTTCTGATTCCTATAAACACCTGTGCACAGATGAAGGGCCAGGACTTACTTTGTGGCCAAGCCAATGCGCGTCTGGATCAGGACTGGTTCCAGCGCGGGAGTGCAGAGCTGGAGATAGATCATACACCAGGGAAATGCAACAAAAAGTGCTTGAAGGTGGGATTGTCAAAGCCAGGTGTTGGTGGGTGAGGGTCTGCTGTGGGGGAGGGCGTAGGGATGTGTGCTCAGAGAGTACAGCTGGAAGGGCTGGCCGAGCTTACCTGATTTGTGCGTGGGTCATCTCATGCGGGGCTGGTATCTGTCGGTGCCCCGGAGCACCACCATCCCTTCCCCTAGCATCACCCACACTGGCCATTGCCGGTACTCAAGAAAAGCAGGTTTGGGAACCCCTGAGGCAATCAGCATCCAACCATGGCTCTGAGTAGTTTCCAGTAGAAAAAAACCCTGGCACTATCAGATTTTTTCTTTTGTTTCTTTATAAAATGCATATAAGTTATCCTGCTTACCTGAATACAGTAGATGTCTTCCCTTGGTGCAGTTTCTAGGCATCCCAGTGCCTCCTCAGCTTTGTGATTTTTAACGTCTACTCCTGTGTTTGGAGCTTTCTTCTGAGGTTCCCATTTTTCCCTGATGTTTTTAGTTCAAGCTTACCCATGTGCCCACTCCCACGTGTGGAATTAGTCACTTGGGAAGCGCTGGTTTTCTCTCCCGGTTAGTTCTTGCTCTGTTATTGCCACGTAGCTCAATATCTTTAATGGTAGCATCCATTATTTTCTTTATCTCACTCCATAAAGAAGCTTAATTGTTTTGTTTCAGGCTTTTTATTTAGTCTGAACGATGAGCATACTGACTGCACTACAGCTTCTAGGTCTGCGAGCCAGTAACCCTTTCCGGGAGGAGAGGTGGTCTGGCTAGCTCTGTATTACCCTGCTTAGCAGGTGGACGTGAAGCAAACCAGCGCGATGAGCTGGTGCTCCACAGACCCACCAGCGTGCCACAAGCCACGGCGTCGGAGAGGGACTCAGCTGCAGTAGCTGGGCGCGCTTTCAGTGGGTGATAGAGCCCAAAACAACCACTGTCTTGGTCTGTTCATATTTCATATTGCTTCTACAGATATATGAGGATGGCGATTGTGTCCTTTCAGGTAACTTGTCAAAATCTCAATGGAAACAACTTTCCAGACTTGTTATAACAGGAAATAAATTATTTTGCTTTTTAAAAAGATTATTCTCCATAAGAAGATATTTCTTATGTATCCATGATTCTTTCCATCATCCTTCAGATCTGTGAGCACCGGTCTAGGTAACTTTTAATTTGGACCAAAATAGCAGGGAGCTGGCCTGCTAGGAAAAATTAAAATGCTTTACCTTACTACTTATGATCTTTTGCTGGGGCTAAAAAAGCAAAGGCAGCTCTGCCAAAATTAAAGCATGGCTGCGTAGCTGTAACTTCAGTGGAGCTATCTAGGCTTTGGTTAACGCAAACAAAAAAAACCAACCAAACAAAAAACAAACAAGCAGAAAAAATCCCTGCTGTTGGAAAGCACCCTGAGCAACAGTGTTGGAAAAAAGGTGGCTGCAAAGGATTGAAGTATAGACTCTAAGCTCTTAACTCATTCTAAGGGTTTCAGTAAGCCTGTTGGTGAAATATAGTAAATTTTTTTCAGAAAGAAATTGATTTAGAATCTGACAAGAACTGTTTGGGTGTGGTATCATTAATGCCAGGAAAAAAGTTTTAAAAGCTTGTAAATAGCTCAAACGAAAATAAAGAGTTGGTCAAAGGCATTAAAAATGACCATTTTTGTAATAGATACTGCCAGATACCTGAGAAACATTAATGTGGCAAACCCTTTTTTCTTTTTTTTCAATGGGAAACATTAAAAGAGTTTAAACTGGAAAAATACAACCTGTAAGGACTTAAATAGAACAGAACGGGGAATTTACAAAGCGTGTGCCAGGAAATAATGACTAAAACTAAAAAACAGCAGAGTAGTATCTCAGTTATCTGGATAGAAGTAAATAATCTGGACAATGTAGCCTGAAATGATAGGTAAGTATAGATAGATAATTCTAATGATGTGGGAATAAAAACTGTATCCTAATACAAATTCCAAGGTGTAACTTTGGATGAGCACCCGTAAAGTTACAGCGATACCAACTCTTGATTTCTGTTGTAAGTAGTTGAGGGAAAGACACACAGATGGTGAGGGTGGTTCTGGTTTAAGAACAGTCATCCACGGGAGGGCTACGGGGCTAAAACCAATACCTAGAATTTCAGCTGAGAAGTGGGTTACTGACGAGAATTCATCTTAGCATGAATGTGTTTGGCTTAGTTTTTGGACTCATGTGTCGGGAGAATCATTCAATGCAGTATCTTCTAATTCTGCCTGGATGCGTCCATCTTCCTTCCCAAGAAACATCAACACGGCGACGTTTGAGATGTGGCCTGAGAAACCTGCTGCTCTTTGGCAGCAAGTGCAGCCTTTTGTTTGTCCCAGGTTTGTGCAAACGTCCTAAACGCGACCCCAGTAAAGGAGGAGGGCGCAATGAGAACGTGGCGCCTTCCTGTCGTGACAAGGTACGTGTTATGATCCTGACAGAAACCTGCCACCTTGGTTCCCTCTCCTTTTCCAAAATGTACATGCTAGTTACAATCTAAATTTTGCATGTATGAAGTTTATTCACCGGCACATTGTCTTATACGTATATATGCAGTATATATACATATTTACCTCTCTGAGAGGACGTAGCTCGGGCTGAAATTCCAGCACTGATATCAGAAATGATACTACAAAAGTTTTTTCTCTAGCCAGTGCAGTATAAATGGCTTAGCTGCTTCAAAACAAATCATTAAATCCTTTCTGGTTTGCATGGTGTGGTTATTTTTATTCTCCTCCTTCCTTTCTGCCATCTGTCTATAAACCTATTGATTTTCCCAGTATTCTCTGGTTTTTGCTGTTGATGAGGTATATCAGTTTCCTTTTTATTAGAGGGATTTTTTTTCCCCCCGATCTTTGGAGGACACTTAAGTGAACTGAAACAAAGATTCGTTATAATGATGATGTAAGCGGGGGGATAAAAGTGCATTGATCCCACAGCGACCACAGTTGGGGAATAAATCACACCCTGGAAAAAGGGATGGGTTCAATAGTTTTGAACTTATTGTATTTCATATAATTTTGATATATTAAAGTCTGGTTATTTTTTCCCTCTGTTACTATTTTATTTACCAGAAATGATCTTGACAGAATTAAAAGAATATTTTCAAAGGCCTGTTGAATATTTTGAGAGAGATCCGTTGCATATTCTAGGACGCAGACTCAGGCAGTTAACAGCCTTCTGGATAGGCTGTGCAGCTCTATCAAAGCACTTAATGAGAAATGATGGATCAGGCTCTGCATAACTAAAATAGCCTTATAATTATACAGGCACAGAACTAAAGCAACTAGTTCTTGTGAGGCCTGTTTCCAGATTCCTTTTAAAGTTTCCTGGCAAGCTCTGTTCATGGAAGAACAAAGCAAGTAGGGGGTGATCCTAAAAGTCAAGGTTCAAATCAGAATGGATACAAGAAAGCAGAAAGGATGGTATAAATCATGCCTCTGCACAGAAAAGCTGTATTCAATATATTAATCCCTACGAAGACTACACAGAAATTAAACCTAGCAGTGTAACTCTAAAATCAGTCTGTAAATAATATTTTCGGGTGCTTCCTGAAAGCACCCTTGCTTAGGTGGAAGGTGTCTTTCTGTGGCGTTTTGTCAGATTTATTTTCCCATGCAAATATCGCGTAGAGGGAGTGTTCTCATACGATCGCTTCTGTTATCCTAAGGGGAAAAGCCTGGAACGTCACTCAGAAGGAGTGCCAATAAATTATATCCATAAGTGCAGATCATCCTCCTTTGTTTTCAAATCACACTTGTCTTAGCAGTTAATATGTTGGCTTCTTAAACACAGAAATCCACCAACCTTTCCTTTCGAGTGTTTTGGTGGAACTCAGAACTGCTGTTTTCTAACAAAGGATGTTTTCTGATCTTAAGGTCTGCTGGTTCACTCTGCTGGGCTAGAGTTTGTGGCAAACTGTCTCCTAAGGCATGATGTTGTGGAGGTCAGTGCTCCAGTGGTGGAGCCGATCCTGTGTCACGGCGCGGCAAAAAAGTATATAAATGGGTTCAAAAAAGAATTTGACAAATTGGTGTGGAATAGGTAGCTGTTAATATGTTGTCTAGATGTAACCTCCAACTCAATAGTGCCCAAATTGCTTATTGGAATCCAGAAAGTTATTTTAGGCTGGTGTCATCTTATACATCTTATAATAATTCTCTTAGTACCTGCTATTAGGCCCCTTCTGACACAGTGCTGATGTAGAGCTGTCTGGTGCTGTATCGCCATTCGCTTCTCTGTTCTGTATTTTGATTCAAGATCTAGGATTTACTACTTTTTAAGTTCATATAACTATAACTGGGAAGGAAGAAGGTTTGACAATCACCAGAACTAATGGAGCTCTTGCAGAATTTCTTAAAGTTCTCAGCATTCTTTCCCAGAAATGGGGATTCATTAAAATCAAGTCTTTGTTGCAGGAATTGTGTGTTAGTTTTGATAGGGATAGAGTTCGAAATCCTCAGTCTCCGCAGAAGAGCTGATGGACAGAAATGAACCCGCATGCCACATGCCTACGGAGAGCGCCTCAGGGGCTTTCCTTCTGTCACGCATCAGCTCTGCTTGAAATGGTCCTGAGCTCACCCTGGTGAGATGTAAGAATGCTCTGAGAGACTGGAAGAGAGTTTCACATCCGATTTTTCTTTATCATAGTCATTAGGTACTTGCTGTTTTGTTAACACCTTGCTGAACAGTCTTCCTTCACTGACTGTAAGGCAGGCAAAGCTTGCGTTTTACCTTCCTCGTGTAACTTGGCTGGATTCACCTAACAGAAAAGTAACCATTAATCTTCAGAGTCAGTATGGATTCATAGGCTGTGATGAAGGGACGTGTCTGAAAAACGTTAATAAGTTTTCTCAAAATGGCGATGGAGAATTTTGACAAATTGCATATTTCTGCAGAAAATTTTAGCAGCGCCGTTGTGCCCAAGTCCTGTATTTTTGGAAGACGCAACAGTTCAATCTAAAAGGTTTCTACACTCCTGAACTGTGGAATTGAATAATTTGCTCCCATAAGATGTATTTTAGCAGGGTGTTTAATTAGATGACTGGAATTACTGTTCAGGCTGGGATTTTCCAGAGGAACCTAAGAAAGTTTAAACAGACCCTTAGCAAAAACTTCAGACCCGCCAGGCTGGGACCCCGTGCTCTGCACTGCCCCGCGCTGCGGGGACGCGTTGGGTCCCCAGAGCGTGCCTGTGGGTGTTACACGGACTTGTATGTTAAAGTTGTGTCAGAACTTAAAAACCAAAACAAAGCAGAAAACCAAACCCTGCAAATACCTTTTTGGTGCCTATAATATAAGGGAATACCCACCACCTTTTCATGGCAAACCCCTACTCTTTTTCCTCACTAATAAGAGAAATAATGAATTATTTTTTTAAATCACTTAAAGCCAGCTTTGTTTTCTGCTTTTAGAACTTTCTATTCCTGCATGCACACAACTAAAATAGAGGGCTGTTTGAGAGATTTTTGCGACTGTGGGTCTCTTGGAAAGAGCGTTGATTTACAAGTAGCTCTTGGAGAACTCTTTTTGTTTAGCTCGGGAGATCAGTGGCTTTCGAAAGGTGGCTGCTTGGAATCTTCTGTGGCCTAATGTTGTTTTTTCCTCTGCAGTACTGATCTCATCTTTTGAGAGATACTGAATCCTCTTCCAGCCAGCCGGCGCAAGCACAAATTGTTCTGTGGAAACCGCGGGCACCTTGTGGTTCTTCTCTTGATGGGTGCTTTGCTTTCTGCTTGAGAGGGTGGGAGCATCAACTTTGGCCTTCTTACCTGACTTGTCTTGATAATGAATTCTCCTCAAGAGAAAGGAGGACTTTGTTCCCCACCTCAGGAAAAATAATAAGGTGGCTTTCTTATGACAACTGTATACCTCCGTAGTTTCTGTTACTTTAACCTCTGGAAAGGAGAAAATATCAACTGCTGATGCTTTCCAGTGCAGGAGTGAAAGGAGGGGCTGTGGAGGGGCTTTTAGAGCCCCCCAGCTGTCACCCTCGGCTCTGGTGGCATCTGTAAATGGGAGGGAAGCACTGGGAGTGGGCGAGGGGCCTCTGTGGTTTGCCTTCTGGGGGCGCGTGGGGAGAGAAACCTTGAATGTTTACAGACATGAAGCAACAGCGGTGGTATGAAGAAAAAGAACTTGAGGAACCGATGTGGGGGACGGGACACGAAAACATATGGAAGGATACGCTTGCAGAATAGAAGAGAGACTAAAAGAGAATTAAGAATAAACCAGAAGGAAACAATAGTGACAAGACAGAGGGAGTATAATAGCTTGTGGAAAACCAGGTTGAGGTTCATTTTGTTCTTGTGCTTTTCCCTTAGAAAGGGAGTGAAAAAAAAACCATGAAAAGATAAACAAGAAGCAGCATAAAAGGAGGAGAGGAATGTTAGATTAAATGCGTAAATAAAGGATTAATGTGGGAAATATAAAAACAGGTGACCATATGAAACATTCCCTTTTTCAATTGAAAGAGGCTATGCACAGGGAAAAAATTCACCTACTGTCCAAGAAGCAGTAAGGACACTCTTGGGTGCTCGGTCTGTTTTTCTCTCCAGGTTTCATTTTGGTTTTTAACTACTATTTTTCTGACTTATACACCCTGCCTTAAGTTTTTGGAGAACTACTTTGTGAAACGCAGAAAACAGTAAAATACACCTAATTATCCAACTCTCAGCCTGGCTTTGTGTTCAATATTCTGGACACCAGCAAGATCCATGCCAGTTCTTAGGAAACTCATTTCATTGACACACAGACTAGCCACTTGCATTGCAAATTTATTTTATGGCTTTTCATTCAACAAAGTTATAACATACTCTGTCTTTGCAACGTATCGCAGCTCTCCTTGTTCATATCATGTCCTCGATAATGGTTTGTATTTTGAACACACATTGTGAAATCACATGCTGTATTCGGTGGATGAAAACTCATTTTAAAGTTGGCTTTCTATATCTTTAGTCAACACGGATTTAATGTAGACTATTATCTACAGCTCTGGTAATTACCCGAAACCTTGGGTACAGTACACTCCTGCCAAAAGGTCAAGATAGTGAATTACTAGCCTGGTACCGTTCTACTTATGACTTGCAGGATTTGATTTTTTCATTCTTCTCTTCAAAAAAAAAAAAAAAAAAAAAGACAAACTATTTGTGGAAGGCAGTAGCATAGTAGTTAATAAGGCAAAGCTGCTTGCTGTAGCATGCTGGGAATGCTACCTAAAATATAATAATGTGGGTATGTGTAAGTGGAATGCATCCAATTTCTTTTTCAAATGAAGATGTGCATGGGCTTGACTTTGCTTTGTATGCTTAATTTTCAATATGCATTTTTGTTTGTTTTGTAACTTACCATGAGAAACCGATGTTCGCAGCTATGAATTTTTCATAATAATCCATGTAAACTTCTCCAAATTTTTTGAGATCAGTAAGCAGAAGATATTAGAGAAGTTAATCTGAAAGCTTCAGTGACCATGATAAGGCTTTTAAAAATATAGGAAACCAGATCAGTTCAGTCATTTAAATAATTTTTTCTAGAATACTATTTAGCAAAATATAAAATGTTGCTCAGTAAAGATCACTTCGATGGCTAGGGAGACCTAAATCCCCTAGCTCTAATTCAAATAACTAATCATATTCCATAACCATTTAACAGCCAAGAATTCGTTACGGGGAGAAGCAGGAAATAAAAATTGCCGGTAAATAACATCACAAACAGCTTTGCATGATCACACTTCAGTGGTTTTGATTTGGTAAACAGCACAATGATATCAGATTGAACTACTTAGTCATTAAAGAAAGAAATGTGACCTATACAAGGTAACTCTAATTAAAATCTAGGGTCTGCGCACTGAATTTATTGCACCCTTTGCAAGCTTTTTGCTTTCAAAACTAATTAGTGATACAAAGAGAAAGTGATTTGATTTGGGGGATTTCTTATTCATAGACTAGTGGTACCTAATGCCTGTTCCATCCTCGTGTCTTGCCTGATTTACCCTCAAAACCTACGTGTGCTTTGGGGCCTGCCGGCAGCCTTTCACCATGGCTTTACCCTGCCTTTCCTTTCGCATCTTAGCTGGGCTGTCCTCAGAACATTCTCTCCAAGCATGGCTTTTTTCAGGGAGGGTTTCTTGTTTGTTTGTGGGTTGGGTTGGGTTGGGTTGTGACTTTGGGGTTTTGTCTGGTTTTTTTTTTGTTTTAGTTTTTGTTTTGTGCTGGGTTTTTTTTGTTTTTATTTATTTTTATCTTAAACAAAAGGGGGTTGCCTGTGGGAAATGGTAATTTCTAGTCTCTGGGCTGCCCTTCATAAATGCTGCCTATCCAATTTGACTTGCGAAAATACACGCAAGGAGGGAATTAAGCTGACTTCATAGTAATTTTCAGTATCAGCCTGACTTTGTTTGTATCTCTATGCATTCCATGTTCCTTACTGTACATCAAAGGTTTTAAAAATTGTTATATGCCCCATCCCTATTATGAAGTAAATAAGGATACTGGCTTTATAACGTAATATAAGACAGAATTTATTGGAATGCATTTTATCTGCCTACTGGGGAGTATTTCACAGCACTTACAACCATGTAGTTAGGAAGAGACTTCACCTGTCATGGGTTAGACTTTGTTCGTAAGGGCGTTTTATATTTTCCAAAGCATATGTCCTTGGTGGAGGTAGGGCACAGCACTAGATGGATGATTGATATCATCTGTAATGGCAATGGTTAAGTTTTCTTCTGTGCTTATAACTCAGTTGTAGTTCTTGAGTTAGCCGAGGGAGAGCAGAACTTGGGCAGGGAATGGCACAATCTGGATACCAAGCTCTGCAAGCAGGGGGACCCCCAATAAATGCAATTTGAGCAATCTCTAATATTTAATAGGACCTATGAGATTGCAAACAACATTTTCAGTGAAACATTTCTTTAAGATCTCCTCTTTGGGCATATTTTCGGGATTAGACATTATCTTTATTTCAGTGTTCATAGCGCAGCATGTCACATAACGGGAGAGGAAAAGACTGCAATTTTTGGATGCTCTTGACGTGTTTAAAATCTATTATGGTGACGCTGGTGGAGGTAGCCTCTTCCACCGTGGAAGCATTCTGCTCGTCTGTATAACAGCATCTCCACAACGGCCGTAGAGTTCACTATTGCTTTCAGGTCAAAAAATGTGGCTGACAGTAGAGGAGGACGTTCAAGCTCCCTACCCATTTGCTAACGAGTATGAGAGTGCGGTCAGCCACCCACTCTGGAGATTAAAATGAGGCATCCACTGTTCATATGAAGTTGTTTTGCACCACTGGTTAGAGAGTCATCAGAGTTTCAGAGAATCCAGAGTTTATCATTTCTCTGTTGCAGGTAAGGTGGTGTGTGGGCTTGTTAGTAAAATATTTGTTGGCTTACCATAAACCATTTGAGATCATAGGCTCTTGTTAATGGAGTGATAACAGCGGGTCTTGTTCATCACGTCTTTGCTTTGGAGTTCGCAAACTGGATAAGAAAAGACATTTTAGCATTGGGTAATCTTATAAAATGGTATTGCAGGAGCGGTGTGTCTTCAGAAACCTTGATAGGCTCATGTTTGACCTGTCTAACCAGGGGCATGATAATATTTAAATACTTTAACATAAAAGTTTAAAAGTAAAATGAAAAAACTGTATATGGCGTGGTGTGCGTGGCCAGTGAGTGTGGTTTGCAAACGCATGTGCCTGTTACAAGGTTTAAGAATAAACCAGCATATATTGGGATTTAGTTTAGAGAAAGGAGAAGCAGTTTCCCTGAAAGGAAATCTCTGATATCTGTTGTTCGTTCTGCTTTTATGAAGCTGAAGGGATTGTGAATGTGACAACCAACTGTTAAGATTTCCTTCCCTGAAGTAACTTCTACAAGTTATTAACAAAGTACTGCCTTATTTAATCGGTTTTACTTGGCATATACATAACGTTTTCCTCACTTAAGCTTCCTTTTTTGTATCCATCACAGCCACCACCAGAGGCAGACTCTTCTGGAGACTTGCAGTTCTTGTTTGAATCCTTGAGGCTGATAGAAATGAGGCTTTCTTCCTTCATGTACATCCTGGCTGATGTCCCTCCAGACTAGAAACTCTGCTTCAGCTGTTGTCTCTGTGGATTTAGCTTACTTTCCTCGATGACTTGTTCAGATCCAGGAAAACAAAAAATGGGGGTAAGAATACATTAGGAGTTGGGCTTGGGAGTTCAGAGCAGGATTTTGAGATTCAAAATATAGGTACCAAACAGAAATCATGAAGCTGGGTATTGGCTAATGTAGAAGTCAGTGAGGCACTTGTAGCATTTTCTGGATTAGTCAGAGAAAGAGAAAAGCCTATAAATTTTTTAGCAGAATTAACAGATGAAGCAGTATCTGGGGGAAGAGGAAAAAAAAAAGGTGTTAAAAAAAAAAAGGCAGAGAGGATTTCTAGTTCTCAGTCTCTTAATTCGGTTTACTGTAGATCACTTGGGTATTGCAATCCTAGAGCATTTTCTTCACCACACATGAAAAATATATGCACTGAACATCTGACACTGCAACATCCGAAGACCAGTGTTTGCCTCTAGATTTTAACTTTCAGTATTTTTCTTTTTTTCTTTCCCCAAGATTGATTCCTTTGGTTAAAGCATTCTCTGCTCAAGATTTAGGAGAGCATTTAACAGTGTCATTGGCCTCTTACTTGGATAATGGCCGAGATGAAAATGCCCTTAGCAATCACAGTTAATTTTGAGTGTGGTGATAAAGTCTGACAGAAATAACTTTGTCATGCAAATTTCTGTCAAATAGCTTTGACAGAAATCACTTTGTGTACTTGTTATTGACCTGACTCGGGAGGAGGTACCCTTGCTTTAAAGAGATTTTTTTTTTTTAAATAACGTGATAATCTTATGTCTGTCTACAGACATCCATATAGGACATGTCATCTCGCGTCCAGCAGGGAAACATTTATTTATTTCTTTAAGCAGGTAATTTGTTGTCACTTTGGTTTTCATTTTATAGGATAGTATTTAAAATAAGTCAACATTTCTTCCTGTAGGTGAGATACTTAAGCCCAGGTTCACAAAGAGCATAACTGAAGGCAAGTTTTTCAACTGCTTGACATATACCTGCTTTCACCAAATCCAGGAAAACATTTGAACAGAAAATGCTAGTACATGTGATGGCTTCTGCCCCCAGAGATACCTTTCGATATCTAGATCATGCTTTCAGGTGCACGTAGCGGTCGCTTTTAATTGTACCTGGTGATAAATCTACAGTAGTGACATGGTTTTGTTCTAAGCACTGCAGTCTCCAAGGTGTTTGTGACTATGATGGTTCATTTCATGTGTCTTTGAGGCAAATTAATTTCTCTTTCTTTGTAACAGCTGATGTAAAAATCTCTTAATATTTCCATTATTTTTTGGTCCCCTGAAAGGATAAACAATATGTACTTTCTGGAAATCCAGCTCTATTGGGTTTAGCTGCCAGCAAACATGAGTGCTAGTAGCAAGCGGTAAGATTTGGCTTAGAATTGGATCTGCAGTGTTCATTTCTCTAGTTCTTCTGTAAGCAAGTCTTAAACTATGAAATTATAATATCAAGTTATCTCCGGTGCAGTTGTATTTATTAACACAATTCCATTTTACCGACTTTCCCTCATCCTATTTTTAATGTATTAGATCAACATCATGTTTGTTTTTCTGCCAACAATATTGGAATATAATTACAATTTCAAATGTTGTCCAATTTTGCATGCTGGTCTTTTTTTTTTTTTTGACGTGAACAACACAGAATACTTAAGATAAATTAGAATGAAAGATTTGCTGCTTTTTAGGATTTTGTTGTCATAAAGCGAGACTCCTGCTACTCCTTAATCATGAGGAGATGCTGTTTATTCAGACTGTTGGATATAAACCCATGTAGAGTGCTCATAAGAATATGGGGATAGCTATTTAATATTTCTGGCACAAAGTAATTTCTGATCCAAGTGAAATGATCCTCCAAAACCCAAACTCAGCGTGGTGGTCGCAAACTTGGAACAGCAGAGCAGGGTGCACAGGTTCTACATTCTCTCCCTGCAGCTCAGCTAAGTTTTGATCCTTATTGAGTGAATGGATTTTTCTCAAATTTATGACTTGTGGTATCTTTCAGAGTATTTGAAATTTCTGAAAATTATTAGATTTCTGTGTCATTTTGATATTTTTGAGAATCTTGGTACAACACTGGAAGGACCTCCTGGTTACTTGATCGAATTTTGCTATTGTAGATAACTGTGCCATATCTTCCGTTTCATCAACCAACAGATGTGCAGATAACTTCAGTGTTGGAGCCAAACCTTGGTTAGCTTTAATTACTAATCATCCCTTCTGTAAAGTGGTCTCTCTCCATTCCATTTTTTTCTCTCCTCTGCTTTTGGGACAAGAAAGACTTTTTACATTCCAACAAGCAATGATCTACAAGTAAATGTATTTACCTTTAAAGATACTTCTCCCTAACCTCCAAAGCCCTTGCAAACACTCTCTCCCTCTCCCCCTTACACCCTGCACTTTTATTTTTTTCCCTTTCTCTCTGGTTGCTGGATCTAATCATTCCTTTTGTTTGTGATGAAATATCCTAAGTTGGCGGGAGCTTTGTCTTTTGCTGCAATAGCCTAGAATGTCAAACCTGGTCGTTAATGCAGAGTTTTGGAGGAAATGAGGGTGAAAGGAATGGATTATTGTAAGATCGTAAAAGGCTATCTAAATCAGTTCCAAACCTCAATGAATAAAGCAACCTATGAAAGATGACTCTGAGAACACTAAATGTACCGAATATCATAAAACACGTGAAAGATTTTGTCAGCCACAATTCAAATTTGTATTTAACGTTCCCTGTTGAGGGAGAAATGACAGAGGGTGTTGCCTCGTTGAGAAGCGTGAGGAATACAGATGTGTCAGTCACGTTTCTTTAAATTTTACCGTACCTCTGAAAGGAAGAAGTATAAAACATCAGCAGTCAAATGAATCTTGAACTTTGCTAGCAAGGTAGATTTGATGCTTTCTACAAACAGACATCTTGTTTGACTGGAAAAGATCTTGACTCCAATTTCTTGTCAAACACGTTGGTTCCTTGCTGTCAAAAAGTGCTGTTCCATTTCGGTATTTCAGCATCAGTTTTTTGCTGTTACAAAGCCGGTGCCGTTGGCTGTCAGGCCTGCACAGTCTCAATTGGCAGACTTATCTGTCTTCAGCAGGATTAGGCAGAAATATGTCTCCTTCATACGATGCTCCAGCCTTAGGCTGCACCAGCCCCGGGAAACTTGAGTACATTAGCTTCAAAGGAACTGTCTGTAACCTCTTCTGACAGCAGACTCTACAAAGTACCCTCCAGTCTATTCCTCAAGCTGTTTTCTCTGTGTCTTTAATATTTACTCTTTGTATTGTATAAATACTTTACCACTTGTCTTTGGCAGTTAAGTTTTGTAATAGAAAGTGTTGGACCATTCTTTTTACAAGTTTACCTTAGTTATTTGCTAATATATTTCAAGACGTAATGAAAAAATCGCAGCTGGTCCTATACTTGGAAGCAGGAGGTATACATAAATGGCATGACAAGAGAGTGCTTATTAAAGACTTTCCCAAAATTGAAACTGTATCCTGATATATGAAGAGTTTTCTTCAAAGCAGTTAATATGCTTCATGGCTTTATTTGGTGGAGAAAATAAGAAATAATGTGGCTATCACCTTGTCATCAGCTTATTTAGGCACCGCTTATATTATTGCAATCTTACATTGAAAGAGCAAAACACAACTTCAAAGCAGAGTTATCTTCATTAGTCTGTGAACACGCAGTCATGCTTGTGTATTTATGTGTACGTGCACCAACTTATAAGTGCACATATAAAACCTCGACTGAATGTTTTATTTCCTGGGAAATAGCATCTCACAGAGCAGTCCTAGTCTGCATGTAAAATGTTAGGCCATAAATTGTGTTTATGCTTTTTGGGTTAAGCTGTGTTGTTCTTCAAATAGCCTGTGTTACGTGTTATAGGGTTTCGTGCCTGCGTAAAGCTACTTGTTATCAGTGATTGCATTGCTTAAAATCTACATTTTCTTAATAGCAACATAGTCTGCCTTGTATTTTATGTCACTTCAAATCATACGTACCTCAACAGCAGCATATCCCCGCTGAGCCTCGGTAACTAAATAAAACTGCAAAACTTGAAGTCAATAATATTACCAACAAACCTAGTATTTGGGTACCCTGCAGGGTTTCTTACTGTCCTGACGCACAGGAGAAATGAGATCTGCTCTTCACTGTGAGCGCGTTACTGGTTTTATTGCTCTGACGGCACAGGGCTGGCCAGGGGTGCGGGGAGTATGGCTTTGAAGGCATCAGCAGACCGCGATGCCTTGAAATTCCCAATTCTAACTGCAGCTGTGTGCGCAGCGTAAAACCCATTGTACAGGCAGGCAAGGATGGCTGCAACGCGCCCGTCCACTTCTACTGTGAATGTTCTGAGGAGGGAAAAAGTGAAAAAAATAATGTTCTCTTCCAAGGGGGATACATTCAAACTGCAAACCAGCCCAGAGAGAAACCTCCCTTTAGGTTTATCCATTTAGGCCTCTGTACAAAACTTTTGAACGTTAGATACAGCGGTGTTTGAAAGTATAGAGTCATATATCCCCATGAATATACGCACGTTTTTCTCCATTGTACTTGGAACAGGTCACCAGAAAGGAAAGGTGTTTCTCTTGTGATACGTGTGGAGAGACACCCGTACAGCTGACTACTACCATGTTTTTGAAGCTGTCCCTGTGCTAGCATACCCTGTCAGTGGCGGTACCTGCTACTGCTTTGGGCTTCCTCTTGTCTCCACCGGCAGCACAGCTGAAAAGGGAGCCAAGGAGTCTTCCTCAGCCTCAAGCCTGTACAGCGTAGAGTCTTGTGGACAAAAAGGATCGATCCTTCTTTCTTGTCTTCTTGCTGCTGTTGCAGAAAGTTTCCTTTAAAAGTAAAGAGGCTGAATATTTGGCTTTCCTGAAAAGGTGGCTCTGGTCCATGAAATGTCATATTCAGAGCAGGCGTGAAGCTACCAGAGACTGTAGCTTTTTGCAAATGTCACTTGAGCACTGAGATACTCTTTCTCTAATGCAGGTTTCTTACAAACATAGGTTTACAGCTAAAACTTTACAAATCCAATTGAAAAGATGAGTGTCGTAGAGCATGTACAAAAAGTAATTATTTTGGAAAGCTTTCACTCCTGGAGAAAAAACACAGAATGTGTTGAGGATGCGCTGAGCTGATCTTTCGCCTTGATAATTCAGGCGAAAGTTTGTGGGGTTTTTGGTTTGTCTTTTGGGTTTGTTTTTTTTTTTAACACTTACACATATCTTTTGGTTTAGCAGCAAGAAAGTTTTGTCAGGGATGCATCTGCAACCTTTTCTGTAAAAGAAAAATAATCTATATTTCACTTAGACAAGCTTTGCCATTCTCCCCTGCTCTGTCAGGCTTTGCTCAGGCTTTGCAGCTGAAGGTCTCTGTGGTTGATGTGCAGCAGCTCGGCACTGAGTGTGACTTTCTGCACAACCCCGAGACTTACCTGGTTTCGGTCATGCTGGGCTTGATTTGAGAGCAGGAAGCTTGTTGCTCTTCTGCTGTCAGTACTGAACGGGGAGGCAAAAGGAGGATGTAGCTGCCAGGTTTTAATGCAGAAGGAATACAGGAATTGGACCGGGGCTGAGAGTGGCTGCTAAGCTAAAATCTGTGGTGTCGGAAGGGTAGCGAATCTAATAGCTGGGTAGCGAGAGGCTAGAAACCTGCCGAGGTGAAAGGAACAAAGATACGCATGATAGGGGGAAAAAATCAAGTCCAATTCAGCTTTTAGGGTACTAATTCAGAGCCAGTGCAGGTGGAAGTTTTAGCAACGCTAGGTAGAGGTAGTGTTTTGGCCTAAAGCCGTTTATAAACCCCAGCTGTAGTGTTGGAAGTTCTATGTATGTGGAGGATTTGCCACAGTGACTGAGAGCTTAGATACTCTGTGATGTATTTTATATGAGGGTGTGCATATCCTTGGGTGTTTCTGCTGTGTTTCACAGTACATGGACTGGATCCTTATTTATTCTACATGCCATTAATCAAGAGGCGTGGTTTTAAGGCAAGTTTTGTCGTACAGAGCAATTAAGCCAGTTTTCCTCCTGATAGCTGTCCTTCATTCTTTACCTTCTTACATCTGTGAGTAATCTTGTTTTCTCCGTTGCTCGTCCGGAGCTGTCTGTGTGCTGGGTGGCTTGCCGTTCCCAGGGTGTGGGTTAGTCAGTCGGTAGCAGCAAACAGGAGATGAGCCTACCTGCTTTCCCATCTGCGGGAACACTAATTAGAGTTTCCTTTTTCTATTTAGTCACCGTGGTGTTTTTTTCCCCCTGAAACTTGTAGGACCTTAATTAACTCCAAGAATTTTGCTGTCCCCTGTCCTGTGTCAGTTGGATTTGGATAAATTTAAACAGTAGAGTTTCTCAGTTATTAAGTTAAAAACAGTGAAACAGGCAGTGCAGTCACATCAGTTTTGTTGCCCTAGGAATCGGGGCTAAAAAGATTATTTATCTTATGGCAACACTTCACTGATACAGCTACGCTTGTCCTAAGCCGTAGGTTTTGGTCATGTGCAAATTTTTGCTCTGTCAGGTATGCGTTTTCATAATCTGATGGTACAAAAATCAGACTTTTCCCTTAACGAGCAGCAGCGATACAACTGCATACGCTGGCAAGCAGGTGGATCGGATGGAGTACAGCTGCTGCCCAAAAAGCCATTCTCCCTGACTTCACTGCGTTATTTTAAAAATATCCTTTAACTTAATGTTACATGAACAAGATGGTTTTGAATGGTCTCTTCTTCACTTAATCTTCATGAAGCAATAAGATTAGCTTAAATGCCTGATCTGGGCTCTTCTGAAAAGAAGCTGTTACAATGTTATGTAGACCTTCATTTGTCCTTTGTCGTACGTTAACATCGGTAACGTTCTGGTTTTGTGACTACGATATAGTTCTCTAGGGAGCAATTTGTCCCAGCTAGACCATCTGAAAACAGGTACTTCATGCTCGTTCTCCCTCGGTAATTCAGTTATTCCTCCAGTAATTAATGCTATTTTAATTAAAATCATGCATATACACCTCCCTGTATGTACCTGGGCATAACCTAAAGGTACCCCCAAATTTTTAGGTCTCCTCTTCCTCGTTGCAACGTTCTGCACAAATGTTCCTAATTATTCCAATACTGAATGAAAGTCGCGCCGTACACCTGAAGGGCTCGTTCCTGTCTATTGCACAGGTTCGCGTGTGTGCCTGGGACTGCTCAGGGTCAGGCCGCGTGTTTGCCTCCAAAGAAATCTCTAAACTGCAGTTAATATCCAATCCTGTACATCTGTTGGTTTGGTGTTGGGTTGGGGTTTTTTTTTTGTTGTTTTTGGTTGGGGGGGGGGCAAGCGGGCTGGTTGTGGTTTGTTTTATTTAAAATCTGCCAGCACTTGCTATTATAAAAGTTTGTACAAACACCCAGGATAACCTTGCAGCAAGATGTATGCAGCGCAATAAAATAAGTCATTTTTTCTCCGTGTGAAGTTGGAGCCCCTCTTTCAGGCCGCGGTTAAACAAGCACTTAAACATGTGCCTAAGCATTTAAATTAAGTGTATAGCTATGGCTAGGCCTTTGCTTTGCATGTGTAAATAAGAAAACGTTCATTTTGTTTCTGCTTATAGCACTTACAGAAGTCTGTTATTTATGCCAACTTCAGCATTCTGCTATGGGAAATCTCTTAATTTGAAACACGTATGAACTGCCACCTGGGCAGGAGTTTTTGTCTCCCCTACACAAACACAGGCACTCGCCTTCTCATGAGGCTATAGATAGGCGTCTCTTCTCAATAATAGTGCTGCTTCTGGTGCAAGGGAGTTGTTGAGCATGTTTTCTTCTGGTTAAGAATCAAAGTTTAATAGCACACAAGAAAGAAAACATTTGACAGCTATTACAAAATGTGGTCTGTGGCTGCTGTTGTAGGATGATACTAGAAGGCATGTGGATCATCGCGACATCATTAAACTTCAGCAGGTGATTCTGCTCTACAAACCAATTCTGCGCTTTACAGTGAAACAGCTAATTTTTGCATTAGGGTAAAACTTTCACAAGGTTGTTTGGGCTTTTTGTTGTTGGTTTGTTTGGGTGTTTTTTAACCTTTCCTCTGCCCTAAAAATCTCTCTCTCAATATCAACCTTGATTCTGAAATCCAAGGTAGGTTCTTCCCGGCACGTATTTGATCAGCAATGAACTTTCTGTAATCAGAGCTTGAAAGCAAAAGCGTGAAGACACACAGCAGTTTTAAATACAGTGTCTTTGGGGAAAACAAAAAATAACTGATGGTTGAAGGTCTGAACCAGCTGCTTTCTGGAGACCGGGGAGCTGTAGGATTTGCTGACGCTTCTGTACTTTGATGGTTCTGTCATATAATTCCCTGTTCAAGACTGTAAATACTTGTAGCTGATAGAGACACTATTCTCTCTGCCTCCACTTACTTTCCTCCTAAAGGAAGAATGACTCAGTCCTGGGATGTGTCCTTTGCCCTCCCCTTCCCTCTGGCTTGGCAGCTGTGACAAGTTTTCTCACCTCTTTTAACTAACACTCAAAGTTGTGCTTGGAGAACGCAGGCACTTTACAGGCGCAGGATGATTTCAGCGCAGGGGGAGCTGGTGGGGGGCCTGGGCTGCCTGCCCTTGCCCTTAAAGCACCGCAGTATTGGGCTCCTTCTCTAACGGCCACTGCTTTGTCTAAAGCTCACCCACGTGCAGCTTGTCTGGATACATCCTCCTGCCATCCCTGCCCCAAAATCGGGATCGCCTCTGGCTGCCCACAGAGGTTCCTGCCGCCAGGCAGCAGGGCCGGCCCAGGCTCTAGGCAGGGCAAACACCTTGCTGGCAGCCGGCGGGAGCGATGGGCTGCCTGCTGTGCCGGGGCCTCGCGAGGCCACCGTCGGGTGGGTCTGTCCAGACCCGGCCCCCGTGCCGTGCCGAAGCGCGCCGCACAACAGCGTGCGAGGGGGCATCTCCCAGCCAGCCTCGGGGCAATCCCAGCCCCGTCCACCCCATGCTCCCACCTAGACGAGCAAGTCCTGCTCTCAATCCTTTGCTTCTCTCTCCTCAGCCTAGCAAGCGCGCTGGCACAAAGGTTCCTTCGCAAGGAAACAGATGGGGGTGGGTTGCCATTTGTAGCACGGAGATCAAAAGGAGGATGCTCATACTGGATCAGAAAAAGATCATCTGAGCCCAGCAGAAGCGGGGTGGGGATGCACAGGGTGGGGGACAGTTGGGGGAGGATGCCCATGTTTGAACAAAGCGTGGGAGGAAGGACCACCAGCTGGAGAGAAATGCCTGCACCAGCAGGCACGCTAAAACTCTCCTGCCCTCTTCTGACTTCTGTCCCACCCAGGGTCCTTGAGACAATGCCGTCTTCCTCAAATTCCTTTAACTCATTTCTTTGCTTAAGAATTCATCAGAACACATAACTTTATCTCACCGCCCCTGCAAAACTCCACCTTATCTGTGGGCAGAAAGCTTTGAGATGGCTTTGCTGATCAGTGTTGTGGTCCCCTACAGACACGCGGTGCCCAGGTGGCAGTCAGTGCTGGCAATGTCAGCCTTCATAATTCACAGTCATCACTCCAGGTGAAGTAAAGAGCTATATTACTGTGCTGGCAAGAAAGAAAAAGCTTGCATTACCCCAGCTATAGCAGCTATAAGAATTACAGCCCAGAAATAACATTTCTTGTTTGAGCCTGCCTGAACAGTGTAAGCATTTGGGGATTAGGACTGTCAAGATATAGGCATCTACTCGTAGTCAGTCGTCTTGGTGAGAAACAAGCAGGGAGTACGAGGCGGGGAGGAGCGCCTGGCCGCCCTCCCTGCCAGGCTGCCCAGTGTCCCTGCCTTGCCCCCGCAGGACGCTTTGCGAGCCTGCGCAGGAGTGAGTGCAGCCTGCAGCCCCTGACAGTCGTACCCTGCCCGGTTGCTCCCTGTCTCCTGTTTTGGACATAGTTCCCCAACCGTTTCTTTTGAATCCGGTTTGTCTCCTGCTCCTGACTTGGTTTGATGCAGCTGTTTCTCCGGATGCCAGATCACTTGTTCAGTCAGTGCTGTGCTGTATTTCTTGTTATTCCCTCTCCTCCTCAGCCAAGAGAAGAAGAAATATCTGAGGGTCCAAGTGGGAGACTGCAGGGGGAGCTGACCTTGAGACTCATTGCTCTTATGAGAGTGTAACAGATCTTATTTGTTACACACCACTGAAGCAGGTGAACTGCAGGCAATGAAAAGGCAGTGCCCCACTATTGGGAGCAGCACGATCTCATGTTCTTGTAGAAGAAATTAAAAGGCCAAGGTAACCTGAAGAGATCCCTTTCAGAAGTTCCCTTCGTGCAAAATTTCAGAATTGCCTTCCAGCTCGCTCTGTTTATCGCCGCAAACCCCTTGTCTCGTACCTGTGGCTGGTGCTTTGCGTTTGGTGTGAACAACCGGGTAGCCCTGGAGCCAGCTGTGTGCTGCTGCCAGCGCAGGGAGAGACAGATTCCTTGCCGATCTCGTCAGAAATCCTATCCTGAAACATCCCCTATTTTATGACCACAAATACCGCGGTCCCAAGTGTGACTGGGATGACCCACCTTTCCGAAACCAGTTACAGATTTTGAAACCCCAGGCGAGGTAAGTCCTGCACTTCCCACCAGTGGTGCCTCCTTGTGCAGATTTCAGTTTTTGGTAGTTTTTACTTAGCTGATTCTGCACTTCTTCAGTGAGAGAACAGCACTGGTGCGAGTGCTTGACCAGCGACCGCTTGGCTCTTTCAGTGAGGCTAGTGTGACGCCGAAGCTCTTGTTCGTGCAGCGGCAAAGCAGCCTGCGTGTTACCGCGAGTGAAGCAACGTGGGGAGAGCGATAGTGTTTTAATGCTGCTCCTGTTGACATGTAATTCCCCAGATACCCTTTGAAATAGTCACTTTTCTGTAAAAGCAACACCGTGGTTGCCATTAACAGACTTCTTGATGTGTCTTCCTCCGAGGGAATTTTTACTGGCCATACATTCTGTACACAATCGCATGCCCGCGCATAGGAATATGATCACTGGATTTATGGCATGAGCTATTACTGCTGTCCTTCTTAAGCACTCACAAACGAGACCATGAAAAATTAAAGGCGGCTACAGTGAAGCTGTTGATCCACTAATGTAGAATTACTCAATCTGTGTCTAACCAGCTTGATCCGTCCTATCAATACCAAGATGAAAGGATAGTTTCTGCTCTTCTGGTAACTAGCCTTGCAAACGCCTTTTTAAAATTCTGTCATGCTGAATTACATGGCTCTTATCATTTGCAGATCTTTTTTGAAAGCAGCCTCAGGTTACATGCATATTGGATTACCGCGCATCAAAGAGATTAAAATAGGTGTGTTATAAAGATAAGGGCTTTTTCGTATTCAACTTGCAAAAAATTGCATTATAAAGACCCTTCAGAGAGAACAAAAAAGGGCTCAGAGAAACCGAACTGCAAGAAGCCGCTCATAGAAAATTGCAGAATGGCTGACAGATTCCTGGTAATATACACCGGTGCTTTGTTTCTTGCTTTAATGTGTGTTTTATATCCTCATGAAGAAGCATAAAGTTGGGCATTAATATGTGAGAATAGAAACTTACACATTATCTGCTCATTTTATAGTCCTGTGAAATTATAAAGAAAATCGCAGTTACTTTCAGATGCTAATTTTCTCAGGTACTCCTCACCGACAGACCTGATGTGAATTTATAGGTGACCAAGTATCTTTCGAAGTGCAACACATTAATTTATTCAGCAATTTTAGAGGAGGAGTTGAGGTGGGGCATCTATTTTTAGACTTTCTTTTATCTTGAAATCTGGAAATCTGAAAGTTGCATTTGATCCCGTTCCCATTACCTATTAGCAGTAAAAAGGCCACAACGCGAGATTGTGAAGAAATTATATGTTGCTATTCATAAAAGCATTTCAAAGAGCTACCTGTGCACAGAAGGATCAAAACCAATTAGGAGATCATTGAAATTGCAGCTAAAATGTGAAAGAAGAGTAAGTTCTCTGTTGGTTAAAAGAAAAAGATGCTCTTGAGAATGACACGTGCGCACGTGTCTGCCTCATACTCTTGTTGACAGAGGGAGAATCCAAGCTCTGAGAGAGGCTCTTGCCCTTCACGTCAATAATCCAGTTCTTGAAAGCCGGCAGATTATCTGATGTTGATTCAAGGAGCCTTGGAGGTACAACGTTTGATGGGAAGGTCTAGGGTACTGAGTAACTCAACTTGCAAGATAAACAAAAGCGTGAAACAGTGTGAACCGTATCAAGCATAACCCAAAAGAGGTTATCTGTGATTCAGGATGTTCTCCAGGCAATCTAAAAAGTGGGTTTGGAGCCATTATGACTTACACAATCTGATTTTACTGAGCTTTAGGTTATTAGTAGTTATTTTCAAAGCACATAGACCTCCAGATGATCTGAATATTTTTATTTAGAGCATTATATGTTGTCAAATGCCTTAGTCTACTTTACCAGTGTCATAAACTACTAGGACTAAGGAAACAGTATCAGAAGGAAATAGAATGTAGCTAAGGTGCTAGAAGGTGGGGGGAGAAAGCTCACTTGGAGAGGGCTGTGTATATTATTCACCACATCTTGGCAAAGAAGGAATATTCAGATTTAATAATGAAACCGAAACAGGGTGGGAAGCACGTACTCTGGTGGTCTGACCTCGCTGGCCTGCCCCGGGGTGCATGGGGTGGGAAGGAAGGCACCATCCTCATCCCTCCCAGCAATGGCCACAGGGAAAGGAGGAGCTCCCACCCCAGTTCCTCTCGGAAAGTGTTCTCCTGCTGTGCGTGCATCAGTGTAGGGACCCGTCTCTGAGGGAAGAGGGGGTTTGGCACACAGCCTCTGGGAGCTTTAGGGGCTCTGCCCTGTAACGCTGCTGCTTTATAGAATCACAGAATCGTTAGGGTTGGAAAAGACCCTTAAGATCATCGAGTCCAACCGCTAACCTGTCACTGCCCAGCCCACCACTAAACCATATCCTCAAGCACCACGTCTGCCCTTCTTTTAAATACCTCCAGGGATGGAGACTCCAGCACCTCCCTGGGCAGCCCTGTTTATGCACTGTTTATCACAGTGTATTGCCCGATCCTTCCCGCCCCTGCTGTGCTTTCTGTTTACAATAGCATGCTTTGCAGCTCAGGCGTAGCTGTGTTTGTACTATGCTCCTCGTGTGTATTTCTGAGTGCGTTCTCAGGACTGTGGGCTCGTCCTTGCAGTTCAAACGTCATTCAGGTTGCATTTCAAGCCCAAGCACCTCATTGCACTAGTAGTGGCTGATCTCTAAGAATGCCCAGTGCCAATCACCAAATGTATTGATTTGGGAGCATTGACTGAAGACTAAGGAATTGACCACTCAGCTCTCCTAAAGTACCGTGTGATCTTACCGATGGCCTGTGCCTCCCGCCTCTGTGACCCCAGACCATAACACAGCAACGGGAAAACATAACGCTTTTTCTTACGCCTTACGTTCTCAGAAGCGCAGAATCCCAGGTTGGAAAGGACCTCGGGGGTCATCTAGTCTGACCTTAATTTTATGAGCCTGCGGTTTGTAACTCCGGACCCACCCCACGGGGCGCGTGTTCGTGCCAGTTGGCTTCTCTAAAATGGTTTTGTCAGTTCTACCCCTTCCCGGGGCGGCCTGCCTGCAGGTGCAACTGGTGCTGGACTTTGTGCCGTTCTGCAGCTTTGGGATGGGGCCGAGGCGGGGCGATTTACCGGGAAACAACTCCATTTCCCGCCTGTTTAGCAGGCAATATTTGAACGTGTTGTATGAATGACTTTGCAGCCACAAGCCAATAGTTAACAAAATTCTAACAGAAAATAACTTAATATCTTTGCATATAACAATTTCTTGTAACCTCATCACCTGCAGTGTTCATAAGATCATTATTTTAAAATTATTCTCTAGCAGTACCAACCTGCTCACTAGACCTGGTGAATTAACCTTTGCAGCAACATTTGGCATTAATTCTGACTTTATTTTTGTAAAATAAAACCATAAAATTAATTTAGTCAGGACACTGAAAAATTCTCAAATTCACAGGCCTGCGTCACCGTTAGGGGGGAAAAAAAAAAGGCAATGACTGCATACTAACCAACAGTTTTGTTTTTCACATTGGTGTTTCTGGGCAAAAAGAAATCTCCGCCAGCGTGGGTGGTCCTTCACATAAGGAGGTCCATGAAAATGGGATTGTGCTGATTCTGAGCTCAAAATATTGTTAAATTTCATATGAATAAAATATAGTAATGACTTTTTGAAGTCTCCCTTCCCATTACTCTGGAATTAGTTACAGCACTAAGGTTATTTCAAGGGAAAGTCAGTTTGATATCTTGCTTTACTTCCTTATTTCTCAGTTCATTTGTTAGTATTGAGGTGGGGAAGCTGGCTACTTACTACTGTCTCCATCACATTTTCTCTGAGCTTATAAAAGGTTTTATGTTCATTTCTTTTAAGTGGGCTCTTAGAAATTTCATGTCTGTGCTTTGGACTCCAGCCAGAGGGAGAAATACATTTAAATACATTTAAAATGCATTCTTAGTTTTGAATAAGAAACTTCCTGCTAGATTCTTGAGAGCTTTTGTGTGTAGTCTAAGGTGACAAGGGACTTCAGGGTCGTTGGCAAACAGCAGACCTCACCTGGAGCTTTATTAAGATTTGCCACCCACCAAACTAAGGTACCTTTTCCTTGCAGACAAGACTTGTTCCTTGTTTCGCAAACATTTATAATTATAAGAATTTACTCCCCTTCTGTCGCTTCCTTGAAAGTTCATGACACTTAAGCCTTCAATCCTCTGCTTGCTGCTGCTGAGTCCTAGCCCAAATAATCTCTGTCCAGATGATTATGAAGTCTTAATTAAAGAATTTTCATTTCGTGTGAGGAATAGGGATCAGATGAATTAATAAAAGCTGAATATCTTTTTTTATGCTAATAATTTTCAAAATAAATGGCAAAGGAAGAGAATCACAGAGTATATGTCAGCAGTTTAGTATCCTCAGTGCAGTACATCAATAACTTTTTAAGATCTTGTGGCTCTTTCATTTCATATTTAATTAGGCTTTATAATTCTAATAGTAATTTCTTTGAAATAAATACATTGGTGCGTTCAGTTATTGGACTTCAGCATTTGGAGTGGAATTCCAGCCTCTTCTAAGGTATCCCATAAATCCTATGGCAGCACAACAACTAAATTCATACCTCAAGAGCTAATTTCACTCGTTGCTCTCTGGTTCTCCACAGCTATCAGCACCTAACTTGAACAAAAGGTGGCTGACTCTTCAAATCTCTGTATTTTACTACGTTCCTCATATGCATGTTGCTTATCTCGAATCCTCTGGATGCTAGTGTTGGTTTTCTGGGGGCGCGATTCCCGAATAATGAGTTTTGAAAACCTGGCACGGCTAAGAGCCCCTGCCTGGGGAGATGAAGGGACGACGAGTGGTGGTTCCTCTGCAGCGTACAGAAAAGGCTCTCCCGGTGGAGAAGGGCAGGGCCAAGAGCATCGCTGCTGGGTGCAGGGACTGGCTTCAACCCCTGAGTTGCTCCTTCCCACAGCCAGGGAGCGGGGTTATGATTAGCTCTCCAGGAGGCTGAGTCCTGTCGTCAGCCAGAGAACAAACCCCCTGCGTTACGAGTGTGGCTGACCGACCGAGAAGGCACGCGCGGCTCAGGCGCCGGAGTTTGGCCTTCCTGGCTGTAGCGACTCATCCACACCATCCTGTCACGCCCAGCTGTGCCGTCACAGATCTCATGTTTTGTTCACAGCACTGGTTCAACGCGTGATCTTAGGGAAGTTGCATCACTTATTAAGTTGTCCTACTCATCAAATGTTAACGATGGCCTCTGTGCAAAAGAATAGTAAGTAATCTGTGGGAAATACAATTATTGTGTAATAACTGATGGCAAGCGCTACTCTTCATGTTTATTATAGTGTCCAGATTTTACTCAGTTTCCAAACAACAATTTTGGAACTCTGACTTCTTGGAAGTTAAACATTCCACCTTTTTTCACTCTGTCCAGGTATTTTCCCTGTAGTCCAGTCTATGGGAATAGTCCTGTTTTCAGTAGCTCTCCATCAAGAAAACATCGTTTTCATTGTAGATTTTTTTTTCAACACGTTTTTTAGTTCAAAATGCAACTAGAATGCTAGCTGTATTTTTTTAGTTTAGCTCTTCGTGGAAACACCGTTATGATGGGTAGGTAAAGTAATTAAATAGTTCCAATATCTGCAGTAAATACCAAGCGTGTGTCTATTTTAGCCCTGCCGTTAGACCCCCTTGTCTCTCTTCCTGCTCTTACAAAAGTTCTGAAAACATTGAGACGTACTTGCCGTAATTGTAATTGTATTTTTGATATATTGCTGGATTTTATTTTCTTTCTTTACCAGACACATGTAAATGAATGTCATTATTTTTTCCATTAAGAGCAGAATAATTATAGTAAGAAAAGCAGGTGTTGCAGATACGCTTAGTGCCTAAAGATTTACAGGTCTGGCAGCAAAGCAGAGGACCTTTGACTCGATAGTGAGCATGCCTGACATTAAAGCTCTGCTTTGATAAATGAGTAAGTACGCTGAAACGTACAGTGCTTAAAGCATCTGCGGTTGAGTAGCATTTCTTAGGGCAATATATCAAGGGATTAAAGTAAAAGAAAGGAGTTTTTATTGTATGATAATAGTTCTTTAGCAATAGGCTTTAATTCCTGTTGCATTCAGGAAAACCATAATGCTCTGATTTTTCATCTTCGCTCTTCCCAGATGACTTTTGTCTTTGTCTTTATACAACTGAGTTACACATTCTTCTGAATCAATTCCAAATGGCTGGTTAGTGGGAAAATAAAAGCAAGCCTGAACTCTTTATAACATCAAATTAAGGACAAATTACTAGGATTTTTTTGTGTGTGTGAATACTATCTGTAGCAGAATTTAGTAAAACCAATCGCACAGTGGAAGTGTGAAAATTTGGATTAAGAATTAATCTTTTGTAGTTCAGATGGCATTAAGTTATAACTTATTACTGGAGAAGCTGGTTCAATCTAATTTTCAGATGGTGATGGTTTTCCTCTCAACCAAGACAAAATTTCAGTAGATAATTAATTAACTGTAGGTTTTGAGCTTCTCTGCCTGGAAGAGCAAGGCTAAGAGGTATTTTGGAACAAAAAAAAAATAGCGGAGCAAAAAATAGCTTGTTTATGTTTAGATTTGTCTAATGAAATGAGTTTTCACAAACCCGACTGCAACAATAGAAATGGAATGTCTAAACAGGTGCGAGAAAGTAGATACAAGAGTTTTGATTAGCATACATCAGCTTTCTTTCTAATTTCAGATCAGTGCTACAATTACTGAGCTAGAAATCCAACATATTTTATATTTTGTTAAACATAAAGGTCTAAGTCTGAAAATGACGGAATAGATGCTGTAAACTGGAATCTTAGGGATGATTTTGTTTAGTAGGAGGAACGAAGGACTTCAGCTCTGTGTAGCATTTAGTGATGACTAACATCTAGGTTCTTCGGTGTGTTAAAAACCATGGCATGTTTGCTGCAGCACACATGTTCTGGTAGAAAATCAGTTTTGTTTCTCAGTCCTTCTTAAGCTTTATGATCATCCTTGAAGTGCCACCAAGGTTTTATGATATAAATGATTGTAAAGTCACTTGCTTTCCTTGAAAGGAAATAAATTTTAAGCCTTGGTACTGCTGAAACGTTGCCCATCATGTGAGACTTGATCTGATGTGCGCTGAGGACAATGAGTGTCTCGTGATGGCTTCAGTGGGTGTCGGATCAGCCCAAGGCTTCAGCCTTCACTTCTTATGTGATTAGTGTATTATTTGGAAACCTTTCTAAATATTAAGCTCTTAACTGAGATGATTAGTGCATCAAAAGCTTCTTACCTTTATTTTTTTTAAAGGAAAGGGAAAAAGTGTTACAGAGGTATTAGAAGGAAGCGTAAAGTCCAGTAAGTAACAGCTACCGTAGCGTTACCTGGAAGGGCATGGAGAACAGGAGTGGACAGGCAAAGTCAAGCAGATTTAAATTGACCCGAGGAACTGCTAGTAGCAGTAGGAAAGGTGAAGGCTGGAATATGGAGGCAGATACAAAGCATGTAGGTGGTTGATTCAGTTTGAACATAGGAGAGGTGGGTTCAAATGCAGAAATGAACCAAGTCTGGCTATTGACTGTTTTGAATATCGCACCCTTTATAAGAAGCTTCACATAATGTAGCTTGCATTTCATCTAGAACAGGAGAAGGAAATTTAAGCATCTTTTGTTTTCCCATGCAGCAGAATTAAAGCTTCCTCCTTGCGTCAGCTCTGCTTCACGTACAGGAAGCAAGGTCTTTGCAATGCCCTAACGGACTCTGTGCGTATCGGGGATTTTCATTAAACTCTTACACTAATGTATTAACCATTGAGTCACCTTTTCACTCATCCCATTTGAACTCCTGACGTGCTAGATGGCAGGAGAACAACTAAATTAACGCTTCTTTGAAGTTACTTTACTTTAGAGAGAGAAAGTAGCACCTGCAAAGGGAAAAAGATGTGACAAGAGGAAAATTGTTAGTGTCACTGTAAAATAAGAGGGAAGAAATAAGAGCAGAAAGAGACTCATAAATGTCAAATCATAACAGCGTCACCAGGAAAAGACTACTTTTTTCTCTGTGACAGCGTATACCTTGGTTGATCTTTTTCAGGTGACTTAGTTCTTGACTGTATCATGAACATAACACAGCAGAAAATTACTTCAGTGTCAGAAAATAAATTATCCAAAAGAAAAATTGTTTTCCCCTAAATGTTGTTAACAAGCTCTCCATGAAAGTATAGTACATGGAGGAGATGAGTGTAAGGGTCAAAAGCCTGAGTGACCAAGTCACCTGCTCTCGGCCCACTG
The DNA here is from genome assembly GCF_963921805.1 of Phalacrocorax carbo. NCBI lineage: Eukaryota > Metazoa > Chordata > Aves > Suliformes > Phalacrocoracidae > Phalacrocorax > Phalacrocorax carbo. Next base: position 62,302,650 of record NC_087518.1, on the reverse strand, counting down.
ACATTTTTTTTAAGCTGCACTTTTTCAATCACACTCAAATCATGACATTATCTACGCCCTGTGTTGTCAGAAAACACTTGCTGAGTGCTGTTCGTGACAGAGCAGAATAGGGCAGTTGAAGAGTCATATTTTCAAGGGTTTTTAACTTTGCCTGAACAACACGATGGGAACCTTCTCTCTCTGTCTGATGGTTTTTGCTTCCTTTTTTCTCTTTCACGTTAAATGTTGCAACTGGAGTCATGACATAAAACAATAGAGAGAAATCATGGGCTTTATCTACAGAGATGCTGTGGGTTTTCCTCAGGCGAGTTGAACTGAAGAAGACAGAAATGAGACACATTAGGTCATGCGGTCCAGACTAGTCTCTAACGTACGTATCTTTGAGCAGTTTGTCACAGTGCTAATGTTGGTTAGACAAGCTATACAAATATTATTCTGACAAATGGTGCTTGGAACAGGACCTTATATTCCCTGTTTCAGAATGGCAGTGTCTATTTCTGGTCAGGCTCAACATCCCACGTTAGCTCTAGATACGGAAGCCCGTTCCTACACAGAAGCAACCAGTTCTGTTGTGTTTTGGATGCGATATAAACATTTTTTGATGATTTAGATTGGGTCCACATGTGGTCCTTGGTGAAGAAGCAATTCATTTTCATGTTGCTGGGGGAGTTCATTGAAAGCAAATGAATACTCCTAAGCCATGCTCCCTCTCCTCCCCGCCGTGTGCTGCTGACGGCTCTTGGAGCATGGGAATGTCACTGTCCCAGAGGACTGGGCATAACTTTCCTTCCAGCACCTGAACTGGGGTGTCACCCTCTCACGAGGGTGTAAAGTGTGATATTTAAAAAAAAACAAAACAGGGGCGATAGGAGACAGTCTTGCTGTTGCAATCTTACATAGCTCTGTCTAAACAAATCAGTATGCAGGGCATTTTTACAGATTTTGACAGAAAACAATAGCGTGCAAATGAAACCGATTGATAACGTGATTCATTAGGCCTGGAACGCAACAAATGAGCTGTAATGTACAAAGTGCAAACCTATGCACTCTAAGTAAAAACAAGAATTTCAGCAATAAGCCAGGAACTCTTCAGCTGAGGGGGCCAGAGGAGCAGAAGGGCCTTGGAGCATTAATTAATTAGAGATTGGCTCGGGGCCAGCTGTAAGATGCAGCTGTGAGAAACATAGATGTATCAGCTGAAGTTCTTTCAGATGAGGTAAAGCCAAATCTCATCTAGTCTATTATAAACTGATCTAGTTAGGCATGTTTGAAAGGCTTGGGAACCGGTGAAGCAGAAAATTTTGAGATGGATGCGAGTGAGGGTCTGGAGAGCCCCTGCTGGACTCCGGAAAGGAAAGGAGGAAAAAGGTCTTTACTGGGCTACAAATCTGCCCTTGAGGATTTGCTCAAGCAACAGCAAAGTACCTTGTGACAGGAGCAGTCTTGATGGGATTGTGGTGTAGGGTTTTGCTTCCGAGTAGTTCTGCTGCTGCTTGGTCTAGGGTTAAGACTGTATCTTTTCCCACCATATGCATTCTGTCCACAGGGAGAGGAGAAAAAGGTCAGCCTCCATGTTAATATCTGTGCAATATCTGCCTTGCAGTATTTATCTGAGATCCTTTGGGGGATATTCTAACAAAACAAGAGCTGGGCATAGATCACTGTCCAGTGATCAAACCAGAAGAATAAACGCAGGGAGAAGAAATTCCTTCAGGGGGAAAAAATGAAGGCACCTGTAATCTAATATGTGTATGAATAAGACTAAATAAAATCATATGCTATAGTAGGAGTTTGCACAGAATGGTACTGAAAGGTCGTTTGGGTCGCGTAGACATAAAGTACTGGGGTGTTTATCACACATACGAGCAGTATTGGCTATTTTATGTAACAGAAAATTTAACTTAACCCTTCCTATAAGCAGCCCGTGAAACTCCCTGCAACAGGCACACTTCTGTTTATAACAATGTTCCCACAAACCATACGCAAAATGGTAATTTCATGCAGCCTCAAACTCCTAGATTAAATGAGGATTAGTAGTCAGCTATTGGTTTGGTTGGACTGTCTTTGGATATATTTGTCAGACTGAGTCAAAAAGCTAGACACGTCCTGTTACACGCTGCGTTCTGTAGCAGATCTAAGCTGTTGGTGGTGTTAGTGCAGCAGTAGAAAAAATAGATTATTTATTTGCTCAGCTATTAAAATGCGTGGATTATGCACTGCAGGAGGGGTAAAGATTTGCAACGTATAGATCCAAAACACGTCTATTGCCTTCAGAACCAAATGCAGACAGTAATGTGTAGAAATACTCTTCAGTGGAACAAAGAAGTTCAAAGATGTTGAAAGCACAGATTTCTATAAAGTATAAAGTACTTGGGACAGGGACCTTTTTCCCCCGTTCTTTTCTTCCGTTCTTTGAACAAGTGAGTTCTGAAATGTAATTTTTAGAGCAGTGGAAATCTATCATAGATGTCAAACTGTATAGGACATTTAATCAGATAACTTTTGCAATCCTGTTACAAGTTAACCTATGCCAGATGCTCTATTTCCTCTTTGAGTGAGAAATAGAAAGTGTCCATGTGGGATGACATACACAAGGAGAGCTTCAGAGCTTAAAAACCCCAACAGTCTTATACCACTGTTTGCAACATTCAAGCGTCTTGTACTTTAACACTTAAGTTAATTACGGAGAACAGTGATATCACCAAGAATCTTTTTGTCTTGAGCATATTAGCACCAGAAGCCGAAATTCTCTCTGAAGGTGCTGATAGTAGCAAATGATGCAAAATCTCTATCTGAAAAACTCTGAGCTGGTGTGTCTTGCTGGTTTTTGTTGCTAGCCTGTTGTTGAGCCTTTTCACGAGAGGAATGTTTTGGAGTTAGGGATATTGGAGAGAATTATGCGTTCCCATTTTCAGGGGAAAAGAATGAATTTCATTAGTTCGGCAGCCTTATTTCAATGCAATTGTGGAGGCACTCCGCGCTAGAGGCGATAGGTGGTATTTCTCCCCCCTACCCAGGGGTGAGCTCAGCTGGGTGACTGCAGAGCGAAGCACTGCGTGTCCCAAAATCTGGACAACTCATAGCTGCTCATAGCAACAGGAGTTGATGGTGATTTTCAGCATTTCTGGATTGTTTCTTTCTGGGATACCTTAAAGGCTTGCTCGACCCATTTGTCTTTCCAGAAGTGTTATCCATATAAGTTGTTGCTGGCCCATTTTAGCGTTCACACAGAGCACTGGGAAAGGTAGCTGTTAAGGGTGGAGGCGCTCCCAGTGCTTCCAACGAGCTGTCCTGAGCTTTTTCATCAAGCCTAAGCAAACAGTTACGTGTTGACCCCTCCATGACTGGTTTCTTGCAGTCTGACTTAGACTGAAAGTGTGCTATTGGCATGCAGAAGGAGCTGACGGTAGTAGGGCGGATAGTTCCTACCCCTTATTTTGAGATAAGGGTTTTTTTCACTTGTTCAGGAGATTTGACCTTTTGGGGGGCTTATTTTTGAAACGTGCAATACAATTACCACTGGGTAACCTCTGTCATGATTCACTGTGTTTCTGCTATAACAGCTTTTTCTGTTACAAGTAAACGTCCTCTCCTATATGAGAAGAGCCTACATCTCCCTCCCCCCCGGACAGGTTATCTCGTGTTTCACGTAGGTAAGGTGCTGTGCCCAGCTAGGCGCTGTGAAGCAAACGTCTCTCTTCAAGTCATTCTGTACGAGTACCCCTCAAAGGGGAAGCCCAAAAGTGGATGTTCTTTCTTTTCCTTTAAATTAACTTTTTACCTACCTATCCATCAAGTACCTGATTTTATTCGTTTCTTCATTTTGTGTAGTATGAAGCAATGACTGTTGTCTATGAACCCCCGTGCCCTGGGGATTCGCGTTGTTTTGATGTCTCTCCCTCTCTGTCTCTCTGTTTTTTAAAGAGCTTTTCTTTTATCTATGTATATGCATTTGGAGGCATTTTCAAAGTGGCACATCATAGATAAAATTATAAACACATTATAGATTGATATATTAAGGCACAATATGTGTGAAGTGTGTGTAAATCTAAGCTTGCTGCTTATTTTCATAATCACTCTTGACTTCTTTTCCACTGACGCTCCTCATTTTCTCCGAGTAATGTTGCAAGAAGGGACAGCAAGTTTTTCAAGCCATATGTTTTCTGAAAAGAATTGTGTGTCAGCATCACTAAATATAAAGCAAATATTTATGTAACTGATTGTAAAATGCTCAGTAATGCTGAGTATCGCAGTGTTGCCTTGTTTGTGTGCATCTTATTTTTATTACCTTAATATCTTTCCATTGTTGGCATTCTTCATCCACAATCTCTATTTTTATACTCTCTATTTGTAGTTAAACGAGAATGTTCTCAGTGCAGGCCAAGTTATTCTAAGATTATAGTCTCTGTCAATGGCGGCTTTTTATTTCTTCTTTCGTCTTTTCCTAGATCTTTTTGAACAGTACATTTGAAATTACCCTCTCTAGTTTTGGCACAATAAATCATGAGAGTTCAAATTACCTAAGGTCAAAAACCTTTTTCCAGAAGGACTTGCATACTAAATGTATTAAGAAATGCTTTGTAACTCTTAAAAGGCAAAGTGATGAATAAGTTATTAAAGGAACTTTTAACAAGAGTGGAAGTAATATATATCCCACAGGAAGCTATTATGAGCCCATTAATACCACAAGCCAAAGTTTTACTTACTGAATATAATCTAAATTGCATTGCACTCACCAACTATCAAGGGAAATACTCAGTTGCTGTGGTCTTGTGGCTGATTCATTTCTTTGATTTCTCCAAATATCCTTCTTCCTCTGCTCTTTGTTTACATGAAAAGTTCAAATTCAATTACATAAGCCACAGCGATTTGGAAAGTCCTTGTTCCGAACAGGGTGACGTTCCTTGATGCGTAATAGAGAAAATTTCCTTGATGAACCACACGTCATCCTCCAACCCTTAAGGTCCTGGCACTTGAGCGGTACAGTGCTCCGCGTGCAATGCTCATTTAGACCCTCTGAGCACATTGGGTTTTGGATGCACCCTTCAGGAAAGGCCGGGAGGAGCGTGGCCAGCACGCCGCTGAAGCAGCTCTGCTGCTCGCCTTCGCTGGAGCTGGTACTTCTCAAGTTGGCCAGCCCAGTGGCTGCGGTCAGCCAGGAGCACCAGCTCGAGGACCTGCATACACAGCAGCACCAAAGCCTCTCGTTGGGCAACCGTGGTCTTCACCTGCTTTGCAAGCCAGGGTGGCCCAGGCAAGCGTGGCCGATGGCTTTTCTTTCTCGTCCTTTTTGGTAGAGAACCTAGCTCATCCTCATGAGTTAAACAAATGCATCCTCAGAATAGATATTGTGCTACAGTTAACTGCTACCAGCATTGATTTAACCTTGAAAGAGTTAACCCCATTTATTCTCACAAAACCACAAAAACCCCATATTATTTAAAGGCAGGATTTTGCAGTTTTGCTGTTTGGGTGGGTGAGACCTAGTTTTGGTATGTTTAAAGAAAATGGCTAGGTCAAAGAAAAAAAGGTTTCTCTTTGGACTGAATTGTCTCCAAAAGGCAGCAGAACAGGGACAAGGCTGCATGCCTGCACTTTCCACCCCAGGTAGTTAAAGTTTCTGCCACTTTGCACAGATTTGTTTCTTTTTAAACCAGGTCTCCTGTAGTGTTCTCACACATGAAAATTAACAAAAAAATACCATTGGGTGACTTAGGTATGTTAAAATTCCTTTCGGCATATAGATGTATTACTTCAGACATCGCTTACTTACGTATTGCTTGTGCGTGCGCACGTACCGTTGCTGAGCGGTGAGAGGAGCTCCATTGCGAAGCACCCCAGCCACTGCAAGAGGCCAGCCTGGCTTCCCTGCTGCCGAGAGCTGAGTCAGAGAAGGGGCTGACTGAGGGAACGTCACCCAGCTCAGCAGTCCCCTGAGATGGACTAAATATGAATCAAAGAAACTTGATGCTTCGTGCTTGATCCAGGCAGACTCCCAGCACCTAGGAGGGATCCTGAGGCAGCAGAAGATGATCCCTAAACTGTGTCTTCCCTTAGTGGGGAGGCAAAAATATGACATTTCTGGGCAGTGAGGGAAGCCTTTGCAGTTACTTTTTATCATATGGGGGCTAAATACAGGCCATACGTTTTATGTTACTCATTTCTTAACCAACCCCATCTGAAATATTTATTAGTGTCTCAGTTATATTTTGGTAAGCCATTAACCTCACCTCCCCTTTCGTGCTCATCAAATTAAAACATTATCCTAAGATACATAAGAAAAAAAATCAATTAAACGGGACGAACTCTCAGACAGTCCCACCCCTGCAATGGAGAGAGCAAAGCCAAGCATTGAGATGGTGTTGTAACAATTAGCTTCAGTCGGACAAAAAGCTTCTGAAGGATTCTGTATCTATCTTTATTTACCCCCTCTGCTCTGCATTTTGAGCGCGGTGCGTTCAGCAACCGATCGTACGGTACCTACCAAATAGCCGAGCAGCCCCGGCAGGTGCTTGTTACGTATCCCCTTCACAGTTTTTGGCAGCTTCACTTCTATGACTCATTTTATCGTGAGCTTCCACTTTGATGGCCTTTAAACTACCTATCCATAGCTGTTAACGTGGCTGCAAGGTTTGAAATCCTTTCTTGGCACGACTTAATTCTATAACCCAGTTAAATCAGATGGTGTGAGCTGTTTCTTGGGTATTCTTGCTGTTGTATCCCTCATTGCTCTGCCTTCAGCTTTTCAAATGTTAAGGTTTGAGGAAGCCTAATGTTTCTCTCTCCTTTGTTATCATGGAACGCAGCTAAAGCCTCTTTGTCATTAAAATGTAGTTGATGAGCACTTAATGGTTAAATGATTTAAAATAGAAAGTTTAATTTGTCCACGACAAAATTGAAATGTATTTTTGGAATATGCATTAGATTCTTACGAGCGCGGCTAGATCGGATTAACATACCCTGCTGGGTCAGATACAGGCTCTAAAATGTCTCTTTATACTTGCTGTTGCTCTTCCTTTCCGGAGAGAACCCTTCGCGTGCACCCCGCGGACCCTTCTCGGGTGCAGCGTGTGCGAGTAGAACGAGAGCGTTCTGCGTGAGCCTCTGGTGCTGTGGTAGATGACGTACCCCTCTTCAGCTTACGTTAAAACGGTCATGCTAAACAGAATGACCATCTGTGCTTTAAGTACGCTCTAATGCCGTTTCTCCTTTGATACCTATGTAGGAGTCTGCTACCGCCCGCTGGTGGAAGCACAAGGGCAGGTCTGCCCACGTGCGGCAGCTCTGCGTTTCAGTTTCAGATACCAAGCCATACGATCCCAAGGAGGCAGGAGGAGCTGTAGCTATTTAGATACTTATATCTGGGAAATGTGGGAGAAGCTTAACATTTGCCATTCACGTGTTCACGTCAGGGCAGGGAGCAACCTTTGTTCCTGCCTGACGCTGCGCTGCTCTCCTGTCTGCCTGAAGCACCTCCAAGTGTTTCGGGAAGTTCTTGATGCTTGCCATGAACATATTAGGACATTACAGTGATAGATGTCTCTGAGGCCATATAATGCGAGATTTCTCTTTGGCATGTTATATGTAACAACTAAAACTTTATGGCGATGAGTTTTACCCCTTTACTTTAAAGAATTCGTGTGTGATGTTATACGGTGACGTTGTTCTCGTGCTTAACAGAAGTGGGATACCACCGAGGTAGGAGGGAGCTTTGTGAGCAGCCACAGAGGGCTAAAAGTGTTCTTAAACTGTGCGAGAAAACCTGCGCTAGCAGCAAATCGCCCCTATAGTAGCTGCAGCCACTTTAATTTGGTATTATACTAATCCACGTTGGTGGCTACGTGAACCTGCAGCTCTCTGTGTCCCAAAATCGGTTTATTCGGTGTTAGATCTAGACAGTAAGAGAAATAACTTTGGCAGAATTTTGAGAACTGTTCTTTAATACATTTGGATAACTTCATGCAATGCGTATTCCAGTGCTAAGAAGGGATTGTTGCACACATTTGTGACTGTTCCGAGTAGATACTTTCACAGTCTACCAACCCAAGATTGGCATTAACCCTTTTTTCTCCCAAGCAGGAGATGAGCAGTGACATCAGGTTGGTTTACACCAGGTGAAAAAAGGAGCTAGTGTCACAGCCAAAGTGTAATTATTAATAATCCCAGGTTCTCATACATATAATTGGCGCACAGCTTTTTCTTGTTCAGTCTTTATTGCTGGGGAAAATCATTTAGGGAATACTTATCTTCCCTGATTGTATTTGGGTATCATGTCAGATAGATTATAAAAATTTAAACTCCTCTTCAGGAATTATGATGTATTTCTCTGTTCAGCCATCAGCACAGGAATGGTGGAGTTTTAAATTGACAGTATTGGACAGAATCACAGCGCTAAAGAGAGGTTTGAGGGATGTCACCCCTCACTGGTATTTTCTAATAGTTCTGTTTTAAATGCGTAACTCTTATTTGAAGAGTTACTAATGAAATACAGGTGTGGAGGCCAGATTGTGACCTTACTCTCCTGCTGAGCTCGTGACATTCAGAGGAATCGGGACGGGTTTGCATTGCTATGTTTCCAGTTTTGAATTTGTATCAGAAAAGCTACTTATGAGTCAAACCACTTTATGTAACAAAACAAAACCTTTCTGAAACAAAACCTGCTTTGTGCTAAAAAACCTTTTTGTTTGCTTGTTTTTGTAAAATCAAGTTAACGTTATGTATTGTCAGGACTTTCTATTAAGGGGTGACTGAGAACAGAACATTTGGGATAACAGGTGATGTACCTGTACCAGTAGTTTTAAATGTGAAGTATATTTTATTATTAGAAAGAGAGAAGCCTGGAGGAGTTAAAATACTGGTTATTTTAAAATGATCACATACTCATGGTTTGAAACCTGTGCACGCTGAGGATTTTCAAAAAGAAATGGTTCGTGGAGTTTTATTTTCTCGTTAATGCACCAGGAATTTATGTGTATTCTGCCAGTTAGCATTAACAGGGGATACCCAAATAAATCTCCTCTTGCACTGAGGGGATCCCATGGAGTATAAACCACCAATGGCATTTTTGTACAAGTGGAAATGCAAAAATGTCTCTTTACAGACCCAAACATTTAAAGTGAGAATGCTGCATTAAGTGTTTATGGTGCGTAGCCAGTAATGCAATTTAAGGTACAGTTTTCCCATGATCCAAAAAAGTGGTGACATGTAGCAATTTTTACTGTTATTATTCCAGGTGTAAGTAAATATAATATTAAATATGCAAGAAATCACCACTAGTCATTTATGAAATTATCTAGATGCAAATTAGAATAGTAGGTACTTACTGGATTTTAAGGACGAGTACATAACTTCTCCGAGTAAATGAAATGAAGCAATTTTATAGTCTCCTTAAGGCTGATATAAGCCACTGGAAACAGAGAAAACTTGTCCTCGGTCATACTTTGTGCAAATATATATATGAAGTATCACCTCCTAAATACAAATGAGTAACATAGTGTAGTGCTTGATAAGATGACAAATGTAAAGATGTCCAAGAACAGCTAAGTCTGAGCGAAAAAGGTAACCTTATTACTTATAACAGTGTTAGAGGCAAAAATACAATTTGGGTCGTCTTTGGCTTTTTAAAGCAACAGGAGTTTCTAATGTTCTGCTCAACGCTTGTGCAAAACGGGACTCCGTAGGTGTGGCAAGTGTCCATATCTAACCCGAACTCTTCTCTGCTTCCCTGCCAAGCCTCTCGGTGCGCGGTGCCTTGGATGTCGTATTCTTCGCCGTGCTGAGGACCTTCCCATTTCCCAACTGTAGCGTGCCTTCTGCTGCCAGAACTGTAACTTTGGCGTAAGCCGTTGTAGCAGTGCTATTCCTCCGTGGCCCCTATGGCAGGATCCTTTCCCTTGTTTCATGCTGCTGTTCTTTTGCTGCTGTTCTCCTGGCCTTGCACCTGCAAACGCTGCTTTTACTGCCGATTCTCATGGGAAGCAGTTGCCACTCCTGTGAGAATCATCCCTCCTTTCCCCACCTTTTCTTATTCCTTATTTTATGAGCTTTAGTTTAGAATAGAGGAGGACCAAAACTTGGTACAGAATACAGAAAATAATAGGTATTTGAACATCTGTTCAGTATTACCTATGCACAAAAGCTGAGTAACCGCTAAGTATGCAACACCTGTGTCAACATGCACATTAAGGATGCTCCAGTCCCACTAAAAGCATCATAAATGGCTACTGCCAACAGAGTTTGAGGGGATCCTGATGAAAAGCGTATGGTGCTGGGGGAAATCATGGCCGTGTTCATCATCCCGACTCTGCTCTGTAGGGAGTAGCCTGAGGAAGGTATGGTCCAGGGAGTTCATTGCTGCCCTTCCCTGCTCACCACCGGGGAGACTTTTCCGATTCCTTTTCTTTTTTTACTTCCTCCTTCTCTCTCTTCCTCACCCCCATTTGTATCCTAAGGTAACTTTGAAGTCTTTGAACTTTGAATGTATGCCATGAGGTATGGACCCTGCTGTGTGCCTATCCGAACATCTTTAACGCAACGTTGTTTTCCCTCTATACGTGAGAACAAAGATGTACACAGCAGCTTTAAGAAACAGACATCTGTTATTTATGCAGCAGTAAGCTGGAGGCTCAGGCTAATTTCAGGACCTGCTGTCTTGGGCGTGCCTGGGCATATAATGGGTATGTTTACATGATGTGGTGCAGTCCTATGCAGGGGTCCTGAGAAGTATTTTTACTACAGGCTTGCTCAGGTATTTCAGTTTTATCACCATGACGCTGTTGAGAGCACAGCCTGGGGAAAGCTCGGCGCTTGCACAGCCGCGTGCCTTCTGGTACCCAGGTTAACCCAGGTTTCTCCACTTTGGCCTGGGCTGTGGACATTAACAGTAGTATCACAGGTTCTCCCTTCTAAGGTCTTGTAGTTTAAATAGAAATGATGGTAAATATTCCACATGAAACATTATTCCAAAGCAGATAAACAGTGAAGCAAGAGCCCAGCTCTCTCAAATCCCATGCCTATGTTCAGCCTACTGGTCTACACTGCTGCAACTTACTTGTGCTGCAATACTTGACATCCAGCCACGGATTTACATAGAGTTCAGTTCTGTGCTTGGGAACTTTTCATCCTGTTGCATAGAAATCTGTTCATAAAGAAGCTATGATGTTACTGTATAAGCATTAGCACAGTTAATCTGTTGGATGTTTGGCTGGAGTTAAATCACTAGTTCAGCTAAAATGAATGTATTTTTTCCTGGCTTAATTAAAAGCACACAATGCAGGCCCGCTAGTTTCCCTACAATGAAATTCCTCTCAGTTTGATCTCTCTGATTTGGGGACTACTTATCCTAGTTCCAGATTTCTGTATGCCTTCAAACTGCATTTAGAGCTAAATATAGAACTGGGTCATGATCGGGCTTGGATAGTCTTTAACAACGTTTTCAAAAAGATTTTTCAGAAGGTTGGAATGGTCAGGTGTAGCTCGATAATTCTGCTTTTTCTTCTGAGATGAATAAAGCTAGCTCTTAAAAAATCTGACGTAATCTAATCTTTTGATGTCCCTTAACTCCAAAGAAAATGGAATCTTTCCGGAGGGAGGTCCAAAGAAACTCCAGAAAGAATTTGGAAGAGCTTTGAAAACGATAACCAGCTGGTTGTGAAGCAGCAGGCTGCTACTACAGAAAGTGCTGCAAAGCTAATAATAGCCTGCAAAGAGTGGCCAGCTCTCTTATGCTTTCACAATACCTCAGTATATACCCTTCATCCGATAAGTATTTCAGCTCAGAGACCACCTGTGTAAATCATCCTTTTCAAGAACGTCAGGTATAGAGGCATACCACGTAACACGTGTTCTTCACGCTAAGTAATCCGAACTACCCTGTCTTTAGTTGACTGGCTTCTGACACATGACATATCAGATCACGTTACTCTTGTTCAAACAAGAACACTGTATATACGTGCAGAAAATCACTTCTCTCTTTTTCCTAAAAGATGGAAAGCTATATAGCTTATAAACCAACAGTTTGAGTGTGCCTATAAAATTATATGCTTTACTTCAAATGTCTACTCTGGTGGTACCTGGGCTCAGGCGGGACACAGACATATGGGAAGACTTGTACACCTCGGAGCTTTACATCGATGCCGAACAATTCAGTCTTTGACGCATCACCCATGTTAAATAGGTTACTGCTAAACATTATTCCATAGACTGGCTCGTCCAGCCTCAGGGAGACTTGAGGGTGTGCGTACTCCGTGTAACGTTAACACCATGCAGACAGAGAGGGCTGTCCTCAGTTAGGTCAGAAGCCTGTATGATATAGATATTATTAGGTCTTGCTTATCCAATCAGGAATACCGACAAATATTCCGGAAGGGTGGAACTGCTTCCATTTTTAATTAGTCCTACTTATAAACTTAGCTCGGTTTCCTTGCACAGTGCTCAGCTGTATCGCGTGGCCCAATGTACCTGTGCTGTCCGTGCACGTTGCTTTGCCCAACCCAATAAATACAAAGGAAAGCCCAGAGCAATAGATATAAGTGGAGCTGGATTTACTCTGTGTCTTCCTAATGCTTCGCGTCACTTCATGTCCCTGGTCGCGCTGACACCTCCCGCTCTGTACCGACGTGCGCGGGAGCACCTGGCCTGTGGCTCTGCTGAAGGGGTGCGTTGGTCATGTAACGCAAGTACTGGAAGGCTACCCTGGGAAGCCCAGGGAACGCTCGTCCTCACAGACGAGCCAGTCAGCGGGATGCAGGTGTTCTTTTGGACTGCATGCATCACCCCTAACATGAATTTTGGGCTGTCCTCTGCAGACGATGCCGCAGTTTAGGAACTAGTGATATGAGGTGATGAGTTAACGGAAATGAGCCTCTCTTGCCCGATCCCAACCAGGGTCCCATCCCACCTCCATCCCCCAGCAACAGGAGGGGACGAGAGAACAATCTAATACAATTTACAATGATACACTCATTACAATGTTATGCTATACAAGAGCTTTGAGTGACAGGCAGTGAGCTTATGAACAGGGGCCAGAAGTCTTGGCTTTGACATCTCAGCTCTTCTGCTATATAAAGAGTGCCACACTCCAGGTAAGAAAACCCACATTTTCTGTTCGTTGCTGGAATATAAATTGGAAGAGCTGCTAGGCCAAGCGCTTGAAAACTAAGCAGGTATTTTGACAAATTTAAGCCGTGAGGAGAAAAGGTTTCCTGATGTGACCGCTCAACACTGAGAAAATGTGAGCAGACTAGCACAGATTGTAAAATGCTTTGAAATAAGCAACTGAATAATAAGTGGATGAGGAACTAAAGAGACGAAAGAGAAGAAAAAATGAGAGTGAGCAACTGAATAATAAGTGGATAAAGAATAAAAGAGGTTTAAGGAAAAAAAAGTGTGAACACAAGCAAAAAGAGGGGAGTTTGTGACCTAGAGAGCACAGGAGGGGGAGCAAGAACTGGTTTCTCACAGGGTCCGCCAGCCTGAAAAGAGAGTTCTGCCCTAATTGCAAACCAAGGTACCCAGATTTTGATACCTAAATCTAAATGTCATCGCTAAAATCAGTGGTCTGATTTCAGTAGCAGTAGAGGCCTTAGCGGTCCCCGTGGCTGCAGCGCTGCAGGCAGCCACCCGCGTAGCGGCAGAGGCCGTGAAGGGGGGCGGGAGGGCCGCGTGGCTTCTGCGGCGCTTAAATTCGCTGCTTTGTTCATCCAGTTGGAAGCAACGGGTCCTCTGTTGCGGGACAGTAGCAGTCACGATAAACATTCTGTAATCTGTCCCACCGTGCTTGTATGTAATTCAGCTCCTGGTTTTAGAAATACTAATGGTTTGACTTGACATACTTATTTGTTCTTATTATTTATTGGTTTCCTCCCTGAGTTACATTTGTTGGTTTCTGTCAATCAGAGAAAACAAGGATGGAAATCTAAAATATTTTTTGTGATACAAAGAGGCAGCGGATGTTTGAGGTGAGGCAAACGGAATGCTTGTATTAACACGTTGCTTATACTTCTCCTGAACTCCGGAATTCCTGCTTCTGGATTTTGCTCTCCTCTCCAAACACCTTCCCGGTTTGCCTTGCATCAGGCAATACTGTGTCATAACCAGCACCGTCACTCTTTAAACAAGTGACAGGCTTTGAGGTCTTCAGCCAGTTATCTCAAGTTTCTGATCGGTGAAAATCATCTTTCTTGTGTACACAAGACACAGGGGTTCTTCCAGGAGCACAGAAACGTGTCGGAGATGTGCTGCGGCCGGACCCTGCGGGAGCTCAGGGCAGCGGCCGCTGTCGGCGGCTCGCGGGGCTCCTCGCCCCCCGCGCGGTGTGGGATCAGCCCCTCCTCTTCTCGGCGTCGGCTTCGCGCCTGGTGTGCGCGTGCGCAGAGGCACAGGCGCGTATATGCACGGCTCTGCGGCTGGTAGTCCTGGGTGAGTTTGGAAACCAGTAGAGCTGGTTGTTTGAAGGGAAGCAGAAGGACGCAGCGCGATTTGACGGCTGAGGCGGAAGCCGACCGGTTGGGACACGAACACGAAGATTGCTTGGTTAACTTTAAAAGGCCTCCTGCTTCCAAACGCTTTACCCTTTCATTTGAAAGGCAAAATAGTCAGACCTCATTTTTACAATATGGCATCTGTAAATATAAGGCAGATTTTTTAGAGATATTAAATACCCTTGACATCCCTCACTATTGCTTTAGAATAGTTAAAAATAACCAGTGTAAGGGTCACTAATCTTGTTTTCCAGAATAGTAAAAGTGCTTTTGCATATGTGTCTTGTATGAATTGTATTGTCAGTCTTACTAGGGAATTAAAACACAGAGGGAAATATATTCAGTCACTGTACAAATGCTCCAGCAGGAGGAAGACAGAACTTGTTTTAAGACACTTTTGTTCATTTCTCCAGTCAAAAATATGAGACAAAATATCTATTGAGGTTTCATGAAATTGAACTTAGGTTTGCCACACCTATATCCTCTATATTTACAAATAAGCCAGCAGAAATACCTGACGGATATAAGCGGCAGGAAGCCAGACAGGAATGACGCTGCAAAAGGAAGAAGCGCTAGGATTAAGCAGCTGTAGGATTAAGCAGCTGTAACGATAGCACTATTTGCCTTGTTCCGCCAGGGTCCTTAATGAAAACAAAATGCTTTTTCCCGTGGTCCCTCATTGTCATTGCATGCACACATACATGTGCCGCAGGTAAGCAGTGCAAAGGTAGCGCAGAGCCCGTTTCCTCCCAGTCCAATCTTTAATTGTGAGCAATGAAGAATATAAAATAACGTGCGTGTAAAAATAGGAAGCATCTTTATATATTTCCTCTCCCATGGAAAGCAAAATCAGAGTCATATGTATGTGCTTCTATAGTGTAGCTTCAATGTCTTCTCTTTCTTTGAGAAGCAGCCCCACTGCAGCAAAGTTTTTTACCAGCCTGGAATGTACTCTGGCAGCAAAAGCTTAAAGAAACACTTCTGGACTTGCTTTTGATATGCCGTCATCTGGGAAACCATGTAGATAGAATAAAATGAGGACCAGGAGGAATATAATGTGTCTGAAGAGCTGCTTGGAAGCAGATATGGAGGGGAACTTACCAAACTGGAGGAGTTCCTTAAAGATCTGTGTTGGAGTGGTCCAAAGGAGTAATAAAACAGTGTGGTGATGAAATTGCCAGACTGGGGCAGGGGTAAGGCAAGCTGGAAGGCATTATTAGCATATTCCACATGAAAATTATTATGGAATTATTTTGTTTAGTGAAATTATAGAAAGAATGGTAAATTTAAAAACAGTAGTTATTAATGCACATTCAAGGCTTAATCACAAGCTCTTCAACTGTGCGACAAACAGTTGTACAAACTGAAGGCTCTCGTCGTTTGATGATGAGTAGAGTACCCACAAGGACGTTTACGCATCCCAGATGACTGGGAGCCGTGAGTGTGTCAAGAGCACGAGCAAACCCACCGCGACCTCCTTGTGCGTCAGACGGTCTGTTTTGAGCAGGTGTACGGAACTGGATCGATCAGTGTTCGAAGCACCGTTAAGTTCTTGCCTGAAATACTCTGTATAATTCTGGAAAACCAAATTCAGACTAGAGCGGCGAGGAGCTGTGCTGTCTAACAGTGACTGCAGGAGCGCCGGCAGCTAAGGTGGAGCGGCAGCTCCATAAAGAGCTGGTGCCCCCAGAGCCCAGCAGAGCCGTGCAGCCTCACCAGCTCGGCCCTGGAAGCCGTGCGGTGCCCTAACAGGAGCTGTGCCCGTTCTAATTAGCTTTGGCTCTCTGCAGGCGTATTAACTTGCAGAACTATTGAAGTTAAGGGTCAATGTTGGTACAAGAACAAATAAGTATTAAACTGGAGGTAAATAATTCGAGGCTGGAAACGAGAGGGCTGTTTCTAGCCGTGAGAACTGACATCTGAAATTCTGAGGAGAATCTCACCACCAGGAGCTGAGAGACGACGGTCTATGCTGTTCATTGATGGATTTGATATATTTAAGGAAGCAACTACATCCAATACTTACCAGCAGTGTAGGGGATTGAATCAAAGGCTGCAGGTCCTTTCCCAGTCATCTTGTAGTGGAACTTATCTCCTAGATACTGATGTTATGCTTCCACTTTTTTTTTTTCTTCACTCTACTTGAGAGTTTTTAATAAGTTTTGATTAAACTAGCACCAAATTCTCTTTCTGTCTATGCATTCCATAGCATCCACACAACACGACTATTGACACAGGTTGCTGAAGTAATACGCATAATACCCCTGCCTTCTTGCACATCTCCGTGGCGTTTGCTTTCAATGTAGTGATAAAGTGAAGCCTGGTCTTTCCTGCTGCCCTCCTCTGGGCAACAAGGAAATGCTTTGTTTTCTACTGATGAAAAAAATTTACCTTTAATGTACATTATTGCCTGTAAAACCAGGACCACGCTGCATGGAAGGTCTCACACTCCAGTGTTTCTAGCGGAGTATTAGTTCTCATGTAATGTTTGACAGTATGAAATACTCAAATCCAGTCATAGGATAGGCTTCCAGACAGGTTAAACAGATATAAATGTAACGCTGTAACTTACTCTTTAAATTGTAGCGGAAAGTCAAGATGTTGTTAAGTAGCACGTTAACTAGCCGGATTTGTTTCAAAGACCAGCTTCTGATAGATCCTTGTGATGAGGTGGAGCGTTCTGGTGTGGGGGTGACCGAAGGATTCCCCGCTTTTCCGTGTGCTGTAGCAGGGGCTCCCTTACCCCAGAGCCCAGCCCGCGCCCTGTACGCTGTGGACTGGCTGCTGCAGTTCTGGCCTCCGCACGGAGCGAGCGGCAAGCGAGCGTCGCGCCCTGTCGGACGCCGCCTCTCTTCTGGTGCTCCTCAGAGACACCCAGCTCAGGTCAATGCTTTACCTAAAGAGGGCTAAGTAAAAAGAACTCTTTTGTCTTGCATTAATATTAATGAATGGCTCGGTGTTGCATTAAGCAGTGACTCCTCGGGCAACGCATCTTTGTTTCCGTTGCTTTCCGTTGTAGTTTTGGCTAACGTTGCTTATCTGCTGGTGCAGTGCTCTCTCACCTTTCAGGATCGAATCTGTTGTGCCTATTAAACATCCCTTGATGCAGTTTTGTGTGTCATAAAGGCCCTTGAAACTGAATTTAATGTACTTGAGAATAATCTCGATTCTTTCAACCCCCTTGTGTGCAATTTGAGGAAACAATGGTATCTGTTAAAAATTTAGAGGAGAAAAGCAGTGGATTTACAGTCCCTGGGAGAAGGTTGTAAACTCTTACTGGGGTGCTTATAAAAGGACATTACCACATTTGAAAAGCAGAAGCGGTGGAAAACAACCTTCAGAGCTGTAACCTTCAGGGCTGCTTTTTCTCCTTGAGGAAACCAGTTTTCTGTAACCCGTGTTTTTTTTTTTTTCTATGCAAGAAAGTTATTTTTCTTCCTTGTTTCTCTTTTTAAAATTATCATTTCAGATATGGCAGTGGTGCAGCAGAGCAGGCACTAATAGCTTTGCAAATAGTAATGCTAACCCTGCACTGATTGGCACCCAGTGATACCAGGTTTTTGATAGATATAGAGAGAGAACTAAAAAAACTTTTAATAGCATATAAATGCTTTATGGGTTTAGGCTAGGGTAGTTTGATGTGTGTGAGCCTCAGCTAAGTGTGCCATGGCTGAAAGGCAGCATAATTGCATTGCATACCCTGCTGTAAGAGAAGTTAATTGTCAATCTCAAGCTAGTTTTTGCTGGTCTTGCTTCCGTGTTACAAAAGGTGAAACCCTCCTATTTCCCACTTTTTTTTTTGGTGACATTAGAAGAAAAACTAAGCAGGAATGAGGCATGAAGACTGAGCCACCCAGTGATGAGGCTTGTTTAAGCTGTGAGTGTGCTGGTAATGAGGCCCAAATTGGGTAGGAAAGAGGGGCAGATACCCCTGCTCTAGCAAGCAGGGATATATTATCTATACTATATAGAGGGAACTGCTAATAATAGTGATATTCATACAAAATGGATTCCTATGAAGGAAAGAAACACCAGAGTCATGCCTGTTTCTGAATATTAGTAGCTATTACTCTCCCTTTTACCTGGGCACCTTAAGCATCCACTTCTAAGCACTCATCTCATCACGGTTATGAGGTATTTTATGCTTTGTTCCCAGAAGATATCAGAAAGCTATCTGACAGATTATCTTTGAAGATCGTGCTAAGGATAGTCAGGTGTAATTGCAATTCCTCCCTGTTTACAGTATTAAGAAAGAGAGGAAAATAGTTGTAGCTTCAAAACTGTTAGCAACGTGTATAGCTGCCTGTGGTTCCAGCTTAGCAACCAAAAGGCACCCTGTGAAAAACAGGTAAACCAAAAAATCCCTTTACTGTGCTGTAAAATGGTTGTAAATAACCCAAACTGTGTGTAGAATTATTAACTGAACAATAAAGAATACAAACGTTTGCCAGTAAAAAGTTAAGCTTCGTTTTGCTCACCACTATACGGCCAAAGAGTACCGGGTGGCTGCCCAGATAGCTCACTGTCTGCGTGATACGGCGTCATTACATTATTTGACTAAATCAGTTAACACGATAACGTAAAGGATCCTCATTAATACCTGTCTATCGTATTTAGGAAGAATCCTGAGATTTGAAAATTTTATGCACGAGCCAGAAAAGGATTGTACTCAGACCAGTAATTAAAATATCTCTTCAGTTCTGACGGTCTAATATTGAAACTCCAGCTGCGTGAGAGGCTTGTATCACTTTGTATCTCTGGCTTGAAAGAGCTGAAGATTTTTGATGTTCAAAAAATAATAGGCTATCCCTGAGGAAGCCCATTAGGTATCTTTCTTCTGTATGGTTTTCCCCTAGTGCCTCAGTTCCTTATAATCTTCAATTCTGTAAAAGTTAATATTGTCTATTAGTTTAATTTGCACCAGATAAATGGTGATTCTTTTATAAACCACTTAAAGCAAAGCCATCCAAGTGTAACAGAAGGTATTATATCTTGGAAATACTTGAAGTTAACAACCCGTTCTTTAGCTGAAATGAAATGTCCTTTATTGACGCTCACCGCTGTTTATGTTTGTCAGTCAATTCTTATTGCAAATATACTCTACTTATGAGCAGAGAAAATATAAATATTTGACCATCAGTAAATGCCTTGTGATTAATATTGCAATAAACCTTTTGATAAGGAGGATTTACTGTGCTAGAATTATGAATTAGCAATACTTTTTTCAAGAGAATTGACCCCTTTTTTACTTTGAATTGTTTGCGTAAGGATTTTTTAATTATTTGTTCTATACCTCAACCACTAATTCTATATGATCCCTGATCGTCTGTGCATTTCTTTTTATTCACAGATTAAGGTCTTGTACTACATTTATGAAAATGCTTGTGAAATGTCCCCTAGAAATGTATTTAAGCTACTTTAGCTGTTTCTTTTTCTCTGTTTGACAACTGGGAATTTTAGGGGAGCTTCCATAAATATAAATACATTTTGACAGAACTCTCGCACATATTGACACATTTAAGCAATCGGCCTTCCAAAAATGGATTAATTGCTATTAGGAGATGCTGTTGTTTCGGTGTGTGCGGGAGTGTTTCTGACTGAAGTACAACTTGGCCTGGCTGGTCTAAATATTTTTAGACACAGGTACTATACTGACAAATAGAAACACATTTAGAGAAAAAAAATCCATCCTGAGATTGGGTGGGTGCAAATTTATGCAGCTTCTGTTGCATTGTCAGACACGTGGCACTGTCTGAAGAGTAACATAGAGGTAGCCCGGGTCAGACTCCTCCTTTCTACCAAGTAAAAGTATCTATCTGGATGAAAAGCTCTCCATACACATCAGATTTGGTTTGATTTTGGCAATGAACTAAACGGAGAACTTCCAATCACAGATATTATACTTCTGCGGTAAGAGGTTTTGTGGTTCACTGTTCTTGTTTAGAGGGAAGCAATAGCCCGCTTCTGGGGAGCCGTGGGCAACATAGGACAGGTCAAAGGGAGTGGAAAGGAGCGATAATTTCTCTGCTGGCGCGATAGCGGTATAGCTCGGGTGGCTGTAGTTGTTGCTCTAAGGCCAGGACTGGCCTTGCCTTTTCCTCTGTGCACACAGAGCTGGCTCAGGAAAAAAAGCACCTTCTGCTTTCTTCATCTGTGGCATCTTCTGAAGCAAGGAGTCCATAATATTTTCTATACTATAATTTTTACCAACCCAGAGATTTTCAAACTACAGGAATCTGTAGACCGAGACCTTTAGCTTTTATGTTCATGAAAGCTATTTAAAATAAACATAGCTTTTGTATTCCTCGTGCTTTTACCTAGTAGAAGCTGTATTTTACTTTTAGGGAAGATGCTACTGATTTTCAGACCACTTTTACCAAAGATACGAGGTACACATTGATTTTCCTCTCTGGATTAGCATGAGTAATTCCATAGGCCCTGCATTTATGCAATAGCTGTGAGAGGCACGGTATCCCAGGGAATACTCATCAGTGTGCGCTAGAAACGCCATACACTGAACTGGAGTAATAACAACAAGGTGAGTTCTAATAGGCATTGTACCTATCAAATTCTATGTGACCACTAGGGCATTATGACATAGAAAAGCTGAAAATTAAATTTATCAGTAGTATTTCTCTTTTTAGACAGAAACATTGGCATTTTTGCCTGCTGTTTTGCTTTTGTTGTATGATGTAGAGGCTCTTTAATAAGGAAAAATGTATTACCGTGCACTCAAGTATCCCTCTTGAGAGAAACAGCTGAAGCTTGACATACGTGTTCTTGAAACATGGTCATACCAAGTAAACATCTCCGCTGGCATACCTGCAACACTTACAGTTGCCACAAATAACGCCAGTATTCAGTAGTATCTCCATTCCAAGCATGTTTCACACATAAAGAAGAATCAGTTTGGTTGTAAAGATGCCTGAATCTCAACACAAATGTACTGTTGAAGTGGTTACTCCAGGTAACCATGGCCTGAGCCATTTTATGTATTTATATCTCTTATTTTCAGACAAAAAGCAAATAGCTTTTTCTGGCAGATCTTCTCAACCAGTCCACACTCTCTAGCTGTATTTATCTGAGATGGACTCAAGGCAGGGCATGGACCTGGACACCTGGCCTGCAGCGGTGGGCAGGATCTGGGTCATGTAAATGGTCTTCAGCTTAGCTATAAAGTGAACCGAGCGAAAGTCCGGGATCTGAGCTCATTATAATTTTGTGATACTTGAAATTAAGGAGGTTTATATTGCGCCTTTAAATTATGACTCGTAATCTTTTATTTCTGTAGTGTTCTTTTAATTAAAGCTCTGGATCTTTCACAACAGGGGTATGGTATCCCTTATATGAAAATACTGCTTGAGTGGCTTCCTGTAATAAGACTCATCTGGAAATACGTATCATGATCGATTCCCCTAAACCGCAGTATTACCCACACTTCAGAGAGATGTGACTAAACAGTTGTATTTGAACAGTTGAAGACACAAACACGAGCAGATATTTTGTAGTGGAAAACAATCACAATGCCCCCATGTGTTTTCATTTATAGCTTTTTTATATTAAAAGCTGAACTAATTGTAATCTATGCTACTTTTGTCTCTGTGCCATTTATATGTGATAAGTATTGGTACCACCATTTTCTCAGGAGAAACTTGCATAAATGGCTCTTCATTAACATTCTGGGGAAAGGATACGGGTTTCCTCAGCTGCTCTTTTTGTCCTGTGGTTTCTCACCTCTCTGAAGGTACAGTCGGGGACGTTCAGCAGGTGTGACCAACGCAGGCACACGGGGCCCTGGATCCCAAAGCGGGGTGCTGGCAGGCCTTTCTCGCCTCCCCTCACTGACGAGGTGACCTTCCTTGCATCAGAGCACAGCGACCATTGTCAGGGCCATTTCCATCAAAAATTGTCTACCTTGTAAAGCGTAGCTTCTATATTTTTGGCCTTTCAAAAGTGTATTCTTCTCTATCTGTACAGAGCAATAAAGCAATACAAGCTAACTAGAATTGTAATCTCCCTTCGCCTCAGGAAAAATAAGGTTCTATTGACAATCTCCAGAACCGTGTTCTTTTCATAACCCTGAGGAGATTTAGGATATTTCTTCCTTACTGCTGACTCCTTGAGGTACTTCGCATATATCTTGCTATACCTTCAGGCGTACCTTGACTCCCGTGGGATGTTCTGGTTCACACCGCCCCTCAGTCCTCTCAGCTGTCCAGAGCCATTGCCTTTTCTACCTCCTTGTCATTAGCCTCTTCCAAGGTGAAGTGTCAACCGCTCTGACTTGTGGTTGGTTATTCTAAATGCTTTTTCTTCTTTTAGTCAGTTATTTTCATTGCTGCTGTATTATGTCTCTCCAGGGAACACCTGATGCTTTGGGCACAGCGCTTTGCATGTGAATGAGACTATTCTGCTCTGTATGAATGTTTGTAATGTGTTTGCTACCTCAGGATCTGAGCGCTTCCCAGTAGTACATTAAGTAACCAAATCTGTCACAGGTTATTTGCTTCCGTATCCTCTCCTCAGACCTGCAGCGGAATACTTTCCTTTGGTACCATTTATGTGGGACCTATTTATTTGTGCTACAGAGAGAGAGATGAAAGAACTGTGTAGAAGTGTTGAGTTCTTGGTTCCCAGGGATATTCATCCCAAACTCAATTCCCAAATAAATAGGAGTCGCCTAGCTTTCACAAAGGCAGACCTGTTAGGTTTTTAGTAAGAATCTAATAATTACTACTACTGCTGATATAGAAATACACCTTTTGGCTGCTCAGAGACTGTTTTTAACCATGAAGTTCACAGTATTTCACTGACGAACCTTAAGGAAAATAAAAATTCTAACTTGCTCTCTAGCAATATGTCTAGAAATGTTTCCTGGAATGTCCAATCTGATTTCTGTTATAGATAATGTAGTCATTATATTGCTAAGAAAGAGGGATAAGTTTTGTTTCTTAATAGAGATTTCTCTTTTCTTGACTTCTTTAATAAATTTAGTAGTGGTTATCTTTTGTAAATGCAATTACATATACAGGTTGCAGCTTTTTTGCTTTTGTACTGTATTGGCTTCATCACTGTCATATATTTATGTGCAGTGGTACTGTCAAATGTGACATACTTGAAATGTGAAATACCTATAATGAAAACACAGATGAATACTAGATAAGCTAAAATAATTTTTTTTTAATGAACAGGATGTGTTATTTGTTTTACAGATTTTTCAGGTAAAAAAATTATGGGGGAACTAAACCATTCATAGCTCTCAGAGAATTGAGTCAGAGCTGGGTTTGCATTTGTTATCAGATAAGGGCTGTTGATGGTATCGTCCTTCTCCATCCCCTGAATAGTGAACACCGAGGCTCTTCCTGCTCAGAAAGGCTTATTACTGTTAGATTGGCTTCTAAACCAAGCTAATACAGGTCACAAAGTGTGGTAAATTGGCAGCTGCTCTAACTGATGAAAAAAATAATTGCAGTGTGAGGCAGGAGAAGTTCTAAAGTAATTTTTCCTTAGCAGAAAATAGGTATTATCAAATACAGAGAAAGCTATGTTAAAGTAACCTTGAATTTTTGCCTTGAAGCCAAGAACAGCTGGAATTTGCTGTCATGGTAATGACTGCATCCGAACAGTTGCATAATGAAACTCCAACATCTTAAAAAGTTTCTTGTGTATCCCCCAGCCAGTTCAGAGGTGTTCTTTTTCCAGGCAGGAAGCCTGGGAGTGTGGCTGGGGCTTTGTTTTGCACCCTTCGGATGGTGTCCTTGAGACTCTTCAATGCTTCGACGTGGGCCAGACCGGTAAGGCCGTGTATCTGAAACTGGCACATACCGTTTAACTTTAGGAACTCAGAATCAGGCCATTGAAATTTCAGCAGAGCTGATATTGAGATCTCATCATTAATTGTGAGTATAGTCAGGAAAATGAAAAAAAAAATCAGGTCATTTTAAATATTTTTCTCAAAATCTCATGTGTAGTCAAGAAAATATGTCAGTTGACAAAATATACAAGCTATAGTATGAAATATGAGGAGTTAGTGAGTCAATTCGTCCTGCTTTATGTCATGAAGATCAGATGCTGTTGGTGGGAAAGTAACTGTGAATAGGGTCAGAAAAGGCTAAACAAATATATCGCCAACAGGTAGAGTACCTACTATAATCTGAGGAGCAAACTTCCTTGCTTTCTTTCATCTCTGGGATTTTCAGTGACCCAGTATGAATTGTAAACAGGTAGGCGATTGCTAGGCAGCAAAATCTTATTGCATGTTCTTTGCCAATTCTAGCAGTAATGCCTTTTAAAATGCCTGCAGATTGTTTTAACACAAACTTCAGTATAATTCCCTTTCTGCAAGACATAACGTTTTGCCCTAGCAGAAGGAATACTTTCAAAAACGGAGGTAAATATCTGATGCAGCTTCAGGATACAGCCTGAAGCAGAACATAATATTTGCATAAGAAATGACTGACTTATCACATAAATTTTCCTGTGTAATTTGCTAGCTTGCCTCCAAGGGACATGTAAACCTGAAAGAGAGAGAAGTCAAATGTAAAAGCGGTATTTTTGCTGCAAAAGAGCAGTCTTATCTGAGGGGTTGGGAAGGTGGATCCTACGAGGAAGGGGTTTGTCTCTCTGGGGTGCTCGGCAAATTTTGCAGGCGACTTGTGCAACTTTCTAGTTGATATATCGAAGATGGGTTCCCTCTACGTTTTGCTGCAAAAGTATCATATCTTTACGTGTCTTTATGTTTCTTAGAAACTGAATTGCAACATCAAGGATATTAAAGATGACAAAAGCATTTCTGTATAGCTGAATTGCTAGGAACTGGTAATGGTTTATCAGAATATTGCGTCCTATTTTAATGTAGTGTAACAAAGAAGCTATTTTTAAAAGGAGGAAGAACTGATATACATGAGGTAAAAATGTGAATTAACTACACACAGTCATCCGAATCATTCAAGGTGTGTACAGTGAAAGCTCGAAGAAAAACAGCAACTGGCTGATGTTGAGCATGCACATAAATAGATTACATGGAGCCGAAAATACAACCCTAAATTAATACCAGCAACGGAATAAAAGTGTAAAAATGATGGGCTGGTAGAGCATGATACCAAACATCACTGCTTTAAATATTTATTTTTATAAACACTGCTGGTTCGTGGCCAGGAAAATTAGAAAATCTCTTCCCACTCAGTATATTTTATTAATCCCACAGGGTTTTGAGAGGAACATAGTTCTATGCTATTGGTGACTTGTGGACCTGATGCGTCTCCTGCCTTTGACAGTCAGGGTTTTTTTGTGTGTAAGCCAGTGCCCATTTGAAATCAGTAAAAAAGGACCTTAAGTTCCATGGGAAGCAGATCAGATTCTTATTCATTTACCATCACAGACGTTTTTATCATTGAGTCTCATCTGCTTCTCGCAGTCAATAAACTACACACAGCACTATCTGAAATATCCCTCCTTGCTGAGGTCAAGTGTCTTCCACATGTCATGGAGTTCACAACATGAATGGCTCAGGGGTGTTTTCTGGAGAAAGGCAGTGATCATCTGGGATGTAATTTAAGGAACCTTGAGGTTACAAAACACAAAGAAGGGTTTATGTAGAAACTAATTTTAAAATTGATACTTATTAAATTCAGTGAAGCAAACCCAGGCTGCCTCCCTGATCCATTTGCCTGTGCAGTGTGGCTATTTCTTCCCATTTATCCAAACCATTGAAAGGCAGGAAGGTGCTATTTCTGTAGGATCGCCTGTAGTCATACACTGCAGAAAACTGATGCAACTGTCAGCATCTTATCTCGTGGCTATAATCTATTTGTAAGGTGCAGACTGTTTTCTCGACTTACTTGGCATTTGTGCAGAGCTCCATGCGTGAACGTTCAGACTCCGTGAATCACTTAACATGCTCCCAGTGAACGCAGTGGAGTCAGGGGGTTTACCCCAACAACTCAGAAAGGAAAATGTAGCTCTTGAAGTATCTTCAAAATGGTGTAGTCTTTGTGACTTATTAAAGCCTGGATTTGTACAGTTGCTGTGCTCAAACCACAGTGCTCCATAAAGAGAGGTTCTGTTGAAAAACTGGGAAGAGTTTTTCTGGCCGGGCTTTTGAGAACCATGCGGTGTTGGTCTCTGCTGGAAGCCGTATTTTGCATATCTTACAATAGCAGCATTTTCTGTCAATGCCAGAACTATTGTAGTCAGTCATCATTCACGGAAATGTGAAATCTTTGTAATGCCAAGCTGTAGAAGGACAATGACACCAGACTCTTTGCAATGCACGACACATGCATATCCTAAACACATGGAAATATCTGTGACTGCAGATGGCCACCTCCGGCTCCTTTTAAAGTAAGCATTTGATCATTTGCACATCGGAATGTGTTTCACTAGACTGTAATGCTGTAAGATGGTACAAATACTATTCTTTCCGCCGTTAGGTTGGCCATGAAATCTCACTGCTACCAACGTATTACGAGGTGAAACGGTCCACCAAAGGACTAAGAACAGACTCCACCTTATTAAATGAGTGATAAAATTGAGCAATCTCATTACCAAAAGGAGTGGGGGGGAATCAGGTGAAGATTAAGAAGCACTGCACTAATTCAGCAGTCACAATTACGTAAGTCACAAATTCAGCTTTTGGAGGTGTTTAAGTGAAATAATGTGGTATTGCAGATGGCTGTTAACGTCAGTCTTGTCTTGTGATTAAGAGGGATATCTGCAAAATCTGAAGCAGTAGTATTATTCATAATAACCTCGAGAATATAGTTTGAATGCAGCCAAACCCAACTCGGTCTGAAGCAGAAGCTTTGTTGTTCCAGGCAGCATATACAAGCAGAGTACAAAGTCAGAGTTGCGAAGATCGCGCTGCTGCTGCTGCAATATATACTTCAGAGTATCAAAGCAGAACTCGCATCTGGCTGCCATGCCAAAGGTTGCTTTGCTTTGCTTTGTTTCAGAAGCTTCTTTCCCTTTCCTTTGTTGCATGAGGTGCTGGCGTTGCTCACCTGGGAGACGGATCTAGCAGCTTTGTAGGGTACAGCGTTTTCATGCATTAGGATAATCCTCTGCCTGTTGCGAACAATCTGTCTGCTTTACAATGTTCGGGCAATGTAAAGAAACCAGATCATGAAAAAAACTCTGGCTTTCTGAATGTCAGCCTGCACATTTCTCTCCCGGTAGTTTTAGCTCAGGAACTCAATCTGTAGTGACAACTGGTAACGCAAAGCCAGATTTTGAAAAGCATTCTGTTGGCCGACGTGCGGATGGATAGCCAGAGGGGCCTCTGAGGATGTCTGGGCACAAGCTCCCATGGAAGCTTTGTCAGAAATAAGCTTTCGATTGTGATCTGTCAAGAATTCCTTCAAAATAAGAAATAAGCCAGAGAAGGGCCTTAAATAATGTCACAAAGAGAAAAGATCAGCTGGTTTTCTCACAGTAGAGTGCTGTGAGCCCAGCCATCGTTGGCACGGCTGTAGGCTGTCTCTATCGGCTGCTTTATCCTGGAAGAATGCTTTAATAGTGACTGTTCATCTTTTCAACATCTGCTTCTTTCAGCCTTGTCTCATCATCTCTTTTTCGCTTTCATCATTACACCATGAAAGGATTATTGTAGGTGAAAATCTTCTAGACACATCCCATTCAGATTCAGTTGAAACTCACCATTTCAGAAACATTTAAGCCTTTACTTAAAGCCTTTAAATTATTATCAGCTCTATACTGATCACTGCTAGAGACCAGCTATATGGTAAAAACCCTGCACTAGGGGAAAAATTCATAATGCCACAGCGAAGCCAGCCAGTAAACCAGATCATAAACCTGTTCCGTTCTGTAAGTGTAGAGGTTGAACTACCAACCCCTTCCATTCAAGGTGGATGAAATCGGAGGAAGTTTTTTTCCTGTCTCTCTCTCAGAGTTATGTTGAGCCCCTGAACTTGCACTGACTTTACCCAGAGCTTTGGTACTTGGCGACTGTGGAAATCCAGTCCATGCAATTCACTGTAAAGATCCCTTCAGGGAGAATAATTTGGAGTTCAGATGTGTTACCTGGGCCAATAAAGACTTGTCCACATTCAGTACACTGAAAAGAGGTGAGCATTGGCTCACAGACACTCAGCATTCAAATGTTCAGCTAAAACTACTCACCGCTTTTAGGTGTGGAAATCAGCCTGGAGGTGTTACGAGGTCACTTTGTGTATCCTGCGGATACAAGAAGTTCCTCCTAGGGGTAGCTCACTATTTCTATAACAGAGAAGTGTTAGTAGCAAGCAAACTAAAACTGTAACTGTCGTTCATCTTTTGTGTTTCAATATCAGACGCGTACAAGTTTGACACAGATTTCCAGGCTTCAGCTAGTAGTGTGTCCAGATTATTTCTTTGCTGTGTCCCCTTAATAAATTAAAACAAACCAACCCAAAACACCGAACCCCAAATCCTCTTGGACTTGTGATTATATTTGGTTTCTACCTCTAGGGATTAAATAATTTATGGCAAACGGTTGCTGTGAGTATTTGGTGTGCAACGTTTGACACCAGATTTGAGTCCTGATTGCAGCTCTTCACCTGAATGAAATAGTATTTATTTTATTCTGCCTTGTTTTGCTTCCTATGTGACTTTATTCTGATTTTGCTAGTTGGGCTGAAAAAGCAAGGAAATTAGAGGGCCCTTTTTTCCATTATGGAGAGGTGGCAGGAAAAAAGGATTACTTTTTTTAAAAAAAAAAAAAGTTAGTTTTCTACTTTGTAGTCCTTAAAGTCTTCTGTTGTTGAAAATGCTGGTCAAAGTAGATCAGTGAGATTCCACAGGAAGACTTAATGATTTTGTGCAAAGCTAAATTTTATCACTTTCATCTACAACAAGAAGTGTTCTTCCGAAGGTGTACGGTTTCTTTCTGTGCCAGAGCTGCAAAAAGGACTGTGGGCAGCACGCTCTGTCTACCCGTGTGTCATCATGCTTAGTATTTCCTGAATTTATTCATCTGTGTTTTGCTCTGTTTTACAACCTGGTTCTAAATTTTTGTGACACTGAGGAAATCCAGAAATAAGCTCTTTTTTTAGCCCTATTACAAATCTTAGCAGAATATTCAGGTGCCTTAGCACAACGTTGCACATCTTTTTAATAAATATTTTTCTTCAGTAAAATATTTGTATCTTTCCTCAGTCAAGGAAAAATGTCTATCCAAGATATTTTCTTTCAGTAGTTGTTTTCTTTTGGAGACTTGATCATCCTAGAAGTCTTTTCTAACCTTAATGATTCTATGATTATTTGAATGGACTTGCATTTTTTCCATACATATCAATATTCTCCACAGATTATTTACAGTGACTCCCTCCCTAGGTAGATACACAGTAATTCGCTGATGCTCAGTAGTGCTGAGCATATGCTCAGCTGAAATATGCTGCTTTCTACTAAAAATTAAGCCCGAAAACCTTCCTTGCCTAGTCTCTCTGGAAGATCAAGTTGATTAATTGAGATGTGCTTAACAGAACATCTGCCCTTAACAACTGGGCTGCGAAGGGGTGCCACCTTCGTGCAGAGTACAGCTGGGTATGCTGATGCCATCTACTCCACCGGCCAGTAACAAATTTTGTAATCTAACCATTTTCCCTGGGTTAAGCGTAAGTACGTTACGGTCACTGTTCTGCCTGCACAGGTTAGGAGGCCCTTGTTATACCCCAAGCCTGTTAAAAGCCACCTGCTTTTTCTGCTACTAATGTGCACTTTCCACGCAGGTGAAGCCGCTCATCACCCAGTGTATTCTCCTGGTCGAGATCTCTTAGAAAACTGTACTAGTATAGAAAACTAAGAGTGGAAGAAAACTCCAGAGTGAGGTTCTCTTTTGCATATTCTAAACTGGTTTTTGCTTATTTTACAGTAACCTTGTAGTTTTGGTTCATGGTTGTCCCGTGATCCACTACAGATAATGCAGGTTATTATTGTCTACCTTAGTATCGAGGAAGGTCCGCCGTAGCTAAGGGTGGCAGAAGAGTTCCTCTAGCTATATGTAATACAATAAGAGAGCAGGAATATCCGGAACACGGAATAGCGGGCAGTCAGCTCGATCCCCCTGTAAACCAGAGAGCGTGTCGAAGTGCAGTCCTCTCGTGCGGGAAAAGATAGGAACACCTCACACCCACCATCTAATTATCAACAAATGAAACTGCAGGCTGTGTAAAGGCAGGCCCTTCTAACAAGCTTCAGGAAAGACTTTTACCCCACCTTTCCTATGATTTTTGCTTACGTTATTTAAGGCCACCTATTTCTGTTATTCTTTTGGTATTCACACGCGCTGTGGCAGTGATAGCAGTGCAGAAGTGGTGTGTATCACGAACATTGAAAAAGCATTTTCTACCAGAAATTACATCCTGTCCATGGCTGGCAAAATGGTATATTGGTTCTTAAGCGGGCATCAAAGGTATCTAATGATATGAACAAGAAAACCTTTACAAAGAGTTGACACAGATATAGGGAGGAAAAGGTTTCTAATAGTCATGGTAGCCTAACATGAGAAAAATACCTGTCTTCCCATTTATTGTGTATCGCAGCCTCCGATTCTCAGACCATCTAAAAAGTAACGGAGTCGTGCCACATACCTGGTATTCAAAATTTTGCTCAGCACAAGTAAAATAAGTCCAGAAGCTGATTGAAGTGGATCTGAAGTTATGCCAAGAGGGAGGTACAGCTATAAAATTGCACCTTTCAAATAGAAGACAAATAATCTAAAGAACTCAGAACCCTTTTCTCTGGAAACCTCATTTTTTTTCAATACTTCAGTGCACAATAGTGAACAAATAAATATACCCAGTAGGACCAGAAGAAGCTGTTCTTCACAACAAAGAAAACTTAACCACAGTGCAAAAGAGGTTTGGATTGACAAGTTGAATGTTGGCACGTGATAGATGGATTTAACACAGATGCATAGAGCACAGACTCCAGTAATATAATGAAATGAATGCATTTTTACCCAAGTTGCATCGCTTTTTGCCGCCTTCCTGTTGACTTAATACTGAGACGGAGAGCTTTAATTAAAATGGTTTATTATAAGTGGGTCCAAGCACAGGGGCAGAAAGATTAGGAAGCAGCAGGCAAGGGAGGAAGAGCATAATAACCAGAGAGAAGCCCAGGTTTTGAGAGAGAAAAAAGTACTGTGGCTACTGCCCTGAATTTTCCTGTAGTAGCTTTCCACTGAATAAATAAAGGGAGGTACATTATAAAAGGCTACGCAGGTCAAAAGATGAGTTTACTTTTAATTGGAAGATGGATAGCTAAGACTTCATAATCTTCTGCAAAGATTTAATTGGTTAGACTTCTTCTGGCTTAAAATCTATATTAAAGGGAAGGAAAGCAAAGAACAAAGGATAACCTAAAAGGAAAAATTCAGGCATATGGATAGAAAAAGGGGCTTTCCTAAATTTGAAAGTGCAATGGGATCATTAAACAAAGCAGATTTATAAATTCAGATACGAATTTATTATTCATTTGTGGTGTGAAACTAAGCTACATTTTGAAACACAAAATAGGCCATAGCCATCAGTGGAGTAAGTGTTAATAAAATAAAGGCTTGGCATTTAAAAAAGAGGAAAGTTTTAAATCTTGCTCATGTGTTCCAAAATCTCTTGTGTTAAGAGTTCTGCAGTAGCCATGGGAAACAGTAGTCTTTGCCCTCCACAGACACATAAAGTAGGATAATAATAAGAAAATGACAGTTTTGCTTTCTTTTTCCCCCCAGGGCTTATCCAGACACATTAGACAAAAATCCTGTCTAAATAGGACAAAAATTCTACTGGGCTTTGCTTTTTTGGTTGCTGTTGGTTTGGTTGGGTTTTTTTAACGTAATGAGTGCAAATAACACGACTCTGGTGTCTACATCAAATATAGTAAGACATAATCTACAGAAATAAGTTAGTTTCATTAATTTTATCTTTGTTTCTACTGTTTTTCAATATTTTTGTCAACTCTGTGGCCTTTCCACCTTTGTCACTGACACAGTGGACTCTTGCTAACTTGAGCAGAGACTGCAGGAGATAGTTTATTGCTTGTAGAAAATCCCAGGGGAACTTTGAGTTATCTGGGTCAGCTCTTAGGCAGGAACAAATTTACAATCAGCATTTACAACTGCAAATCTCGGGGTGAATATATAGGTGGTTGATGGTCTTTCTGAAGAGAGGGCGTGGAACCGGTTGCTGCTGATATTTGAAGGAACTTAGTGTCATTTTTGTCTATATCTGATTTGTAATCACTTTTCTATTTCTGAGTATTTGTATATTCCGATTGGTTTGGGAACCTGGATAAAATTAATCTGTCTGTTAAAGCTACCACCTTCGCTTCATTCTTAACCATACCTTATTCTCTCTTAAATTAGGGAAAGTTTCCTATTAGTGGCTTTGTAGGATGTTCGCTGATCACGTACCCTTACCTGCTATGGCAAAGCCACTATGTAACGCAAACGCCTCGCGTGTACTTTGAGCTGAGTTTAGCTCTGTGGACATCTCGGATGCAACGGAGGTACTTCTGGGAGCATGAACACGGTCAGCACGCATCCCCGGGGACACAGCCCTGTGGGAGGACGCTGCGCAGAAAGGTTGTTTGGCAGCAATTCCCATCCCTACCTGGATATTTTCTTCCCAGACTTGCTGAGCAGTGAGCAGGGGCACAGAGCGTTGCGGGTCACAGGCTAAACGCTGCTTTGACTCAGCCTGCCCAGGAGATGTGAGGCTGTTTCAGAGAGCCTCCTCGCTATTCCATCTCCTCTTGACCAGGATTAGGTGCGACCTGAATCAGTTTCTCGGGTGCAGGTGATGAGGCTGCTGATAACGTGACACTTGAAAAATATTGCTCCATTACATAAGCAATGCAGATGCATAAAATAATAGTGTGACAGTAAATCCTGTATGCTTTTAAACACCCTGGAATGCAAGAGGATCGAAACCTTGCCAGTATCTTAGCATTCACATAGATATAGGCTCTATAAATTAGCTCTCGTTGAATTATAATGATATTTTGTTACTTTTCTTCTGAATATCATACACGGTTATGGCACATTAATTCTGGATTAGACTGAGAGTCACTGTTTGCTGTGCTGACTTTCCTTAAAATATAATTTTCTGGCATCTTCAAAGAGAGTAACATCACATTATGATGATGATACAGAGGGACAGGAGTCAAGCCATACGTATTAGTGCACTGTGTAATCACTGTTATTTATCCACGCAAACATAGCCATTACACGAACCCTCTGTAGCAGAATTTCTTTTTTGCTTTAAATAGCTCCCCAAACTTTGACAGCAATTTCTTCTTCACATAAGAAAAGACGTGCAGGGGCACACCTTTGCTCATGTCTAGTATTACCTATTCAGTGCAAGAGCATGCAATTTTCCCATCAATGCGACAACTAGAAATGGTTAGTGGGGCTGCGAATGCAATGACAGGAAAGGTTAGCATTCTACAGTCTCACTAGAAATCCCACTAGTTATTTCCTCCTATTGGCTTTTTGCACACATTATTTTAAAAGGAATAAGTGCAAACCATTGCTATCTAACAACAGCTTCTTTCAAGGGCTCTCTGAAACACAAGCGTAGCTCACAGAGCCCGTGCTTGTCGTAATCTGTGATTAATAGAAGGAGTCATGTAAATCCATGTCCTGTTGTACGAGACATGCTGATTTCATATACTGTGCCATCAAGCTTAGAGTGAAACCCAAAATGTGATTAATATAATTTACTGGGTTTATAAAATTGGTGGAGAGGTGACAGCAGCCACAGAGCCTACGTAATTGCTGTGTGAAATCCTGAGATTAAAATATATTGGTTCAAATGTGCACAAGGTAATTCAAAGAAATCCTACGGTGCTGGACAAATTACAGTCTGAAACAGCCTAAACAGAAACCCTTGCGTTGGCATGTCAGAAATGTGATTTACGGGAGGTTTTGTTAAATTTACGATCAGGCACTTGAGTATGGGGAAGGAAAGAGAAGCCTTTTCAGTGTTTTCGTAAGGGAGTCTTCAGTAACGCGCAACAGTGAGAACAGCAAACTGTTTCTGTGAACCTTTTGCAGCTCAAAGGCTTTGAAGAGTCGCCACAGTTTTCCACGTAACCCACAATGAGGATCAAAGCCAACGTCTAAATCTTCATGAGATCAGAGCTGCTGTTTGGGATAGAAAGCCAAATTCAGTTGTGAGTTTATTACACTAAACACTAGAGCTACCCTTGTTTCTAACTGGGGTGACTATATTGATTAATGGTTCAGAAATGTCAATATTTTTAAAAAAGACTAGATAGCAAAGTGTGTTCAGTGACGTATTTAGAAACGTCACTGGGCTTGGCAGTCGAGATTAAAGATGTGAGATTTACATCTCATAATAAAAAGCAGTCATTCATAAATATGCATGATCTCTGTAGTTCTGTCTCCAGCCTTCAGGTGTGGCACTGAAACATTGGAACCCTGTAGAATAGGCATCTTAAACGTCTGTGTCTTTATGTGCTACAGATTTTAATATTCGCGTTGACCACATCTCAGCCGAGCGGCTGAAAAGCTGGCTCGGTGCTGAGGGCATTTCTGGCTTCTCTGCCTAATCAGTTTTGCTGCCCTGCTTTGGCCCGGGAAGAGCAAACCGTTGCTGCACGTAGCGTAAGCGCACAAATTCCTGGACGACACAGGTTATATGCTGCTGGGAAGTGCCACATCCACACTTCCCAGTGCTAACAGCTATTTGTCTAGTTTTAATTTCCTGGTTCATGGAGTGCAACTCCCATTCTTGCATAATTCAGGCTGCACTTCTGCCTGCTCGCTGCGGCCTGCGGTCGTCCAGACTTCTGACTGTCTGCTCTCGTGTCAAATGAAAACTCAAGGGGAAATACTTCAAAAGCACCAATGTAGCTAGACGGCTCTGCCATTCCTATCTTTGAATTTTTCCTTTCTTTGGACTTAAAACTTGCTAGCTAGAAAAATAAGAGGCTGCCACATTATTAAAAAAAAAAAAAAAAGCTTCCCTACAAGAGTCTTCCATCCTTAGCTGACGTCCAGGTCAGGACTCATTTTGTATTCATACAGAACACAATCCAATAATTTTCTTTTTCAGTTAATCTCCTTTTCTATTAGCTCCTGAGATTAAAACAGTAACACACTAATATTCTTTTGGTTCCATGGCCAAATATGGGTATTTCTCCAGGCTCATTCTTTATTATTCATCTAATAGCTGCTTTAAGGTTTATGAGAAAAAGTAAAACCTACCATAGGGATAATCTCAAAGATGGCGAGCAGCTTCTGCCAAATGGTTCGCAGCAGCCCTGCAATTATCTTACTGCTTTATTTCTCAGAAGGGAACCACTCTTTTCTCAAGCTTTTGCTGTAAAAATTGTGAAACTGTAAAAAAAATTACTTCTATTTTAAAGGTCTGATTTAACATGAAAATTATATGCATTGTAAATGTTTTCTTGGCAATTTACTTGTCATAAATGTCTATTGTACCGAAAAACTCTACGGGGAATTGGATGTATTTATTCTGCACGTACTTAGGAATTTGTAAAAAGACACAATGACAATAAAAATAGAAATATTATGACTGGCTGCAAACCCCCAGATAGAGAGATTGGTTTCAGCTCGAATGTAGCTTTCTGAGGTCTGCGTTTAAACCAGGCTTCCTGGCGGGGATTAGGTATGTGCTATTGTACTTTCACAGTGAGGAGAGCGCCAAGCCAAATACAAATACTGCGCGGTATCGGCAGAAGACATCCAGAGCTGATGCAAGTAATATAATGCAGCAAATAACACGTAAGGCTCAAAACGCCCCTGCCTTTGTGCCAACATTTGCCTAGCGCAAAGCTCAGCTGCATTGCTGAAAAAGTAGTCCAAAAAGAGTTGCTGTGGCCCCAGCTCTGCTTCAGTTCAAAGCCTGCAGCCAGTGACAGGTCCTTGGAACACCCTTCCTCAGCACGGAAGTGTGCCCAAGGGGCAGCGGCTTTAGTGGAAAATCTGAAAGAACTTGATTTTCGTGGTTTTGCCAAAGTGAGCCCGCACCCAGCCCTCGGCCGCTGTCAGCAGTCAGCACGTGCAGTTGCTCGGGGGAAGTGCTTTGAAGTGGAAGCGAGTCCTTCCAAGCACTAACAGGACTGAGATATGAATATTTTAATTTCTATGGGTGAAAACTCTTCCAATGGATCTCTTTTGCAGCAAGTCTGTGTTTCAGACTCTCGATTCTTCATTTTTAAATTATTAGCTGTTGGATTTCATTTCAATGCCGTTGCTCATAACAACCTGCGTTCCTGCGCGGTCAGATGCGGCGCGGGGGGCGCTTGCGTGTGCGCTCACAGGAGCGCGCTCGTTTCCTTTGCGCTTCCTTTTCCTAATGTTAAAAATGGGCTTTTTGTTCCCTCTCTAATCTTGGGAGCATTCATGGACTTGGGAGAACGCAAAGGCACGCAGATGGCTCTCAGAAGTGATACCGCTATTACTCAGTTAGGATTTTGGGGCAACGTTTTAGGAAAAAAATACTAGAAACTAAAACTAATTCACTAGAACTAATAATTTTTCTTCACAAAACAGTCTACTTGGAAGGCTATTTTAAGAAATTATTTCTAATTCATAAAAATATATAATTCTGATATTTTCTATGTGGAATGTACGAAGAGGTTTAAGTTTAAAACTAAACTTTCAGTTAGGAGGTATTTTTGGGATTTTTGTCTGTTCAGGCTTTTTGGAATTGGGGATTTCCTCTTGCAACGTGAAAACATCTAGGGATGGAAAACCTTTACCTGTGAGGCCTTATCTCCTGCGTATTGTTGGACAGAAGGAGAATTTATTTAGAGACCAATCATGTGAGATGTCCCTTCCCCAAGAAGGTTATGCCACCCGAACAGTGGAAGAAAGCTGTTGTCATTAAATCTCTAGCGATGAGAGGATTATGGCACGGCCAGAGCTCCTCAAGAAGCCCCTGACAGAGCCAGAAAATGCCCCCAGGCATATTGCTGGTGCGTCAGAGCTGTCACGTCACCTCTGGTGGGCAGTGGTGGTGCTCAGCAGGTGATGGATTGTGCTTTAATATGCACAGCGGTGCTGGCGAACCTTTGGAAAAAATTGGGTCTAGCCCGTGGTAGCTGGTGGAGGGAAGGGCTCGAGCTGCACCACGGAGCCCTGCAGAGGCTGCCCTGGGGACTGGGGGACCCTTCGGTGCTGGGAGAGCCCCCCAGCAGCCTACCCCAAGCAGGAAAGGACTAGCTGACCAGCTTCCTGGCACAGGGGTCATGCTCTGCCACGGACCTGAATTTTGCTTCCCAAGGTGAGGATAAAATCTGAGTTATTTTACCTTCAGCCTTGGGGCAGCAGCACTTGCCGGGAAGAGCTGAGCGAGCCGCTGGGCGGGTCTGAGCCGTGCAGCTTCCCAGCGCTTCAGCGTGACTGCTGGTGTGTGTGTTGTGTTTGCACTGGGTCATGGTCTGAGTAGAAGCAGTAAAATCAACAGACTTGTGCCTGTCCACAGAGATATGGTGTCATAGCTGGGGT
The DNA here is from genome assembly GCF_963921805.1 of Phalacrocorax carbo. Taxonomy (NCBI): domain Eukaryota; kingdom Metazoa; phylum Chordata; class Aves; order Suliformes; family Phalacrocoracidae; genus Phalacrocorax; species Phalacrocorax carbo. The sequence goes on along the minus strand of NC_087518.1, from coordinate 62,264,679 downwards.
GTTTTATGTTTCAGTAGGAGGGAATGCCCAACTGTAACAAGGGATTCTGTCAGTGACAGTTTTACCATAAAAATCTTCAGCTAACATGATGGTACAGGACGACTTCACTGAAGCTCCCGCAGACTTCAAGAACTGCTGTTTTCCTGTCAAAATTAGTGTTGGTGGCACAGGATCAGTCCCTAACTAATTTTACCACGTGGCAGCTGAAGCCACCGCTCGGCCCTTTCTTGCTGAGTTCTAACGTTGTACTCAGAGCCCCGCAACAGAGGCACTAAAATACTTGCCCCGTTAGATAGCACCGGAGAGAGTTTGTTAGCCCCTGTACGTTTGGCAGCCGTGAAACAAGTGTGCTGGCAGCGGGCCTGCTCGGCGCTCCTCTCTGCTGAAAGGGGCGTGAGCGAACCCCACGTAGATGGGCGCGCCACGGGGCGTCGCTCCCGCAAAGGCTCCTTCCAGTGAAGAGGAGGCGCGCGGTGCCACGCGGTGGGCTGGTGCCTAAGCCGCACGGAGGAGGCCCAGAGTAAATCGTATCTCCACGAGTTGCCGTTCCCTAGGTACCAATATGAAAATAATCCTTTTCTAAATATAAATTTTCCCAGACCTCAGAAGCGGAGTACATCAAATGTTGCAAGAAGGAAAAAAATAGTAGCTGTAGGGATGGTTTCAGAAATTTCAGTGTGTAGAGGAAACCCAGGGCTGTTAGCATATTTTTTACCTTTTTGACAGCAAGTAAATGTTCTGTGGCAGACAAATCTGCAGGAAATAAAATTTTATGATGTGCTGTAGCCATACCGGTTATATATCTATACACTACTGGCAGACTATCAAAAGGCGCACGTTTTCAGCATTTCCGAATGCGACTTGAAAGCAGCGTGACTTCTGTAATCACAAACACTGACAAGCGCGCGCTGCGTACACGGACCAGATGATGTCTCTTCGCGTATTAGCACGGTGGTGCGGTACAACCGGTCCGGTGAGATCAAAATGAACTGGGAGGCAAAGGGAATTTTCAGTCTTGCCTAAATATTGATTACAAAGCAGTTGGGCTCTAAAAGGAACAGTCAGGTGTAGCCGCTGTACCTCCTTCTGTTCTCTATCCTATTAGGTTACTGTTTAAAATAGCAGTGAGCACTGCTGGCATCTATTTCTTTTCCATTCTATGCATCGTAGCAATCTGGAACCGCGTTCTCTTTTCATTTGTCCTAGGATAATCCCTAATGAGGGGTACTACTCGACATGAAAGCAACGATAGCTAATTGCAGACGTATAGATAATTTTCTTTGTGTGTGTACATTTTTGTATTTACCAGAAGAACACTGACCCGTCGATACTGTACGTGTGAGTTAGATTTTGTTTTCTCCCTCTCTCCAGGTAGAAATTAGCATTCAAGGATGAGTGTGCATGATGAAAAAATCAAACACAAGCACACCAACTTAACGAAATCCGGTTGCATTTTTGAGCTCTTTTCTTCTACAAAGACAGGTGTACGTGTACATAATTACCGTGCTAAAGAATGTAATTGCAAGCAGGTAAAAGTAAATGTGAACAACTTGGCTCTACTGCTGTTGTCAAGGCCTTCACCGTTAGTGTCAAACGTCCTTGTTCTGGCTACCATTGTGCCTGGTGTGATGAAAAGTTTTTCTGTCAGCATCACACACAAAATTGTCTTTGTGTAACAACGCTGTGGGTCACTGACGAAAAAGAGGGGAAAAGTCCGGCTTTGTATTGCCAACTAATTGTTGTACTGAAAACATGCTTATGCCGTACAAAGCCCAGGTACAGCAAAATGACATCCCCAGGGAAAAACCGCAAACCACAGTAGCATGGGGTAGATGAAAGTAAAACAACAACTGCACACAACTTAATGGAAATGACACTCAATTAAAAGATTTGAGAGTAGTCCTTGGTTCTGGTATTTTAGTTTCAGGGATTTGGACTTTAACATTTTAGTCTGTGCTCTTTAGCCTGCTCTTAATGTAAAAATGTGTTAGGTAATCTTCTCTAATGCTTGCAAATCAAGCAAAGTTTCAAAGATGAAAGTACAGCTCTTTCTGGGTTGCTTTTGACTAAATGTTCTCAGCCATACTACGCTGCCCGTGAATCAAAGAGAATAATTTCACTAGAAGTAGGAGAAAGACTTGGGGCAATATAAGTCTGTTACTTAAAAGGCAGCAAATAATGGATGATATGGAAAATATTGAATTCTTAATGCTTTTTTGCTGCTGACTTACAGAATGCTTTAATGTAACTAGATGTTTAATAGTATTAAAACTAACAAAAAAAAATATTAGGAGGATATGTCAAAGGTAAGGAAAGAATGGATTGCAGGACAATTTTAGGGAAGTCAGAGGTATTAAGGTCAACGAAGGAGAGAAAACTTGCTGCAGAGCTCTCAAGGAACTAGCTGAGGCAGCCTTGAGGGACAAAAGAGACCAAGTTGAGAAAAGCAGGTCTAACATCTGTATTTAAAATGAAGGAAACAATGTTCTTTAGTGTACAACTCACGTCGTCTGACTTGCATATCAAAAAAGATATCAGATCAAAATATTAAATAACAGCATCGTAAGCATTAGGCGTCTTACTGAGTTGTGGCAAAGCAGTAGCGTGATATGAAATGGGATAAGCCTACTCTATACTTGCAAGCAAACTGGTTTAATGCTGGGAGGCCATAGATATCTTGATAATGCCCCAAACTTATAAAAAATAAACTAACAAAGCTTACTATAAAGTAGATGTGTTCACCTGTCACCCCCAAACACCGGTGCTGCCATTGCGCTGTAGCCCAGGCGTCCTGCAGCGGTCAGCGTGATAAGAAATCAGTGCGTATTTTGAGAGTTTCTTTTCTCGTGCTGGCAGCGGTACTCAGAGCGCGTATTACTCATTGCGAGAGCAGCTTGCGCTCAACACGCCACTGACTCCCAGAACACAGACCAGTTGTCGACTGGTTTTGCGGGTTCATAATCCGTTCACTCAGATTTCACTCCGGCTCCCTGGGTCGGGGATCTCGGCCATGTCTGAGGTACCATGGACGAAGCTTGCAGGAAGGAGTAGGCTCTTGTAATAACACCTGATCTAGGGCGTGTTGGCGGGAGGGGATTATTTTGGTGTAAGTTTGTGCCAATGTATTTAAACAGTATTTGGGTGCATAAAAACTTGGCTTCTTGTCTGTCACTGTATCAGTTACTGTTTTATTAGATAGCACCTCTTCTATCATGCCTTGCCTTGATTGTGGCTTCAGATCTTCACAACAGCAGTGTGGCTACTAAAACAGTGTAGCTGATTTATGGCCTGATTACTGTATCTGCATATACATCTTAGAAGTTCCAAGGTAGCACTCCAGGGTGACGTTTGTTGGTCTGTAAAGGGGCAAACAGGGATGAAGCGAGAGCAGTCAGTTCCCAGCAGGAGGTTTCAGCCAGGAAACCGCTTGAGATCCAAACCAGAGGCCAAATTTAGGATTCTGTCGCCATCCCTAGTGGCATGGGCAGGGTGTACAGGCTTCTGTAGCTATGGGAATGAAGCCTGCCTCGGTGAAAAGCTCAACCTCCATAGTAGGTACCTAGGGAAGGGCTTGTTGGGATCATTACGGGAAAATTTCTCTGCCACCAATACTAAAAACAGCTCAGAGAAATAAATACAATGCTTCTCAGAAAGAAAAATATAGAGTGCACCAAGACATTCAGTGTACCAATTTTCAGCATGCTTTCTGCATAATTAGCATGCTATTAGAGAAAATAACTAGAAGGCACCTTTAGAAAGCTCTTTTTGCTCAGGGCTCTTCAGTGTACAAAGCCGAGAGTACCATGCCAGATTTTAAACAGCAACTGCTATTTATGCTGGTACTAAAAAACCTCCTGAAGTGAACTTTGAGCCTCTCAGTTTAAACCTTGACTACACGTTGTCGCTGTGATTTACCTGCGGACGCCTAGCATTAGGTTAGTCAGGAATGCTGTGTTTAGCCTTTGCTCAAAGGCAAGTCAAAATCTACTGTGAAGAACGCTGTGCAGTTGAATGCATTAGCATTCCATAGGTGAAGTCAGAATATACCTGTACACCAACCTCTGTTTTGAATCAATTTTATAGCCTTCAATGATTAGGGCTTGAAATAAATGATTGAATATGCCTTGTGAGAAAATGTGTGATGAATAAAAAGATGACAGATACTTCGTTTTGTGCTGAGACCTGGAGCAGATTTATCTTGTTTAAAAAAATTACTAGAGTGATGATGAGATAATAATCTGAATTTTCATTTTCAATTAACAGAGAGATTTGCTAAGACAGGGTTTTCCTGGAATGTTTAAAATCTTTTCCAGCATAGTGCTCCATTTTGAGCATCCTATCTGTGCCTCCTTTTATCTGTGTAAAGATGCACATGTACGCTGGAGCTGCTCACTGTTAGCAAAAACGCATGACAAATGTTCCCTGCTGAAAAGGGACTGCATTGATTTCCCTATGGTCAGCTCTTAAACTGTGAAACTGTTCCGCTCACTTGACCTGTGATTTGAAAAGAAGACCTAGGATGGATCTGAAATCCTTAGGAGTGCCATTAGATAATGTATATGTGGCAGAAAAGATACTAGCATCCACTCAAACCCAGCACTGGTTTTAAGCATGTATTCCTTGTGAGGCCCCAGCATACTGTATAATTAATGCACACAGTAATTTATCTCCTAACTTTGTGGGAAATAATACCCTTTAACTGAAAATAGAAAGATCACCTTTTAAACTTGCTGAGCAGAACCTGAGGGGATCAGCATCTCCTGCCTCCTTTTGGACTGGAAAGTATTTCCACCTTCTGTGTGTAACAGTCCTTATTTGTCTGGAAATTCAGAGTTACTGAATGCCTTCTTTGCTTCAGTCTTTGCTGCTAAGGCTGCCCCTCAGGCATCCCAGCCCCCAGAGGGGAGAGAGAAAGTCTGGAGAAGGGAAGACTCCCCCTTGGCTGAGGAGGATTGGGTCAGAGATCACTGAGGCAAACAGGATCCTCACAAATCCACGGGCCCCAACGGGTTGTGACCGCAAGTGTTGAGGGAGCTGGCGGATGCTGTCACTAAGCCACTCTCCATCATCTTTGAAGGTCATGGAGGACAGGAGAGGTGCCTGGGGGCTGGAGGGGAGCCAGTGTCACTCCAGTCTTCAAAAAGGGCAAGGAGGACCTGGGGAACTATAGGCCAGTCAGCCTCACCTCCATCCCTGGAAAGGTGATGGAGCAGTTCATCCTGGAGGTCATCTCCAGGCATGTAGAGGAAAAGAAGGTTATGGGAAGTAGTTAACATGGATTCACCAAGGAGAGATCATGCCTGACCAACCTGATAGCCTTCTACGAGGGCATGACTGGCTGAGGAGATGAAGGGAGAGCAGTGGATGTTCTTTCCCTCGACTTCAGCAAGGCTTTTGACACTGTCTCCCATCACATCCTCACAGACAAGCTTAGGAAGTGTGGGTTAGATGAGCGGACAGAGGTGGACACAGAACTGGCTGAAGGGCAGAGCTCAGAGGGTCGTGATCAACGACGCAGAGTCTGGCTGGAGGCCTGTCACTAGTGGTGTTCCCCAGGGGTCTGTGCTGGGTCCAGTCCTGTTCAACATATTCATCAATGACCTGGATGATGGGACAGAGTGTAACCTCAGCACGTTCGCTGATGATACCAAGCTGGGAGGAGCTGCTGAGGTGCCAGAAGGCTGTGCTGGCATCCAGCGAGAGCTGGGCAGGCGGGAGAGCTGGGCCCAGGGGAGCCTCAGGGAATTCAGCCAGAGCCAGTGCCAGGTCCTGCCCCTGGGGAGGAACAGCCCCCCGCACCAGCACAGGCTGGGGGGGACCTGCTGGAGAGCGGCTCTGCTGAGAGGCCCTGGGGGTGCTGGGGGGCAGCGAGGGGACCCTGAGCCAGCACCGGGCCCTCGGGGCCAAGAAGGCCAACGGTGTCCTGGGGTGCATTAAAAGGAGTGTGGCCAGCAGGGCGAGGGATTCAGACCAGTGTAGTTCATTAAAGAAAGATTGTTCCCCTGGAGGGTGGATCTCCTTGGATGTAGCACTATGCCAGCAAAAATGCGGCATTTCCACAGGCCTTCATCACCGGTGTGCTGCTGAGCCAGCCCCTGAAGTGCACACCCCACTGTGTCATGCTTCCTACCCTGCAGCGGAGGAGCTGGGACAACAGCAGGTTTTGTATTTTTCTCAAAAACATAATATGCAGTAGACACATTTTGAAGGTATGCGTGCCAAGGCCTAGTGAAATAGGGACACCAGTGGAAGAAAGCATACATGTCTGACAAATGGTCCAAGCAGTATTCTTGAATGCATCACTAAAGCTCCCGTCTGTAATTGTCCTTAAAAATCACACAGCTGAAGCTTGTCTTCTGACTCTTTCTTACTAAAGTAAATATTTTGTGCAAAGCACAAATTCTCTCCTGATTGGTAATCTTCAATAGACTTTGTCTTTTCCTGTAAAAGCAAATCCTGTACTTTATCTACTTCGACTGCTATGATACTTACAGTCTTTCCCATATGCTGCTAGCTGCTCATTTATCTTGCACCAGTGATAGTCTTCTGAGCTGACCTGTGGTGTGACTTTTGCTGAATAGAATGCAAAACAGGAGCTGATAAAGAGCATTTTTACACCTGAAGGTCATAAATATTGAACAGCTTCCCTGCCATGCTTATAAAGAAAAGCGTCCTGCCTCTTTTGGTTTTGCAGTCTTTGAAAAGCAAAGGCCTAGCAGGAGTATTGGGGTATATATAGACCACTTTTTCACACTTCTAAAGGAGTACAGACCCACTTCTAGAAATTTAATAATAAATACAAGCAGTCTGAGCTTCAAAATGCTACATTAATGCAGCGCTAGCACTGTAATATCAGGCACTCAAAAATCTGAATATTTTAGAAGGTTGGGCTGCTCTAAGCATAATGTGGCTAAGCTGCATATCCCACATTACATATGGCATATTTTATTAGTAAGAACGCATTAAAACTTACATTTTAAAAACCACTGTCTTGTTCAATGCGAAGCTTATGTTAATGAAGAGTGAGAGACAAAGTCAGATTTGAAGGTGATCTGTTCAGTGGTTAGGAATTTTCAAACTTCAAAGTTTCACATCTCCTTTTTTGGCTGTCAGGTTTTTCATTTAAATACACATTAAGTGTGCTGGCTAAAATAACCAGTGCTCTCCTCAGAGTTGATCAGTTTGCAGTTTAAATAATGACAGAAACTCTGTACTGTAGTTTTTTATTTTTCCAAATGAGGATAGATGTTATTTTAAAATATATATATATAGTCAGAGATTTTTGAGAGTATCAGCCAACTTTGAGATGTGCATCTACAGCCTTCCTAGGAAAAGGGTACACTGGGAAATGGAAATGGCTGAGGGCTATTTCACACTTTTAGTGTGTTTTGGGCAGGCTGGATCGATGGGCCAAGGCCAACTGTATGGGGTTTAACAAGGCCCAGTGCCAGGTCCTGTCCTTGGGTCACACCAACCGCAGGCAGCGCCCCAGGCCTGGGGCAGAGGGGCTGGGAAGTGCCCGGCGGAGAAGGCCCTGGGGGTGCTGGCTGACAGCCGGCTGGGCATGAGCCAGCAGTGCCCGGGTGGCCAAGGAGGCCACCAGCCCCCGGGCTTGTGTCAGCCCTGGTGTGGCCAGCAGGAGCCGGGCAGGGATGGGGCCCCTGTGCTCGGCCCTGGGGAGGCCCCACCTCGAATGCTGGGCTCAGGTTTGGGCCCCTCGGGACAAGAAGGGCCTGGAGGGGCTGGAGCGTGTCCAGAGAAGGGCAGCGGGGCTGGGGCAGGGTCTGGAGCACAAGTGTGCTGGGGGGCGGCTGAGGGGGCTGGGGGGGGTTAGCCTGGAGAAGGGGAGGCCGAGGGGAGCCCTTCTCGCTCTCTGCAGCTGCCTGAGAGGGGCTGGAGTGAGGGGGGGGCTGGTCTCTGCTCCCAAGGCACCAGGGACAGGGCGAGAGGGAACGGCCTCAGGCTGCGTCAGGGGAGGTTTGGGTTGGAGATGAGGGAAATGCCTTCCCTGCCAGAGGGGTCAGGCCCTGGCACAGGCTGCCCAGAGAGGGGGGGGAGTCACCAGCCCTGGGGGGGGTTAAAAGATGTGTAGACGTGGCGCTTTGGGACATGGTTTAGGAGGCCTGGGGGTGTTGGGCTGGGGGTTGGACTTGATGATCCTAGAGGTCTTTTCCAACCTTAATGATTCTATGATTCCATGATTTTCGTTTGAGACCACCTCTGTCAAATTGATTTTATGAGAGGCGTAGGAGTGGATGTTGTTTAGATGTCATACTTTGTTTCATGGCTGCTTCAGTATTATCAGTTTGTCATTTGTTATCTGGAGTTACTACAACGTGTGAGGTATCTTGACCTTTCTCTGCTTAGATACACATAAGGCAGCATCAGTGTGTGTTTCAGTTTAACTCTAGAGCCCCATTTTGAAGAGGTATGCATCAGACATTTCATGATCTTCCCATGGTCTTTAAAAGAAACAGTATGCTTTGGTGCTTAACCTTGACACCTGGTTTTAGGAACCTCACATCAGCTGGGGTCTACGCACTGATTCAGTGCAGGCTTGCACTCTGGCTCTGGTTGGAGGAAGCCAGCTGGGAAAATGTAGACACGGGAGAGACCTGCGTGAGTACAGACATTTCCTCCCTATGTATCCAGTGTGCCGCCATCAGCCCCAGCCCTCTGGGGACCTCCCTTGAGCCCACAAAAAGTGCAATGGGGAAGGGGACACCCTGCCCCACACCTCACCCTCGGGCTTTATGATTTGTGATCTTCCGTAAATCACTCAGACCTTTCTTCTAATCTGTAAATATAACTTTTATCTCTTTGGGAGGCTGGATCCAATCTGATTTTAAAGATACAACCTGTCTTAACTACGGCTTACTATATTACCTGAATAAGGACAGCACATTTAGATTTTACTCTTTTAAAAGTGCATACTTTATGGTTATAGATGGAAAAGGGGAAAAATTGGGGACTATTGAATTCCTGTTTCATCGACTAAAGGGCTTTTTTTAAAAAAAAACCCTAAAATCGGGATCTTATTAGCAGAGACATTCATCTATAATTTATTGTTTCATTGGGTTTTTTTTTTAAATGGTTCTTAAAGCATAATAAACTATCGTGTAACATGCTGGTGTCCAAACACAGTTGCTAAAAACAGTCTATAGTCTGACAAAGGTTAAGTTTTTAAATACAGTTTTAAAAAGTCCTTGACATTTAAAAAAAATTCTGCATGTTAGAAATAGTAACATTCTTCCCCGTTAGACTGACTTTTTCATCGATGGCAATGATTGAAGATAGAGAGCCTATTCCAGATAGAAATTAATCCCATTCACATTCTGAATCTAAACAAGATACTGGAGCCTTAGCTGTACAGATGTGTGTCTGTCCCCACTCTGCGCAGATAAACCGAGCGATAGCCCACGGTCACGGAAGTTTGCTTGTCATGCTTAGAGCTGTAGCCTACTGTCTGCATCAATACAGTCTGTGTTCTGGAGTTTTACGTAGCCACTGTGCAGTTTGTGTTGCAATTGAGTAGCCATATAAATTTAAATCAAAAACTATCTCATCTCTTCACAAGGGTGTGCTATCTCGTGGTCCCAGCCTGTTTGTCAGTTCGGTCGCGCTCCTACTGAGAACATCAGTTGTTCCCCTCCCGGAATTACCAACCGTGCAGGCAAAACTGGGCTTTCTCATTGTTGAAGCTTCCAGAAGAAATAAGTGACGGAAATAAAACTGAGCTGTAAAAGCACTTCTTTTTTCCCCATCAAGAGCAGATTCAACAAAGGTTATAAATTAAGACATATTTTGCTAATCAGTGAGCGGCACACTCGGATTTAATTTTCTGCACCAGCCTGTTCTCCGTTGAATTGTTTTCCTTCCTTGCACATCTTGTCAAAGGTCATCTAAGCTCAGGGAGCTGAAGGGCCACTGTCACTGAGGGCCATTTATCCTTTCTTTGCTGAACAACACGATGCCAACCGAAGCCATGAGCAGCGGTGTGCTCCTGAGACACAGGAAAATTGGAGCCCCGATGATGTGGTTAGCCTTGAGGAGCCGTGGTGACCTGGTGAGAGCTGGGGGGACAGGGCTTTAGGAAGGCTGTTCCTCAGCTGGCAAGATCCACAGGGCTTGCCAGGACTCTAGAGTAATTTTCCAGCAGCAGGGTTTAAAACGTGCAGCAGGGAAAGAACAGGCATGTTTGCAGAGCCACAGGAGCTTTCTTGTCCAAGACTCCTGAACCGCAGCAGCTTCCTGGCTTCTCATGTCCTGTGCCCACGACTGACCCCTTGAAGGCATCGTCTGCTACTGGCTTCAGCAGGTGGAGGAAGAGGATCCTCACACGTTTTATGTCTGAGTGCCAGCCATGAAAGGGCAAGCACAGAACCAGCCACGAGGGCTGGCCTCAGAGGTTCATTCAGCAGTTGCCACAAGAACAAAACTGTGCCTTAATGTTTATTAAGGGGGTGAAGAGGGAGGTGAAGCTCAATCTTTCGGTCAAGGGAAATGGCTGAACAGTTTTAGCTGAAACTTGCTAAAAAACATTTGCCCCTGGGCTGACCCAAAGTAAGAAAATATCGCTAGAGAAGGAGAATGTTTCAAAAAGTTATCTGCATGAAAGAAAGAGAAAGTTATAATGACGCTCCTGACATAACCTTAACAGGTAGTGCTACCTGGAGCTTACTGTAATAATGTACCTTATCTGACCCAAATCCAACAACAAATAGTTCTGTTCTCTGTTCCTGTACATTTTGCTGCTGGCTACGGATAAAACTGAGCACGTTTCAGTCAAAGAATGTTAGTTCCTAGGCACCAATTATTCCTCTGCTCATAGGCACAAAAGGAAGAGTGAAGGGTATTCGCTTCGATAATGACTTCATCACAAACAGGAACACAAATAGCTCGGTATTGTAGAAACAGAGTTTTCATAAGCTGAAGAACGGGATAGGGGTGACCGCTCCACTTTCATGGATGATATTGGTGACTCCTTTGATAAGCGGCATCACAAAACTGAGCTGGGTATAATTAAAATGTGTCTTGACTTTGTGTAATTGTGAAGACAGTGTAAATCCTTGGAGCTATTTTACTCATATCCATCAAAATAAAAGGACTAGTAATTCATAATTTATAAGCGTAGCCACTCTGGTGAGTGTTCCTGCAGGCTACTGTGACTACCTTTGCAACCAGAGAATGCTAAGCAGAAAGAGCAGTGACCCTTCTGGACATAAATACTTTTTTTCCCCCTGCATCACTTTATAAAGAACTTCTTTAAAAACCTTTGGATTGTTAAGTCCTTTGCCCTCTGCTACACAGGACATTAGCTGGTCATCTCCACGTTGTTGTAAAGATGAAAAGACTGGAAATAACAGCTAGATGTCTTCACCGCTCTGTGCTGACGGGGCAGAGGCAGCCCATATCGATCGTCACATCTAACTAGTAATAAGAATGTAAACTCAGCTGTGTGCGGCTTTCCATCAAAGCAATGCAAGTCAAGTTCTCCTCTTGCACAGGCCTGCATTCATTTCTCACATTGTCAATACGTCCTGATAGAGCTTTTAGACACTTATCAATATTTAACTGCACTCCTATTGACTCAGCAATTACATAGTAATTGATTTAAGATTGATTATCGTCATGTTAACATTTTAATGGTCAAAGACTAATATAACTAACTGAATGGGAAATTGTTTTAGGTTTTTATTACCTTTCTGCATGCACGCTACTGTTCCTTGGCACCAGATTTTTTTACTTAATGGCGTATTGTTCACCAAAAATTGTTGAAGATAATGTTTATAACCTTATTCTTTTCCAGAATTAGGCCCTATTTTTATAGCATAGGTTTTTTATAACTAAAACATTCAGACGGGTCCCTTCAGAATATCTTGTTACTGGTTAAAATTTACGAAAAGGGTGGGTACTTGCAAATAATGAATTAATCCACTGTGCCAAACATAAGAGGCAGTTAGCTAAAGGATAAGAGGAGAAAGTTATTTTATCAACTGCAGTCTTGTATCCAAGAGCTAGTTTGATGAATGATACTTTCATGAGCCAGTTTAATTGATCTCTTGCAAGGAGAGGTCTGAGGTGTAGTCAGAGCTCCGACAGGTGTGAGCTCTGCCAGCAGTGGTGGATATAAATATTATCCAAGAAAAATATCCAATAAATAAACCCAAGAATGTGGAAAGATGGACCCTTTCTTCAGTACGACAGAGATTAACTCAGTCCTATTGGTTTTGTTAACTCTTCAGTGCTCTTGGTGCGTGAGGCAGAGTCGGAGGTCGTGTGTGATCCGTTGTACAAGAGCCGTGGAGTGGGAGGGCAGGACCACCTGCAGCCAGCACCGGTCCAGGGTTTTACGTGTTAGACAGGAGATTACGTCACAAATGAAGTGTTGGGTTTTGGGAATAACTAACTAAAATAGAAGTCCAATAGGAACCTGGGAAGAGAAAGGAGTGGATTGCAGGTGTTTTAAAACTGTCACTGTCCACCATTTCCTACGCAGTCTTTTCTGAGACTATTGGAGATTAATTTAAGAAAATTCAACGCTATTTTTTTAGCTGTCTTTTGTCATGACTTACCTTACTGGGACACTTTCCAAGAACCCACTTCTGCAATTTTTCTCAAGATACAGAGGCCAGTTGCTTTCACAAATAGACCTTGTTAGGCTGAGTGTTAGATCTGAGCCGTAATCAAAGGAAAAAAAAGAGTAAAGGAATCTTCAAAGGATTCCTCGCTATGCAAATGAAGAGGTTGGTGAGCTATTTCGTTGCAGAACCAAGTCCTTCACTGGTAATAACTGAAAAAAAAAAAAAAGATACATTCAGCAATAAAGTGCAAAGGTTTGAAAAGTTTTTGGAAGTTTGTGAATCCTGCTTAGAAAAGTGATCAAAGAACGGCCGCTTCCTGGGCTGTTATGGAGAAGATGGCGAATCTCACCCTTCCGCACTGTCATTGTAGGATTTGGGCAGATCTGTGACTATTTTTGCTGTGTATATCTGTGTCTTCTTTTCCTGTTCTTTATTAATCATTGGAAGTTTTGCAACTTTCAGGCATGAGCAGTCCTGCAGAGGTCTTTAGCACTGGTCAGAATTTTATGCCAATGTTCTTGTTCAATGGAAAGCATTTCTTTTTTTATATCAAAAAGAAATTTTCCTAGGATCATGTTTCCTGGAATATGGTCACATCTAAAACCACAGTCACTTTTTGGCCCAGTTGGTCTGGATTTGAGCAATAACTCGCTTTCTGTGAGATAGCCTCCAAACTACATTTACCTTCACCCGAGTTGTACTTGAAGTTTGGTAGCTTTTTGGATTGATCCTGTAATTGCAGTCTATCTTAGTCAGTCTCTGTAGCTGTGCTGTGGGAGCACAGATTGTTAGAAGGAATGGAAATTCTTCTGATGAAGAAGAATTTTATTCGTGTTCCTTTTTTTCCTTCTTCCTTTTATAGCTATTTCCTCCTTCCCAAAGCTGAGGTACAATCCGATACAGTATTTAGGGTAGGATGGGCAAAAATACAACAGAAGGGAGTTTGTTATTTAATATTAATACAGATAGTTAATTCAGCATGTAGCGAGAAAAGTTAATCAACAGAGCCTTCACTAAATACTAAGATTGCTTCTTTTATGTACAAAGATTCCTCGAGATATGCAGTTTCAACCTACCCACCTTCTTGTGTAATTTCAGCAGAGTAGCTCAGACTAATCATGGTAACTAAAACTTGCAGTAATAGGCACTGATATGGTGAATCTGGCTTCAGGACTCCTGTTGCCTGATCCAGTGCCTCACACAAAAATTTCACGTGTTAACTTCTCATCAGTCCATGTAGTGCCAGATCATGCAGCCTCTGCCCATTGCAGCTGGTGTAAAACATGAAGTCATCATAAAATACAAATTTTGGCTAATTTATTAAGAATGGGATCTGATCCAAATCAAACCTCTGTGATCCTGTCTGCCTTTGTATTAAGGTTGAGTCACCATCCCTGGAGATACTTAAAAGACGTTTGGATGTGGTGCTGAGGTGCCTTGTGGTGCACTGGCAGCGTTATGTTGATGCTCGGACTTGATGATCTTAGAGGTCTTTCCCAGCCTGTATGAGCCTGTGTCTGCGTCTGACTGTAGTACTGCACCTTGACTTGAGCCAAATGACAAGATGTCATTGTTACCAAATAATCTGAGAGGTCGCATGAGTGCAGGAAACCTTGAAAAGCAATAGGCGGCTTTCTTAAAGGGTCCGGGAGAATTATTCCTGAAGCTTTTATAAATTTATTTTTCACCAAGATATTGCTTGAATCACTATAGAAGGGTCCCAAACTAAGGCTGTGTTTTGTCAAAAAAATACATTACAGTATGTATCAAATTAAATCTGTAAGAGCAGAAAACGTATTTTAAACATACAATTGACTCAAACATCCTTGTTATTACTAACATGATAATTCAGGTCAATAGTTTTCTCCTGTGAAAAGCCCATAGACATTCTCACAGTACTAAAAAAAGCTAGATCCTCCTCCACCAGTAATAATCGCTATGGAGAAGCTAGTTTTGATGTGAAGTTGTGTCTTGCATCTGTGACAGATATTAGAAACACTTCTGTTCTGACCTTGTTGCATTTTCAATTATTTTGCACTCTTTGTACATGACTAAAGCAGGTCTGGGGCCTGGACTGGACCGTTTGACTCCTCTCATTCACTGGAACTGAATTAGGACAGTCAGAAAAGCCAGTCTGCTGCTGCAAAAAAAAAAAATCCTGCCTAGTAAACAGTGGGGGTTTCTGTGTTAAGGCTTCCTGGCATTCAGTCAATTTGGATAAGGAATTACACGTTCGGATAGTTATCAGCACAAAGCTGATACAGGTTGGACCATCGCTAATTCTTGGTTCGATTTTATTCCAGTTTTTAAATGAAGTGCTCAGTAGGCACAGAACAGACCTACGTATACCCGGTGGAAAATTTGATTCCTACTCAGTCAGACTACTGATGGTGAAATAAATAAAACATTTTAAAATGACAAACCAGTCCACGTGCCTACAGTTCGTTTCAGCACTTCATATTTTATTTAAAATTCTTATCCATAGGTAGAATATACTGAGTTTCATATTAAATATTTCATTTTAATTAAAACTCAATAGCAGGGGAAAAAAACAAACCCCTGCCCAAAAATCCCTGACATCAGAAAATTGTAACACGGTTCTTAGACTCTCCTTTTGTAGCTGTCCTGCTTGAAACTCTGGCGAGCTGAATTTTTAGAGCCATTGAGTGCCACAGTTTTGTTTGAAAGTAGCAGAGGCTGCAGCCACCTCTTATTGCTCAGAGTGATGTCCGAGTGTCGTGGTTTAGCCCCACGCAGCCACTCGCTCGCTCCCCCATAGTGGGATGGGGAGAGAATGGGAAGGGTAAAAGTGAGAAACCTCGCGGGCTGAGACACAGACAGGGTAACAGGGAACGCAAACGCCGCGCACACAAGCAGAGCAAGCCAAGGAACCCATCCCCTCCTCCCCACGGGCAGTGGGGCTCAGCCATCCCCAGGGCAGCAGGGCTCCATCACGCCCAACGGTGCCTGGGGAAGGCAAACGCCATCCCTGCCAGCGTCCCCCCTTCCTCCTCCTCCCCCGGCTCCGTGTGCTGGGCATGAGGCCGTGTGGTGTGGGACAGCCCTGGGGGCAGTGGGGGTCACTGTCCTGGCCGTGTCCCCCCAGCCCCTTGTGCGCCCGGCAGAGCGTGGGAGGCTGAAAAGCCCTTGACTGGTGTAAGCCCTGCTCAGCCACAACTAAACATCTCCGCATTATCAACACTGTTTCCAGCACAAATCCAGAGCAGAGCCCATAGTAACCACTATGAAGAAAATTAACTCTATCCCAGCTGAAACCAGGACACCGAAATAGCCCAAAACACATATCTGGAATAACTTCTCCCTGAGAAAAAATGGTGCTTAAGTTCCGGGTCCTCGAGTGCCATATGCATCCATAGGCTGTTTTCTTCTCCCCGAACAGGCACAGCAGGCCTCGTGGGAGGCATTTTATTTATTTCCATGTTTGTTTCTTTGCTTGTTTGTTTCTAGTGAGCTTATAGTGAAATTTAGATATGGATGTGTTCTCCCTGGTTGCTGGTCAGAGCTAAAATGAAGCGTGCTGAGCTACCACAGTTCTTGTCATCTTCACGGTGTGTCCTGTGCCAGCAATCTGACATTTGCAAAGCCCAGGCAGCCAAGCTGTCCAGCCTTTGGTCTGCCTCCTCTTCTCATGCTGCTTCTTCCTATTGTTCGGTAAAATCTAGGTGGAGTCCTAAATAGACCCTGTGATGATTAACTGCTGCCAGAAATGGTGATAATAGTTTCCTGTCACAGAGGATTTTAATGAGGGTTAGCGTTCGAACAGCTCTGAAAGCTGTGATACATGATATGTCTCTTACTGATGTTACAATCCAGCACATCATGAATCTTTTTTTTAAATGATCAGTGCTCTGTTTCTGTTTAGCTTCATTGGAAGAATTTTTTAAATTAAAAAATTCCTTTAAATAGAAATTTAACGCTGCAACAAGGTTATCTGTTCCGGCTGGTCAAAAGAAACTTGAACCTGCAGCTCAGAGATCAGCTACGCCAAACTGAGACTTATATAGGGCACTCTCATTATAATGGGGCTCTGCAGAGCCATCAATATTCAAAAAGCGGGAGAGAGACGGCAGTGAGGGCAGTACTGAAAAGAAGTTTTACAATGACTTCATCTCTCTTAGGCCCATATTAAAAAAAACCCCTTAGATCGTAATTTATTATATGTCAACATTGCCTGCCTCCAAATGTACCCCCGATCCAATTCCTTGACTTCAGTGTAACAGAAGATCCAGAAAAAGCTGTTTTGCATGACAAATTACACTGTTACAGCCCCTCATGTAATTAGGATGGAAGGTAGATACGTTAGATCCACATTTAGGAAAAAAGCGATAAAAGATTAATTGCAGTCTATTACAATTCTAAATTCATCATCACTGGATATTTTCTTCACTTCGTGCCGGAGTGGAGAAAGTCCAATGCATTTGTGAAATGAAGCCAGTACACGCTAATCTGCCATGCCGACCTCATTCAAACTTGAGGGCCCAAATGCATTATAAAGCATAATTACTCTAGAGCTAAAATCTTAAGCAAGGCTTTGAGGGCCATGTCTGTGAAACACAAATTGAAATTGCCATGGTTCATGTACAAACAGAGAACTTAATCAAGTAGAACCCATGAAAGCAAGGCCTCCTTAAATTGCCCCAGGTATCAAAACATAAAAAGTATTACCACCATTTCCACATTTTATAGTGGTTTTCAACACTGCTCCTTTTAAAATGGATTTAAAGACCTCCACTGCAGTGAAGGTTTCCATATGGTTTTAATTATGCATTTTTAATTTCTTTTATATTGGCTAGCAATTGCCACAGTAGAATTTTTTTTTTTACTTTTTTTTTAACTGTAATTATGCATGCAAACATGCAGTATTTGGAGGGACTATTATGAGTGTGCGAATCTTTATTTCTGTTAGAGCTATTAATCTACGTTAAGTTCATTTGTACCAAGAATACATAAGATTTTTAGTAATATATTGTCAGTCACTGAAGTGTCATAGCAGGGGAGGTGGTCTTTCTTCGCTGGTCCCTTTTCAGGATGGCAGTGTAACTTCTGAGCGTACCATTCAGAGCCGTTTAAATCAGTACATCATTTTTTTGTTGAAGGTAATCATAGAAGACTTATTTCAAATAGCAACCTGATGAAGACAAGTGGGGTCAAAGCTGACAGAGACATACGACACTTC
Source organism: Phalacrocorax carbo (assembly GCF_963921805.1). Lineage (NCBI taxonomy): Eukaryota > Metazoa > Chordata > Aves > Suliformes > Phalacrocoracidae > Phalacrocorax > Phalacrocorax carbo. The sequence goes on along the minus strand of NC_087518.1, from coordinate 62,246,898 downwards.
ACTATGGAGAAACCCTGTTTGGTAATAAAATGCTCAGTTTAAACCAGAATTTCTGTTCAGAGCTTCGGGAAGCTCACGTTTACTTTCTACAAGTAAACAGAGGTTAAGGGCTAAACAAACTTCTTCTGCCCTCTTGTCTGGCTGCACCATGTAAAACAAAGAAGCAGCAGAAAATCCCGGCACTAGCACTTCGTTACTTTTCTATAGTATCTATAGCTTAACTTATCCTGAAATGATTGTAGCTCGATGATCAGCTAATTAGGAACTCTCATCCTAATTTTCATTGGCTGTTTGCAAAATATTACATCTGGGTAATTTAACGCAAGTTACTTCGCGAAGACTTGCTTAAAATAAAACACACACAATATAAGCAGAAGAGACGTCTCGTTTCATGATAGCATTCGTAACGACATTTTGTAACTGGCTATGAAACTGCTGTAGGAACAAACTAAAATCACAGGAAATGCATAATGCAGAGTCCCAATCTGCAAAAACATGTTATCTTGGTTTCCGCGTAAATTGTTTTCTCTCTCAATAGCTTTTTGCCCCACTTTTTTCCCTGCTTGGATGGATGACTGTTGAAATATTTTGTTTCATATGCATGAAATCACACAATGAGTCATTTTTTAAAAACTGAAGTTTACTGTTAGCGGTCTCCATATATGACTCGTGACCTCATGGGCCTTATACGCGTGTAAGAAATGAGTGGAATGCATTAAATGTCCTGAAATCAGTAGAATGGCTTTGCTATTTGTTTCAGTGAAGATGCTGTCCTGTCACCTAATAATTTTGACAAATATTTTAGCCATGAAATGGCTGGAAAACAGATGGCCCTTTGCCACTGCTCAGGGAGTGACTCACGTAACTCCATGTTAGTACTGGAGAAAGCAGTTTGATATTTAGTTTTCATAGCTACGTTCATTAGGGCACGACATTTCTTTCCTTCTAAAGCCATTCCTTGTACCTCAGTTCTGGATCAGATCTTCTTTCTCCAATTCACCCTTCTGTGCTGTCCTGAACCCCTTCCACAGTGTCCCCATCCTACCCTTTAGAAGAAAAACAGCTGGAGTTGCTGATGTTCCCTTAAAATTATAGACGTTCCTTGCTCACACTCCCCTTCCACCTGCCCCATAAGCTCTTGTGCTCCCACCACAAGGCTGCAGTTGCCCAAGGGAGGGTCTCTGGACATAAGGCTCCTTGTTGTTAAACTGGTGGCAACTAGAGGTGGACAGAAGGGGAAAAAAGGGGGAGGGTGGCAATGTCATAAGGAAGTAAGGGAAAAGTGAGAGAAGGAAGAGAAGGGGGGAATGAAAAAGGAGAGAGAAGGTTAGTGGGGAGAGGCTGATAAAGAAGATAGGGTCAAAATGGTGGCAGAGATGGTGATGCAAGAACTGGGGAGAAAAGACAGCAGAGGACAAAGAAAAATGGCCCATGCACGAAGCAAAAGGCACGGACGTGGCAAGTTGATGGCCTTAATCTTCTAAGATGCCGTAATGGTAATCGAGAGTTATCAGGACAACTCTTCCAAAAGGCGAAGGTTGAAGATAAGGCTTCCTACCGGCGTTTTTATTACAGCATTGCACAGGTTAATTTCACGCATTTAGCAAACTAATTTCCCAATTTCCTTTTAAGATTGCTCATTTAGGGGTCTACCACCTCAATAGCTTCATCTGTATTCCTGACACAGTCTTATTTCGGTTAGCAACAGTTCTAATATCGCTTTACAGAGTGGTGCTGGATCTTAGTTTTCTTTCTGGAATGCTCAAGTAAACCTGGAAGAACCTCACTGAAGTCATTGCAGCTCCACAGGTGTGAAATTAGGTGAAGTGAGAGATGAATCCGACCATCTCTATGGGCCTGGAAAACACGTTTTGTACAGTGGCAGTGGCTCAGAGCATTTTTAATAAACAGAGCATCATTACAGCAAGTAGCAAAACTTAGAAGATGCTGAATTTTCTGATTAGGAAGGAACCTCACTTGTGATTTGACATATTTGTCTAAAGGAAATGAAAGAGAATGTTAGATTCTTTAACTCCCTTGTCTTTAGATAGATTTCTTTAAGGCAAAATTGTAAAATTCCTTAAGGGGAGCGGAAAGCAGAGTCTCTTGGGGTGGATAGGGCAAGCTGAAGTATGAGGTATTTGCTGCCCTGGAGCTGCACCACGAGGATGGAATGAGGTAAAAGAATGCTTTCTCTTCTTTTGATCCGCACATTATTTTCAGTTTACCTGGCAGACACAGGCCACTTCAGGGTTCAGCAACAGGGGCTCAGTGGGAAAGCAAGTGAGGATCCTCATGAAGTGTGGCGGGACTGACGCCAGTTGCTGTTGTATTTTCTGATTCCAATGAAAAGGATTTTACCCAGGGTATACACGTACAGAATGTACATCGTCATGTGTTTTAATTATGTGGAATGGAGGCATTACATGAATAATAGTACTTTTTTCTAAGATCTTACAAAAACAAAATATGTGTTTTATTGACAAGCCAAAAATCTTACACAAATATAAGTTTAATCATAGTTATTTATACAGTCGTTTCCACAGGGTCCACACTGAAAAGATAAGCTAGTTAAATATTTTTCTGTGTATAGAATGAAAAAGCATATTGAGATGCAACTTTAAAATAAATAATATTCACTGTTTACTAGCAGTATTTATACAAATATGCCTGTAATTAAAGGGGGCGCTCTTTGCAACAGGGACTTTTTTTTTTGTGCTATAGAGCCCAAAACAAGCTGCAGGCACTACAATATTAAACAAAATAAAACAAAAAAAAATCATTATGTGTAAAATAACGTGACTCAAACAAGATATAAGGACATACTGAATATACATCTTTTCCACACTTTCATTCTTACATAATTTTGGTTTTTATATATGTAAAAAAAAAAAAAGCAGTTAGTGAAATTTAGTGTTTGCAAAATAAGAATTTGCTCTTTAGTCAACCTAGAAGATAAAGCAGTGGTTGTATGGAAAACTGAGCTGGTAAACACAGGTTTAAAGGACTTGTGAAAATCCTAAATAGAAACTTTTTTTGATCTTTGAAGTTTTGCTGCTTTGTCAATGTCATTCATCACGTTGGCTCTCTTGTCTCTTCCAGAATAGCTGGCTAAACCTTAAAACCATAAACTTCAAAAACTAATGTTAATCATGGATCTGGAGCCAACGCTAAAATGAGAATGGGAAGGGTTGTTAGGAACGGATTATAGTCCCACAATTTTCCTTCCCACAGCGGCCAAAGGATTTGCTACTGGGAAGGTTATTCAACAGACCACGCTGCCTTGGAGAGGCCGCAACCCAACCAGGCAAGAGAGGTCTTGATTTACTGCTGTCTTCTGGCTACTCTGGAAGAGCAGGAGTAGATCTATGGCTGTCTGGGACTGCAGTGAAAAAAACAGATCCTGTTTTCCTTCAAAGGCTAGTAAGAAACAAAATATTTTTCCAAGCAAACTTGAAAGGCTCATTCTGTCATCACTGCTCACTGACCCTTCCCTTCAAAGCTCTCTGTATTTGCACTCCGTTCTTGCGCTGTCTAAGCACATCCCAATGAAGCGAGACAGGTTTGAGGGAGCTACAAGTAAAGCATTATTTGCTCTATTTTAAGAGTAATTTTTTGCATGAGAAAGTGTTGACCAGCATACTTTAAAATGGTCACATGATTCTTTGCATTTACATAGCAAAAAATATAGGAGATGATAATTGACAGACAATAACTTATTTTTCTTGGGCCCATATAAATTTAGTCTTGGAAAAGACACTTGATTCAAAACCTATTTAGTCTTTGAGTGCTTTTCTGTGATAATCAAATAGACAGTCAAATGACCTTCCTAAAATCACGTCTTATGGTAAATGTTTTAGTATTTGTACAGGAACTGACTCCACAAGCTAAAAGAACTCACTGTCCACATATTTGTCCAGTGTTTGCATTGCTTCCTCAATGTTTGTGATAAATAGCACCTTTCCTAATGCAGTGCTTATTCCCTTCAAGTGTTTGTAGACTGCTGTCATGTACCCACTTAGGTTCTGCTTAGTTAATCTCCTGTGAACATATATTCTTCTTCTAAAGATTCCTCAAAAGTCAAAACACTTTTCTGCTGTGTTTGGCAGTGTTTTCTGGTGCCTGGTAGTGAACGTAATGTTCTCAGTGTGGTGATGTAGGCATTATATAAATGCATTGAAAGCATGAAGATATCACTAAGAATACTGCACAAAATTAGCTATCCTTTTGGCTGGTGCCACAAAGGTTTTAAGGTTAGTGCCTTAGTGCCAAGTGATGAGGTGCCTTGTGGCTTGATCAGAGGCAGAGAGAGGCACCCCTCGCACGGAGAGGCAGGAGCCGGAGGAGGGACGCCTCCACCCAGCACACCAAGGAGGGACTAGCCGACGTAGGAAAATAGAGAACATTAATAAGACTGGCACGATTTCGCCTCTACTCACCAAAGAGAATTAGCATTTCAAGGCTGGAATAGACAAGTATGAACCTTTTTGTGGAACTGGTCAATAAATTTAGCTGTGATATTCTCAGATGAGGCTGATGACAATGGTTCTGCTCCTTTCCTTTAGCCCTTAATCCTGGCACTTAGAGCGTTCAGCAGGCCTTCCGCCAACAGACTGGATTTCATATTTCCCGTTATAGTCCCCTGAACACAAGATACAGACAGTAGCTCGGTTCCTAAACCCTTAGGGAACGTAACACTCGGAGGCAAGTGCAACTAGAGCATGAGTATATAAATCTTGTAAGAATAGACTTTAATTCTCCAGAATAAAAAACTAGACATTCTTTAATTACTTTTTGTTGCTTTTCTTCACTTTAAATTTGCTACAAATGGTGAATCACAGATATGATAACGTTATCCTCCTTCGAAAATGATTGTTATAATCATAGAAGCAGGGATATGGCTGTTCTTCAAAAATTCTCTCCTTAGGATAGAAAAAAAGTTGGACTGACTCAGAACTTGTCAGCTTTAGTGTCGTTTTTATCTCAAAAGGGATTTTTTTGTTAAATTGCAGGGTGAAATACAAGAACCAGAAACCTGTGACTACAATTTGAGAGCTAAAAATAGAAGCTAAAATTCTAAAGACAGAAGGAAAAAACAGTCAGGCAGAGAGGCCTTAAAATGAGGCAAAGTAACTGCTAAGAATTGATAGATATTCTACCAGTAAGGCAAAAAAAATTCAAGTGTGTGTAAGTGTATCTGTGTTCATAGATTGTTTATGGAATTATTATTGTTATTGGTAAAACAGATGTCATAACAACTGAATTGGTAAGTGGAAGACTAACGTTAGGTATATTGAAGGTGGTCTACAAACGTGCCTTCCCATCTGAGACATGAAGAGCAAGCTTTCCAGAACAGCAAATGTCCTTTACGTACGTCTGTTCAGGATGTGACTGGTGGCTCGTCGGGCTGGGCTTAGCTGAGCCAGGCGAATAGCAGCAGCAAACACGAAACGAGACGCAACAGAAAGGTTAGCTAAACTGTCACGGAAGGACAGTAGCGCAGAGCGGTGTGGTGACCGTGACGAGGAGCGGGGTCGTTACCCTTAGGGAAGCAAAATGCAGCAGAATTACACTAGGCGACTTGTCGGAAGCTCTCGTGAGATAACAGCTTCCCAGTACAATACAGCTTTGATGGTGAACGTAGATTTGCCTGTTGGGCTGTCCCGGAGCCCGGGCCTCCCATCCGCGGGGGGTGTCCAGCTTCCCGCTGGAAGCTCTTGCTCTAACGGCACCATGGTGCCTGGCTCTGTTTTTCCTTCACTGCGAAATACTTTCTCTGGAAATTTGTTTTTGAAAAAAATGGAAAACGGTAGAAGTGTTCAGATAGGGAGCTGCCCTTGGAGAATTGTTAGTTCCCACTTCGGTGCTTCAGAATGCTTTTTTCACCTTAGTCTGGGACATAGTTTTTAAGAAAGAGGTGAAGAGTCTATCTTTATGCAGACTATTAAAAACAGTTGCTTTCTATAGCTGCTTGCATGTTAAGTCAATTCATCGTCTAAAAGGCTACGATAAGTGTCAATGTAATTTTTTTCAGCTACAGTATTATAAAACACAAAAATTCCCTTTTTGCAGGTCAGCGCAGAGTGTACCGAGTAAGAATCTGCCAATTTCCTTTCATGTTTGATCTTTGCTTCCTTGATCATTTCCGTAATCTCTATCACTCTAGCTGTCTGTGCCTCCACTTGTAGCATTAACCTTGATGTTTTGTAATAGATGTCTCACATGGCCTTTGCTCTTTCCTGTTCTCTCCCTTAATTTCCTTGGTTACCCACACTAGGGGTTTTCTTCCTTTATAGCCTATTTATTTCCCAGTGATATGTTCTTTCCTCGGACTCCCATTTAATTAAAGCTGTACTGTCAACTTGAAAATCACATTCCCATCTGGAAATGTTGTGTCTTCTCTCGTTACAAGAAGCCCTTGAGATGACTCTAGCTAACAGGCGGAGCAGACTGGGCGGGGGGCTGCCTTCCCTTTTTTCATTTCACTTAACTTGTGTAACATTCCGGCATCATTTGAGTGTCTGGTATTTCTGGTACCTGAGAGGGTTCTGCCACCGGCTGTTTGCGGAAGGAGGAGAGAAATGATCCCTCCGTCCTCCCTTCATTTCCCCTGTGGCCTTTCAGGAGCCTGTGATTCGAGATCTAGTCAGAACTGAATGAATTAAGCTGTATTACAAGGCTGCTTTAAAGGAAAATTAAACTCAAGACCTCTCGCTCCCCCAGTTATTAGGGAAGGACCAAGATGTGTGTGAGCAAGTCTGGGATGTTTTTATTAAAGCTTTCATGATTTCTGAAAATATAACTACTTCTGTTTGTTCTCTGTTTTTCCCTGCTCTGCAATTCTGTACGAATCACAAAGCAAATACGGCCCTCTCAAATAAACCAAGTGTTGAATAAAGAAGAGTTATTTTTGTTTCTAAGTGTCCTCCATTAAAAGAAATTACTCCTGATGCTCTGAAGCTGTGTATTCTGGGATAGTATTTACTTTTGAAATTTCTAATTTTGAAACCTCATCCAAGACAGTTCTTTAATAGTATTGTCATCTCTTACTTCAGCAGCTGCACGCACATCGCACAACAGACATTACGTGTCTGGTACTTCAAACCCATTTGAAAATAGACACTGAAGATAGCAGCAATAGCCTCTGTCTTATTACAAATATGGAGATATTTATGTGTTAGTGTAAGACGGATAAAATGCAGAACAGATTTAGGAAACGTGGAGGTGATCTGTATCTAGTAGTAAGTCATGGCCTTCATAAATTGGGGGGCTGGAAAGATGGGCCACAGTAACATCACAATTGGTACGAGCGTATAATTGACCCACCCAGGTTCACGAGAGTCTTTTTTTCTTTTTACTTTCTTTTTTTTTTATTTTTAACATGCTTTGCTGTATTGCTGGTGGTGAATAGAGAATCACTGAGTAGTTGTAACACTAGAGATCGCTTGGCAAGCGTAAGGCAGGGAAGGAGTACAGAATGCAGAGTCATCCCTTTGTATGAAAGGAAAAATAAAATTTCCTTAATGGACTTCTAGGAGGTTTTTTTAAAAGGTTTTGTACCACTCATGAACGTCTTACTAACAGGCTCAGTCATGTCTTTCCTCTCTTTTTTACTCAAAGCTAACGAATTTTAAAGGCACTTACACAACAGGGGAAAAGGGTTTCTGAGAACCTAGTACTTGAGTAAACCTGCACCGCACACCTGTACCCACTGGGTTATCACATGGAAGGGGAATTCCTCCACGCTAGTATTAGGAGTTATATTGCCTGCATTTTTCAGTGGGTATTTAGTCAATTTGAGCCACGTTTATGAATATTCTCTGATTAACTGCAACGTCAGGTTTTGACAAAAGACCTTTTATCAAAGTAACTTGCACGCTTGTCCCCAATATAGAAGATTTTATTCCTTGTGGTAAAAGAATAAATGCTGTCTGGCCACATCTCAGTGCTTTCTAAGTGTATTATACTCTGTATTGAATAATATTACAGTAAATAGACATTCATTTACTAAGCTCTGGAAAGCAATGGCTTCCTCAGTGAGTGGGTGAATTGCTTCATAAAGGTACTTGCTCAGGGTTAGATGTTTGTTTACCAGAGAGGGTTATCAGTGCTTTGCTTCATGCATTGTCACAGCCCTCGGCGTTAGACCAGGTTGTTATTGCCGGCAAGTATTTCTGTTCCTAGGCTGGAAGTGCTGTGTCAAACACTTAGGAAGAAAAAAAAAAGTGCAAGCTTCTTTCTTGATTTAAAAACATTTTTGCCTTCCTATAAACCTGACACTCAAAATTAAATTTGTATATTCATAAAAAATTGTTCCTGAAATCAAGCATCCGGGTCAAATTAATCATCTGCTAAAATTTTTTTCCTGCATTTAACTAGAACATTTTGTTTAACAGAAGGGAAGGAAGAACACTGCCTGTTGGACCCAGGGGAGCGTGAATACAGACAGCCCATGTGGAAAAGAAGAAACCTTTGCTTGCCTCTAACCAGAGCTCTTCAAGGCGGGCTCTGCTCACTCACAGCCACCAGCTGCAGTTCCCTTTTGCTTTGAGATTCAGTGTCAGTTCTGCTGTTGGGGAAACTGTGCTAGTGAGGAGGGAGCCGCGAGCCCCCGGGAGGCACTGTGCTAGGAAACAGCTCTGCTGTAGCATCCCCTGTGACAATATGCCCCGAAGGATGCTCGTTTCAGGTGAGGAACTGTCTTACATGCAAAATATACTTTCAGTGGCAAACCTGTGATGGTTTCCACTGAGGGGTACTTCTTACAGTTTTATTTTGCAAATTTGGTAATGTGTAATACCACATTGCTCTTAGCACGTGGAGCAATCCCTCCAAAGTCTTCCACAGCCTACCGTACCTAGTAACAAGTGTTCATGAGACAGAACTCTAACTGAACCAGAGTTGCCGTGAATGGGCGATACGGGCACTAGGCAGAAGGGAAGAGATGGGGTTTTCTTCTGTAAGATGAATGGAAACATTGGATGGAATCTCAGAATGCCCTGAGCCAGGAGGGACCCACATCGAGCCCAGCTCCTGTCCCTGCACAGGACACCCCAAATTCACACCGTGGCTCTGAGGGCCTTGGCCAAGGGCTTCTGGAACATCGCCAGGCTGGTGCTGTGATGCCTCCCTGGGGAGCTTGTTCCAGGGCTCCACCACCCTCTGGGAGAAGGACCTTCTCCTAATGCCCAGCCTAACCCTCCCCTGGCACATCGCCCTGCCGTTCCCTCGGGGCCTGGCGTTGGTCACCAGAGAGCAGAGACCAGCCCTGCCCCTCCTCCTGCCCTCGGGAGGGAGCTGCAGAGCGCCATGAGGGCTGCCCTTGGCCTCCTCTGCTCCAGCTGAACAAACCCAGGGACTCCAGCCGCTCCTCGTACCGTTTCCCCTCTATAGGGATGCCCTCATGACCAGGAAAAGCTGGCAAATTTTAGTTCTTTATAGAAGAATTTATACAGACATCATATTTTAACACACTAGGTTTTTTTCACATAAATATTTGAGCTGCTGTTCTCTAATTAAAATGAAAGATATTCAGTTAGCTTAGGTTAGCTATTGGGAGAAACAGAGTAGGGTTTTTTAAGCCCTAGAAGAAGCAATGGTAGCTGAAGAGCTTGTTTAAGAAAATGTCAAAATTAAGAAATAGTCTTTCTATATTCTAAAAGTCCCTAAAATTTTATTCTAAAGATTGAAAGGAAAGGATTTCATTCCTAGGGAGCTTTCAGAGCACTCTGCTGTCCTCCACAGTCCTGGCAGTACCTGGCTTTCTGCAGCTTCTTGGAAAGGATTTACAGAGCAAATATTTTATTACCTGTTTCAAAAAGTCTCTGGGTCTGATCTTTGGTACCAATATTTCCTAAGACTAATGGGCAATGAGATTTGGAGGATGCTAAAGATTCTTCTTATTTATGTTTGCAGTGAAACACCATCAAACACTGGTGTTAAAATTCTGATTTTCTTTGCATTGGCGGTAAGGTGTGTGTATAAGAAGACATACGGTAGCAAATAAGGAATAAGTTATTTGTCCCTTTAAAGGAAAGGCTACCTAAACAAACAGCATACCATTTTCTTAACAGAGCTCATAGTCAAAGTGTCTTGTTGGATATTCACCTGCTTCTGGATGCCCAGACAGCAGCCAAAAGCACTTTTTCCATTTGCAGTTGCCAAAGAGCGTGTGCCCTTTTCTGTCCGAGTCCCTCACAATGGTTATCCACGGCTTTTTGTTCCGAGGTTAAATTACGCCGATCATCTTGTAAGGTTCGTTTTCAATTTTCAGTTCAGCAGCGTTGTAGGCACAGAGCGCATTATCATGGGTTAGATTTTATGTACTGTTTCCGTATGCAGTGCAGGTTCCTGGTTTCAGTCTCTTCTTTGGATCTTTCAAATCTGCCTCTCGTGTCATGCTCTGCCCTTGTCACCGGGATGAGCTGAGGCATTTGAGATAACCCAGTGCAGGTATTTTGGCAGCTGGAAGCAAGACGGTCTCATTGGCAGGGTATATTTCAGCATTTTCTTTCACTCTCGGTCCTTGAGGATCATTGACCTGCGGAATACATAGCTCAGCCTAGTAAGTACAGTTTTTAATTGTTTTCACAGTGCACTTGAAGAGATAGTGAGGTGTGAAGGCAGTGCCATGATTTTGCCTTCAGTCAAATCAAGTGAAATTTAAATTAGGGGAAGCGTCACAATTAAAGATGGCTTGCACAAGGATCAGTTTTGTCCAAGTACCCTAATGCTATTTTCATTTTTGATTAATCTGATTCTCCTTTCACACACCACATGAATTAAAAGCAACTTCAGTGAACTCACTGGACCTTCACAGTTTCAAAAAAGAACATTTTCTGACTACGTACCTCAGCATTTTTAACACTAACCACTGGAAAACAGATGCATATGCATATAGTCGTTCAGTCTTTTCAATTCTCTTTATAATGTAGGAAGAAATAACGTACAAGCTATTTCTAGAATGCCTGGTACCTTATAATGTGTAAGATACAACAATGTAAAATGAGTCGGTTTCCTCTTTCATTTTGTAAGAAAATCAATTTTGAGTAATGCTTCATATGCATTTGCGTGGCGATAACTTGGGTTAAACACACTTCTCAGCTTTTCTGCCCAAAGTTATGACAGGGACAGTTCCTTGTAAATCTCATTACCATAATAAAATCCTATTACGGTATGCTGGGGTGGGGTGTGTGGACCCCATTTACATGGAAGTCTGCTGTAGTGATTGGCATCTCTATGATACCTAGGTGCATTCTGTGCTTCTTTCTGAGAATTGAATTAAATGACCTGGAAGTTCAGAGTAAATGTTTAAGCTTTACTAGTCCTTGAAAAGCAGTAAGATGGAGAAGAGGTTGCAATGCTTGTTAGTGAAACTATTCAGAAATTGAGTTACAGACACTTTCAGGGCCACGTCCCATCCTTATATAATTTACAGAAGCAAGTCATCTCCCTGACCCTCAAACCTCCTGTACAAATACTTCCTTGTTTAAGAAAAACAACTAGATCGTCTACTTTGACAAGCCAAAGCTGGGAGTCAGTTTTTAAAGCCCCAACCCAGCAAGCTATGAAACGTCTCCTGCTGGGCATCGCAGGCTCCCGCTTCCCTCTGCAGCTGGAGGCGCTCAGTACCCCGCGGGACGGTGCCGCAGCACCCGTGCGGTGTGCGCAGGGGCTGCGTGCTTCGGTCCTTTTAGGAGTGGTTCCCTGTCTCGGAAACCTTCCAAATGCAAAATTCACTTTGAAATGGGTTATTGCCCTCCTAGTTGCCTTGTTACCCTTTCTGTGCTCCCTGGCTTTGAAGAGAGTTTAGTCACTGTTCTGGAAGAGCCAGATAACACAGCCTGCATTTGAACGCCGGTGCTAGGATGGACAGGTTGTCCACGCTACAAGCGCACGCTGATACAGCTGTGCCGCCAGTGTGCCTAGTGGGTGTGAAGTGTGCTGACAGAAGCATTTTTCTGTTGATGTAGATACACCATTTCCTTGAAAGGCATGAAGTAAATGGGCAAAATCCGTCCTTTTGTCGGGATGCTTCCCTATCAAATCTCAGATACTGACAAGTGCTCTCCTCTCTGTCTGGCTGTGGCTTCACAGAGTTGGGCCCATGACCTCCTTAGCTCATCCAGCAAACTGTTTAGCCGAAGTTCTAGGTGTTTCGTGTTGCTGAAGGAGAGAATGAGGAGATGGGATGACGTGAAGGGCAACGTTAAAAACGTATGCAAAGATGTCAAAACTGGTAATACAGTGCTTACAATAAGGTTTTTAACAGATTCCCTTAATAATTTAAATATAGAAGGGTCCTGATGCATCAATAGTTACTCAGATGGAAAAGTGAATAGTACCTCTTGTGAGCTAATATATTATACTATATTAATCTGAAGTGTCATTTTTTCTGATACCTGATGTAGATGGAAATTTGCAGCACAATTAGACTTTAATACAGGCTATTGCAAACTCCAAAAATTTTGTAGAGTGCAGTTTGCTTCCTAGGGGAGAATATTTATACTGTAAATAATGTTTTGTAGGCAAAAAGAAAATTCATAAGTGCTAGATCTCCTAGATAAATTATAATAACATGAACTGGTTTACCGCAAAACAATGTTTCATTAAACTGTAGTGGACTACACGCCTCCTCTGTGAGTTTATTCCAACCTCACTGATAGAGGGCTCATTGTTTAAATTCCACCATGACTGGTTCAGGTAACTGCTTTATCTCGCAGAAATGCCAGGATAATAAAACTGTATCAGGAAAGTTAAACGGTGCTAGTGACGGATAGGTTACCTGGGTCCTTCATCTCTAAAGGTTCCAAGGTAGAAGTAATCATTAATCTTCTGTGTGAGTCTCAAGGCTCTCTTTTTTAGTGCTGTACTACATTTTCACCTGCTTTTTCTTACTTTTCTGAATCCCTTTACTAAATTTATTCTGTGTTTATTAGGTGGTAGCGATGTCCCTTCAAACTTACTGACAGCAAAGGCTTTCGTGAAGTATTGTTTTATATACAAAGGTGATTTCCCAGGGTATGCAAGGGTTCCTTACTAATTCTGAGAAAAAGATTTTGAACCCTACATTGGCTGAATGACGGAACAGATCAGTGGAAGAAAACATAGGATGTTACGGAAAATAGGACAGGACTGTAAAATGGAAGTATATGTTGCCTGAGTCCAAGTCTTTCATATCTAAGACCTGACTTCTCATTCAAGAATCTGAATTTATTGACATATATTTATTAGCTTCTGCCAAATTATGGTCTTTTATTTATATTTTGCTCTTTTTCTTCCACATTAACACTACTCATCTTGCACCACAGAATGGCAGCTAGTGATGAACAAGTTCTCTTGCATCACTGTATTTGGCCAAGGAGCAACTGCTGAGTGGTTATTGTGTTCAACAAGCTATGCAATCTCCTGTCCAGTGCTGGTGAGATCGAGGTGCTGCAGCATCATAAACTACCCCAGTGATGGTAGCATACAGGTGACAACAAGGGTAGTGGTTACGTCACCTTGGCAAAACTGCAATTTGGAATATAACTTTAACAGTGAACAATTGCATCATAATCTGTATTTGGGGCTCAGCTCTGTATTGCCTCCTGAGTTCCATATGCACGGACAAAGCAGGAGTACAAACGCTACCAAAGAGTACCTAGCAGAAGTGCGAAATACCACCCATAGATTTGTTCACACAGTTAGTTCAATCACTGCCTTTGCCCGTGCTTGAGTCCTGACCCATGGACCCTCCAAAGCCGTTAAACTTGTGAGTCCTTTTCCTATGCTGTGGTCACGCTTGGGAGCTCTCCCGGGAGGAGAAGCCAGTGAAGGATGAGCCTTTCTTGCTGAGCGTGAGCTCCCTGTCTGGATCGCAGGCAGTGCTGCCTGGACAAAGGTGAGCTGTGCTAAAATCCTGCAGAGGGACAGCAGCATTATTTTTCACTTGCACTGACTTTGTACTGGATCAGATTAGCAGCACCTTCATGGTCAGTTACTGTAGAAAAGTAGTTCCAGTAGTTCTTCCTAGCTCAGGCAAAATATCTGGTTTATATTTTTATAATAAATTATCCAGTGGATGGGTCGTCTAATTCTGTTCTAAAATTTTGAAAAATTGCAGCTGTGCAAGAACGGTCTGAAGCAGGGCTGTTGCTTAACCTGTGTGGATGTAGATTTAGAAGGCCTCAGGAATAATTTTGGAAACAATGTGAAATGGAAATAGTTACCCTTAGATCATCCAAGAGCTGTTTAGGATCAGTATGTTTATAAATGAAACTCAAATAACTTATTAGCAATGTCCATAAGTGCAGGTAGGCTTCAAAATGGGAAGACAGACAATTTTCCTTCCTAAAAACGTGAAGCTAGCTTTGGCCTTCTGATGTGTAGCAGGACTTCTACTGCTTCCTGTCACCAGTCCCTTTGGAAATACCGTAAGAAACTTCCTTTAGTGTGATCTTCCACAGTGACTATTTTGGATGATGGTGCCCAAATGTCACAGCCTGGAATTTGGCTGCAGTTGGTGCTGCCTTCCAGTACAGTGAGGCCAATCCAAACTGACTCAGCCCGGGGAAAGTTCCTAATTCTAATCACCTGCTTCAGATGGGTCTGAATTCTGCAATTCGATTTTTCCTTCATTTTGATGCAAGACCTAGTTCTGAGTTGTTCTCGGTGCCGGATCCAAGAGCGGAACAGCAATGGTCATTTGTAGAATGTCTTTCCGTCTTCTGATTCCAGCATGGCCCAGTCTCTATCTTGGTGACTTAGAAGAGCATATTTCAAGGACAAAGGTCCTTGAAATTAGGAAATACTTTGTTTAGTGAATTCTGATCTCCAAATAATTATAATCTAAGTTGAAGCCACATAGGACCCGAGGGAACGGCAGGGAGATGTGCCAGGGGATGGTTAGGCTGGGCATTAGGAGAAGGTCCTTCCCCCAGCGGGTGGTGGAGCCCTGGCACAGGCTCCCCAGGGAGGCATCACGGCACCAGCCTGGCGATGTTCCAGATGCCCTTGGACACGGCCCTCAGAGCCACGGTGTGAATTTGGGGTGTCCTGTGCAGGGAGAGGAGCTGGGCTCGATGGTCCTTGTGGGTCCCTCCCGGCTCAGGCCGTCCTATGATTTAGCATGAGGCAATTATACAGCATCATTTATGACTTAACATTGTGAAGTTTTCCAAGAACTCTTTCTTCCAACTCTAATTAAAATAACCTGGTTTTGAAACTACAGAGTTTTATTATGAGTTAGTTTCCATATCTCTTTCCTTTGAACATTATTCTAAATCTATTCTGTCAGAAAAATCATCAAATATCCTTGTGATTTCCTTCACAATGTATTCTTTCTTGCTGTAACGCTAATTAAATGTCTGGCGGAAGCAGTGGACACGCAACATAGGGCAAATTCCACTTAGCCTGAGACTATTTGTCTTATCTTCAGACTGACTCCAAAATCTGTGGCTTTAAAGTGCCATAGCAGTAAAACTGCTAAATCAGTAGAAAGCTTAAACTAGATAGTAATATCTCTTATTACCATGTAATCTAAAGAGGAAATGATAGCAAAAATAAGTAATATAGCTAAATATGAATTGTACAAATTAGGATGCTTTGCTTAATTTAAAAAGTTTCAAAAGCTAGAAGGGGTTCGGTACAGATTAATTCATTACAAAAAGTTAATAAAAATACCTCAAGTGGGTATTATTGAAATAATAGGCGTATAAGATCTGACTTTTCTCTCAGTAATTTTATCTGAAAAGTCCTGCTCAACTTTTTATTTGTAGATAATTGAAAAATCACACTTGGTATGTGGGATTGAAATATTGTCTCATTATCTTGTGTGAGGAAGGTCAGCATAGCATTCCCATGCCTTTGGTGTGGTTTTAATTACAATAATTCCCTATCAGTCTTTTGAACCTTTCCTGTTTTCTAAAGTATTAGTTATTCTGAAATTTTAAAACTCACATATGAAAGATTTATTCAGCCACTTGTATTTTTGAAAAGGTAGTTTGCATCTTCCTGAAAATTATCCAGAAAGATCCTATCAGCGTTGAATGTGCAGGTTGTAATATGGGCATTGAACATGCGGCCTTGTGGGTAAGCCACTAATTGGATGGAGATTTCTAGATGGGACTGCGATGTCTAGCACCATCGCCAGCGGTCCTGTGT
The DNA here is from genome assembly GCF_963921805.1 of Phalacrocorax carbo. Classification (NCBI taxonomy): domain Eukaryota; kingdom Metazoa; phylum Chordata; class Aves; order Suliformes; family Phalacrocoracidae; genus Phalacrocorax; species Phalacrocorax carbo. The sequence goes on along the minus strand of NC_087518.1, from coordinate 62,230,755 downwards.
CACCCTGAATATAGGCCTAGACTTCTGTTTAGGGAATTAGATGTATGATAACTCAGAGATGTCTGGGACTCAACACCTACGGTCCCCGTTTCTCTTCTCTGTAAACTGGTGCCGTTGCTTGTCTTCCTTTCCACGTAAAGAAGTAAACCCAGAGTTTATCAGACTTCTAAGGTAGTTAGATACCTTTATTATTAGATTTATTATTCGATAGATACCATTATTCCCAGGTGAAGGGAATAACCTGTGTTCCCCTGAAACTTTCTTACTGATTGTTTAACGTCACTGTGGGCCAGACTGAAGTACCATCCTTTAAATCAAAGTCAGAAAGATGGGATCATACACGTATGCAGCAAGGCGGTTGTGCAGTCATCATCTGTGGTTTTAACTGACTTCATAAAAATATGAAAGGCAATATAATATATTCCCAAAGAGTCTTTAGTTTTCACTAAATATTATTTTACTGGTTTGACTATTTGGTGGTTATCTTCCTTTTTGTTTCTCCCCCTCTGTCTCTAATTCTATTTGTGTCAGCACTGGTGTGGCCAGGAGGAGCCGGGCAGGGATGGGGCCCCTGTGCTCGGCCCTGGGGAGGCCCCACCTCGAGTGCTGGGCTCAGGTTTGGGCCCCTCGGGACAAGAAGGGCCTGGAGGGGCTGGAGCGTGTCCAGAGAAGGGCAGCGGGGCTGGGGCAGGGTCTGGAGCACAAGTGTGCTGGGGGGCGGCTGAGGGGGCTGGGGGGGTTTAGCCTGGAGAAGGGGGGGCTGAGGGGAGCCCTTCTCGCTCTCTGCAGCTGCCTGAGAGGGGCTGGAGTGAGGGGGGGGCTGGTCTCTGCTCCCAAGTCACCAGGGACAGGACGAGAGGGAACGGCCTCAGGCTGCGTCAGGGGAGGGTTGGGTTGGGTGTGAGGGAAAATGCCTTCCCTGCCAGAGGGGTCAGGGGTTGGCACAGGCTGCCCAGAGAGGGGGGGGAGTCACCAGCCCTGGGGGGGTTCAAAAACCACGTAGACGTGGCGCTTTGGGACATGGTTTCGTGGTGAACTTGGCAGTGTTGGGTTAACGGTTGGAATCGATGACCTTAAAGGTCATTTCCAGCCTAAATGATCCTATGATTCTATAGGCAACAGTATTTTAATTACACTCTTGTTTTTCCAGCACAGATGCAGAGTTGTTTTTCCCAGATCTATATCAAATTCATCTTAAAGATGGAAAAAAATAATTTTACACATATGTTGCTTTTCTCCCTTGTGAGAAGAATGAGATGAAGAAGGATTTCCTAAGTTGAAACAATAGATGTAAAGAATGTATATTTTAAAGGGAAGAAGTAAAACTCAGACTTTTCAGTTCACTGCAGCTTTGAGATAATTGGTCTAAATCAGATGAGCTCAAGTCACCAATACATCAGAGTGTATGCCATCTGTCACTGGCTATTTCTTGGGAATAAGGGATTAGGACCCCCTCCTAAACAGTTGGAAAAAAACCCTCACATTTTTTAGCCTCCAAGTCATCTTTACAAAGGAATTAATTTTTTTTTTGTCATTCACATCTAGTTCACCTTGGCTACTATTAGAATTTTAATATATAGTTAGGCTAAGAGCAACACTCTGCAGTGCATTAGGATCTTTTTTAATGCTTTCCATACACTTACCTAGAGATAGTGGCTATTACGGGAGGTCTCTTTTTATATACGCGTTTGCTAAAAGAGTTTAAGTGATGAGCAAACGTGAGGGAGAGCTAATACAACTATATTTTTTATTACTTGGGGTTAGCCGGCTGGAAAACTAGCTATCTTGCCTTAAACTGTTTTGCTATTTAGATGTATCAGCACAACATTCTCCAAGATCTCTGTGGAATATAGCTTTTATTTAACAGAAAATGCATCAGATGGCTGATGTCTGAGTGAGAGGCGGCATGTTGATTAGCAATTAGTCTTCTGAGGTGCTCAGCAGTTTCAAAGCTCACTGACAACAAAAGATAGGGTCTGGGCCAAAAAGGAAGTACTGGGTGTCGGAGCTGCCTGCTGTGAGATCCCGGTAACTTTGGGGGGTATCGGAGGATGGGAGAACTTTGGAGAGATTTTTCTCAGTAGCAAATATCATTGCCTTTGAGACACCGGGCTAAGCGAGCCCTAATACTTCTGCAGGATAGCTAAGGTGGTGGTTTGGTTAGCAGAGGGCATCTTGGGAGGCGGTTCAATCTGCTCCAATGCCTGGTGTTTCTGTTCCTGGCGTTGGCTGAAAAAAACCAGCAGCCCCTCAAAGCAGCAGAGGTTAATGTGATGGTAATGGTGGAGATTGTGTGCGATGAGGAACCCAACGGTGGAGGCAACCGTCAATCCCACAGTCTTCGTAGCAGAGAAAAAATGTTGTGAATTCACTGGCTTGTGTCACACGGGGGCATAGGAGATGGGATCTGCCTCGTCTCTCCGACGCCGTGACAAAGTCGAGCTTTAACTGCTCTGAAACTCAGGGACTGCATTTCATAGTCACTGCAAAGGCATATATTGATGTAAACCCATTTGGCTTGATTCCATCCTCATATTGACCTGAAAGAAAGTACACTGCAGTCAAGTAACTTACCTCAGGGTAAGAAAGTAGAGTTATCTCATAGTCAGGTCCCTGGTCTGCTATTACAGTTCTTTTGTCTCCCTTTTGATTTTGGATGCTTAAAAAGGGGAAATTGCCTTGCTTTCCCACTGTGTGGCGTCTTATGGCGTCAGATGGACTTGTGCAGCGGTAATGCACAGGCTTCCAGCGAACGACCGCCTTTTGCTCGGAAAACGTCTCGTTGTGGGCATCTCAGGGTTCACGCTTAACTGGCGCAAAAAAGTCGTTTTCTCTCACCTGCAGCAGCAACTCTGCGGCGCAGCCCTTTAGCCTGGGATTAAAATCTCCCATGCGGGAAGGAAATGAAATTCTTCCCTCACTCTCGTTTGATCAAACCCCACCACGTCGTACCGCACAGGGCCTGCTGACCCACTCTGAGGGTTGCCGAGGCCTTTCTACGTTACTTTTCACAAAACCCGTGGGTCCATCCTGAGCGGTGCTACGTTTCATCCTAGGCGGCGCGGTGTTCCGCCGCCTTTGCTCTGTAGCTTATTTTATAGCAGCGTTAATATAAAATATGACTGGGTAATAAGAATATCACCTATGGCTACCTCAGGAGATCAGCTACATTATTCATGAGACTGTGCCTGAAGTAGGAGCCTGCACCAGAAATAAAATGGTGCAACATCAGATAGGAAAATGGAGTTATTCCTGTTTTATTGTGGCAGGAATAAGGAAAAATAAAGAAGGAAAAAAACCCCTCAAGCCAGTGATTTTCATTTAAATCTACTTGTGCATGCTATCTTTTAAAGAGAATGTGTATTTCTATTCAGCATGGTTGCCAGGTCAAATACTGCTGTTTACACATTTGACTGCGGCAGTTCTGCTCAACTCTTATCCATACATTGTCCTTTAAAAAAAGAAATGTATCTGGAGGCAGTCTTTTTTAACAACAAAATTCTCCTTGATCTGTCATTGCAGGTGGGGTTGAGAAAAAGCTCAGCTTTATTAAGTGTTGTGAGAAAACCTTTGTGTCCCTCACAAGATCTAGACAGTGCTCGTGCAATTCCTTTGCATGTTTCAAAATGGATTAAACCGGAAATAAATGGAAAATTTTAATGCTATCCTTCAGATCATTTTTCCCCAGACAAAAAAAAAAATTTAAATAGCTGCTCGAATTAGTGCAATATTGTCTGTGTTGGTTGAGACTTCATTAGCAAATACTGATATAATAGAGATCATACGCTTTCACTGAAAGAATGAGGGGTGTGTGATAGCTGTCTATTAACAGATAATTTAAGCTGACTCCAGAAGACACTCAGATTCTGACTTCTATTGATATCTTCTTTTACTGTCAGTTTTGCCTGCATTTTCATTGCTAGCAATGGCTGTTTAAGTGAGAAATGCAACTCCCAGCATGAAAGGATTATTTTGCTAATCTTCCTTAAAGCTTCCCCCCAGGTATTCTATCAATATGAGGTTGTTGGTAGGAGACAGCTTAAATAAACTTAATATAAATCCTGTTTTTCGGAGCTGTGATTTGAGGTCGCACGATATTCCACAGTCCTGTGGAAGGGTATTTACTAGAAATGTTTTTATTCATTCTTTCATTCTGCTGTCCCCTAAATCTGAGACCCAATAGGAATAACGTTTTCCTGTAGCTGCCCTGGCAAATATGGCTTTTATTACAGGAGATTCACACAGCTTTCAAATCCAATTAGACTCAGGCCATCCTGCTGTGGCATACATTAAAATTTAGCAGATGAATCTTACGGAATGGCCTGTTTTTTCTGCCGTAGTATTTCTTCCTTTTATTAAAGGTTCCTTCAACCTGAATTTTATTTTTTTTCTGTTTCCTTACAGTGGGTTCTTTTAGGAAAGGGAAAATGTGGGAACACAGAAAATGTATTCAGAGGCAGTGCTGTAAATGGTACAGTGTGTTCCATTTGAGATAATAGAGATAACCCATGGATTAATAAAAGATAAAGCCATTTCCAGGGACCTGAACTAACTGGCAAGAGAACCCACAAGGCAAATAATCTTTTCTGTGTAGGCTTTTTAGAAAAACAAAACAAGCCACATCACCCCTCCAGCCCTATTTTAGCTACCCGACATGTGCACTGGAAATATATGTCTCATTAGGTAGATGAAGCCGCTGTCCCAAAGGTACATTGTGATGTGATTTCACCAAGAAAAAAAAAAAGATTTACTGATACTTTCCTTAGTAAAGGAGGCCCTGGCAAAGCCATGGACCGTTATAGCCAGAGCTGGACCTGACAGATTCTTGCTGATTGACCGACTCTTAATTTCTTTAGGTGTCAGAACTTTTCGTCCAGCACATCAGAATGTGAGCTAACACACTAAATATGTTATTCTGTGCAAAGTTAAGTATCAGAGATTTTAATTCATCTTCATCAAGGGTCCGTACTGAAAATAAAACAGGCACAACTCAGGACAGTAGGAGAGAAGAGGCATGATAATTAAAGCACAAATAATCAGAGCATGTGACTCTCATTAAAACTTATTATTAAAGTATGCTTTGTAAAATCTGTCGTACCTTTAGAGGCGCTTTGCCCTGATGAAGTGTTCTCTCCTGGGGCACTGGGTTTCTGGAGCCTTGAACCTTGCAAAGGCAGCCCTGGTAAAAGAAATGGGCCCTGTGTGGCAGCATAAAGCCCCATCGTGCTCGAAAGCCCCATCCGTTGACCTGCAAACTGCCCCAGGGCATAGCCAAAGAGGGGAAGGCTGCCTAGTCTGCACCCATGGGTGCCGCCTCTGCCTCACGAGCCAGAGGGTGCCGTTTCTAGCTGCCTTAGGGAAAGACCAGACTGGTTGGAGAACAAGAGGGCGCTGGGGACGAGGGTGCTCGGCGATTCCCCCGGGGCTGGCATGAGGCACAAACCCTGCCTGCACGGCGGTGTGCCTGGGGCGGATCTATCCACACGCCAGCTCCGGGGTTCGGCAGCCTAGCGCTACCCGTGCCTTTGCTCTTCTGCTTGCCGAGCATGAGCGCCATGTATCCGAGGCTTGTACCTGGCTGCTTTGGTCTTCAGCTCGAGGCCTCCGAAATGAAATCCCACCAGATCTGAGAAGGGCCAGAGGTGTTTGCTTGAACACTTTGATAACGACTTTTTTATTTGTAACAAAGCTTTCCAGATGGCATGGTGGGTTAGCTTTGTTTATCTATTATATGTTATTTTTGCTCCTGCATTTTTATTGCTTAATTCATTTTAACTTGTGGTGTTGTGAGATTCTTGTATTGAGACCATCCTGCTTATTCATGCACTTCATTTGTCCCTGCAGCTGCAGTCTGAAAACCTTTTCTAGCTACGGCTCTCTCGCAGGAGCAGGCTGCATGCACTTGCTCAGGAACATTTAGTGTTAGATTTGCTTTAGCGAGTGATCTGGTATCAGAGTGTACAGCAACTCTATCATTTGTGTTATGATTTTTTTTTATTTTCATAATACGGAGTCTGAACTGAATATATTGGGTTGGGATTGTGTTAATTTTGCTTTTCTGCCTTGTTGTTCTCTGCCTTGTGATGCTGTGGTTTGTATTACAACTTTGCCATTTCTTCATCCAGTCTATTCAATTTCCGAGAGAATGTGCCTGGAAATAATCACCCTTTTTCTGTCTGTGATACCTGTGTTTTCTTGTCAGTGACTCACTCAGCCACTGTTCCTTTTCTGAAACATGCAGTTTTAATAGAAATGCCAAAGGTAGTGAGTCTACTTCAATGACTAACTGCGTTGAAAATCACGGAGTGGATGCATTAAAAAGGAGTTGAGAGCTTGCCTCCAAAAAGCTTTTGAACCCCCACCAGAAATACAGCTAAGCTTTCAGAGCAAGGCTGTGACGTGGTGTCATGTAGTAGGAAGCCCTTTCATACCCTGAGGGAGCCAGTTTGTACCTCTTTTCCAGGGGTACGACAGGATCAGAGAATTTGCCTGCTTACGCATTCTACTAGGCAAGGGGGGTGGGCAGGTAAGAACAGGCAGGAAAAGACTGCAGACTCAGATTTTTAATCCTTCCCTCCTAAATGGCCTTTGTTTCTGGTTTGGAAGGGTGATAATTCACCGTTCGCTTTTGCTCAGGGATGGATACGCAGTCAGAACTAACCTTGTGTCAGAAATGATGTGAACTAGTTGTTTTTTAAGTCATTGATTCGTCGATGGCACTTTTTCCAGCTGAACTAATGGTACTCCATCTAACCTTTCTCCAGTTCTTGTTTATGCGTTATTGACATCAGCTCCCCTCCAGAGCCAACAGCAGCAATCGTTAGCAAGGGATTCTTTTCCTCTTCCAGGCTGGAAAAGCCTGTGTAAAGCTCAAGGCTGTTACGAAGGTGTGAGAACCAGCAAGGTGTACGCACCAGGCTCAGCGTCGCACAGGGCAGTCCCTCTGGAAGCAAGGCTCTCCATGTGAAACACTCCTCCGTGAGGTATTGCCATAAAGAGGAGTGACCTGAGCCATATATATTAGAGCTGAAAAGGCCTCCGGAGTCGCCTACTCCGTCCTCAGGGATGAACGTTCGCCTTGAAACCAGTGACCCTCTCTGCCATATTACCTCCCTCTTCTCTCATTTTGTACTATTTAATCTACATTTTTCCCTTCAGTAATTTTGAGCTATTACTATACTTCTACCTGCTTTCCCTCTGCTGCCAACAGTCCTCCCACACCACCTTCCACCTTCTTCTTTTCATTAATTCCTCTTAAGTACTCACAGCCTGTTATCATGTCATCTTTTCTCTAGACAGGGCAAATTCAGCAGTTGGTTCTCTTGCCTAACCACTCTTAATATAATAGGTGCTGTCTTCAGAACTTTGAGGATTTTTTTTTTTGGTTTGCTGGCTGCCCTAGTTAAGTCATCGTCTTCCTTTAAATCTACCATGATTTCCTGGTAGGGGATGCTCAGAGCAGTGCAGATGTAGCCTTACCAGCAAGGACTGTGTAAAACATCGTTTCAGTTCCGTGGATAATACTTTTCTTCATGTAGCCACAAGGACAGTAAGCAATGGGGTAGCAGAAAACACCGAATTTTACAGAAGTTGAAGGGAAGATCACTGTGGAAATCAGTGAAAGATTAATTAGGACAGAAATATTAAGAAATTCATAGAATGATGTATTATCCTCTTAATAACCCAAAGATAGATACCCACCCATAGATTTATATTTATTTTTTAGGAAATTAAAAATTGAAAAAAATATCCAACCATAGAAATTATAATTAAAATCCTTTTTTCCTTGCGTTCTCCACAAAATGCTGCGGGTCAAGCTCCCTTATTGATTATCAGCCCACCTTGAGTGCACACGGTGCTCTGCCCCCAGGTCTGCAGGGCACCCAACGCGTGCCACCATGCCGCGCAACACCCAGAACGCCACCTCCTCTTACCTGGTTCCTGCATCACGCCACGCTCTGAATCACAGCATTTACCCAGTGCACGTGGAAGAATCTTAGCATAAAGGCAAGGTCCAGTTTGAAAGAATTGGAACCAATTTTGGAGTGGATTTAAGAGCAGATTGGTAGTAATACTGTGAAAAGGAACATACAGTCTTTTAAAATCGCTTCTAAATTGAGGGGATGGAAGGGTTGGCTTATGTATATGTTATATGTTTGTTTGCTTTCATTCTAATTGCAAATAATTTTGCATAATGTGTGCTCAAGTTTGTTTGAAACACATATACGATACCTCATCCTATTTCTCTCTCAACACATTGTGAAAAAATTATGCGGGAGAAGGGTATTTGCTTAAATACATAAAACTTTAATTAAAGGTATCTATATGTGAAGCATCTTTCTCCAGAATATTATTCAATGTTGCCACCTTCAGGCCAAAGTGTATCTAAGCATTTAAGGAGATTTCTTCCGCACAGAATCTTACAACTTTGCATGTTTACGATTTTTAAAACCATGTCAGTGCTTTTCCTTGTGAGAGTTGGGACGGGGAGGGCAGGCAGTGGAGATATTGTGGATTTGGGGAAATTAAAGTCCTTGAGCTTAAGGAAAGAAAAGCAGAGGCGAAGAAAACACCACTGTTAATATATTAAATCCATATAGCGTGTGGTTTCTTTTAACAAATCATCTCAGAGAATTAGAATTATGTTAGTCTTATACAGATCACTATCCTGTTGCCTTGTCTCTCGTAAAACTAATCCCAAGCTTTCCCCTTTTCCTCCTGCTTTGACCCTGGAAGGATAGAGAAGATTTGTAGAGTGAATAGGTGTGGTGGGTGGACCCTGGCTGGACACCAGGCGCCCACCGAGCCGCTCTGTCACTGCCCTCCTCAGCTGGACGGGGAGGAAATACAGTGAAAGGCTGGTGGGTCGAGGTCAGGGCAGGGAGAGATCACTCAGCAATCACTGTCACAGACTCGACTTGCGGAAATTAACTTATTACCAATCAAACCAGAGTAGGATTAAAAAAACCCAAGTTTTAAAACACCTTCCCCCCACCCCTCCCTCCTTCCCAGCGGCGCAGGGGACGGGGAACAGGGGTTGCAGTCAGTCCGTCACACGTTGTCTCTGCCGCCCCTTCCTCCTCAGGGGGAGGACTCCTCGCACTCCTCCTCTGCTCCAGCGTGGGTCCCTTCCGTGGGGCGCAGCCCATCAGGAGCAGGCCGCTCCAGCATGGGTCCCTGCCGTGGGGCGCAGCCCATCAGGAGCAGGCCGCTCCAGCGCGGGTCCCTTCCGTGGGGCGCAGCCCGTCAGGAACAGGCCGCTTCAGCGCGGGTCCCTGCCGTGGGGCGCAGCCCGTCAGGAACAGGCCGCTCCAGCGTGGGTCCCTTCCGTGGGGCGCAGCCCGTCAGGAACAGGCCGCTTCAGCGCGGGTCCCTTCCGTGGGGCGCAGCCCGTCAGGAACAGGCCGCTCCAGCGCGGGTCCCTTCCGTGGGGCGCAGCCCGTCAGGAACAGGCCGCTCCAGCGCGGGTCCCTTCCGTGGGGCGCAGCCCGTCAGGAACAGGCCGCTCCAGCGCGGGTCCCTGCCGTGGGGCGCAGCCCGTCAGGAACAGGCCGCTCCAGCGCGGGTCCCTTCCGTGGGGCGCAGCCCGTCAAGAACAGGCCGCTCCAGCGCGGGTCCCTTCCGTGGGGCGCAGTATGTCAGGAACAGGCCGCTCCAGCGCGGGTCCCTGCCGTGGGGTCACAGCTCCTGCCAGGAGCCTGCTCCAGCGCGGGCTCCCCACAGCGTCACACCTTCCTTCAGGGCACGTCCACGGGCCCCGGCGTGGGGCCCCCACGGGCTGCAGGTGTATCTGCCCCACCACGAACCGCCCTGGGCTGCAGGGGCACAGCCCGCCTCACCACGGTCTGCGCCCCGGCCTGCAGGGGAATGTCCGCCCCGGCGCCTGGGGCGCCTCCTCGCCCTCCTCCTTCGCTGACCCTGGGGTCTGCAGGGCTGTTCCTCTCACGCGTTCTCCCTTCTCTGTCTGGCCACTGTTGCACGGCTTGTTCTCCCCGTTCTTAAAGACGTTACCCCAGAGGCCCCGCCACCATGGCTGATGGGCTCGGCCGTGGCCAGCGGCGGGTCCGTCTTGGAGCCGGCTGGCGTTGGCTCTGTCGGACATGGGGGCAGCTTCTGGCAGCTTCTCAGGGAAGCCGCCCCTGCAGCCCCCCCCAACTACCAAATCTTTGGACACCAACCCAGTACATTAGAATTGGCTTGGTTGGTATTAAAATCAAAGTTAAACCTGAATTTATGAGAGAAATTCACTAAATCAAGGGGAGACAATGCAATCTGCTGGGAAAGAAAGGAAACTTACGGAATAGTAATTAAACTGTGATCTTAATCTCTGGGAAAAATGTCAAAGCTATTTGGTTGTACCAAACATTTGAGTCTCTCTTTAAGGGTTCAGTGAAAAAATTGATAAAATAAAAGCAACCCTTCTAGGAAGGCATTAAGTAATGTTCACTTTGTCCATGGTCTTGTCTCTGCTGGTTTCTCCCAGTGCTAAGCTGGGAGATTGGTCCACGGCCGTGAGTTATTGATTAACTGATGGCGGGATCCCATTTCCTGTGTATCCAAAGCCAAATCCTTTTGAAATACAGCATTACACAAACAGTGCCTTCCACCCAGAGGAAAACGCCATGCTGTTCAGTAACAGCAACGGCAAACACTCCCTTTGGACTGAGGCATAACGCTTCGCTTCCCGCTTAAATGGTTTTGCACTGAAGAGCTGGCACGTTACTCCCCACAGGTGGCTGCGTTTCAGCGGCTGGGTGACGGCAGCCTCCGTTTCTTCTTTCAGCCACAGTGAGTGCTAAACATAACATAGGGCTCCTCTATTTCCACAGGCTATTAACCTTCTAAAACATTTACCTCTGAGGCTAAACTTCGCAGTGCTTCGGCTTCAATTCCGAGAAATATCTCTATTCAGAACCAACGCACTGAGAGGGAATTAAGACCCCTTGCAACAAATGGTAAGCATATACTGGAGCTAAGTGGGGGCTTAAACAGCTTCCTGAGCTTAGTCCTTCTCAAAAGTAACATTTTAATGTTAGCTAGTTTGAGCAAAACTTCTTCATCTGTTTTTGAATAACGAGAGAATGGCAATAAAACACATAACCTTACTGAACTTCTGTCTGTAAAAGCATTTTAAAATATGGCACTTTATCAATAGTATTTTCATAGGATTTACAAAGCACAGCTGAAGTTCGGAAGAACTGAAAGCTGGTGTCTCCAAAACAAAAACAGTAGGTCTGCAAAGACTTATTTGCACCCTTGACATGAAAAGCCCTGGCTTTCTTCTGGGGAAGTACCTCCCTCACGCAGCTGACAACAGGGCCGCCTAAACGGTTTAAATTCCCTCACTGTCAGCTGAAGGCAATATTTGCTTAATGGGGCAGAGGAAAGGGCTGTTCTCAACAGGTGGCTGGGCTGGTGGTTTAACTGCAGGTACTTCAACAGCTTCAAGTGTGAGAACAGTCCTAAGTGAACTTGGAGGGAGCTATTGAGGAAAGGGAGGTATGTATATACGTTATAGCCGGGCTAAACGAGATGCTGTACGTGCTGGGTCTATACGGTACTGCACAAAACTTGCAGAGAAAGGTAATAGCTAAACATTCAAGACCTCATTTTCATTCCCACCGTTTTCATTTAGAAAATGGGGCTGAAGATGAGATATTCTCTGCATTTATAAAATGGCGATATTCTAAGAAAAAATGAAGGCCTGTGGAAGTGGGTGGTTAGTCAGAAAGACTTTCTAGAGCGGAAAGAGAAAATAAAAGTGAAATCAGATACTAAAGGGAGGAAAGCATATCCAACAGTAATTCAGCATTCAGTCACTGGCAAAGGGAGCTTAGCAGTCCAAACAACACATTTTGAAATATTTAATCTGCAGGATCTGTGGAATTATGTATAGGAAGAGATGTCTTGTCTGTTTTCTCAAATTAAATTGATTGAGGTCTGTGCATTATATTACATGGATTTATTCTGATTACATCTGAAGCTAGCGTCTCTCTTCCCAAGGGAGATTCAGAAACTTGAGAACTTTTTTCTTTTTCTTCTTTTTTTTCTTTTTGTGTTTGTTTTTTTTTATTTTTTATTTAATATCATGGGTTTATCTCGGGGATACTGCAGCATTGTTCCTGCATCCATGGTAGCTCAGAAACTGGCGTGCCAATTGGCTGCTGCCTTGCACTTGAAAAGCTGCTGCAGCTCAGTGTGGCTACGCGGAGGCAGCTATAATACACTCATCGCAGTGGTGTCTGAACACTGTGTAATCTCTGAAGTGCTTGAGGATGAATGGCTTATACAAATGTAGAGTATTATTATTGTATACTCTACTTAATTGGGACATACTGCATAGGGATAGCTGCTTTACTGGGTCTATCTCTGTGGAAACTGTGAGGACTGTAGCATGTAGTAATGACTGTTGCTTAATCAAGCTAGTATTGGCATATGTTCTGCCTAAGAGGTCTGACTTAGTTTCTGCTCAATAAAGTGCTGTTTAGCCAGGTGGCAAATAGGTGCGAAATCCTGAACTGGCTTTTAAATACACACGCCGCCCACTAAAGGCGAAGCAGCATATTCGCCTGGACCCTTGGGTAGCTCAGCCGAGGGCGGCCGAGTCCAGCGGGCAGGAGCGGTCTGTCGGCATCGCACCGAGTCGCTCGCGCTGGCGGCGCTGAGCCCACCGGCACCGGCAGCGCCTCTCGCGCGGCGTTTCTGCAGCTCGTGACGGGCCACGTGTGGGTTGTTTGGTCCCCGAAACAACCCAGCGTGGTGGAGCGCCGTCTCCCCAGTGGAAGACGTCAGAGCTTTTGGAGTGTGTGAGGAGCGCGTTGCTCTCCCCAGTAAGCTTGTCTTGCGTTTAACTTCTTCCTTGCCAGCTTCGGGCATGCTTGGGTCTGAGTAGACCCTTTCATGTGATTTTGGCAAGTCTCCTGGGACTGTGGCTCAGTGAAGCGCAGAGCAGGAGGTCTGCGGAGGTAAATGCCAGTCTGTGGAAGAACTAATTCATGTTAGTGTTGGGAAGCTCTGTGGTTTGATGGAGTTGGCGTATGTAGAAATGCTACTGCTTTCTCTTCTCAGCCTTAACCCGTTCACTTAACTAGAATAAAACAGGATATGAGTCCATGCCTCTTTCCATAAGAATACTGTTGTTCTCCCACCTGACAAATCACACGTGCTTTTCACAGGAAAGAAACACAAAGTCTTTGATTTCTCTGTTAGAAAGATAATCATGCTAGTACATGGTGCAAATCATTGTTGTCTTCAAAATGGGGGTATTAAAATGAAAAGCCTACAGATAGTGATGTACAGCCTTGCTGGTTAAACACCTTGGGCTATTTTATTTTACCATAGAACCAAAGAGAGTTTACTATTTCTCTTGTATGGAGAAACCCCGAAGACACTGCTAAATCACTTCTGATTTATAAAAATATATAAAGATTTGTAAAGTCACCATGAAACCAGCAGATGATCTCAAAAATTATCTAAGCATTCTTTCCAAAATTAGTGTTTGATACCAGTAGTATTGTTTGAATGAGAAATCCTTTTAAACATCCTGTGCAGTGGATCTGGTAAGTGCTGGAAGCTGTGTCTTATTATAGCTGCTTGAAATATACGTTGTAAAATCAAAATAATTCAAAGGGTATTCTGCTTCTGAGTTCACCAAGTTTCCATAAACATTCAGTGTTTCCGTGGTTTCCTCTTCACACTGTCAGCAGTCTCTGGACTCTGGGAAACTGGGTTTGCTGCTTCTCCTTAACGGAAGGATGCCGTGAAAGCTGAGCGAGCCCTATGATGCTGTATTCTTCAGTTCTAACCCAGACTGCCAAATTATTGTTTGTCAGTGAGCTGTGATGCCTCGTGTGCTATACTTCATGTATTTCTTGAAAACTCAGCTGCTGAAATCATGTACAGAATTAATCCCGTCTAACTTACACTGTCTGACAATTATGCACGTGTTTTCAACTGGTTTCCTAAGTGCTCCTTCTAAGCACAGCTGTGTAAACAGCCTGTCTGGTGGAGTTCCAGGACAAGGCGAGGGGTGTGCCTCTTTCTGGAGATGCTTTTCTCCCTTTTTCCACTAAAGAAATGGGCTTTGACTGGCACGCTTAGCCTAAACATTACCTCTTCCCTTTCTGAAACTCATTCTCTGGGTTCCTGACGTTAAACTTCCGTAAATCTTTGCCTACCTTCTATTGTCTGTCTTTAAGCAGAACAGTGCTTACCGTTTCTCTTTGCAGTTTGTTGTAAGACTAGCATACTGTTTAATAGGTCTTCGACTCCCTCTGTTTCCTACCTATTTGACATCTAAGTGAAGCTGAGGCTGTGAAGGTCTGTCTCCAGTGCTCTGTACCCCACAGGTACTGGGGCTCTAACCTGCCTCCCGGGTGGACAAGGTTGCTCAGTTTGTGTGGTGCAGGGGCTCTCCGTGGAGCCAGCTGACTGCTTTTTGTGGGACTGAGACAGAGTTGGGGGGGTACCTCCTCGAGGAAATCTCAGCAGAGCTCATAGGACAGGCCATAAAAGTATTTCAGACGTAAATATTCTACTCACAGTTACAGCTGTATTGCCTAGAGGAGCGCCTCCTGATTTCGGGATGGGAGAGCAAAATGTAGCCCTATTAATTTAGCTGTTCCTAGGCTGTGAGAATGTCATTTGTGAATAGTTTGGTCCTGGATAATTAAACAACAAACTTCTTGTTAAATTCTTGTAGGAATCAATTCTTAGCATGGTCTTAATTTATTTTATTTCACAGAGAGGGTGAATTAGACTCGTGATTGGTTTTACTCTCTGTAAGCCCTTTTAAGTTATAGGATTAAATAAAATTATGACCGAGACTAACGATGGACATGGATCAAGATGTCTTTTCTCTCTGTCATGAAATGGAGTGTTATGAAAAGATTTCCTTCCGTTATTAGTTTAGGAAAGAAGAGTCAGGTTGAAAAATAGAACAGAAAATAAAGGGAAAGCTAGTCTGCAGGAGGTGGAGAGAGACCATTTCAGCTCTTCCCAACTTGCCAGAAAATACCTTTGCCTCTCGCATCATCACCTTTCATTCCCCCTGCTCCCAGCTTATGTTAAAATATTCACTGAGGCTGTTGCCCAAAACCACAGCAGCTTAACTACTGTAGTACAGGGTGAATTTGCAACAGGACCCCTGTAGTTTGCCCAGGGGTGGGCAGAGCTGTGCACCGTTACGCAAGCCGCGTATGTAACAGTCAGGCCAAATGGCAAAGCAAAAAAAGGAAAAGCAAGGAAATCACTCATGGACATGCCTGAGAACCGACACAATAGTTTTCTCTGAAGCAATTCTGTCATATTGTGAAAATACATAGTTGGGGCATTATAAAACTTTTTATTATTCACTCAATAGAGCGTAACAGCTCTGAAGCTTACTGCAGTGTTTATTCAATAGACCAGCTCTGTACTTTTGCTCTGTCATGTAAATAGGCATTTGAGCAAGTCTAAAAGGGCATATTTTACTCAACGGACCACAGCGGCTCCTCTGGAGCCTGTTGTACGGTGTGATGCGGTTCCAGGGTTAATGCAGGCATACCCAGCTCCGTGGTGTGCTCTAAGGACCGATCTCCTCCTAACCACTCAGGTGCCTGCATGGGGAGGAGGTTGCTCCAAGCAGCACTGCATTGTGCCAAGCTTTTGGAAGGGAGCAGGTCGGTGGGGACTAATGCCACAGTCCAAATTTTACTGGAGGATCCTATAGTTAAAATCACATGAAAAAACCCACAACTTCTTCCAAATCCCCTGGTAGCCCTTGCACACGTACCTGAAAAATCTTAGTTTTCTGGTGTATGTGTGAACGTCTGGATAAGATTTTCTGAAAAAATGCAGGCGCTTGGCTTTGTCTTGCACTGATTCTCTTCAGCATCCCCCTGCAGAGGGGGATGCACAATCCTAGTGACCCAAAAGGGAGGGTGGAGCAGCAAGCTGAAGCGTCCTGTGAAAGCCTGAGCTGCAAGGGTTTACTTCTCAAACCATAAACGCCTCTGCAGGTTGCGTGAGGGAGGAGCTCTTCTGGAAACAGCAGCCACTCAGCGCTACCAGGGGTTTCACCTATGCCCGGTGTTCCCACAGAATGGCAAAACCTGAGCTTGAGTCATTTACCTCAGCCCCTGTGGCAGGACAAGCATCCTGTATTAGCTGTGACAACACCTCCGCAGTTAAAAGCTGGACCAGAATCTCAGTCAGTGCACGCTAGCGATATGACTGGAAATATTTTATATTGTCATCCCTGCTCCTTCCCTTACTTTAGGGAAACAAAATTGATTTATTGCTGGATTTTTTGGTTTTCTGCCTTTATCTTTTTTTTGTTGTCTTAGTTCTTTCAAAGCTGCTGGCATTGCTGGAGCATTATCACCAGTAAGAGGGGAATTTGCACATGCAAATTTTACTCCCTTAATTAAAATCAGGAGCACTTGATTACACTGCTGAGCCCCAGAGCTGCAAATATGTAAACAAAGGTTACATGCTCAGAAAGGAAAATTGAGCCCTAAGTCATGTTTTCGTGATAGACTTTTGTTAGTTCTTAGTCTACTGTCAATGCGAAGCCCAGTGCCAAATTAAATGCCTTATTCCTAGACTCAAGTGCCTGCTGTTCCAGGAGCACGCTTTGTAGTTATTTTGTTTAGGTTTGGGATTGTTTTGTTTTCATTGTGTATTTGCTCCTCTGACTTGGAAGCCCCTTGCTTTCTGGTAGGTAGGAAGCAAGCAATTAAGAGCAGGTGTAGCTCAAAGAATGTGATGGGGCATCTGGAAGAGGTGATTAACAGGAAAAAGAAGCCATGGGTTTTATTTTGGTTTTTTTGTACTTGTCCTCCAGTGTGTGGCCTTAGTCCTTCAAAATCCAGCGACTGCTGTGCTTCCGCTGCCTCTGGAGGTCAGGAGGATTCTCACTGATGGAGCTGAGAGTATGATTTAGTGAGACGTTGTCTCTTGTGGTGACCACCTTTCTCAAAATGCTCGATCCTGGCCTTGCACAGCAGTCTTCAGCCCCCCTCAGCTGTGTTGGTACAACTGTCCTTGATCATTGAAATGACCTGGTCACAGGAAAAACAAAGAACCCAGCAGAGGACCCTGGAACTGTGCGCCTTCTCTAAAACAGATAATTTCAATTATCTAATTCATAGCACCGTCCCACAAATAGCGCCGGCATGACTGAGAGCCCGGGTGTGAGCCAGGGAAAGAAATGGCTGAGGAGGGATCAGTTGAGGAGCAAGAATTTCTGAGACCAGATAGACCAATGCCATGAGCATACTTGTCAGACGGACCTTCTCTGATAAAGCCAGTAGCGTTACGTTTCAGTTTTCCGAAGTTTTTCTAAGCATAAAACAGTGTAGCAGTGCAGAAGATTTGCTTTCCTTACAAACGTCTTATTGAGCTGCAAGGTTGCCTTTTTCATCAGTATCTCCCAGTCCTAACAAATAAGACCAGTCTTGGAGCAGATATGGCAATTAAAAGAACACAAGATGCTTATACTGGTGTAGCGCCCACATATTCCCTAGGTGTTTCCTTAAGAAGACACGTATACGGTGCAAAGTAGGTGTGATACTCCTCCATGCTGGTTCGTCACACTTGCTTTGCAAGGCAAAAGTGACTGTACATGGTATTAGTCAGAGGAGAATAAGGCTTGTTTTAGGTAAGAAGCTCTGAGATTTCCTAAGGCTATGGTGTGATGTGCCCTGTTCACATTTTTAAAAAAGATTTTTGCAGGGACTTATTTCTTCAACATTGGTCTTAATTTTAACACTTTGAGGTCTTTTCTGCTTACTCTCTGACTATGAGCTTTTCCTGATATGGAAGATATGCAGCAGAATTCAGTACCTGCACAGATGATGCCCCAGAAACAGCAGAGGCTGGTGCCAGTATGTCACGTTTTCAGTTTGTAAATTCCACTGACCCGTTCCAGTTAAGGTCCCAATTCAAGCCCGCTCTCCACACACAGCCTCTGATTGATTAGGAGTAACTAACTATCAAAGAAAATTTATAAAATAAATTGCCACAACCTTCACAGGTCTGATGAAAGCATAGCTGGCGGGACCTAAGCTCAAGGCGGATCACGCTACCCACGTGCCTGGCAGCTTAGAGCCTTCGGTGAGATTTATTGCCATTAAGAGAGACTAGTTTGATTAAAACTCCTAGAATCAAGCAGGTATCCCTCAACTCCACATACTGCCCTAGCATAAATACGCAACCTGCTGTACTCTGATCTGTGACACAGACAGCGACTTCACGTCATCGGGAAAATGGATCTCGGCGTTTTGTCTTTATTTTGCACGGGACTTCGTACGCAGCCAAAGTAATACCCAGACTAGCTTATTAATGAAAGCAATGCATTTCCTAAAG
Source organism: Phalacrocorax carbo (assembly GCF_963921805.1). Lineage (NCBI taxonomy): Eukaryota > Metazoa > Chordata > Aves > Suliformes > Phalacrocoracidae > Phalacrocorax > Phalacrocorax carbo. The sequence goes on along the minus strand of NC_087518.1, from coordinate 62,212,407 downwards.
ATGAACCCAAACGCAAAGGGCAAGTTTCTGTTACCGGGATCAAGTCTTTTCCTTGGTCCGTTCCTGCACACATCGCATTAACATTAACGGGAGTGTCAGCCAC